>NC_058380.1:8445937-9652500 GCF_018350175.1 Felis catus
ACATCCCTTTTGCCTCTGGCCTTTCTCTCTCTTATCGCTGTTACTCTTGACCCTCATAGCCTCTGCTTTGAGGAGGGACCCTGGGCACTTGTCTGACCAACATCGAGGCCTGAATCTATCTCGTGAAGTAGCTGCTGAAAGTCTGGGGTCCACTTACAGTTCTAGACCTTACAAACAGAGCTAAGAAGGACAGGTCACTGTGTCTTTCAGAACCTCAGCTTGCCTGTGTATTAGGTTAAGCCTACCTTGACCATGGTGGCTCTCAGAACCATGTGTGCATGAAGGTGATGACTTACGGGTTGTTAACTGTCCCTGTCCTTGTCTTTTCCCCCACAGTTTTATGGCTGCATTTCCCAGCAGCAAAACATGATGCAAGATTTTGTGAGGACAGCCACTTACCACAGAGCCATCCTCCAGAACCACATTGACTTTAGAGACAAGGTAATGCCAGCAGCATGTTGTTATCTCAGACCATTTTAAGAAGGCTTGTCAAAAACGAGAATCAAAATTAAGCTTTGGTAGAACCACCGTATGACCCAGCAATTCCACCCCCTAATTATACACGCCAAAGAATTGAAAGCGGGCATTCAAACAACTATTTGGACATGAATGTTTATAGCAACACGATTCACAATAGCCAGAGTGGAAAGAACCCAAATGCCCACCACCTGATGAATGGAAAAACAAAATGTGATACGTCCATACAATGGAATATTGCGGGCATCGTTCATATTTACCTTATCCACAAAAATAATGCAGTGCTGATACGTGCATCAACATGGGTGAACCACAAAACCTGCTGAGTGAAATGAGTGACAGAAGCTCATAAAGATGATTCCGTCTACATGAAACATCCAGAATAGGCGAATCAGAAAGGAGGCAGACTCGTGGGAGCCAGGGGCAGAGGAAGGGAGGAGTGGGGAGTGGTGCTTAATGGGTACAGCGTTTTTTTTTACGGTGATAGAAATGGCTGGAAACTTGAGACAGGTAACAGTTACATAACACAGGGAATGTGCCAGATGGCACTGAGTTTTACAATTTAAAATGAGTAATGGTTCGTTTGACGTTATGTGAGTTTTACCTCAATAAAGAAATTAAGTTTCGAGTGCCAGGAACTCAAGAGACTGAATGAGCATCTCTTGGTGCATGGAATGGGTTAGGACCTCTATTCCTACCTAATGAATAGCTCTTATTAAGTCACTGTCCTTCGATTTTTTTTCATAGACTCCACAAGTGCCTGCACTTAATTCCTCCACAAAATGCATCTGAACGATGAATGACTGCTAACACGTTATGAAAGTATTGTCCATTATTATTCTCCTACCTGTTAAATACAAAGCCAGCGTTCAAAATACTATATGGCCCGGGGCGCCTGGGTGGCGCAGTCGGTTAAGCGTCCGACTTCAGCCAGGTCACGATCTCGCGGTCCGTGAGTTCGAGCCCCGCGTCGGGCTCAGGGCTGATGGCTCGGAGCCTGGAGCCTGTTTCTGATTCTGTGTCTCCCTCTCTCTCTGCCCCTCCCCCGTTCTCTGCCCCTCCCCCGTTCTGTCTCTCTCTGTCCCAAAAATAAATAAACGTTGAAAAAAAAAAATTCAATATACTATATGGCCCATCTCGGAGGCATGAAGACCAGTCAGTGGAATCAGCAGTCCCAGGATTTAGTTTTACGTTTTCTCCCTAACTAGCTGTGTGATCTCAGGCAAAACACTAAACTTCTCTGAGCGTCGCAATCGATTCTACTGCCACAGTAAATTGTAGACCACAGCCTCTGATATCTGCAGTATTAGCTCCTCCGGAAGGGTATGGTAGAACATTGAAATAATGATCCTAATGACTGATGGCTCCTCGTGTCCATGCCTATTTGCAAAGTCCTATAGCTTTCCCTTTCATCAAGAGATAGTCTAATGTTTTACTTTTATCTCTGGGCTGTTCGTATGATCTGCTTTCACCAAAGACGATGACAGAGGTCACATCATGTGGATTTCAGAGCCTAGGGCTTAAGGGGCCTTGTGGCTCCTGGCCTTACCCCCTTGGAACCCTGAGATTACCGTACTCAGTGAAGAAGCCCGGGCTAGCCTGCTGGGGGTTGAAAGGTCACATAAAAGAGGACTGAGGCCCTCCAGTCAACAGCCAGCACCGACTGCCAGTCCTGTGAGTGGGGCCACCTTGGCCTGCCGTGTAGCCACCCCCGCGGCTGAATGCAGAAACGTGAATGCATCCGGGCAAGATCAGCAGAGAAGCTGCCTGGCCCTCCCGTGGAATTGAGAGAAATGACAAATTGTCTCCAGTTTAATCCACTAAATTTTGATGCGGCTTCTTCTGCAGCACCAGTTGATTAAAACAGAGAGAAAATTCGTGAGAAAGTAGCGATAAATGGGCACCCAGCTCAAAGCTGATCTGCCACTGGCCTTCATTCTTCTGTCGTATTCTGCTACTGAGCCCATCAGAGTTTTTGGTACTTTTTATGTTACGTTGGTTATTCCAGAATTTCCATTTGGCTCTTGTTTCATGGCATCTGTTTCTTGCCTGAGGCTTTCTGTCTTACCCATTGGTTTCAGCAGTGTTCACGATCGCTGGTTGGCGCGTCTTTACCGTCGTTTCTGTCAGATCATTCTAACATCCGTGTTATTGCTGGGTTGGCTTCAGTTGGTTGCGTTTTCCGAGGGAATTGGAACTTCCCTGATTCTTCATATGCCGCGGAATTGTGGATAGCATTCTCCGCATTCTGAATATTATGTTAAGAGACTCTCGGTTCTTGCTTAATGCCTAGGGAAAATGTTATTTGTGTTTTCGTGTTCATTCAGCTTGGTTAGGTTCAGGCTGCGAGTTCCACACCACTAGTTGGCCTTCTGAGGGCTCTGGTTCTCACATCAGTTCGGTTTTCAAAGCCCTTGGCAATGCTGTTTGGGTCTGCGTGTGTGTGTGTCACCCGATGGTCAGTCTGGCACCTGGGGAGAGTTCTCAAAGTATTGGTATGCTAATTAAGATCAGATTCCTGCATGTACAGATTGAGGGTGAGCCCAGGAATTTTTTTATAAATTAATTTTATTTATTTATTTTGAGAGAGAGAGAGAGAGAGAGAGAGAGCGAGCAAGCAGGGTAGGGTCTGTGGGTCGGGGAAGAGAATCCCAAGCAGGCTCCGCACTGTCAATGCAGAGCCCGACGTGGGGCTCAGCCTCACGAGCCATGAGTTCATGACCTGAGCCAAAGTCACGAGTCAGGTGCTTAACTGACTGAGCCACCCCAGCGCCCAGCCCAGGAATTTATTCAGAGAAAGAAAACTTTATGGAGTTGCTTTGCCAAACTCCTTCCTCTCCCTGATTTCCCGGTGCTTTCTGATTCCCTGGGACCACTTCTCAGTCTCGGGCTGAAAATCTCGCTCTTTCGTGCGCTTCCACGACTTGGCCTACGCTGGCCAAGCAGCGAGAAGACAAAGAAAGAAGAAAGGCGGCTGGTGGGGCGTTGGTGGTCTCAGCCTTTGGGAATGACAGCGTCGAATGCGGAGGTAGGTTGCCTGCCCTCATCGTTTGGGCTCCTGAGGCAGTCACTACCACTAGATCGCTGGGGGCTGGAACACAGAAGAGAGGAAAGGGGAGGGAAAGAAAGGAAGGAGAGGAGAGAGAAGAGGAAAAGAAAAACGAAGAGGAAGGGAAAACCGGAGCATTTTCATACTCGAGATTGTAGCGTCCTTTCTTGATGTTGGAGCCAGAACTACTAGGTGTCCCCAGGAGCTCTTTTGTCTGCGCCCTGGTGCCTATTTCCAGTGTGTTGAGTTCAGATCATGGAGGATATGGTTTGGCAGTATTTGAATTCTGGTCTTCCCCAGTCTGCCTGCTCCCGTACACATTTCGAGTCTTCCAAGTACCTGTCCCATGCATTCTGTATTTAGTGGAAGGGACACGGTACAGTGAATTCTCTCCAACTTACCCAGGACCACTTGCTTTCTAAAAGGCAAAACTGCGTACTCTGATGATTGAGGGTGATAAGACCAGAGATGGCTGTTTGGCCCCGGGGTCTCAGATGTCCTGTCATATGTCCTGAGGTGCCCGTCACCCTTGCTTTGCCAGTGGGGTCCTGCCTGGTTAATAGATAGGAAGTAAACATCCCTAACAAAGAGGACCTGATTATGGCAGGTGGACAGGATTAGGGGAGAGGGGGGAGGCTTATTTCTTTTGACTCTCCATCTCGTATTCAAGAGAGTGGGCAAGCAATCTTATTGACCTAAGATAGGGATTTTTTGCTAATTGAAAAAAAAAAATAATCACCTCTAAACTATTGATTGTTTTGTGGTTTGAAGATGTTTCCTGGAGGTAATACTTTTGCTTAGGAAAATTTCTCTCCCTCTGGAGTTGCTTAGTTTTCATCTATAATCTATTTTCTATTATCTACAATCTATTTTCTGTGTTATCCATAATCTGTTTTTAATTCTGGGGTTTACGGCTTCTTAAGACCACTCCCCAAACGACTGATCATGTGAATAATTTGCATTCTAATCTTTCACAGAATTTCACATGGATTATGTCACTTGACCCTTTCATTTGTGTTATCTTTTCATCCACAAAAATGAAGATACTGGCCCGGATCATCTTTAAGGTCACTCACAGCTGTAACCTCATTTGATTTTTGCAAAATATCCTTTTCCTGCCGGACTGAAATGGGTTTGTCTGCCAGTGAAATAAAATAGACGTCTATCTGTTGGGGTTTATGAAGGTGAAAATTAATCACATGGTTGATAATTAATTATATCTCTTTTCCCTTCTGAGTTCTGAACCAATTTAGAAATAGACCCAGATGTAAGGTAGAAATAGTATCAGCTTTATGGTTAGTAGTGCTGCTTGGAGAACAAGGCTTGGACCTGTGGCCAAATAAGGCCTTCCTATTTCTTTCCCCCACAGACTGAACTTTTCCACCCATTTGTATGCTGGACAGCCAGTCTCCCCAGACAAACCCTGCTATCCCCAAACTACCATAGACAGGGTGGTTTAAACAACAAATATTTATTTGTCATAGTCCTGGAGGCTGGGAAGTCCAAGGTCAGAGTGTTGGTAGAGCCGGTGTCTGGGGAGGAGTCATGCCCTGGCTCATACCTAGGTCGTCTTGTTATATCTTCACACGCCCCAGAAGAACAGGAAGCGAGTTACTTAATGTCTCTCCGTATAAGGGTCTGAATCCCCTTCACGATGGCTCCGCCCTTGTGACCGCATTCCTTCCCAAAGGCCCCATCTCCAAATACCATCCCACTGGGGATTAGAGTTTCAACATTTGAATTTTAGGGGGACACAGATACTCAGTCCACAGAGCAGGTTCCTTTGATCTTGATTATAATTTTGTGAGATAAAAGCCTACATCATTGCCACTTTAGAGACAAAAGAGCTAAGGCCTGCGGATGCTATTAACTTACCTGATTTGATACAACTAAGAAATGAAAAGGCCAGGATTGGAACCCAGTTAGTCTTACTTTAGAGCACCCCCCCCACCCAGATATGAACCCCAGAAAGGGACTGCTAAAATTGCCAAGGGAGAATTTTGTCTCTCTGAGCTTAAGGACAGCGTGGAAACATTTGGTCACTCAGATATCCCCGTGCATGTAGGAGGCAGCATGGTGCAATGGTTATGGTCGAGTTCCAGAACTGGAAAGCCAAGTTCGAACAGCAGCCTCGTCACTCACCACGCACCTGCCGTAGGCCTTTATCCTGTTTGCTTTGACGTCTTTGGCTAGTTGGCTGCTACCGGCTCTGGGCTTTAATATCCTTTATCTGTTAGAGTGGCGACTACTTCTTGGAGTCCTTGCTAGGTTAAGATGATACTTTGCATATGGAAGGCTCGGTGACCCATGGTAGCCACTCAGTACCTTGTAGCAAGTATTATTTTTGTCACTGATGGTGTTGGGCATGGTGGTGTGGGTTCTGCCTCTGCTATAGTTTCAAATCTTGATTTCTTTTTTTCCCATGCTGCCTCCCCCATGCACTTTTAATGAAAAGCCTTTCTTGGCCAGAGCACTGCTGGCTGAAGACTCCGTTTGGAATCCATCCAGGAAACTGACCCCTGCTGGAACTCACCCCCTCCCCCTCCTCAGAGTTTCTGTTAATTGCCATCTGGCTATTTTTAGTTTCTTCAAGGGTGTGCAGGGTCCAAGCAGGGAAAGTCCATCCTGCTGAGGGTGTGGGGCTGTGTGAGCCGTAGGGTTTTAATTTGGAAATGTTTTGACACTTCATTTGTCAGGGCACCAGTTGCTGGAACCTTGGGAGAATAAGCGGGAGCCGGGAGCTTATTACTTTGTTTTTTGTTTTTTTGTTTTTTTTTTAAATCAGCTTTTTCACAGAGGAGAGAATCCCCCGCCGCAACAGCTGCTTGGTGCATTCAAATGTGCAGTTGGCTTAGGCCGAAGGGATTCGGGGATTTGAAAGCTCCAAAAAAAAAAAAAAAACCCGTAAATAACAACAACAAACATGCAAGAGCAACCCACTCCCGATTGTCAGCTGATACTCTGATTTGCAGAGCCTGAGCTCCAGGCCCCTCCACCGTGACTTTTCTTCGCTGTGGGCTTATCATCAGCTTGGTCAAAGGCCCTGGAGTCTGCCTCTCATCCTCCTCAGAAGTTCTCCTCTCGCTTTGAAACGCTGCAGAGCCTTGGCTAAGCCCACACACTAATGAGGTCTGACCTTCATCATCGACAGGAAGAAAGCTGCAGCACAGGCCCGCCCAGGAGTCCTGTCTGTATGGGATGAAACAGCTCTTGCCTCCTTACTTTAAAAACAAAACAAAACAAAACAAAACAAAACAAAACAAAACAAAACAAAACAAAACAAAAAAAGGGAGGGGGTGCGCCAGAATAGCTCAGCCAGTTTAAGTGACCGACTTCGGCTCAGGTCATGATCTTGCGGTTCGTGGGTTCGAGCCCCGCCTCAGACTCTGTGCTGACAGCTGAGAGCCTGGAGCCTGCTTCCAATTCTGTGTCTCCCTCTCTCTCTGCCCCTCCCCTGCTCACTCTGTCTCTCTCTCAAAAATAAATGCGCATTAAAAAAAATATTAAAAAAAAAACCAACAAAACAAAAGCTCTTTAATGAGGTATGGATCAGGTCAAAAAATGATACATATTTGACATGTGCAACTTGTTGATATTGGAGGCATCAGCGTATATCCGGGAAACCATCACCACAGTCTCCGCCATAAATGTATCCATCACATCACTTCCAAAGCTTCGTCCTGCTGTTTACTTAATATTCCGTGATAAGAACACTTAACAGCAGATCCATCCCCTTAGCAAATGTTTAAGTATGTGACGCAGCATCGTTAGTAGCAAACAGCGTGCAATGGACATCCAGGAATTCGGAGTTGAGTTGCTCCTCTCACGCAGCTGAAACTTCATACCCTTTGACTAATGCTTTCCTATTTCTCCTTCTCCCCAGCCCCTAGCGACCAGCATTTGCTCTCGGCTTCAATGAATTTGACTATTTGAGATGCTTTGATTCAAGGGAAATCGTGTAGCCTTTGTCCTTCTGTGTCTGGCTTATTTGATTGAGCGGAATGCCCTCCAGATTCATCCATGGTGTTGCTCATGGCGGAATCCCCCTTTTAAGGAAGAGTAATATTCATTGTATGTATATACCACGTTTTCAAAAATCCATTCTTTACATCTTCCGCTTCTCGCCCCTGAGCATCATCTTTGACCTGGTGACAGCAAAACCCTTGCTCAGTGCTATGTAGGGAGGCAGGAAGAAAGGAGATCACTCCTGATTCCTGCTAGGGGCTTGGCATACCTTAACTCCCTTAGTACTTGTGTGTTAACTTGTTAGCTGCCAAGTTCAAAAGCCAGCTCTCCCGACGTGAGGGAAGGAAAGAGAGAAAATAATTTCTTTAAAGGATACGGGGTCATCAGACAGTAGGCGTGGAGGCTCCGTGACCAAGAATAAGTTCCAAAGTCACATTGTACAATTGGTCTCAGAGAGACAGCAGTGCAGCCAGACATGGGCACCATGCCTGCCCAGCCTTCACCCTCTGGTGCCCTTGAGTGTTGTCCTTAGAACTCCCCTCTGGTGAGCTGGAACCCGGACGCAGTTGTGACCTCCCTTGAGCGGATTCTCTGGCAGCCCCGAATCTTCACATTCCGAGCTTCGCCTGCAAAACACATCTTACTGGTGGAACTTCGGGCCTGCCTCTGATTCAGCTTTGAGGGTGTGACAGAGGACCATCAGACGCCTTCAGCTTCCCTGCTGGGAGGCTGGTGCTGCCTCAGAAGTGGGGCGTTGTCCAAACACAGGAAGGGGTTCAGATGCTGAGAGGCATAGGAATGGCAAATGCCCACCGTACCATGCAGTGAACAACCACGATACCTGTTGTCGAATAGTATAGATAAAGGGACCAGATACATACATTTGACTAACTTGCTTTAGGGTGCACAGCTACTGAGTGGTAGAGTTATAGGCAAACTCAGGTCTCTCTCTCTCTCTCCCTCTCCGAAAGACCTGAGTAATGCATTTGTTTTCCTATGGCTTGGACTTTGGAGGCTGTTTTCATTTCCTAGGGCTGCCTTACGAGCTCGGTAGCTTAGAACAACAGAAATTTATTCTCTCCCTGTTCTGGAGGCCAGAAGTTCAAAATCAAGGTGTCCCAGGGCCATGTTCCTTCTAAAGGCCCTGGGGGAGGGGGTGGGCTTCCTGGCCCCTTCGTAGTTCCTTGTGGTTGTTGGCAATCTTTGGCGGTCCTCGACTTGTAGATGCATCGTTCCAATCTCTGTCTCCATTGTCTGTGACAATGTCTCTGTGTGTTAATCTGTCTCTTCCTCTAATGATACCTATTATAATCCAGTATGTTGTTATCGGAACTTAATTATCTATAAAAACCTTATTTCCAAATAAAGTCACATTCATAGGTTTTGGGTGGACGTGAATTCTGGGAGACACTGTTCAACCCACTCTGGAGGCCAAGATTCATGCTAGATTGTATACCACAGGAACTCGTCCCAGGGATTGATTCTGTGAGGTAGGGGTGAGCAGAAAGATAGAGAAATGGGCCTTGGCCTTTTTTTTCTTTTTTTTTTTTTAAGTTTATTTCCTTTGAGAGAGAGAGAGAGACTGAGCATGCAAGCACGGGAGGGGCAGAGAGAAAGGGAGAGAGAGAATCCCAAGCAGGCTCTCCACTGTCAGCGCAGAGCCTGTAGCGGGGCTCGAACCCACAAACCAGGAGATCGTGGCCTGAGCCAAAACCAAGAGTCAGGAGCTTAACTGCCTGAGCTACGCAGGTGCCGCGAGAAATGGACTTCGGTCTTAACTGATCTCTTTGGCCCCTTGAGCCTTAAGGGAGCCTCTGCGTAGATTTCCCTTCGTAGAATGTGAAGGGAATGATTCTACATAGAATGATTCTCTGCGTAGAATGTGAGTGTGGAGGCAGATGGCGTGTCTGTGCCAGGATTCTCCTGAGCTTGAATAGAAGCCGCTGCCGGAAGACCACAGGGAGAAAGATGCCAGAGCCGGCAGAGGAAACTGCTTTCGTTTGGTACGAGAGCAAAGCGCAGCTTTCAGGGAGAGCCAAGGAGACTGAATACGCGGTGGTTTCAGACTCTTTTTTAGGGCATTTGGGCATGAGGGAGCGGGCGGGGGGGGCTTCCATGCACTAGATGGATTTCTAGCCAAGATACCTGTGCTCAGAGCCCATCTCTGCGTCTTTCAAGATGGTGACAAGCGCCCTTACTCTTTCTGAGGTTCATGGTGAATGGAGATGAGACTGACTCAGACCCGGCAGCACCACGGGGCGATGGCACTATAGCAGCCGACCGTCAGGCCTCCGTGGTTTAAGCCGCCAGAGCTTACGTCCCAGCCAATCCATTAGGGGCTGGCTGAGGGCCCCGCCTTGTCTTAGGCTCACCCCAGGCCCCAGACTGCAGGAGCGGCCTCCACGTGAAACCCGCAGGGAGAGGGAGAGAATGGCAGACCCCGCCCCGAGTGCTTCAACCTGCCAGCCGGAAGTGACCCGCGGTACTTCTGACCACGTCACGGGGGCCAAAGCGAGTCATGGGGTCACTGCTAATTCGAAAGAGCAAGGAGATGCAATCCTACCGCGTGCACATAAGGAGTACCAAAAATAGTCGGTAAATGGCACTAATGACCATCATACCAGATGCTGCTTTTGCAAAATCGTTAAAGAGGGGACAGATTGCTAAGGTGATATTGTCAATGCATCAGCTGTGCGTGAGAGGGAACGAGGGGAAAAAACGGGAGGGTTTGAAGGATTAATATCTCACTGCTGTGGTGTTATTGGTTAACTTACTATTAACTTCTGCCTGATGGATTGCCTACCCGCTGGATACGAGGCATTTTTGAAAGTTCCTAGGGTTGAATTTCTAAACCTCCCTGTTCCCTCTAAGGCAGTACTTCTGAGGCAGTGCCCAGGATTAGGCAGAACCCTCTGTGCAGCCATCATTTCTAAGGTACACGATTTTGTTTTAGTATCCGCTTCCCAGTATAAGAACGTAAGTAGGCAAACAGGATAAAATCAATAAGCAGTTACATAGGACCACACGATCCATGAAAAAGGCAGTTGTAAGTACTCTACTAGCACCTGAGCTTGTCTAGCCCTGAACCGGGAATTGGGCTCTGATGAGCTCAGAACTTGGACTCCTCTTTTCGCTTAATCTGAGCTGTGGACTCAGTGGTCATGTCGAATTTCGCATAACTTCCGTCTTTTTCCTCACCTAGCTTCCCTAAATCACAGATCCTGAGGCAGAGGCTTACAAGCTTGTACTTTATTAGGGAGGCCGACCTTAGGAAAGCACGTTTAAGGAGGAGGAGAGTGAGGCCGGGAAGGACAGAGAGGGTAAGAGAGCATATTACTGACCTTGCCACAGCTTTATTAAAACTGCTTGAGGGGCGCCTGGGTGGCGCAGTCGGTTGGGCGTCCAACTTCAGCCAGGTCACGATCTCGCGGTCCGTGAGTTCGAGCCCCGCATCGGGCTCTGGGCTGGTGGCTCAGAGCCTGGAGCCTGTTTCCGATTCTGTGTCTCCCTCTCTCTCTGCCCCTCCCCCGTTCATGCTCTGTCTCTCTCTGTCCCAAAAATAAATAAACGTTGAAAAGAAAAAAAAATTTCAAAAAAAAAAAAAAAACTGCTTGGTGTCACATGATATATTCAAAGAGGCCACATGAGGCCCCTTTATCCCCAAGCCATTCATTGAAGGGGAGAAGAGGGGAAAGACTTGTCCCCTGGGTGCCACACTTGGACTGACCAAGGTTCGCCTCCACAAGGTGTCAACTCCCTTGTGTTTCAAGGGCACACACGTGCCGGTGCTAAGCGGGTGCTGTTGGGCTTGCCTCACGCCTCAAAACCAGCAAGGAAATTGCGGGAACAGGCGTGGAACAAAATACAGGTGGCGTGAGTGGGGAGCGTGCGCTGTTTTGTCCTGCCCATGACCACCATGAGGGACCGGGGGCGCCCCCGCAGCAGAGCCTTGGGCACTAGTGGCTGTAGCAGTGGCAGCAGCAATGAAACTCAGCTCCAGCGTTCACAGATGACCACAAGCAATTTCTAGGGCCACCCTGGCCACACAGCAACCCAACTGTTCCCATTCTGGTATCACGCAAAACCTGAGCGTGTCGTAAACACCACCCCAGCCAGAGACCTGGGAGGCAGCCTAGACCTTCCCTTTTCCTGTCCAGTCTCCAAATACTTTAGCTCCGAATACTTTAGCTTTTGCACCTCCTGTTCCCCTCTGTCCCCTTGCTCATTCATAGCTCTCATTCATATCGTCCTTCTGGAATGTTGCAAGTTTCCCGCTTAGTTTCCCTACTGGCCCCAGAGTGAAAAATACCTTTGGCTTTACGTGGGAGAAAGTCCCCGCTCACGTCGGCTAAAACTGTCAGAGGTGGTATAACTCCAAGGTATTTTAACCCATTTACTCTGAACATCACATCCTAGTTTAACTGTGTCCAAGAAAGAAGAGGTGTCTTTTCTGTGTGTCTCAGAAGGGAACAGATACTTGCCAATAGCCCCTCGCGGACTTGCCCTCTGGTCTCATTAATAACACTTTATCACACACCTGAGCCTAAAGCCATCACTGGCAAAAGGAATGGAACCAGCTAGGTTTGACATAGGCCACCAGGGTCCCTCCCTGGGAGTGGGGATGGTTTACTAAACGGAGGAGGATAAGTACTCAGTAATAGTGAGAATAATTCTCCTGTTGAAATGTCTTATGGTCCTTCTTTATTTGCGGATCAAGTCCAAGCTCTTGGTCTTGTATACAAGACCGTCTGTGATCAGGTGGCTGACAGTTGCTCCAGCTTTGGCTCGTGTCATGTTAATGTCTCAGCCATGTCCCTACTTCTACCCGTAACACACACATGACACTCTGAGGACATCTATTGCCTCCTAAATGTGACAGGCTCTAGGTGCTTCCACTACTCCGTCGATTCAGAGAGAACAACTTTGACTCAACTTTCAATGTCCACTGCTCAGTTTACCTCAGGGAAGTCTTTCCAGACTCCTTGATAAAATAAACTCTTCTTCCTTGGTATTCTCACCGTGCTCTGTATGTAATTCTGTCCTACAGTCGTGAAACACAGTATTGCATACAAATAATTAATGTCATACAATAATGCAACACATAATTGTACTTCTTTCTGACATCTGTCTCTCTGTCCCAGACAATCGTGCTTCATTCATCTCTACATTCCCAGCGCCTAGCAGTGCTTGGCACAGTGGGTAACGTGAGGCATTTAGTAGATGTCTGATGAATGATTGAGTGTCTAAAACTTTAGAGCTAGGTGAGCTTTAATCCGAGACCACTGTCTGAGACCACTGGCAGCCTAGGAAGGGGGCTGATCATCGGGAGATAAGCAAAGTGTGATCCATATACTCTGTGTTTTCCACAACAACAGGAAAATCATGGGAGAACTGGTGAAAGGTACTTCTCTTAAAAGATGGGTGATGGATTTATCTACCTTCTGCCAGAGGACCGGGCAAGGTGAAACAAGGGTTCCTAAGCATTAAACATGCATTGTTCAAATACAGGCAGCTCTTTGGTCGAAACCAAGTTTCACTGCACAGCAGATATAGAATTCTATCTTCTGAGGAGCTCCCGCTGCAGGATTCTTATGCCATAATAGAAGTGCTGATTATCTGAACAAAATTGAAGTCTTAACTGCAAAGGCCATAAAAGGATGTCTTCTGCAGGCCTTGGGATGATTTGGAATTTTCTTCTCTGACCACAAAGAAAGCTGTGCAGGTCCGTCATTCTGTTACCGTCTAGAAGCTGTGTAGTCCATCTGTCAGTCAAGAGCTGGGATGCTGAAAGAGTCGAGTGAAATCTATGGAGGTAGGCAGTCCATGGCAGGTGGTGATGGAAACAGGCCCAGCACTGCAAGAGCATGGGGCCCACGTCACTTTGGGTGGTTTGGGCGGAGGTGTCTTCCGGATGTGAGATGACAATGGCGAGAAGAAGCATTGGTGGCCTTGGCAGTGGACAGGTGGGTTGGACACAGGATTTCGGCGTATAGGAGGTACAGAAATTACAGTTGGGATATTCAGTTCAGGATCAGGTATTGATATGCTCAAGCCACGAAAGAAAGAAGGAATTAATAATAATAATAACTGGCATAACTCAAGGGGCTGATCGTGGGGTAATCAGGACCCCAGTCTTGGAAGGTAATAATTATAGAATTGCTGGGGTGAATTAAGGCCAAGCGTGACCAATATTACTATAGCCTGAAGAGTGCAAAGAATGACCTAAGTGAGAAGCGCCCAGGTGGCTCAGCCCGTTAAGCATCTGACTCTTGGTTTTGGCTCAGGTTGTGACCTCGGTTTGTGGCTTTGAGCCCCACATTGGGCTCCAGGCCGAGAGTGCGGAGCCGGCTTGAGACTCTCTCTCTCTCTGCCCCTCCCCCACTCAAAATCAATAAGTAAACTCAAAATAATAATAATAATAATAATAACGTAAGTGGAAGATGAAGGGAGTGGCTGAGAGCATAGGGTTTGAGTTAGACGCGTTTGCTTTTTTTATTTCATCTCTGCTGTTTATTAAGTCCGTAGCTATAACTTTATCAGATTCTCAGCCTCTTTACAACATGGAGAAAATAATCGTACTCTCATTATAGAATTGTCGCCGCAAGTAAATGAGGTAATGCCAACAAAGTTCTTACAGGCATAACAACATAGTAAGTATAAAACAAAGGGTACGTATTTAGTTTCTTTTCACTCTGTTATTCAAGAGTGATTTTGTTTCACACTTTCATAAAGACCTAGATATTCCTCATTAATTTTAACCTAGTAAAATCCAAATAAGTGTCTCTGAACCTTCTTGGAGCTCTTTTAGCCCCATCCAAACATTTTGCAGGATTTCTTTGCCCGGGAAAACCACCAGAGCATATCATTAAAATCATCTGTATAAACAAAAGGATGACCCTATCTGTTTAATATTTTTCGAATTTACTTTATTTATAAATACATTCTTAGAATTTTTGGCCACTATTACATGGACCAATTGTTGACTTTTCCCCATGAGTCCTGGCAGGGAGTTGACACCATTTTCTTGTGTTCCCTGATAGGAGCCCCAAATTCACCATCTTCACTTACTGCCTGTGCAGCCGGGGGCGGCTGAGGATTTATTCTCTCTCTAGAGAAGCATTGTACACAAGAGCTAACTGGATCATAGTGTGATATAATATGGCAATGTAAAAAAAATAAAATAAAGTCCTCTGAAAGTTGCTTACGATCACTAGATTGGAGAGGTTGTGTTATGCCGGTAGAAGATGCTTTTTAAGGAAGTAGTATTTTCTGGATCATGAACTGGTTCCCTATTTGTGGCAGTAAGACACATTTTTTTTCTTTTTTTAAAGAGAGAGAGAGAGAGCAAGTGTGAGTAGAAGAGAGGGACAGAGGGAGGGAGAGAATCTCAAGCAGGTTCCGTTCCCAGCATGGAGCCTGATGTGGGGCTCGATCCCACAACCCTGGGATCGTGACCTGAGCCAAAATCAAGAGTCACATGCTC
Organism: Felis catus; assembly: GCF_018350175.1. Classification (NCBI taxonomy): domain Eukaryota; kingdom Metazoa; phylum Chordata; class Mammalia; order Carnivora; family Felidae; genus Felis; species Felis catus. The sequence continues at coordinate 8,460,913 of NC_058380.1, forward strand.
AACTGACTGAGCCACCCAGGCTCCCCAGAGACACATTTTCCTTATTCAGTTTGTTCAACAGAGAGGTAGTGAATGTCTCTACTATGTGCCAGACCGTATGCTCTTATCAGGGATTCGGTCGTGGGTGGGGAACAGGTGGAAGTCTCTCCCTTAACCAAGCGTATAGTCCAGGGGAGCAGATGTTAATCAAATAATCACTCATTGAATGGGAAATTATAACCAGGAGGAGTGTTACAAAGGAAGGGTATACAACAGGAGGACTTAGCTTGGGAAGGGAACAGAGATTAGGGATATCTTCTCTCACGGAGAGCCATTTGGAATCTGAAGGGTGAGTTGTTGTGTCAGCCAAAGGTTCCGCAGAAGAGAGTTTACACACTCGACAGTGTGTTTTGGGAGAGTTAAATCACAGGACTGTGTACCAAGATGTGGGCAGAGTTAAGGGAACCAACACAGGATGCTGAAGCAACCTGGCACTAGCCAGAGAGACTTGTTACCACATGTGGGCTGCAATGGGCGCTTCCTGGAAAGTGGATGGGACGGTCATAGCCGTAAAGATGGAAACCCACCGAGAATTGTGCCTTTGTGTCTCCGGAGAGCCAGGAAGGAAGAAGCCAGGAAAATAACTCACCTGACCTCGCTGTCCCCACCCCTCTGACTTTCTGTTGTCTTTTCTCTTGACTGCTCCCAAATGGGGTCCAGGGGCAAGGAAGCCATTGATGCGGTTCACGTAGGTGAGACTTGTGACAAAAAGCAGGTGGAGGAAAGTGGAGCACAGACCTGGAGGAACAAATAGAAAAGATCTAGCTTAATGGGCGTTGACTAGGTAAAAACAAAAACATTACCAGAGGCTGATACCATAGAGTATGCAGTGGGGAGCACCCCAAAGGGAGCAGCATTTACTAAGGCCCTATGGCAGAAAGGAACATGGAAGCTTCCAAGAGGCCTGGGTCAGGGCAGAAGGCTGCCTCAGATAGTCACAAGGGTGACCCAAGAGACATGTTGGGATCACAGTCAAGGAGGAAGGATGGAGATCACAAAAAGAAACAGTATAGAGTCAGGTCTGTGAGATGGCTTGGAGACCAAGGAGCAGAAGGTTAGGTTGAGTGAAACAATTCAGCATGTAAGTGCTGAATAAGGCAAGGGCATCCTGGGCTTAGCCTCTGGCTGCTAGCTTTGCATGCAAGGACACTCCCAGAGTTGAAATGGCTGGGGAACGTCATAAGCCTTTTCCAGAAATATTTCAAGGTGATGTTGGAATTAGGAGACTGCCCTAATCATCGCATTTGGTCATTTAGCCAACAAATATTTATTAACGATTTTTGCTCTCATGTTGTGCTGGGTGCTGAGAGATAAATGATGGGCTTCTTATCTTTGGGGAACTCATAGGCTTGGCAGGGAAGGCAAACATGTAAAGAAATATTCGCGGTGTCATCGGGGCACCTGGCTGGCTCAGTAGGTAGAGTGTGTGACTCTTGATCTCAGGGCTGTGAGTTCGAGCCCTACATTGGACACAGAGATTACTTAAAACCTTAAAAGAAAAAAAAATACAGTAAAACGTTGGTTTGCGAGCATAGTTCGTTCCGGAAACGTGCTTGTAGTCCTAAGTACTTGTGTATCAAAGCGAATTTCCCCATAAGAAATAATGGGAACTCAGATGATTTGTTCCACAACCCAAAAATATTCATATAAAAATGATTACAGTATTGCAATATACAAAATAATAACGAAAATACAAGATATCAAGAAAAAAGCAAATTAACCTACATTTACCTTTGAAAACCTTTGTGGCTGGTGTGAGGGAAACAAGAGAGAGGAGGGTTATTGAGTAGGACGAGTTTCACTAACGAATGTCGACTACAGTGCAGTATTAAAAACCCTTGTCAGGGGCGCCTGGGTGGCTCAGTCGGTTGAGCATCCAACTTCAGCTCAGGTCATGATCTCATGGTCCATGAGTTCGAGCCCTACATCGGGCTCTGTGCTGACAGCTCAGAGCCTAGAGCCTGCTTCAGATTCTGTGTCTCCCTCTCTCTCTGCCTCTCCCCTGCTTGTGTCCTGTCTCTTTCTCTCAAAAATAAATAAAAACATTAAAAAATTAAAAAACTCTTGTCATATACTCTATGTAATGTAACTGGCAATAAGGCAGCAGAGGAAAGGGTCTATAACCTGCTGGCAGCCTGGCCTAGAATGAAGCAAAGCATTCCTAAGCTTACTCTTGTAAGGGACGACTCGTATTGCAAGACATGGCTCGTTTATCAAGTTAAAATTCAGTAGAAATGTCTGCTCGTCTTGCGGAACATTTGCAGAACAAGTTACTCGCACTCCAAGGTTTTACTGTATATGCAGTGTCCTGTGGTAAGCTCTTCTGGAGTGCCATGTACCAGGCAGCCTAGACTGGGGCGGTCAGAGAACGTGTCCCAGAGATGTGGTATCTGTGCTTGGTCGTCACTTCCCCAGGGGGAAAAATGAGAAGGATTTCACCCAGCAGAAAAGTATTGTTTCAGTGGGCCGGCCAGGGTGTTCTGAGTGGCTCTTCCCAAAATGGCGACCCAGGGAGTCAGGCTGTTTTCACCTCCAGCAGGTGGTTTCCAGCGTGACTCCATAAGGAGCAGAGGGTGTGGGGAAGGAAGGCAAGGTACACCTTCAGCCACCTCCCCACAGAAGGGACGCTCGGCACTTCCCCTCACACTCCATTGGGCTAAGTGGTCCCGGGGCCCTATGGAGATACAGGGGAGCAGAGATTGTCGTCCAGGCTCTGAGAGAGCATGAACGTCTGGCAGGCTCTCGGCTCCCTCCGCCACAGGGGATCACACATGAGGGAGCCTAGAATCAGGGAAAGGCCTGCAGTTGGCAAGCCGGGAGGTGGGGGGGGCGGTGGGGGGAGAAAGAAAGAAGAGAATTACAGAAAAAGAGACCAGGAAAGCCAGTCATTGCCGGATGGCTGAGGCCCAAGGACAGCACGTCGAGGAGATGGGGACTTTCCGCTTAGCTGCGTGGCACCATTGGGGGTGTCTGATATGCCCAGATTTTCATCTCTTCACAGCGCACCCCTTTTTTCTCATCTTTTACTACACAGAGAGAAGGCCACGATGGTGGGGAGGGTTGAGCATTGCCCAACTCTGCCGCTTACCGGCCATGTTACCTTGAGCTGGAAGCAGTCTGTCCACGCCTCGTTTCCTCATCAATAAAATGGGGACAATCTATGAACTCCCCTTTCCAGGCAGACATCGCAATCAAATAGTGTCAGGAGAACATCCTTGGGAAACTGGATGGCTTTGGAGATACAAGGGGATTTTATTGCCTCTGCCCAACGTGGGGGGATATTTTTTTCCCTAGGGCAAGAAAGTATAACTTAATATCTGGCAAGGTCCTCACACGTGCCCAGTCCTGTGGTGGCCTACCAGTGCTAGAATAAAAACTGGGACTAATGTAATCTTCTGTGAGGGCAAGAAAATATGATTGGAGGTAGCTTCAAGGCTTCCTGAAGTGCCATGTAGGAAAGCGTATAACAGAGTTATCTGTGTTAGTGGCCTCTCTCCTCTCGGATTTGGAAACCCCAGCTGGAAAGAGTAGTATATTTCCATTAGAGCCTAAATATTTGCTTTGACCTTTCGTTTTTTCACCAGAGGATTTCTTCTAAGCCCTCCAGAGCTTTGTTTCCAACATTGCAAGGCTTACGTAGACAAGGCAAAATGTTCCTTCCTCTCCCCACCCTCTCCCATCAGCTCCAGACTGAAAATTCCCTTATTAACTTTTTACATATATACACAAGTGGGAAGCAGATGGCATTATCTGGATAATGCTAAGAAAAGATCAGATTCTTTTCCAAGGCCTATGCACTGTTTTGAAATAACCAAATGAATAAGGTTATTTGGGCCCGAAAAGAGGTATTGAAATAAGGTACCTGGGAAACTGCCTTCATTTGGGATTTTTCATCAGATAGGGTCTGGGTCTATTAAAGCGTACCAAATGGACTCATCTGGGCAAAGTTTGAACCACATCCATCAGGCTCCCTCCCATCTCTGACCTTTTTCTCTTTTCTTTCCGTTACCTTTCTCCTTCCTCTCTTTTGCGGCAAACATTTCTTTGGTTTTTAATCTGCAGGGTCAAGAGAGCTGAAAAACGCTGTTCCAAGGTGTGCTTCACAGCTCCCTAATAAAAGAGACAAAGAGCACCACTCACAGGTTTTCAGGGCACCTGTCACCAGAGCAAACAGGTGCATTCTCATCGTGTCTTCATTTTGCATCCATGTTTTGGACTGGGTGTAGACTCTGAAGTTTTATATTTTTATTGAATAAGGCTCCGGAAAGATTCTTCTGGATCTGGCGTATCTCTTTGGGGGGCGGGGGGGGGGGTGCTGTGAATTGTACTCCCCACCCTAATGGCTGCATTCGCTAAAGAGTGGTCACAGGTGTTCTTGCAACAGAGCAGGGCCATGTGAAGATGATGTATTTCCTAGGGAGGACGAGGGGAGGGGAATGTTGGTATTTCTAAAAGTGTAGACAGCCTGACAGCAAATTCCAGAGCCTGGGTGACATTTTAAATTGGTAATGCTCCTAATTACCCAAACCCTAGGAAACCATATGGAATACAGCCACAGTTCTAGAATTAATATAAGCGAGCACTGTGAACCCGTTACTAACAGCATGCTCTCTTAGAATAATGGCACAGTATCTGTGTCAGCACAGTGTGATACTGCGGTTAAAACACACACAGACACGCACACACACACCCTCTTGATATTTCCTATTTTGGGGGGAAATTTTCCTGCTATCAAAGTAAAAAAAAAAGAGAGAGAGATCTTTTCTAAATTTCCTACGAAAAGTAATACTTGGTTTCCTTGCCTAACATTGCCTATCGGTGTCGCCGTGTGAAAATGACAGATTTTTGAAGGTGGGCATAAGTAAGCAGGGTACGGTGTTACGGGACATGCGCTTGGAAGGCGGATGTACCCAGATGCGAGTCTTCACTCCCCTGTCTGCTGCTAGATGAACTTGGGCCTGTTGGTCCGTGTCCGAATTTCAGTGTGGTCGTCTCCAAAGTAGTCCTAGTAATGCTGTTTACTCAGACGTTTATTATCAGGATTTAGAGCCAATCAAAACGTCTTGCTCAAAGCCAGTGCTACAAGATGCTGAGTTAAGAGTCACTGATGTGGCAGGAGCCCAGTCACCTGAAATCCCAGTGATCAGATTGAAATTTGGGCCTTGGCTGCAGATATGTTTGGGGAGGAGGCCCAATACATATCACGTACCTCCTGCCTCTCAAATGTTGGGCCCTTGTGCTAGCGAAAGGTGATTGTCTTGATTTAAGTCCAAGGTCTGAACCCAGAGAATAGGAAAAAAAAGCTTCTGAGAATTCTATCTGTCCACTGCCTCAATACCCTCCTACCCTCCATTTGTAAACCTCCCCAACTGTGTGTGTGGAGGGGGGAGGGGGGCCTGCAAAAAAAAAAAAAAAGCAAGCACAAACCCGACTTTTGGATTTTTGAAGACTTTATCTTCAGTTATTTCTGAATATATACATATATGAATATGTAATAAATTTATATATAAAAATTTTACATGTATAAAATAAAACACAGAACGTATAAAAACATATAAAATGATCGGTGACACTTTTCGTTTTGTTCCTGCTAACAGATTTGATAGGCGAGCTTATTCATGACGCTTTACTTTTCTTGGCCCTGGACGTCCTAACAGCGATCTGTGTTACAAAGACACCATGGTAGGGGAGCCTGGGTGGCTCAGTCAGTTCAGCGTCTGACTTCAGCTCAGGTCATGGTCTCACAGTCCATGAGTTCGAGCCCCACGTTGGACTCTGCTGACAGCTCAGAGCCTGGAGCCTGGTTCGGATTCTGTGTCTCCCTCTCTCTCTCTCTGCCCCTCCCCTGCTCATGCTCTGTCTCTCTCTGTCTCAAAAATAAATTAAACACAAAAAACAGAGACACCATAGTAATAAGAGCAGTGATTTGAAAAACACCAATTACCTGCCAGGTGCTCTGTAGATACTTCATGTTACTTAATCCCTCCAACAAACCTTAAAAAGTGGATATTATTATCCCATTAAACATCTGAGAAAATGGAGTCTCACGGAGATTCCTAACTTGACTAAAGTGAGACCATTTGTAAACAGCAAAGCTGGGGCGTTAAGCCCGAAGACAATTGCTCAAAGCCATGGTGGAGCCAACATACCTGTGCATTTTCTCACCCCTCTGTTGTCTTCGCTCTTTCTTCCAGATTGTCCTAGATGTTGGCTGTGGATCAGGAATACTATCATTTTTTGCCGTGCAGGCTGGAGCTAGGAGAGTGTATGCTGTTGAAGCCAGTTCTGTCGCACAGTACGCGGAGGTAAGTGGTTGTATTTTTACAGCGTCTCCTAACTAGGTCTTCAGTAAACGTCAGGGGACTAAGTGATGGAATCTTCCAGGTGGGTCATTTAGAAGCATTTTTTTTTTTTACCAGTCTGATTATTTTGTTCCTGTTGGCAATTTACTGCTGAGAGAAGCCAGACGTCACTGGAGTAACTGACATGAAAACAAGTTTTTAAAAAATTTCATGACATTGAAAATAGAGCAAAACTTTCTTCTTCCCCATCCACTGGGTGGCAGGTGGGCCAGAGGGGGAGATGAATGTCTTTTTATCTTTAATGACCTACCAAGGTGAAGAGTCAGACTTTCTGGAGCGAGATTTATCTTGTTCTTAAGTGCTGTACTGACCAACTGTACCAGTCACCTTATTTTTTTAAAGTTTTTTTTTTTAACATTCTAGATCCCTAATTTTTTTAAATGTTTTTGGGAGAGAGAGAGACAGAGCGTGAGAGGGAGAGGGGCAGAGAGAGAGGAGACGAGGAATCCCAAGCTGGCTTCAAGCTGTCAGCACAGAGCCCAATGCGGGGCTCCAACTCACAAACCGCGAGATCATGACCTGAGCCGAAGTCAGACGCTTAACCAACTGAGCCACCCAGGTGCCCCTGCACCACTCACTTTAAATTTTAGTTTAGCTTTAAAGGGCTGTTGCTACATGGTTGTATTTGGAGCATAGACAGATGCCTGTGTTTCAAGGAGCTTTTTCAGATTTCAGGCATAGGTTGGAGGATAGATTCTTTGTTTTGAATATGGTATTCTATTATCATTGTTAAATATGTACAAATATTAGAGAATAAGTCAAAGGCAAAAGTCAGGTCATAATGGCTTTCAGTAATAGGTGGTTGGATATAATAATAACCTGACTGAGCTGCAGAGATTGGATGGGTGCGTGCGCATGCGTGAATGGGGTAATGCGCTTGTCATTCACACCTGGAGGAGGCCTGAATTTTAATGAGGGTTAGGAGGACAGAGAAGGAAGTTTGGCTGTTCCTTCTAATGAATATCGTGAAATGTTTCCCCAACCCGGGACAACTAGTAACTTGGAGCCGTGGTTGGTTTTGGATCGAGTGAACAAAGAAGAATCAGAGACAGGCCAGTATGGCGTGTGTGGAAGGAAAGATTGCCAAAGCCTGCTGGCTGGAATGTTGTTTTCCTCTGTTTTCCTTTCCAACAAGTCTTGATAAAATATTTTTGGTCATTTCCTTCTTCACCAGTTCTTAAAAGTTGTTTTTTGTTGAATATTGGATACGCACAAAAGAATATTTGTAAGATGTGTAAGTATAAAGGATAATGATGCAATGGACATGTGCCCTCTACTTTTAAGAAATAGGCCATTAGGGTTTCCATTCAAGGTCCATATGTCTCCTCCTGATTGCTTTTCCTTTCTTCTCTAGACACAGGTAACCATAGTCTTGAATTTTTGTTTCTCATTCCCTTGTTATGTATAGTTTTACCTTATATATTTCTTTTTTTTTTAATTTTTTTAATGTTTTATTTTATTTTTGAGAGAGAGAGAGAGAGAGCACAAGCTGGGGAGGGGCAGAGAGGGGAGACACAGAATCTGAAGTAGGCTCCAGGCTCTGAGCTGTCAGCACAGAGCCTGACGTGGGGCTCGAACTCACTAGCTGTGAGGTTATGACCTGAACTGAAGTTGGGTGTTCAACTGACTGAACTACCCAGGCGCCCTACCCCTATTTCTATCCCTAAAAACAAACCCTGTTTCATAAATAGAATCATAATGTATGCATTCTTGTATCATTTGTTTTTTTTGTCCAACATCATGTTCCTGATGACCATTCTGTGGATGTACACAACTATTGTTTCTTTATCTTCAGTGCTGGATACTGTTCTATTGTATGAAATGCCTCAAGTTGCTAGTTTACTGTTCGGTTGGCAGACTTTGGATGGCCTCCATTATACAAGTGTTGTTAGGAATATTCTTGCACAACACCCACCCGCCGCTGCGTCTTTGATAGAGCGTCTCGGTATATACCCAGCAGTAGAGTTGTTGGGTCACAGGACATGCATGCCTTCAACTCTGTTCTGCAATGACCAGGTGTTTCCCACAGTGGTTCTTCCACCTTTCCCTCCCTCCAGCAGTAAACGACAGTGCCATTGTTCCACAGCTTCGTCAGCAGTTGATATTGTCAGGCTTTGGAATTTTTGCCCATCTGGTTTTTATGACATGCTATTTGCATTTGCATTTTCCACTTATTAATGACTTTGAGCACCTGGGCAGAGCGTTTTGGCCGTTTGTGCTTTCTCTTCTGTGGAATACCTGTTCATGGGCTCTTTTGGACAATTTTTACTTTGAATTATCTTTTTAATTCTAATTCATCTGTAGGAATGCTTTCTGTACTCTCGGTATTAATCCTATTCCATTATATGTGTGAAAAACAGCTTTGTCCAGTTGATCTCACCTTTTTCTTTATGATGCTGGTAGATTTAAATATGGAATCCTAAATAAAGGAGAAGAGGAGAATAGAAGCTTATGAAGAGAGAACCCTATAGTTAAAGATGCCTCCGCTTAGATTTTCATACATCTTACAGGGTATTCCTAAGGATAAGGAAGTGAGCCTAGAACTTTATCTCAGGTGTTGCTCAATCATTTAATCATATATTCATTCAAGTGCATCCCACAGTTGTGTTTTTTGGGAATATAGGAGTAGCAGTACCGATTAAGGTCAGTCTTCAGAGAGGTTCTATTCTTGTATTATTTTTTTTTTAATATTTATTTTTGGGAGAGCGCAAGTGGGGGAGGGGCAGACAGAGGGGGACAGAGGATACTAAGTGGGCTCTAAGCTGAACAAACTGACAGCAGCGAGCCTGATGTGGGGCTCAAACTCACGAATTGCGAGATCATGACCTAAGCCAAAGTCGGGCGTTCAGCTGACTAAGCCACCCAGGTGCCCCCAGAGAGGGTCTCTTCTGATAACAGAATGATCCTATGGTCTCTCATTTCAGACCACGCCCCCCACCCCCCCAAAAAAATTGGCATAAATAATTCAGAGGTTTTCTTTTTTCTCATACAGTTTGTTTTCATGTATATTTACATATATTTTATTTTTTTAAGTTTATTTTTTTAATTTTTGAGAAAGCGAGCATGGGCAGGGGAGGGGGAGAGAGAGAGGGAGAGAGAGAATCCCAAGCAGATTCCGCGGTGTCAGCATGGAGCCTGAAGCGGGGCTCAAACTCACGAACCGTGAGACCATGACCTGAGCTGAGATCAGGAGTCTGACGCTTAACAGTGCCCCTCGCGTATATTTTAACTTGATTTGAGGAATAGTCATGATTTTTAAAACCTTGAGAACCTAATACCCTTGGCTGTAGTATTTTAAGAGAAGAGAGGAAGGAATTATCTAGAGATACTCTTGCATTCCCTATCCATAGTCCCTCTCCAACCCCAGCGTAAACCCTCAGTAATCACCAGCACACCATAAGAGGAGCCGTTCTAGAATTGTCTTTGCGATTGGTTTCTCCAAGAGAATCTTCATCCTGATTACACATATAAGCAGAACTGTTGCCTTCTCATGGAGTGGTGCTCCCCTCATAGACACTGTTACCTAGAGTGTGGCTGTTGTGTAATTATGAGGGTATCTAGCAAGGAGCTAATACACAGGAGAAGAAAAGAGAAAGAATTAAAACTTTTTGCACTATTTAAAACTTTTTGCACTATTTAAAACTTGGAATAATTTCAAACTTGCAGGTATGTTGTAAAAATAAAAATAGTTCAAAGGCTGCCCAAATTCTCTTTACACTTTACCCCCCTTGCTGTATCATTAAGTCTGGTTTCCGTCTTATCCCTCCCCCAAATGTATATACACGTGTATGTAAACATATATGTCAATAGAGATAAAGGTGGAGGACACACACACACGCACACGCACACACACACACACACACGCACACACACTTTTTACTCTGGGTCAGCGATATATATTATGACCTTTTATCCTTAAACATTTCAGTGTGTGTTTCCTAAGAATGAGGCTATTCTCTGAAATAACCAAAGAAGAACTTAATTTAAGGGTGAAAAAGAAGCTGTACAACGACTTGGCCATTGAGTCTTTCAATGTCACTGATCCAAAGGTTTTGGAGAAGCCGCAGCCTGAGCGGAGAGATGGTCATCGTGGGTGTTGGGGCTAGGAGAGTCTATACCGAGCTGCCTTTTTGCTTGCCCATTATTTCCAAAGAGACTTGATTTTTAAAGCTTGAATTCCAAAAACCGTAGTTTTATTTTATCTTTGTTTTTGGCTTCTGTAGAGGATTTTTGTGTTTCTGTAATCTTTCTTTTCTGTATATAGTTGGGGCAGGTTGGGGGCGGGGATAGCTTTTCAGATGCCAGAGAGGCTGCGCAGAGTCCTTGAAATCCTTGCTGCCAGGTCTCTTTGGCCCCGGAGACGTACCCTGCATGTGGCCCCAAGGACAGGCTAGTCACAATGCATTCAGGGCCAAAGGTGATTAGAACCTTCTCAAAGGGTGGATTTAATGCCAGTCTGGTCCCTCCTGATGAAGGCTGTGGTCCCCACCGTGCCTCTGGCTGCTGCCGTGGGTGTCGTGAGATGCCCCCGTGGGCCAGGCCTTTTCACCCTTGTGGAGGGCGACCTGTACCAGCTCTTGATTTCTGCTTCTTACACTGACAATCATCTGTACAATTTGTGGGTGGCAAATCACAAGTGTGAACAGCACACAAAAGATTTTCACCGTAAGCACAGGCTTTTATAGCGGCTCAGCACACAGTGCATGGGGCTCCTTTCGACCTTTTCATTATTTGGTAATTGAACCAGCAGACATTTAATTCTTTCCTCTGGAGTCTTCATTAAATTGCTCGGAAAAGATAAAATTGCAACAAGAAAGAAAAATGAACAAATTTAACTACCATCGCCTGAGCCTGGATTCTTCTTCTCACGCTAGGCTTCTGGGCTTTAAGTAAACAGAATATTTTCAAATTGCGCTAGATTCAATTTCAGTTGCTTTCAGTGGCTCACACGGATTGTGTCCGGGCTGACCCTCAGACGGCAGGATGGTGTGAATGACTCCTTGTCTGGAGGGCATGTACACAGAGTCATTTTTTGCGGGATAGTCATGAACTTATCCAAGTGCAGCCATGTGCTCTCATTCTGGGCCCCTTCTGACATTTCTGGGTCAGTAATAAGAGATCGTCCTTGTCCAAGAAGCAGGGCAGGACTAAAGGTCTCCCCTGGGTTCCCAGCCTGTCCACCTCAAAATGGCAGCTGTGTCTTTCTCTCTTTTTGCTTTTTTATGTACAAAACATAGAGCTGAAGCTCCAGGATCGTATAGACTAAATGGCAAAGAAAAAGGCATTAATCAAACGTACACACATACACAGTCAAGAAAGGGGGTATTCCTTAATTTCAGTTGCACGCAAACACAGGTCACTTCTCTCCATCTAATTCCTCGGGGGGCCAGGGGAATACAAGACTATGAGGGTAAGCAATGGTGAATAGATTGATGCGTTACAACCAATTTAATCTTGAAACAGAGCTCTCTGGCGCTGAGACTTAACAATATTCATAATCATTGTTGGGCCACTTAATAATTAGACTTTACTGGTACACAGTTCCTCTGTCTGCCTCATTAGGATGACTTTGAAGGAGTCAGACCAGGTACTTCTAGACGATGGAGAGGCAGAAGTAAAGGTGGGTGGAATTGGAGCCATTGAGATACTGCCTTTCTAGACCTGCCCGATTCGTAATCTACGGCTGTTCTGTGCCTCATGGGAGCCACGAGACACATGTGACTGTTTGTATTTAAATATAGGTTAATTTTTAAGAATGAAATACCTTAGTCACACTAGCTGCATTTCAAGTGCTCGACAGTCACAAGTGGCTGATGGCTATTGTATTGGACAGGGCAGGCAGGGAACATGTCCATCGTCGCAGAAAGTTCTAGTGGGAAGCACCGACGGAGAGGACACAAGTGACCAGACTTCACTTGGCTGGCATTGGATGGCCAGGCTGGTGTCTGTGTTCACGCCCAGGCATTGGGAGCCTTGGCCGGATTGGACTGGCTTGACGTTAGGGGAGGCGCCCTCCCCAGTCCCTCATGCTGTGGGCATTGTTTATTTTTCTCTGATTTATGTGTGAGATCCGTCACAGAACAGGTTCCCTAGGAAACAGACTGTGGTGCAGAGATCTGCATGGAGGAAGTTTATCACGGAGGGCTCTCAGGAACCTGATGTGTGGAGAAATGAAGGAGGGAGGGTGGTACTATGCGAGGAGGTGTTAAGCTGCATTACGATCGGAATAAAGTGAACGTCCACTTGCGCGGGAGTTCCTGAGCTGGGGCTGCCCCTGGGAGTTGAATCACCTTGAGGCAAGGGCTTTCCATCCCACACCTTTTTGGTGTGCACTCCCTCGGGAAGGGCTGTGGCTTTGGGTCGGAGGGCGGTGTGGGTGGAGGGAGTTTGGTAAGACAAGACCCAGCTGAGAGCCACCGTTGCCAGTGTTCCAGCAGCTGGAGGGATGAGTCCCATGGTCCCGAAGCAGAGATCTGTAACATATGCCAGAGCAGGTACTACAAGATCAAGATTCCAGATCCTAACTTGGGACTATAGATAGGAAGCTGGGGGAGGATGGAGATGAAGATGTAACAGCAAAGCCAGGAGGTGATGGAAAAAGCGCGACGATACTACAAGCTTAGACGGGGCCACAGGGCACTTTGTCACGTGTGCTTTAGGTGCGAGCAAAGACTGTCTGGAAATGGACTACACCACCTGACGCGACGCGCCTTCTACTGTCGGAAGCCCTGTGAAGACACAGCATACATCTAGGACACAATGTCTCCCCTCAAGTGGCTTACAATCCAGGTGGATTTCAAACAAGTGAAATTCTTGACACAAGACAGCGAGAACGTGTGAACGGCAGGGATGAGCAGCTCCTGGGCCAGGGACGGCTCCCGTCGGCCGGGCGGGTCAGGGAGGCTGGTGGAGGAGAGATGGGATTTGAACCGAATCCTAAAGGGCGAAAGACATGAAATGCCGTCTTTTCAAGCTTTGCCTCTTACTGCCGACAAGGAGATTTCTGAAGGCCCTTTGGTTCTTAGGCGATTCCTTATCTTACGTGTGTTGGTAATCTCTTCACAAAATACTTTGAAGGCCAATTCTTGAACACTTGAAAGAGCATATACTTTGAAGTTTTCTGAGTTTATCCTGATTTCAACTCTTGGAGCTAGCTTTTTTCTCCAGTATTTTTAGTGTCTCCTACAGCTTACTTCTACTTCCTTCTCATTCTCCACAGACAAAATGCCTGAGTCATGAAGTTCCATCCAGCCCATCAACACTTTTTATTTTTGCCCTGACAATGAAATAAAAAGGTGGCAGCAAGGAATCTGTTAAGGAAACGATAATAAGCATTTTTGCGTAGCTGCACTTTTAGAATTTAGGATGCGTTTCGACATCTACAAACATGTAGTTCTTCCAGAAGAATCCGTGAAGGGCTTGGGGCAGGTAATATCATCCCCTTATCATAGATAATGCAGTGCCTTGGACATGGTAGGTCTTCACCTGATCTTAGCCAAAAGGCCGAGAAGTGATGGCCGTGGTAGGTCTTGAAGATGGGACACAGCCTGTGAACATCCAGGGGCTCATGGTTCCCTCGGAGATGAAGAGGTTAATGTGTTGGCTAGAAGCTGGACCACCTACCCTTCAGATAGTTCTTCCAAGATACAGGAGAAAACCCATCTTTTTCCTGTAAGGAACTGATTGTGAAGCACTTAAACGGGCAGACGGGTCTGCCATGTAGGAGGGAAACCTTCCTCCATTGGCCGTATCAGCTAGGAACACACTTGGGACAAGAGCAGCATAAAGAAATCCATGGGGAACGCCACCTCATTTGCCACAAAACCCTACCCAGGAAATAAGAACCCTTCTTACAGCTGGATTGGTGATCGAGGCAAGGCCACGTGGGAGAAAGTATCTTTGCCTCTTTGTCTCAGCACTCAGTTCCTTATAACGTAGGCTCTAAACACCTTTGCCGGCATTAGAATTGATGATTCTGGAATCACCCAGGGTGGGGTTGTATCCTTGATCCACAGCCTAATGGCCGTGTGACCTCGGCAGGTATTAGTTTCTTCTTGCTGCTGTAACGAATTAACTCAAGCTTAATGGCTTAAAACAACACATATGCATTGCCTTGCAGTTCTGAGCATCAGAAATACAAAGTGGATCTTGTGGGGCTAAAATCAAGGTGTCACAGAACCATGTTCTTTCTGGAGGCTCTAGCAGAGAATCCATCCTTTGCCTTTTCCAGCCTTTGAAGGCCACCCACATTCCTTGCCTACAGGCTGCATCATTCTGACTTTGTTGTTGTTGTTGTTGTTTGTTTGTTTTGGGAGTTTTTGTTTTAAACGTTTATTTATTTTGAGAGAGGGAGAGTACACATGCATGCATGTGAGCAGGGGACGGACAGGGACAGACGGAGAGAGAGAATCCCAAGCAGGCTCCATGCTGTCAGCACACAGCCCGAGGCAGGGCTCGATCTAATGAATTGTGAGATGGTGACCTGAGCAGAAATCAAGAGTCCGATGCTTATCTGGCTGAGCCCCCCAGGCTCTCTCTGAACTTTGCTCTTCACTATCATCTTCTTCTCTCCCTCTTACCTCCCTCATGAAAAGATCCTTGTGTCTATATGGGGCCCACTAAGACAATCCACTACGCTCTCCCCATCTTAAGATCCTTAATTTCATCACATCTGTGAGGTCCCTTGGCCATGTAAGTAAGGTAACACACTCAAAAATTTTGGGGAGCAGGATGTATACTTTTGTGTGTGGGGGGGTGTTATTCTGCCTACTATAATAAGTTAGTTTACCTTTCTCTACCTCATTTTCTTCACCTATAAAATTTTAAATAATAATAGTCCCTTGTGAAGATACAAAAATCACATGAGAAAATCGATATAGAAATTAGCGCAGTGCCTGACATTCTCTTGCTGTTGTTATCCTTGTCACTATTCCTTGTGGCTATTAACGTTGCTGTTATGGGGCCTCATTTCACCCCTGTCTCTGTACAAGTCAACCCAACAGAGATCATGGAAGGGTGATCCCCAGACAACAATGGGAGGCATGGGGCAGAGCACGTTTTCTAAGAGTGTGTGTTTAAATTGCATTTTGCAATTTCCTTTAGCACCCCTTTTTAAAACCCAGACAGTTGCAAGAGGCAGAGCCTCTGTACTTATGCCCTGCCCTTCTCAGCAATTCTGCAGACTGGCCAGAGCCTGTGTTAAGCCGCTCTGTAACATCCGGGTCTCGGGAGAAATTCAGAGCTGTTTCTAAATCCTTTCCCGGGTAGAAACTGTGCTTGCTGATCCAAATCTCCTAAGTTGTCGGATGGCCTCAGGTTTGGTGACTGTTGAGAAGAAACAAACCACTTGGGCATCTCTCAGATGAAGGTAGGTCAGCATGTCCTGCAGGACTTCTGTAACACAGGTTGCTGGGCCCCACCCCCACAGGTTCCCATTCGGTAGGTACAGGGATGTGGACCAAGAACTCACATTTCTTATAAGTTCTGCTGTTGCTGATGCTTGGTCAGGGGACCACACTTTGAGAATTACTGGGATTGTATGACATCAGAGACGAAACAGCCCCCAGAAAGGGTTTCCCACACTGTCTGAGTTGGGCAAGTAAGGGAGCTGGATGGGAACAGTGGGAGGAGCCTTCCTGCCCCAAGCTCCCTACAGTGACAGGAACACCCCCTTCTTTTCGCGATGGATAGATTTTTACCACATCCAATTTAGTAAATAGCCAGAAAGGCTGGAAGCCAGAATGTATTGTACACATCACTGAGACATGGTTAAAAGCAACAGAATTGACTTGTCATTTTTTTTTTTGACTTTTGGAAAGTTTGCTTTTATTTTTAACCTCAATTTCCTCTCTTTCCCAGTTGTATTGAGAAATGATTAACAGATGTCACTAAGTTTCAGGTATATAGCACGATAGTTTGACTTAGGTATTTTGTGAAATGATTCCCACAATAGGTTTAGTTAACATCTGTCATCTCATACAGATAAAATACAAGGAAGAGAAGAAATTTTTCCTTGCCATGAAAACTTTTAGGATCTATTTTCTTAACAACTTTCTCAGACATCATACAACGGTGTTAGCTACAGTCAGTACGTTATATATTGTATCTGCAATACTCACTTCAAAAGTAAAAGATTGTACCCTTGAACCATTTACCTCCGTTCCCCACCCCCACCTCTGGTAACCACAAATCTGATCTCTTTTTCTATGAGTTTGGTGGAATTTGGGGGTTTTGTTGTATCATGTTTGTTTTTTTAAGACTACATATAAGTAAGATCATACATACAGTATTTGTTTTTCTCTAACTTATTTCACCTGGCATAATCTCTTCAAGGAACATTCATCTTGTCGTAAATGGTAGGGATTCCCTCATTCTTCAGGGTTGAATAATAATCCATTGTGTACATATACCACAACTCCTTTATCCATTCATCCATTGATGGACACTTAGATTGTTTCCATGCCTTGGCTATTAGAAATAATGCTGCTATGAACATGGGAATACAGATATCTTTTCAAGTTAGCATTTTCATTCCCTTTATACCCCCTCTCTTTGTTGTTGTTGTTTGAGGTATAATTGATAGTTTAAAATTGCACACAACTAATATGTACATCTTGAAAAGTATATACACACATCCATGATACCAATTGATAGGGAACAATCTATTATAAGATGGCCGACAGGACTGATAGGGAAATTCCAGTCCCTGACCAAAGCCTCTCCTTCCCAGTTCTTCTTCCTACCCCACTTGCCGGGCGCACACACGGCAAATTACTCCCAATGCAGAATGCAGAAGTAACAAACTATAAATTGTTCCCTCTGCTTGTGCTTGGGGCTCAGGCCTCTGGAGAGTGATCTCCTCTGAGCCCGCCGGTGTAAAATAAACCTCCTGCCTTCCAAGATCTCCAAGTGCCGCTTGGTTCTTCTGCTGGGTGATCCAGACCAGGTTCCCATAACAGCCTCACTATAGCCGCCAAGGTACTAAACATGTCCTGCACCTCCAAAAATGTCCTGTGTTCTGTTTTTGTTTGTGTGTCTGTGTTGTTTTGTTTTATACGAACACTTAACATGAGATCTCTCTTAATAGCTTTTAAAGTACAGAATACCACATTGTTAATTACAGGTGCCATCTTGTACAGAAGATCTCTAGAAGGTACTCATTTTGCATAACACAAACTATTATTTTTTTTAAGTTTCTTAAGTAATCTCCACATACAGTGTGGGGCTCAAACCCACAATCGCAAGATTAAGAGTCACTCACTCTTCTGACTCAGCCAGCCAGGCTCTCCACATAACACAAACTTTATATCCAATAAAGAATTTCATTTTCCCCTTTCCTAGCCTTTGACAACCACAGTTGCCTTCTCTCCTTCCGTGAATTGGGCATTTTAGGTACTTCATGTAAATGGAATCACGTTATTTGTCTTTCTATGATTGACTTACTCCATTTAGCATAATGCCCTCAAGATTCATCTCTGTTGTTGCAAATCACAAGAATTCCTTCTTTTTTAAGGCTGGATTATATTCCATTGTGGGCGTGTCTACCATAGCTCCTTCATTCATCTGTTGATGGGCATTTGGATTATTTCTATGGCTTGGCTTTTGTGAATAATGCTGCAGTGAGGGTTGAAAATATCTCAAGAGGCTGATTTAACTTCTTTTGGGTATATACTCAGAAGTCAGGTTGACGGATCACAAGGTAACTCTATTTTTATTGTTTTGTGGGAACTCCACACCGTTTTCCAGAGGGGCTGCACCACTCTGTAGTCCCACCAACAGTCCAATTTCTCCCTGTCCTCACCAACACTTACCTTTTTGCGGTGTTTTGGAAATAGCCCTGCTAACAGGTGTGAGGTGATATCTCATTGTGGGTTTGATCTGCATTTCCCTGATGGTTAGGAGAACAACATCCCTTTTATCTGTTTTGCTTATTGGGCTTCTAGATCAACGTTTATTTGAATGACGGTCTGGAGGCAAAAAAATAAATAAATAAACCCACCAGATTTTATTTTGGGCTTCTAGATCAACTTTTATTCGAGTAACGGTCTGGAGGAAAAAAACAACAACAACACATTTTGGGGGGGGGGCGCTTCTAGATCATCTTTTATTTGAATAACGGTCTGGAGGCAAAAAAAAAAAAAACACTTTGAAATTGATGCCCAGTTTCCTCAATTTACAGATTTACAGAGGAGGGGCTGGAGAAGGTAAGAGGCTCGCCCAAATCCGTAGCTGTCTGTCCTCTGTGGTGGAAAGGTGTCCTCATTTCAACACGGCACCGTCAGTCATCTCGATCTTTTTTTTTTTTTAATTTTTTTTTCAACGTTTATTTATTTTGGGGACAGAGAGAGACAGAGCATGAACGGGGGAGGGGCAGAGAGAGGGAGACACAGAATCAGAAACAGGCTCCAGGCTCTGAGCCATCAACCCAGAACCTGACGCGGGGCTCGAACTCCCGGACCGCGAGATCGTGACCTGGCTGAAGTCGGACGCTTAACCGACTGCGCCACCCAGGCGCCCCAGTCATCTCGATCTTTAAACCATAATTCGATAAATCAAACAACTCTTTGGCTCACTTTGCAGCATCTGAAATATTCTTTCCTCAAGCCTCAGTCTTAATTCATGGCCACTCAGCATATTGTTCCTCCCTCTACCCCCTAGCAGCCCCCAGTGTGCACGGCTGTCTGTTGTTGACCAGTTTGAGGGAAGCAGCAGAAAAAACGCCTGTGGACCTAGAGCACTTTCCTGCAAGGCACCCACACATTTTAGGGGGAGTTGTGATTAGGGCACCCGTTTTCTTGGCAGGCAGAGCAGGGAAGGTAAGACAGACTGTAATTTAAATTTGGCCACATAAGTAAGGCATCCCTTTGAGCTCTCCCGGGGAATGAAACTGAAAAGCATCAGATGGTTGATTACTTCTCATCGCTAAAAAGGTTTTGATGTCTCAGAGCTCCCTTCAGCCCTAACAGGGAACCCGTTTCGCACTCACACCCTCCCCATGGCAACGCCTCCCCCCTCCCCCCTCCCAACCCCGCCCTAACTGTACTTTTCCTAGCCAGCTCCCGGTAGTTGGAGAATTTCACCCTGTGCCAGGTGCCACAAGAGAAACACACACACACACACACACACACACACACACACACACACACACACACACGATCGATGTTGGCTGTGTGACGCTCTTGGAAGCCAGACCAGCATCTGAAGAGCAAAATATTCAGTCAGATCCACAGGTTGGTTTTCCCCGCACAATGCTAAGTAATCACCGTGACTCCTTGTGTTCCACAGAATTGATGAATCCTCACTCGCTCCGGGCTGATGGTTTGGCCGTCATGCAGCCTCAGATTGGTGTCCAGCCTTGCTCTTTTCATCCGCCGTAGCTTAGGAAATGATAACTGGTTTTGCCACCTGGGTAACTTTTTAATGATCTGAAAGACCACAAGGAGCCAGCATTTCTTTTGTGCGGTTCCTCATTCAACAACCTAATAGCTATCTGAAAAGAGCTTTCTTGAAAAGAAGAAAAGTCTGTTCCTCTTGGGCAGAGGCAATGGTACCTCACGATTCTCTGATTAAACTATCACACTGAGCGTATTACGGGACATGCGACTTGCTTGAGACGGACTTACCGCTGAGGTTTCTTGGTATTTGCACTGATGCCTTTCCGCCAGCCAGCCGTGAAATGACAGATGAGTGTCCCTAAACTTGCGTGTGAAGGGTAAGTCAAGTGCCCAAGAAGCTGCTGGGGCCCAGCCGCCCCCTGGAGCCACCCTGGAGAGGGAAACACGTTTTTCTTTAGGGTTACCTTCTGTGCCCATGAACTTGAATCAGGAGTGGAACCGAGGTCGGCACCACAGCGGGGTGCGATACTGGAAAGAAAGCACGCTCCGCGGTCTGTCCTCTGGCTCCAGTGGACAAGTAGCCTTTGCTGGCAGGTCCCAAACTTAGAACTGGAAGCAGGAAAATGGTTTTCTCTCCTCCCTAACCTCTTTTCAGGATATAACATTGGAAACCTCAAAACCTCTGTAAGGTTGTCTTTAAAAAAGCAACTAACTGCTTAGGTTTGGAGTGACCAGCTCTCCAGGCAGGAACCTGGCCATTACTGCGTGTAGTGTGTCTGCAGCATCCCGTTTGTATCTCGTGATTGGCATACTTTTTCAGCTATCCTGTGATATATGCAGATTGATTTGTTTTGAAAACTATGGATGTGCTACTGTGCTAACATACCATGTATGTTATAAATGACTCCAAAGTTAAAATGATGAGATACCCACTAAACACGTACCAATGGCCAAAATTTAGAAGACTGACGATAAAGGAGCCGAATGGCTCAGTCGGATGCGTGTCCCAACTCTCGGTTTCAGCTCAGGTCATGATCTCAGTTTGTGAGTTCGAGCCCCGCCTTGGGCCCTACGCTGACAGCGCAGAGCCTGCTTGGGATTCTCTCTCTCCCTGACTCTCTGCCCCTCCCTCACTCTCCGTGTCTATCAAAACACATAAATAAACTTAAAAATTTTACAAGACTGGGGCGCCTGGGTGGCTCAGTCGGTTAAGCATCCGACCTGAGCTCAGGTCATGATCTTGCGATCCGTGAGTTCGAGCACCGTGCAGGGCTCTGTGCTGACAGCTCAGAGCCTGGAGCCTGCTTCAGATTCTGTCTGTCTCTCTCTCTGCCCTTTCCCCACTCACACGCTGCCTCTCTCTCTCTCTCTCTCTCTCTCTGAAAAATAAACATTTAAATTTTTTTTTTAATTTTTAAAGACTGACAATAAACCAGTGGGACCCACATTCACCTTGTGTGAGAATGTAACATGGGACAGGGACTTTCAAAAACCATCAGGTGAATTCTCTTTAGGTTAAACATGCACTGTCCCTAGCATCCAGCTGTTTTATCCCTTGGCATTTACCTAGGAGAAATGAAAATATATGTTTGCACAAAGATTTGTACACAGATGTCCATCAGTAGATGAAAAGACAAACCAATTGGTGGTATATTCAAACAATGGAATACTATTAAGCAACGTAAACGAATAAGCTACTTTTCCATATAACAGTATGGACAGATCTCAAAAATATTATGCCAAGAAGCCAGATACAAGAAAGCATATTCACCTATTTATGTGAAAGTCTAGAAAAGGTAAAGCTAATCAGTGACAGCAGATCAGTGGTAAGTGGGCGAAGCAGGGTCAGGACTGACTGTGAGGAAGCGGGAAGGCAATTTGGCGGTGATGGGTATTTTCCGTATCTTGATGGCGGTGGTATTTACATGGGTATACATATTTATTAAAACACGTTAAATTGCACACTTAAGATGAGTGCATTATATATGAATTATTCAACAAATATTCAGTAAACATACTGTTTAAAACCAAAGGTAAACTTCTATGCACTTTAGTACTAGAAATCTTAGCCCATGCAATCAGATGTATAAGAACCAGAAATAAAATTATTGAAAAGGAGGAAAGATAAAAATCCGCATGGCTTTTAAACGCATAATATTTCGCTCTTGGCACACAAGAACCTATAGAGTTAATATGATTTAAAATATTGATATAGAGGCACCTGGGTAGTTCCGTCAGTTAAGTATCTGATTTTTGATTGTGGCTTACATCATGATCTCATGGTTCCTGCTATGAAGCTCCTCCTGGCACAGAGCCTGCTTGGGATTCTCTCTGTCACCCTCTCTCTGCCCCTGCCCCGTGTGCGCACTCTCTCCCTCTCTCAAAATAAACTTGGAAAAAACTATGTAATATTTGCTAATAATGTGATTTAAAGGTCTGGTTCTTTGTTAAACTTATCCTGATGCTTTTTGTGAAGGCTGTGGGGTAGAAAACATACAAAAATGTGTAAATTCAAATGGAAGGAAGGCAAAATGGATTGAGCAAAGTAAATCACAATGATTCATTTTCAGCCCATCTACCGTTATGCAATGTATTTGAAATTCAATTAATACATTTCTCTTTTCTCTGATGTCAATCAGAGACAGCAGAGAGCCTGATGCGGGGCTCAAACTCACAAACCGTGAGATCGTGACCTGAGCGAAGCTGGACTCTTAACCAACTGAGCCAACCAGGTGTCCCCCCAAGTCTTTAAAGTTTTCCAGCCACGAGACTTTTTATCATTTTCAGAAACAAAACCGCGTAACAATGAAATATTCCCAAACAACCATTTTCAAAATGTTCTCTCCATAGCACGAGTTTCTTTTCAAAAATAGCTCCTCCTCCACTTATTACTCAAAGTCATCTTTATTTCAGAAGGGTGACTTACGTTTTATTTTTTCAAAAATGTCTGCTAGTAGAATAATTCTGACCACTACTTGTCATCACGGAAAATTTCAGCAGATGACAACTCTTGTCTTTAACAAGAAAACTCCATGCCTCGTCTATAAGTAGAGCGACTCTTCTCTGTACTTTGCTGTGAAATAACCAGGGTAGGCTTATTGCTGGAAAGATTTTCAGGGATAGCCCCATGTTCTCACAAAGTACTATAAACAGTCTGCTATCTCATAAAGGCCTTTTTCTAACTACATATGAAATCCCGTGGCCCCATGTGGACTTCTTCCTACAAAGATTTGTCTCTATGAACTTGCTGATGTGTGATGCCTGTTAGTGGATATTAATATTCGCTGTTCTTATTAATTATTATCAGTGTTTACATCAGTCATCCTGGTACTACCTACGGTTTGAGACCATGTTTTGTTTTGTTTTGTTTTGTTATTTGATTATATGGTTTTGATTTTTGAGAAATGCTCCAGAAAGAAAAACAATCATAAACACACACACACACACACACACACACACACACACACACACAAAGAGAGAGGCTCTGGAAAATGGGGAGAGGTTAGGTTTGCTAGAACCAACCTGGCATGGTATCCATAAGAACTGTAGAAATGGGCATCCAACAAAATTGATATTTGGGCTGCTGTAGCACTTAATAGAAGTCTGTCTATATACATCTACATATAGATATAGAGAGAGATGTAGATCAGTCAGGCTAGTGAAGGGTTTTGAACGAGGCTCTGCTAAACTAACAGAAGACTAACTTGTCAGGGTAACAGCAACAGAAGGTTTATTTTTTTGCTCATGTACATGTTCATGGTTTTGGCTTTTTTTATTGACTGAAGCAAGTGATATGACCAAGGCTAATGTGAATGGGGCAAAAACGTATGATTTTACCAAGGAGAAGGGAAGAAAATTTTCATGGACAATGTGAAAACAGCTTGGTTTCTTCATCTTCAAAAATCAGTCTGATTTTGGAAAACCTATTGCTTGGTCACAGAAGGATAACTCACATTGGCTTAAGAGAAAAGAGAATTTATTTATTGGCTCATATAATCAGGCAGTCCAGAGGGCTTCTGAGTAATACCATCCAGCCTCCAGAGAATAGCTAGTGACCCAGATAAGTTTCATCCCCTCTCTCTCTCTCTCCCTGTCTCTGTCTCCTCCACCCACTCCTTCCCCACTAGAGCTCTGCTTCTTTCTATGTGGGATTCATTCTCCTACTATAGACAGTCTGTCTTCTTGTGGACGGGAAAGACCACTGGCACACAGGGGGCCCCTGAATAATACCCTTTCAGACCCATGACTCAGGAAACAAGTAATCTTCTCCAGGTCTACACTGAAAAAGCATCTTAGTGAAGTATTTTGATCAGTCTAGCCACCTGTTCTTCTGACCCTCATTCCCAGAGGGATGGAGTTCTGTGATCGCCTGGACCCGGTTCATATGCCAACTTCTGTGGCTGGGGCAGAGGAGGAGGCTGGCTGCACCTGGCAACCTTACAGCATCACACCATCAGAAGAGGGGAGTAAGAATTTCCCAGACAGACCTGGTCCTGCGCAGGTGAAATCAACCGAGGGCCCGCACACATACCCGCCTTGCTGTCTCTAAAGAAGATAAAGCTTGTGCAAGTCTTTTGTAAACTGTAAAGCGTTGTCCAAATGCTAATTGCTATTATTATTCCTTTTGAGTTAAGTTTAAAAAAAAAGCCCCATTATTTACTGGGGTAAATTAATGCCCGTGGCTGGCCGGCGTCGTTCCACCCACTTACTTAGGTGAAGGTAGAGTTGCCGTAAACAGGCAGGGGGTTCCCAGCGGATTGAGTACATCGGTGACAACCCGTTTCGTATTAAGCCCAGAAGTGACGCTTGTTACTTCGGAATGAGGGTGTACCTGCAAGACAACTGTTCAGTGACAATGTTGAAGAGTTCTGCAGTGTGCATTTTCTGAGTGCTCCTGGTCCCTGGCGTGGTGCTCGGGAATATTCTGGAAGAACAAGACACAACCCCTCTCTTGGAGTCACATTTCACCCCAGCCACATCCCGATAGCTCCGAATATGCAGATTGTGTCGAGGAAGGATCAGGACAAATTGACTGAATTTTTCACTTTTCCTCCTGATGCCTTGACAGCCTGTTTCTCATGCTTACTGGATGATGCTTAATTTAATTCATGTGCCCCAGGCAGCATGCTCTGTGTTGCAGCTGGTGCACAGTTCGTTTGAAAGGGCTTTCTCGGCACGGCCAAAGGCAGGAAGCACACTGCCGTGATACCTTGATGAATGGGTCCCTTGGGAAAGAGGCGCCTTTATAATGAAGTCACAAAAGAAATCTTCATAAATCCTTGGAAGCCCAGCAGCGCGTATGTGTGAGTGCAACCAGCATACTTCCTCAACAACCCTGTTGAAGGTAAAGAAGGCCAATACTAAGCAGAATTAAAAAAAAAAATCTGCTGTGTCCCTCGTCCCAGGCACCATTCCTATAGTCATCTCCTCACACGCGCACACACACACACACACACACACACACACACACACACACACGCACACACTGCATCCATGTCTGTTGTGAACACTGCTCCTGCCTCCAGGACCCAGGGCCCTCTGCTTTTCCAATCAAAACAGGGAAGAAGAAATAATTGTCACTGTCCCATGTTGACAGATCCCTCAGGTTACTCTCGGGCTAATGAATTTCACCCTCTAGAGCAGCGTTGCATGTTGGGCCTTGAACTGTAACTTGGGTAGATGACAGCTTCTGAGGAGAGGAGTGTGGGTGTCTGAAATCACACTTAACCTGATGGAGTCTCTGTAGGGGACTCACTAGGGGGCCCATCGCTTTGTGAGCCTCCTACTTTCCAGATCCTTCCTTGGCTGGGGCCTTTATCCCAGCTGGCATCCAGAAAGGCCCGGTCTCCATCTTGACTCCATTCCAGGAAGCAGAGCCACTTTGGAGGTGGTGAGGATTCACGGACTAATGTCCTTCTTTCCTTTCCCTTGACCCCCCCGTGTAGAAGTTGGCTAGGGCTGTTGTAACCAAGTAGCACAGACTGGGTGGTTTACACAGCAGGAATTTATTTTTTCACAGCGCTGGAAGCTAGGCGTCCAAGATTAAGGTGGCCACAAGGTTGGCTTCTTCTAAGATCTCTCTCCTTGGCTTGTAGATGGCTTTCTTTTCTTTCTGTCTTAACATGGTCTTTTTTCTGGGTGTGCCTTCATCCTCTTCTTTTCTTTAAGGACTTATTGGACTTGTCATATTGGACTAAGCTCACTCTGATGACTTCATTGTACTTTACCTCTTTAAAGACTACATCTCCAAATATAGCACATTCTGAGGTACTGGGGATAAGGACTATAACATATGAATGTGGGGCAGACACAATTAGCCCATAACAACTCATCTTCCTCCCCTTATTCTGACTCCTGGCCTGGCCTCTTCTCCTCTCTTAACTGCTGAATCCAGGGTAGGTTCAGCCGACCCAAGTCCCCAGTGGCCAGATGTGTGGAGCCAGAGAGAAGAACTAAATGGTTTCCCCCAAAAAAGCCAAGAGTCAAAACCAAGAAGCCCTTGAAAAGGGGTAAGAAGATCGGCAGGCTTGAAGTGGTCATCAGAAGCTGGGGTTTAAATCTGAGGACTCAGGCAGCCAGTGAGGACACGAAGGAGAAATGGTAAATCAAAATGGCGGCAAGACGGCGCTCTGGGTCAACACCCGAGTTAACGCAGCCTAGCCCAAGGCTGCTTTCTACAAGTCTCTGGCACAGGGATCTGACATAGATTAGGCATTCACCCACCCTTACATGATTTATTCAAAATCCAGGCTTTCTCTTCCTTGCTTTGCCATTTCTAGTTCATGATTCTGTGACATTATACACATTACTCTCTCTGCTCAAAATCCCCTTCTGCCCCAGTGTTGACCTCGCAGCTCCCCCATGACCTTCTAGATTTTCCTAACCTGCCACCTCTGATGTAAAGCCTCCCCAACTCAGTACATCTTTAGCTCTTCGGAGATCCAACTAGGTTATCAAGTCTCACGAGAATAGAGACATACCTGTGCACTTTTTGAGTCCCCACAGATGTAAGATATCAGCAAATGCCTATCCAGTAAATGTTTTTAATTAGGCTGGTCAAAATCTGTCTTTGAACTCACTTGGTTTATATGTCCCTTCATGCGTCTCTCGTTCTTCCTTATATGTAGGGAAGCATATGTTTAGCTCAGTGCCTTAAGTAGTGTAGGCACAAATGGTTAAAAATGTAGACTTTGCTGCCAGACTGCTTGGGTTGAGCCCTGACCCCAGTGGTTTATTTTGTTTTGTTTTGTTTGGTGGCTGTACTAGTTTGCTAAACCAGCCATAACCAAGTACCCTAAACTGGGTGAACTTGAACACAGTTCATCGCCTCCTAGTTCTGGAGGCTTAGAAGCTGGAGATCGAGGTGTGGCCAGGTTCACCCCTTCCAGGAACTGTGGCAGAGATTCTATGGTGTCCTCTCTGCAAGTGTCTGCTGCTTTGCCGGTATCCCTTGGCTTCTGCGACATCGCCCCAACCTCTACCTTCATCTTCACGTGGGCGTGCGTGTGCGCGCGCACGCGTGCCCAAGCTTCCTCCTCTTGGGGAGAAAAGAAAGCCTGTCGCACCGGATTCGGGGCCCACTCTACTCCAGTATGACTCCAGCCTCTGTTGAACTCAACGCTCTGATGAAGTGACGACATCTGCAATGACTCCATTTCCAAACAAGGTCACATTTTGAGGTACCAGAGATTGCCGCGTCAACATAGCGACGGGGTGGAGGAAGCACATTCAACCTGTAACAGCGACTCTTGGCAGATTACCTAGTTTCAGTCTCTGCGTTAGTCAAATGGAATCATCACATAGCCCACCTTCTAGGGACATGTGATTAAATGAATTAACGTACGTAAAGCACTTCAGACAGAGCAAGCCACCAGGAAGCCCTGCCTCAGCATTAGCTAGGATTCTGGGCCGCGTGGACGGTTACCTCCTTCATGAACCGGCTGTGGAGGCAGACTCGCTGGGTCATTTTTATACACTGACGATGGTATCGCATCATAAACTGTGCAACATACAGCAGAGCCCTGTATGCCTGGTAGACAGTCTCTGAGCTGAACTGACCAAACCGAATGGAAGGCAGGGACAATGCGGGGTGATCGCAGGGCTGGAATTCAACGTCCACGTACATTTGTCAGATAGTCCCTTTGGTAGATGACACGTTACCGTGCCATTCGCGTAGTGGGGTCCCAAAAGATTGGCCTGGGAAGACTTTGAAACCCCTCTTCTTTCTTGGTTTCTTCTTGAGGTTTCCTGCTTGCTTCGAGAGGCTTAGGGAATTTGGTGTTACACATACAAATGCTGTTCTGTCTCCAGGTGGAGAGAGCTCACGCTGCCTGAGCCGCTTACCTTTGGTTATTGGCGTAATTGAATGCCGCAGTTCTGGGGTTCTCTACTCAGTTGTGATATTATCACTGCGAGGCAGGAGAAAGAAGGGAAGAACAATGTGATATTTCTTCCTCAGAGGCCTGGGTGGGCCATCTGGCAATCTTTAAATCTAGGTGCCAGATTGAATAACATGCTTTGGGTGACTTTTTAAATGTATTATTCAGGGGAGATGTTGTTTTAACCTCTGTGCTGCACACCGCTTCCTAGCTGATGGAAATCTTTTCTCTCCTTTGCTTGAAAATTATGTGGAACACAGCCCAGCAGAGACTAATAAATCAGCATGAGAATTCCTCAGCTGGTCTGAAGAGCAGCTAATGATGGCAACGGTGGCTCAATTTTTCTGCACAAAGCAAGGACAGGGAAACAAGGTACAGTTGTCGTGCAGCAGATATCTGAGGCACAGTCTGGATCCTGACCGATGGATCTTCCTCTTCTTCCAGCCAAAGTGGGGGTCGTCTCCACGCGGGCGTGAAAGATGCTTGCATGGGGGACAGTGAGTCCCGCATGTAGCCTTGATTGGGTTGCACCCTGGTTTCTTGAAATCGACAAGTCACGTCACTTTTCTGGGTCTCTGTTTCCTCTCAGGTACCATGAGGTTGTTGAACCGTGACTGATCTTTGAGGTTCCCTTATGGGCTTTTCCTTTCTGCCTTGTGGTCCATAAACCAACAGAGCCCTGGTCTTCTGTGTCCGGGCTCAATGGTTGCAATCGCTATAGTTTCTGACAACCCACGCTTTAACTGCTCTCTTGGAGTTCAGTGTCAATAGCGTGTGATAATTGTGTGATACTGTGATGATGTATCATCTTGTTTCTGGCACAGAACTCCTCGGAAGCCCTGGAATTTCTAGGTGTTGAGAGCTATAAAGTTGTCTTTTGTTATGCTAATGAGGTGCTTTTAGGACCGCACCTAAGGAGAGGGGCTGGTTGCCCGGGGAGCCAACCAAGTGGATGGAAGAGGAGAAATTTCACTCTCACCCCTGACCTTGGGGGAGGGGACAGGGATTGGAGATTGAGTTTGCTTGCCAATGACTGATGATGCAATCAGCCACGCCTGGGTAATGAAGCCCCTGTAAAAACCCAAAAGAACAGGGTTCTAAGAGCTTTCAGATTGGTGAGTACGTGGAGACTGGAGAGAGTAGTTTGCCTAGAGAGCCCGGAAGTTCCGTACCCTTTCCTCAGACCTTGTCCCGTGCATCTCTCCCAACTGGCTCTTCCTGCCTTACCTCCTTTTATAATAAACCAGCGACCTAGTAAGTAAAATGGGTGTGTGGGTGCCGTGAGCTGCTAGCAAAGTAAACGAACTAGAGGAGGGGGTCGTGGGAACCTCCTACCTGTAGCCTGTGGGTCAGAAGTATGGGTCACAGCCTGGGCTTGCCACTGGCGTGTGGAGGGAGTGGGCAGTTGTGTAGGTTTCAACCCTTAGCCTGTGGAATCTGGTGCTGTCTCCAAGCGGTGGCAGAATTATCACCCTGTTGGCACCTGAGAATTGCTGGGTGCTGTGTGGGAAGCCCCTCCACACACACTCATCAGAATTGGGTCCTAGAACCCAAAAGTAATCTGCGTCTAAATTGCATCGTCTCAAACTGAACTCGAGCCTGGAATGAAATCCTGAGCCTGTTTGGTAAGTGAATCCTATGAAACAAGGGACACACGAGGTCAACTCTGTTTCTTAACACTGAGAAGCTGTCTGAGTGGCTCTGCCTGTAAGTCGAGACTCTCCTTGGCCATCACGCATGAACGTGAAAGGAAAACTGTTTTCCTAACTCCTGATACTTCGCACACCTAACGTGTGGGGGTTTGTTCCCTACGCCAACCGATTTCCCAACTCTCTGGACACCAACTGGGGTCAAGTAATTTAATTCAATTCTGACACCAATTACCTGGAGTCAGTGTCAGATTCCATGGGTTCAAGGACTCAGTCCCCCAAGGCTGCCCGCGTTTTGATAGTTTTCTAGAACAGGTCAAAAACTTGGGGAAACATCTACTTACGTTTGTATCCGTTTGTCGTAAAGGATGTTATGAAGAGTGCAGATGGATGGCCAAATGAAGGGTCCCAAGCTTAGGAGCTCCCATCCCTGTGAAGTGGGGATGCTTCTTCCCAGTACACGGATGCATTCACTAACACGGAAGCTCTCTGAACCCATCGTTGAGGGATTTTCATGGAGACTTCATCATGTGGGCATGATCATTGATTAACTCCGTCTCCAGCCCCTCTCCCCTCCCTGGAGGATAGAGGATGAGACTGAAAGTCTCAAGCTTCCAATCAGTGCTCTGTCTTTCTGGTAAGCAGCCCCCATCCAGAAGCTATCCAGGAAGCCCCCCAGGACCCCTCTCGTGAGAACAAAAATTTCTGCTTTCACCCGGGAAATTCCAAGGGATTTAGGAGCTCTGTGTCAGCAACTGCAGGGCAGGGACCAAATATGTATACTTCTTGTTATGTCACACTGTCTTTGTAAAGGCTCAGCGTTAAACTGAGATTGAGAGGACGAAATACAAAAAGTGAAAACCATCCCCGGACCTCACCTTTAACTCAGGGCTTCTTAGCAGGCGGACTGAGGTCATCAATAAATGACAGAAACAGATGAAGGGTCTTCTGGAAGTATATCAGCAGGTCACTTGCTGAAGGAGCTTGCTGAAACACTTTGAGGGGTGACAAATTAGAGCATCCACTGGCCGGGGAAAGTTTAACTGAGGCATTGGATGGTTCGGGACTGTCTCAGAAGAAAGATGCTTTGTAAGCGTAGAGCGATCTGGGTCACCGCGCTCAAATGGTGACTGGATATTTATCTGAAGCAAGAAGGGACGGGCTGTGGAAGATGTTCCGAAATGGAACAATTCCTGTGACAAGGAAACAGAAGGAGGGACACACGGACCCAGGATCAGATTCTGAGAGTCTGTGATTTGGAAAAGGAAAAATAAATATTTTTTTTCAGCCCTGATTTCTTCGTAGAGGCCCCAATGTGTTTTTTTCTATAAATCCTTAATTGCATTTCATTCTGTAACGGAGTTTTGCATAAGGTAACAGTTTTCTTTAGATCATAAATATCCCTGGTGATTCATAATACTCCTGGCTTGACCTTTCAGAAATGTGTTTTGTTTTTTTGTCTTTTGTTTTTTCCTGAGCCGCTTTCTTAGACCGAATACTCTTTTTCTTTTCTTTTTTTTTTCAACATTTATTTATTTTTGGGACAGAGAGAGACAGAGCATGAACAGGAGAGGGGCAGAGAGAGAGGGAGACACAGAATCAGAAACAGGCTCCAGGCTCTGAGCCATCAGCCCAGAGCCTGACGCGGGGCTCGAACTCACGGGCCGTGAGATCGTGACCTGGCTGAAGTCGGACGCTTAACCGACTGCGCCACCCAGGCGCCCCCGAATACTCTTTTTCTTAAGAAGGACCTAGAGGGGCGCCTGGGTGGCTCAGTGGGTTAAGCATCCGACATCAGCTCAAGTCGTGATCTCCCAGTTTAGGGGTTCAAGCCCCGCGTCGGGCTCTGTGCTGACAGGTCAGAGCCTGGAGCCCGCTTCAGATTTTGTGTGTGTGTCTCTCTCTCTCTGCCCCTGCCCCACTCACACTCTGTCTCTCTCTCCAAAACAAAAAAACATCCAAAAAAAAATTGAAGAAGGACCTACAGAAAAGGAAATTCAGAATGCCTTTGCTGCATTTTTTTGTGACACGTGCATTTTATCAGCCCTCACTACAGAGGAGCGATTATACTTACCTGCTGTCTCCTCCAGGCTCCGAGGAGTGAGCTACACATCAGGCTGTTCGTATTTCCAAGTCACCGGTGGCTCTTAAAGCCAAGGATAGGCTAATTATCTGAATATCACGTTTGATGAGAAGCCATTTGCAAAGATGAAACATTTGAGGTCTGGTAAAACCTGAGACAGTTTTTATGGGCTCGTAACATTTGGTGGAAATTAAAATCCAAATGGCCTTCATTCCTTCATATTTGTCAAAATATTGTTTGGTCTCAATTATTCTATAGACAGATAGATTTGTTTTCAATGAAGCTCCCCACTTTTCTTTGGCCTGTAAGTAGTTTGTTTGTATTATTTTTATCCCATCAGCTACATCAAGCATGTAATCTGTTGGTCATGTATATAAATGGAAGGCCCTAACTTCAAATAGTCCTTTGGTGCAAATTTTAAAATCCCTTTTTCTATTAAAAACTTCAGTCCAGGGGCGCCTGGGTGGCTCAGTCGGTTAAGCGTCTGACTTCGGCTCAGGTCACGATCTCCTGGTCTGTGGGTTCGAGCCCCGCGTCAGGCTCTGTGCTGACTGCTCAGAGCCTGGAGCCTGTTTCACATTCTGTGTCTCCCTCTCTCTCTGACCCTCCCCGTTCATGCTCTGTCTCTCTCTGTCTCAAAAAAAAATAAATAAACGTTAAAAAAAATTTTTTTTTAAATAAATAAATAAAAATAAATAAATAAATAAAAAACTTCAGTCCAGGGGTGCCTGGGTGGCTCAGTCATAACCGTCCGACTTCGGCTCTGGTCATGATCTCGTGGTTTGTGAGTTCAAGCCCACGTCGGTCTCTGTGCTGACAGATCAGAGCCTGGAGCCCGATTAGGATTCTGTGTCTCCCCCTCTCTCTCTGCCCCTCCCCCACTCATGCTCTGTCTCTCAATAATAAATAAACGTTAAAAAAAATTAAAAACAAAAAACTTCAGTCCAGTCAAGAGGTTATTTCATGACCAGTTGCTACAAAAAACCAGAGTGCTCTTGATAGACTTAAATCAATTTGAGTTTTGGTCTTCTTATCTATAGAGAGGAGATAATAAAGCCCCTCCCACAGAATTGTGGAATAGACATAATAAATAAAACGCAAAGGTGGAGGGTAAAGATCCCACATTATCGTTGATTTTACCAAAAGCAAAGCCACCAAAATATAACTATGTGAATATATAATCACATAATGTAACTGGACGTACATAGAATCACATAACTTTGTACTGTTGGTGTGTCTGCCCAGAGGAAAGAAATGAAAAGTTAGCTCGTGTTTATATACTAATATTTAGCGTTCCTCTAAGGCCCATAATTATGCTGGAGGCTCACAGACCTCTACATCCTGAAGACTGCTTATGGATGGAAACAATTCCTTAGTGGGTAAATGTACTCATGCGTATAAGAGGAGGTGTAGATAGAGGAGGAGCGTCTCCACTCTGCTGCATCAGCCCCCCTCTCCTGCACGCTCCCTCAGGGACCACATGGAACCCAAGTTTAGGTAGCAAAACAGTAAAAATTGATTGAAGTCCTTGAACCCCATGGTTCTGTTATGGCCGTCATGGTTGAGAGGTCCCTTGGGGTGAACAAGACCTCCACTGTTTATCTGTTGGTTCACCTGCGTGTAACAGAAAACCCAAGGGAACCTTGGCTTACACACCCAAGAGATTTTTTTTCTTCCATGCAAAAGATGGGATGGGCCTTGGGGAGGGCACTGTTGTGATGAGCCTTGGGTATAGTTTGTAAGGGATGAATCACTGGGTTCTACTCCTGAAACCAACACTACCCTGTATGTTAAGTAACTAAAATGAAAAAAAAAAAAAAAAGTCTGATGAGGTAGCCTAAGGCAAGGTAGCAGCTCCATAGGATTTGTAGAGACCTAGACCGCTTGCCTCTCTCTGCTACATATTCCTGGTAGAGCTTATCACCTGAAGGTCACGTCAACGCCAGGTCGGCTGCTGGAACTTCAGCCAACAAATCTGTGTGTAGGTAATAAGATGACAAAGGGAGGGCTCAAAAATGGCTTCCCTTTGGTTTCTTCCCCCCTTTTAGGGAGACCTGCTGGAGGTCCCTCTCAACACTTCATGTTTATACCTCCTAGACCGGAACTTAGTCAGTTAGCCATGCTTGGCTGCTAGAGAGGCTGGAAAGTAGAGTCTTTTAAGTTAGTACATTGTTGCCTCTGGTAACACAGGCATTTCACTAATTAGATAAAAAGCAGAAATGGAGATTGGATAGGCAGTGAGCAGTTGCCACACAAAGTGTAAGTTACTTGGGCCTTTCTGGGGAAAGAGTAGACAGTGAAACCCTACGGTCAAGGGGAGTTCTCCTGACAGCCTGATTAACTGTCTACATCCCTACTCCACTTCAACTGGGAGCTGGTCACTAATAACTAGCCTGGCTCACCCAACACAGGAAAAGAGGGAATAATAGCTAGCATGTATTGTGCACCTGCTCTTTGCCAAATGATACATAATCACTTTTTTTTTATTAAAAAAAAAATTTTTTTTTCAACGTTTATTTATTTTTGGGACAGAGAGAGACAGAGCATGAACGGGGGAGGGGCAGAGAGAGAGGGAGACACAGAATCGGAAACAGGCTCCAGGCTCTGAGCCATCAGCCCAGAGCCTGACGCGGGGCTCGAACTCACGGACCGTGAGATCGTGACCTGGCTGAAGTCGGACGCTTAACCGACTGCGCCACCCAGGCGCCCCTAATGCATAATCACTTTATAGGCATTACTCATTAAGTCTCAGAGCAACCCATGAAGTCAGCACTAATGTTACCCCTAGTTCTACATGTAGGGAAACTGAGGCTCGAGATCAGTTAATGTGACCGAGTGTGCTAGAAAGCAGATAGGCAGAGACTTGACCTCAAGCCTGTGGTCTCTTAACTATTGCAGTATACTTCATCACCCGCAAAAGGAAGGAAAAAGGAGCAGGAAGAAAGGAAGAGGGGACAGAATAAATGCAGTCCCAGAACTAATGTGAAAAATGGTACGTTCCAGTAAGATCATTTTTTTAACAATCTGTATGACTTTCACACAGATATAAAATGAACACGTGTCACATATTTCCCTTAGCTTACGAACGGGTAAGCTAGTAAGATGTTAAGCCTGTTGAAAGGGGAATTTGGAGAACCACATGTGTATAGTTGGATGAGGAACGCTGAAAAGGATTTAGAAATAGACACAGGACCAGTCTGTCCACAGGGCGGTAATCAATTACATTCCACCAGACACAACTCCTTTCTGTTTTTGACGATAAGAGAATTGCCTGCATTATCATCGGTTTGACTTACAGAGTTGTAAAATAGCTCTGAGACACGGAAAGGCAAACGTAACCTATAAGGAAGGGTATGCCGGGCGGGGCACTCCATAACCTTTGTGTCCGTGTTAAAGTCTCCTAATTTGAAAAACTTGTCCTGACATACCTAAATCACCCTCTCCTGTTACCAGAGATGCCAGCATTTGGAGAGGACTAGAGACTATTGCCCAAATTTCTCTTACCCACATACCCTCCATTTGCCCGCTGCCAGAGATTAGGAAAGGCAAAGGAGTGATGTCTCCTGTTTGAACTGCCCCAGTGCGTTGGTAATAACTTTCCAAGCCAAGATGAAACATTGAATCCAAGGCTACCATATCACCTTTGGTGAGGTAATTAACAACTACTTACCGGATGCCTTTGATGTACAGACCCTCTGCTAGATGAGCAAAACAGACCTGTACCTGATGTCAGATATTTATAGCCTACAAGGGAAAACACTCTCCAGTAGAGGGTAAGCAAGCTGGCTAACAGGATGTATGGTGGTGCACCCCCCCCCCAACACATCCACAGATGACTCTGAATTGCTTCTGTAGACGTTACATATTTCTTAGTGCTTACTTTATAATTTGGTCAAAGTATCCTTTCCAAGCCTAGACAGCTTGTCTGCCTCCTTGATGCTCTTCTTCCCCAGTTATTGAGCTTTCTGGAACATCATCAGAGGGAAACAACTAAGTGTCTTAAAGTCGCCAGTGTGCCTTTTTTTTTTTTTTTTTTAATTGGCGTCCAAACTCCAAGGTTGGCAACATTGCCTTCATAAAAGCTTTATGTGACTTCTGCGCCCTTCGGAGATTCTGCAGTTGTATGGGGGTGGATACGTTCTCGCTCAGCACAGAGATGTTCCTGGACTTCTCAGGCTCTGACCTTATGTCATCTGAAAGAGAAACAAAGAGAAAAACAAGTTCCTGTCTTTGTCTCTCTCCACCCCCCCCCCCCCCACCTTCCTTCTATGTCTGTCTCCCTCCTTGGTCATTCTCTGTCTTTCTCACTTTGTGTGTTGGCCTCATTTGCCTGGCAACCAGTTCTTGTTTGCAAAGGTTTTTTGCACTCACATCCCTGGCTGGTTCCTCCCAGGGGCCCATTTACTCTTTCCTGGGGGCAGATTTCAGAGGGCCCTGTTTTCTGCACACTGACAATTGGGCACCAGTGGCCCAAGGTGGGGGTCTTATGCTGTGCTCAGTGTATACCTTGATTAGAGGCAGAAGGGAGGGAAAGGGACAAGGGAGAGAGACAGCGACCGTGGGTACTCCCTCCTAGACTCTTCTTAGAGACCAGCCAGGCCACAGTGCTGCTGTCTCTGGTAACAGTTACGAACTGAACTGGTTTAAACACATGGGTAAATAAAATTGCTCCCTTCCAAGTCTCTCCCCTGTGACATGTTCTTGGGTTGGACACTAACCTCCATAGGACTCTGTTTTCTGATTGATAAAATGATGGAATCAGAAGTGGTAGTTGGCAAAGAACTTTAGCTTAAGTATTCAAGAGAATACTTAAGTAAACTTGAAGTCGTTGAATTTTTAACAGGAAGGTTAATAGTGCTTTTTTAAATGTTTGAGCAGATGTTCAGAATTGCCCATTTTAAGGACGGGGTTCTGAAAGGAGAGAATAAGAGAAAGATTAATTAGGTATCCTGCTGTTTGCAGGACTGCTCATTGACTGTGTGTGTGTGTGTGTGTGTGTGTGTGTGTGTGTGTGTTTTAATTTAAATTAAAGTAATACCTGTTCACAAGGAATCAAGCTGTATAGGAAGGCCTTAAGAAAAAAAGGAAACTTCTCCCATCCACCCTACTAATGCCTGCTCATTTTTCGCAATGTTAACTACTCTTGAGTGGTTCTGGGTTCATTCATTCATTCATTCATTCATTCATTATTTTAATGTTTATTTATTTTTGAGAGGAGTGTGAGTGGGGGAGGGACAGAGAGAGAGGGGGACAGAGGATCCAAAGCAGGCTCTGTACTGACAGCAGAGAGCCCAATGTGGGGCTCGATCTCACAAATCGTGAGATCATGGCCTGAGCCAAAGTCGGACACTGAACCGACTGAGCCACCCAAGCACCCCATTTGTGCTTTAGTTGATTACCATAATAACCTTATGTCATAATACTCATACTTCTCTCTCCTGAATCATCTGCTTTGAAGATAGTGTTGACTCTCCCTGTATAATTGAAGAGGAAATTTCCTCCTTCTGGTACAACTCCCAATTTTCTTCTTCTTTTTTTTTTTTTAATTTCTATATTGTCAAGATTTAGAATGCTCCACTAAGTCGTTAATGTTTGTTTGTAGGTTGCTTCTGAAAATTTGCAAAAAAAAATGAAGTTATCAACACCCTCATATTCCTCCTTCCTCTTTTGTTAATTATATACTGTGAAGGTGTAATATATTTCTCATTGAAATATAACCAAATTCTTGCTATTTTTTACTATTTGTTCCATAATTAAATGGACTCATTTCTAACCATGAGTCTTATTATAGCTTCGTATGGCCAAATTCTTTATTTAATTCATCTCTCAAATATGTGAATTTCTTTTTTTTCTTTCTGACAAAGCATTTTTGAAGGGCTTATGTGTGCTATATAGTCTGAGTTCTTTCATGTTGGAAATGTGAATAGTACTTTCTGGATTTAATATTCTTTTGGTCATAATTTTTTTTTCTTCTAAATTTTGTGGAAATTTTTTTTTAACATTTATTGTTGAGAGACAGAGACAGACAGAGCATGAGCATGGGAGGGACAGAGAGAGGGGGAGACATGGAATCTGAAACAGGCTCCAGGATCTGAGCTGTCAGCACAGAGCCCCACATGGGCCTCAAATTCACAAACCACGAGATCATGACCAGAGCCAAAGTCAGACGCTTAACTGACTGAGCCACCCAGGTGCCCCTGTAGAAATTTCTTAAAATGAACGTGACTCGAGAGGAATCTAATGCCATCCTGATTTTCTTTCCCTTTTAAGGTGATTTATTTTTCTGCCTGAGTGCCCAAGGAATTGATTCTTTTTTCTTTAAATCCAAAGTCTTGAGCAGAATGTATTTCCATGGTACTATTACTGTATGAAATTTTCCCATGGCCAGTGTATATTTTTCCTGTTAAAAGAATTGGGTTTTATTTCAGGGAGATTTTCTTCTATTTTTCAGTGATTTTTTTGCATTCTGTTTTCCTATACTTCTGAGACATAATTTCCTTTATTGCTGCTTTGTTTTCATCTGTCTTCCATGTCTATTAGCTTCTTTCTGATGGCAAAATCAGTTTGTCTTACTTAATCTGCATTCGGGTTGATTACCTCGAGCTTCTCTATTGATAGCCTGATTTTAAATTTATTATTATAAAATATTTTATGCATACAAAAGGAGAGATGAGCATAAATATAGGGTATGAAGAGTACTAGCCAAACGAGCCCATATATCCGCACAACCCAGTGTAAGAACTAGACGAATCTTAAGCATGTATTAAAATTCCTATTTGCCTTGCCCTGATTCCACGCCCTCCCCTCCCTTCAGTCTCAAAAGTTAATAACATCTTGAGTCTTGTGCTTAGCATAAAAAGCTTAAAAATATGATTTAGTATATCCTAATCAACATAGTTTACTTTTGAATACATTCAACCTTTTTTTAATAAAAGAAATCATTCTTCAGCAACCTGATTTTCCCCCCTAAAATTCAGTTTGTGAAATTAATGTATGTTTAACACGTGTACCTCTGGTTCTCTGTGACTGTGGAAGAGTATTCCTCATATGGATACACCGCTATTTACTCATTTGTTTCCCTATCAGTAGTTACTTCTGGCTCATTGTAAATTTTTATAATTTACATATTTATAATTACAATTTATAATTTACAAATTATAATGAAATTATAATTTACATCCTATAATTACCAGTATTATAATTAAATCTTTAGTACAGCTTATCTTTTTTTTAACATTAATTTATTTTTGAGAAAGAGAGCAAGCGTGCCTGTGGGAGTGGGGAGGGGCAGAGAGAGAGAGAGAGACACAGAATCTGAAGCAGGCTCCAGGCTCTGAGCCGTCAGCACAGAGCCTGACGTGGGGCTCAAACTCACGAACCCATGAGATCATGACCTGAGCCAAGTCGGACCCTTTACTGACAGCCACCCAGACACTTCTAGTACAGCTTATCTTGAATATACATTCAAATATTCCTCTGGAGTGTGTATTTTTAGCTGGTGATATTTCTGAGTTGGACAGTGAGTACCTCTTTCAACTTTTTTGATGCCAAATGTTTTTCCAAAACGGTTAAAAGTAATTGGAATGTAATATATTTTCTTCCTGCATATTAGTTAAGTATTATTCCGTTATTATGTTGCTTTGCTTCTTGGTTGTTTCTTTGGACCCCAAATGTCTCATTTAATCTCAGCCCTTTTGCCTTATCATCTTGTCTTTAAAATCGTGTTCGATTTAATCCCTATTCTCTTTGATTGATACATTTCTCTTACTTTCTCATTTGATTTGATCCTTAAGATGACATGAAGGGATCGGTGCTATTATTTTCTCATTTTCTTTTACATTTTTCTTAAGTTTATTCATTTTTCAGAGACAGTGAGACAAAGCACGAGTGGGGGAGGGGCAGAGAGAGAGGGAGACACAGAATCCGAAGCAGGCTCCAGGCTCTGAGCCATCAGCACAGAGCCCGATGCGAGTCTCGAACTCACGAACGGTGAGATCATGACCTGAGCCGAAGTCGGCTGCTCAACCGACTCAGCCACCCAGGCGCTCCTATTCTCATTTTACACGTGAACGAAAGGACTTCCAAGAAACTATGTGTCTTGGCCAAAGTCTTAGAGCTACTAAGTGGAGAATCTGACAGTAGCACCCAAGTCTTTCACCTCCAAAACGCGTGATTTTTCCACCTCTTTGAGACAGGATACAATTCAATACTATATGGTATTGTGTGGTATAGCTTCTAAGACTAAGCTTCCGAACGGCACAGGCATAAATAAACAACACCTTTTAATGCATGTAACTCAATGAAAAACCTCCCAAGCAAGATAAGAACTTCACCAAGTGAAATTATTACCATGATCTATCTTGGAAATCACTGTGATACTAAAAGGGTGAATTCTCCTGCTGCCACTACCTAAAGTGTGTGCACGTGTATGTGTGTGTGTGTGCATGTGTGGGCACAATTTAAGCAGCCAATACAAGTGACAGAACTATTGAAGGGTTTTTGAAACCCAGTGTAATTGCAAGGAAACAAGATCCAAACAAAGATGTAATGTGGGTTTGCTCGTACCTTGATGGTGTCCGGAGAGTAGAGCCCTTTTGGGACCTCCCTCTATTCTGAACTCTCAGAGAAGGACCAGGTCCCATAGGGAGAATCTGCAGCAGTGACCATGGTGGAGGATGGAGCCTTCCTCTGGATTAGTAGCCTTCTCCAGCTCTTGGGGAGATGCATTAAAGTTCCTTTTTCCTGTAAAGGATAGTGCTACAAAGTTTCGGCTTTGGAAGAAGGGTGTGTGAGACGATAGGCTAACACAAAATTTTCTGTACTGAGAGTGTTATAAACCAAAGGTGAGGGAAAACAGCAACATTGACTCAAAGACTTATATCCAGAATTAGCTATTCTCTTGTCTTAGAGCTATTATTGGTTGGATTTATGTCCTGTTTTCAAATACCTTTGTCAACAAATTGTATTCAGATTTAGAATTACCAAATAAACTATTCTCATTGTTACCTCATTATTGATCTGCAGGAGACAAATAAATGTCCAGTGTGAAAAAAGAACTGCAAAGCATCCAAATAAGTTTGGGTGTCTTTGATTGAACCAAGCCAAACAGTTTTCTTTCCTGCCAAATTCTTCAAAGCAATTGATATTGCTAAGGATATCTCTGATTTTATAAGAGGGATATATATTATAAAGAAGTTCCAAAATTATTTGATCATGAAGCTCTTATGTTCGTGGACTCCAGGAATATTTTTGGGGGGAAATTGGGCTTTCTTCTAATCATAAAATGTTAGAACTAGAAGGAGCCTTAGATCAACTCGTTTTAAATTTTAATTTTGCAAGGAGGGAAACCAGAATTTATGGGCTTTAGTGACTTGCCCGAGATCACACAGCTCTTTGGTAGTAAAGGTAGGGCTAGAATTCATATCTTCAGATTCCTGATCTAGTGTTCTTTGAATTGAATGAAATTAAATGAAGTCACATGATACAGTGACCTACCGGCAGGCCTTTTTTCCTATTTCATAACGCGGTATTCCCTTCTTTACCAGTGAGAATGATGGGACTCAAAATTATTTCCTATGAATCCCAAATTGCCCTTTTGACAGCTCATAAAATCCTCCCTCCAAAGCCTTATTATATCTCAGATGTTCCTAAGGGGTCAATAGTCCAGGATTATTCTCTGTAAATTCTCCATAGAGAATAATATCATGCTCACTTGGATATCCTATCACATTGGTCTCTCTAGCAAGACTTAGAAAGCTCCCCTTCTAGCATTCTGACCCAAGTTGACGAGGCAGTGTTATACACTACCTTGTGCAAAGTCTCATACCCCACAGGCAGAATTTAGAAAGGGCTTACAATCCAGAAGTGGAATCCCTTTGTGGCAGGCAGAGGGGCAGCGTGTATCAGAAACCTTTAAAATTGCCATGTTCTTCTCACCAAACTCCACACCCAAAAAACAAATAACCCAGTGAAGAAATGGGCAGAAAACATGAATAGACACTTCTCTAAAGAAGACATCCGGATGGCCAACAGGCGCATGAAAAGATGCTCAACGTCACTCCTCATCAGGGAAATACAAATCAAAACCACACTGAGATACCACCTCACCCCAGTCCGAGTGGCTAAAATGAACACATCAGGAGACTATAGATGCTGGAGAGGATGTGGAGAAACGGGAACCCTCTTGCACTGTTGGTGGGAATGAACACTGGTGCAGCCTCTCTGGAAAAGAGTGTGAAGGTTCCTCAAAAAATTAAAAATAGACCTACCCTATGACCCAGCAATAGCACTGCTAGGAATTGACCCAAGGGATACGGGAGTGCTGATGCATAGGGGCACTTGTACCCCAATGTTTATAGCAGCACTCTCAACAATAGCCAAATTACGGAAAGAGCCTAAATGTCCATCAACTGATGAATGGATAAAGAAACTGTGGTTTATATACACAATGGAATACTACGTGGCAATGAGAAAAAATGAAATATGGCCTTTTGTAGCAACGTGGATGGAACTGGAGAGTGTGAGGCTAAGTGAAATAAGCCATACAGAGAAAGACAGATACCATATGGTTTCACTCTTATGTGGATCCTGAGAAACTTAACAGAAACCCATGGGGGAGGGGAAGGAATAAAAAAAAAAAAGACGTTAGAGAGGGAGAGAGCCAAAACATAAGAGACTCTTAAAAACTGAGAACAAACTGAGGGTTGATGGGGGGGAGGGGAGGAGGGGGGGTGTTGGGTGTTGAGGAGGGCACCTGTTGGGATGAGCACTGGGTGTTGTATGGAAACCAATTTGACAATAAATTTCATATTAAAATAATAATAATAATAATAATAATAATAATAATAATAACAATAATAATATAAAATTGCCGTGTTCTTTTAATGCGCCAGAAGCAGTGGGAAGTATTTGTTATTATCTGTTATTATCTGTTCAAACGCTGTTATAACGATGAAAAATGTGCCGTAACCTCAATGTCCGATAACTTGGGGTTGGTTAAATGAATCAGAGTATTTTTTGAAATACTATACAACCAGTAGAAATGGTGTTATAGAAAACTTCATGGAGGGGCGCCTGGGTGGCGCAGTCGGTTAAGCGTCCGACTTCAGCCAGGTCACGATCTCGCAGTCCGTGAGTTCGAGCCCCGCGTCGGGCTCTGGGCTGATGGCTCAGAGCCTGGAGCCTGTTTCCTATTCTGTGTCTTCCTCTCTCTCTGCCCCTCCCCTGTTCATGCTCTGTCTCTCTCTGTCCCAAAAATAAATAAACGTTGAAAAAAAAATTTAAAAAAAAAAAAAAAAGAAAGAAAACTTCATGGAATGGTGTTTAAAACAGAACTTCCTGACAGGTAGGCCAGGACGGATATAGTGATGCCCTTTGTCCCCATGGGAGCTAGTCAGGTTCTAGTGCAACCTCAGCCCTCAGCTCAAATATCTCAAGGTGCCAAAACAAAATATTTTACATTTTCATAAACAGAGAGACACTCACATGTCTGCTGAGGGATATACTTTGCCTACCTCTGGATATGACAATACAAACGATCTTTATTTTCATGTTTTTTCTCACCTGCGTTTCTCTTTTTTAATGCATAGTACTCTTTAACAAAAATAATGTGACAGTAATAATTTTAAAACGTACACAGCCTTTAATATACTTTATCTTGTTTTATCCTCAAGCTGGCCTGTGAGATAGGCACTACTATTATTCTTTTTACTATATAAATGCTATTTTTAAATTCCATATTTGAAGCCATTAAGAACCGAACAAGTTGATGCAGGCAGAAAGGAAAAGGTGGAAATGAGATATTTCTGAAAGGTAGACATAAGAGAACACAGTTACTAATTGTCTGTGGGAAGCAGCTAGGCCCCCAGGATGTTGAAGATTATTGTATTCGTGAACAAAAGAGAATCAAGGAAATACAAGATTATATAGAAGTTTTAAGAAAGTCTAGAGGAAGCCGAGAAGAGCAGGCACCAAAAGTCTTAACCTTTAGGCTTTGTCTCTTCACGGAAAAATCCCATGAGCCCCATGACCTAGACTTCCACATGTATCATTCATGATAAAATGGAAATCCAAGAGTGCTTGTGGATGGACAAATGTCGACAGTGGGTGACACATTCATAGTTTTCTTCATTGTTTTTCCAGATCAGAGATTAATTTATTCCGTCTTTAAAAAAAAAAAAAGTTTAAGTAGGGGCGCCTGGGTGGCTCAGGCAGTTGAATGTCCAACTTCAGCTCAGGTCATGATCTCACGGGTTTGTGAGTTCGAGCCCCGTGTTGGGCTGTGTGTTGACAGCTCAGAGCCTGGAGCCTGCCTTGGATTCTGTGTCTCCCTCTCTCACTGCTCCTTACCCGCTCATGCTCTGTCTCTGTCTCCTTCAAAAATAAATAAACATTAAAAAACAAAGTTTAAGTAGAAAAGACTTTTAATAAGTTTACGGGGCATGTATTGGTAAGCAGCACCCTAGAAGGACTGTCTCGAGGTGAAGGTTACCCTAGCTATGTGAAGAAGTAATCAGAAATGGAACAAATGCAATGGAATCATGGCAAACACATGGTGTGCCACATTCATGACAAAGAAAGGGATCAAGTTGTGAAAATACAAAATGGAAGTTGTCTGTGCATAAACACAGCGAGCAAAGATCTAAGAGTCTCGGAGAGCCACAACTCCAAAAGGAATGTGCTGTCTACATTTATGCTCGTGCATATAAGATGTTTATTAGGAAATGTATTTTTCAGGCAGTAGAAAGACATAAATGTAATAATGCAAGTTCTTTGACATATTTGGCATTAAGAAGAAATCCATTAGAAATATAATAAATACAGATCTCTTCAA
This sequence comes from Felis catus, assembly GCF_018350175.1. Lineage (NCBI taxonomy): Eukaryota > Metazoa > Chordata > Mammalia > Carnivora > Felidae > Felis > Felis catus. The sequence continues at coordinate 8,505,590 of NC_058380.1, forward strand.
GGTCCCACTTTGAAGAGAACTCAAAGTTATTAAACAGAATACAGAAGACATCAAAGAAAAATGAGTACATAACTGTAAACTGTGCTTCTGCAGAAAGGGCAAGAATGTGCTCTTACTTATTTTTGGAATCCAAAAGCCAAAGGATAATTGAATGAGCGTCAGGATCATTAATTTGTGCAAGATTCTTGTAAAGAGCTCTTTGGCGTCTTTACTGAAGGCAGAATGATGGAAACTAAGCTGAAACCATGAACAAAAAAACAATTCCCTCAAAAGTGCAGGCGCACATGAATATACACATACGCAGACAACACCCCCACACACCTTCATGCACACACACACATGTGCATGTGTGTAAAGAGTCCGGAGAGGGGTATACATCAAACTCTCCATAGTTACTATTTGCATGTGGCACAATTACAGCTGTCTTTATTTGTGTCATATCTGTGTCTTCTCACAGTAAACACGAACTATTTGTACATTAAGAAAAACAAGTTTGTTTTTTTTTCGAGGGTTTATAGAAACAAACGTGTCTCTACCCTCTCATCCCTATCACGGTGTCAACCCTTAATCTGTAGACTTTTTTTTTTTTTTGTAAGACCCTGTATAACATCAGTACTGGCACCTAGCACCCTGTCTTATCTTTTTCAGATGCTGGTGAAAAATAACCACCTTTCAGACAAGATCATTGTTTTGCCAGGGAAAATCGAAGACATCTCTCTTCCCGAAGCCATCGACGTGATCGTGTCTGAACCGATGGGGTACATGCTGTTTAATGAAAGGATGTTGGAGAGTTACCTTCATTCCAAAAAGTGGCTAAAAGCAAATGGTGAGTTGGCCAATTCCTGATTCAGAAGATAAGCCAACTCTTCCGTAAAACTTTACCATCCTCTCCCCCCTGCCATATTTAATTTGGGGCAGAAAGGAGGGGAGGGCATTTCTATGATAGCAGTTTTTAAATTTTTCTCATCTTAATCTTCCATAAGAAAGCAGCTAGTCTCCAGCCATAAAGCCACAGAGGGTAGTGTGCTGCCCAGTATTAAATAGGGGTAGAGAGGACCAGTTCCGAGCTATATATTTGTGTCCTGTTTCTATCACTTTCTTCATTAAGGAACTTGGCCGGACACTTGACCTTTTGACTTTGGTTTTGTCATCTGTATATTAAAAATAACCTCTAAAAAAAACTTTCTATGGGCGCCTGGGTGGCTCAATCAGGTGGGCGTCCGTCCTCGGCCCAGGTCATGATCTCACAGGTTCGTAAGTTCAAGCCCTGCGTTGGGCTCTGTGCTAACAGCTCAGAGCCTAGAGCCTGCTTCGGTTTCTGTGACTCCCACTCTCTCTTCCCTCCCCGGCTCGCACTCTGTCTCTCTTTCCCTGTGATCAGTACTGAGATGATAATATAAAATCCCGCATTCTTTTTGCGCTTACCAGGTATCTACCTGTGCTAAGCAATCTGCATAAATTCATTTATGAGGATCTTACCAAGTGTGAAGGTTGGAGGTTTTTAACGTATTTGAAAGGTGAGCGCTGAGGTTCTTGGTGATTTCACGGTCCTCCCCCATGGGATGTTTGGCAACGTCTGGAGACCTTTTGGTTTGTCACAACTCGGGGAGGGGAGCTACCAGCATCTGGTAGGACAGGCCAGGTGGGTTGCTCAATGTCCTTCAGAGTATAGGACCGCCTACCCCCCCATAAAGAGCCCTCCAGCCCAAAACGTCAGCAGTACCAAGACTGAGACCGGCCCCCATTTATGAAGAGAAAATGGAAGCTCCGTGGGAGCAAAGAACTTGACAAGGACACACCTCTACTGAATGACAGAGCCGGGGTTCGAACCCAGGTCGGTCTGACCCTGAAGCCCACACCCAGGACTCCTGCATGTGCCCTAACTTTCCTCTCTACTGGAGACAGTAGACACGCTTCCACAGAATGTCTTTTTTCAAATAGAGCATGGGAAGTGACCAGCCAGTTTTAAAAGTGGCTATTACACTTTAAAAGTGGCCCATTACACTTTGAGCACCTTACCAATGCCGTGGCTCCCTGCCTTGACATCCAGTGAAGACAAAATAGTGACAGCCACCAGCACCATTCTAACTCCCAGTTAGGCAGTACATGCATTCCAAGTGTATGCATGTTGTTTTTTTTTAATTTTGTTTTAATGTTTATTTTTTGAGAGAGAGAGAGGGAGACAGAGCACAAGTGGGGGAGGGCCAGAGAGAGAGGGAGACACAGAATCCGAAGCAGGCTCCAGGCTCCGAGCTGTCAGCACAGAGCCCAACGCGGGGCTTGAACTCACAAACCGTGAGATCATGCCCTGAGCCCATCAGACGCTTAACCCACTGAGCCACCCAGGTACCCCCAAGTGTTATGTTAAGTTAAAGCCTGAGGCTCCTCTATAATTTCCTGCGTGGTTCAAAATGTAGGGACCCTGAGATAAGCACTTAAAAAAGAAACTCCTGCAAAAATAAATGAGCAAAAAGGTAAAGTATACCTGATATCACAAACTTCATTAACATGCTTGTTGTGTAAACAGCCCAGGAAGGTCTCCTAAGCCTGTTGTTTACGTGACAAAACTGAATTGTGGAATGCATGTAAAGGAACAGGCTGCTTGGATTTCTTACTCAGTGCCCTTCAGAAAGAATTCTGACATTTTTTTTTCTGGATTTCTTTTCACATGGCTGAGTACTTGCCACTGGGGAGATTGTGAACGTGGTAAATTCACCTGCATCTGTTGAGTCCCTCCAGGCTAAGTACCTAGACCTAATATCGGGGTATTCTTTCCCCCCAGATATTTGTAATGGATATGACTAGGCTGTATATCTTTAACTAGACAAGTAGACGTGAATGCCAACTTGATCTTCCTTTTAACCCATGTGTTCCTGAAGGAAGATTGGTTTTTTGCTAATTATTTCTATTCTCCGTGAAAATAAGGCGTAACTTACAACATCAAATAATGTTAAAAAGACTTCTAATAGATAGGAACCCTCTGCCTCACCTCTTCCTGTCCTCACATTTCCCCCACCGAAGGCTATCCCTTTCAGCCACATCCGCTATTTCTTCCATGATGTACCTATATATTTGGACATAAAAGTATATTTCGATGTAAAAGTGTATATATTGGTATTTTTGTCACTCTCTGGTTGAGAAGTTCACTCCCCTTGCTTCCCTCCCCCCTCCCCCATCTTCTCAATATATTTATACAGGTCCTGAATCCCATATCGAAACCCTTGAGGCCAGATGTGTTTCAGAATTCAGAATCTGGAGGACTCGGGACTGGTAATACAGTCGTATTACCATGGATTACTTAAATCTCCAGTGGGGCCTGAGGCAAGGCTCCGTAATGAAACATGTTACATTTCTGCCACAAAACATGGGAGTGTGGCTACCAAGTGTGATAAATGAAGGCTGTAAATAAACTCACGTAGGCTCAGGTCAGGGTTGGCTGTCAGGTGATGTTGCTGCAAACGTACGAAGCTCGGTTGCTTCACAGAGCTTTTTTTGGATTTCACAATGTAATATAAAGAAATATAGACTGGGGCGCCTGGGTGGCGCAGTCGGTTAAGCGGCCGACTTCGGCTCAGGTCATGATCTCACAGTCCGTGAGTTCGAGCCCCGCATCAGGCTCTATGCTGACCGCTCAGAGCCTGGAGCCTGTTTCAGATTCTGTGTCTCCCTCTCTCTCTGCCCCTCCCCCGTTCATGCTCTGTCTCTCTCTGTCCCAAAAATAAATAAACGTTGAAAAAAAAAATTTAAAAAAAAGAAATATAGACCGAGATCTTCATTTGGCGAGATCAGTAATGGGCGTTTATATGATGACGACAACGCAAATATCGTTCCGCGCTGAGTCAAGGGGTATAGTGGGTGCATTTGTATTTTCTCATGACATCTTCTGTTTTTCTTGGAGTTATTTTTCCATTAGCTTGGGTTGTTTTTTATAAGCTCATGGCTAATTGTTTCCATGCTCTAAGAGGTCAGACAGATCCTCTCAATATGCAGTCTGTGGAGGCCTTCCTTCCGTGGCCCCTCTGTCTTTCTCTCCTACACGGGACATGCTTGTTCCCAGTCCTCTTGCATGCTTTCCATCATTATTCTTCTGTCTTCTCTCTTGGGGTACACCGTCATTTCAGCAAAGAGTATCCTCTAACAGCTTTTGGAGAAAAGGTATTTGAGAAGTTACTTTTCATTAACCCCTTGGGTTATCATTTTGCAGGGTAGGGAACGTGAACTTGGACACAATTTTTACTCAGTATTTTATATTTTATTTATTTTTGAGAGAGAGAGAGAGAGAGAGAGAGAGAGAGAGAGAGAGACAGAGCATAAGTGGGGGAGAGGCAGAGAGAGAGGGAGACACAGAATCCGAAGCAGGCTCCAGGCTCCGAGCTGTCAGCACAGCCCGCGTGGGGCTCGAACTCACAAACCGTGAGTCGGACGCTTGACCAACTTAGCCACCCAGGCGCCCCTTTACTCAGTATTTTGAAGACATCTCTTTTTGGTTTCTGGTTTGCAATATTGCTACTCAGAGGTCCCATAGCCTTCTGACTCCTGACCCTTTAGAGGGACATAGTTTTCCCCCCTGGATGCTTTTAGTATCTTGCTTTCTCTCTAGCCTTTCTAGCTTTTTCCGTTCTCGTATTGGGCACGGAGTGAAGATGTTTAATCAGAAGACTCATTTTCCTCAACTCTAAGGATTGTTCTTATATTTTTACCTTTGATGATCTCTCCCCCTCCATTGTATATCTTTGAAATTCCCGTTAGGCTCAAGGCTCAGAGCATCTCTAAAGGTTCCCAGGTTTATACAAGTTGGGATACATATTGCTTTTCTAAGGTTGTTTAATCTCCTTTTGTCTTGAAATTGAAAACCCACTAAGAAGTCATTATTGTTTTGACACCAGTGCATGAGATTTAGGTGGAGACATGTGGATGATGTAACAATGGAGGTTTTTCTCTGGCCACCTCTGAAAATACCCTAAATAAAACAATCTGTTCTATTTTCACAGACATTGACGGGAGCGTGGTTAAAATATGGGCCATTGACTGAAGATGAGACTCCATGTTGGGATTTTTCCCTTCTGCTTATTAGCTCTGTGATTGTGGCTGAGTGGCTCAAATTTCCCTGTTCCTTGGTTTTCTCATTTATAAAATGGGCCTAATAATAGAGCCGACTTTCTATTGTTAGGAGAATTAAATGAACTAATACTTGGAAAACCCATAAAAAAAAGTTCATGGCAGAGTTGACATAATCTAGCAATTTTAGGCATTATTTTTGTGACCGCATCTCCAATTTCTAAGGCGATTCTCACTTCTGAAATGGGGTTAGTCGTTCATCTTTCTTTGGTGCGCAGTTTCCTAAGTGACTGTGAAAAAGGGTCTCCCTAAAAATGACAAGAATAATAATGCTGATCACTGTGTCTGCCTGTCCAGAAAGGCCCGACTTCAGGCACGCATTCTAGGTGTTTGCCCACGAAAGAATCTGCCTTTCCCAGGGTGGCTGCACGTATCAGGAACAAAACACATGAGTGGGTGTCCCAGCAAGGAGGGTGGTGAACCTCCAGAGAAGCCGAGCTTCTAGAAACACTTAAAAAGATAATCAGCACGATTATACAGGGACGAAGGCTGAGAATGGAAATAATAATGTGATGGAATGATGGGAATGTAGATTATTTTCAAAGCTGTTTTTACAACAATAAGATTTGTAAAGTGAAGGAAGGGCACGGAATTCGCAGCACAGGACATATAGGGAGGAAAAAGCCAAAAGCAGAGAAGGCAGTACGCCAGGTTCGATGTCTCACCTAATTCCCCATAAGCTTTGATTGCAGCATAGCTTTGTGACTTGCATTAGTATTCCCTTCTTATATTTCCTCCAGTCTTCTGCCTAATTTTTTTTTTATCCTGGCTTCGAGGCAAGATTAGTTTTCAGCCTCTTGTGTAATAACTGAAATAGAATGAAAGAATATGTTGGCCAAGTGGCAGGTGGGTGTACCCTTCTCTCCGAAGGCTGTGGAAGTCAACGTCTGGGTCTTTTGTCTTTTGCTCTTTAGGAATGATGTTCCCGACCTTCAGCGACATCCACTTGGCCCCCTTTTCTGACGAACAGCTCTACATGGAACACTACTCCAGAGCCAACTTTTGGTAATGTTCTCTTCTCTCTTCCATTCCTTTTCCCTTAGAGTAAGCCAGAGTTCGGCATCTTGGGTTACCCAGTTGGCGGGGGGCTGGGGGGCAAGGAGAGGGGTGCTGTGCATGCATAGGAATCATCCCCTGTTGAGAATCACTGGAGTAGACAAACCAGGGAGCTGCTTACGCACTGTCACCCATCCAGAAGACCACCTGTTGCTGGAATGACAGCATCCTCCCCCTGCCTGCTGGCCGTTTCTCCCCACTGAACACCATCCACTCCTTGGGCTCAGAGCTATGGCTGCCGTTAGAACGCACCTCGCGGTCAGCGGGCGTGGGAACCAGTACCTCTTGATGTACATGAGCCGATCAAACATTTTTTCTGGAGTTTTCGCACTAGTTGGCTATTGGCTTTTGGACGGTTCGCTTTCTCCCTGGAGACCTGGTTTCTTCACTTGTAAAACGAGAACCAAGACAAAGCCGCTGCCGGTTCTAAACCGCCATTCTTGCTGGCATTCTTTTTTGAGAACTGGTTTTTACAAGGAGAATGATGATACCGGACCCACGGGAGGGAGAAACAGAACAGATACCCTCCGAGTGGGAATGCTGGGTGTGTAGGAGGACAGGCATGTACTGGCATATGGAAGCGGATGGATGCTAAAATTTAAGCTTTGAGTTCCAGCTGACGTACGTAGAGCCTTCCAACACAGAGATAGATCCACAGTTGATTTCCGGGTTGTTGTTTTTTTTTTTTTTTTTTTTTTTTTTTTTTTCTCTTTGCAATCCTCTCTCTTGGTGAAGAAGCAGCAGATAGGAGGCACTTTGGTTTCCCAGGTTACCAGCTCTTTGAGGAGTAGGGTCAACGGGCGGAAATTCTTCCTTTCTCTCCGATTTTTTTTTTTTCTTGCAAAATAGGCTTTCCTAGCACAGACTTGCACTTCGTGGTTTCGGCTCAGTCTGTACCTTTGAAGCTCCAAGCCACAGACTTCCCAATGGGGGTGAGTGGCTTCTTGGAGCATGGCGGGGGAAGACCCTAATTACGATCATTGTTCTTTGGGCTCCTGCCGACCCTCAATGTTTATAGTTTAAATATAAGCCTCCTGAGTGGGTGAAGAGGTTGGAGAGGCAGGAATTTCAGGTAACGGGAGAGACCAGACTCCTGCCCCCAGCGGGGCCACGGGGTAGCGCGTTGTCCGGGTAGCCTCGTGTGCCTTCCCACCTGTTACCACCTGCCGCCAGCTTAGCTCCCTGCGAGTGAATGGTAATGACCACAGCGGATTGGCCAGGCTCACCAGCAGCATACAAACATACTGCTATTTATTCCATCTAAAAAGAAAAAAAAGAACCTTTTTTCTGTCTCACTTCCCCAGTTAGCCACCACCCGTCTCTCTGAGTCCCTCTGCAGCCAGATTCCTCAAAAAGCGTCGTCTCTCCTTCCAGTCTCCAACTCTTTCCTTCAGTTTCTCTCCTAAGACGTTCCTCCGTGGCCACTCTTACCAAGGTCGCCAGTCTGCCGACCTCCACGTGGCTACATCCAGTGATCAGACCTCACCTGTCAGCTTATTTAACCCACGCCAGCATTTGAGCAGCGTTTGAAACGCCCAAAACCGTCTTTTTATTTCTCTCCTGCCTCGCTGGTCGCTTTCTCAACCAGTCCTCCTCTGGTTCTTACCTGTCTCCTTCACCTGCTGACATTGGAGTGCCCCAGGACACAGTCTTGGACCTCTTGTTCGTCCACAGTCACTGCCTTGGCAAACTCACCCATTCCCGTAGCTTCAGATAGCATCTGTACACTCCTGATTCCCAAGTGTATCTCCTGAGCTCAGACATGTCCTGGAAACTCCATATTGTTATAGCTAGCTGCCCCCTGCGCATCTCCCCTTACAGAGACGTACCATCCAAACTCAACTCGTCTCCCCCACTTCCCCTCAAAATCTGCACCGGTCATGGTCTTTCCGTCTCAGCCGATGATAACGTTGTCCTCCCAATCATTCAGACCCCAAACCTTGAAGGCCTCTCTTTCTTTGTCACCATATCTAAACCATTGAGAAATTCTGTTGGTTCTACTTTTGAATTATACCCAGGATCCTGTCCAGTCTCAACTATATTCACTCTTCCCCTTTGTTCCCAACACTGTCCTCTCTCATCTCCATTACTGTGACAGCTTCTTAACCTGTCTATTCCCAGCATTTCCAAAGCCTTCTGGTAAATTCTGTCCAGTCAGGTTCCTCATTTCCCAGGACCACGTTCATTCAGCTCCCACCACACAGGCTTCCTTGCTGATTTTCAGACACATCCAACCACCTTGGAGCCCTTGCATTTGCTTATCCTCTTATGTGGAATACTTTTCCCCCACTATTCACATGGCTAATTCCTGCACCTCCATAAAGTCTGTCAAAATGTCAGCTATCCTGGGCATCCTATAAAATGGCGGCCATAGCACTCCCTATCCCATTCTTCCTGCTTTGTGTTTTTCCTCTAGCACTTATCACCTCCACAAGAACTATAATTCCTTTATTTGTTATTGTTTACTGTCTCCATCCTTCCTGATAAAATGTAAGCCCTGCAGAAGACCAAATTCTGTCATTTTTCACTCTTGTATCCCAAACACCCTACATTTCAAGCACCTGTCACGTGGTAGGTCCTCAATAAATATTTTTGAATGAGTAAAAACTCCAGTAATCTCAAGTGAGTGTGCAAATAATTACTGTTAAATTTTAGTTCTCTCTTCAATTTCTCTATTAAAAAAAATAATACCGTGAATATCATTTTACAGCTTTTTTACTGTTTAAAATTTTATTTTTTATTTTTATTTAGTTTTGATTTCAGGACCTTGTTGACTTGTTCTCAAATTTTCTCAATATTCTCTTGCTGCAGAGTATTTCTTTTGTTACTATATCATAATTTATCAACTCAAGCTATCCAATGTTGGATATTAAATTATTATTATTTTTTTAATCTTTATTTTTGAGAGAGAGAGAGTGCAAGCAGGGGAGGGGCAGAAAGAAGAGAGGGGACAGAGGATCCAAAGCCGGCTCTACATGGAGAGCAGCGATCCCAATGCGGACTTCAAACTCATGAACCGTGAGATCATGACCTGAGCTGAAGTCAGATGCTTAAGCAACTGAGCCACCCAAGTGCCCTTGGATATTAAACTATTTTAATTGCTAATTTAATCCTATAAACTTTATAAGAAACAACACTAAGGGGGCCGTCTGCGTGGCTCAGTCGGTTGAGTGTCCCAACTCTTGATTTCAGCTTGGATCCTGATCTCACAGTTGGTGGGATCAAGTCCCATGTCAGGCTCCATGCTAAGCCTGGAGCTTTCTTGAAATTCTCTCTCTGTCTCTTTCTGCCCCTCTCACCACTTACGAATTCTCTCTCTCTCTCTCTCTCTCTCTCTCTCTCTCTCTCTCTCTCTCAAACAAAAACAAAAAAGCAACACTAAGGCATTATTTCTATATTCTACAAGAATATAGAATTTTATAGAATTCTGTATCTTAAATTCTATAAGAAACAATACTACAGTGAACATCCTTTTATAGAAACCTTGGTTTGCATTCTGATTATTTCCTTACAATAAATTGCTAGAAGCAGAATTACTGGACCAAAAGGTGTGAAGAAGGATCTTTAAAAAAATTATTCTTATATATTGCCAAATTGCCCTGTAGAAAAAGTTTTACCAATTAACACTTCCACCAGGGGTATATGAGAATGTCTGCTGAGTCTTGCCCATACGGGCTATGTTTTTTTAAATGCCAATTTGATTTGAAAAAAAAAATGGTGGCCAGTTTATTTTTAATCTGTATGTCTTTGATAGCTAGTGCATTTGAACGGTTTTATTTTTAGTCAACAAACACGAAAAAAATGTTCAAAAAAATATCTAGTTAACAAAATTCCCAGCCTTCACTCTCCTTCTAATTCCCCTCCCTCTATGAAGAGGTTTCTGCATTAGGGTGACTGGGATGAGGCCCTCTGGTTGCACTTGTGCAGGGAAATGGGTGGTGAAAGTGTGTGCAGTTGCCATTACAAGAGGTGTAAAAGTGAGGGGCACCGGGGTGGCTCCGTCGGTTGAGCACCCGACTTAGGCTCAGGTCATGATCTCGTGGTTCGTGAGTTTGAGCCCCGCATTGGGCTCAGTGCTGACAGCTCAGAGCCTGGAGCCTGTTTCGGATTCTGTGTCTCCCTCCCCCTCTGTCCCTCCCCCACTCGCTGGTGCACACACACGCGTTCTCTTTCTCTCTCTCTCTCAAAAATAAATAAAAACATTTTAAAAATTTATTTAAAAATTTAAAAACGAGAGGGATGAGCGTGAAAGTGCTGGCTGAGAGGAGGAAAAGCAATGAAAAAAAGTGATTTAGATATATTCTGGAGAAGGAAGCTGAGAAACTGAGGAATAACAGGCCGAATAAATAAGATCATCAGGTGTAGTCAGTGATGGGTCCTCGCCTGACTTTCTCATCAATCAGTACTTGGCACCGTTGAGTCTTCACTTCTGGAGCCTAAGTCTGGTTTTCCTCCTTCATTATTGGCCCCAACTTGGTCTCCTTGTTGATTCTTCCTCAAGACCCAAGTCTTCAGGGTTGGATTGATTCCAAGTCAGCTCTTACCGTCTTCTTTCGGTCTCTATTCCCCTCCGTACCGATCTCATTCCATCTCCTGGCTGTAAATACGGTCTTTATGCCAGAAGCTTCTGTAGTGGGAACTCCAGCCCACACCTCTCCCTGGAACCACAGACTTTAAGTGTCCAACTGGCTAGTGACAAGTCTGTGTGGATGTCTCTTGGGCATCTTACATTTAACACGTCCAAAGGCAAGCTGCTGACCCTTGTCACCACCCCCCTGCTCACCACTGCAAAACAAAAAGACAACAAGCCAAACAAAACACCCTGCTTCTGCTATAGCCTTGCACTAGCCTTCCAACTTGCTTCCTCTTCTTCCTTGATGACACATAATTCAGGTCATAGTCTTCCTCAGCTCAGAACCTCCAGTGGCTTCCCACCTCCTGCACTGTAAAAGCCAAACTTCTCCCTGTGGTTGATGAGACCCTCCAGGATCTAGTGCCACCCTGCTCCCCTTGTGAGGTGGTTTCTTACCACTCCTTTCTTTTTAAAAATTTTTTTTTCAACATTTATTTATTTTTGGGACAGAGAGAGACAGAGCATGAACGGGGGAGGGGCAGAGAGAGAGGGAGACCCAGAATCAGAAACAGGCTCCAGGCTCCGAGCCATCAGCCCAGAGCCCGACGCGGGGCTCGAACTCACAGACCGCGAGATCGTGACCTGGCTGAAGTCGGATGCTTAACCGACTGAGCCACCCAGGCATCCCCACTCCTTCCTTATCCTCTGGGTCTTCAGTGACTGCTCTCCTTGCCTCTCCATGGACATGCCAGGCTTGCCGCCACCTCGCTGGCCTCTGCCAGAAATGCACATGGCCCCATGGCTTGCTTGCTCTCATCTTCTTCAGGTCTTAGCTCACACGCCATCTTCCCAGGAGACCTGCTCTTAATTATAAATTACAATCTCTTCCCTCCTGGAAGCCCGTATCTCACTTCTCACTTCGTTTTCCCCCACTTCACTTATTATCATCTGCTGTATTATATGTTTTGACTTATTTATTTAATGTATTGTCTGCAGGTTCCATAATAGTGGCTATTTGTTTCGCGCCGTGCCGCATCATCTCGTCTAGCTAGTAGTGGTTGTTCCGTATTCATTTATTAACTGGAAGATAAATGCGTTGGCGTAAGAATTCCTTACATATTAAGGGTATTAAGACTTTGTTGTATTTTCTTCAGAATTTTTAATTTGCCTTGTAACCATCTTTGTGATGGTTTTCACCACAGAAGAAGTTAAAATATTTTTGGGTAGCTAGATCGACCAGTGTATTCTTTGGTAGTTTCTTTCTCTTCCTTTATTTGGAAAAGGGCTTCCCCATCGTAAGATTAGTATTAACTTCTATTTCTTTCATGTTTTCACTTTTTCCATTTAACATTTTTTAATTTTTATGTTTAACTCTAAAATTCATTGTAGTTTAAGTATGTGGTAAGCATAGAATTTTATCCTTTCTAAACAACCAATTATGAGGCTCTCTCAGTAGACAAGGGTACTACATTCTGATGTTAGTAGCAGTCACCTACAAAATTAACAACTTCCTTATTTGATCAAGACTTCTTGCCCCTTATTAATTAAGATTCTAGAAACTACCTCCTGAGAATAATCTCAGTCATAAAGAATCATCGTCCCCAGCTGTAAAACTTCTTTATGTGATGTTACTACTGATATTATTTTAAATAATTGATTCAGGGGCTTAATTTTTTTTTTTATTTTCATGTTTATTTCTTCTTGAGAGAGAGAGAAGAGAGAGCACAAACAGGAGGCACAGAGAGATACAGAGACACAGAATCCAAAGCAGGCTCCAGGCTCTGAGTTGTCAGTGCAGAGCCCAACGCAGGGCTCGATGCAGGGCCCGAACTCACGAGCTGTGAGAGCATGACCTGAGCCCAAGTCAGACGCTTAACTGACTGAGCCACCCAGGTGCCCTTGTCAACTTCTAACTGTAAAACTTTACCAAGTTAATTTAATCTATCTGAGACACAGTATCGTTATTCACAAATTAAAGGTACTAATACTCCCTACCTGGGGATGGGGGCCTTTCAGAGATGGGCCCTCTACTTGTTCTTTGCTATTTTGATAGCCCTTTCTTCACAGGCCAATGTGAGGGTTCTGCCAGATTCTGAAGGTCTCCCAGTTGTATATTCGGGGACTCAGAAAATAACCACAGGGTGGGTAGGAGCCCACTGGGTCTCTGTGAGATGGACTTGGCCCAAAGGTTGGAGAACATTTACCATGTGTGCGGTGGTGGTCCTTCAGCGTCATTCATTAAGAGGCTGGGCCTCTACGGCAGTCATGGACCAGTGGTCTCTAGACCCATAAGCCATATCTGGAAATTGGACCTGGAAATTGGGTGAGGGACCTCATCTCTCCATTGTGCCAGCCGACATCATCCTGCTTACCAGCTGGCAGATGTGTTGTTGTCATTGTTGTTACATAATTTGAACACTATCCTAATTAACTCTATATCTGTCTGACATCTCTGGGAACACGATGGTCTGTTCACCACCACCACAGGTCAGGGTACCCTCACTGTCACTGTAGCCTTGCTTCCCAACACTGTAATTATGTCCTTCTTGACTATGACAGGTAATTACCGCTTCCTTGATTCTGACCTCTGAAGTTCCCTCCAAATTGTGCTCACTAGGAACGCAGTGTAATGGCACCAGCAGCATTTTTAATCTGCCGAGGACAGCCACCCTAAGCTTCCCAAAGATGCCATTTCTCTCTTACTTGTTGATCCCCTATTACCTTTGTGAAAGGAGGGTGTCCTGGGTCTTTCCTGAGAATGTAGTCGGGGGAAATGTTCTTGGGTCTTACTTGGTAGATCTTTCTAGCCTTTCTGAGCCTTCTGACTCCTTCCTTAATACTATGCTGCAGAAGTTCTGGAATCACCACTTCATTGACTGCAGGCCATCATGATGACCAAGCTTCAAAGTGACATCCCAGCAGACTGTTAGGTCTGGTATTTTGTTAGAACACTGAATCCTATGAGTGCCCATGTCAATGAAATTGTGTCCTATCCTGACTTACATTCTACCCTTTCTAGTTCAAGATCCTTAAAATTCACTTCTATACGTATTTCCCTGGTTCTTAGCAGGAAATATTAGTCAGCTTGTACATTGTCTTCAGTATGTAAGTTAGACTCTTCCAGAATAGGAATTGACTTACTGCTCAGGCTGTGCTTGAGTTATCAACCTGACAGCCATGAGGGACCATTAGCCTGAAGGCAGCTGGCAATAGTGAAACTGATCTTGAGGAGAACAGAATTATCTTGCAAGGCACAGGCTTCAGGAAATGGGGTTGTGCAGCCTTCAGGAAGCTACTGCTTGGACAAGAAGGATAAGAATTCTGCTTCTGTTCACCTGAAACATTCAGGTAGAGTTGGGAAGATGTTTTCAGGATTCTGCCCCTTGTTCACTCAACTCTCCCAGTCCTAGGCCTCGGGGTCCTACTCTTTGCCAGCCAGGGTGCCAGCTATGATACATAAGACCTATCAAGGTTGCATTCCCAATCTCCTTTGCAGCTCTTCGGCTGTTGCTGGTTTACTATCTTGAACTCAGCTTGGGTTCCCCAAGGAACTCAGTGTTAGGTAGAGTTGATAAGCTACAACTTCATTAAAGAATGTAATCCCAGCAAAACAAGAATGAGAAATAAGAGAGATTCGGAGAAGGAGGGAGAGCTAATGCAGAAGCACATTACTCATCTGACCACCACATGGTATCAAACACTACGAGACTGCTTGATCCCTCAGGGCCATCTCCAGAGGCTGAACGAACTACATCTCCAGACAGTGTATACAGAGGATTAGGGAGATTTGTCCACTGCCTGTTACCTCCCCGTTGGTCAGCTGTTCACCCCTCAACATTAACTAGCCTATACCTTTGGGTTGTGAATGTGTGAACACCAGATGGGTCTCATGGCATCCGTGCCCCAGAGTCAAGAGGAATACCCTCGGGTGGAAGTGGAAGGATGCACAGTGCCGGCCTGAGGTGACGCACCGTTGGGCTGTGCCCACATGGGGTCAAATGAGCTCGTACCTTGGCATGACAGGTCAGAATACATGGCTGAGGATTTCAGAGAACGGGTAAGACTGAGAGGATCTGAGGTGGCACTGAAATGCTGGTACGCCACTTAAGGAACCAAAAGATTCCTCTCAGTTTCCTTTCCAGGGACTTGTGAGCAGGTGGTATGCACCCATCATGGTGGACAAGGGCAGTGCCAGTTGAGTGATAGCAGGATGCCGGTGGTGGATGTCCTGTAGTCGTTTGTACTCATGGAAATCAGAAGTCTGTGCTTGCAAAGGATGAGGGAAGACGAATGTGGGAAATCTTCCACGGGCCCTGAGTGCTCTCTTCTCGCACCTGTCTACTCTGAGTCTACAAGATGCCTTATTGACCATGGCGCTGAGACTGCTAAATGTCTTATTGACCACAGCGCTGCTGAGAAACACATTATTTTTAAGGAAATCCATTCATCTGAATGGACAAACTGCTCAATTCCACTGAGAAGGTAATGGAGGGTTTGTTCCCAGGCTAATTCTGCCTCCAAACAGAAATTTCTACTGAAGGTTCTTTTGGCGTAGCAAGAGTTTCGTGCCTTCTGGTCTTGCCCAAAAATATATTTGGCCCTGATAGTCACCGGTACCCAGAGACACCATGTGGACCAAATGAGAACATTTCAAATTGGAATATGATGTAACCGAATTTTGGTGGGAAGCCAAGAATATGGCACCACATACCACAGAGAGGGAACTTTTGAAGGAACACTGCCATGACCAGTGTAATCGTGTTTCAGTTCCCCTGCGCCCGTGTCCTTGTTCCATTTATGCCTTCACGGTTGCTTCACTGTAATCTCCTTTCAGCCACTGGTATTTCTTCTTGATACCCCTCTGCTTCTCTGTGTATAGCTGCAGTTCTGACACCCACCTGGCTTTTGTGCACAGAAGAAGCCTCAGTTTCTACATTCATCTTTTTTTTTTTAATTTTTTTTCAACGTTTATTTATTTTTGGGACAGAGAGAGAGACAGAGCATGAACGGGTGAGGGGCAGAGAGAGAGGGAGACACAGAATCGGAAACAGGCTCCAGGCTCCGAGCCAGCAGCCCAGAGCCCGACGCGGGGCTCGAACTCACGGACCGCGAGATTGTGACCTGGCCGAAGTCGGACGCTTAACCGACTGCGCCACCCAGGTGCCCCTACATTCATCTTTTGTGTAACTTATGTCAAACTCCTAGCTCTTCCACAATATCCATCCCTTTGGCTACCCACATTGAGACCTTATTTTTTTTTTCTTTAACCATGTAGTGTCTCTTTCAGTGTTGCAGACACAGTACAAGTGTCCCAAGTGGAAGGAGTTCAAGTGCAATGCCAAGGTCCAAGCCAGGCCCGGGAAACTAACAGGGAGGTTTGGAGTAATGGAATAGATGACCCCAGTGTGGTCTAGGATGAGGCTGAATACACACTCTTCCTATGGGCAAAGTGCCTTTGTGAAGGAGTCTGATCTTTAAAATGGTGAATTCCTTTTTCCATGCGTTCACTGCAGTTCCAGCAGGCAAGTTATGGGCTTGGAAGAAACTAAAATTTGTGATGGGAATAGGAGCATTTTAGACGTTGCGCACTTCGCGCTAGAGGGGAAGCCATTTTTAAAGTCATGGAGAGTGTTCGGGACTGCAGCTAGAAGGGCAGGTGCACGAGCCTTGGGAGTGTCTGTTACAAATAGAGCGGTGAAACCTTCGTGCCACATCTCAACAAAAACTGTTCAGTGTTTACAAACGGGCTTTTGTTCAAAGAAGAAGCTTCAACTTCCATATTCGTCTTTTTCGTAACCTGTGTTAAACTCCTAGCTCTTCCAGGATTTCTGCTCCTGAGCCCATAGACAACAAATGCACATTTAGGAACTCATAGCTCCATATCCACGTCTCCTTTGCAGCTGTTGGAGGAAAACTCTTAGACTTGACTCTCACTGGGTCAGACGCCCAACCCTGGGATCACTGCCAGGTGCTCTGATTGACTGGGACTGAACCACATGAGTCGAGGGCAGAGATAAGACACCACCCAAGTCCCAAGGACCGAGTGTGAGGGAGAGGTGCCTTCCAGAAGAAAATCTGGTGCTGTTCCCAGAAGAAGAGCAACTGTTTGCTGCTTAGAACGAACAAGAGATGTCCACCTAATTGTCTTGATGGACCCACTCTTCCTTCTGATACAGGCTTCCGTAGGTCCAATTGTTAGGCAAACCGGTAATGTCTACACTTACGCCTGCACACCCAGGGATGCCCCTTGGATTCCTTTATGGAATCACAGGCTTGCCCTTACTTCTTACGAAAGATGCACTGTCTGAAGCTTGGTTTCTTTTAAGGACTGTGCATTTATTTCCCGCTCTTTTTTTTTTATAGCAAAAAAAAAACCCATGTTTTAAAAAATGTGAAGAGTATATACATATATCGCATATAAAATATAAGCCACATTACTTTGCTGGAGTTTAAACCCCAAAGACCAAAGACATCATGAGCCAAGCATCTTTATAGATACCACTTTACACAGTGGTATGTCTGCATTCTACAGATGGGGGAAATGGTCGCAATCGGTATATATAAGAGACGTATAAGAAACTAAGAAGATATACCTTGTTCCTAGACGTGCATCCTTTTCCTGTGAGCCATCCCCACAAGGCCATCCCAGCCACCCTCTCATTCTGCATCCACAGTACCACGAGCACCACGTGTGTCTTTGGTGACATCCTTCGATCCCTGTGTTTGTTTTCTAGTTCGTAGGGTTTATACATCTCTCCTCACATTGGCATCACCTTGGTTTGTAGGGTTTATATATCTCTCATCAGGTTGGCATAACCTTGGTTGTCACTGTTGGTAAAGTATATAGTACATTAAGACGCAAAATAGTTGCTTAATTGTCGGGGTGCCTGGGTGGCTCAGTCGGCTGGGCGTCTGACTTTGGCTCAGGTCATGATCTCACGGTCTGCGAGTTTGAGCCCCGCGTCGGGCTCTGTGCTGACAGCTTGGAGCCTGGAGCCTGCTTCAGATTCTGTGTCTCCCTCTCTCTCCGCCCCTCCTCCTTCTCTCTCTCTCAAAATTAAACATTAAAAATTTTGTTAAAAAGAGTTGCTTGATTGTCAACAGCAAAATAGGGTCTTTCCTTCCTTTTTTCCCTTTCTTTTCTTTCTTGTTTGTTTTTTTCCAAGGGAAGGAAGCTCCTCAGTGGAGGTGAAGATGTAAAGATATTTTTTAAAGCAAAATGTGCGAGCTGTGCTGTGGGAGCGCATGTTCATATCGTCAAAGAGAGCGCTCGCGTCACAGAAGCTCCCCTCTGTGAATGCAAGAGGCCGGTGCTGACTCCTCTAAGAGAACAAAGGCGGTACCACTTTCCTTCCAAGACAGATCCAGGAGGCTGGTGGGGAGAGATGTGTGGACAAGGAGGAAGGACAAAAACCAAGATGAACTGGTGAAGACCCAAGAACAAAGGAGGCCAGAGAGGTAGCCTCCCCCTCATGGCTCTCCAAGCTGAGCTCTGCGTGTAGAACCTGGAGAAGTTCATGTCCGCATAAACGGGTTGCCTCTTTCTCTGTGCTCTGGGTCTGTTTAGGCCTAGCTAATAGGACCGTTATTTTCCTTCTGGGCTCTCTTGGCAGGACTTTCCAGACGTTGCATGTATTATGGTGGAGAGGGAGGGGAGGGGGGTTGGAACTGGGAAGTCAAAAGAAGAAAACACACGTGGTCTCCGCCTTATGGGCTCATAAAGAGGCCATAAGTTAACTTGGAAAATAAAACCCACAGATGATGAAAACAATGGAAATTATCCCCAGCTTCCAAGTCAACAGACTCGTTTCCTGATTCATCCCCCCACATTGTCACTTAGGAGACCCAGAGAGATGCCAGCTCCCATCTGCTTTAATTATTTTGTGATGCATTTCAGAAGAAGATTTGAGATTTCTAAGAATCAGAAAGATGGTCTGGCCGGAAAGTTTTTAAAACCCAGGCGGTGGGCGGTTGGCCCACCGCAGTGCACACCCCAGGGGTGGTACCTCCGTGTACCACAATGATCGTGGGGGTTGGGCTTTCATTGGCACCACACAAGGCAAAGGGCACAGACTTGGTCCCTCCGAGGCTGGGTACAAGGGATAGAGAGCAGTTTGCAGCCTCAGGCACTGCCGGGTGGAAAGCTGCCTTTGTCCTTGGGGATTGTCCTTCCCCTACTTGGTGAGGATTGTAGAACCGGTAACTTAGGAGTGGTCAACCCCGGTTGCACGTGAGAATCACCTGTTGAGCTTTGGAAACAGGCAGTAGGTTTACACCCTGGATCAAATGAATCGCAGTTGGAGGGATGCAGTCCAGGCGTCAGCTTTTTAAAAGCCTCCCAGGGATTCTAAAGGATGCACTTGAGTCCTTCTGGGCTTTCTGGGAGACTCTGTCCCGCCTCCGTCCCTTTCCTCTCTTTCCCCCTCTCCCTCGCTTTCCTTCTCCCCTTCCTTCCCTCTAATGAAAACTTTGTGACAGTGACTTATTTATTTCCCCCCTAAAACACCTTCACTCTCCTTCTAAACACTGCAGTGTTTCCAGAATTTTCTAGACTTATAGGAGCCTTGTGTTCAATATACGTATTCGTATTTTGGCTGCATTGTGGGCCAGCCTGGCCGTGCCCCTTGTTGGAAGGAGAAGATTAAGAAACCCGTAACGCAACTGAAGAATCTTGGGGTAATGATCTTCCATTTGTCCATTTTCTTCATTGGCACCTGTGCCCACGCATAGGCCTGTTACGGACACCCAGTCTTCCGTTCATTCCCTCAAGATAGATAGATGAAAGCTAGCTACGTAACTGTTAATCCTAATAATATACCAGGCCTGTGCTAAGTACATACACACTGATGAATAAGAAAATACTTTTACTTTTAAATGGGCTAAACTTAAATATCGTATTGTAACAGAAGATTTAATTTTTTTTTATTTTTTATTGTTTTAAATGTTTACTTTTGAGAGAAAGAGAGAGATACAGAGCATGAATAGGGGAGGGACAGAGAGAGGGAGACACAGAACCCGAAGCAGGCTCCAGGCTCCAAGCTGTCAGCACAGAGCCCGACCTGGGGCTTGAACTCAGCTCAGAGCCTGACATGGGCCTCGAACTCACACTGTGAGATCATGACCTGAGCCGATGTCAGACACTTAACCGGCTGAGCCACCCAGGCGCCCCTTAAAATGTTTTCAATGGGACCATTTGAGCTGAGTCTCAAAGACCGGGTAGGAATGAACAGGGCAAAAGAGGGGAAGGGGATTTCGAGGCAGAGGCAAAACCGAGCAGAGGCTGAGAGCTAAGAAATAGCTCGTGCCCCTCAGGATCCGCCTGCAGTTCAGTGGGGTTGCTTTTCACTTGTCGGATGAGAACTGGCTGAGAGAGCATCCCAAGCAGGCTCCGCGCCAGCAGCCCAGAGCCCAGCTCAGGGCTGGAACCCACGAACCATCAGATCATGACCTGAGCTGAGGTCAAGAGTCAGACGCATAACTCACTGAGCCACCCAGGCGCCCGTCGCCCCCCCGCCCCACCACCGGCCAAATAAAGCTACTCTTAATCGACACCCTAGATCTCTCAGGAGTTGAGGCCACTAGCCAAGCTGACCCAGAGTGCCTGCTGGGTCCCAGGTGTGGTCTGAGGCCTGGTCCTTCCCTTACGTGAAGGTAAGACAGCCAGGGGTGTGCAGGTGAACGCTTTGCCTCTGGCGCTCAGAAGGAAGGAAGCACAATGTGTCGCGTTTGTCCTCGTCGCCAACCACAGATTTGAGAAGAACTGTGCGCAGTGCGCTGAGACAAGCAGGTTCCAGGCTCCCCACCAGGCACGGCCCTCGCTCACTTGGGACTCCGCTGCCGTCGGCCACCCCGGCAAGCGCCATCGGGAAGTTGCAGGCCGGAGGCTACGGCAGAATAGAAAAGAGAAATCTATTTCCTGAAACAGGGGCTTTAGGGAGCTCAAGTCATGCTCTGGGTTGGATAATGAGGGGGCCAAGGAACTGTGTTTCAGGACTTGGACAGTAGGTGCTAGAGTAGGCAGCCACTTTGGGGCCCGAGGTCAGGGGTGGGAGCCCAGAGCTTCTAAACATCCTCCTAAAAATCCTCAATAATCTTCCACAAATAATGTCCTTCACCTCAACCACCTCCCCCTTCTGTCTTTTCCCACCGCAGGTCACGTACAGGTCTTCATGTTCGCTGGAGAAGATTCCTTCCTCTGTTTGTCCCCCTAGACCAGTTTCCCTTCCCGTGTTCGCACACGTGCCCCAGGCTGCCTCTGAGGACCTGGGAGGTGGCCTCCTAGGACGTCACAGCTGTAAGGGGCTCGGGGACTCTGCGGAGGGGCCAGATGCACGGCGATTCTCTGTGTTCCCTCTTTCAGGCACCAGCAGTGTTTCTATGGGGTCAACCTGTCCAGTCTCCGGGGGGCCGCGGTGGACGAGTATTTCAGGCAGCCGATAGTGGTAAGTGTGCCTCATTCCAGGCTTCCCCCCCCCTCCCCATGTGTTCGTCTATCGATCCGCTCGCTCGCCCGCTCGCTCACGCACCTGGGAGGCACCGTGTTGCCAGGCTCTGTGAAGCTGGCACAGAAGAGAAAAAAGAGCTCCTTGGAGCCCTGGGTTTTCGAGTGCTCCAGCCTTCATTTCCAATCAATTACGAAAATTCTCAGGGAATGATGCTGTCGGAGGCAAGGAGATTTTCTGACCGCCTTTCAATAAGTCACTTCTAATTCTCCCACTGCCCTGACTCACCCCGTGTACACACTCAGCCCTGGTACTTGTTCAATAATTCATATCTTCCCATTGATTCTGGTGGCCCCAGGCATAGAGGAGGAAGCTCTGTAAAATAAATAGCTTAGATCAGGAGCTTTGCTGTCGAACATGTTGGGGTTTCAGTCGTGGCCCCATCCAACTGTGCGACCTTGGACAACAACAAGTTTGCATTAACCCAAACTGGCTTAATTACTGGGCTTCCAAAACCGCAAAGCCTGAAGCAAGGGACCTGTTGCAGGGGTTCAGACAATGTCACCCGAGTCTGATTTCTCCATCCTTGTAATTTGTCTCCATTGCCTCTGATTTAACCCTATTCTCAGTCAGGATCTCCCCTTGTGGGAGCAAGATGGCTTCAGGGACTCCAGCCTCAGACTCTTACAACTCTTTTAAGTCCCACAGGAGGACCTGCCTTTTTCCAGTAACTTGAGCCAGAGCCCCAGGATTAGTTTGGGTAGAGCCTGACCGCCCTCCCTTGGGTCGTGCTCCTGCATCTGAAACTGTATTCAGGGAAAAAGTGATCGATGATTGGCCAAGCTAAGGTCACAGGCCACACCTGGAGCAGAGGTAGACTAAGTTTTTCTGGAACTTCCTGGAATGTGCAGAAGTGGTCAAATCTGGATGATTTTCAGATACACCAAACAGCTGCTCCTTAGCACTCAGGAAAGCATGAAGCACTTAGTGCTTGGCGTGTAGAAAACGTGAAATAATTGTTAGCTCCTCCGACTGATAGTCATTCTCATTAAGCTCATGCCTTCTAAATCCTAACTCTTGTTGACTTAACACTTCAGGAGGAAAGCCACTTTACAGGCTTGCTTGGGTTCGGTTTATCCTGACCGAAAGATAATGCCTCTGCTTCCTTTCCCCCAAGGACACGTTTGACGTTAGGATTTTGATGGCTCGGACGGTCAAATACACGGTAAACTTCATGGATGCGGAAGAAGCAGATCTGCACAGGTTTGTAAATATCAGCATTACTCCTGGTCTTTAAAGCCTCTTCTCAGCCTTTCTCAGCCCCAGAACCTCGGTGCAGGGTTTTGCCGCTCACACAGGGGCGAGATCTCGGGTGTGAGTCACACACAGGGATGCTATATCAATACTCATTCCGTTTTTTTTTTAATTTTTTTTTTAATGTTTATTTATTTTTGAGACAGAGAGAGACAGAGCATGAATGGGGGAGGGGCGGGGAGAGAGGGAGACACAGAATCGGAAGCAGGCTCCAGGCTCTGAGCCATCAGCCCAGAGCCTGACGCGGGGCTCGAACTCACAGACCGTGAGATCGTGACCTGAGCCGAAGTCGGACGCCCAGCCGACTGAGCCACCCAGGCGCACCTGCTCGTTCCATTTTATTGCAAAACATGGATAATGCTGCTTCTTTCGCGGGTTGTTTTAAGAGCTGAATGAGAAAAACTAAGTAGTAATGGCTTGAACTTCTGCAACCACTCAATGTTCTGAGCCCTTCACTTCCAATGACCCATTTCGTCCTCACGACAGTGCTCTACAGATGGAACTGTTGTTGCCTCCATTTTAATGGTGACAGATGTGAGGCAGAGTGGAACACTGGGTTTCAAAAGATCACAGAATTAGTATGTTAAAAAAAATTTTTTTGAGCAACAGGCAAAAGTTTATTAATGTATAAGATTAGAAAGAATAGTAGTAGTAGAGTGGGGACATTCAAAAGTGAATGCTCCCAACTTTCTTAATGTTTATTTATTTTTGAGAGAGAGAGAGAGAGAGAATGCATGCACAAGTGGGGGAGGGGCAGAGAGAGACAGCGACACAGAATCCAAAGCAGGCTCCAGGCTCCGAGCCGTCAGCACAGAGCCCGACGCAGGGTGCGAAATTACAAACCGTGAAATCATGACCTGAGCTGAAGTCACACGCTCAACCGACTGACTCACCCAGGTGCCCCATGAGTATATTGGACCTGGGATTTGAACCATTCAGAAGGCTCCAGAGTCTGGGCTGTTTGACCCATCACTCAGGCCAGTGCCCACATTAACGTCAAGAAGAGTACAGCCTACTTTACATTAGGTGCTGGCCTAAGTGTTTCACAGGCCCTGGCTCCTTTTCAAAGAGGACACTCAGTAAATGTTAGCTTTGCTCTCCTCCCTCCAGTTGAAGAGACTCTGTAATGGGAACTCACTCCTCAGATGGTGCTCTGAATCCCCTTGGGATGATTTTTCACTGGTATTTTGCCTTTTTCTCTCTGGAAGGAGATCTCTATGCACATTTTTTTCTGGGTACGAAATTTAAGATCCAGCCAAGTTGTCATCTTTCCTGGACCCCTGAGGAAGCAAGGGCCAGACTCGAGCAGGTGCAGCTGGCCAACGCAAACCATCATCTGTCTGGAGATCACAACGGACAAAGGGTGCTGTGTCTAATCAGCGCAGGCTAGGACCTGCAGCACTAACAAAAAGAAACCTTGAAACAGAACAGATGGCTTAACTGACTGTGCCCCCCTAGGTGCCCCAAGAGACTCTTAACTATAGAGAACAAACTGACGGCTGCTGGAGGGGAGGTGCATGGGGGGGATGGGCTAAATGGGGGATGGGCATTAAGGAGGGCCCTTGTGATGAGCCCTGGGTGTTCTGTGTAGGTGATAAATCACTAAATTCTGTTCCTGAAGCCAGACTACACTGTATGTTAACTAGCTTGAATTTAAATAAAATCTTGGAAAGAAAAAAAAAAAGAAGCCTCGGTGGCTTATAACACAGGAGTCTCTCTCCCCGACGCTGTTTATCTACTGTGCCCAGCTTGCACTCTGTACAGCATCACCCACCCTGGTGCACCAGCCTCTGTCTGGAACAGTCCTCCTCACTGAGGAAAAAGAAGGATCGTGGCGAAGTCTGTACTGGTAATGAGAGCTTCTGCCTGGAAATGACACAGATCACTTCTGTTCACATTTAATTGGCCAAAGTAAATCACGTGGCCGGGCCCGAGCCCGGGTGAGAGGATAATTGCAACGCTACCCTATGCCCAGGTCAAGAGAGCTGGCATTTGGGAACAACTCCAGTAAGTACCACAGGCCCAGACAAAATGGACTTCTATTGACTTGATCTGCTGTTCCGGGCCCCCTCCTGAGTCCCAGGGAATTTTTTGAAAACTACATCTGTGTTGGCTTCCCAGAGATGTCACCTGTCATTCAGTTTATTTGTGTGTTGATTCAGCAAATGTTTATGGAGATCCTACCCTGTGCCGGATAGAGTGCTGGTGCTTGCACAGGTGCAAAAGGTAATTTTTAAAAGTCTACCCTTGGGGTGCCTGGGTGGCTCAGTCGGTTATGCATCCGACCCTTGATTTCAGCTTGGGTCACGATCCCAGGGTAGTGGGACCGAGCCCCACATCAGGCTCCACACTGAGCACGGAGTCTGTTTAGGATTCTGTCTCTCTCTCTCTCTCTCTCTCTCTCTCTCTCTCTCTCTCTCAAAAAGAAAAAACAATAAATAAATAAATTAACAAAAATTTTTAAAAAAATTTAAAAAATAGGGGCGCCTGGGTGGCTCAGTCGATTAAGCATCCAACTGCAGCTCAGGTCATGATCTCACAGTTCGTGGGTTCGGGCCCCACATCAGGCTCTGTGCTGACAGCTCAGAGCCTGGAGCCTGCTTCGGATTCTGTGTCTCTCCATCTCTCAGCCCCTCCCCTGCTCATGCTCTGTGTCTCTCTGTCTCTCATTAATAAACGTTAAAAAAAAATTTTTTTTAATTAAATTTAATTTTAAAAAAGTCTACCCTTGAAGACTTCATAGTCTATTTAGGGGAATGCAAAAAAACAGGAGGAAATAATGGCCATGCAATGTCAAAAAATTCAGTGTGATCGGTACAATGGAAAACTCTAGAAATGCTCTGCCACAGGGTGAAAGAAGTTCGGGCTTTGGGGGGGGCACCATAAATGCAAATAAGGTGCCACCTCCCTTGAAAATCTTTAGAGCACTCTCTAAAACATGTCTCCCCTTAGCGGTGGACGAATAATACGATCTTGTAGTTGTGTAACACTTTTATAGTTTGCAAAGCCCTCCCGTACACATTTTTCCCCATTTGAGCACACGAGGACCTTGCAAAGGGAAGTAGGAGAGAGCCTTCATCGCCCATCGACGGATGAGGTGACTGAGGCTCAGGGAATTTAAGTGACTTGTCAAGTAAGCACCTAGATTTTGTTGCACCTTCGCCACTGTTCTTCCTGTTCCCGCTCATCATGCATTTGGTATAAGCCATGGCCGCCTTGGCGTGACGCTTGCCTGGTGGGAAACTCGTGCAGAGTTTTGTCAAGACGCAGAATTCTCCCATGTGTGGCATCACCCAGGCATTAATCACACACTGAGAGAATCTTGCTGCCAAGGCAACTGTGCTTAAGAGGGAAGGAAAATATTCCGTGATTTTCCCCAATCCCGCAAATACGTCTAGTGTGCCTGTCAACAACAACAAAATAATTCCAAATGTTTCTACGCGCTCTCCTTTTTCTTTCCTTGCAGAGTAGAAATCCCCTTTGTGTTTCAGATGACACAGTCTGGCCTCATCCACGGCCTGGCGTTCTGGTTTGACGTGGCCTTTGTTGGATCTGTGTAAGTATCACCCCTTCCTTGACTATTCTGTCCTACGCCATTCTCTGCATTGTGTAGTCGTGGCTTGAAAGTGTTTTGAAGTTGATTTCAACAGTAATACTTGTTTCTCTGGGTTCCGAGAAAGGAAGGCACTTTTAGATTTTAGGGCGAAGTCAAAATGAGACAATTTTCCGTGGTGTCCTCTCGGCTCTGGCTCACGTAGTGTAAAACCTCTGAAGCCAAATGGATTGAGACTTAAAGGGATGGGAAAGGGTCTGTGCTTCATCAGCCCTCTTGGTCTATTCCAGAATAGAGGGTGGGAAGGACCCCCAGCCCCTGCCTTGGCTTCCAGCAGGGTATCCTGGTTAGAGAACCTCCTGTACCTGAGTGATACCTGGAATCCTACCTTCCCTGACTCTGTTCACACCCTCAGCCTCACAGAAGATGCTAGAGAGTCCTTCCTCAATGATCAGGCAGACATATACCACTAATGCTAATTGCAACATGAGGTCGTTTCATCGTGTCTTCCTTGCCCTTCCTGAAGAGCTTGGAGAGCTTCAGAGGAAAGAGGAGAAAGACCACCTACAAGTTGACTGTCCGTGTTTGGTCGTCCTCGTAAGGGCTGTGCCATTACCGTACCCCCAAACCTCTACTCTCCTCCTGACTCCCCTACTCTCTTGCCAGGCTTTCTCATGCTCTCTGACTGGTGAACCCAGTAGCTCTGGGTCACGTGACCAGGTGAAAGGCAAGCTTTTGCATTACACTCCTCTCTCCTCCTCGTAAAAACATCCAGGCTTATCAAGACATCTGCGGAGAACAGAAGTGCCCGTGGGTCTGCGATAAAGCTCAGGGAGCTTGTGGGGGTGGGGGTGCTCCGGGGAGGAGGGGACCCCCGGCAGCCTCATCTGGGCTGACAATCAGAGAAAAAGAAAATGCCATACGAGTCGTCCCTACGCCGCAGAAGCGTATTTGTTCAAGGAATCCGTACATTGGTTTCTCAGACTTTCCCCCAGTGAATCTGTTCCTGCAGGGCTAAGGGAGAGAAGCTTGAAGTGGCCCGCTCCAAGGGGACAGTTCCTTTGAAGTGAAATGCTTTATCCTACAAAGCTTTAGACAGCTTGCATCCTGCTCCCGCATGTGCCTGAGTATATTTTGCTAGAAGAGTGGTTTATATTACTTAGCGGTGAAATTTTGTAAAATGCACCCCCCACGCCCCCACCCCCCTCGCTGCAACATCTTCAAGTCAAAATAGACCCTGTAGGGGTCAGCTGTGTGTTCCACGCACACCTTAATCCATCCAAACCAGCGACACGGTCGGGTGAGTCACCAGGACAGGTGACCTTGATGTTTGGAGGCACAGCCAGGTATTCTCGCATCTTCGTATGAAATGAAGAACGCCCATATAAAAACACTGTCACACACACGTACATGTGTGGGACGTCTGAGCTGGAAGGACAGCAGAGACCATCTGCCCCAGGGCTTTTCTTGCTTCCAGAAGCCCTCTCAGGTTCCCTGAACAGGTTGGCATGAGACGGTAGGAGGCCAGACTCTAGACTTGTTACCTTGAGAGACACTTTTCAGACAACTCAGTTCCCAACTTAACTCTATTCCTTGTTGGGCTTCTAACGAACTTTGATTCAGAAAGACAGATTGAAGGGCACCCGAATGGTGCAGTCCGTTAAGGGGCCGACTCTTGATCTCGGCTCAGGTCAGGATATCATGGTTTGTGGGTTCGAGCCCCACATCTGCCATCAGCGCAGACCCTGCTTGGGATTCTCTCTCCCTGTCTCTCTCTCTCTGCCCCTCCCCTGCTCATGTTTGTTTTCTCTGTCTCTCTTCCTCCCTCTCTCTCTCTCTCTCTCTCTCTCTCTGTGTGTGTGTCTCTCAAAATAAATAAACTTAACAAAAAAGACAGATTGACAGAATGGCCAAATCCACAGGTTTGAAGCCTGGCTCTCCAACTGTCTTCTGTGTGATGCTGGGCATGTCCTTTAACCTCTCTCTGCTGACTTTATCGAGTTACTGTATAGACTTAGTGAGGGAATATATATAAAGCTCTTGGGACATTGCCATGGCAATGACTAAACTGAGCTATCCTTACCTTAAAAGGATTCCATGAGTTGAAAACTCTGCAAACCAACTATCAACCTAAGTCCCCAGTGCAATCCATGCAATATGGCCCCAGAACGTAACTGACGTTTAACTCTTCTCCCGTCCCACAGGGTAACTGTTTGGCTGTCGACAGCCCCAACTGAGCCTCTGACTCATTGGTATCAGGTGCGGTGCCTTCTCCACACTCCCCTCTTTGCCAAAGAAGGAGAGACCCTCTCAGGGAAAGTGCTGTTTGTAGCCAACAGACGGTAAGCTGGGAACTAGACTACTGACTACTGGGCAAGGGGGTGCGAGAGGTGGGAGCATTTTCAGCACCTCGAAATGGGCAGCAGGCTTTACAAAAGCCTAGCTCACTCTGCTACCAAGACAGCAAACGTCTTCCTTGCGATGAGGGCCACAGGGATGGGGAGCTTGGGGTGACTCAAGGGCAGCGTTCTCCACCTGACCACGGAGGTGGTCGGAGTGCTTGCCAAACGCTTGAATTATCAAGTGCTTGAAATCCCACATCAGCTCCTGACTTCCCTTGCATCAAGCCACACGCCCTCAAATTTAGTACAATACCATCGATTTGTTCCCCAGGGGACAGGCACAGCAGGGCGATGTGTGGTGTGGGCACAGCAGGACTGGCTGTGTCCCTCTGGTAATGGATTTCACGAGGCCTCTCCTCCGCAGCAATGACTTTGATTTATCTCATTTTTAAGATGCTCTATTTTCTTTCACCTTGTTGGAGCTTCTCCGGGGTGAATCAGGGGAGAAAGGAATAGCAGAGCAGTTCAAGGACTCTCAGGATATTAAGGGTACTCAGAGATCATCTCACTCAACTTCCTTCTCTCCCTACCTCCCACCTCTTCTCAGACCTGCACTTGAACACTCCTGTGATGGAGAGCTCATCCCCTTACAAATCAACCCTTCCATTTTTTTTGAATGTTTATTTATTTTTGAGAGAGAGAGAGAGCATGAGCAGAGGAGGGGCAGAGAGAGAGGGAGACACAGAATCCCAAGCAGGCTCTAGACTCCGAGCTGTCAGCACAGAGCCCCGTGTGAGGCTCGAAGTCATGAACCGTGAGATCATGACCTGAGCCGAAGTTGGACACTTAACCAACTGAGCCGCCAGGTGCCCCAACCCTTCCATTTTCAAAGTCTATATTTCTTTCCTTACAAAAGCCTAACACACTCACATATAAATTCAAAACTACAAAAGTGTTTAGAGTCCACACTCGCTGCCCCCCCTCACCCACTCCCCACATGGGGCCCCTTGGTCCATATGCTTCCAGGTGATTTTTCTGTGCATGTACTAATAACATCATTGTGGAGTTTTTATTGTTGTTTTACAAGAAGATTCAACTAGCCGTCTCCCACTTAAGTTTTCACTTAGCATTAAGTCCTGAATCTGTGCACATAGATCTGCTTTGTTATTTTAATCAATGCATAATAGTGGAGGGCATAGATGTATTACATGTCTTTTTAAAAATCACTGATGGCGGGGCATCTCCATGGCTCAGTTGGGTAAGCATCTGACTCTTGGTTTCAGCTCAGGTCATGATCTCATCGTTCGTGGGTTTGAGCCCCTCACTGGGCTCTGTGCTGACAGCACGGCACAGAGCCTGCTTCGGATTCTCTCCCTCTTTCTTTCTCTCCTCCTCCCCTGCTCGCTCATGCTCCCTCTCTCTCTCAAAATAAATAAATAAGCTTAAAAAAAACACCATTTTTTTAAAAAACTGCTGATGGGTTGATACTTGGGTTGCTTCCCACGTTTCCCCCTTTTTTTTGGCCACTGTGAAAAACTCTGCCCTAAATCCCCTTGAACATAAAGCTTGCACAGGGACAAGAATATTTCTACATGAGATCCCTAGAAATGGAGATGCTAAATCAAAGGGTATGTACCTGTGACACTCTGATAAATACTACCTTTTATGTATTTTATGTATTTGTACCTTTATGTGCAACCTCAGTGGTTGCACCAATGTCCACTCACGGTGATGGACGGCCATGGATGGCCAGGCTCATTTCTGCACTTCTTTTCCCTACACTGCCTGTGATTGGTCTCTGTGGCTTTTGCCAGTAGTGATGTGTGTGCACATGTGAGGGAAGGGAGAGAGAGAACGTTAAGCAGGCTTCTCACCCAGCCCAGAGCCTGATGCAGGGCTTGACCACGCACGCAGGTCTGGGATCGTGACTTGAGCCGAAGTCAAGAGTCAGACGCTCAACTACCCAGGGGCCCCTACAAATACAATTTTTATGTTATTTTATTTTATTTTAATGTTTTCTATTTTTGAGAGAGACAGAGACAGAATGTGAGTGGGTTAGGGGCAGAGAGAGGGAGACACAGAATCCAAAGCAGGCTCCAGGCTCCGAGCTGTCAGCGCAGAGCCCGACACGGGGCCTGGACTCACGAGGTGCGAGATCATGACCTGAGCCGAAGCCGGTCGCTCAACTGACTGAGCCACCCAGGCACCCCTCCAAATATAATTTTTAAAAGTTGCATCTGGTTGTTTTGGTGTATATTTTTTTTAATTACTAATAGGGGTAAATAACTTTTCATATGGTCTTTGGTTATTGATGTCTTGTACTTCAAACATCCCTGATGATTAAAAAATTATTCTTGTTGTTGATCCTACAAGTACTTCCTAGTAAGTCTACTCATTGACCTTCTGCTTCTGAGTCTGTTCCAGGCTCCAAATGGCAGTTGTTGAAATATCTGGAGAGCTCTACCAAAATCCTGCCAGTCTTCCTGGCTGGCTATAGGCTAACATCCTGTAAGAGTGATTTTTAAATTGTTGGAGGTTCTAAGCCCGCCCCTCTGGAGAGTTGGTGGGACTTTTCTGGAAAGTAATTTACAAGAAGGGAGTTCCTGTGGCGGGAGAGACATGACCATCTTCAGGCGGTCTGTTTTCCTCGACTTACATTGTCTCTCCTTCTGTGCCGCCGCAGAGTCATCCTGCTTCCTGCCAACATGGCTCCTCTTCTGCTTGTTTCCGTGGTTCTACCATATTGCAGTTCTAGGCACGTCTTGCCCGCCCCAGGGCCTGCACCAGACGTTACACATGAGGAATAAAGCCTTTGCATTTCGGAAAATGCTCCTCATCCTCAGCTTGGGTGTTTTGGGGAGCACTCTCTGAGATGCGCCCCCCGCTGGGCTCTCTTGCTTCTCTTTGTGCTTCTATGCTTTTTCCCATGTGCCTTACAGCCAATGCCAAGTGCTTCTGTAGCCCTTATACGTGAGGTAGAGACTGCAGATTCTATCTTTCTCCCAGTTTTACAGAAAATGAGGTCCCTGGTCTGCAGTGTCTTTCTCTTCTGCTTGTTTAGGGGATGGTTTCCAGGAGGCAAAGTTGGGAAATGCTGATTTATACCGCGTTCATCCTGGAAGTCACCACTTTCTTCCTCAATCCTCATAAACCATCTATTTAATGACCAGTTCTAAAGAAAAAAAATTACTAAGGAGCAGTAGCCAACATCAGCTTGGAGTTGGGACTCGCCTTTTCTGCTTAACATTCTTTTGCTTTCAGATATTTATATTTGAAGGTATCTTAGGGTATCATTAGG
This sequence comes from Felis catus, assembly GCF_018350175.1. Taxonomy (NCBI): domain Eukaryota; kingdom Metazoa; phylum Chordata; class Mammalia; order Carnivora; family Felidae; genus Felis; species Felis catus. The sequence continues at coordinate 8,537,286 of NC_058380.1, forward strand.
TGGGTGGATTTAAATCATCTTATTTTCCTATTACTTTTTTCTTTCTTTTAAACAAAACCTTTTTTTTAATTTTAATGTTTATTTATTTTTGAGGAGAGAGACAGAGCAGGAGCAGGGGAGGGGCAGAGAGAGGGGGAGACACAGAATCTGAAGCAGGCTCCAGGCTCTGAGCTGTCAGCACAGAGCCCGATGCGGGGCTTCAACTCATGAACCATAGATCATGACCTGAGCTGAAGTCGGACACTCAACTGACTGAGCCACCCAGGCGCCCCTCCATTATTTTTTTCTAACATATCTTGGGTTTCATCCTTCTCAGTCATATTTTTTGACCCTCCTCTCCTTTATTCCCCCGATGGGTAAGAAAGAAGCAAACCGTTTACCTCACACACCTGTGTCATGACTCCCAGGTTCCTCCAGCCTTCCATACCTTTCTTAAAGCACCAATGTTGTATCCCTGTTATTTGCCTATATGTGAACTTCCCAAAAAGAAGGACCGAGTCTCATTCTATGGTGTATCCCTCCTGACTTAATTCATTTCAGAGATTCGGCAGTGATGTGGAAGGACCACCTGAATGAAGAAGTCATGTCAGGATCCTCCTTTTAGTAAGAATTTAGTCTGGCTCAGTTGAAAGAAGACACTAAGAGATTATGGACACATGATACTTAGCAGCAGGAAGAAAGGGAGGAAGGCGGAAGGAAGATTTTTTTTTTTAATATATTAAAAAAGATTTTTTTAATGTGTATTCATTTCCTGAGAGAGACAGAGCATGAGCAGGGGAGGGGCAGAGAGAGAGGGAGACACAGAATCCAAAGCAGTTTCCAGGCTCTGAGTTGTCAGCACGGAGCCCGACGTGGGGCTTGAATTCACGAACCGCAAGATCGTGACCTGAGCTGAAGTCGGAGCCTTAACCAACTGAGCCACCCAGGTGCCCCTTTAATATTTTTAAACGTGATTTTTTAAAGTTTATTTATTATAAGAGAGAAAGCATTAGTGGGAGTGGAACAGAGAGAGAGGAGGGAGAGAGAATCCCAAGGAGTCTTCACATCATCAGTGCCAAGCATGATGCAGGGCTTGAACCCACAAACTCTGAGGTCATGACCTGAGACATGACCAGGCTTTGGCAAATATTAAAGGAGAGAACATAGTATAGTCATCAGCACACAGTAGGTCCACAGAAAATCTTAGTTCCGTTTTTTTCCCGCCTTCTTCTCTTCCTTACTCTCATTTTTGCTTTAAAATTATTACTTTCTTTGGCATTTTCTCCAAACTCAGCACTTCCTGAATGTCAGTGCTTTGACGTTCTTTTCAGCCAGGTGCTGCTGGTTTGTCCTGCCTTTGGATAGGATCTCCCCCTTCCTTATTGTCAAATATTCTTTTAAACTCTGGCCTCCCTGGAGAACTGCCCTCCCCCCCGCCCCCGGGGTAAGCCACACTGGCGTGACAATGGCTGCCCTTTTCTTCCCAGCCAGGACCCCTTGGGATCGTATTCTTAGCGTTTTATTTTCCACAGACTTCCATCATTCTTCGGCTGTCATTCATATTATTGCTGTGGACAATAAAACAGAACTTATGTTTTTTATGAACTTTACGGAATGTATATCCCTCAAGTGCACAGAAGCTGGTGTCCGTGAAGTTTTTTGATCGTGTGCACCTCGGAGTAAAGACATTTTGTATATGCGTCCCCCGATTATAGACTAGCATTTATCTTATAATTCTGTGAATGTACTACAGTAATAATAGAAAGTATAAAGTGGAGTGCTCGATATAGAGATATATATACTATATACTATTTATATACTATTTATATATATACACACACATGCATAGACATGTCTCTGTGTATATACACACATAGAAACTTACACGGTGTGTACGTCATAGGACACAAAATTAGAAATAAAAAAGAATGAATGGAAAAAAACAAATATACGTACGCTGACTCGGGGTCTAGCTCAGCCACTCACCCTGGGCCAAGATTTTTTGGAATATACTTTAAAATTTGGGGGTCCCTATCAAGGTCTGCAGTACTCAGGTCTGCCAGGGAATTTGGTTTTCAGAGCGTTCCATGAGCTTTGTGTCATGAAACTAGAAGGAATGCTGACCAAAGAGTTAAAGGTTTGGAAGCTCCAAGTGGCGCTCCCAAAGGTCATCTCTAAACTGCTCTGTTTTGCGCTCAACTTGCCTCAGACCAAATATCTACGGGTCTGGACAGCTGCATCGGCAGGAGCTCTGGGGCGAAACTCTTGTCGACGATCGGGAACAGTGAGGCATTAGCATGCGCGGGCTCAGCTTTAAGGGATGTTTCTTTGTCCTTTGTAACTCAGATTCTTCTGGCTCTGACCAATGTCTCCACCGCCCAGTTGGTATTTACTCAGTGATGTTGTACCACATTGTCTGCGGGGTAATCAGATTCTCACTGAACCGTCCTGCCTTAGCAAAACCCGAGAAAGTAGGTGAGCATAATAGAGAACGAATCCGGCACTTTCCTAGTGACTTCACTAGCGTTCAGTATGTGTTAGGTGAACACGTGTATTCGTTTCCCAGGGCTGAAAATTTTAAAAATCGGGGCACCTGGGTGGCTCAGTCAGTTGAGCGTCAGACTCTTGATTTCAGGTCAGGTCACGATCTCGCGATCATGAGATCGAGCCCCACGGCGGGCTCTGCACTGGTCATGGAGCCTGCTTAAGAGTCTTTCTTTCCCTCTCCCTCTGCCCTTTTCTCTCTATCAAAAAAAAAAAAATTAAAAATCGGAGCTAAGTATTTTCTTCCACCCCCCCGTGTACCCCCTTGGGGCACACTCAAACCCCTCTGAAGAATGCTGGTCCAGGGTCCGTTCTACTGAGGTTCTCATTCCTTCCTTCGCCTCTCGGTAAACCCTCAGTGACTTGAGTCATTTTTTTTCTTTTTTTTACTTTTTTTTTTTTTTAATTTAAACTTTAGTTAACATATAGTGCAATATTGGTTTCCGGAGGAGAATTCGGTGATTAATCCCTTATATACAACACCCAGTGCTCATCACAACAAGTGCCTTCCCTAATGCCCATCACCCATCTAGCCCACCCCCCCACCTCCCTCCATCAACCCTCAGTTTGTTCTCTATTGTTAAGTCCCTTGTGGTTTGTTTCCCTCCCTCTCTTTTTCTGAGCCATTGTCTCCCCAAGCTTCCTGCCACTTCTGTTTATCTTATTCTCCCTTGATCATGAGCGCTCAGCCTATCCCTCTACTATACCTTCTGTTTTCTCTAAGATGAAATTGTCATGAATTACCACACTCTCTAGACAGATGTGTCCCGTATATGTTGTTCTTACGCTTCCAGTATCTGTTATTCCAGAAGGAATGTTGGTATGAGAAACAATGATTTTGTTTTTATGTTTTTTTGTTTTTTTTTTTAATTTATTTATTTAGTGTTATTTTTAAATATAATTTATTGTCAAAGTGGCTACCACACAGTGTGTAAAGTGTGCTCTTGGTTTTTGGGGTAGATGGTTTTGCACTCAATTCTTCAACTAAAGGATGTCCCCTCTTAGGTCATTTGTTCCATCTCTGTAGATTAAAAAAAATTTTTTTAATGTTGATTCATTTTTTGAGAGAGAGAAGGAGACAGAGTGCCAGCAGGGGAGGGGTAGAGAGAGAGGAAGACACAGCATCCGAAGCAGGTGCCAGGCTCTGAGCCATCAGCACAGAGCCCGATGTGGGGCTCAAACCCACGAACTGTGAGATCATGACCTGAGCGGAGATCAAGAGACAGACACTTGACCCACTGAGCCACCCAAGCGCCTTCCTATGTAGCATTCTGGAAAGAGCGTTGCTGAACAACACCCTAGAGCAGGAACTTCCTGTCTGTTCTTCCAGACCCCGCCTGGAACCATTCAGTTCTCTGTTGTGTCATATGCGCATCCATGGACACACACATTTGCGCAGACCTCGGGGTACTCTGTTTCTGCGTTAAGTCTCACGTTCATTGCTCTAAATATCGTTAAGAAGGTGTCTCTCATTTGGGAAAATAAGTAAGTGTGTCCCTGCCTGATTTCTCAGCCTTTCTATGATTCCAGCAAGGGCTGCCCTTATTCCTAAGGAGCTCACTGTCTCAGTATCTCGCTTTCCTTGTGTCTACCTTCAAGTATCACAAATGCAGTGAACTCCTCCTCGATGTATCATGAAGGGAACATTTTATAACGAAATAATTCGGAGTCAGTTACATGAGTTGAAATACAATCAAAAGATAATGATTTTTTGTTTTTTAATCTATGCCCATCTTTCCCTCTTACTTTGTTTGGCCCCGATAAAAATCTGGAACTTGAGGTACAGGCTTCACAGGATGTGACATTATACGTCAGCCTGCCCAGGCCACTATTGGTGACAACAGGGTGAGAGGCATTTGTAACACTCAGCAATTTCTGGAATTTGAAACAGAAGCCAGACCGTCAAGGAAATTCCAGTTAAAGTGATCAATGATATGTTAACCCCAGACATTTAAAATATTAAGGATTGGAAGATATGTAATGAAATTAGCACTTTTATACTTTGTAGGTGAGGAAGTAGTTTAGTCCACTTTCTGGAAGGTGTTTTAGCAATAGGTGCTGGGAACCTTAAATATTTATGTGCTTTAGCCTGGCGAGTCTAACACTGAGAATTATTCCAGGCAAATAATCGTCAATAGGACATAAAGATGTACTACAAGAATGTCCTCTGCAGCAGAATATCTGTCGTCAAATTAGGCTTTTGTTACTAAAAGCAATAATATGTTATAACATGTTTGTAATACGTTATAAAAATGTAAATGTTTGATCATGGGGCGTCATTAATTATCCTGTGTAATGCCCGTTAGTGCCACTGAAAAATGTGTTGTCAAGAATTATAGGATAAATGCTTGTTTATGTTAAATCAAATTAGGAGATGTGAAGGAATATTTAAGATCATTGTATTAAAAATTCACATTTATGAAAAGAAGGAAAAAATACACAGGAAAATACTCTATAGTGTTAGCTAGAAGATTCTTTGTCTAGTGACATCATGAATTCTTTTATTTAATTTCTCTTTTTCCTTATTTTTCAGTTATTCTACAGTGAATAGGTAGCACTTTATAATCCAAAGAAATACATATGTTGTTGAATACATATGACTAATAAAAATCCCACAAACATAGGTCCTTCAGATTAGTCATCAAAGATAGGTCATATGACTTGCTCTTATCAGCCAATTCCCACTGGAATTATATGAGCCTTCATCTGGGGCCTCTGAAAATCAGTCACATTTATTGACTGTTTTATGTCAGTTTAAGACTTTAACGTATCCAGTATTTGCACGGTTAAGATTATTTTGGTTACTCCGGTGGGTGACCCATAAAGTGCCTCTATTAATTAAAGCCATTTCTGTCCTTGGCTGTTGATCAAACCAGAAATACCATTAACTTTGTAATTTTTAGCTCAAGAGATTATAACTGCCAAACTCTTCTAACACATAAACAAGGCCTTCTGTTGCCTCTACTAATGTTGGTAGCATCCCCATAAACCACACCACCATAGACGAGATGCCAACCCCACACTCTTAAAACCCTCGTGAAGTAAGTAGGTATGTGTACAAGGTGCCTTCAGTGTGTGTGAAGAGGTGACCGGCCTCGTAAAATGATGGAGTTGTTTTGTTTTTTTGTTTTGTTTTCTGCCATACAGACAGAGCTATGACATTCATATCGTGGCGCTGGTAAACCAGACAGGCTTCAGATCTGGGAACATCCTCGATCTAAAGAATCCTTTCTTCAGGTAAGAAATGCTCTCAGCCATGTCCCAGCCATGTGTATAAAATCTCAGTGGACCATATGACCAGGTAAAGAGGTTCAGAATAATTCCACCTTTCCTAAGAGGAGAAGAGGCATCTACCCTTCCTCCTTAAGGAGACTTAGATCCTATGATGGAGTTGAGTGTTCTAGTTCCATTAAATGGAATTCAATATGTAACAACCTGATCTTGAAACCACAAAGAGTCCTACAAAGTGAATTCTCGTTCCAGCTGAGCTATAATGAGCTGCGTGACCTTGGGCAAAGTCGCTTCCTTCTGGTATTTGGTTTTCTCATCTGCACGATGTGGAGTTTAAATATGGGCTCCTCTGACCTTCATTCACTAACAGATGGTTTTGTGCCGCATTTATTCCACTACACCTGAAACATGAAGTCCATTTGAAGTAAGTTTGTGAGATATTTTTGAGATCACGTAAGTCAGGACAAACCCCTCTTTAGAAGCCATGCAGGTTTTGTCTGATGTAAAAACTTGCCACAGTGAGAGGGATATGACGGATGTTTCTGGAAGAACCCCTCATCTCTTACACCTCATCCATATGAGCCCGTTAAAAATCCACACGTGAGGGGCGCCTGGGTGACTCAGTCAGTGAAGCGTCCGACTTCGGCTCAGGTCATGATCTCATGGTTCGTGGGTTCAAGCCCCACATCGGGCTCTGTGCCGACAGCTCAGAGCCTGGAGCCTGCTTCTGATTCGGTGTCTCCCTCTCTCTCTGCCCCTCCCCTGCTCACGCTCTGTCTCTCTCTCACAAAATGAATAAGCATTTAAAAAAATTTTTTTAATCCACACATGAAATCCACCCCAGAATTAAAACCACTGGGCACTGTCACTCTTGACTTCCCTACCAAAAAACAAACAAACAAAAAAAAGACTTTTCCTTCATACTATAAAGTCTCCCAAGGCTTTGTATTCAAAGCGTCATGTCTCTGTAGTATTGAAAAGCATAAAGAGAAGAATAAACACGGGAAACCAAACCGAAAGTTCTTTGGCAGAGATGAGAAAATGAAATCGTGACCTCGAAGCACGGGAGGCAAAACATAGTCAAGGCTTCTCTTGTTTATGCTGTGTGTGAGTTGTCACGCATCGTATGAATCTTAAACTGATAGCCATTTAGGGTTATGGATGCCATCTTTAACTTTGAGGGAAAAGGGGAGTTCTCCCTCCCATCCCCGTACAAAATCCCGTCACTAAAGTCGAGGGCACAGATTGTGGCCTCAGAGCGTGCAGACTATTCACTAGCACAATTTGACCTGCCTAGGCCTCGGTCTTCTCCTCTGTGAAATGGGATTAACAACACATGCCTCACTGGGAGATTGCAGGGATGCCCGTCACATGGCCAAGCACCAAGCAGTTCCTGTTACTGGTGTTCAGTAATGGCCAGTTTGCTGTCTTCCTCCCTTTTCTTACTGGTCTCTGTGCTCCTCCTCTCTCCGTATGTAAATAGATGATGGTCTTGCACTTCATTCCAAAGAGAATCATTTGGATTTGGGGATAGAAAGTGAATTTTTGTAGGGTTTTAGAAAACCCCCCCTTTTGAGTGCAAGAACCATGCGAACCAGTAACTGGAGTCCTGCTTCCGCTTTGTCTTAGGACAAGATTCTAAGCAGGACACAGACAGGGCCTAGGCCTTGGCCTTGGCCAGCCCCTGCTTTGCATGAAGACACAAACACAGTGGCCATAAGGTACAGGGAGGACCGGTCAAGGTTGAGCGACTCGCAAGATGGCCACAGCACCGTCAGAACAGACACGCTGTTGGGTGAGGGTGTGGGGGCAGCGGATGCCTTTCCTTTTCCCTTCTCTCAGTACCAAGTCTGACTGATGTATTTAATTAATTAATTAATTAAGCAGATAAGGGTGCTTAAAAATGTGACTCCCCTAGGCACTTCACATCTTATTTACACTTCTTCACCAACCTTTTCCTAATGTCTAGCACAATCGTGATGATGGGTGCTAAACGACCGAATCTTTGAAGGGCACTTCGCATCGAGTGCACGAACAGTTAAATGTTCAGCTGTGGTGATGCCCTTCTTCGGGTCCCCCACAGTCACAGCACCTGAGAAGCAGCACAGGAGCATGTGTGTGTGTGTGTGTGTGTGTGTGTGTGTGTGTGTGTGTGTGTGTATTGAGGAAGTGGCATTACCCAGAGAAATTATCGGTGACTTAGAGGTAATTATTGGTAATTTCTTTATCAAAATGAGTAACTTTCCATTTTTTTATTCTACCCATTTTTAGGGCACGATAGATTTACACACAGGAACAAAAAATTCATTTTTGGGTTTGGGCTGATACCTGGTACCATCTAAAAACATCTCATGGGGCATGCCAAAAACATCTAAGGATCGACAGGTTAATTACTAAAACCTTGAATATCCACCATTAAATGTGATGTACAGGTTTCTGTCTTTCCTTAGGCAGGCTAGGGAGACTTTGATTTTCGCTATTATTTTAAAGTAATTTGAAAATAAAAGAAGGGCTCACAAATGTTGCTAAAAGTGAGCAAAGGGACAGAACTGCTTCATCGGCAAGGGAGAGCTCTCCAGTAACCCGGCAGAGTCTCCAAGGACTGTGAGGCCAGTCCTTCATCACTCGGGTCCCACACAGTCTGTCCCCAGATCTGGCTGGCGGGGCAACCAGGCAGTCCCTGCCTCCAGGAAGCTTGGGTTGTAGTAGGAGGGAGGGCAGGGCCTTAAACAGCTAACTGCATAATTATGTCATCATGCTTGCAATGCGTGATGAGTAGGAGGGGTAGAGGGTGCCAAGGGAGCATTGATGGGGAGACCTAGAGCAGAATGAATCCATAAAACCCACCACTGGTACCCCTCACCCAGCAATAGCTGGAGAACCCTTCGTACATGGTGGCGAAGTTTGTTTATTTTGAGAGAGAGAGACAGAGAGAGAGAGAGAGAGAGAGAGAGAGAGAACAAGCTGAGGAAGGGCAGAGAGAGGGAGAGACAGAATCCCAAGCAGGTTCCGCCCCATCAGCGCAGAGCCCTATGTAAGGCTCGAACTCACACACTGCGAGATCATGACCTGAGCAGAGCCCAAGAATCGGACACTTAACCGACTGTGCCGCCCAGGCGCCCCAAACATGCCCACCTCTAAGAAGCCTTCCAAGGCCAAGGCTGGCTTAGATGCCCCTCCCAGAGCACTCAGCTCTCTGCAGACACCACTTTGGGGGCATGTGTCTCAATTACTCAATTTTTGTCCGCAACCCCTCCTGCCTTGAGCACAGCATCTTGCCTTCTGCTGTTTGTAACACGGTGTTGACACAGCAGGTGCTGGGTGAATGTCTGATGGGTGGGTGGATGAACATGGCCCCATGGAGCTCCTGAACGGCCCCAGAGTTTCTAACCATGGGGCTCTGGAGCCAAAAGCATGTCTTATTTCATGCTGCCGCCACAAGCCAGGGCTCTGTCCCCTTCACAGCCTCTCCCAAACAACGTGGTCCTTCTCTCCTCCCAAACACAGATTCCTTCAGTTTCCCCAACTGAACTATCACTTTCCTTCTTGCTCTTCTCCATGGAATTTATTAAGTAATTATCATGCACCAGGAGATGTTCTCATTGCTAGGGTATAACAGAGAATGATGGGGGTATGAATTCCCTGGTCTCGTGGTTCCTGGAAGTCTCAAGGATTGGTGGGTCTCCTGACAGACATCCAGGAAGTAAACAAGTGAGAAAATCTCAAATACCGGTAGTTTTTCCCCAAAAAAGATAAATAGAGTAATAGCTACCTGATCTCAAGACTCAGGATAAACCTATGGTAATCCAGGCGGTGTATGCTGAAAAAATGACGCCATCCATGTAGGTGAATGGAATGAAGAGAGGTCAGAAACGGACTCGCACATATACAGCCAATGTGATTTTTGACGTAGTTGCAAAAGCAATTACACGGAGAGGTGATGGTCTTCCAGAAGAGGCACAGGAATGATTGGATATCAATATGCAATAAAATTAGTGGCCTTCAACCCATATCTCACACCGTCTAAAAAAATTACCTCAAAAGAGATCATGGACTGAACCATAAAATCTAAAAAATATGAAACTTGGAGAATAAAACATAGAAGGAAACCTTCGTGATCTTGGGTTAGACAGACGTGTCTTACATATGACACAGTTCCTAAAAAGGGAAAAATGATAAATTGTCCTTTATCAAAATGAAAAACCTATCTTTGAAAGACGATGAAAAGATGCATTATAAACTAGGTGAAGATATTTGGAAATCACTTATCTGGGGGAAAAAATCATATGCCGAATATAAAAAGAATGTATGCTAAATACTCTCAAAAAAGCCTAGTAATGGGAAAACATTTTTGGTAAGGGCCAAAGATGTGAGCGGACCCTCCAAAAAAAAGATATAATCGCCAAGAAGCACATGAGAAGATGTTTAGCATCATTAGTCAACAGAGAACTGACAACTAGAACCATCGTGGCATAGTTCCATTAGATACATACACCTATTCGAACGGCTAAAATAAAAATTCTGACAATACCAAGTGCTGGTGAAGATCTGGACTGAGAATTCTCCCTCATGGTTGGTAGGAATACAAAATGGTATAGACAATTTAGAGAATAGTTTGACACTTCCTTAGATGGTTAAAAAAATCCGCTCACCATATGACCCAGCCATCTCACTGCAAGGTATTTATACGAGAGAGATGAAAACTCTATCTGAATGTTTATGGCAATTTTATTTGTAATCACCAAAACTGGAAACGAGAATGCCTTGCAAGTGGAGAATGAATAAACTATGATCCGTGATTTTCAGTAAGGACAAGGAAAGACCTCCTGATACGTACAATAATACAGATGAGACTCAAATAAATTGAGCTACAGAAAGTGAAAGCAATCAGACTGCGAAGGCTACATAATATATGATTCCATTTCTATGACATTCTGGAAAAAGCAACACTCCAGATACAGAGAACAGCTCTGAGCTGGCCTTGGGGAAGGTTTGGCTATAAAGAGATATGGCAACACTTGGGGGCGATGGAACTTTCTAGATCTTGATTATAGCACTGGTAGTACATGTATGCATTTGTCAAAGTTTGCAGAACTACAGTAAAAGGGGTGAATTTTACTGTATGTAAATTTTTTCTCAATTACATGAAAACTTACCAAAAAAAAACAAAAACAACCCACCAACATTACAGAAAGGGATAGCAGAAAACAAATAGAACATTCTGCTAGAGAGTGGCAAGGCCAGGGACGGGAGATGGGTGGTGTTTACACTGAGTAGTCTAGGACGGGAGGCCTCTCGGAAGAGGTGGCGACGAGTGGTGACTTAAGGTCAGGAAGGGAGTGGCGGGGACAGGTGTGCCAGCTGAGCCACCATCGACAAGAGCCCCGGAAAGGGCAAAGGCCTGAGGCGAAACAAGCCTGTTGAAACAGCAAGAAGAGAGAGAAATAAGTCGGTGCTTAGCCTTTGCTGTCAACCTACAAAAAAAGAAAAAGTTCTTCCAGTGAACAAAAATCTGGATCATCATCTCGGATCTGAATTTAGGCTATGCATAATCAAACCTACTAAATATAGTGGGTAAATATAGATCTAAGGCTGCCCATAATAAAAACTCCAGGAAGGGCATGGGAGTGGAAAGGAGGAGGGGCGGGGGACCAGGAGGGAGGGAGGGGACAGGAACACAAAACTAGCTTTCCTGTGCCTTTGGATGGAGGTGGGACTGACTTACTCCGTATCATAGAAATCACCTTCTCTGTTTTAGGTTTGCTTAGAAGATAGTCCCAAGCCAGTCGCTAAGTCAAATGAAGGCCTGAGAAGCCCCTCGCCGTCCAGGTTCAGACTTCACGTTCCAAACGTGCACTCTGCATTTTACAAGGATGATTAGGTTTATTTAAATTCCTTTTTTTTTTTTTTTTTTGCCCCCTGACTCTAAAATGTGCCTCCTAGTTTTATTGACAAGTCTGTTTCTTGGTGCCTCTTAGACTGGCTCTTTACAGCTTTCTGCATGTGAGCTGAACAAATTTTGTTTTGTTTTGTTTTCAATGTGTGATTTCTCTGTATCATTATCTCGGTAAAGCCCACAGCATTGCTTTCGTTTTTGACGTATTTAAAACTGGGAATTTACCAACCCCCTACCTCATGTTTATATGAATGCGTATGTATGACATAACCTAAGAGCATGTGAGGAGTAATCTTCGATTGACCATTTTAAGCTGTTCCCGCCAATATTTTCAGCACATCAGCAGCTCATCTCCAGCGCAGCCACGCGTGAAAGAATTTCTGCCTTATTCATGTAGGGGAATAATACGATGTCAGGAATGCGCTTCATCGGCAGTATCTGATGACTCTGTGTGCAGTTAAGAAAATAAAGATGGAATCTTTGTCAGCTCTCGTAGGTTTGCAATAAAAACGTACAGTGCGAGATACCATGGAGGCCTCTCCTTTACTTGAAGACTTTGTTATATGTCACGTGTCAAATGGTGATAAAAAGACGATCTTTGCGAAGAGCAGGTTCTCCCCTGACCCCGACAGCTCTTATTAAAATGGATGTCACGTCAGCACACGGGCTAATGGAGCCCCCGGCAGCCCGCTCACTGTGGAGGGGCAGGGAGCTGGAATGACCTGGAAGTACCCATATCCTCCCCAGCCAGCCAGTCACCCACGGCTGTGAGCCTTCCACCCGGCCGCTCTGGCTCCTTCTGGCCGCTCTGTTTCTAACAGTCTTGCCCTTCTATCCAGCCCAACAGTCTTCCTCACATCACTGTGGGGCTCCCTTCCACTGCCCCTTCCCCAGCGTGTGTCACTGTCCACCTTCCACGCTCACAAAAAGGATGCTTTCCCACCCCGACGCCTCTCCTGTCCCTCCCTTGGTCTAACCCTTTCTTGCAGCAATGTGTGACCCCAGACCCTAAACACACACACACACACACACACACACACACACACACATACACACACACCTTTCTCTTCTATTAACCAACTTCTTTGTGGGTTGGAGTGAGTCTGATTCACTTTTTAATTTCCTGCGGTGCCTAAGGGCACACCCATGCATCAAAGGTGCTCAATACACGTACGTTGATTAGGTACATAAATTTATCCTGAAGTTGAGAGTCATTGTAATTGTGGAGTCAGGCCCGACGACCTTGTAATTGCCTTTCAAGCAGAATAGGCAGAAACCGGTAAACCCACCCTCCATCACAGAAAGCACTAAATTGCTGGTGCCACCGGTCCCACCCACACCCAGGGCAGGCATCCCTGAATGACCCCAGCACTCTTCCCCGCCCAACCAGACAGGCTCTCACAGTCCTTCTCAGCCCACCCTCTAGGAAGATATTATCAGTCTCTGCAAGAGGGCACAAGAGCTAAAAAGCATGACTTTTAAGGATGCAGAAAAATGGATAGTATTTCCCAATCTTTCAATGATCCCAAAGATAGGTAGTCTGTATGAATTTGTAATTTTGCTGAAGCACAAATTTGATACAGATACACAAAATATATACAGTATGCAGTATATATATAACTGTGGGTGTGGGCGAGTGCCTTTAGTCATTTAGAGAATGCATCTCTCTATAATCAATAACTCTCCTGATGTGTTCCTTAAATTTTTTTTCATCCTTGGGGTGCCTGGGTCCGTTAAGCTTCGAACTTCAGGTCACGATCTCATGGTTCGCGAGTTCAAGCCTGGCATCAGGCTCTGTACTGATGGCTCAGAGCCTGGAGCTTGCTTCAGATTCTGTGTCTCCCTCTCTCTCTCTGCCACCCCTCCCCCACTCATGCTCACTCACTCTCTCAAAAATAGACATTAAAATTTTTTTTAAAACATTAAAAATTTTGTTCATTCTTTTTACCTTATATCCGGAAATGTAAATAAGTTCTTAGTTTTGCTTTTTAAAAAATGATGTAATGTAGGGTAGAGTTTATTTTAGTGGGAAAATTTAGTAACTTTACTACTTATTCCTGTCCTCCGATCTATAGGATTATTAAGATTCAAAGGCGATTGCTTAAGTGTCAATGTATTGTGTCTTGTGGGGAAATCACATTGCCATAGTGTCTGCAGCTTTGAAAGTGATCTCAAAGTGTGTCCGCTGTGAATATCAAGAGTAGATTGTGGATCTGGGGAAATCTTGGAAGTCTCAGTCTTTCCTGACGCCATCCCATCATAATTAAGATAAGGCCAGAACCACGTTGTTGGCAGGAACTGGGGTCAGGAGCTGCTCTGAGATAGCCCACAGCCAGCACACCTGTGGGACCTGGAAGTCACACTACTTGAGGAACTCCAGGACATATACCAGGAAGCCAACTTCAATGCCATTAACACAGCGCTCTGACTGAAAACGCCCTGCGCGATAAATGTATCATATCTCCTTACAAGAAGTCCAGAGGGAGAGTGGATTCAAGAACCGATGACAGTGTCTCGGTGATTTCATCAAAGACTGAGGCTCTTCCTTCTTCCTAGGCCAGCCCCCCTCAAAGGCCTACAGCCGTGAAGCAAGTTATAGGAGTCACGTCCAGACACACGGACGTCCAGAGTCATGAAAGAGACGATCGCTTCTGGCATCTCCTCTCAAAATAATGATTATGATAGTTAACACGACACTTAGTATGTAGCAGATACTCTTCTAAGTCCTTTACAGATATTAACTAAATTTTGTCCTTATCACAACCCCATTAAGTGTGTATTATCCTTAACCCCATTTAACAGATGAGGAAATGGCGGTAAATAAGGTGACGTAACTTTCCTAATGACGCACAGCTGGTAACTTCAGTCCACTTCAGGGACCGTGCCCTTAACCACAAAGTTATCTCTACTAAGAAAGCCTTTCCAAAAGCAACCCAGAGCCTTGCTTTCATGCTTGATTGGCCAGAACCGAGTCACATGGCCATCTCTAAACCAATCACCGAAGACAGTCATGAGATTACTGCAAGGAGAGAGAAGCCAATGAAGCTGTATCACTGAGCTGGAGATAGGCTCATCTCTCCCAAGGGACAGAACCTGAAAAAAAGTAGAATGCTAGTCCCAAAGAGAGGAGATGGACATAATTCAAGGAACTGGCATTTCCTGCTCTCAGGTACTGCCTAAAAACAGCCCAGCTTGACTAATCCCATTTCTTCTGCTTTGATAAAGCAAAAAGAGTGGGTTACCGTCGTTACCCATGCGCGTATCTCGACCTCCTCTCTTGCTTGTAAGCACTCTAAAAATAACGCATCTTACAAATCTGCCTATTCCCCACAAGGCCTGGCCATAGGGCCTTGCACACAGAAAGTGTTCAAGAAATGTTTGTTCATTGTAATTGGATTTTCATTCTCAAGTCTGCTTAATTGAAGAGGTCAACAGTTGGCCATGCTCAAGGCAGGCAGATAATGCATTTTCACATTGATCTAACAATCAAATGAATTCTGAGAAGCTTCCCTTGCCATGAAAAATAGCATAAAATCACACATTAACATAGGTCAGTGCAAAAGCCCAAATTTATTAAATTGTTAGTGTCTTGCACTCAGCACTCTTGGAGGTAACATTAATGTCACACTTTTATTATGACTTGACATTTCCACTATATTTCAAGGAACACATCAGAGAATCATAAGAGAGCCGGCTACATAATTTGTACAGCCCTACGCAAACAGAAGATGCAGACACCGGTCTGGGTAGATAAGTTAATCTCCCATTTCGTGGGCCTCTTGCTCTGACCTTCAGTCGATCGGTGGCCCCCAAGAGATTGTAACTTCCCAGGATTGGGAGTGGGTGAGAAGGTCACATGGAGTTGCCCGCTGAACTTACTGTGATCAAATCAGCCCACAGCAGAGACTAACATTGCCTTGCCCTACCCCAAGAAGCAGCAGGATGTGTGCCTGACTTTGACCCTACCTGTACCTGGGCAGAGCAGAATGTAGCAGAACTTGGGCCACCCCCACCTGGTTGCTGCAGTAATCAGGGGCAGGAGCAGAGACATGGGAGGCCAGGCAGAGCCTGAAGTTTGGTGGGTGGATGAGCTCTCATCCCAGAGGGGCAGTAGGGAGATGGGACCACCTGTGAGATAAGGCTTCAAGCCCCGGGTGCAGGCTCCAGGGTTCCAGCATATTTCACTTACAAAACACCAATTCAAAGATAAATGTATTTGTGGATTTCAAGATGATGACCACAGGGCATTAAGCCCCACACCCTTCTGAGCACAGAACCCCATGAGCCTGCGTTGATCACACACCCTGGCCACAGAGGTCAGGTGTGGTACCTTGTTTCAATGGAACATCCATGCGTGGAGAAGGTGGACACGATTTTAAGACACGCTATTATACAAAAGCTTCTTGAATGGGTGAACTTACCTAATGGAATGGGCGAAGAAGTTGGGCAGTGAAGAGGGTAATTTCTCCCTGTACGACATGTCCCTTTCTGTAGCTCCTTTCCTAAATGTATGCCATGGACACTTGGGACTTTATCCTGCAGATAGGCAACGGGGAGCCTGTTTTCCTTTTTTTTGATTGGAGGAGTAACATAATCGATGGATCTCTTTGGTGACTGTGTGGAGTAGGAATTCAGGGAAGAAGAGACACTGGGCATGCAAATCAACTCTAGAAGGACTATTAATGAAAATGACATTATTAGCACAGGAGCTAAAGGTCTGGGCTCTTTAGTTAGAGCTACCTGGGTTTAAATCCTGGTTGTCCTTCCTAGCTAGACGTGGGCCAGTCACACACCTTCTCAGCTTCACTTTCTGTATCTGTTGAAGTAATAGTGGGAGGATTCTTTGTGAGAGTTGAAAGAAATGATTGTATATGAGGGACATGACAATGCCTGGGTCATTACATGTAGTTCTTAGTATATTATCATAGGAAATGGATTCTTGCTAGTTTCTCATAGTCTCACATTTATATACTTTCTAAATGCTTTGTGCTGTCACTTACAAGAAGGAAACGCCCACATACCTGACCACCGCCATCAGCCACTCTCTCCCCTCTCTCCCCTCCACAACCCATAATTCCTTGGGGCAGGAGTTACTTTTCCTTCTCCTACTTCATAATCTTCTGCTCTACCTTTGAGCAGCAGCCTCAAGGTCTAGCTCTCCAATATGGCATAACATCCTCTCTACAGAAGGAACTCTTGGCAGGGTCCCTCATTTACGAAAGGAATTTAGAAAAACCCACCTTGTGTTAATAGCCTAATTTTAAACACATCATCTCGCTAAAGAAATCACCTCATTCACGTATCCATCCCTCCATTTATTCACCCTCTCTTGCCCCACATCACAAAGGATGGTGATTTAAGGAAGAAAGAAGAGTACATTACTTAGATATGTAAGGTATATTGTCCCCATTAAAAACATACTCCATCATTGTTATAATAATGTCATCAGTAAAATAATTTATGGACATCCCACTTACCTGTAACTGACCAGGATCCAAGTTATGTGGGGGACACAACAAAAGCACTTACACCTCACAAGCACCAGAGGCTCCTGGCACAGTTTCCCAGGTGTTAAGAAATACCTAGAAATCAGGGTGAAAGAATAGGCTCATGAACACAAAAACTCTAGGGCCATCGTCTCTCAAACATGGAGCCACTGCGAGTTTCAGAATCAGGCACACTAGGTTTGCTCGTGTGTGGATGAAGGTGCCACCGACCACTATTTCCAGTGCTCTGCTTCCAGGCATATAAGAGGATCACATTTCCTAGGACCCTTCAAGTTAGGACGGCCTTGTGATTTCCTATGGCTTCTACAATGTGAGCAGAAGTGATGCACGTCACCTCCATGTGGAAGCATTTAAGAGATGGTGTGAGATTCTCCAGGCCTGTTCCTCCTCCTTCCTCAGTAATTGTGGAAGCCACTGCACGTAAAGCTGCCTTCAGGCTGAGTCCCTGACTACTTCAGAACTCGCCTGTCAACCTATGTTATACATGTAGTTTGAGCAAAAACAAACCTTTGTTGTCTTACACTGGGCGTTGGGAGCATTTCTTATCACGGTGTTATTTAGCCCATCCAATCCAATACAGCATCCTTCCGGGCTCAGAGGATACACAAATAAACAAGATAGGCTAAGTCTCCCTTGCACATGGTGGCAGGAGGGATACGTGTAGCAGACACACAAGTAAAGAAATACATAGAATATTGCAATGTGCAGAATGCCGTGAAGAATATAATGGCAGGGAAGGGAATGTGGAGGGCCGTGGAGGTTGCTACTTGGGCACCAGTGCTCAGAGGAACCTCACCAAAGTGCCGGGTGCTGAGCTGGGGAAGAGGAAGCCACCTCAAGATTGAGAGGAACAAATTAAGACATGTCACAGCAATTCGGAAATTCGAAGCCAAGGGGGATAGGACCGAATCTATCCCATCTACTGGCTCACTCTGGTTGCTTTTGATAAGCAGA
This sequence comes from Felis catus, assembly GCF_018350175.1. NCBI lineage: Eukaryota > Metazoa > Chordata > Mammalia > Carnivora > Felidae > Felis > Felis catus. Next base: position 8,555,397 of record NC_058380.1, read on the forward strand.
GTGTATGTAAGAGTGGAAACAGGAAAATCCAGATGCAGTAAAACAAATGAGAGAGGGGGTGTTGGGGTAGGTTGACAGTGACCAGGTTCAGGATCTGGTGTGGAGATGGTAGTAATAGAACTTGCTGGTAGACAAGGCGCCTGGGTGGCTCAGTCAGTTAAGGATCTGACTTCAGCTCAGGTCAGGATCTCACAGCTCGTGGGTTTGAGCCCCGCATCAGGCTCTGTGCTGATGGCTCAGAACCTGGAGTCTGCTTCGGATTCTGTGTCTCCCTCTCTCTCTGCCCCTCCCCTGCTTGTGCTCTGTCTCTGTCTCTCTCAAAAATAAATAAACATTAAAAAAATTTTTAAGAACTTGCTGGTAGATTGGAGATTGGCTGTAGTAGGAGAGGAAAAAGAGAATCAAGATCAACTCCTGGGTTTTTGGTCTGAGCCACTGGTTTCTATTTACGAAGATGGAAACGGTGGGGAGCAGGTCTGGGAGAGAAAATCAAGAGTTCTGTTGTGAGTTTGTGGGGTTGGAGGGGGCCACTTGATGGCGAAGTGGAGTTATCAAGCAAATGGTTAGATGTGTGCATGTGGACTCGGGAGGAGAGAGTCTGGAGATAGGGGCTGGAGAGTCATGGAGCATTAGGGGTGGTAATTCAAGCACTGGCTTGGCTGTGGTCCCTTGGAAGGTAGCATGGATAGGAGAAGAGGACCAAGAGCTGGGAACTCAAACATGTAAAACTTAGAAAAGGAAGGGTCATCAGGAGAGCATGAGCAGTTGGCCCAGTGAGGTCAAAGGGCTGGAGTGACATGGAACAAAAGAACTTGTTTCAAAGAGGAGGGAGGAGCACTTTACGTCCAATATGGCTGGCAGGTCAAATATGATGGAAATGGAGATTTGGCAATTGGAACAAGTAACAAGTAACAACTTGCTTTGTGGGAGTAAAGAGGGAAGAATGACGAAGCAGAGAAAGTAGAACTAGACAGCTCTCCCCCAGAGTTTGGATGTGCAGAATGGCAAAAAAAAAATGGGGTGAGAGCTGAGTCCCTGTATCCAGATCTGCCTTGACAACATGCGTAATCTCATGTCCTCCAACTTTGGTTAGACTTGAGCCCCATCTTGAGCTTTACAGACTACGTGTGGGCTGGAATCTTTTCCTGAATCTTCGCCTCACGTCTGGGAACACATAACTGTCTGCCAGACTACCCTGAGCACAACTTTCTGCCTACCAAAATCTCCACTTAAAGTAAGACTAAACCACATGCCCTGGAGAGATATGGACAAAAGGAGAAAGAAAAAAGTGTCATCTTTTCTTTGCAAAACCAGAACAGTTCCACGTACATGAGAGCAGTCATTGACAATGCTATGATGTCCCCCAAAAGGCATTGACCATCAAGAAGGTGAGTAGCGATGGTAAGAAAGTCGGAGACCTCACATGAACAGCAATTCAAAGCAAGATGACAGATGGTCACAATGCTGGGAATTCTTTTAATTTTTGAATTGTCAATATAGTCTCATGGTTCCAAACTCAAAATGTATAATGGAGGTGCAGTGATGTCTCCTTCCGACCCCTGTCCCTCAGCCTTCCGTTCACATCTCCAAAGTCAACCAATGTAAGTTTCTCATCCTTCTTTCCACACACACCTGCAAATACATAGGCACCCTTTCCTTTCTCCGTCTTTTGACTCAAGTGCTATTATGCCCTGCGTACTCTTCTGCATCTACAAAGCCAGAAATTTGACAACATGGAAGGAAGTGGATTTTTACAGTTTCACCTAACAGCTACTGAATTCATGCTAAATATTTTTTGGGAAAGTTTTTTATTAGGTAGTAGGCAGTATACGTGGAGTCTAAATTGAGTTCTCATATGTCTGGGAGCATCTGTTGAATGGGGTGAACCTGTGAGGAGGGGGAAGGTTCCCAGGAGAACAAAAATAGGAAATGTGACATTTGTGCCTAAGCATTCCGATGCCAGTTCCCAGAGACTGTCACGGAACCTAGTCATCACTGATGTGATGTGCCTGCTCGCCATAATCCCATCCCTTCCAGCACTTCTGGGAAGGCTCTGCCCTCCTGCCAGCACACCCACGGGGTGCCTTGGCCAGCTCTCTCTGAAGTCCGTCAGCTGCCAAGATCACCACCTGTCCCCTGTCAAAATTGGCCTTGAATTGCAAATGTCTCCCTCCTGGCTGACCATCCTTGGATGCCTACATCAGGGTTTATTGTGTAACCAGGTCCCATGTTCCTGGTCTGATGTCCCACCAGCAGCTGCCGTGTCTGAGCCCTTCTCCTAGCAGGGAGCCTGTGCCTCTTGAATGCGAACCAATTCTAATAGTTGAAAAAAAAAATCGGGCCCAGTTTTTAAAATTATCATCTGATATGCCAAGCAAAGTGAAGCTCATTTTCAAATGATTCCCAGCTGTCATAATAGCTTCGTGCCTGGATGGCTCAGTCATCGCAGAAGCAAGGAGGGCAATTTGATTTCATATTTGACCTGATAACAGGAATTGTGATTGGAAATCAACTTGAGATGCTTAGAACAGCTACTTATAATCACATCAATTAACATTGGTACGTTGCTTTCCTGTGTATAAAGCACTTTTATGTACACTGTCATAATATGTTAGGGGTGATGGTGGCTTTAAGGAGAGAACAAAATGGAATGATTTTACTGCCTGAGCTTAGAAACAGACAGGTTCTTACAAAAGGAAACAGCAGAAGCAGACCATGGTGCTAAAGCACAAAATACGCATTACCTGTGCCGAACCCAGGGAGGCAAGAATGAAGACATTGCCAATTCAAGAGAGACACTCCGTGGGAGGAGGGTCGAGCCAGACTGAGGTCCTGTAACGAAGTGTTCAAGACTGAGGGCTGTTGGACACCTGTCTGGCCAGAGAAGGTTGTTTGTTCTTTCATTTATTACATCGGTAATACATAGCTTTGATTAAAATATCACGAGGGCAGATAAACCAGAAAATAAGTAGGACATTTAGGCTTCTCTGTCTAGCCTGTCTTATGGCCACGTTCCTGGAGAGAGATGCCTGATACCCGTTCCCATCGACACCCCCCCCCCCCATTTTGCTGCTGCTTCCCCGATTTCCTGGAAAAGCACTTACCAGCTCCCGGTCCAACCTGGTCCCTCTTCCAGTGGTTTGGGAATAAGTATTTTCCTAGCTGTTGATGACTCAGTAATGGGCTTCACTGATGATAACTACACTTCCTGGAGAACCGGTAGCCATAGTTATCTCTCTTTTCAGAGGCTGAAATGCACAATATGTCCATACAAATGGCGGAAGAATTCTGCTTGATTCATGTCATGGCGATGAATGCCAGGCAAAACCATGATTCACCACATCTGGTGATTTTGATCTGCCAATTCTGCATAAATATTTTCTTTACGGTACTTTCCACAAAGAGTCTCACGGAACTGGCTCGAACACATCTTTGGGTTTCTACTCTCCACCCTCACTGCCTTTGCCTATCAGAGTCCCTTGCATACAGCAGGTGATCAATAGATGTTTACTGAATGAGAGTCTTCTTAGTTGCCGTGTGATGAGCCTCCACTGTTGAACGGACTCAGTAGGCTTTGTTTTGGTGTATATCCCTCCCAAATGAAGCCACTGTCCTGACGAGCAAAAGCGGGAGCTGACTTAAGGGTTGATTCTCCCCACCTTTTTTTTTTTTTTAATTTTTTTTTTCAACGTTTATTTATTTTTGGGACAGAGAGAGACAGAGCATGAACGGGGGAGGGGCAGAGAGAGAGGGAGACACAGAATCGGAAACAGGCTCCAGGCTCTGAGCCATCAGCCCAGAGCCCGACACAGGGCTCGAACTCACGGACCGCGAGATCGTGACCTGGCTGAAGTCGGACGCTTAACCGACTGCGCCACCCAGGCGCCCCGATTCTCCCCACCTTGGGGGTAAACATAAGGGCACGTGTGAGGGTTAGTGTCATGACTAGAATGTGACAAGTCCGGGGTGTGTGTGTGTGTGTGTGTGTGTGTGTGTAGGCATTAGTACTTTATCCCTGGTCTACAGGAATTTTCCAACGTGAGACTTTTCTTGCCAGAAGCTAATACGACTTCTTTCTCCTCTGACGTTTCCCTCCTCAAGACTCCCCTCCCTCCAGAATTCTCATCCATCTTATTGCAGTTGTACCCAAATGCCTCCAGTAAAAATTTACCTTAATTCTTGGAGAAAACTAGATTCAGGCCGTCGTGGGCAGGACACAAGGCGGAGGTGAGCTCTCCAAAATGCAGACCACAAAACAAGAGTAGGAAAGCTGTGAGATCAGGACTGGCCTAGCATTACTGGTATACGGTTGAGGGTTTGTTGTTGTTGTTTTTTTTTCTCTTTTCTTTTTTATGGACAGTTCTAATAGTGCTTGTAGGCTGTAATTATCCCAAGTCCTACCCTGGTCCAGAAATGAGGACAGGAGCAGGGCTGGGACACAGGAGGCCGGAGAGGAGAATGAGTGCAAAGGGAAGTTAAATTAGAGGGAGAAAGACAGGGGAACTGTAAGTGGAATCAGTGGAAATGGCCAGGTTTTATCAGTAGCCCTTTTCCTAGATGGAAGTGTATGCATGTATATTTCTGTCTACTGGGGCACCTGGGTGGCTCCGTTGGTTAAGCATCCGACTCCAGCTCAAGTCATGGCCTCATGGTTCGTGAGTTCAAGCCCTGCATCAGGCTCTGTGCTGACAGTTCAGAGCCTGGAGCCTGCTTCCGATTCTGTGTCTCCTTTTCTCTCTGCCCTTTCCTTGCTCTCTCTCTCTCTCTCTCTCTCTCTCAAAAATAAACATTAAAAAAATTATATTTCTGTCTACCTATCCGTCCACCCATGCACTCTTCCATCCATCCACCCTGCCTTTTTCCGAAAGAATTTACATTGATTTCCAAGGATAAGTTGTATGTGATGATATAATATAAACTATAATTGGATAGAATAACACAGAAATACTAGGATGGGGACAAAATGGAGCCAAGAGTCGGGCTGACCCCACACGCTGGCTGGATTGGATCTCTGTGCTTCTCTAAGGGATGGCCTGTGGCAAAGAGAGGCAGTGACACCCAGACCCAGAGGGAGCATCTTGCTAAACCCAGGGCTCTGGCCTGTGGCATGTGTCTTCCTCTTCAGATCTGTCTCTCTGGTCGTGTATGGCTTGGACTCAGCACACCCAGTTGGGCTCCGTGGGGTGAACCCTGCAGAACGAGTGGCAGGTAGAAAACAGAGCTACCTATGAGTGACTGTGAGTGTTGTGGATGCTAAACCCCAAATGCAAATACCACTTGGCTTGCAGAAGGCACGCTAACACAAAGAACCCGCCCGACTAAAGAAAATACGTTGTCGGAAGTTATAAAACAACATTAATTGTTTCGGAGCTCATAAAATACCGAATTTTAAAGTCTTTTTTTGAGTTAAGGGGGAAAAAGAAAAAGGATTTAAAATCGTATTGACAGGGCCTATGAGATTCTTTTCTTATCTGACATCTCCCTCTACTGACCGTACGGTCTCTGTCTTTCCCCTCGCAACCCAGCAGGGACGTCCTTTGAAAGCGAGGTGCCTTTGAGTCTTTGCTCACAGATTGGAGGGGACCAGGGGGAAGATCATAGGTTCCGCTTGGGACTTGGGGAACTGGGCCATCCGAGTGAAGTCAGCAATAGAATGCATGTCTGGAGCTCAGAAGAGAAGCCTCAGACAATGGGAGGAGCAGCAGATTGTTCTGGAGGAGAGGATGAAAGTTAAGAGGAGGAGAAAGAGACGCCCTCACCTTGAACCTCTCACACATCAAGGTCAGGCAGATGAGTAGGAGCAAAATGCCATAAATTCACTTGTTCATTCCTCCGAAGGCTTTTTGTTGTTGTTGTTGTTGTTGTTGTTGTTTATGGCACTTCCTACACAGGGCCATCCATCTCTGGCTTGTATCATCTCAGTGTTGGGAAACTCACTCCCTCATTGTCGAGAATTGTTTCACAATGTTTATCGTTAGAAAGCTACCACTTACGATGAGCTGGAATCTGTTCCCCCATGTTTCCATCATTTTTATCATTCTGTGTGATCCAGACTCTCACCTCACAGTTTACCCAACAGATGCTTCCCCCTGAGAATCCCCTGAGAGAAGGCTGGCTAAATGGGTAATTTACCGAATTTGAAGTCTCTTCCCTCCCACTCCTCACTATCCTCCCTTGAAAGCTGTGTCTCATTCCCCTTCCTTCTCAACCTCCAGCCTATCAAACAATTCAGGGAGGCTTTCTAGGAAGTAAGTGCTTCGTGGGCATGATCTCTTTGGACATGGCGTCGATCGAGTGAGCTAGACCTCACCATTATCCCCATTTACAGATGAGGAAACGGAGGCTCAAGGAGATTTGTAACTTGCACAAAGCCGCGTGGCAAGTGTGTGGATGAGCCGTGCTTGGAGTCCGCATCTGTCCGTTATCAAAGCTTGGGCACTTAAATCAACGTGATTCTACCTGTTTTGTCCGTAGACAACATGGGGCATAGGGAAAAAAAAACCCGAATTGGTGTCCACTGGGCTGGACCGAATTGTGATAACACCTACTTGAAAATTGGTAATTTGGGGGTCACGGGGCTTATAGTTGAAACAAGTAAGACTCAGTCTCTGGAGCCACATCTCTTCCCTGTTGACCCTACTGACTCTTCCTTATCCCAGCGCCAGCATCCGGAAGCGCTTCTCCTTCAGATTCAATTCCTTCTGCTTAGCGGTTCCCACAGTGACCTCGATCTGACTCCACATGCAGCACCGCCCTTTCTCCAGCCCTCTCCGGGAAGTACTCCAACCTTATGGGGCTCCTGCTGGGAGGTGCACTGGGGCCACAGCTCCCAGCATTCTGTTCCGGATTCCCCCAGGGGGCGACAGACTCCTGCCGGCTATATACTGGGCCTCACTGGCTTCCCCACTAACCGCTCTGTAACCTCAGGTGAGTTACTTAACTCCTCTGAGCCTCGTGTTTCGTATTGTTAAAAGGGAAGACGCACCTGACGGTAGGTTGTAAGTGTAATTGAGAACGTAAGTTAAATATTTAATACAGCGCGTGCCCCACATCACAGCGACTCCAAAGTCGTCGCTGTTCTGAGCCTGGTGGGGAAATTGAAAAATCTGTAATTATCATTTCTACCTGGATGAACGATTAGAAGAAAGAAAGGCAGCCTATGGAGAGCAAAGTCACGGGTGTGAGAAAGCAAATAGAATGCAATTTCATGGAAGCCACAGAAAGAGTGTTAGCCTCACTTCCTATTCCGATCTTTCCTATGACAAGGAGATGCACAGGACTCCCAAGCCTTGTTTCTGTAGAGCAGTGGAGACAGAGGGCGGAGAAACAGAGCAAGGTCTTAAGAAAGGCAATTGCTGGGGCGCCTGGGTGGCGCAGTCGGTTAAGCGTCCGACTTCAGCCAGGTCACGATCTCGCGGTCCGTGAGTTCGAGCCCCGCGTCAGGCTCTGGGCTGATGGCTCAGAGCCTGGAGCCTGTTTCCGATTCTGTGTCTCCCTCTCTCTCTGCCCCTCCCCCGTTCATGCTCTGTCTCTCTCTGTCCCAAAAAATAAATAAATGTTGAAAAAAAAATTAAAAAAAAGAAAAGAAAAGAAAGGCAATTGCTGATGACTGTCAGGTGTGGTGGCAAGGAGAGAAGGAGGAGGGGGGCAGCAGTCCAAGGCCAGTGGGTTATATCAAGCAGGTGATTGATGAGTCCCCCCTGAGTCGAAGGCCGAGGGAGTTTCAGAGTGAGGCAGTGAGTGAATGAATGAATGAGTGAGTGAAGATGCCTGGGGTCTCGTTAAATGATTTTGAAACTGTTGACATGGTTAGGTCTGTCGCCTTTATGCCTTTTTGGTAATGGCGAGAGCAGAAGGGGGAGGATAATACAATATCTTCAGCCACTCCCCCTGCCCCGCCCACTTTTTAACCCAGAACATTAGGTAAAAATTCTTTCACCTGCCACCATCCGTGGCTCCCTAAACTGACCAGCTTTTTCCGAGGTGCCCTCCAGTTGCGTGAGATCCGAAATAAGGTGCCCGTCAGAGAAGACTCGGGAGTATTAGTTTGTGGGTGGAAACTGGTCATCAAGGATTCAGAGATGTGTAAATGTGGGTCTCTAAATTTAAATCCATTCAGGAGGGTCTCCCGAGATTCTTTTGCTCACATCGACCGAGGCTGGATGAAAACCTATTTATTTGTTCCCTTCAGCTCAGTCCCTAGAACCAGAGCCCCCCTCCTCGAATGCTGTTGGCTGGCAGAAATAGTCTAAGCTTTGCAGGGGTGGGTGGTGAGTATCCAACTGGCCAATGACTACAGATCAGGGCTTTTTACACGTTAATGTGCATGAGAATCCCCCCCCCCCGGGGATCTTGCCAAAATGAGGTTTCTGCCTAAATTAATGGGGTTGGGGGTGGGGGGCGGGGGTGCTGAGAGTCTATTTCTAACAAGCTTCCAGGCGGTACTGGTGCTTATGTTCTGAGGACCAGCATGAAGGACCATATTTTGAGAAGCAGGACTATAACGTACCTGATACACCCCCCCTTTGTGACGTTCAGTGGGACCCTAACACACTCTCGGTGGCAGTTCAGCTCTAGAACTGCCTTCCTCCCCTTCCCAACCACCACCACCACCACCACCACCAACAACAACCCCTGCCAGAAAAGTGCAGTAAATAAAAATTCAGTTGATTACAACTCCATATTCACCGCTTAGAGGTAGCTTTTCTCTGTTTGCTTTGGGAGGAAAATGTCTTTTCTTCCTTTTTGGAACCCAGAATTCTTGATTTTTTTTTTTTTTTCTCTTCTTACCGGTTTGGCACAAACCTACTTGTGTTGATTTGGTATTTCCTCTGTGGATAAACTTCCTGGCTTTGGAAAAAGCCTCCTTCTTTTATGAGGCACTTTTAACCTGCAGGATTTCCATTTAGCTTAATTGGCATATTTATGTATTGAGATGGGTACCTAGAGGGCTTGGGCCACAGCACTTTCGTATAAATCGAAAAAAAATGAAATGAGCTCTTCTCACAGTTGTGTGCCCCTCAGTCATGGAGTGCGGTAAAAGGCTCATCATTTACAGGCTGCAAAAGCTCAGAAGATCAATAAGCAGACTGCAACCCGGAGTCATTTCGAAAAGCAAACCTCAGGACTTTCAAAGCCCGATTATTCCAGGAGCGTGGCCATTGCTAATTTCCTGTTAAATCCTTCCTGGGCCTTCATTCCCTCGCCATGCGAAGGAATGGCCTTCGAAACTCCTGAGGAATCGTCCTCCTGAGATGAAGCCAGAGAAGCTTCTCCTGAGGGTCGGACCGTTTGTAAACCCTGAGGAGCCGTCTGTGCCTGGCCGGCCCCTTGTGATCACAAGCCCGGCCGTCGACTGTTACTTGTCAGGTCACTTCGGAAGCCTCGCATGCTTTGAAGGCAAGTGTGGGAATTGATTCTTATTGGTGTAATATACCTGTGGTTAATGGCTTATGGATTTTTATATAGTCTGGCCCCACTAGGCTTGTCTGTGAAGTCTCTATTAAGGTTGACAGAGGAGAGAGAAGGTCAAAGGACCTAGGAGGACACACGCATGGCTTTCTTCCAAGGCTGGCGAGAAACAACTCCTTCGTGAAAATTCCAACGAACTCCTGAAAATTTGAGAAAGAGGAACCATTTGGTGGATATCGGAGGAGTTTGGCTTCTGAGCACAAGAATGAGAGGTTTTTTTCTTTTTATTTTTTTTTTAATGTTTATTTATTTTTGAGACAGAGACAGACAGAGCATGAACAGGGGAGGGTCAGAGAGAGAAGGAGGCGCAGAATCTGAAACAGGCTCCAGGCTCTGAGCTGTCAGCACAGAGCCCGACGCGGGGCTCGAACTCACGGAGTGGGAGATCATGACCTGAGCCGAAGTTGGCCGCTTCACCAACTGAGCCACCCAGGCGCCCCAAGAATGAGAGTTTCCCAAGAGGGCCAGGTGACGTCAGGAGCACAGAAGGCCTGCTTAATGAGTTCATGAAAACGGATAGACGTGAGCCAGCTACCCTTGGAGGTCTTAGCTTCTGCCAAGATGTCTATAGGGAGTTGAGTGGTGGTCCCGGACACTGTGAAGGTGATCTTATTTGGAAAAGGGGTCTTTGCAGATGTAATTAAGTTAAGGATCTCTAGCTGAGACCATCGTGGATTAGCTGAGTGGGCCCTAAATCCACTAACAAGTGTCCTTATAAGAAGAGGAGAAGACACCAAGGGGGGAAGGCCCTGTGAAGATGAAGGCAGAGATTGAGGGATGCATTGGAAGCCAACGAGCCCCAAAGGTCACTGAAAGGCACCAGAAACTAGGCGAGAGGTGCTGAAGGGAGCCAATCCTGCCAACAGCTTACTTTTGGACTTCTGCCCTCCGGAACTGTACAAGAATGCCTCTCTGTTGCTTTAAGCCACCACATCTGTGGCAGTTTGTTTCAGCAGGCCCCAAGAAACGAATGACCAACTATGACCCAGGCTGCGGGCTCTGTCCTCCACAACCACCCTGGAGAAACTCAAGAACCAAGAGGAAACGTGGCTTCTAGAAACTAGTGATAAAAAATGTGAGCCGCCCCTGAGGAAGGAGACCAAAGGTTGTCTTGCGTGGGGATAAGACAGGTGGGTGTGGCAGCCAAAAGGATGCTGACAAGACAACCTGGAGGTGAACCTCTGCACTCGCGTCTCCTCCAGGTTCTTGGAGAAAGCACTGACTGACCTATCCCATCTCCTCCGGCAACGTGTGACAGGGACACGGGCAGGGGTGGATGGGGAATGAAAGGAGGCATGGGAATAAGCATCTGGGAGCATCCACTCTGCTCCTCCTCCTGAATCCCAGGGAGGGGACTCCCTGCCCCCATGCTGCTTCCCCTAAGCTTTCAAAGAGGCATTCCTGACTGAGGAGTTGCCCTGTAAGATGGCGGCCAGTGGCAAACCCCAGCGGTGGTTCTGTGGTACCCGGAGCTCCACCATGGTGCTCTCTCCTCTAACTCAGCTGAACTCACACACACGAGCCCCTCGGATTCCATTCCAAGCAGCATTTCTGGAACAAGAATTTAAAATGAACACGGGCCCCCTGGGTGGCTCAGTCAGTTAAGCATCTAACTTCGGCTCAGGTCGTGATCTCACAGTTCGTGGGTTCAAGCCCCGCCTCGGGCTCTGTGCTGACAGCTCGGAGCCTGGAGCCTGCTTCGGATCCTGTGTCTCCCTTTCTCTGCCCTTCCCCCACTCACACTTTGTCTCTCTCTCTCAAAAATAAATATTTAAAAAGTTAAAAAAAAAATGAACACAAAAAAATGCCTGTGGTAAGGGGCGATAGATACACGAGAAAACAAGAAATGAAAAAAAAAAGGTGGAAACTATGATATTAAAAATATGAATATAATAGATGGAATAAAAGGGCAGATACAGCTAAAGAATGAAACAGTGGATTCGATCAGTTTGTAACAAATACAGACCGTGGGATGATAACTTCAGTGTAACAAGCAACCTGTACGAATTGAAAGCAAAACCCCTGAACACTCCAGTTTTTAAGCATGCAAAGGAAAGGAGCAAAAATTCCTGACAGAAACAGAAGGAAAAAAAAAGGCCAATCAACATGAAAAAAACCCAAGCTTACTAGAAATAAAATACATAGAAGATAAAGCAGTAAAATACTGTTTGAATCCCAAATTGTAAAAAGTGTAAAGCCATTACAATGATCAATTTTCACTGTCTTTGATGAGTGTTTGAAGTTTTTTTTTTTTTTTTTTTAGCGAGAGAAAGAGAGATAATGAGTGGGGGAGGGGCAGAGAGAGGGAGAGGGAGAGAATCCCAAGCAGGCTCTGTGTTGTCATAGCGGGGCCCGATGCCAGCCTTGAACCTATGAACCGTGAGATCATGACCTGAGCCAGAATCAAAAGTTGGACGCTAAATCAACTGAGCCACCCAGGTGCCCCAATGAGTGTTTAAATAGAAGGATTACGGGCAGAGTCATGGGCTTCATTGGTGATACAGATCTTCGAGTCCTACCTGAAGCCGGGGCTTGGGAGGAAATTGGAGAAGAGCATGACCACACTGGGTGCTGGAGGTGAGGCCAGGCATGCGGGCAGGTTGGGTAGTGAGGTAGGCATGCTCTGCTCTTAGACGGCTCACAGCTTCTCTGGAAAACATCTTTAAAACCGGAATCAAGATCCTTTTGGCCTACTTACAATCCGAGATCTATACGAAGATGCGAGCAAAGGCTTGGGACAGCCTTTGACTTCTGACCCCTGCTCTGTCAGGGGAAGTTTGCTCTCCATGTTGTCTGTTCTGGCCCTCCAAGGCAAAGTCCCGTTCTGGGGCTTCCTGTGACCTATTCACTTTGTTCACGCTTTGCTCAACTACACAACGAGTGGTTGCCTTCTGGCCGCCATATTGCATGATGAAGCCAGCTTGAGGGGGGGTCAGCCCTGGCCCAGGGTGGTGAGGCAAAGGAAGGAAGATGTCTGTATTCCTGGTGCCAGAGAGTTGCCTTGTCTGCCTACTCTGGGTCTTTGTTTTGTTGTTGTTGTTTTTGGTTTTTTGGGTTTTGTTTTGTTTTGTTTTGTTTGTAATTCCAGGATGGTGAAGAGTGTTACATTAGTTTTAGGTGTGCGCTATAGTGACTCAACAATCCTATACACTACTCAGTGTTCATCGTGATTAGTATACTTTTCATTCCCTTCATCTATTTCACCCATCCCCCCTACCCACTTCCCCTCTGGGAACTACTAGTTTGTTCTTTGTATTTTAGTTTAGAGTCTAGTTTTTTGTCTGTCTTTTTTTTTCTTTGTTCATTGGTTTTGTTTCTTAAATTCCACATAGGAGTGAAATCATATGGTATTTGTCTTTCCCTGACTTATTTCACTTAGTATTATATTCTGTAGATCTATCCATGCTCTTGCAAATGGCGAGATTTCATTCTTGTGTATGGCTGAGTAATATTCCACTGTGTAAGTGTGTGTGTGTGTGTGTGTGTGTGTGTGTACCACATCTTCTTTATCCATTCATCTTTCAGTGGACACTTGGGTTGCTTTCATAATTTGGCTATTGTAAATAATGTTGCAGTAAACATAGGGGTTCATATATCTTTTAGAATTAGTGTTTTCATATTCTTTGAGTAACTACCTAGTTGTGAAATTGCTGGATCATATGGTAACTCTATGTGTAATTTTTTGAGGAATGTCCATGCTGCTTTCCATACAGTGACTGCACCAGTTTGCATTCCCACCAACAGTGCATGAGGGCTCCTTTTTCTCCACATCCTCACCAACACTTGTTGTTTCTTGTGTTTTGATTTTAGCTATTCTGACTATGTGAGGTAATAGCTCCCTGTGGTTTTGATTTGCATATTCCTGATGATTAGTGATGTTGAGTGTCTTTTCATGTGTCTGTTGGCCTTCTGTATGTCTTCTTTGGAGAAATGTCTGTTCATGTCTTCTGCCCATTTTTAATTGGCTGTTTTTTGTTGAGCTGTTCTTCGTTGAGTTGTACCAGTTCTTTATACATTTAGAATACTAACCCTTTATTGGATATGTCATTTGCAAATATCTTTCTCCCATTCAGTAAGTTGTCTTTTGATTGTTTCCTTTGCTGTGAAGAAGCCTTTTTGTTTTGATATACGCTCAATAGTTGTTTTTTGTTTGCTTGCTTGCTTGCTTTTGTTTCCCTTGCCTCAGGAGACATATCCAGAAAGATGGTGCTATGGCTGAAGTCAGGGGGATTACTGCCTATGCTCTCTTCTGGGATTTTTATGATTTCAGGTATCACACTTAGTTCCTTAATCTGTTTTGAGTTTAGTTTTGTATATGGTGTAAGAAAGTGGTCCAGTTTCATTCTTTTGCATATAGCTGTCGAGTTTACCTGACACTTTTGTTGTATAGACTGTCTTTTTCCCATTGACATAAAAATTTTTTTAACATTTATTCATTTTTAAGAGATAGAGCATGAGTGGGGGAGGGTAGAGAGAGAGGGAGACACAGAATCTGAAGCAGGATCCAGGCTCTGAGCTATCAGCACAGAGCCTGACGGGGGACTTGAACCCACGAACTGTGAGATCATAACCTGAGCCAAAGTCGTACACTTGACCAACTGAGCCACCCAAGCACCCTGCATATTCTTTTCTGTTTAATGTTTATTTTTTGAGAGAGAGAGAGACTAGGAGAGGGGCAGAGAGAGAGGGAAACACAAAATCTGAAGCAGGCTCCAGGCTCTGAGGTGTCAGCACAGAGCCAGATGCAGGGCTCAAACCCACAAACTGTGAGATCATGACCTGAGAGGAAGTTGGACACTTTACCAACTGAGCCACCCAGGTGCCCCTCCCATTGCATAGTCTTGCCTCCTTTGTCAAAGATTAATGAACCATATAATCATGGGTTTATTTCTGGGCTCTCTGTTCTGTTCTATGGATCAATGTATCTGTCTTTGTGCCAGAACCATACTATTTTGATTACTACAGCTTTGTAGTATATCTTGAAATCTGGGATTGTGATACTTCCCATTTTGTTGTCTTTCAAGATTTCTTTGGTTATTCAGGGTCTTTTGTGGTTCTCTTCAAATTTTAGGTTCTGTAAAAAATTTCTGGTTCTGTAAAAAATACTGTTGGTATTTTGATAGAGATCGCATTGAATCTGTAGACTGCTTTGTGTAGTATGGACATTTTAACAATATTTTTTTCTTCCAGTCCATGAGCATGGAATGTCTTTCATTTGTTTGTGTCATCTTCCATTTCTTTCATCAATGTTTTCAGAGCACAATGCAGTGTTTTTCAGTTTCTTTCACCAATGTTTTCACCTCCTTGGTTCAATTTATTCCTAGGTGTTTTATTATTTGGGGGGCACTTGTAAATGGGATTGTTTTCTTAATTTCTGTCTCTGCTACTTTATTATTAGCATACAGATTTCTGTATATTGGTTTTTGTATCCTACAGCCTTACTGAATTTATTTATCAGGTCTGGACCTTTTTTTTAATATCAAAAGACACACCCCTCCTCAGTTTAAGTCACTCAGATCAGGTCTCTGATTAATAGCAGTCAAATACAATTAAACGTTTAGTAAGGTTTTTGAGCTTAGTTAGCTCTTTTCACTAGCACACGTGCCGTAAATTTCTGTTAGGTTGCAGGCATTTGGGTGACATCCATTTCCTGAAATACTGTGGAACCTACATTAATCATCAAGTCGTTTATTTTCTGGTTTAAATGTTTCAAATCCAGTTGTTCTGTGGCAGCCCTGGAGCAGGTGGGTGATGACGCGTGGAGAGGTCGTATCCAAGTAATACACAGGAGTGAGCAGATGTGGGCAGTTAAAATGGAAAGAACATCTGTAAAATACATTTCCTCTAGTTTTCCAAGTGTAACTCAACCTCCCCCTAATGACTCTTAGTGGCCTCCAAACTTATGTGAAGGGAACTGGTAAAAGATGAGCCTAACGCCAGTGGCCAAATGTGTTGGTTACCTAAACAGAAGACGTAAGGCAAGTGGTGCTGAGGAGGGGGGGCATGTGTGATGTGCCTTCTGTGATACGAGGAAGACTCTTGCTTCCTCTCAGACATCTCAGTCTTGTGCCTAGACTTCCTTCCATGGATTTTTGTCACTTTACTTAGATCCTTGTTGAGAAGAGACTAGAAGGAAAAGGATCGAATTGCTAAGAATAACCAGAGGGAATAAGTTCATTATTAGAACACACTCCAGAGGTCTGAGGAATTTGGAAAGGACTGTACTTCTAATCAAAAAGCTGCAGCTCTGAAATTCACGGTTACTAATCTAATGTGTGCCTCTTGACATCATCAATACACCGTTAACCAGATCTCTTCCATTGGTAGGTCCTCCCCACTCCCACCTCTTAGTTGTTAGGAATGTTTACAGAATCAAGTTCATTAATGTAGTTTGTATTTAAAGCTTCCTTACCACTTGGCCTAGCAGGATCTCTTAGGCCTCAGAGGTTCCTCTCTTGTCTTTGGGGACATTGTCTGAGAAAATAAGATGTTTTCTTTCCATATTCCTTTTACCTAGCAAGATCTCCTTGGATATGGTCAAGTTGTATATTACAGTGTAGCATTCTTACAGATTGATTCTGAATATAGCACAGACCCAGACCCTCTCTTCTGCAAATTTTACCCCAGTTTTCCTAATGCTGAGTTATCAATATTCTTATATGAAGGCAGCATAAAAATACACGTAGAGCTTGTGAAATTCTGTTAGATGTCTTTGGTTATTATTTAGGTATAAATATCACTGGGGACAAAAGGGGCTTTATTGGCGATACAAACCTCAGTGTAATTCCCGAAACAGACTCAATAGAAACTTAGAAGGAAGAACATGAGTGGCCTCGGTGCCTGGAAAGATGAAGCCAAAATTACCAAGGAGGAGAGGAAGGTCTGGGAGGAGTGAAGGAGGTGACTGGGCCCACCAGAGAGGCTGGCATAAGAGTGACAAGGGTGACGGTATGGTGGCACTCTGGCACTTGGCCGTTTTATGTCATCTTGTTTCTCAACTCACTTGAAATATCAAATGGGTCCCAATGATCCATCAAGGTCATTTGTAAGCGAGATGTTAAGGCCTTAAGAAGAGTTCATCTCTGGTCTCATTTCTATGCTGTTGGGTATGTAGAAACATTATTTTCTACTGAAAAAGTATGCAAGGGCAATTCTCCTACAGCTCAAATCTTCTGAGTCTAAAAGAAGGCAACGAGAATTGCGTAAGCGAGTAGGCCATGATGAGTGAGATGGACTTGGATGAAAAGACTTCCTAGGGGCAGTTAGTGGGAAGAGGGAGGGAAGAAAGAAATGGAACCAAACAGATGTACATTTTCATTACTGAAGATTCAGCACAAAAGCAAAGGACAAAGAACAAGCCGGACGCTCCTGAAGAAGGACAAGATGGCGGAATGCGCTCCATCATCTATCAAGAGGAATTATTGTTCTGTAGATACAAGATAGTGAGGTGCTCGTGTGGGATAGATGAGCAGACGGGCACAAAGTAGAAAAGCCAGACACAGATTCATACATAAATTAACACTTAATTTGTAACTAAGGAGCCACTGAAAAGTCATAGAAGAAGAATGTCTTTTTTAAATAAATGGTGCTGGTAACAATTCAATGTCCTTAAGTGAGAAAAGGAGGAGGGAGGGAAGGAAGGAAGGAGAGAAGGAGAGGTCTCGATTTTTACTTCAAACCATACACAAGAACCAGCTCTAGGGGATGAAATCTCTAAATGTGAAAGGCAAAACAAATCTTTTGCGAGATAATGTAGCGGAATATCTTCACAATCTGAGAGTATGAAAATATTAAACAGAAGACAGAAAGCGCTACTGTGGGAATATATTAATACATTGGACTGTATTGAAATTAAAACTTTGGTTCATCAAAAGATACCGTTAAGGCCTGAAAATGTTGGCTGGTCCAAAGGTAATGAGTTATCTCAATTGATTGTTCACAGTCAGTTAAAGACTGAAAATGCAAACCATAGAATGGGAAAAGATATGTGCAACACATTATTCAGAGTAAATGAAGAATTCCTACAGGCAATGAAACAACTCTGTAGAAAACATGAGCAAAAGACATAAGCACTTACCAAGTGAGAGATCCAAATAAAAATGCACTCACCTGTTCTAATACAGGGGCCACATAAATCAAAGCCACCATGAGCTGTCACTACACATTCTCTAGACTGACTAAATTTAAAACATCTAGGGGCACCTGGATTTCTTGATTTCAGCTCAGGTAATGATCTCTTGGTTGTGAGACTGAGCTCCGTGTTGGGCTCTCTGTGCTGCCAGCATGGAGCCTGCTTGGGAGTCTCTCTCTCCCCCTCTCTGCCTTTCCCCCATGTGCATACATCCTCTCTCTTTTAAACAAACTTAAAAAAAATAAAAATAAAAGTCTAACATTGTCAAATGTGACAAGAGCACGGAGCAATGAATGAGATTTCACATGCTTTGTTGATGGGAATATAAATATGCATTTCCACATTGGAAAATAGTTTGACAGTATTCAGTAAAGCTTTAAATATGCCTCCTCTAGATCCAACAATCTGACTTCTAGATATAAATTCTAGAAGATGTCTGCATAATCACGTTGGGAGACATGTAGAAGACTATCCAGAACAACATTATTCATAATGGCAAAACTAGAAACAAGTGACCATCAAAGTAACATTGATAAGTTGTGAAATTTTTATGCAGTGGTTTTCCATATAGCAACAAAAATCAAACAACAGGTGTTGGTCAGGATGTGGTGAAAAGGGAACCCTCTGGCCCTGCTGGTGGGAATGCAAACTGGCGTGGCTACTCTGGAAAACAGTCTGGATGTCCCTCAAAAGGTTAAAAATAGAATCGCTCAGTGATCCAGCAATCACACTATTAGGTATTTACCCAAAGAATACAAAAATACTAACTCAAAGGGATACACGCACCCTAATGTTGATTGCAGCATTATCTCCAATTGCCAAATTTTGGCGGTAGCCCAAGTGTCCCTTGACTGATGAATGGATATGTGTATGTGTATATACGCATATACAGTGGAATATTACTCAGCCTTCAAAAAGAATGAAATCTTGCCATTTGCAACAACATGGATGGAGCTGGAGAGTATTGTGCCAAGAAAAATAAGTCAGAGAAAAACAAATACCATATGGTTTCACTCCTATGTGGAATTTAAGAAACAAAGATTCAAAGAGGAAGAAGAGAGAGGCAAACCAAGAAACAGACTCTTCACTGTACGGAACAAACTGATGGTTACCAGAAGCGAGGTGGCGGGGGGTGGGGGGTGGGAGGGTTGGGGCATGAGATACACAGTGGGGATTAAGCAGTGCACTTGTTGTGCTGAGCACTGGGTGTTGTGTGCAAGTGTTGAATCCCTATACTGTACACCTGAAACTAATGTAAAACTGTATGTTAACTGACTGGGAAACAAAAACTTAAAAAAAAAAAAAAAGCCACAGTGACAAACAACTGTATGAATAAATCCTTTTTTTTAAATGTTGGGCAAAGGAAAGTAGATAGAAAATGAATGTTGTCTTAGTCCATTCAGGCTGCTCTAACAAAAGACCGCAGACTGGGCGGCTTATGAACAACAAGAATTCATTCCCCACAGTCTGGAAGCTGGCAGTGCAAGGTCAGGGTGCCCACACTGCAGGTCTGTCATATGTCCCTCCTGGGCGACAACGATTGGGTCAAGTCATTGTGCGTGGAATAGATATGTGATTTGCACATAACTTCTATTTCGTAGACAATATTCAACTTACGTCAGTTCTTCTCTACTCTGCAGGAGGAGACATGACTAAGAATGTTCAGAGGAGCTTTATTTAGAATGGCACAAGAAGTGTTCAGAGGTGCACACTTACATGGGCAAAGTGTAAAGACAAGCCAGGAAGGGATGAGCACAGAGGGGAGGGCCTGACGTGCGCTAACTCCGCTCTCGCCTCGCCTGGGAGAGAAATCAAATCTAAGGGAATCGCATTCCCTAACAATGCTCCATCGTTACCTTCTAGAATGATAGCATCTCCAGATTGGAAGGAACCCTAAAGATCACGAAGCAAAATAGCCCTTTGATTTTTTTTATTTCAGCTTTTATTGTATTTCAAGACTGGTGAGAGATTTCAGTGGAGGGTTGCCAAATGTTTTATTGTACCAGGTAGAGAATATTTTAAAACCTACTGCTATTTGTCATTACATTAGTTCATGAGAGGTGGCATTGTATCCTTACAAAGTCAAGTAAAGCAAGAAGCAAAAAGTATCAGAATAAATAATAGTCCTTTAAATGGAATAAGTTAATAAGATTAATGATGCGTGTTGCCCATATCTTTCTAGGGACTTGGTAAAAATTTTATACTGGATTGCCACCCGTACGTAGATTAGCATATGGTGAACCTTGACCTCCTCTACCACTCGTCTAATACTCGAACCTTCTTCCCCCAATCCCTGGAAAGCGTAGCTACAGCCTATCCATGATTGAAGACTTTGGTGAATGAGAACTCACTCCTTCCTAATAACATGTCTTCATCTCTGAACATCTGTGACTATTTGAATATTCTTCTGTTTGTTGAACCGAATTCCAGCTCTTTCTCTTTCCTTTATTGATCCTAGACCAGCAACTGCACATACGACCAGACTGCACAGTCTCTTATTGTCAGCCTCAAGATTTGAGTAGCATACTTTATCCCCCTCTGACTCCTGCTCCCCCTTATCCTTAGACATTCCCAGGTCTTCTGTACATAGTTCCTATGCATATCCCAAGTCCTCAGTATCCTTGTCATTCTGCTTATAGTGTTTCAAATTTGTCTGTATTTTTAAAAACATGGTGTTCCAAACCAATTGCAAGTTTCCCAGGAGTCTGCCTCACCCAGAGCAGAGTAAACAGATCTTATTCTAGATATTAGGCCTCATTCAATGCAGCCTGAAATCGCCCCAATTGACCTTCTGTTTCTTGTTAACCCATTTGTTGAAAACGAGTTGATATGCCAGTGTGGGTCTAAAAATTGGCTGATCATAAAAAGAAGCCTAGGGTAACATATCTTAAAATTTGGAAGATTTGAGAATGGCCAGTTATTTATGTTTAAATGCTTTGAAATCACCTAATTTGTGCTTAGCCTACATCTCTTCACTTGTCAGAAAATATACCACCATTAGTGTGGTCTTCCAACGTCTTTCAGGGGACTCACATTTGGTCTTAGTACGGAAGTCCAAGGGTGGTGCTCAGGAAAAAGAGAGTGAAGTTACCCAGCGGCCATTTGTGCTTGGGGACTGCGCACTGGCTCCACCTACTGGCCCCAGGGGCTCTTACAGCTTGTCCAGGCGGCCGGCTCTCCTCTGTCACTGAGACTCAGCTTCCCAGTCTGGGATTTGCAGAACTTACTTTTTCTCCTCTTAGAAAATTAAAACGCTGTGGATTTTTCACGCAGAGTCTCCTGTTACTCATGTTACCCCATTAGGCTACAAAAGTACCACCAGGAGCAGTTCAATATCTCAGGAAACTCCTCCTGTATTTACCTGGGCCCACACACACACACACACACACACACACACACACAAAGGTAAAATGATTAAATATCCTCATCTATCTTGGCTTGATGAGTAAAGTAAGACAATTTACAAAGCAATTAAATTATCAATAATAAAGTAACAACTTGCATTTGTGTGTGTGTGTGTGTGTGTGTATATATATATATATATATACATATATATTATCCCAGCCTCTAATAATTTGCAATATATGTGTATCTCCATATATATATATGAATATGTATATATATATGAATATATATATATATGAATATATATATTCAATTTCAATTTCATATGTAAAAGAAATTCATTCAGTAGAAAATCACAAGCCTTTTACAGACAGAGTATGAAATACGGGATTTCTTTCTTCATATTTCAAAAAAAAGAGAAAAACATGTGCTTTCATTAAATATTTTCTAGCCTATTTAACAAGGCAAAAATATACTTGCATTACATAAACTCTTCATTTTATGTAATAGGAATGTGGTGTTTATGTTTGTATCACTTAGAGTTACCAAAGCTCATCCTTTCTTTTATTCCTTTAACTCTTAAGAAGTCACCTTCTGCACCACTCGACTCCATTGACATCACCCTGCGGAACCCCCTCAGGGTGTTTTTGGACTTTTAGAGCCAAGAAAACAGAATGGTAGGGGAAGGACTGAATGGTGGAAATGCCAGAGTTCTCTGTATTCCCCTTCTATTCCAAACTGGTCCATTCCTTTGACAATACTATGCATCTGCAAATAGGGAGCATGTGCTGTGCACCCAGCCCTATTGTAGACTCTAGAGAGATCCTTGTGACGAAGACATCCCTTCCCTCATGTAGCTTGCATTTTAGCGTGGGAAAAGGACAATCAGAGTAAATACAAAAGAAGTAATTTCAGGGAAGGAGCAGAGCTAGGAGAATAAAGCGGGGTAGAGGATAGAGACTAATGAGGGGTACTTGAGGTAGAATGCTGTAGAGATTGTACAGCTGCCGGATGTTCTGTTATTCTGATGATTGCGATTTGCTGGCTTTCATCAATTACCACGTCCTCCCTCTTCCTCCTCCACCTCGGGAGGGAGAAGAAAGGCAGGGAAGAGCAGAGGACTGAGTGTCATTTCTGGGACAGAGGGCGACTGACCTTTTCTCTGGCTAAAGAAATAAGGGGGGGAGGGGCCGTTAGCAAGGAGGTCCCCAGAAGTGACTCTGGCTGGAGCTGCTAAAGGAGAGAATAAACCCCAGGGAGAGAAGATGGTAAAGAAATCTTAGAGCTTCCGAAGTGTGACAAGAAGGGATGAGGAGAGGAAGAACCGTAGGGCAGGGTGAGAGCAGGGAGGGTGAGGAGGCAAAAGGAGTGCTGGGTCTTGTACTGAACCATTCCTTCTTGAACTTGAGGCTGGCTAGCTTGAGTGACCTTTTGCTCCCTTCAGTTGTCAAATGTGCGATAGACCCATTAAAGGGACGTCGAACCAAGGATTATTCATGTAGGGTCATGCAATCTCCAAGAGGTCCCTGGATGGAATTGAAGAGGTTCATGGACTGGTTTAAAAAAAAAAAAAAAAGAAGAAAGGAAAGGAAAGGAAAGGAAAGGAAAGGAAAGGAAAGGAAAGGAAAGGAAAGGAAAGGAAAAAAGAAAAAAGAAAACCCATCTTTATTTTCACTAAATTCTGACTAAAATTAGGCAGTTTCATCAGACACGATGGCAGGCTACAAACATCACGTTACAGGTGTGGCGGATATCTTGAGGTATCATTTTGGCTCATTATTATTTCGGAAATACGCTGAATAGGACGCCTGCCCTGGGATCTTATTCTTTAATGCATTAAGAAGCACATTTTCTCAAATATCCTGATAGCTGCATTTCAATATAATTGGTTTCCTTCATAATCCTCTGCCTTCTGTTTTATGCATTTAAAAGCAGGATGCTGAGGAGTTCAGAAGCCTCAGCGCCCTGCCAAAGGGGGTAAGAACCTCTGTATTCAACCCTGTTGAGAGCTCGGTGGGGAAGAACCCAGTCTTCAGGGCGGTCCACGCCAGAGGGGCCCGCAGAATTGCTTGAGAACACACAGGACTACATTCACCCCTTCGCTCTGGGGCTTCAGGCCGTCGACTTTAGGAGAGAGTAATAATGATCACCACTCTTCTGTCTAGCTTGCTGAGAATCCTGGGGAGGAAGTCGTCCTGTGGGTCTGGGTTCTGGCGGGCGGTTCAGGGTGAAGAGCGCCATCTGGTGGCAAATGCCCTTCCTGGGCCACACACGTGTGTTCGTCTTGAGGTTAGGAACGTTCCCGCAAACCGCAGGGGCATCTCCAACCCTCAGGTCTTAGCTCTACCCTGTTTGCCTTGCATCTGTCCAGTCTTGTCAGTTCCCGGCCTAACAGACGCAGTGCATGAGAATCCTCGAGCAAGGTTCGGCAGAATCACATTTTTATGTCTCCTCTTTGGAAATGTCCAGGCGGACAGACAACTCTCTGATCTCATCTCCTATTACACTCACTGTCATCAACAACCCTGGCCTCCGGGTAGTTCCCCAAACAAATGCATGGTGCTTCTGCCTCAGGACATTTGCACCTGCTGTTCCCGCTGCCTAAAACTGGGTACCTCCAGGTACCAACAAGGCTCCTTCTCTCACTTCTCTCACAGGATCAGAGACCCATACACTTTCTTTATTTAATGTTCCTGCATAGTGTTTCTCACTTTTATTGTCTTCCTCCTCCTGCTAGAACATGATTTCCATGAGAGCAGTGACTATTATCTCTTCAGTTGATTGTAGCATCCCCTCTGTCTACCAAGTGCCAGCCACAGAGCAGAGAATCCGATGTCTGTTGGATTAAAGGCTCCTATTTCCTGCCAGCAGGAAATCACACTCTCCATTGTGGATGGACCTTGTTTCACGGCCAGCCACGAGATCTGTCCCCCGCCGCCAGCCCCAGACTCACCCAAAGCAAAACTCCGAAAAGCAGAGTGGCCCAAATCTACCTTTCATGTCAATCATGAAAACCAACCTTGGGATACAAGGATGACCCAATTACAAGTTTTGACTGTGAATACCCGGGAACAGTAAGCGAATGCAAATTGACGATGCTTATCTAGGAAGGTTGCGTTTTAGTTTCTCCTCGGGAGCTTTTTGAAAATGCCAATGCCAGGGGCACCTGCGTGGCTCAGTTGGTTAAGCCTCCGACTTTGGTTAATGCATCAGGCTCTGTGCTGACAGCTCAGAGCCTGGAGCCTGTTTCGGATTCTGTGTCTCCCCCTCTCTCTCTCTCTCTCTGCCCCCCCTCACAAAAATAAAGATTTTTTTAAAAAATGCCAATGGTTAGAGCCCTCCACTAAGGGGTTCTGATCCCATTAATCTGAGCTGGGGGATGGGAGGGGGGGATGGCCAGGCTTTGGTAGTTTTAAAAAGCTACCAGGTGACTGTAATGTACAGCCAGGGCTGAGAAACACTGGTTCAGTCCTTTCTGACCAAGCACAGCCATGCATTACTGTTCTTGTTTCTCACGAGTCCATGCAGGGCAGGGGGGAGCGTGGAGGGGGGGGGCACGTGTTTTGGTTGCCATTTTACAGGAGATCCAAGAGAATGACTGGGCAGGGCTGGCCAGGAAGTGTAAGAGCTAGGATCTGAATCCAGTTCTGGCCCCGAGTCCAGGACTCTTTCCCACGAGAGGAGAGCAAAAGTCACCTCTACGGGAGATTGTATAGCCACACATAACAACCTCTACTTCTCCTCGGTAGCCTACTTCCAATTACATGTCCTTGTCTTCTCCTTTTGTGCCCAGCACCCAGCACATTCTAGGGCCTCCACAAGATGAGTGAGCGAATGAATGAATGGGGAAATGAATGAATGAGTAAATGGATGAATGAATTCATGCATGAATGAATGAATCAATGGAGAAATGAATGAATGAGTAAATGAATGAATGAATGGAGCCGTTGTGTCCTTGACCCATTTGCTGTATTGTTCTCAGCAAATTCATCGTCAGTTTGAGTGTGCCTGTCCTGCTTTGGTGGGTACGCTTCTGGGTAGAGTTAGACCCAGGGTGCTTTTACTTCAGTAACATCGGAGCTCACATCCTACCCAGGTCAGGGGACCTCCCTTTCCTTTCCTTTTCTCCAGAACATTTCTGCAGCTGACATGAAGGAATTGAATTTGTGTCTGCTCAGAAATCCCACACCAGCAGGCTTGTCATAAGTGGGTCTCAGTGGAATAATTCTCTTTCCCAGCAAGTCCAAGTGGGAAGAAGGATCCTCATTAAGATGTTGTCACTTAAGGTGTTGTCACCAATTTCTTTCCAGATGAACCTAATGGTGCCCCACACACTGAAAAACACCCATCACCTCCAGTCAGTGATGTTAGAGTCATGTGACCAAGCGCGTGACTGGAGCCTGTGGTCCCAGGGTTTCCCGGCTTCGGCACTATTGACGTTTGGGGCTGGATAATTAATTCTTTGTTGTGGGGGCTGTCCTGTGCACCGTAGGATTGTGGTAGGCATCCCCGGCTGCCAGATGCCAGGAACACACTCTCCCCATGAGGCTAATTTTGTGTCAACTTGGCTGGGGCACGGTGCCCAGCTCTCTTGTCAAACATTATTCTGGGTGTTTTTGTGAGCATGGTTGGAGGTGAGATTGCCATTTAAATCAGTAGATTTTGAGGAAATCAGATTACCCTCTACAATGTGGACGGGCCTCATCCAATCAGTCGAAAACCTGAGTAGAAAGTAGAAAGACTGACATCCCCCGAGGCAAGAACGATTTCTGCCGGGGAAACAGCCTTTGCCCTTGAACTGCAGTATCCACCCACCCCCCTCCCCCAGGTCAGCAGCCTGATGGCCCTTTGACTTGAACTAACAATTTTGAACTTACCAGCTCCCGAAATTGTGTAAGCCAGTTCTTTAAAATCAGTCTCTCTGGACTCTTAAATACAGAGAACAAACTGAGGGTGGATGGGGGCAGGGCGGGGAAGGGGAGAAATGGGTGATGGGCACTGAGGAGGACACTTGTTGGGATGAGCACTGGGTGTTGTATGTAAGCGATGAATCACGGGAATCTACCCCCAAAACCAAGAGCACATGGTATACGCTGTATGTTAGCCAACTTGACAATAAATTATATTCAGAAATTTTTTTAACATTTTTATTTATTTTTGAGAGACAGAGCACGAGCAGGGAAGGGACAGAGAGAGAGGGAGACACAGAATCCAAAGCAGGCTCCAGGCTCCGAGCGGCCAGCACAGAGCCCGACGCGGGGCTCGAACCCATAAACCTTGAGATCATGACCTGAGCCGAAGTTGGATGCTTAACCGACTGAGCCACCCAGGTGCACCAAAATTTTTTTCTTTTTTTTTAAATTTATTATTATTTTTTTAATTTACATTCAAGTTAGTTATCAAACAGTGCAACAATGATTCCAGGAGTAGATTCCTTAATGCCCCTTACCCATTTACCCCGTCCCCCCTCCCACAACCCCCTTCAGTAACCCTCTGTTTGTTCTCCATATTTCAGAGTCTCTAATGTTTTGTCCCCCTCCCTGTTTTTATATTATTTTTGCTTCCCTTCCCTTATGTTCATCTGTTTTGTATCTTAAAGTCCTCATATGAGTGAAGTCCTACGATATTTGTCTTTCTCTGACTGACTGATTTTGCTTAACATAATACCCTCTAGTTCCAAATGGCAAGATTTCATTCTTTTTGATTGCCGAGTAATACTCCATTGTGTGTGTGTGTATATATATATATATATATATATATATATATATATACCACATCTTCTTTATCCATTCATCCATCGATGGACATTTGGGCTCTTTCCATACTTTGGCTGTTGTTGATGGTGCTGCTATAAACATGGGAGTGCCTGTGTCCCTTCGAAACAGCATACCTGTATCCCTTGGATAAATACCTACTAGTGCAATCGCTGGGTTGTAGGGTAGTTGTATTTTTAATTTTTTGAGGAACCTCCATACTGTTTTCCAGAGCAGCTGTACCAGTTTGCATTCCCACCAACAATGCAAAAGAGATCCTCCTTCTCTGCATCCTCGCCAACGTCTGTTGTTGCCTGAGTTGTTAACGTTAGCCATTCTAACAGGGGTGAGGTGGTATCTCATTGTGGTTTTGATTTGTATTTCCCTGATGCTGAGTGATGCTGAGCATTTTTTCACGTGTCTGTTGGCCATCTGGATGTCTTATTTGGAGAAGTGTCTATTCATGTCTTTTGCCCATTTCTCCACTGGATTTTTTGTTTTTTGGGTGTTGAGTTTGAGAAGTTCTTTATAGATTTTGGATACGAACCCTTTATCTGAAATGCCATTTGCAAATATCTTCTCCCATTCTGTCGGTTGCCTTTTAGTTTTGCTGATTGTTTCCTTCGCTGTGCAGAAGCTTTTTATTTTGGTGAGGTCCCAGTTGTTCATCTTTGCTTTTGTTTCCCTTGCCTCCAGAGACATGTTGAGTAAGAAGTTTCTGTGGCCAAGGTCAAAGAGGTTTCTGCCCGCTTTCTCCTCAAGGATTTTGATGACTTCCTGTCTTACATTGAGGTCTTTCATCCACTTTGAGTTTATTTTTGTGTATGGTGTAAGAAAGTGGTCCAGGTTCATTCTTCTGCATGTCGCTGTCCAGTTTTCCCAGCACCACTTGCTGAAGAGACTGTCTTTATTCCATTGGATATTCTTTCCTGCTTTGTCAAAAATTAGTTGGCCATATGTCTTTGGGTCCATTTGAGGGTTCTCTATTCTGTTCCATTGATCTGAGTGTCTGTTCTTGTGCCAGTACCATACTGTCTTGATGACTACAGCTTTGTAATATAGCTTGAAGTCCATGCACCAAAAATTTTTTAAACTTACCATATGATTTAGCAAAAACTAAAAAATAAATAAAAATAAAATCAGTCTCTCTGCATATGCATACACAGCTCTTACTGATTCTGTTTCTCTGGACAACTCTAATACAGCCCCAGCAGTAACAACTGAAAATATCTCCAGGCATTGCCAAGTGACCCCCGGGGTGGGGTTGGGGGACAGATGAGGCTAGCATTCTTTCACAGCTTAGTTTCTGGAGAGGCTGACCTGGATAGAATAGTCCAGAACCTAGTGGAAGCTGAACTATCTTCAAGGATGTGTTCTCTCTGTAGAATTTGGTTGGAGTTCTCAGTAATCTCTGAAATATCCTAAGTTGAAACTAATCAGCCCTCACCTTGAGTCCTTGAATTCTCTCTTCTAGAAAAACTATATTCTACCTGCCCGAATTTTACTTCAAAGAAAAATAAAAGGAAATCACCTTTGAATTCAGTCCTTACAAATGTTCTCATTTATAGGGCTCTCTCTCCGTTACTTTGTATTAAAAAATGCAGTATTGCTTGGAGAAGGTGAGCTGTTTACTAGCTCCATTAATGTGTACTGTGGGTGATAAATAGAGGCACCTGAAAGAATTTGTTTTACAAAAAGGGAAAATATATATATATATATATATATATATATATATATATATATATGTGTATATACATATATGTATATATACATATATATGTATATATATATATACATATATATGTATATATATATGTATGTATATGTATATATGTATATATATATACACATATATATGTATATATACATACATATATATGTATATATATGTATATACGTATATATGTATATCATATATATGTATATATATGTGTATATATATATACATATATATGTATATATATAATTATTTCTTAAAGTTGTAAACTTCAGTGTTGTAAGTCCTTTCTGAATACAGTATTGGGTGACTTCAAATGTGCCTCTCTTGATGACAAGGGCACTCCCACCAAAAACGAATAGGGAGACTTTACTGATAAAATGTGAGAGTAACAGCAAACGATATTTCCACGTTTGCATGTTATTTTAAAACATGTTTAATGTTTGTTTTTGAGAGAGAGAGAAAGAACCTGAAGGGGACAGGGGGAGAGAGAGAGGGAGACACAGAATCTGAAGCAGGGTCCAGGCTCTGAGCTGTCAGCACAGAGCCTGACGTGGAGCTTGAACTTGGGAATGGTGAGATGGTGACCTGAGCTGAAGTCAGGTGCTTAACCCATGGAGCCAGCCAGGCGCCCCTGCGTATTATTTTAAATGTGGCTCTAATATGTCCACGTTACTAAATAAATGAAATAGTCCCAGGAGACATCTGGCTAGTGCCCCTGTGTCCATAAACGTTTACTAACAAGCTGGCTTGGGGGGCACTTCCGGGGGCGCTCACACTGACAGAGGAAGGAGCAGTGAGTACTGAATACTCAGGCGTGGGTAGCACTTGCTAAGACAGAAGGACCAGAGACTGAGCAAGCCCCTCCTCCTCCTCCCCCCTCCCCCTCTGCTCTTCTCCTTTGCTTTTTCTTCCCAGCCTCGTGTTCTGCTTCACTCTCTGGCTTCGTCTATTCTCTTTGCTTTGCTCTCCTTCCTCTATCCTTATTCCTCTCAGTCATATACCTTTCAAAGATTTCCATCCCCTTGGGCATATTGCCTCCCTTTTTGTTCACAGATCAACTTCTGATGGAGGGAAGAGAAAGATCCAGAAGTGGGTGGAAAGCCAATTCTGAGAAGTCACCACGGAATGTCAGTGGGGAGGAGCCTCTCCCGACGGACAGGGTCTGCAAAAAGTCGTGCGGGTCCAACCACAAATTCGGCAGAATATCACCCACAGCCCCCCACCCATGTGAACCTCAAAACGGGACTTCCACTGCCTAATTTCAACAGAGCAAACAGGAGAAAAAAACGAAAAGTAAAGGTTATGTCTTAGTTATTCCTTCCACTGCAGGTGCGAATTTGCTGCAAGAATCAGCATTTTTTCTTTTTAAATCAGATTGATTTGCCTACACTCCCATTCACCAGAGGGAGTGAATGTTTTCAGCTGGTTTAGAAAGTCCTCCCTTGTTCATGGATCATGGAGTCCTCCAAGGCTCTTAGCTGCCTGTAAAATTGAGGAAGGGGTCCTGTAATGTTTTAGTTCATCATGGCTGCCAAGGAAAAGCCCATTCGCCAAGCCCCACGACCTTGAAGGGCAGGCCCTTTGGCTCCGCCTCCCGCACTTCCCGAGAGTCCCACCTGCCCTGACTCCACCTCCACCCCTTCCGATCCCAGCCCTCCCAACCCCTGCAGCAGTTCCCCTCTGCTTAGGCTCCATTCTTCCAGGATCTCCTCTTTTTTATTTTTTTATTTTTTTATTTTTCTTCTCTTCCTTCCCCTCCCCTCCCTTCCCCTCCCCTCCCCTCCTCTCCCCTTCCTTCCTCTCCCCTCTCCTCCCCTCCCCTTCCCTCCTCTCCTCTTCTCCTTTTCTCCTTTCCCTTCCCTTTTCTTTCCTTTCTTTCTTTCTCTTTCCTTCTTCCTTCTTCCTTCCTTCCTTCCTTCCTTCCTTCCTTCCTTCCTTCCTTCCTTCCTTTGTCTGTCCTGCCGAGGAACATGGGGTGAGGACAGGGCAAATGCCTCTCGATCTTTCAGTCCTAGCTTTGAGAATGAGGCCACATTCATGCCCTAGTAACTTATTCTCCAATGCTTCTATTCTCTGATTTTCAGACTTTGGTGAGTTTTCTCAAAAGCTCCTGCTTGAAATATTTGAGCCAACGATGAGGTTGTACTAACCTTATTTATTTAT
The DNA here is from genome assembly GCF_018350175.1 of Felis catus. NCBI lineage: Eukaryota > Metazoa > Chordata > Mammalia > Carnivora > Felidae > Felis > Felis catus. Next base: position 8,585,980 of record NC_058380.1, read on the forward strand.
TTGTTTTGTTGGTGTCAGTTATTCTTAGGTAATGTTCCTGATTCGCATTATTTCTTCATTATTTTTTCTTTCGTTCCCATGAAAAAGGCAGGGTAACTAAATGAGCGAGTCTGGAATTGGGTCGTGTGTTCCAGTACTCTCCCTTGAGCGTGTTTAGAAGTATTATCACCCCTCTTCCCAGGTCCTTGCCTAATATGTGTAATTTATAGGTATTTTAAAATTAGTCTTAGAATACTCATGTTCTCAGATGTATTCAAAAGATGCCATGTGGGGCCAGGCCAACATTTCTCAGAGTTTAACCTCAGTGTCATTAAAGGGCTAGAGTCACTTGTCCCCTTGTAAGGCAAGAGTCTGGAAGACCAAGCTTGCAACTCTTCCTTTATAAGAGCTCTTAAAATCTGTTCCTTCTTTTCACCCCCTGCCCTCGGCACATCGGTCTGGACCCATGTCACTCTGTGCTCAGGGGACTGAAATGATCCTCAGTTATTCCTGCCGGTGGCCTGTTCATATCTGCCACCGTCACTTCTTCACTGAGCACCGTCCACCCCTCTCCCCCGCCAGCAGATGCATCTTTGAGGGTTTCTGCCGATGCTACCTCGCTACAGCCGCCATCTCCAGAAGCAACCCTCAACCCATAACTGGTGGGAGCTTACGTGTATAAACACCCCAACTCCTGCACCCCTTGGGTGTGTGTTCTACACTGGCTCCCAGAGCTCCCCAACAAGGTTAATCTCCAGTTACCCACAATGGTAGATAGCTTCAGAGTGAACACTTCGTCGGCAGCCTTCTTTTCCCTCTCTCCCCCAGTTCCTTACTGGTATTTCCTGGCACTGCCTCCAAAATCAGTCCTTTTCCCTTGGATTTTTGTTTTAGGGTTGACTTCTGGGGGAATTCAGTTCCAAGACACTGCCAGCCATGCCGCTAAAGCATTTTGGCACAGTCTTGTTACATTGAGCGTTCTTAAAAAGGTCAAAGAGATTTGGGGCATCTGGGTGGCTCCGTCGGTGGAGCATTTCACTCTTGGTTTCAGCTCTCATCGTGATCTCACAGTTTGGGGAGCTTAAGCCCTGCATCAGGCTCTGTGCTGACAGCTCAGAGCCTGCTTGGGATTCTCTCTTTGCCTCTCTCTCTGCCCCTTCCCCATTGTGCTGTCTCTGTCTCTCTCGAACTAAATAAATAAACTTAAAAAAATAAAGTTCGAAGAGAGTAACAAAAGCAAACCAACTTTGCAAACATCACTATCTCTGCTCAGAAATTATCGTCAACCTCCAGTGAATGGAACAAATGGTTCTTAGTCTATGACCTGGGACTCGGTATAACACAGCCTTTTTCTACCTGTGGTAATTCTATTTCCTGGAACCCCCACTCCACGTGGAGATTGCAACCGTTTGTGTCTACTCACCCTTTCCTAGGGGACACAGTGTTTGTCTTGACCCCGAGAATTTGCTGGGGGCACAATTCCCACCACCTCAACGCTCCCCCCACCCATTTCGGTATATCTAAGGGTACCAACCGTTACAACCCGCATCCTCTTTGTGGGCCTTTTTTCTGCTAAACCCACCACGACTTTGGCACTTGGCCTCTACTTCTTTATTCTGATATTTTTGGCACTTTGTTGACTCCTATCCTGGCCTCCCACCTGGACGGTGAGCCCTGCCTGGGGAAGATGAACTTCACCTCTTTCAGACCTACAGTGCGGCCCCATAAACACCAGACAAGGAGGCAAAATCCAGACTCTACCATTCATTAACGGAGTGACTGTGGTCAACATAGATATCACCTCTCAACTCCTGTGTTTCTATTTGTGACATAGGTGTGATCTAATCCCCACCACATGTGGTTGTCGTGATAATTTGAGTGGCATAATAAATTGTAGAAATGCTCTAGAAACTAACAAATGTATCCAGAAGTTAGTCGTGATGACACGACTGGTAGACAACTCCCCCTATGGCTGTAAAGTGGGAATGATCCGGTGGCATAAGACCAGGGGCTCCCTGGAGAGCAAGAATGTGACGCTCAGGAAAAATCAGGAAAATACACATCCTTACATGGAGTTTGCCAGAACCTGTTCTTGGGCCACAGAATTAGATGATCATAGCTACTTCACAATATGCATTAATTCTACAAAGTTTACTGTTTCTTTTTCATGCTTATTTCTTTTTGAGAGAGACAGACAGAGACGGAGCACAGGTAGGGGAGGGGCAGAGAGAGAGGGAGACCCAGACTCCGAAGCAGGCTCCGGGCTCTGAGCTGTCAGCACAGAGCCTGACGCGGGGCTTGAACTCACAGACCATGAGATCATAACCTGAGCCAAAGTCAGACACACTCAATGAACGGAGCCCAGGCGCCCCAACAAAGTTTATTGTTTGAAGTCAGATCCTTTTCTCCACTGCTCAGAACGCTAAGATGGTTCCTCTTTTTGCTCAAAGTAAAACCCAAAGTCTTCAATCTGGCCTAAAAATCCATTTATGCTTTGCCAAGCACTCCTACTGACCTTGTGTCCTGCTAGTTTCTTCCCTTAGCCGACACCAGGGACACAGGCCTCCTCCCTCTTCCTCAAGGACACCAGTCATGTGTGATGATGGATGACTCCCGCCTTGTATCCCCTGTTCTAGCTCTTTCCTCTGCCTGGAAAGCTCCTCCCCCAGAGATGTTGGGCCAACTCCCAAGTCTTCTCTGAAATCTCTCCTTCTCAATGACGTCACTCTGACCACCCCATTTACGATTGTAATCTGTCCGCCCAACCTGGCTCTCCCATTACCCGGCTTTATTCTTTCCACTGTGGTAGCCGTAACATCTCCTCCAGTGCACTTAGCTCTCATTTGTTACTGTTGGATGTTTATTGGCAGGGAGTCTTACTTTTGTTGGTTAATATGTCCCTAGCGCCTAACACAGTGCCCAGGACATAGCAGCCACTGAATAAAGATGGTGGCTGGATTTGTTGACGTAAGTTCTTACTGTGTGCCAGTGAAGAAAATGACCATGATCCCTACTCTTAGGGGTTTCTAGTTCAGCAGTGGCACTTATTTAACAGATGCTATTGACAACCAAATACATGCCAAGCCATCTTGGAAGCAAGTCCTGGAAATATGACAGCAAACAAGACAATTTCCCAGCTCTCGTATGGCAAATTTATCTGAAATGGTACAATGATGGGGTTAAGCGTCTGACTTTGGCTCAGGTCATGATCTTGTGGGTTCGTGACTTCGAGCCCCGCGTCGGGCTCTGTGCTGACAGCTCAGAGCCTGGAGCCTGCTTTGGATTCTGTGTCTCCCTCTCTCTCTGCCCTTTCCCTGCTCATGCTCGCTGTCTCTCTCCCTTTCTCTCTCTTCCAAATATAAACGATAAAAAACTTTTTTTAAAGAAATGGTACAATGGTGTTTAAAAAAAAAACAGATATTGGAGCGCCTGGGTGGCTCAGTTGGTTAAGCGTCCAGCTTTTGGTTTTCAGTCAGGTCATGATCTCTTGGTTCATGAGTTTGAGCCCCGCATCGGGCTCCACTCTAATAGCGTGGAGCCTGCTTGGGATTCTCTCTCTCTTCCTTTCTCTTTGTCCTTTCCATGCTCACTCTCTCTCTCTCAAAACAAATAAATAAACTTTAAAAATTTAAAAAAAAACATATCAAGAGGTGCCTGGGTGGCTCAGTCGGTCAAGCGTCCGACTTCAGCTCAGGTCATGATCTCACAGTCCATGAGTTCAAGCCCTGCCTCAGGCTCTGTGCTGACAGCTGGGAGCCTGGAGCTTGCTTTGGATTCTGTGTCTCCCTCTCTGTCTGCCCCTCCCCCGCTCATGCTCTGTCTCTCTGTCTCAAAAATAAATAAAAACATTAAAAAATAAAAATAAAAAAGTAAAAAAAAAACATATTAAAATATGTAAAGTTCTTGGCCACCAAATTTAAAATTCTAGATTGTTATTTTAGTGTCCCTATCTTACAGACAGGCACCAAGGGCACCCCGCCTTACATATACCAAGTCTTAACAAAGATGTATCAAAACAAACACCGAATTGTGTAGCTCCCCAAGACTGAACTTCTACTTTCAATGCTAGGATGTATTTTGATTCAATAGTTTGTATAACTTATTGTCGATGGTGGCCTTTTTGAGGGCCTATTGCTTTGAGTTGTTCAATACTAGATCATATGTTGAAGAATATATAACAGAAATTAAATCTTGCCCCCCCAAATATAAGAAGGGCAGAGGATTAGTCTTCTTTTTCTTTTAATTTTTTTTTCAACGTTTATTTATTTTTGGGACAGAGAGAGACAGAGCATGAACGGGGGAGGGGCAGAGAGAGAGGGAGACACAGAATCGGAAACAGGCTCCAGGCTCTGAGCCATCAGCCCAGAGCCCGATGCGGGGCTCAAACTCACGGACCGCGAGATTGTGACCTGAGCTGAAGTCGGACGCTCAACCGACTGAGCCACCCAGGCGCCCCAAGTCTTCTAAAACCCTAGTGATGATTCTGGTTTTCATCCTGGTCTTGCCACGGAACTAGTCACGTGACTGCGGCAGGCCAAGAGCACACGCTCCCATCCCCCCACGAGTCAGAACCTGCTGCAAGAGGTGAGAGGTATGGTGGGTTGAGAGCCTCCAGCCCTCACCCCTTCTGGGTCCACCACGGTATTCAAGCCAAGGCCACAGTCTCCCAGGGTGGCTGCAAGCCAGGCACAGAGCAATGGCCAAGGCGCACCATCCACATTCCTGTCCCAACTGGGTCTCTTCCGAGGAGACACTCCAGCCTGGCCGAAAACCTTCTGGACCTTTCTCTGGGTCTCTTCTCATCAATCCTGCCTTCCTGCGTTGCAGTTAGAGGCGCTCCCACTTAACCGTGTTTCCACTTTCCTTTATATTCCCTGCGTACATCTCTTAGATTTCTAACTCTGTCTTTGCTTTGCACTTCCCAGAAAGCTTGAAATAACACAAAAGGTACCAGCAGTGATTCCAGAAAGCTGGCAATCAGATGGGGTTTTGAGACTGGCTTATTCACCATGGCTGGCGAGGAGGATCACAATCCAAGTGGTATGTGAGGCACGGCTAGTCCTTGGCATCAGACGGTTGGTTGCTCGGTTACAAAAAAATAAAAATAAAAATAAAAATAAAAAAAAATCACCGCGGGTGACCGGGGGACATCTGGTGGAGGGGAACTGCCAGTACAGTGGCCCAGGCATTTTGAAAGTGAAAGGGGGTCCGGTGTATTTAAGGAGAGTGAAGTTGGAGGGTTCCCTGCCGAGTGATAATGAGAAACTGGAAGCAGGTGAATAAGGACCACCGGGAGAGCCAGAGGCCTCCATGGTAACTTACAAAGGTGGTACCATGCAGAGCTTGCAGAGGTGACCCACACCTTTCTAATTAAGAGCTAGACTTCCCTTGTGCAGGAAGATACTGCAGATGCCTCTCCCTGCAAGGCAACACCCGCTCCCCCCTCAGCTGCCCCTCCTGGCTGGCAGGCCAATAACTGCAGTTACCTCCCAGCATAACCGAGCCGGGGACAGGCTGGGCCTGATTGCAGAGAAAAGAGAGTATGCCCCCGAAGACCTGCGAGGATTGGCCAGCATATACCGTCAGGGGCAAAGCAGGAGTCGGGGGCGGGGGGTGGGGGGTGGATTGTGAGGGTGTTTGACCAAGGGGTTAGAAGCTGAAAGTGAACAGGCAGGGAAACGTTGACTTGGAGTCACTTTCTTGGGACATGGGATTTAACACCCCGGCGAGGACCCCGGGGAAGGGGGCGAACACACTGCTACGTGGCTTTCTAAAGCCCGGAGAGCAAAGGTGAGACGCCTGAGTTGCCGTGGCAGATGGTAAAATAGGATGGAAAAAAATAGATGGAAAATAGAATCAGAAGCAGTTCGCATTCGTTGGAATGAACAACAATATTCATTTACAGTTCTGTACCAGGGCCATGTTAGCTCGCCCACCTCCTGTCTTAATATAGTCCGGAGAGATCTGGACCATCTGGACAACCTGAAGAACTTCACATTGATCCGTCACATCGATCAGATGAAGACACGGCTAGTGGGCTGGAGACCTTGGTAAGAAACACGTGTGCCGGAAGCTGGAAGACAAACTCTGTAAAGATTCAGGGACAGACCACTTCAGTAAAGCTTTCGGGCATCCTAAAAGGTAGGGCTGAAAAGAAGGAGGTACACATTTTTAAGGCCAGGGATATGTCAGGCAGTCCCCTCCCCAGTAAAGGCATTTTGCTACATCCTGCGTTCCCTGTTGTGAAATAAAAAGTACAATGCCACGTCTTGCACATGTAGGGATCCTGTCCCAGTGCGTACCCCGGAGGACATGGAAGGATGCCAGTCCTAAGTGGGGCCTGGATCGGGAAAGAACTGCACAGCAGGTCCAGGCTGTAGTGAAGGCAGATTTCCCACTTAGACCAGAACATCTGGCAGACGCTGTGGTGTGGAGGTGTCAGTGGTGAGAAAAAAAATGCAGCGTAGAATTCATAGTAACCCGATTAGGAAGATCCCACCACAGGACCTTGGTGTTCTGGCCCAGGATCATGCCATGTGTAATGGAGAATTACACACACCTCAAAAAAGAGCTCCTGGCATGTTCCTGAGCCCTAACAGAGATAGAATACCTGACTATAGCATAGCATTGACCATCCGTCCAGATCTGTTCATTAAGAGCCGAGTTCTGTCTTGCCTGTCAATTCACAAAGCCAGATGGGCCCGGCCATGTAAAACAGAAATGATGCATCAGGAACTGGGCCTGAGTAAGACCAGAGGACACAAGTTAGCTGCATGATCAGGGAGCACAGACCTCCATATCACCCACATGATGGTACCAGCTCCCTTCCCCAAGCTCTCATCCATGATCTGATAATAAGGTGTCATACAGACAGCTGAAGGAGCAGGAGAAAGCCCAAGCATGGATTACGGATGACTGGGCTCAGTTTGTGGGGGAGAAACTGAAACCCGACAACAGCATTACATTCTCATACGGGCCGAAAGACAGTGGAGAGGGAAAATCTTTTTAGAGGGCAGGGAGTGCTCCTTGTCATCCGCTTTATGGAGAAGGAAAGTGGCCCAAGATGAGAACATATAGAGATTCCTAATCATTGGGCAGTGGCCCAACCAGCTGGTCAGAGCCTGGAGGGAAAAGGATGATGGGAAATAAAAACCATCCACAGGGTAAAGGCGTGTGGATGAGACATATGGGAGTGGACACAAGATGTGAACATTTCATGTTAATACCAGTCAAAAGGCATCCGCCCTGAACATTGGACGACTAGGTTGACAAGATGACTCAACCAGTTGACATCAGTTCTCAGCTCTGGGTACTCTAGAACTGGCATGATGGGTACATGAATGGCGTGGTCATAATGTCAGAGACAGAGGCTACACATGGGCCCAACGGCATAACTTCCACTTACCAACGCCAACCTAATTACTTCCTCTGAATGTCGAAACTGCCAGCCACAGAACCAATGCTGAGCCCCTGACATGGCTTTATTTCCCAAAGAGACCAACAGCTACCATCCACCCACAGTTGATGACACTGGGCTCCTTTCAATCCGGAATGACCAGCAGTTTCTCTCCCTAGGAACGGAGTCCTATTCCAAGTATGGGCTGACCTTTCCTGCCCACGGAGCCTCTGTCAGCATCACCGTCTCAAAGCTTATGAAGTGCTTGATCGATAGGCACAGAACCCTACATAACAGTATGTGAGCGGGGGATATAATTTAAGTCAAAAAAGGTCATGTGATCCACAGGTCATATTCCACGCTGTACCACCCAGAGGCAATCAGCCTGATAGAGTATGGCAATGGCCTGCTGTCAGGGCAGCTGGAGCACCCCCTAAGAGGCCATCATCTACAAACATGGGGAGCTCTCTTCCAGAGTGTAGAATAAGTCCAAACCCAAGATCCCTATATGATGCTGTAAGAAGAATGCAGGGGTCTAGGAACTAAGGGGTAGAAGCAAGCACGGCCCCACTTCTCCTTCTCAATGAAACTTGGGGCGATTTGTGCTTCCTGCCCCCCAAGACTTTGAGCTCTGTAGGATTAGCGGTCCTTGTCCCCAGAGAGAATGCGTTCTTGCCAGGGGACAGAGCAAGAGTTCCATTGAGCTGTGGATGCCAGCTGGATATAATGGATTCCTTGTGTCCAGGACCAATGGTGAGAAAAGGAGTCACCATCCCGGCAGGGGCTATTACTTCTGATCACCAGGTGGAGGGGCTAGCTGACGGCCTCCAGAGGCCACAACGTCAGGCTCCAGCACAGCATTCATGTTGAGGCCATTCTGTCCCTGGGTTGCCCAAACAATGACTGAGCACAGAGAGGGTACTGGAGCTGGGCCATGCCTACACATCTCGGTCTCCTTTAATGGGCAGGCTTGGCTCGGGAGCCCCGCGTTGGCCTGGACTTCCTCAGAGCTCCACTACAGTCCGAACGTCGTCCACCACATCCTCTCCCTTCCGTGTCTCCCTTCACAGGTATCAGGTCAGCACCATGGTCTCAGCCTCCTCCCACTCATTGCTCGCTCTTCTCTCTCTTCTCGCCCCTCATCGGCTTGTCTGCCAATACGTTTCTTGGCCTCCTAATTCTATCTTGGCACCTGCTTCCTGGAGATTTCAAGCAGACGCAATGGGTTGAGGCTAGTTGGTTCATTTTTTTTTTTCCTTTCTTTTCAAGGGAGGAGGAAATCGGGGTGGCTAGGAGGAGGGCATCACGGTAACGCCTGACGTGTACTTCCTATCATTTTTAAAAGTGAAATGAGAATAATGGGAAAATGTAGAATTACTAATATGCTTGGTTATCAAGTCTTTATTGCTCACAAATCCAGGAAATCGGACGTTAAAACCGGTCACTGCTTTCCAAAGGGAACACCTCTTATCGAGCCTGTAAAGAAAATTCAAACAAAAGTTAAACAAAAACTTAAAAACGTGTGAAGTGTTCTCATTCTAGCTCAAACCTGAAACTTGTACCCATCCCTTGAGGAGTTTGGGTTTATAAAACCATAGTGCCTTGTAAGTGTTCTCCGTATAAATGGTAACTCGTGGGCTTTATGTGATATTAATTAGTCTTGGTTTTTATGTCTCCATCACCTGCTGACAGGATCTTTCATTAAAAGTGATACTTTATACTACAGTCAGAGAAACTTTTATTTTGGTCATGTCTTTTTCGTGCTGCCCTTAAGCGTGTAACCAAAGAAAGTAAATTAGGACAAAGTCGGTTTTGTGCTTCTAAGATAGCAACCAGGACATGAGGAGTGCACGATTAATGTTTGGACTATATTAGTGTACTTTTAAGCAAATCTGTGGTATTGAAAAACATAATCCACCCTACTCAGAAGCAGTTCTTTTTTACTAAAGGAAAATGTGTTGGCAACTGTTCCGTTTCCATGGATTTGTGATTCTAATAGGCCCTGAAAATAAAACTCGATCTTTGCCAAAATCTCACTTATGCTTTATATCAATAACATGCCCTTTATCCCTGCTTACACATTTGGGAAGCAGAGAAACAACACCAATTAGTTAAAAATCCATTAATTAGAACTCTAAAGAACTGATTTTAGGAAAGGGGACATGTGTGGGAGCTAACACCTAACACTTTATTTTTATGAAAAAGAGAAAAATTGCACAAAATCATGAGGAATTGAAAAAAAAAAAAAGCAAACATCTTTCAGAATACATTTACCAGTAGGTATTTCAAATTTAAGCCATTTTCAACATATAATAATATTAAATAACTAATGGCGACCTCAAGCAGCAAGGAGGATACAGTTATGCCCAAGACATTCTACTTCCAGAAACAAATGTATTATACATTTAATTCTTTAATTCTGGTGATGCGAAAGGAAGGACCAGAAGATTAAAGGGTTTAATCCTCAGTTAACTAGGAAATCAAATCAACAACTAGAAATCCATTCTTTAAACGAGTGGCTCTTAATTTAGCTACATGGTAGCCCGATCTGGGGAATTTTCAAAACCCTCAATGCCTAGGTCCTACTTCGGACTAATTAAATCAGCATTACTGGTTTGTTGTGTTTTGCTTTTTTGACTCCACAGGTGATTCTGATGTGTGGCCAAGATTGAGACCCACCACCTTGAATACTACAATTATTTTAATTTTTAGCTTACTACAGTTATTTTAAGTTTTAAACCAGATTAGTTTAAATTGTAGATTAAATCTCTACTGCTGGATGGAAGCATATTTGCCAAGTGACCTTTAATTTTACTGGAGTACTGGAAAAATAATTACATCCAAATGCCATGATTAACATTATGTTTGATGGTCTTCCAGTCCTGAGGGTGGCCATGTAACCCAGTTCCGGGCTCTGAAATAGAAGGTAAATGCTGCTCGGTTTTTTTCCTTCTGGGATAGAAGGACAGAGTCCTATTTGGGTGGAAAAAGTGGATTTCATCCCTTTCCCCATTCTCCTAGTCCTAAACTCTAATACATATCCTGGAACTGAGTACATCTGGCCTCAGAAAGCAACAGTGAAATAAGTCAGAGAAAAACAAATATGGTATGCTTTCACTTTTGTGTGGAATCTAAAAAATCCAAGGTCATAGAAACAAAGAACAGATTGGTGGTTGCCAGAGTGGGGGAGGGGGCACTCAGGGGGAGAATGGCTGAGGGTGAACAAAGGACGGGGGTGGAGGGAGAAAATAAATAAAAACAACAAGCGAGAACATTAGAAGTCAACACACTAAGGGTGGCAGAGCCCGGAAATTGAAAGAGCTTGGGTCTTTGATGACACTTGGATCACTGAACTAGAAAACTGACTACCTTTAGAATTTTTGTTGTGAAGAAAATTACCGCTTAAGCCACTATTAGCGGAAATTTCCATTCCTTGCCCCCAAGAGCGTTTCTCATGGATACAGCTTGGTTCTCTCTCTGTGTCTTTCTCCTAGATCAAGGTATGAATCACTCAACATTTACTACTGGCTAATAACTTTACAGTTATTTCTTGAGTCATGTCAGCAACCTCAAAAGATAAATACTACTTTTCTCATTTTATGTAAGCAGAAACTGAGGCCCATACAAATTACCTGTCTTGTCCATGGCCCTATGGACCTTGGATTCTAAGCCAGATTCATTTGATTCCAGTACCAATCATCTTAATTACAGTGCTATAAGACCTCTTAGATGTGTACAAGTCTGATGGTTCTGATTAAGTTACATGCTGTATCATTTAACAAGAGCATTTTATGCTTGTAGGAATACACATATTCTTAGATCATTAGATTTAGATCATTTAGATCATTAGATATTTGAAGAATTAATGGGCTTAATTTGGTTCATTGCAAAGTTCTAGACAAGCTTCTTTGTTGTTGTTGTTGCTGTTCTGCAAAGACAGGAGACACTTTAGACTCATTCCAAACAAAATTGACTCAAGTCCATTCATTTTTTTGGTAGCACAAAGGACTTGATAAATAGCATTATTGGTAATAATCTAGGACTTTGGTATGTGATCATTATTTTGCCTCCCTAGTGAAAAGACAAATGAATAGTAAGTAGGGTTTTGATGTCTATGTTTAAGGTATTTACATGGACGCGTTTGAGAGGATATGCGGCGCCACTGTCTGTGGCCTTACAAAGAAAAATGTATCCGTTCCAGGTATTGTGTGGTAGGGTGTATCTCTGCTTTTGAGCATTTACTAGAGAACCAATGGATTAGGGAAAGCAGTCCAGGGGCAGTCCTGTTGAGTTTGGAGTCAGGCTCACCCGATCAACTTTACTGTGTTTCCCTTTGTTTCCATAAAATGAAGGGAGAAGCCCTACTGCAGTTGTTCTTATGAGACTTAAGTGAACTGAAATGCAAACACACTTATAATACTTAAGGCAAACAGTAAGTACTTACTAAACAGCTATGTGCTGAGTAGTGGGATGTGTGCCTGAATAATGACAGCCCTGCCCTCAGGAAGTCTAGAAAATTACCAGTCTTAAGCCTAATGCCTTAAGGGACAAGAGATGGTGTCGTTTGCAAGACAGTAAAATCTGACGCTTGACACACTTGGAATCATGTCCTAATTCCTCAACTTTCCGGGTCGTCAAAAGGTGTGTTATGTCCCAAACCCCAGAACCTGTTAAAGGGACTTTATTTGGGAAAAGAAGATCTTTGCCGTATCACTAAGTCAGGACCTTCGGATGAGATCGTCCTGTATTATCTCAAAGGGCCTTAAATCCAATGACAGGTATCATAACCAAATATGTGGTTAGTTTCTCCAGCTGAAAAGTGAGGATAATATCCTAACTGTAGTCTCATTTCCTAGAGTGGAAAATGGGATAATGCAGCCTGGAGACACGAGGAGGCGTTAAAAATGACATTTAATGAGCGCTTACCAGGGTCATTCACTGTGCTAAGCGCTATGTGTGATTTAGCGATCTCTACTTTATCGAGCTGGTAACAAACATTCAGAGACATACAGTAATTTGCCAAAGCCACAAAGCGAAAAAACCCGGGATTAAAATTCAAACCGACTTCCGAGAACACCCTTTTATCCTTCAGGCTAGACTACCAGAGAGGGTGCAAATGAAAGCACTCTTAAAAAAAAAAAAAAAATCAATTATTTTGGTATTAGCTCAGTCGCCACCCCGGGACTCCGTTTCAACAACAGACGCGTGGGCGAGAAGCTGCCTTGCTTTCTCGGGCCTGGGAACGACAGGGTTAACGACGTCACTTTCAGGCGCCGGCGATACGCGATCGCCCTACGGATCCTGTCAAGGGCCAATACCCGCGCACGGCGCAGCCGTGGCGCCTCCAGAGGAAGTGCTGGAAGCGGACCAATAGAAATGCCGAATTTCCGTTTTCCTGGCTAAGGCCTCTCCTTTAACCCCAGCTCCGTTGCGCTAGAAGGAAAAGGCGGGCCTGGGGGCGGGGCAAGTCGAGGAAGCGGAAGCGGCGCGGCGGAGCCTGGCCCCCGCCCGCCTCGGCCCCACGTGTGCGGTGAGTGCGGCGGCCTCGGCGGCCGCCCCTGGAGGGGTTCGTTTGCCCCCTTCCCCGAGCTGCAGGGGGTGGGTCTGTCCGAGCCGCCAGAGGGTAGAGGTGCTCGCGCCTGTCACCCGCTGGACAGTCTTCTGTGACCTTTTCTGTTCTGGGAGAGTTGGGGGAGACGGGAGACTGGCGACCGGGGCGGGTTCACGACTTGTCTTCCTCTTACTTTGCCCTGAGAGGGCTGCTGGGTTGGCCCGAGCTGCCTTCCCTCTAGGATCCCGGCCCGTGCCGTGCCCGTGGCGGTCAGCCTTTCTGTCGTGTGTGGCAAACATCCACTCGACCCTGTGCACGCCGGGGGCCGAGGGTACAGGCTGAACGTAGTTCTACGTTATCAGCGCTGGGAAGGAAACGAGCTTGGTGCCGAGGTGGAGGATAGGGGAGTCTGAAGGGGTCTCTAAGCTGATACCTAAAGCGTAAGAGGCAACTCTGAAATCTGGAAGCCCAGGGAAAACTACTTCAAGCAGAGGCAGTAACTTGGGCTAAGTCCCTGCGGTGGCAGCTAGAGAAAGGGGACCAACGTGAGCTCGGAGTGCAGCGATACAAGATAAAGTTAGAGGGGTAGCGTGGCCGCGGTTCTGTAAGGCTTTAAAGGCCGTGGTGAGTGGTTAAGATTCGATTTCTGTACAGTGGGGAAACCCGTTTCTGTTCTCATTTGCAGAAAACATTGGAGGCTTGTAAGGAAGAAACCTGGTTGACCCAGGTTCTCTTTAGGAATTGTCTACAATTTCGATTATTATTGAGTATGTCATTGAAAAGTATTGGTGTTTTCCATTAGGTTGGTGGTAGTGGAGGTGGAAGTTGACGAGTTGGAAGTATTTTTAAAGGCGGTGTCAAAAGAATTTATGGAAGGATTGAACATAGCAAAGCAGGGAGAGCACAATGTCAAGGGTAACTCTTAGGTTCTCCTGAGATGATGTGTGGCTGGCTGAGATGGCAAAAATAGGGTGGGGTGGATTAGATGAGGATGTTTTTCTTTGGGGGTGTTTTGCAGTGGAGTTATAGTTGAAGAATTTATTTTGGACTTATAAGGCTGAAGTGCCTGTAAGACACGTAAACCAAGGTGTCAGGGAGGCAGGCAGTTAGATACACAAGTCTGGAACCCAAGGAGCAGTTCTGAGTGGGAAGTAATTTGGGAGTTCTCAGCATAGAAAGCCATGGGATTGGATGAGATCACTTAGGGAGGAATGTGGAGAGAGAGGGGGACACTTGAGAAATACCACTATTTGGAGGTTGCATATTGAAGGTTTACCTCTTTCATACTTCCGTGCTAAGCTTGTTGAGAGGGTGGGATCAGTCACCTGCCCTTCTGTGCCTGGAAAATCTTTGCTATTTCATTCCACAAGGCAAAATTGGCCTCTTAGCTCTGTGGCTTTTTGAACAATTTATATGTGATTCAGTTGTAACAGTTATGTTGTGTTTTATTTATTTTTTTAAAAAAAAACCTTTTAATGTTTTATTTATTTTTGAGAGAGAGTGTGTGAGCAGGGGAGGGGCAGAGAGAGAGGGAGACACAGAATCCGAAGCAAGCTCCAGGCTCTGAGCTGCCAGCACAGAGCCCGACATGGGGCTCGAACCCACGAACCCACAAGATCATGACCTGAGCTGAAGTTGGATGCTTAACCAACTGAGCCACCCAGGCGCCCCGATTATGTTGTGTTTTAATTTGTTTTTTTTTTATACATTTCTTTCAACGTTTTTATTTATTTTTGGGACAGAGAGAGAGCATGAACGGGGGAGGGGCAGAGAGAGAGGGAGACACAGAATCTGAAGCAGGCTCCAGGCTCCGAGCCATCAGCCCAGAGCCTGACGCGGGGCTCGAACTCACGGACCGCGAGATCGTGACCTGGCTGAAGTCGGACGCTTAACCGACTGCGCCACCCAGGCGCCCCTGTTGTGTTTTAATTTTGTTTGCTTCTACTCCACCACTTTGAATTTCTTTTTCATATATTTTATTCAACGCAGTAGCTTTCTAGCAGAGTGTATAGGTATGCAGTATGTTTCAAGTCCAAGGTGTGAAATTGTAAGAAGGCCATCAAAATGTGCCAGAAAGGATTAAGAATGAGAATCATTTGGGAAAGAAGGTAGGCATGTGGAGAAGAAATAATAAATTCATTTCAGGACATATGGGTGGCTCATTCAGTTAAGTGTCCAACTCTTGAGTTTTGGCTCAGGTCGTAACCCCCGTGTTCATGAGTTTGAGACCTGTGTTGGGCTCTGTGCTGACTGCCCTGAGCCTGCTTGGGATTTTCTTCCCCCTTTCTCTATCCCTCCCCTGCTTGCTCTTTCTCTTGTGCGAGTGCGTGCTCTCTCTCTCTTGCTCTCCCTCTCTCTCAAAAATGAGTAAACCAAAAAAAAAAAAAAAGCTGTCATTTAAGCTGGATTTGAAGGGTGGGTGGGGTTAATATTTGATAGAATGGCTTTAAAGTTTGGATCCTGAAAAAGAACAGTGAAGACGTTTGGCTTGGGTGTGTTGTTTGTGATGAGGTTATGTTAGGACTAAATTTTGGATGGCGGTTTGGTTTGAAGTATTCGTGTTGTCAGGAAACTCTTGAAGCTGTTGGAGCAGCGAGATGGTACGAAATTGGTGACTTTGTAGATTGATCAGGCAGCGGAGAGTGGCTCACAGCAGCTGGGATCCAACAGCAAAAACCAAGCTGAGCAAGAGATACAGAGCCTGAATGGGGAATAGCGGAAGGGGAAAAAGAGGAGACAGTTCCGAAAGCCAAAGAAAGGTGCCGATTAGATGTGATGGTACAGGCTCCCCAAGCAAATGCGTCTTGCCAAGTGAAAGAAGTAAGACCCAAAAGGCTGTCTACATGCAGCTTGACTTTGTTTGTACCACCTGTTTGAAAAGAGGTGCAACCAGAGGGACGGAAAACGGATCAGTGATTGCCACGAGAGCCAGGGGGGGATGATGGCAGAGGGGCTCCCCTGGGGACTTTCTGGAGTTAAAACAGTACCCTAATGCACTTTGGTGGAGGAGACAGAACTCTGCATCTGTCAGAATCCGCGCCCTCCACCAAAGAGTGAGCTTGACTGCGGGTGCAGAAAAGTCAGCCGTCGTGTCTGGAAATGGAATGCAGACCGTGAAAACTAAATCTAACTTGTACGAACCTATAAAATGACCTCACTGAAGGGAGTGGTGGGGGAAGTTGACCTAAGGAATTTTGAAAAACAGTACTGTAAATGGATACTGTTGGGGGGGGGGGGAAAGTTGTAAATAAACTGTGGTAGAGTTGGGAAGTTCGTTTCCCATGGGCATTCAGTGTGGCATTCTGAAACTACACGTGCTACGCAGATCACTGGTGGCAAGTTTCTCCCTGTCAAGAGAAAAAAGTGACAAGGCAAGAGGGGAAGACCAGAATGAACCCTGTGGCGCTTGATTAGAGTTGGAGACGTTAGTGTGAACTTACTTACCAGACAGACAAAGAAATGCAGGCTCCCGGGTCCACAGACGCTGGTATACGGACCTGGGTATCACCAGCCCCGTCTGGTGCAAAGCCCTAGAAGCAGTGACGTCAAGTGCGCCTCGCGCTCAGATCCTGCCCTTCTCAATAAAAGGAACCAGGGTTCCTCGGAGAAGTGGCTGGTTTCAGGGCCAGTGCAGGGAAGTTGCAGGATGAACTTGGCACAAGTGCCAGGAGGTAAGGGCGTGGGAAACCAACTGGACGGGTCACGTCGCAAAGACCGAAGCAGCCTCTGAGATTTCCCGCTGGCCACAGCTGGCGCAGTTTGAGCAAGGAAGCAACTATAGGATTGGGTTCGAACCCAAGGAGTAAAATGCGTGCGAGGCCATCTTGATGTGAATACGTGATTAAATAAGTAAATGAAGAAGGGACACACTTCTCCCTGCAGAAGAATTAAAAATATCATTGGTAGACGTAATGCCAGTCAGTGCCACTGTGACCTGTTGAGAAGGGCACTTAGCTCTGTGATACTCTTCAGAAAGATCCACACCAGTCCGATCACCAGCAAATCTCAGGCAAACCCCAAAGGAGAATATTGTGCACAGTGACCAGTACTCTTGAGTAGCATCTCGGTCTTGAGAAAGAAGAGCGAGACACGGTCACAGGTTGGTGGAAACTAAGGAGACCTGATGACTAACTACCGTGGATCCTGGTCCGGAAGGACAGGCAGAATCCAAAGTTAAGAGTATTGTGCTGATCCTCTGTCTCAGTTTCGACAAAGTGCTGTGGTAAGATGCTAACGTCGGAGGAGTGGACTAGAACATTCGGTTTCTCTTTCCAAACTCTCGTGTAAAACGAAAACTATTTCAAAAGGAACGGTGAAAACAAATGTACAGAGAAAATATATAAATGTCTGCATTTTTAGACCAACAGCAGCACAGAATAACTAAGGGATACAAGCGTCGTTGTGATAAAGCAGCCAAGTGCTGAAATGAGCCCACAGTTAACCAATGAATGACCTAAGGAAGCGGAGTAATTCAGGGGCCCTCCATTTTTCGGAATTATAATAGGAAAGACTGAAGTCAGCTGCACTTTCCAGAGAGTTCTTTGCAACCTTACTGGTCCCTTGAGATGTTTCAAGAAAAAGCGACTCAATTAGGGTTGGGAAAATCTTTCCTACTTTAGCCTGTGTTTGGTGATTGATGGCTTAAATTAGCAAATGAAAAGAATCTGAAAAGCCTTTCTTTAAAAGGCCTAATTATTTTCATTTAATTCACTATTTCTCAAATACATGCCATCTTTGAACCCTTTTTTTTTTTTTAATTTTTTTTAACGTTTATTTATTTTTCAGGGACAGGGAAAATGAGCAGGGGAGGGGCAGAGAGGGAGAGGGAGACACAGAATCTGAAGCAGGCTCCGGTCTCCGAGCTGTCCGCACAGAGCCCAACATGGGGCTCAAACCCACAGTGAGATCGTGACCTGAACCGAAGTCGGACGCTTAGCCAAAAGAGCTACCCAAGCGCCCCTGAACGCTTCTTTTTTCTTATACCCGTTAATAATCTTGCAAAATTAGTTGTTCTTGAGTAGAAAATTCTTGTTTTAGGAATATCTGGTATTGCCTAGGAATTTCTAACATCTACTCTAGAGCGTCAACGTCAGAGCTTTAGAAATAAATGTACAACTTTGGAAGATAGAGAAATAGGCAAGTGACATTTGCCCTTGACGTATTCTCTGAGCTTTCAGGAGCCTCGGGTAATCAGGGGGTTATCTGTTGCATGCCCTGTGTATAGTGAGCTCTCTGGACCCAGAAGTGACCTGTTAGATTTCTTCCAAATGAAATATTGAATATCCCAACATAACCTTGCTTTGGAGATCACTGAGAAAATTACTGGTTGCTTCTAAAAGAATAGCAAATTAAGCATTTGAAGTTAGTCTTTGTTTTAGCTACAGTGGTATACACAGGGAACTTGTAGGTAACTTTGATTTTCTTTTGTTAAATTTGAATACATGGTTGAGTGCAACCTGTTTTTTGTTCTGGACTTGTTAGGATGGAAACCAAGAAAGCCACATGACGATATTGTCAGTTTATTTTTTTTTAATGCTTATTTATTTAAAATCTTTTTAATGTTAGAGAGTGCATGAGCTTAGAGGGGCAGAGAGAGAGAGAGAGACACAGAATCCGAAGCAGGCTCCAGGCTCTGAGCTGTCAGCCCAGAGCCCAACGCAGGGCTCGAGCTCATGAACGTGAGATCATGACCTGAGCCGAAGTCAGACGCTTGACTGAATGAGCCACCTAGGCATCCCTGTCAGTTTCTCATCACACAGTCTTCCTAAGTTATAAGAAACACAAACACTGACACTTGTGTCATATTAAATGTCATGGTCTGTTTTTACCCAGAATTATTGCTAAAGCGTTGCCTCCACGTACATCACACGCTAGGTGTACATGTTCTTAATTTTTGTGTTGGTACCTTGTCACTTCCACTTTTAAAATCTTAGAAACCGTGACTGCGCAGTCCCTGGACTAGGTGATTTGTCCTGCATCCATGAAATCCAAGGACTAAACGTGGCTTGATTGATGACCCTTACTGGGTGAAAGCAATCCAGTGATCCCTTTTGGGTTTGGTTTTGTCTTCCAGAACTGCTACAATGGAAGTTAAAGGAAAAAAAAAAATCACAGGAAAAGATGTGAAGACCTCACAAGAAAAAAACATATTTCATAAAAACAGTGGTAAGATAGTCCTCCCAAACCATGTGGCCGTGTCCGTTGTAACGGGAGGGAGGGGGTGGTGGGATGAGGGGGCCTAGAGCAGATGTGGGTCTGTATTCTCGGGTTAGGATTGGGGGAAGTACGAGTTCTTGTGTCCGAGTTTGCGAGTTCCCCATGAAACTAAGACATTTAAGACATTGCCTGGAAAATTGGGGGTGCTCTCTTCA
The DNA here is from genome assembly GCF_018350175.1 of Felis catus. NCBI lineage: Eukaryota > Metazoa > Chordata > Mammalia > Carnivora > Felidae > Felis > Felis catus. Next base: position 8,605,277 of record NC_058380.1, read on the forward strand.
CGGAAGACCCCTGATCTCAGCTGCGGATGCTGCTGCCTCATTGTTGTCATTAATTTACCGCAACATTTTATGTTCGTGTTTGAGAAACTGTGCCTGAGCAATGCCTGCTACTGGTAACCCGGCTGACCTCCGGCTTCCAGATTTCTGGATGTGAAGTCGCTATTACGCCATCAGGTGTCAGTGTTGCAGAAGGGAAAAGTCAGGGACTCTGTCCGTGCCTAACTGATTCATCTCGTTTGTGAGGTACTTAGTTTGCAAGCTTAGTTAGCCAAAGATTTTTATCAAATACCTGTATCATGGGCTTTGAAAAACTTTTTTCAAAGTTAGAAATTTGGAAAAATTAATGTCTTTTAATTCAATGTGATATTTAATAAAATAATAACGTCCTTAAGTAAAAAAAATAACCTTTAAATTTGATACATCATTTAATACATACTTTCTCCTTTTTTTGACGTTTATTTCTTTGGGGAGAGGCAGAGAGAGAGGGGTGGGGGGGGTGGGAAGAGAGAATCCCAAGCAGGCTCTATGCCCAGTGCAGAGCTCAACATAGGGCTCTATCTCACCACTGTGAAATCATGATCTGAGCCAAAATCAAGAGTTGGACCCTTCACCAACTGAGGACTGAGCCACCCAGGCACCCGTAACATATATACTTTCTAAATCTTAAGTGTTCATTTTATTAGACCCCCTATTATGTCATTGAACCTCTGAAAATAACGTATGAAGACTTGAATGACAAGGTGTCATTAAAGTAGAATACAGGAGATAGAAATAAAATGTCATATTATCAAATTATATGCTTAAAGCAGAAATACGTGTGACTTACAACAGTGGTTTATCTGTAGAATTTGTGGATGATTTTTATTATGCATTTCCCTACTTTGTCGATTTTCTTTAGTGAACATGTATTCTAATTTTAGAAATCAGAAAAAGCTTTAAAATTGTGTTTTGATTTTTTTAAGAATTCTATTCTCCATATTTAAGACAAAGTGTGTTTCTCTAAAGAGCGTGTTCTTTTATGTAACAAACACAGCCCAGTGGCTAAAAGAGATCTAGGCTCCAGATCACTGAACTCTCATAATTATTATTGTCCCTAGATTCTGGTTCGTCAAAGACCTTTCCAAGAAAAGTTGTCAAGGAAGGTGGACCTAAAATCACACCTAAGAACTTCGAGAAATGTGCCACAAAACCCGGGAAAAAAGGTGTAAAGCAGTTCAAAAATAAGCAGCAAGGGGATAAAATACCAAAGAACAAATTCCAGCAGGCAAATAAATTCAACAGGAAGAGAAAATTCCAGGCGGATGGTAAAAGTGATGGTAAGCACTGGTTCCTTGAGCATCGTCTTTGTGGACACTGTGGACACCATTGTGCCATTGGTACAGACCTTCCATTCTTGTTCCCTGATAGGCAGCATTTGGGGTGGGGAGTAGATGGGGTTAGATAAACACCAGAAAGCACCTTCCCTGGGCACAGTTGTCTTCCGGTGCTTGGAGTGCCTAATCTCCTAGGCTGTTGCTCAGTTATCCTGGCCATGGAGTTCAGCTGAGCTGTGACAGCTTTCTGCAGTAGAACCTCAGTGAAACGTCCCTTTCTGTAGGCCAGATTTTACTGACTGAATGGTTCAACCAAGAAACATGTGAGTTTTCTGCGCACCTTGCCAGGAGATGGGGACGAAAAAGTGTAACAACCAGTAAGGGTATAGGCCCCGAATAAGCAGCATAGAAGCTTAAAGAACCAGTGTGTTTCAGCTCAGTATCTCCCTTGGCTAAGGATGCCTTGGTCAACAGGAGGCGTGTAGAGCCTGCCCTCTGGGAGCTTGGGCCCATCTAACAGAGTCCGCCCACCAGGTGGCTTGGATCTGGAGCACGGTTCTGGAGACGGGGCACGGCCATCGTAGTGGACACATGGCAGGTTGAGACTCAGGACCAGCTGCTGACTGATGAAAGCGTTGGCAGGGCTCCTGTGCCCCTTGAAACAAATCGTTCTCTTCGTCGTTATGTTCAAGGGATGGTTCCTCGCCCAGAGCTCTGCTGGCTGTTGTTCAGGGCGAACCCCCCCGCCCTCCCCCCCCCCCCCCCCACCTTCCGCCACTTGTGCGTGGTTTGGTCCTGGCCTCAGACAAGCCGTTCCCGGATGTCATGTGCTGACAGACATGCACCCTTCTCTGCAGCGTCACAAGGATCTCTCCAGTGTCCTCATTGTCCTCAACATGGCAACTCCTAATACAGCTCCTTTGCTGCCAGCTGAGACCACTGCGGGGAGCCTTCTGAGTCTGGTGTCCCAGCCCGGGTCCTGGCTCTGCTCTGTGGAGCACTGCTCACCGGGGGACGGGAGGTGGGGACAGATGTGGAGGACTGCCCACGAGGGGGATGGGGAGGTGGGGACGGAAGAAGGAAGGGAAATCCCATTGTTTCTCATTCGGCTGGCAGGATCGTTTTATGCTCCAGCATGCCTGTTTTCTGTCCATCCCTGTCTCTTCATCCTTCTCTCCACCCTGCCCGACCCTCCCCCCCCCCCCCAGAGTTGCTGTTTCTCATAGCCTCTCTAGCAGGTGCTAAGTCTGTTTCCCTGCTAGAGTTCTCGCCACCGCATTTTGAACACGTGCCTGCTCACGTGAAGACCTGTGGCCCTGGTTCCTTCTGCTGTGGGAGATCGGCTCCTGACTCTGATTGGGTTTTCTCATGTTTTTATATCGGCAACTGAGGGAGGTTGGGTACTAGAGATCCCGGAAGTTGTGAACGTGTGTTGCAACCTAGTGTGGCAGGTGTCAAGGGCGCCCAGAGCTTTGTGGAATTACACGAGCTCCGGAGCAGCCCTTGCCTTCTTCCGTACAGTGCACCACGAACAGTGCACCTAGGATGAATGGGAAATGCGCCCGCTCTTTCCTGTCATCTCTGATTACCAGGCAGGGAACAAATAAGTAAACAGTAAAGGAAATAATTAAATACGTTGTCGTAAATTGTACGGGCCGTTAAAAATTACTACAAATTACGTTCTTGAGAAATAATTTCGTTTCATGGAAGAATGCTTACAGTATAATAATGTTGAAATGAAGCAGTAAGATCTGGAATTTTTAAAGATGAATATAAAACAGGCATAGGGAAACGGCAAGAAGAAAATAGAAGGTGCCGGTCAATGTGTAGGTTTTGAGGTGATAGGATGTTGTTGCATTTTCTAGGTGTTTTATAATGAGTGCATTTTCCAATCCGAGAAGGGGAGAGGTTTAGAAGTCAGTAATTCTCCAAAGGGTTCTTTGCAGGACACTCGCGTAAATGATACCCGTTTTATTAAATTGTTCTTTGTTAGGCCTTATGGGTTTTTTGATTCAGTTGATAAGTTCCTTAGATTTTGAAGGAAACAAAATACTCATTGGAAGATACAAGATTTACAGAGCATTACTCTGGAGAAGACTTAGAAATTTTGATTATGCATAGGTCTGAGTAAGAGGGAGCAGGGCAGGAAGCTTGAGAGCGGTCTCTCGGGTTCCCACTGGTTCTACCACTTAGGATGTGCCTGACCTTGGACAAGGAACGGAACTATCTAGTGCCTTTGTTCCCCTGATGGGAAAAAGGGCATATTAATAGTGTTCTCCTCACAGCATTGTTGTAAAAGTTCAAAGGTACATAACAACCCTCAGAGTACTGAGAATGTTAATAATTTTTTCCCCCCTGTTTTAGTTTGGACTGAATTTTGTTTACATTAAGAATTGATTATACCTGAAGTCCAATGATTGTGGTGTTTTAAATTTTTTTTTTTTTCAACGTTTATTTATTTTTGGGACAGAGAGAGACAGAGCATGAACGGGGGAGGGGCAGAGAGAGAGGGAGACACAGAATCGGAAACAGGCTCCAAGCTCTGAGCCATCAGCCCAGAGCCCGACGCGGGGCTCGAACTCACGGACCGTGAGATCGTGACCTGGCTGAAGTCGGACGCTCAACCGACTGCGCCACCCAGGCGCCCGATTGTGGTGTTTTAAAGTAGAATTTTTATTTTATAGTTGAAAAAGAAGCTTAACCCTTTTCAGTTCCTTTTATAGTCCTTTTGGTTTTGTTTTTCTCTTAATAGGTGTCTTGTTAAGAATCGGTACAAAGCTGGTGACCGAATGGTTGATTGGTTTCAACTAAATTTACAATGTATAAACTGCTCAGAAAGTGAAGGAAAGTATAAGTTTGTGGGGAATGACATTTTTCCCCTTTTAGTTTTTACAAGGAGTGTTGATCCCGATAAGTGATTGCCCCGTGTACCTGACTGATAGTGGTCTATGGCACTTGGAACTAATGTAATTGACAATAATTTCTTTACTGACCAGAATCAGCGGCCAAGAAACCAAAGTGGGATGACTTCAAAAAGAAGAAGAAGGAACTGAAACAGAGCAGACAGCTCAGTGATAAAAGCAACTATGACATCGTTGTTCGTGCGAAGCAGATTTGGGAGACCTTACGACGGTAGTGCCACCTGACGGCCTCTTCGTTAGTCCCTCTGAGAGGGTGGAGGGGTGTGGGCACCCCTCGTTCATAGCGAGATGTCCTAAGGTAAACTGCGCGGCGCTTGGGATATTCGCGGAGAACCCAGCGCTCCAGGAGAGACCTCGGTATCAGATGTCTGCCCAACGGCACACACGTGTGGGATCCATAGGATGATGTCACATATGTTTATGAAAACGTATGAGATTTCGAATGGGTTGGAAATTTCTTCCTGGGAGAGTTCTGAGAAACTGAAGGACAATTTCCTACCAGCTAGGTTTTGAGATACTTAAGTCTTTGGTCTCTTGGACTTGTTTTATTGTTTTCTTGACATTTGAGGTTTGGGCCATGAAGATGTAAGCTGATGCATAAAATTATACCTTGTGACATGAGTTCTTGTCTTTGAGAAAATCACTTTTCTCCGGTTGCTCTGGAATAGTAATTTTCACCTCGGAGGTCCACTGCCTCCGGAGAGAAAAATCCCTCTAACTGGGCGGACGTACCCTGGTGTGGTTTTTAGTTTCTTGTGTTGGAAATAACGTCTTTACTTCAGCCGTAATTCCTCCTCCTTTATTCTCGTTTGTAGAAAAGACTGTGACAAAGAAAAGAGAGTCAAGTTGATGGGTGATTTGCAGAAGCTGATTCAAGGGAAGATTAAAACAGTAAGTAGGGCAGGCTGGTAATGGCATTTGTAACAACTGAAACCAGCCCGCTCTCAGTAAAGGCTGGGTGACCGTTCACAATAGGCGCGATACGGTTTTAAATGTATTTGGCCCCAAATTTCAAATACCTTTTATGATACTGAGTAAATAAAACCTTTTGTAGTGAGGGACCTTACTCCTGGGGAGTTAGTAAAATATCAATGATCTTTTAAAAATGCATTTTCAAAAATTTTACTTAAAGTAAATCAACGAGCCTGGCATGGGTCTCGAACTCACAAACCATGAGTTCATGACCTGAGCCGAAACCAAGAGTCAGACACTTAACTGAGCCCCAGGCACCCTGAAAAGTTGTTGTATTTCATATACCACCTCCACCCCCCTCACAACTACTGGATAAAACAGATCCTCACTGCAGGACTCGTGGATCAGTAACCGTAAATAATCAGTTATGCAAAATGATTCTTTACTGTGCCATGTTATTTGCTTATTTTAATGTTTACTTGAGAGAGAGAGAGAGAAAGAGTGTGAGCAGGGGAGGGGCAGAGAGAGAGGGAGACACTGAATCTGAAGCAGGCTCTAGGCTCTGAGCTATCAGCGCAGAGCCCGATGCGGGGCTCGAACCCAGGAATCGCAAGATCATGATCTGAGCTGAAGTCAGATGCTTAACCAACTGAGCCACCTGGGCGCCCCACCAGTCTACTTTAATAGTGCTTTTTATTTGTTGCTCATTCTGGCTTTAAAATTTTTTAGTTCCAACAAGTCAAAAAATGACTTGCTACTCGTGTAGCAAGGCTTTTAGATCAGTCTTCTATCTATACCTTATGTTGCCAAGGCCAGACATTGTTAGATCACTTACGTAAACAAAAAAAATCAGAGAATAATAAAATTTTTGAATTGGAAAATTTCCTTTAGGCAAAGTAACTTTCAGAGCCATGAGAAATAATAGTATGTATAACCATTAAAGAGGTTTGGTTTGATTTGCTTTGTTTTTAATTATAATGGTAGGAATCTTGCAAGATGGTTAAATCTGTCCCAGTGTTGGACGGTAAGCGGCAGAACCAAGGAATGTCATTTTGTACAATTAAAACGAGCATTTCTACTCCCGAGTAACCTAGGTTTGATTTTGTCCATGAAGACCCTCCCTTGTTCCTGGGAAGGAAAGTAGCAGCAAAACAGAAGTGCTGTGGTAGAACTCTTCAGAGAGATCCGTCTAACAGCCCGAACTGTCTTCCCTGCAGATGGCATTTGCTCATGACTCCACTCGTGTGATCCAGTGTTACATTCAGTATGGTAACGAAGAACAGCGAAAACAGGCTTTTGAGGAGCTGCGAGGTAGGTCTCTTCTGTTGGAGATTAATCGTGATGCTTTACAATAAGTCACTTTTTCTCTTGAGATACCTGGGACTGCCCTGGAAAATCATCCTTGTTGAGGGAAAGCAATGTGTTCTCTGCAGGACCTCTTTTTGTTTCTATGTGTTCTTTGCGTGGGGCGAGTAAGAGAGTTGTTTGTTCCCAGGATTGTGTGTTTACGCAGTTCTCTGATACTGGAGGGCCGACGTGAGCTTGTCAGCTCATGATAATGTATTTTGTTTTTCAGATGATTTTGTCCAATTGAGTAAAGCTAAGTATTCCAGAAATATTGTTAAGAAATTTCTCATGTACGGGTGAGTTTTGTTTATAACATATATTGTCGTTAGTCTTTTAAAGGCGTGGACAACACTTGGGCACTTGGTCTGGGATCATAATCACCAGCCCGGGGCAGATGCTTGTCGTGTTGCTGGGGAGCATGGTGTGAAAAACAATTATCCAAGTAATGTGAATGATGATACTGCCTTCTCCACTCTTATTTTGACATCTTGGAAGAAGAGAAATTGAATGATTAGCTTAGAATTCATTACCTGTATTTAGAAGGTGCAGGGCTGGGAGGGGAAAGGGAGGAGGCCCGGCGGGGTCAGTAGGTTAGGGAACAGCCGGATGGGAACACTTCCTAAAGTAGCTGGAATTGCGGCTTGCCCTGACTTCTCTGTTTGAGCACCACGTGCCCAGATGTGCTAACCATAGAAAAGTTCAGTTGACAGAATTTTCAAAAAATGTGTTTCTGCCTATAATTATCAGCTGCTCGATCATGTTAGAATGTAACGTAAATACTTATAATGACGTCCTTTTTTTTTTTTTTTAAAGTTTGTTTATTTTGAGAGAGACGGAGACAGCACAAGTGGGGAGGGGCAGAGAGAGGGAGAGAGAGAATCCCAAGCAGGCTCCATAGCATCGGCACGGAGCCCTGTGTGGGGCTTGAACCCATGAAGCTTCGAGATCATGACCTGAGCTAAAATTAAGAGTCAGATGCTTAACTGACTGAGCCACCCAGGCACCCTGAAGTCCTGTTTCAATTAGACGATCCTGTTTCCTGGCCTCTTGGTCTTTCACCTTCCCTTTCTCTCCGTCTCCCCTACTTTTTCACGCCAAACAGTTTAATATGGGCTCCTGGCACTAGGAACACAGTGCTGGCCACAGTTCTCTGTGCAGTTAAGTCATTCACCTCTGACCTCGACCATGTTCTGTCTGTGATGTGACCAAAGAAGCTGAGTCACAGAATTCAAGTAACTTGCTCAGGATCTTTCAGCTGCTTGGCAAAGTCAGGTCTCAGCGGCCAGGAGCAAGTTGGCTCCTGAGCAGGCTGGGAGCTGAGGAGGGGGGGAGGACAAGGCCAATAAGGGATAATGGCGGGGAGGCGGGGGGGGGGGGGGGAGGATGAGGCGGGTGGCTCTCCTGCCCCAGGTGGGCTGCCCCACGTTCTAACGGGCCGCTTTCAGGAGAAGTTGGGTTTTGTGGCTGCCCCACTTCCTCCTCCTGTCGCTGATGTTCTCCCACCATCCCCGGCTTTAGGAGTAAGCCGCAGATTGCAGAGATCATGAGAAGTTTCAAAGGGCACGTGAGGAAGATGCTGCGGCACGCGGAGGCGTCCTCCATCGTGGAGTACGCGTACAATGACAGGGCCGTCTTGGAGCAGAGGAACATGCTGACGGAGGAGCTCTACGGGAACACGTTTCAGCTCTACAAGGTGACCTTCCAGAACATTCTCGCTGGCGCTTTTACTTTTTCCGTGTGCTGTTCCTCACGTTCCAGTGCCCTGGTCTCAGAATGTTCTATTTCTGCTTTGTCTGGTCCATTAAGAGATTCTCCTACCCTTCGTTCTCTTGGATTATTTTGTCTCTGGTGTGATGAGCAAATGATCAGACTTCCATTTCCCTTTCTTCCGGGGCACGATGTCTGAATCCCCTTTAAATTAGACTGCACTGTTCCTCTCTCCCGAGTTCCCTGCGTAATGCTTCAGGGCATCTGTTTCTGCTGGACTGAGGTAGAGGTCTCTTCATAGTTAGCAGAGCTTTGTAACCACCCCCTAACCAGCTCGGGCTCACGTGTATCGGGCTCCCTGTAGCTGCCTTCTGTGTTTCTTCCTGTGTGTGGACTGTCCTCTAGGTGGAATCCAGGGAGGAAAGGGAGTAGAGAGAACCAGCCTTGAGCACGGTACAGGGTTGAATCCATTAGAGGCCAATAAGGGGACTAGGACGATGAAAGGGTCTATTTCAGACCTTGGCACCTAAATGCACCCATCTGTCTCCAGAGATTGCTTCCCCCAGTCAGGTCCAGCTCCTGGCTCGTTTCTTTTGTAACCGTCACTCTGGGAATATCCATGGTGGCAAGAATTTGTGAGCTGACTACCTGATCTTACGATGAAGTACGTGCTAGGTAAGGTGCCTGTTGACTGGCTGAGTTGGACGGTTGTTTAAATACGTTGATGGGTGTATAGAGTGGGAACCAGAAAATCAGGTTACTCTGTGGGGGTATCTACAGCGGGGCGTTCGTTATGTGAATATGGGAAATCGGAAATTTATATTGAGTTTATTTAAAATAACTATAACTGATTTGTCTTTGCTGTGATGTTGAAGAAACTCGGTTAAATTTAAAGGAGTTTGATTTTTTTTTTTTTTTTTCTCATTGCAGTCTACGGATCACCCAACTCTGGACAAAGTATTAGAGGTACAGCCCGAAAAGCTAGAGCTTATCATGGATGAAATGAAGCAGATTCTAACTCCAATGGCCCAAAAGTAAGAAAGCTGTTTTTGTCTTTTCTTAACAGATGGCATTCGAAGGAAGAAATTGTTCTATAACTCTTGCAGAGGAAAGGTAGATAGTTACCCAAATAGATTCAATTATTTGAATTGGATCATAAAACTTAGATGCTCAGGCATATGGCTTCCCTGGAGTTTGTACCATAGTGGAGTGGTTAAGGGGTATCCTTTGCGACCCAAACTGCCTGGTTGTGAATCCTGGTGCCCCCCTCAATTATTAGCTGTGACGTTGAATAACTTAACCTCTGTGTGCCTCAGTTTCCACATCTACAAGATTTGGGATAATAGTAGTACACGTTCTGAGGAGGATTATGAAGATTAAATGGGTTAATATTTCCAAAACACTCAGAAGCAGTGCTTTGCCCATAAAGGCCACATGTGTTTGCCAGCTGCCTAAATACTTCTTATCAGCTCCAGGTCTTTGGTGCCTTGACCGTGAGCCTCCACCGTACGTCTGAATTCAGCACGTGTCGCGCTAAGAAGCTTAGATCGATTCGGTGTTGTTGAGGTCACTGATACTGTTTCCTTCTATTCATGTTTTAATTGTGCTAGGATTATTTTATGAAACTAAGCATTGTGAAGGGTGCTTGACAGAAAGAAAATAGCTATGAAAAAATAGATGCACATAGGGATTCCTAATCACAAGTCCATTGTTGGGTAAGAAAATGTAGATGTCCTTATGGAAGACGGGAGAAAGTTATTTGGAATGATGATTTCCTCTAGAGATACTGGACATTTGTGCTCTGGTTTTGGTTCTAGTGGACGACACTAAAAGATTTTTATCTAAAAGTTTGTTGTTGTTGTTGTTGTCGTTTTTAATTCTTGGTGTATTACTGAAAAGATGCACTCTGTCTTGTGACAGACAACATTTTCTAAAACCATTTTACTTACTTTGAGTATTTTAGGACGACTGAGGTTATCTGTGTCCCTATTATTGTAGTGCCAGATCTGACATATTCTCTTCTCCTTGTCTGTCTTTCAGGGAAGCTGTGATTAAGCACTCATTGGTGCATAAAGTATTCTTGGACTTCTTTACCTACGCGCCTGCCAAGCTAAGATCAGTAAGTTCCTGCCTTTAGTTTTTAAACCAAACATAGAGGAAGAGCCACATTAAAATGTAAAACACTGCTTTAATGGACATTGTCTTTTGGAAATTTTAAAGAGTTGTTTCCTTATTTAGAGAAGATAAGGCACTAAACTCCCTTTGAACGAGTCTACCAATTCCCTTTAGATATTTGCCAGAAGACTGTGGAATTGACTGTAGTTTTATGAATTTTGTTGGGTTTTTATATTTTAATTATAAGCCAGATACTTACTTTAATTATAAGCCAGTCCTCCAGCTAACCACACTGAAAATTAACGGATAGATACTCGGCATTCAAGTAGTTTGAAATTCACCCGTGCTGATACAAAATTCACGTCGACGTGAAAAGGTTAGGGGAGGACACTCACGTAAAACTAAATGGACCATGAGAGACTGGACCTCATATGATAGAAGGTAAGGAACAGAGAGGGAAGGTAATTTGTACTGCCCTTCAGGTCAGCGATGGGAATACAAATGAGAATTCATCATTTACTCCCCTGAACTTTGCTTGCCTCATCAAACCGTGACCACATTGCCCATTCGTCCTCATTTTATTAGTAAGGGGTAACTAAAATAATAACCCTGACTGCTTTTTAACAAATACGCCAGATTAAACATTCATAGGAATTTTGACCCTCTCACAAGTTGGCATAGAGAAGAGAATTTTCCAAGAGTAAGCTGCTCACCTCAGCTTGTGGTTCAACGACTGTAGCAGGTGCTGCTTCACTTTTGGGGATTTCTCTCTTTTCTGCAGGGCACAGTATCTCACAGTCCTGGATATTTTAAGGCGGGACAGTACTTTGAGATACGAGAATATGAGCACTGGAATATAGTCAGTGGTGGAAAATCCTTGTCATTATTATTTATTTTTTAGTGTTGAATGTATTAATCACAGAACATCATTGGGAACTTGGTGTGAATGTACAGTAATGGGACAAATCTTCCCTGGCCCTGGGGGCATTAACTCTCCAACCGGATAGCTTTGAATAGATTCATAAGTTTAGGTTTGTAAGCTGAGCGCTGTATTTCTGGGACCCATCCTGGGATAAGATTACAAAATCGTTACGGACGAAATCACGTATTTCTTATTGAAGAAAATAGTCTCTTTCCTGGTCAGAGACTTTGTATATGTTTTATTTATTTAATATAAATTTTTAAGTCGGGAACAGACTAACGTGGGCCCTAGCAGAACTGTCGGAACTCGTTTACCTCTATGTGCTAGGCTTCCCAGATACAATTAAGAAATTAGGTACATTGACCATGCAGAAAGATTAAAAATACGCTAAATTACCTTGTAAGACATTAATAATTGGGATTTTACTAAAGGGGTCATTGATAAATGAGGACCTAGTCTAACAGACTCATTATTCTTAGGGAAATATCAGTTGAGTGTTTTTACGGTGAATTACGAAAATGATTTCTAGAAGTAATCCAGTGACAGACTGAAAAAGAGAAACTTTTTCAGCCCAAATTAGTGTTTTGTTTTCTGCTCATTACACACACGACCGTTTTAGGGAATAATATTGTATCTTTTTTATCTGGCTTAACTATTAAAAACTCCCTCCTTCTACAGCCACTTCGTAGCTTTATTTTTCTTGAAAAATCTTTTAGAATATACAACACACATACATACTTTTCTGAATAGATATTGGTAAAACTCCTCGGGTATTTTAATAGAAATCGCGTACCACCGGTATTCACTGCCCTCGATGGCGAAAAGGAGGTGTAGGAAAAGGTGGTGTTTTCTGCACGCGTCTCTGTACGATTAAAAATGAAATTGTTCTCCACCTCTACTCTCTGTGATTCTCTGTGTATAACTGGTTCTCAGTAGAAGATTTTAAAAAGGCAGGAGGAAAGGACAAAATAAAGCCGTGGTGGCATTTCTTCCCCAGGAAGTGATCGAAGCCATCCGCGAGGCGGTAATATACCTGGCACACACACACGATGGCGCCAGAGTGGCCATGCACTGCCTGTGGCATGGCACGCCCAAGGTGAGTGTGTCGCTCGCGGCTTGAACCGCCTTCCCCTCCACTCCCCCGCTCCTTTGGTCTTTGCCCTGATGTGTATCAACATTATCTTTGCAAAGTTGAGCCTCAGGGCCTCCCAGGAATTGGATTTTCTTAGGGCCTAGTGTTTCTCTGTTGGAGTTTTCATTAAAGTACAAAAAGCTTGAGTTGTCTTTATTTGGGAAGGGACCTGTCAAGCAAGTAGAAACAATATATATATCAGGCTTACCCGTATAGAAGTTTTGGTACCTGTCAGGTTCTTTGATTCCTCATTCAGTGATCTTAGTGGGGGAGGGAGGGGCGGGAGGAGATGATGAACACGCGAGATGATGCTCTCGTGGGTGTTCAGTACTTTGAGGGATGAGGGAAAGATCCGTGTTAGTTGCAGGAGTTTAACACGAAATGAACCACATTTCCTTGGTCAGTATCATTTTGTCTTGTAAAGGTGTTGTGCTTTGCCCACTTTTTAAATGAATACCACTTGAGTTTCTGGTGAACCAATAAGTACTGAATACCGTCTGTGTGCTGCACCCTTACGCATTTCCAGTCAGTTCACACACTGAAAGAGATCTCTCCGTTCTCCCTGTAAAAGAAGGTATTTCCACTGGGTTTGCCTCACAGCTAGTAACTTTAGGGTTCCGTACTTAGGTCACGATGGATTGTCACGTACAGGTCTACTAGGATTGGAATAGCTCTGGAAGGACTTAAAGTATATTGCCGTTTTTTTTGGTTCTGGCCACGTACCTGTTTTCACTCATGAGAAAAGTGTGCCAGACTGGTGGAAATTTCGCATTCTAGACATTTTTGGCCATGTAGTTTTTAATCCATAACTACAAGTTGTAAGACAAATTAACTTTTCTCTTTTAAGGACAGGAAAGTGATTGTGAAAACAATGAAGACTTACGTTGAAAAGGTGGCTAATGTAAGTATAAGAAGAGTACAATTTCTGTTATTTTTTGTTTGCTTTTTGTCTTTTTTTTATTTTTAATAAAAGGAAATCACATCTATTGTAGAAAATTTGAAAACTTCAGAAAATTGCCAACAAGAAGATTATTCATTATTTTAGTACAATCTCTTTCTGTGCATCTGCCTTTTTATGGCATTAAGTTTATACTAAATGAGATTTCTCCTTTTTGCATGTAATTTCATACTGTGACAACTTTCCATTTTTATTAGATATTTTTGAAGACCTGATATTTAACTTCTTTAATGAATCTGTCCATTTATGTTATTAAATGCGGAAATTACTGTCTAGAATAAATTTGTAAAGTCAGCAGAGAAAATTCCAGTTGTTAAGTTTTGTAGTTCTTTGGAACCCTTTGGAGATGCTATAAAAGCTCTCCTCATGAAATCATAGAGGGTATGAAAAGTTTTTTCCAGAGAGATTAATCGCCTCGAACGATAGTATTTCCATGTATTTAAATACTTACTAGTTTTCCATAGTATTTCTAGAATATACATAGTAGCAAACGTATGTTAAAGCTTCTGATTTACTGGGGAACTAAAATTGGCCACAACAACTGTATCCTATGAAAAATGCAAAGAGAACTCCTAGCAGCTGGTGGCCACTTTGGACACCGATAAGTTGGCACTCTGTGCCTATGGACGTTCGCAGCTGGAGACCGGGGAGGGAGTATAAGGCCATGTAAGGCAGCTAACTTTTCTGTAACAGAATGAAAGCAAAGATTCTCTAGTGAGTTGTTTCCAACATATGAGATTTTGCTGTTTGTTTTTCATCGTGAAGTAAATCTTCTAACATTTTAATTTGAATATTTTAAATTAGAAATGAGTAAAAACCGAATGTTAGTAGAAAATTCTGAAAGGTATTAATAGTAAAAGACATTTCTTTCTTTCTTTCTTTCTCTCTTTTTGAGAGAGAGAGTGGGGGGTGGGGGGGGATGGACAGAGAGAGAATCCTAACCAGGCTCTGTCCTGTCAGTGTAGAACCCGATGCAGGGCTCGAACCCACAGACCATGAGTTCATGACCTGAGCTGAAATCTAGAGTCTAATGCTTAACCGACTGAGCCACCCAGGTAGCCCCAAAAGTAAAACACATTCTTAAATAATACAATTAGATTTGTTTTAATTTTACAGTTGTATAAACAGTTTTGGGGTTTTTGTGTTTGTTTTGTTTTGGAGAACCTGATCCCAGCAAGGCATTATGATAGTAACAAGAAATGGACAGCGCAGTGCCTTTTTTATCCCACGGAGTTGCTTCTAAAGAGAGGAGATAAACTAGTAACTGCCCATGGATTTAATTTATGGTTATTTAGACATGTTTAATTTTCCACGTATTGGGGATTCTTGACATACTCTCTTATTTCAGTCCTTTTACACGTATAAAGACTTATCATCTTGTGGCCTGGCCTGTGGTCTGTCACAGGATCTTGAGGAGAGTTTGTTTTGTGGAATTGGTGCGTGTGGTATTCCATAAATGTCAGATCAGGGTGGTTGACAGCGCTGTTCATCTTATCAGTGTTTTTACTGATCTGTTTCTCCTTGGCTGCTTCCATCAGGTGCTGAGAAAAGTGTACTAAAAATCTCCAGCTGTAATTGTAGAGGTGTCTTTTTGTCACTGACGTTCTGTTCCAGTTTCTTTTGTATTCACCCAGAGATACTGTGTATGTGGGCATGCTTCTGTGTGTGGGACTTAAAAATCAGAGACTGGTGGTTGTGTGCTGTGTACACATTGTTATGCTTTGTTTGCTTCTCTTAATTCACCTCAGGGTCCTTTTATTTCTACACACACACACACACACACACACACACACACACACACACACACACACACACACACACTTTGTACCTCCCTCGTTCTTTTTAATGACCAGATAGTGTTTCATTATAGGACTTCCGTAACTCAGTTAACCAGGCCCTACTGTGGGATACTTGGGTAGTTTCTAGTTTTTTGTTATTTCTAGTAGTGCTAAAGGACATGCCCTTTGTGCCTTTGCGGAAGATAAATGCCTGGAGATAGAATTGCTAGATCTGAAAGTATGTGCATTTAAGGTTTTTATGAATGTTGTCACTTGGCTTTTCAAAGAAGTCGAATGACTGTACATTCTCATCAGTGACCAGCACGCCTGTTTTTCTCAAACCTTTGTCAAGTTAGTATATTAGCAAGAGTTTTCACTTTTGCCTATATGATAGGTGGAAAATGGTATTTCGTTGTTTTAATTATTGTCCTTAATTAATGAGTATTATTTCCTATGCTTAAAGCCAGCTGTCCCATGTTTTCTGTGAACTATGTTCTTTGCCCATTTTTAGTAGTGTTGGTCTTTATGGTAACGATGTTAGACTTTGTCAGTTTTCTCCAGTTTTTTCTTTTTTAATGTTTAGTTATTTTGAGAAAGTGTGTGTGTGAGCAAGGGAGAGGGGTAGAAAGAGAGGGAGAGAGAATCTTAATCAGGCTTCATGCTCAGCATGGAGCCCTATATGGGGCTCGATCTCATGGCTGTGAGATCGTGACCCTGAGCTAAAATTAAGAGTCAGAAGCTTAACCCACTGGGTCACCCAGGCATCCCTCTCTGGTTAGTTTCTAACTGAAACATTATTACCTGCCATGTTCTTTATACGTGGCTCTGAATGAGTATTTTCAGAAGTCACATACCCTCTCCAAGTAAAAATGATTGATATCATTACTTAGGATACAAAAAGAATATGCCACAAGCTGTGAAAACGCTTTTTTTCATAAAGTAGAAGTTCTTAAACTTTGGAACAGTGTCAGCATCGCGGAAGTAATTCTCTTATTTCAAGAGGTGACCTTTAAGTCACCACGGACATGTTTTGATCTTGTGCTGCTATATTAAAAGCGGTTATTTTTACCTAATTCTCATATTCATTATATACATATATTTTTTTAGTTTATTTTTTTAGTGTTTCTATTCTAATTAAACAGGATTATTTTAAAGAAATTAGACAATAGGGGCGCCGCCGTGGCTCAGTGGGTTGAGCATCGGATTTCGGCTCAGGTCATGATCTCGCGGTTTGTGAGTTCGAGCCCTGCGTCGGGCTCTGTGCTGACAGTTTGGAGCCTGCTTTGGATTCTGTGTCTCCCTCTCCTCATGCTCTGTCTCTCTGTCTCAAAAATAAATAAACGTTAAAAAAAAAAAAAAGAAAGAAATTAGACAGTATACAAAAGAAAATGAAACATTACAGTGTCCTTCCTTCCAGGATTTTCTATGTACACATGTGTATTTTGTATCTTATATGTGATTATATCTGAGTGTATATACTTTCTTTTTCATGATTGAAATTATATATACGTAGTTCTACATTCTTGGGCTTTTTTTCCCACTTCCACTTGAACTTTTTGAGTTTAATTTCAAGTAGTAATTTATTAACAGGATACTTATTTTTGAGAGGTGTTACATCCTGGTTAAAAAACAAGTGAGTCTCGCCTATTTGATACTGAAGAATGTGCTTTTGCTTTTCTTTGTTTCTTGTAATCAACCTAGAATATCATTAACTAGGTCCTGATAAGAGAGGAAGTTCCTTTGAATGGCTTTTATCTGTCTTGTTTCTATCACTTTAGATAGTCGTTGGGTTGATAATCTTTATAAAGTGACTCCACAGGTATACTAAAGGGGAGAGGCTGTACATGTTTCTAACCTTTCCTGGCTTCCCTTTCGTACAGGGCCAGTACTCCCATTTGGTCTTATTGGCGGCATTTGATTGTATTGATGATACTAAGCTTGTGAAGCAGATAATCATATCAGTAAGTAATTAATTCTGATGGTCTTGGATAGAACTTAAATTTGTGGCTGTGTCAGTTTGACTTCATACCTATAAGTGTAATGACCTGGAAGTGTGCTTTCTGCCAGTATTTTGTTTTATTTATTAATTTGTTTGTTTAGTATTTCATTTGTTTTTATTTGTTTTTCTGATTTTAATAAGATATAGTTGACGTATAACATTATGTAAATTTAAGGAATACATTGTGTTGATTTGAGATACTCATTTATTGCAAAATGATTACCACCAAGTTTTATTTATTTTTTTAGTTGACTCAGTTAAGTCTGTTTTGGACACTTGCTTCTTTCCTGTACAAAACAACAATATTGTAACTTGATATTAATAATATTATTTTAAATTTGCAAAAGACTGGTTAAATTAGGATAACATGGCTGTCAGACCACAGGACATGCTAAATGAAAAATTAGCAACGCAGTGCTCGGGTTTGCTCAGAAATTCATTGCCATAGTAATTCTGCAGTTAGTCAGGAACCCACAGGGAGCGGATGCCCATGACCTTTCTCTCCTTCCTTTGGAGAAACGACCTGTGCACAATTACCCAACTTATCAGTGCCCCTTCCTGGATGGAGCTGATAAAACTCCCTCAATTGCGATACTCCTTAGAGCTTCCGTGAAAGCTTTGTCGGAGTCCTATTAAAAATTCTCAGAAAATTCCTTTTCATTTCAGCAGTTCCTTGTAGCCTGGTCCAGCAACCATGAAGTGGTAATAAAGAAATGCAGTTCATTTAACCCTAAGTTTGCCTTCAGGAAAACTAAGTCGTCCTTTTGGCATTCTGCGATGCCTGCCTCTTTTTCTGACTTCTGACTGTGTCATCATTTCTTCCCTTCCCTTCCTTTCTTTCTAGTGCATAAACGGTGTGGGGTACATGACAGAGGTCACGGGGGTGGGGATGGGCAGTTGCAACATTGGTAGCAGTGACCAAAATTAGAAGCCTCTTAAAACAGTATGATCTGTATAGACTTGGATTACACGAACCTTTGCTTCATACATACAGGTGGGGCCCTTCGGCCAATCTTAGTGACAAAAGCAGCTTCTCCCTTGTGGACGTTCAGAAAGAGACTTTACCTGTTGGCATGCGGTGGTGCTGTGGCCTCTCTGTGCAGCCGGTCTGGACCGGTAGAGCTGGTGTAGTAGAAAAAAGGGACCAGCTGGTCCAGGGGTAGATGCCAGCTGTCGGTCCCAGTGTGTGTGAATTTCTCATGCCCTCGCTGTCATGTTGCGACTTTCCCCTTGACTGTTTTAAGACTGCGATGACTTTCTTTGGGGTAGGATTGTGGGAAGAAACAAGTTGGCAGGACTTTCATGACACAAACTGAGTATTTTGGCATGTTCCTTGTGACTTTATTACCCTTTTGACTCCAATCAATAATGATTGTTTTTCATTCCGGTGACAGAGATGGGAGGCCATAAATTGGCAAAATGAATAAAGTTGTTTCACGAAAATGGAAACAGGCTGGGCTATTGAAAGTTCGCTTTTGTTTTAATATTTTCACAACAACTGCAATTTGCATAAGTGTTCCAAATGGATTTCAAGAGAGGCCAGACTCCCTTCAGGATTTGCCTCCGTTGTCTGCTAGATTAATTTTTGCCCAAGCATTCATCCCACTTAGAAGTTGCTTGTGAAACAGTGTTGATTCCTTGTGCTTACCGGTTTGATTCCCACAACTACTTAAGCTACATTCCTGATGACTTGCTCATACTTGGGGCAGCTTTCCCTGAGAGTGGCCTCATGTGCTGAACTCTTGCTTCTAACTGACGAAACTGTGTATCCTTACGCTCTGTTATGGCTAGCGACGGGACTCGGGAATGCCGATACCACCACGAAACCTGGTGTGGCGTTCAGTGCTTTTCGCAAATACCCAAGAAAGCGTAGCGTGGCCGCTAAGCATTCTTCTGTTCAGGGGTAACCAGACTTCCTGAAACGTCAGGTTGAAACCACAGCCCGGTCATCTGAGCCTTCCTCTTTCTCCACCTGCTTTACTTTCCAAAATAAACATGCTGCTAAAATTGATCCGTTTTTACCCTGGAATCGTGGGTGTGGTGCGGCTGCTCTGACGGCACGTTCCTCTGAAAAGGACGTAGGCAAACCGGCCAGTTGCTGTTTGAAAGTGAAGAATATTGATGCATACTTTAAAATATATTATCTTCTAAATGTACACAAAGGTACAAAGGATGATGCAGCAGACACCCAGCCTCCCAGCATCTGACCAGAAGTAAAACCTGACAGGCACACTGAAGTTCGAGCCTTTTGTGGACCTGTCCTGACTGTGTATCCCACCCTCCCCCATACCCACTGGGATGAATTGTCTGTTGTTTTGGAGCCTTGTCCTTTCGCTGTATGTAAATGTATATGGTACTGTTTTGCATGTTTACAGATTCTCCATAAACGATGCCTTGCCTGTTTTTTTCTGCACCTTGCTTTTTTCTTTTGGCATTGCCTTTGTGCGGTTCAGGGGGGGTCGGCAAGTTTTTCATAAAGGGCCAGATTGTAATTATTTTAGGATTTGTGAGCCATTTTATGATCTTTGTTCCCTAGTCTTGGTTTTTTTTGTTTTGTTTTGTTTTGTCTTTGTCTTTAACGACCCTTCAAAATATGAAAGCCACTCTTATCTCCTTGGATATGTGAAAGCAAGCTGCAGGTTGGATTTGACCCACGGGCCATGGCTTGCCCGCCCTGTTCTAAATCCCTGATTTTCAGTGCCAGATAGTATTGTACTATGAGTAGAATAATTTTTCCAGTTTTCTCTTGGAGACTTAGATTGTTTATAATTTTAAAAATACTTCAGTTCTCTTTAGATTTTGCTATCCCACGTGATTTTATGAGCATTCGTGTAGGTCTCCGTGTTTTTCTAAGGCGTTTACGTAGCAGAATGGATGGGTTGCCAGATACCCTGCACAGATGTTTACAGAGTCACGTGTGGTATTTGCCACCCAGACACCACAAAACCTGTTGCATTATGCAGTGCTTTTAAAAATAGCCAAGACAGCTTAGTGTTACTAAGCATTCTGTTCACAGTAACTGGCTTTCCTGAAATGTCACAGCCTCCGCTCTCCTTTTTTATGACCAAGCCCCAGTTCAGTCTCTAGACAGCGCTCTCTGCTCTCCCAGCCGGACCTGCTCTCCACATCCTGGCAGTTTGTCCTTGCTCTCCATTCATTCAGCGGTTAATCAGGACGTGACCCGGGGCTCACAGAGTCAGACGCGTTCACAGACCAGGAGGGCACATGAGGAGCCCGGCCGGGTGTGGGGGGGTGGGCTATGGGGAAAGGAGGAGGTAGCTGCCAGCTTCTAGGAACTTGAGCTCCATAGGGATAGAGGCTCCTGGTTTCGTGTTCTTTTTTTTTTTTTCCTATTTAATTGCGGTACAATACACATAATATCAAACTTGCCATCTTAACCTTTCCCTGCGTTTTTGCATAGTTTTTTTTTTATTGAAGTAAAGTTGGCATACAATATTATATTAGTTTCAGGTGTATAGCATAATGATTCCACAGTTATTTACATTCCTCCGTGCTCCTCATGGTGATGCATCCCCATTGGTCCCCAACAAGGTCATGACAATATTGTTGACTCTGTACCCTATGCTGTACTTTACAGCCCTGTGACTTACTCACTATAAAACACAAAATAAACATCAGAAATATACTCAAATACAAAGAACAAACTGGTGATAAGTGACCTTTATACTTCTCCTGCAAGTCACTCCACTCGTGTAAACCTTGGGCTTCTTATTGGTGAAATGGAAGGAGCCCTAGTACCTCTGTCAAGGTGCTGTGAAGAGTATTTAAGATGAAGGGTGTTCTGCTCACAGCACTGGCTCTGGTTCCTTTTAAGCTCTTAACAAGTGTTAGCTTCTGTTGGTGATCACAGGAAGCACCATACACTTTTGCGCAGATAATGAGGGAAGCTTGGGATCTTAAAAAGACAACCATGGCTCTTGCGTGGAATCTGGAGCTGGCGTTGCCAGTGTCTGGGTCACAGATTTGGTAGCGTTGTGATCTCCTCGATGACCAACTTCATCTTTGGCTCGGTTCCTTGCGTTAAATTACTAACCTCACTGTAATCAGTAGTTACTTAAGAGATCAGAACATCTAAGTATATATTATCTCACGGAGAATTCCTTTCCATGGAGTCAGAGCCCTGCCACTGTCCTCGGGCAAGTCACCTGCCCCGTTTATGGGTTCCTCATCTGAAAACCTCAAGTGTTGGACTGAATTCTTTCTGTGGCCCCAGCCACTTCTGCAGAAATCCCTGCTGCTCAAACACGTATGGCT
Organism: Felis catus; assembly: GCF_018350175.1. Taxonomy (NCBI): domain Eukaryota; kingdom Metazoa; phylum Chordata; class Mammalia; order Carnivora; family Felidae; genus Felis; species Felis catus. The sequence continues at coordinate 8,626,656 of NC_058380.1, forward strand.
TTGAATATCTATTAGGGCTTGTTGCAAGAAATAGGAATGTTGGGGCGGGGGGGAACGATTTTTTTCTGTTGCAGATTCTCTCTTAAGAATACAGGAGTTTTTTCACAGTGACTTTCCTGTCTGAAAACATCAGGGCATTTATACAGGAGCTTAGTTGGGGTGGGGATGACATTGCCTTTGTTACTTAAATTCAGACAACTAGAAAAGGAGATTATTGTTCTTGGTTAGTTGATTGGAAATGTCATAGAGTGTAATTATTTGTAACTGCTCCGTGGAGTCTTTCTGCATTTATTTCCTTCCCCCGCCCATTTTTGTTTTCAATGCAATCCTTAAACAGCCTTCATTTGCCATGAATAAGCAGCTAACTTTAAAAGCCTTTATTCACTTGTGCGATTTAACAGAGTTCCTTTATCTGTCTTCACATACATCTCAGTGGGGAAATTCTAATAAGAATGTTCTTCATCGATGCTGATGCTGCATTTAAAGCAGCTGCAAATTGACTGTATCTGCTCAGTGACCCCAGCAAGCGGTGTCCCTAGTAATAGTGGCCTAAGAACTATTGGTCATGGTGAATGAAGAGAACTCCGTTAAATATTTTTTTTAAGTCCTTGAGCTCGGTCACTTATATAAATGGATTTGTTCAGTAATGCTAGTCACAGTGCAGACTCCAGTCTGTGTTCTGAGTGTAAATCCTTGTGCTTTAATGACATGATTTCAAACTTAGCTCCACGTTTTCTTTTACGTACATTGGGAAAAATAGTGGAGAATGTACCCTTCTGTACCTCTTGGATTTCAAGTGCACATTATTGTAAGCACCTAGATTCATTTTTTGTGTCTTTGATTTCACAGGAAATTATTAGTTCCTTGCCTAACATAATAAATGACAAATATGGAAGGAAGGTCCTCTTGTATTTACTGAGCCCCAGAGATCCTGCACACACAGTGCGGGAAATTATTGAGGTTCTGCAGAGAGGAGATGGGAATGCACACAGGTAAGAATAGTACAGTGGCTTGAGCCCTTTGTTTTCTGGTGTGGTTGCTTATTTTGAGTAGCTTACATTTCCAGAAATCTCCTCACGCATTCATATCCTCTATTGTGCTTCTCTAAAACTTGGAAGGTGAATCCCATTTTTAAGCCTGTGATTTTGGCAGATTCTTTAAAGTTTTTAATCTAGAAAAGGAGATAAATGTATTGTGCCAAAAGAATGCCTCTGAGTGCCTGGCACAGAGTAGGCATTCATTGTGTGGTCCGTTTTGGTTTTGCTGCATTTATTTGTTTTAAACTGGAGCAAATTTTTTTTTTTTAATTTTACTTATTTTTTTTAGCTCTGGTATGGCTATCATACAGTGTTATTTTAGTTTCAGGGGTACAATATAGTGATTCAGCAATTCTGTACATTCTTCAGTGCTCCTCATCGTAAGTGTGTTCTTCACCTATTTCATCCACTCCCGTCCCCACCTCCCCTCTGGGTAGGTAACCATCAGTTTGTTCCCTATAGGTGAGAGTCTGTTTTTTTGTTTGTCTCTCTCTTTTTTTTTCTTAGTTGATTTGATTTATTTCTTAAATTCTGCATATGAGTGACATCATATGTTATTGTATTTGTCTTTCTCAGACTTATTTCACTTAGCATTATACTCTGTGACTCCATCCATGTTGCACACGGCAAGATTTTATTCTTTTTATGGCTGGGCAATATTCCATTGTCTCTATAAACCACATCTTCTTTGTCCATTCATCTGTTGATGGATACTTGAGCTGCTTCCATAGTTTGGCTATTCTAAATAACGCTGCAATAAACATAGGGGTGTATTTATCTTTTCAAATTAGTGTTTTCGTACTCGTTGGGTATATACCCATTAGTGGAATCACTGGATCATACGGTAATTCTGTTTGTAATTTTTTGAGGAACGTCTGTACTCTTTTCCACAGTGGCTGCACCAGTTTGCATTCCCACCAACAGGGTTCCTTTTTCTCGACATCCTCACCAGCACTTACTGTTTCTTGTGTTTCTGATTTTTTTTTTTAATTTTTTTTTTCAACATTTATTTATTTTTGGGACAGAGAGAGACAGAACATGAACGGGGGAGGGGCAGAGAGAGAGGGAGACACAGAATTGGAAACAGGCTCCAGGCTCTGAGCCATCAGCCCAGAGCCTGACGCGGGGCTCGAACTCACATAATTCGATATTGTAGAGAGTAGAGTCCATAAAGTAGTCTAATCCTGTCTTCTAATTTGTTGTTGTTTGGGTATTACATCGGGCAAGGTTCACTTATTAAGTGCTAATTCTGTGACAGGCACTGTTCAGATCCTGGAGACACAAAGATGAAAGCGAGGTATCCCACCCTTATAAGTTGCTCACTACCTGCACACCACAGAGAGAGAAACGATTACGCCAAGTTGGACCAAGACTGTTTCTTAAAAATGTTTAGTGTGTATTCATTTTTGAGAGAGAGAGAGAGTGTGTATGAGCAGGGGTGGGGCAGAGAGAGACATGCAGAATCTAGGGCAGGCTCCAGGCCGCCGGACGTGGGGGTCGAGCCTGCGAACCGCGAGATCATGATCTGGGCCGAAGTCGGATGCTTAACTGACTGAGCCACCCAGGCGTCCCTGACGCAGATTGTTTAAAGCCCGTAAAGGGGGGCGCCTGGGTGGCGTAGTCGGTTAAGCGTCCGACTTCAGCCCGGTCACGATCTCGCGGTCCGTGAGTTCGAGCCCCGTGTCAGGCTCTGGGCTGATGGCTCAGAGCCTGGAGCCTGTTTCCGATTCTGTGTCTCCCTCTCTCTCTGCCCCTCCCCCGTTCATGCTCTGTCTCTCTCTGTCCCAAAAATAAATAAACGTTGAAAAAAAAAAAAATTTAAAGCCCGTAGAGGTTTTTGTGGTGATAAGATCACTGTCTTTCCTTCGCCACTCATCTCACCCGAGTGCCTCGTTCGCCACGCTCCTACAGTAAGAAGGACACCGCCATCCGCCGGCGAGAGCTCCTGGAGGCCGTCTCTCCGGCTTTGTTAAGCTACTTGCAAGGACACGCCCGCGAAGTGGTGCTGGATAAGTCTGCGTGCGTGTTGGTGCCCGGCATTCTGGGAGCTGCCACGGGAGACGTCCAGCCCGCCATGAGCGCCATCGCCGGCTTGGCGGCCGCAGAGTTGCACCCGGGCGGCCAGGACGGAGAGGTAACGTGCTGTCGCGAGACGGGCAGAAAGCTGCAGCGTCGCACAGACGCCGGCCACCGAGATCAGGGCTCGAAGAGAACTCCGATGCGGACTGCCTCCCCTCAGCCCGAACCCGCGGCACATCTGACCCTGCGGATTCGGAACACGGTGCCGCTGCAGGGCTGTCCTTCTCAGAGCTTCCCGTGACTTCCTCTTACCCACAGAGTCGAGACCGTCGTCTTAACGCGGCTCTCTGCGGCCCGTGGTTGGCACCAGGCTGCCTTCCTAGCTTTTGCTGTGTTCTTCACTCTGTTTTGAATTCACTGTGGATTCTTGCACCTCTCTGCATTCGCACGCGCCTCTTTCCTCACCCTGGATGCCACCTGTGTCCCCATTTTGCCGTGCTGTCCCTGTAGAAAGCCTCACTCATCCTAGAAGTTGCCCAGAGTCCCTCTCCTTGAAGTCTTCCCAAGTTCCCTCCCATTAAAAGAGTCTGCTCTTTCTGATAGCTCCCCTGCCTGCCTGCCTGCCTTGGCCCGGGACTCCTTCTGCCTTACCTTTTAAGTTCCTTGATCCACACGCCTCATCTGTGCTGGGCGGCGGTCAGCCCTGTTCCCCCATCCCCCAAAGCTTACCGTTTTGCTGAACACAACATAGAGATGAATACGTACCCAGATAATTACCCACTAGAGGATGGAGATACCTGCTATAAAGGACACGTACGTGTTCTCTGGGGCCGTATGAGAATGGGAGCCAGCCTGTCCCCAGGAAGGCTTCCCCGAGGCAGTGAAGGTTACACTGAGGCCGGAGGGTCGTAGCTCAGTGAAGAAAGGCAGAGGGAGGAACGTGGGCCGCAGTTGGAAGGAGGGAAGGGTCTCGGCTCATTTGGGGACAGGGCTCAGGGGAGGTCAGCCGGCAGAGGGAAGAAGAGGCAGAGGTCAGACCGGGCAGGGCCTGTGTGTTGGGGAGTCTACTATCTCCTGCTGCGGGCCCTGGGTCTGGACCCTCCCCTCACAGGGCAGAGCGTAGAAACCGGCCAGGAGGATGTAGGCGTGATGAGTTTTCTCTGCAAGGGATGGAGCCCGTTGTCTCCATGCTTGATGAGAGATCCTAGGTGCTGTGGGACCCGTGGGGACCAAGTGTCAGTGTTTCTGCTGTCACACTTCGTCCCACAGGTTCATTTGCACTCAGAACTGACTATTGCAGCCTGAACAGTGGTTGGCAGGACGTTGGGACGAGCGCCGTGTGGTGCTATTCAGCGTGGAGGTCATGAGGCCGCGCCTGAAGTGCCTTTTAGTGGCTCTGGCCGCGGTGTCCCTCTTCCCCTCAGTCTGGGGATTGGGCCAGATCTCTGGTCCCTCCAGGCGTTCAGGGCCACTCCTGATCATGACTTCCCTCCTGAGTGTTGTCAAGCTTCCAACTTGTCTGAGTCCTCACCTGTGTGTGGTGATAGAGAATGGATTGTCGGCCAAGGCGTGGCTGAAGACCACTGTTTAAGTCCCCGCCTTCTTGCCCCCTTGCAGCTTCACGTCGCAGAGCATCCTGCGGGACATCTCGTTCTGAAGTGGTTAATAGAACAAGATAAGAAGATGAAGGAAAGCGGAAGAGAAGGTAGGCTGTGAAACTTGACCTTTTCCTGTATCTCATGTGGAATTTCAGTAATTCCTGACGTCCCTGAACTGTATGCCGGTCATTTATGTCCAAGTGAAACTTGCTGAGTGTTTACAAATGATGTCTATGAACGAGAAGTAATTTAGGGGTTGCAAATAATGCTCTAGTAGATGTTGGAAATTTACGTCCCATAATCCTTTCCTTTCTCTGTCCACCCTCCCTCACTGTCTCACCTCCCTCGCGACTTCAGGCTTTGGATCTGGCTGGCCAGAGCCCTAAAATGCCACTCTGTTCCTTGAGGGGGTGGGGGCGGGAAGGGGGGGAAGATTTGTGAGTGTCACTACCCCCAGCTGAAAAGTGTATTTATCTCTACTTTGGAGGAAAGGATAAGCAGAAGAAAACTATCCTCCTCAGAATTTTGAGCTAATGCCTGTTTGGCATTGAAAATACATATGACCAAAGAGCAAGCCAGTGCTTGGCCGCTTGCTGCTCTGCAGAAAGTCAGCTTTCAAGAGAAGGACAGCGTCTTTTATCCACCTGGAAAGTGGCATCCCATTCCTGTCTCGGTCCTGACTTTGACCAGACCTTCTGTTACTGAGTTCGAGCTCCATCCAGTATTGTAGCCACTGAAGGGCTTTCCCAAACCCTCATTGTGTCTGGACAAAGCGACAGACCATGAATTTCTGTCTTGAGGCAAGTGGCAGCCTGATGGCTAGTGGGGCGATCAGTACAGTAGTACAGTTGTCACTTCTCACTCTCCCTTGAAGATCAGAGACTTGGGGCTGTTTTTCATTGCACGCTTCCCGTAAAGGAGACAGCTTGTAACACAGTTTGAAGGGAAAATAATGTATTGAATCATCTTTTTCATTATTAAGAATTCAGTGCTCTGTTGAGCTGAGTTTATGTCAGAAAAGTTGTCTGGTTTACTTTTAAAATCCAAAGATTTTTCAAGTGACTTTTGTCCCTAATTCAGTTACACTGGCAGCCTTATAACACGCTTGTGTGGACCTGCCGTGTTCCTCACATTCACGGAGCTCCGAATGGGCGTGGCTGGCTGTCTTGGTCCTCTGTCGCCGTGTAACAAGCCACCCCAAAACTTGGTAGTTCTCAAACAACATCTGATCAGGGTTTGGTTTTGTTCTCCTCACTGTCACCTGGGGCAGCTTGGCTTAGGGTCTGAGTATCTCTGCACTTGGGCGATGGCTGGCGGTGGCCAAGTCCAGCAGCCTCGTGCCATCCCGCCAGGCTGCTTGGGCTTCCTCACAACATGGTGGGTGGGCTCTAAGAGAAGAAAGCAGGTGCGTGGTGCTTTTATGATTTAGCCATAGAAGTTACTTAACATCGCTCTTTCCCTTCTCTCTTGGTTAAGTCCGTCACAGGCCCACCAGGGTTCAAAAGAAGACATTGATTCCAGCTCCGGGTGGGGGTGGGCGCGTGCAGCATTCTAGAACAGCACACAGGACGGGGATACTGTCGTGGTCAGTCACCTTTGGAAAACACCATCTGCCTCACTGGCCGATTGCTGTCCTTTGACCTGTGCCGTGAAGAGCTAAATAACCCTAGGCCTCTTGGCTTTTAAAGGGTCCTCACATTTGAGTATCTTCTGATACTCAGAAGATACTGAATTACATATGCAACCACCCAAGATAGTTACCTTCAAGATAGGTTTGCCTTCACTTCCATCTGTACCCAACCCTAGCTTTCAGAATTTCTGCTTTGTCCAAGAATTAGTTACATACACTTAGATCGCACGGTGAGTAAGATAATATACCAAGCCCTTGGGAATCTGATAATGACAAGCAAGCTAATAACACAAGATGAGTAACATTTTTGACGGGTGAATGGCTAGCTTTGTAGACAGAAATTACCAGGTGTCAATCACAGTAGTCACGTGACCACTAGTCACCTCCTGAGTGAGCATTTTTCACGAGGGAGAACTTGCTCTCATCCAAGCACGAGGTGTTGCTGTCAAACATTCACTTCCTGAATGCCTTTCAGGTCAGGGTTAAATCATTAAATAGTACAAAGAGAAGCAAGCACGGCCAAGTGCTCATTTTATAAGAATTCATTGTTTGTCCTGAGTAATTATTTCTAAACAAAGTCTAAAACCTGGATCAGAGTAGAAGGAAATGGCTGTATTGGAAACACATTAAACAGGGGCGCCTGGGTGGCTCCGTCGGTTGAGCGTCCGACTTCGGCTCAGGTCGTGATCTCGCGGCTCGAGAGTTCAAGCCCGGAGTCAGGCTCTGTGCGGACAGCTCGGAGCCTGGAGCCTGCTTCCCATTCTGTGTCTCCCTCTCTCTCCACCACCCCTGCACTCTGTGTCTCTCAAAAATAAATAAAAAACATTTTGTAAAAAAGAAGAGAATTGTAGGACCTTAATGGCTTTTTAAAATAAAAATGAGGGGCACCTGGGTGGCTCAGTCAGTTAAGCACCAGACTTCAGCCCAAGTCATGATCTCACAGTTTGTGGGTTTGAGCCCTGTCCACATCACGCTCTGTGCTGACAGCTTGGAGCCTGGAGCCTGCTTCGGATTCTGTGTCTCCTTCTCTGTCTGCCCCTCCCCCACTCGCACTCTGACTCACTCTGTCTCTCTGTTTTTCTCTCTCTCTCTCTCTCTCTCTCCGAGAAATAAACAAAAAAATTTAAAAACACACATCAAGTAAATCAGAGCTGGAATTTTTAGTATTAAGGAAGATCGAGTCAGAACTCTCTTTATGCACTTTTTTATTAGAATATTTGTAGATTTAAGGGCAGTAGAGAAGTAGATTGGGAGTTTAAATCTTGGTGTGATGTTCACTAAGCTTCAGTGTATTTTTCAATTTTTCAGGTTGTTTCGCAAAAACACTTGTAGAGCATGTTGGTGTGAAGAACCTGAGGTCCTGGGCCAGTGTAAACCGAGGTGCCATTATTCTTGCTAGGTACGTACGTGTGTGCCTTGGCCGCACAGGCCCCTCCTCCTGCCTGTTGGCGCAGAAGCCCCTTCCTCCACGTTCTTCCTTGGGTCTGTCCTTGGTGTCTGATCGCTGGCCATCGCTCCCGGTCCCTCAGGGTGCAGACGGGCACAGCAAATAGCAGAGGCCAGACGTAACTGTTTCAGTCAGTTCTTGAAAGTTTATTTTGCGGCTTTGACCAAAATAGAATTGGATTCTCTCTCTTGCTCCCTCGCTCTACTCAGGAAAGCGCTTTACGTCTGATTAATGTGTAGGGGTCACTTTCACGACCTTCTTTTCTCCCCAGGTTGTGGAGCCCTCCGACACCCGATTATTATAAATTATGTAATTCATAGGATTTGCCAAGTATATACATTTTCTGGAACATTATTACGGCCGTTGGGAATTATAGATCTCAAAAAAAAAAAAAAGGGATCTGTAGCAACTCGTTCACCTTTTGGCATTTCACGTTGGTTGGGCTTAAACTGTACGTTCCGAAGTAATAAGCCATCAGTCCGGCCAGTGTCACATCTCCTCACCTGGTCCTTGTTCCTGGAAGGCTGTGTTGGCAACCCCTGGACATTTTGCCTTTTGACCCTCCTCGTGCATATGCACAGTCTCCCCCTCGCACACACCCTTCCTGCCTCTGGCAGCCACCTATCTGTTCTCTGTATTTATGAGCTGGGTTTTGTTTTGTTTTGCTTTTGTTGTTGTTTTAAATTAGACTCCACGTGTAAATAAGAGATCACACAGTGTATCATTTGATTGTTTCACATTTATGGTTTTGACCAAAATTGTAATCGCATTCTTTTTAACGAATTAGTCTTGTCCCTGTGAAAACTGACAAAGTTGCTTTTTAAATCATGCCTGACTTTACGTGTCATTTTTCTTACTTTCCAGTATTCTTAAAAGGATTCTGGGAGCATTTGCTACTGAAGTCTGCATGCTAATTGTTTATTTCTAATTAAAATGATAGAGTGCTGATGATTTGTGAATTGAGGCATGTGCTCAACTTGTCTGTTGTTCTCCAGAGTTACTTGGAGTTTATAATTAACAGGTCTTTGAAACTTACGTACGTTCTGTTCCTGGATGTGAAACCCTTCTATTAACAGCATTCATTTAAAATAGATTTGTTTGTTATTGTGAAGTAATCACTGCTGATTTTTTTTTCCCCTGCTGTGTTACCGAGGTTTGGAAAAGGGGATACGTTTGAATTTCCCACAGTATGTCACATGCAGCATGCTGTGTAATTTGATCTGTTTTGTTTGTAAAAGTTAGAAGTCTTTCTTCGGTCTAGGATTTGATTTTGGTACACATATACCCATAAACATGGTCCATACAGACAATCTGTTACTTCAGGTAGATCAGGATCTCCAAATATATGGGTGGTGCGGTTCATTTTGTTCATTTCTTATGAAAATTAGTTCATTTTCAAGTTGAACAGCCAGAATCCATTAGCCGAAACATGAACTTTTTTAATATGAGTTTCTTTACCAGGCGTTTGGAGTGTTAACACCTACTGACATATTCTTTCATTAACGCTCAATTAACTAAAAATTTCAACCATGCCATGAAATTAATTTGTAAAGATTGCTCATCAATCAAAGCTGCTCTTGGGTGGATTTCAAACAGTAGAAGGATACTACAGATTTATCTTGGAACATTGGCATGTAAGATATTTGAGGTTGTGAAGGGGTGCTGAACTACATATAACCTAATAATTAATACAATAATCAGTTTTAATGGTTTTAGAACAGTCATGTGCTTGACTTGTTTGGTAAAATTCTCTGCTCATGTATTTTACTTCAAACTTGTGCAGCATTCCCTAGATCTTTTTTACGGTAAGTGAAAAGGCATCCTTGGTGAGAAAGAGGATCAGCCTTGTCGGCTATCTGGAAAAACGACTCGGGGCAGCAGAATCCTCTAGCACTTAGATCATCGTGGGTTCTAGACACCCTGCCTGGGTTTCGATCCCAGCTCACTGTGCGGTCTGGGGCAAATCACTCAGCTTCTGTGGACCTTCATTTTCTTGGTTGTAAAATTAGATTAGTAATAATCATAGGCTGTTCTGCAAACCATAGGAGATGGTGTATGTAAAATTCTTAGCTTTACGTCCAGCGCGTGTGTTCAGGAAATACTTTTATTACGTCCCCGCGTTATGTGAGTGCGTGCTTAGCCAGAAACTACCCGGTGAGTCACGAATCTGTTAAAAGGGCGCTTTACTTCGCACCTTTGCAAGTGGCAAGCTGGGCCTTGTCCCCCCGCCAACGGCAGAGTGCTGCTCGGTGCTGCTGACCTAACCGTCCTCTTTGTGGACGTGCCGCAAGTTATCAGGACCAGGGACTTGGGGAAATGCCAAGTGGTTTGTTTCTAGGATGTGTTTCTGAGGTCAGCATTAAATGTGGTCGTGCAGGAGGGGGGAGCCCTGGTCTTCTACAGTCGGGTGCCTGTGCCCCAGCCCCTATTTAAAGAGAAAGGGGTCTCGCGGGCTCTTGGTAGCAGCCTCTGGGACTCCGTTCCCTTGTGGGGATAGGGCTCCAGCAGGCTTCCAGGAAGCAGAGCTGACTGGTTTGTTTTAGTGGCTCCCGTTCATGAAGTAGTCGCTAAGTGCGGTGCCCTGGCGAGGTGCTTCCCATATGTGATCATTTGAGCCTCAAGAAATCTCTCCGCTAGGGGGTGGCTTGTGTTGTTGATCCTGTCTCTAGGTCAGGAAACAGACATTTTAAATAGCACGCTCTGGTGGGTACAGTGGCTGAGGGAGGTTTCAAATCTAGGCCCTTAAGCTCCTCACCCTTTTGGATGTTTTAGCCACGGAGTTTAGAAGGAAGGCTCTTAGCTGCTTCCCTCTCGGGCCCTCCGCCTTTCCTGCCTTGCCCCTGGTCACTGGTGCTACGCGGTCACTCAGGGAAGTCTTCTCGGTCATCTGTGTGCCCCATGGTACCGTGAAATAGAGAAGTAAAACACAAGGTTTCTGTTCTTGAGTTTCATCTGGGTAGGAAAGAGGGGCTAGAATCCATGCAGTAAACACATTTAAGACCGGGTGTTAGTCCTAAGATAACCAGCGAGTGTAAGACCCCTTCTGTACGGAATGGAGTTCCGTGTGATCTGCCAGCAAGATTATAAAACGTTTTCTATTTATGTGCTCTCAGAATATAGGCTCCCAGCCCCCCTCATTCATCTGGTGAATTAAAAAGATGTGTTTATGATTGTCAGGCTTGTCTCACAAATCGGTGAACTTTTTCTACCTTGGGTGGAGATAGTATTGGCAGATGGTTAGGGGTTTTTATGAAATGTCATTTTTTTATTGGTTGATTGTTGTCTCCTCAGCCTTCTCCAGAGCTCCGATCAAGAAGTTGCAAACAAAGTCAAGGCTGGACTCAAAGGCCTCATTCCCACATTGGAGAAAAACAAAAATGCCAGCAAAGGAATAGAAACGCTGCTTGAAAAACTGGCCGCCTAGTGGAGATAGTTAAGAACAAGATGGAATCTTCTTTCCTGTTCTCTTTTCCCAGAGCGGGAAAGAAGGGCCAGGGGCCGCCTTCCTGGGAGTCTGGGTGCTCTGTGTTTGTGCTTCTTCTTTGTATAAGAGTCTATTTATAAAACAGTTTTCTAAAAATGGTCTTTTTTTTTTTTTTTTTTTTTTTTTTAATCCCAGCCAAGTCTTCTGTCTTTGGAGTGCTGAGCAAATCACACGAGGCCATGACATAAAAGGCTTAACCATCGTATACAGGGGGACCAACCAGGTACATCCCAAGTAGAAGCAAGAGTTGATTCAAAGGAGAAGAGGTCTCCTTGAGCAGTGGTCTGAGAGGGCTTCAGGGAGGGGGTGGCACTTGGGGACCTTGAAGGAAGTCAGGGTGTAGAAAAAGGGAGCCCTGGGGAGTCTGTTGGGAGCAGTGAGGTGAAAATTAAGCGTTTTGCAGGCACTTCAGGAAGCCTTACGACCCAGAGACAGGATGGCCTCAGGCGACAGCAGCCGCCACATTCCCTGCTGCTTTGGGGATTGGGTTTGGGGATTGGGTTTCGGGTTAGGTTTTGTTGGCCAGGCATTCAGGTAAGTTCAGGCTCCTGAGAGGAAATGTGCTACAAGAATGAGGGGGTCACAGTGGGGGCTGGGTGAAGGTCAAGGTCACCGGGAAAGTCTCCCTATCTTGGGAGCCGCACCTTCCCAGTAAATAGCTCCCTGTGATCAGGCATTTTTCCTTAGGACTTTGCCTTAAGCAGCTGAAGACTTGACAGGGTTCGAGTTAGAAGAAAGGCGATGCAAATTTGTGAACAGTGCAGAAATTTAAATTTAGGCGCGGGTAGGTTGTTTGAATTTTAAAACTGTGCTTGGCGTTTAGCAACAAAGTTGAAGGGTTGGTAGACTCATCGTCGCCCCCACCTGTGACAGCCTGGCTGCCCTGGACACCGAGCCCCATAGCTTTCTCCCAGTAGCCTGTCCGGACACGCCCTGGGGTCTGTCACTGCAGGGCACCTGCTGCGGAGTTGCTGTGCCTTACCTGGCCGGACTGTGGCGGTCCAGCACTGCCCCCCACCACACCCCCACAGGATACCAGCATCCCACCTGCCAGGGACAGGGAGTCCTGGCCCTGGAGCCCGAGAGCCCATGCCTATAACTTGGGGGTCCTCTCCCCAGCCCCCACCGGGTCTCAGGGTGGTGGGGGATTGAGGTGAGGAGGTAAATACAGAAAAGACAACGGCAGAGCTTGCTTCTGTTTAACGAACACACTGGGAGCTTGTGTTGTCCACGGAAAGGGCGTGTTCACCAAGAGGAGGAAAAAATCCCTACTGTTCTGTCTACGAGACTAAACAAACATATAAAATTAGAGTAGAGTGGGGCCAACGCAGCCTGTGTTCCTCTGCCCGCTCCTCCACACCCCTGCTTTTGCCCAGCTGGGAAGGAACTACTTCCCCTTCTTTTCAGCTCCACTGCGTTTTGAAATGCTTTGGAGTTTCTATTGCGGGTTTTATTTGTTCTCTTTCAAATGTTGGTTGTGGGCATTACAGATGGAGACCTTTCCCCAGCCCTGGTCCCCATCTTCTCTCTGTCGTCCCAGGAGAACGGCATCATTTTGGAGAAGTCCGTGTTCAGGTCTTACGTGGTGATGCTGCCCTAGGTTGGTAAACAATTGAGCAGTGAACTGCCCTTACGTGGCCCATACCATTTCAGTTTTCCTGGTGTTAATCAACTTGCTTCCTTCATTTTCATTTGTGTATTTTTCTACATCCTTCCTGGTGTTTCCCAAACTTCTCATCAGAATTGCTTCAACGTTTCTAGCAGGTACCATTTTCCTCCTTTCTTCAGCCTGGAAAGGCTCCCATGTTACTCAGGTGTCCCCACCTTTCCCCGTGGCTCCGGTGTCCTAACTGGTGTGCTTTGGTGCCACTGTGCCACACGTGGGTCCTAGAAGTGCCGAGGTTTTAGCAGCCTCCTCCGTCACTCCGCGGGGCCACGCGAACATTTCGTGGTGTGGCTTGTCCAAAAGAACTCTGGTGTGAACTAATCCCAGGGGACTATTCCTTGAGTCACTGGTGGATTGAAGGTGGCTGGCCAGTGAACCTTGGAAGTGGGGTTCCTGGGGAAGGTTTCTTAGATCACAGGCCCCCCGCCCCAGGAAGGGTCCCTCTCCTGCCAGCCAACCTTGGATGTGCTCACTGGACGCTCAGAGCAGGCATGCTATCGCAGCCGTAGAAGACAGCATGCTGACCATGGCTGAGCCAAAGATGGAAAGTCGATCTGTGGGAGAAATGAGTCCTTGGGAGATGCCCTGCTACTGGACTCCTGGTTCCGTGAGGCAATAGCCCACTCATCAGGCCATTTTGAATTGGATCCTTAGACACCTGCTGCCAAGAGTGTGCTAACCTGACTCCCAATATTAGTTTCCACACTGTAACACATTGAGCCGACTAGCATTCCCATTTCCCCTTAGAGACACCCCTCCTGGAGGCAACTGGCTTTCTGGATGTCCTGAGGACCTGCTATACAACCACCATCATCATCCTGGCCGTCTCTTCGTTTCTCCTACGGAAAGCCCATTTCCAGGATCCCATGCATTTTTTTCTTGTTTTAGCCCCTCTTGAATGGGGCATAATCTCTAGTAACTTGCTATGAAAGAATGCAGGTGAGAGTGAACGTCTTCATTACACACCCTTTCACGCCTGGGTGCCTAGTTGAGCTGGATATAGAATTTTGGTTGGAAATTAATTTTGCCTCAAAATTTTAAGGACGTGGGTCAATATTTCCTTTGATTTAGGGTTGCTGTGGAACCCTTACACCACCCTCGTTCCCACCCTTTTTTATATGTGCCCTTTTGTAGGGGAAGTGCTTCTCCGGAAGGTGACAGGACACTTTTTAATCCCCAGCTGCCTTATCTTGCAGGTCATTGTGCATTGGTGTATGAGGTGTGTCTGTTTTCCATCCTTCATGCCGGGCATTTGGAGATGTTTTAGAAAATTTCAGTTCTTCCCTTCTGAGAGTTGGATTTGTATCATTTCCGTCTCTGTCTCTTTTTTTTTTTTTTTTTCCTGTTTTCTTTATTCTTTGGAATTGCTGTTAACTACCATTTTGAATGCTGGTTTGATCCTCTAGTTTTCTATTTTCATTTCTTTGGCTTTTTGTTTTGCCCAGAAATGAGAGACCTATTTCCTCTCCATCTTCTGCCAGCCTTTCCACTGAAGTGTCCTTTTTTTTTTGTGCCTTGGATGAACTCTCTTACTTCTCGGGATGTTGTATTTTATGTTCATTTTGCTTTGTTTTGTTTTACTTTGCTTTGTTTTTTTTCTATTATCTGCTCTTTGGTGTACTTTGGTCTCTTGCGTTTGAGGCTTTGCTGGAGAGATCTTTGGTTCTCTGTATATTTAAGACCCTGAAACCTGATTAGAAACGGGCTAGCCTGTTATTATAGCACAGGGGTAGGGGCTGCTGTTTCACTGAAGTCCTCCAGACCTCAGGATGTCTAGGCCTTTTGTCTGGGGCCCTGAAGTGCCTCTGGAGAGAAATCCACCTGCCTGCCAGTTTTCTAGTTGCTCAACACTCATTGTGCAGATCTGAATTAACCCATATACTTACCGTAAGGACAGTGCCTCTCCGTCGTGCTGTCTTCTCCACCGGGGCCCTAGCCTAGTGGAATGGAACCTATGCAAGTCCAGACGAGGACTTCTGCCAAGGTTTGGAGTGGTAGTAAACCAGTTTGAAGCAGTCCCCCGTTTTCCATCCCACGTCTCTCCCCAGTACCTAGAACCTCGAACTGCTGACATGGCGCTTATACCACGGGGAGATTTCACCTGCTCTTCTGCATTCACCTTTCTCAGCCCTGCCTCCCTCACTGCTCTCTGTTCCTCCAGATATTTGTTGCAAGCGCACACTCACCGGTGGCTTCTCTCCCAGGCACTTTGTTCCAGGGAGCGTGTACCGTTCTTATTCTTAGCAGAAATCTACACATGGTTTCAACCAAACTGAAAAGAACCCGGCTGGCTGCGGCGGGGGAGGTTATTTTCCATGGAAGAGCTTGATTCGAGAATGTCTTTCATTGCAAAATTCAGCTTTTTGCAGTTTTCAGATTGCACCAACCCCGCGCTTTCCCCAGGGATCAGACTCTGCCTACAAAGAAGGAAGACCCCTGTTTTCCTTTTAAGCCTGGGGCGCCATGCCTTTGTGTAATGGAATCAGGACCCTTTCAGGAAACTTCCTGCGTGCTTGATCTCAGAGGATTGGCTCTTCTAGGACATGGCGCTTCTGTTACTACGTTCAAAGAAATTTTGAAAAGATTACATCTTAATTATAGCGGGTTAATCACTCTTAAGTCTGAGAAAGAGGAGGGTGTGTGCGTATTTTTAGACTAAGAGAGCACAGGTCTCAAAAACAGCAGTTAATACTGAGCCACTAACCGTAAACTTTCTACGCCAGAACTAATGAATTAAACAAACAAAAATCTGCTGCTTGAGTTCTTTTCTCACTTCTGATCTTGCTTAACCTAAGGAAACTAAATGTATAATAATCTCTACCTGATACATGTTCAATTAAGCCCCTTTGAGTTGGTGAGTTGAAATCCTAACCCCCCTATAAGTCAGAATGTACTGTATTTGGAGACAGAGCCTTTATTTTAATTTTTAAAAATTTTTTTTTCAACGTTTATTTATTTTTGGGACAGAGAGAGAGAGACAGGGCATGAACGGGGGAGGGGCAGAGAGAGAGGGAGACACAGAATCGGAAACAGGCTCCGGGCTCTGAGCCATCAGCCCAGAGCCCGACGCGGGGCTCGAACTCACGGACCGCGAGATCGTGACCTGGCTGAAGTCGGACGCTTAACCGACTGCGCCACCCAGGCGCCCCGAGACAGAGCCTTTAAAGAGGTAACATAGGTAAAATGAAGTCATACGGGTGTACCCCAATCCAATACGGCTGTCGTCCTTAGAAGGAGATGAGACCCCACTCACGTAAGAGAAGACTATGTGAAGACAGCCAAGGAGGGAAGCCACTCAGTGAAACCAACCTTGCTGACACCTTGATCTTGAACTTCTGGCCTCCAGTCCTGGGAGGAGATAAATCTCTGTTGTTTAATGCACCCAGCCTGTGGTATTTGTTATGGCCACCCTAGCAAACTAATTCATCTTTTCTGTTTAAAAAATTTTTTTTAATGTTTATTTATTTTAGAGAGAGAGACAGGGTGTGAACAGGGGAGGGGCAGAGAGAGAGGAAGCCACCGAACCTAAAATCTGAGCTGTCAGCGCAGACCCCCCACGCGAGGTCGAGCCCACGGACTGTGAGATCATGACCTGAGCTGAAGTCGGACGTTTAACCAATCAAGCCACCCAGGCGCCTCACATCTTTTCTTAAATTTTAAAACACCACCGCTAAAGGGACCTAACCCGAATTCCCTAACCTGCTCCCTGGCGAATTCTTAAGTCTTTTAAATGAACATTCTTAAGCAGGAGACACAGCATGCTCCTTGGATCCCATGACTTTCCTGCGCAGTAACTAAAGGGCTCCTCTGTGTGCATTCCCAAGTGTGCAAACACGCTGCCCGCCGTGTCCGTGTTTGTACCCCAGAGAGTGCCTTGCACGATACGCTGCTGTTCCCACTCCCATCCCTATAAAGGAATAATGTTTGGACTCTTCGATCAAAACGTGTTATCCAACTTTTAAACATGGGTTCGTGCCCGCTGCTGACTCTAAGTGGACAAAGCTGCAGAAATGTGGCAGTGAGAAATGTTGGTCCGTGCTCTCTTGTTGTTCTGAGGGGAATTAATTATGTCTTGAGGGAAAATGATTAGCGCTTAGTTGTGCCTGTTGTGTGATGACCGCTTGAATGGGGCTGATGGGAACCCGGTGAGGTTATGAGAATCATCTGACTGTGCTCTTGATGGCTGTAATTAAGCATAATGAATAATTCAGATAGTTTAAATGACTTCCAGATGTTTGAAAACAGACTTTCCTTTTAGAAACCCTCGTGCTTTTAGAACTCATATTTTTATTGTTAAACCTACCAGTAAAAGACGTGCTAGACTTGCTGTTACCTTCAGCCGTTTGCAGTGGACAAAAGAAAGACCGTGCTTTTTTTTTTTTTTTTTTTTTTTGAGAGAGAGAGAGAGAGAGAGAGAGAGAGAGAGAGAACACTGGCAGGGGGAGGGGCAGAGAGAGGGAGACAGAGAATCCCAAGGAGGCTCCACGCTGTCAGTGCAGAGCCCAATGCAGGGCTCCAACTCGTGAACCGTGAGATCACGACCTGAGCCAAAATCTGGAGTCAGATGCTTAACAGACTGAGCCACCCAGGCGCCCCAAGAAACATCATGATTCTTAAAGATGTGTGTGTGTGTGTGTGTGTGTGTGTGTGTGACAGCAAGAAAGCCACATGGGGGAAAAGGACAAGTCGGGGCTCATTTCTGTTGGCAAATGGACTCCTCTGCTCTATCTGTTTTGCTTAATACCTAAGTCTAGTTCCGAATAGAGAACTGTTGTGTCTGCTTGTGTCAATAACCCAGCAGATACAGGGTTCCCCTCCCACATTTCACAGTCACCCTCTTTGGGGAAGGTGAACCCATCGTGACCTGCCTCCACCTGGCGCAGATGACCCAGGTGTTGCAAATCACACCACCTTTCTTTCCCTTGGCCACAGTTAGCGGGTGTTGATACTCTTCTGAACTAGCATCTGGTTAGAATGTGGGAGAACGTTAAAACCAGGATGTGGGAGTGTGGCGGGCCTTTGCAGGAGATGTTGCAGAGGCTCCTTCCCCTGGGTCTCAAGCTCTTTCGTCTGCTTGCCTGGGTCTTACTGTATTTCATCAGTGCTAAAAATGCACATCTTTTGGGTTACGCCTGGGAGGCTCCGTCGGTTAAGCGTCTGACTTCGGCTCAGGTCATGATCTCACGGTTCCTGAGTTCGAGCCCCGCGTCGGGCTCTGCGTCTGCTCTGCTCAGAGCCTGGAGCCTGCTTCAGATTCTGTGTCTCCCCCTCTCTGCCTGTCCCCCACTCATGCTCTGTCTCTCTCAAAAGTAAATATTAAAAAGTGCACATCTGTTTTTTTCCTAGTCTGACAAATCTGAAAGGATGCATCTTAGAGTTGATGGCATCTTGGCCTGGCCGTTTTTAACAGGCAGCTGTGTTTGTTAGTGACACATAAAATCATGGGTCTTAGAATCCAGGCTGATTACAGATGGGAAAATACAACGTCCCATCTTTTCCTCTGGACCTTAGCCTGCTTTGGTTTTCCATAATAGCTTTCCACTGCCTTCAAAACTTTTATTGCTGGACTCCTAGAGGTGGGGTTAGGGTGAGGTATCTTCTATATAGTTGCACACAAAACACACCCCTTTGGAAAAGGAAAGTCCAGTCCAGTTAGAAGCAGTATAGCATAGTGGCTAGGAGCATCCGCCCAGAGCCCCATTGTGATTTGAAGCCTGGCTCGCAGCTGGGCTTCCTCGGAAAAGTCACATAAGCTCTCTGCTTCAGCTTCCTCATTTATAAAAACATAATGCACAGGTCATTGTCACTGTGAGAATTACATGAGCTTATATATGTGGGGTTGGGTGTTTTTTTTTTTTTTGGCTTTAAAACTTTTTTTTTTAAATGTTACATTGAGATAACTGACATGTGGCAGTGTATAAACAGGTTGATGGGTAAATTTATATATTTCCACGGGAGCGCTATTGTGGCATTAGCTAACACCTCCATCCGTCACACAATTACAATTTTTTGTGGTGAGAAATAGCAAGATCTAGTCTCTTTGCAAGTTGGATGTTTATAATACGAGATTGCTGCCCGAAATCACCATACGGTATTTTAGTTCATTTCAGGGTTATTTACAATAGCCAGGATGGAAACCAACTAAGTGTCGGTCAATGGAAGAATATGTAAGGAAAATATGGTAGGTGTGTATGCATACATACATCTATCTATATCTAATCTATATCTATATCCCGATATCTATACATAGACACACA
Organism: Felis catus; assembly: GCF_018350175.1. Taxonomy (NCBI): domain Eukaryota; kingdom Metazoa; phylum Chordata; class Mammalia; order Carnivora; family Felidae; genus Felis; species Felis catus. Next base: position 8,645,794 of record NC_058380.1, read on the forward strand.
TGGTATGGCATTATTCAGCCATGAGAAAGAAGAAAATCCCACCATTTGCAACAACACGGGTGGATCTTGAAGGCATTCATGCCAAATGAGAGCTGTCCGACAGCAAAGAACAAACACTGTTATGCTACCACTTATATGAAAAGCCTAAAAAAGCCAAACTTGTAAAGAAACCCAGCGAATGATGGTGGTTACCAGGCTGGGGGAGGAGGAAAATAGTTCAGAGGTCGTTTAAATATACAAACTCCAAACCAGTGGGTAAGTCCTGAGAGTGAAATATGTAAAGGACCTTCAGCTGGGCCTGACACAGCCCAGGCAGGGCTCCCTCAGGGCCAGGCTTTGGGGATGGCCAGAAAGGCCTTTGTGACGGCTCTGGAACCTTCCATCAACAGCAAACATTTCAGGGGACCCCGGGGGGGCTCAGTCGGTTAAGCTTCCGACTTCGGCTCAGGTCATGATCTCGCAGTTCCTGGGATTGAGCCCTGTGTCAGGCTCTGTGCTGACAGCTCAAAACCTGGAGCCTGCTTCAGATTCTGTGTCTCCCTCTCTTTCTCTCTGCCCCTCCCCGGCTCACGCACTCTCTGTGTCTCAAAAATGAATAAACATTAAAAACAACAACAACAATCAAAACATTTCAGCAATCCTTGCCCTAGAAGGCAAAATATACTTGTTCGTTTGGGTATATATTGGCTAAGAAATCACCTAGAAACTTCCATGAACTCATTACCACTTTCAGGTACATATTTTACAGTTTAAAACATCAGCGGGGTTCCGTAGGCAAGTAGTCACAGGTGTAAGTCATTGTTTTATTTGTAGCTGGTGCCCAGGGTAGGAGGGTAGTAAGATCCGGTTTGCAGGCCCCTTAGTTCATCTCTTCTCCCCACAGGGTGGGCTGAGAGGGAAAATACTTGAACTCAACTCAGCTCCTGTTAAGATGCAAATGACCTTGATGGGAGCAGCACCTTCAGCGGCGGCCTGTGACCCCCACCTTCCTGCAGAGTCTGTCAGCCAGCTCCAGTAGGGGGCAAAGAGCTAGACAGGTTGGGAAGGGCTGTTTGCTTGGGGGTAGGCCAGAGCAAAGAAGTGGGGGGATTTCAGCTCGTACAGTAGCCTTGGCCTCCAGGGGTGGACTGTGGGTCTGGCCCAGAGACGACACGGCTGACTCCAGGGGGGTTTCTGGAGGGCACATGGGCCCTGCCTGAGTTCTGCCTTTGCTGGGGAGGTGATCTCACTCTTCAGTGTCTCATCTACGACACAGGCCACCTGCCTCCTATTCCCTCAATTTACAAAGACTTTTGCAAACAAGATTCCCTACAAATGTGAGGGGATGTGGAGGGTCGTATCACGGAGAAAACGGCTTGGTGTTTGCGGAGGATCTGGCTTTGAGGCTGGGCCCTGGCTCCGACCAGGAATGTAAGTAAATCACAATCTTTGTGAACCTTTGTTTGCTTATGTGTCAGATTCAAGATGATCTCTGAAGATAGGAGGGGGTTGGGGTCAGAAGCCCGTGAGATTTGCATGTGAGTGGAGCCTGTCACAGTGTATGTTTATGATTCCTCTGGATAACACCTTGCCTTGTTTACTTACCAAGTCACAGGGCTGCAGTATACAAAACTATGTTAAGTAAAATTATCAAAAGTCTAGAAATAGGGCAAAAAAGATGTGCCCCGTTTAAAGGCCTACTAGAGCGTTATCTACAAAACCACAAGATTTTTTGATTTTCCTAGGGGGATATAATGTTGCTTGACACACTGTTAATTAGAGCTCAGATTCGGGAAAGGTGGGTCGTAAAATGTCGAGATCAATATGCCACAAATACTTGCTGTCCAAAGTGGAGACAACTCAAGAGAGGACTTCTCTTGCCCTGTAAATGTTGCTGTAACTTTGTCATTTTATTCTAGTAGTCTTTCATTGAACACAAATGCGTCTGTGTTAGAGGAGGGAAAAATAGTCTTTTTCTGTATTGACTTACAAATTGATTTAAGTTCTCCGTGACACAAGAGCCTTGGTGAGAAAACTCAGACCCAAAGAAGTAGTAAACCTGGGCGTTTTGAGAGGAAAGTCACGGGAAGATGTAATAAAACAAAAAGGATAGGAACTTAGTCAACTGGGGGAAACAACAAGTCCCGCTCCTTAGGATTTCTCTTGGCGTCCCTCCATTTGGGGCACCAGGGTGATCGTTTTCCAGCAGGTGGAGGGAGGGAACCTCTCCCGTGCGGGTCCTAGCACCTGCTTGGAGAAGGTCAGAAAGTCGTCCTACCCCTGCTGCTCGCCAGATTCCTCCAGCGCATGTGTCCTGAGCCCCATCAACACACAGAGCTTGACCGTCCTGCTTTTTAACTCCTTCAGTGCGTTCTTCCATACTTGTAGGAGAACCATGTTTTTCCTCTTCTGAAACTATTTCTGCCCTGACCCCTTGGCTTCTCGTTTCTGCCTTGCACCTCCGATGTAATGATCCGTTTGTCTGCGACCTTGCAGGACGAAAAACCCTGGGAGATGGATTCCCCCTTTCTCGAAGGTAGCCGTCAGGGGATGCCCATTTCCAAACAGGAGAAACGAGGACAGGCCTTCCCACTCTCTGAAAGTAATGCGATCCTGTGAGCCCTTGTGGAAGCAAAATAGGATCAAGTGGAGAAAGCAATTCCCATTAATCAATCCGGAAGGTTTTCTGAGTGTTTCCAGATCCCTGGAAATAACCGGCCTGAGGCTTTTTTGTTAGGTTAGGACTTGGGCTAAGGGGTGAGCGAAATAAATCGAGGCTAAGCACACCTGCTCGCAGACACAGTTTAATAAATACTAGGGCGGCCCGCCCGTGGGAAAGGCTGGGTGCTGCTGCCCTGGGCCGGGACTTGGTGGGGGCACTGCCCGCTGCCGGGGTGCCCCCCTTCCACAGAGGCTCGGCACAAACCCCCTGAACGCCGCAGCCTTCTGCAGCTTTCCGCTTCCCTAAAAGCGAAATCCCTCTTGTATTTCTTTCAGTTAGCAAAAAACAGGTACTAATGCAGGTCTTCTGTGAGAGCAACGTAGCGTGAGAAAGTTGAGGATGGGAGAGATCCCTGCGTTTCTGCTTGAATTTTGTCCACTGCAGTTAGGACACGGCCATTCTGTAGAAGACCCTGTTATATTCAGAGGGCATTTTGCTTTTTAATTTTTGAAACATTTTTTGAAACGTATTTTTGAGAGAGATTGCAGTTGCAAGAGCTGGGGAGGGGCAGCGGCAGGGGCGGGGCAGGGTGGGGGACAGAGGATCTGAAGCAGGTCCGGACAGAGCCCGATGTGGGCGTCGAACTCCCACACCGTGAAATCATGACCTGCGCTGAAGTCCGATGCTCAGCCGAATGAGCCACCCAGGTGCCCACCAGCTTGCGAATTTTCAGGGCGATTTAATCACTGAGAAAAGGGCCCGAAAAGAGAATTTCCCCTTTGTGATGAGAAGACCTAAGTCGTGGCCACAGAGAACTCCTGCAGACGTGGATGAACCAAGAAAAGTGGTGAAGGACAGAGCAGGCCACTTGATGGGCAAGTGTGTACCCCGAGACTGAAGTGGGCAAAACGTACAGCCATCCTTGAATGGGAAGGAGCTACTTCGAGTTAACTGTCGAGAGAAGCTTCTCGGAGTTCTGCCGAGACCCGAAGCGCCGTCAGAAAGACTTGAAATCCCAGCGAGTAGAGAGTAATCCGTGTGCAGTCTGTATGTAAGTCCACCAGCAATAAAAATCCCAGACAGAAGAGAAAAATCTCTATGGTGCCTACGTGCAGTATGTCTTAAATCCTTTCTTTTTTCACGGTATTAAGATAGCTTCTCTCTCTGCTCGTTTATAAGCACCCTGGATATTCCTGTGACCCCAGGGTGCCTACTCTTCTTTCAAAAATGCCACCTAAGGCCATTCCCTGCCTCTTGCCTTCCCCCGTGTGTGCCAGGGGGTGAAAGGCCCAGCAGTCTGGGGGGAAAGGCCTCCCGGGACCTGAGCAGAAGTACGTGGCCTTCCCCGTCCAGGACTGCGGGGCGGGGAGCTGGGTGTCGTGAGTCACCGTTGAAACACCAAGGCAACACCTTGTGCTTTGACTCTATGGTACAACAAAACCTGCACTGGGGACAAGGTGGGAGAGCACTCGGTACACGGTTTCCAAGGGTTGGCCTAGGAATTGAAGAATTGTCATGGGAGAAGGAAAAGATCTGTGGGCAGGGAGGAGTTCAAGTCCCCAGCTTGCCAACCACAAGGTTGTGTGACTTACGGGCTGAGATCTGTATCTTAACTCTCTCCCCTGTAAGAAGAGGGGCTTGGAAAGTCTCCCTCCCCTGCCCTTCCCCCTCTGTGTGTGTGTGTGTGTGTGTGTGTGTGTGTGTGTGCAGGCGTGTCTCAGGGTGTTCTGTCTGTCTGTCTGTCTGTCTCTCTCTCTCTCTCTCTCTCTCTCTGAAAAATAAAACATTAAGAACAAAGAGCCCGGGGAGCCCTGAGATGCCTTGGGAGCCGGGATGCGGCGGGAGGTAGGGACAGAGCACATGGGGGTCCTGATCACCCGCCTGGGCTCCAGTCAGAGCAGCAGCACTTAGATCTGTGTAATGTGCTCAGATGTGGAGCGAGATTGCCGCTTCGAACCGGGTTCAGCTGTTAAAAACAAAACACTGAGTTAGAAAACCGTTGGCCGATGTCCTCTCCAACGGCCCTTCGAAGTGAAACCGTTGGCGATTGCCTGCTGGCCACCCCCCTGCCATGTGTCCCCAGTGCCACACGGGGTCAGCCAGCAGTGCCAGAAGGGAAGCATTAGGCTGGAAGCCGATTTCTTGTGAAGCCAGTGGGGCTTATGTATCAGAGCCCTTGACTGTTGGACTTTCTCAAGCCTGCTTCTAAATTTGTATTCGTAATCTTCAGGGGAGATGCTAACTTGTCAGGCTTCAGGCCCCACAAAACCTGGATTCTCCTTCCTATTAGGCCTGAGCTGTTTCTTATTTAAAAAAGTTTTAGGTTTATTTTTGAGAGAGCATGGGAGCAAGGGAGGGGTAGAGAGAGAGAGAGACAGAATCCGAAGCAGGCTCCAGGCTCTGAGCTGTCAGCACAGGGCCCGACGCGGGGCTTGAGCCCACGAACCACGAGATCATGACTTGAGCCAAAGTCGGACGCTCAACCGACCGAGCCACCCAGGCGCCCCAGGCTTGAGCTTCTTAATGTGCAGGCACCCTGTTCACCTGTCCTAGTCAATTGAAAAGTGAGTCTGAAAAAGAAGAAACCAGCATATAGAATCAGGGGAGGGTTGCTATACAAGCTCACCCTCCTTCAGGAATGGCAACATCACAGCCAAGTCGTTGATGCCAATGAGGAACGGATAGGAGGTAAGTTACCACTCCTCTCCTCCACCAACACTTGTATCAGCAGCACAGCTTTGGGGCTAAGAACTGTCTGCTGATGAACTGCCTCGGTTGAAATTCTCCACCCACTTCCTAGTTCGGTGACCTCGGGCACAGGAACCCGCCCCTTCAAATCCCAGTTACTGCATCTACAAAAAGAGTAACAATGCCTCATGGAATTAGGATGTTAAACAAGATACTGTCCTAGCATTCATCTAATGCAGCGCCTGGACACAGGGAGAGCACCCCTAAGTTTGGGTTTTCCTTAGGATCATTGTTGAGCGCTTAATTAAGGCAGAATGACTAGTTGACTCAATACCTCAGAAACAGAACCCCAAGTCTTAGGTGGATGGTCTGTGCCCAATTCAAAGACGGTATTTCTAAGCTCCGCCACAGAAAAGATTTTTGCCAGGGAGAGGAATTCCTGCTTAAGGTCAGTGCCTGTCTCTGGTTTCTTCTCCGTGCTACTCCTTTCGACTTAGATGTGATGGCTGGGACTCCAGCAGCCATGTCTGAAGCCTGTGGACAAGGTTGGTACCTTTGGGATGAAAATGGTGAGCACAAAAGAGCCTGGGTCCCTGACGACTTCATGGAGTCACTATTCTAGCCTTGGTCTGCCAACTCTGAAATTCTCTGATGAAGGCAGGGTTCCCGAATCACCCGTAGGGGTTGTTAAAATGGGTTTCTGGGCTCCGTTCGCCAAATTTCTGATTCAGTAGGTACGGTTTGGAGCCTAAGCGTCTGCGTTTTTAACAAGTTTCCAGGTGATGGGGATCGTGCTAGTCCCAGGACCATGTTTGGAAAGCCAGGGTTTTATTTATAGGCTAGGGAAGTAAACTCTTGGTGGTTGAAAGCACTACTATTTTGGGGGTATTCTGTTATTAAAGAGGTGTCTAATTTAACTTTAGTAATGCACCCTCTTGCTCTGGTAAGTTACAAAGAGCAGCAAAATGATGAAAATGCTGCTCAAAGTGAAGGAGGCGGGTGGTGCATGGCCAATTGAATTTTTGGCTTGTGGGCCATTCGTGAAATGGGGACCGAGAACCTAGTTAATGTGCTTGGCACGTACCAACCCAACGTGAAGACGTGGGCCATGATTCAACCACAGCTCCCTCCTCACTGATCACTCCGGTGGAATTCAGTGGAGTCCGATTCATCATAACCAGTGTCTGCCGGAGAGTGGTGAGCTAAGCCAGTGATTGCCTGTGACTCAATTAGTCTGGAAATGGGGGGGAGACCCAGGCACAGGGCTGGGGGGTGGGTCCTTCGAGACCGTCAGAGGCAGCAGTAAACAGCCTCACCCGCACACTGGCCTCGCCTCAGGAGCTTAAACATCCTGACGCCTGGACCCTGTCTCCCTGAATTCTGATGGCATTGGTGTTTGGCGGGGCCTGGGTATGTGGATTGTTGAAAAGTGCCCTTGGTGATTCTCAAGTTGCAAACCGCTGATAGAAACCCCTTCAGAAAGGTGTGGTGACTGTCCCAAAGTGACGGAGGGGCAGAGGCAGGATTCCTGCTATCCTGCGGAGCACTCCTCAGATGCCTGGCTGGGTCTTGGAACCTGCTGGAGGCCGGGTATGCCTCCAGGCTAATTCCCGCGCCCCCCCCCCCCCGGAATTGGCACTGACCTGGGACGTGGGGAGCTGTAAGCACGTATCAGCTCCCAGCTCGGTGACACAGTTTACTGCAGTTCGTCTGTTTCCCTAACAAGATTTTCCTTGGTGACAGCGAAACAAATCATTTTAATTAGCATTAGATAATGAATTTAAATGGCATTGAAGTAATTCCAAAATCTCCCTTAACTGCCCTAAATAACATCCTGCAGGAGGAATTCTGGAAGGATTGATTGTAGAGAAACGGGTGGTGGGGACCCAGCTGGAGGGTTTCCTTATGTGGGATGATTGTCCCTGGTTTTCCCTTGTACCGACAGTCCGGTGAGCCCGGAAGCTTCCCGAGCTGCAAAGGATTGGTGTCCTTACACCCCATCACGTGTCTATCCTTGTCCGCCTGTCCTCGTGATGTGGCTGTGACCCTTGGCTCACACCATGCTGGTCACAGGGAGTTCATTCTCCGTCTCCTGGGGAGGATCTTCCCCTTGGAAAGTCCATCCCTAGGTCAGATGAGACCGTACCCCTGTCACCATGCCTTTGACTCTAATTCTCCTTAGGAATGGGTTCCCTGCCCTCGAGTGTCAGGTGTTCAGGCAGGAGCCCTGAGTGTCCTAAGGGATAGGAATGGACACCGTGTTTGGGATGTGTGTTGCTGCTGTTAGCTTTTGACTGGAGGGACTGGGAAAAGCCTGCCTTGTCCTTGTGGCCCCGAGAGAGACTGCGAGGGGGCTCCCCCTCACTTTAAATGTCTGTGAAATTGACTGTGGGTATTTGTGATGCCCATTTCTCTGAAACAAAAAGGGAAAAGCACAACCTTGCCAACCTTGAAGCCACTGGGTCATCCATGTACCTACCTCGTTATTACAGTATTAGGGTCTCTCAGGTTCTGTTGTGATTTAGAAAGAGGGGCTGGGGGCGCCTGGATGGCTCAGTCATTTAAGCGTCCGACTTCGGCTCAGGTCATGATCTCACGGTTGGTTGGTGGGTTTGAGCCCCGCATCGGGCTCTGTGCTGACAGCTCAGAGCCTGGAACCTGCTTCGGATTCTGTGTCTCCCTTTCTCTGCCCCTCCTGGCTCGTGCTCTCTCCCTCTCAAAAATATTAAAATGCTCTTTGATACAAAAAAGAGGAGCTCTGCTGCCTTTCTCTAATTGGCCAGACCTTCCTGTAGGTGATCGGTTCTGTCACTAGGCTGTCGTTGGTTTACAGTAACATGACGTTGCATGAGCGGGACACTCCTAAATGACTGTTGTGTGGCATCTTTTAAATGTAAAGTTTCTAAAGTGAGATAGCCAAGGACCATTACCTAATGGCTTTTCTAGGGGCAAAGGTCAGGGTATTAATTTTGTCTGGTCCCTACTTTGAAACGGTAGTGTTTCTGGAGTTATGACCCCAGAAGTACTGTGCCCTCACATTCCGTGCTTCTCGAACTTCTGATAGCTCGCACACCAACTGGTATACAACTTAGATGCCAATCATGTGGTGTTAGTGTCAGGCTCCATGGGCTCAAGGGCATGGTTCCCAACAAGATTGCCCTTTCTTCAGATGACAGCCATGTGTGAGGAGTCCCCAGGCCACTGTGCGTCTGACAGCTCCACCCTGTCCATATACATTCTCATGTTCACCAATCAGGAAGTTCCACTCATTTCCATGTCTAGAGTTCTTACTGGGGTTTTGTTACACGGGTGTATCTGGTTGGATCATTGGCTGCGTGATGCAACTTGATTTCCGTCCCTCTTCCCTCCTTCGAGGTTGGGCTGGCTCAAAGTCCCAATGCTCAAATCCCATCTCTTATTGGTGACCAGCATCATCCAGGCTGTGGCATCTCTTAGCATAAACTCGGGTGTTTATAAATAACAAAGACACTTGTATTACTTGGGGAAATGCCAAGATTTCAATTCTCCCAGGAACAAACGCTGGTTAAAATTTTTATACAACTGACCGAGCCTGCTAAATGTGCTTTAGAGGGAGGGGTGAGTGGGGTGCTGTTGACAACACACCCACTATTCTACTCCATTGCCACGTGCCCCAAAGTGGATGTGAAATAGGAGAATGGCTTTATTTGCTCACCATACATTTTTATAGGGTTTTGTGATACTGGTGTTTAAATGACTGTACTCTTCATTAGGTTGTACATTATTAATGTTTGTTGGACAGTGAGAGAGTGCGCAGAGGAGGGCAGAGAGAGAGGGAGAGCAAGAATCCCAAGCGAGGTCCTCACTGGTAGCACAGAGCCTGATGCAAGGCTTGAGCTCACGAACCGTGAGATGATGACCCAAGTCGAAATCGGGAGTCAGATACGTAACCGATGGAGCCACCCAGGCATCTGTATTATATTGTGCATTATTAAGTACATGATACATTTATACATCTATGTTACATGTACTAGCCCATCGTCTGTATTACCATGCTTCTTAGGTAATTTTCAAGGAGACTTTGGCTAGATGTGATTTTTGCCTTACCCACTGACTTGAGAACCTAACTTCCGTGTAAATTGCCATTCTACCATGCAATATCCAGTTCTTCTATAGCTTTCCAGAAATTGGGTCCTTTTCCCCTAAGCAAACATTCGCTAGTTTCCTCAACCATTTTTCATATGTTTTTCTACATACATCGCTGTAGGACAAACTCCTCATGGATATTCCTGTAAATATCTAATGTCCCTTGTGAAAAACAGTGCCAAGAACTGAATACAATACTCTTAAGAGTGGCTGAACACTTGGAGCATAGCTCTTACATTTCCTGATCTGCCCTTCTAGGCCCATTAACTCAATCATGCTGTGATTATACGTTTTTAGCTGAATTATCATTTCTCTGCCTTCTCACAGATGAAGCAAATGTACTGGGTTGCCACGTGCTCCTTGAACGTCCAGCATCCATCTCCCTTCCTCCTGGTCACTGCATCATCATATTCCTTTGGCCACTCACTTCCCCATTCTCAGTGTCTCTACCCAGAGATGAAAACGTAACCCAGACTAAACAATCAGTGTTGTCTTCCCCTTAGCAAAGTGATAGGATCTTTTGCTCAAAGTATTGAGAAAGAGGAGTTCTCCTTCCACTGGGCTGCCATACTGATAGAAGACCCTTGAATTACTACTGGATGAAGCCAGCGTGGTAGGGAGCAGAGGAGGGGGAGAGCAAGAGAGGAAGAGAAACTGAGTCTTGGGATGTCAGGTGCCCAGCCTCCAACTCTGCCTGAAACCAGATCTAACCTGGACTTAACAGTGACTTGAGATTTGTTTAAGCAAACGGGCAAAAAAAAATACCCAACAATCTTATTTTTAGGCGAGTCCTAAGTAATCCACCTGTTTTCTATTCAGTGGTTTGGTGGTAAATGTTTAACAGCCAATTCTTGCAGGGAGGAGAAAGGAAAGGCCCTGATTTATAGTGCTTACTAATTTCTGTAGTCGAAATACCCACCATGAACAATTACAGGCTAACAGCATGATGTCAACATCATAAATTTTCTGAGAACTTAGCTATCAGTTCTCATAAGGTAGCTTCACACTATGCTTCTGTGTCTGTACTCAAGTTATTAATAGAAACATTGGCCAAGACTAAACAAAGGATTAAGCTCCAAAGCCAACTAGAGAACTTTCCTCTGTGGCCCAACTGGATGTGGACACAGCAATCAACATTCCTTGGGCAAGTCCAACAAGCTACAAATTTAGCTCTTTTTCCCAACATCCAGCCCATGTTTCCACTTTCTCCGTTATCATGAGAAAATGTCAGACATTTTGCTAATGGCAAGTCTTCTGCATCCTTAAATCTCTCAACTCTGTCCGTTCATTTGCCATGAGAAATAAAGTCACCAGGCCATGACTTGCTCTTAATGACCCATGCTGCCTCCTGAAGATCGCCGCTTTCCTTTCTAAATGGCAAAGCACCTGCTAAATGCTCTGGTAGGATTTTTATTGCTTGCCAGTGGTTTATTGTTTTTGGAATCTGTCCTTCTTCCCACTTGGAAAACTTGGACACTGCCTGTGTCTTCCCTCACTTTTACAGATTATTTTGGGTATACGCCATGGGAGAAATCAGAAATGATTAAGGTCAGAATTTCTCTAACGTTGGTCATTTTCATTTTTGTAATTTTGCCAACATCTCTCTTCCTTCTAACTGATTGGTTAACTCTTAGGGGCCAAGAGGACTGCGTTATGGAAAGGGACTGGAGGTCTTTTCTAATCTCTTCTCCAATCTTGAGATGCATGTGTCTCTCAACAACGTATAGACAGGTTGATCAGAAGCATACTCGTACTAGTAGAATTTTGGTTTCTCTCTCTTTGTGCTTTACCTATATCCTCTTGATGGTCTATTTCAGGTTATGATTTCCAAATAAGACTATACCCTCCAGGCATTTCATGTGATTTCCTTTTCCCTTCTGCTAGAGATTTCTTTTGAAAGATTCAAGTTTCCATTGGCTCTCATCATTAGATGAGAATCTGAACCCACCAAATGTTCTTAATACCTAGAAGACTGGTTTCCATCTTGGATTGAAAATCTGTGATCATTCCTACATATTTTGTGTGTATGTGTGTGCATTGATGTAAAGACTTCTGAGGCCACCATCACTGTGGCTAAACCCATGCTCTAAGGCTTCCTAGTGAGCATTATTGCCATTTTATCTGGCCCTTTTAATTTTGTATTTTCATCTTTCAGTTTAGAGAACTCTTTCTCATGTTAGAAATCACCAACTGGCAAACGCATTCTTCCTGATTCCCTGGTGGTGGTGGTATGCCCACACTCCTGGCCTGGCCCGGCCCGCAGTTTTCTCATGGCTTTGTTACAGCCTTTATAGTCAAAATACTGTTCCTGGACATCATCCACATGGCTGGCTCTTCACTTGCTAAGGCCTCTTCGCTCCAGTTATCCTTCGGCAGGGGAAAAGGGCATGAAAGGAAGGCCTCTGGAACCAAGTTCCTCGGTCACCAAACCAGGAAGCAGTAGGGCACGATGGCTGTAACATTCCAAAGGGAATCCTTCGTTATCTTGGGGTTCTTGTTGCACCCTGGTTACTTGCTGACTCTGTGATCTTGGACAAGCACTGGGCTTTGCTTTTCTCATCTGATGGGGGTGGGGGTGGAAGTAAAGTCTGCTCTGCCCTTATCTCAGAAGGTTGAGTTTCAAATGAAGTGATGAAAGAGTTTGTGAGTTGAGCATTATACACAGGGGACAGGCGACATTATTGAGGCTTCTTGGGAAATGCAAGTTGTAAACTTGAACCAGATTTGCGGAATTTCAACATTTCCTCCACTTAGGATCAGAAGGTCTTATGTCCCTAATGGAACATCACAATGGAAGGAGAAGTAAGACTTACCAATTAGCTCAACTCCTGAATCTTCATTTGACCTTTAGTTGGCATCTCTACTAGGAAAGCACTCTGCTGAACAGAGCAAGGCAGTTTTGGGACCAGCAGGATTGTCGTCACTTACAAGCCTCAATGAAACGGTGCCCACTGATAGGTAGCAGTTAATTGCAATGCTTATCACTTTAAATAAAGCTTCTGGCCCTCCCCAGCCCCTGGGGAGAGAAGGAGGGGAAGAGAGAAAAATACCGGCTTGTGTTCTTTGTGGTAATTTAATGTTGGTAATTTATAACCGATAAAAATGTATTGCTGCCCCTTCCCGTGGGTTGTCTAGAAGGTTTGTTTAAAATCCACTGGTGACTCATAAAGTCTCAAGGAAGGGAGAGGTGCCAGGTTGGGGTCTGGTCTGTACAGAATTCCTTACCGATTTGACATGAAGACTTGGAATCAGGCAAGGGACTTACAAGTTAAAGCAAAGTAACTTAAAAGTCATGGATTACATGTGAATATAATTTGTGAATAATACTCAGAACGAAAAATGATTGTGAAGACCTACCCAATTCTTTTTTTTTCAATATATGAAATTTATTGTCAAATTGGTTTCCATACAACACCCAGTGCTCATCCCAAAAGGTGCCCTCCTCAATACTCATCACCCACCCTCCCCTCCCTCCCACCCCCCATCAACCCTCAGTTTGTTCTCAGATTTTAAGAGTCTCTTATGCTTTGGCTCTCTTCCACTCTAACCTCTTTTTTTTTTTTTTTTCCTCCCCCCCCCCCCCCCATGGGTTCCTGTTAAATTTGTCAGGATCCACATAAGAGTGAAAACATACGGTATCTGTCTTTCTCTGTATGGCTTGTTTTACTTAGCATCACACTCTCCAGTTCCATCCACGTTGCTACAAAGGGCCATATTTCATTCATTCTCATTGCCAAGTAGTATTCCATTGTGTATATAAACCACAGTTTCTTTATCCATTCATCAGTTGATGGACATTTAGACTCTTTCCATAATTTGGCTATTGTTGAGAGTGCTGCTATGAACATTGGGGTACAAGTGCCCCTATGCATCAGTACTCCTGTATCCCTTGGGTAAATAAGACCTACCCAATTCTGCTGGTTCACTCAAGACACCCCCTTTATCTGCTACTTATTGTATTTTTGTTTGTTTGTTTTTGTTTTTTGGATTTTTTTGCATAATCTTACTCCCTCAACTTCCAAATAAAAAGCCATATAATGGAGACTTCTGATCATTCTTGATTTTGATCCTGAAATACCAAAGTCACAAAAAACTCAGAGTCCAGAGCATCAAAACTACCAAAAACAAAACAACAACAACAACAAAAAAATCAACAAATATTTGGTTATAGTACTTAGGAAGAAGGAAGGAGTGGTACAGATGACTTTTTCATTCTAAGAGGCTTCTATGTTAGCAAAAATCAATTTTAGTGGCAAAAATTACCAAAATAAATCTGTCATAGACACATAAATGTAAAAATGTGAACCTAACGTTTGATGTCCTGCCTAATGGTTTGAGAAATGAGGCAAGGTGAGAAAGCTGTAGAGGGAAGCCAGCTTGTGGCCAGCGCTGGGCCCTTGGGAGGCCCGGTCTTGGTGATGTCATGAACATTTACAGGTGGTCAGCTTTGTAAATTCTCCATCATAATTCTGTCCTTCTCCAGCGGATGGTTGATCTCGGACTGTTCAACCACCACACAGAGCCTAGTGCATAAGCCAGAATGTCAACCTACTGATTTGTATCACAAACGTGTAACTGTCAGGCAGATCAAAGCTTGTGTAAGGTCAATTAATGAAGATTCATCAAGTGTCTGCTGTGCACCAAGTGTTAGAATATAACTGTGACCATGACAAACAGGGTCTCTGGCCTTGCCTGGTTAGAATCTGTTGGTCATTCATTCTCTCTCTGTAGAAAAGCTACACCAAAGGCCAATTTGTGATCAGAAAGCTGCTTTGTGAGCCTGAAATTAAAGGTGGTGAAGCACTTGACCTTGAACAGCCAGTGGTATGTTGATACTCCTGCTGATAGTCTGAGAGTACACCTGTCCAAATGTGGGTCCATGGGTCCAGACCCATTCCTCTGGAAGATGCTAGAAACAATGTCTAATTTGGGGTCCCCAAGCTTTATTAACTCTATCCAGACTTCTCATTAAAAATATATACATATATTTTAAAAGTCGAAAGATAAAATGATAATCATCCATACTGAGGTTAACCACTTGTACCATTTATTTTCAATCTTCCTTTATTTTCTTTTTATATAATTGTCAAATTGGTTTCCATACAATACCCAGTGCTCATCCCAACATTCAATCTTCCTTTAAAAGAAAACCATGGTAGGGGTGCCTGGGTGGCTCAGTTGGTTAGTGTCCAACTTCAGCTCAGGTCATGATCTCACAGTTCGTGGGTTTGAGCCCCGAGTCAGGCTATGTGCTGACATCTTAAAGCCTGGAGCCTGCTTTGGATTCTGTATCTCCCTGTGTCTCTGCCCCTCCCCACTTGTGCTCTGTCTCTGTCTCTCTCAAAAATAAACATTAAAATTTTTTTTAAAAGAAAACCATTTTTTTTAAAACATGCTCAATGATGCAGACAAGTGCATAGATACTAAATGAACAGCCACCCTAAATATGTCACCCAGAAATAGCCATCGCTGACATTACTTGAACAATTTCCTATGAATACACACAGTTTGAGGAATATATGGATAGACCGAGAGGAACACTTATTTAAAAATAATGTCCTGCTATACATGTTATCTTTGGATGAAAATGGTTAAATGGAAGTTTACTTGAATTAACAGCAGAATAGAAAGACGTAAGCAAAGTTTATTTTTTAACTACAAGAGATAGTATTTCTTGAAAGATCATATACTTTTTTTAAAAAGCAGTTATGAGAAACGTTGAGAATTCCGAGGTATTTTTTAAGTTCAAGGGCCAATTGGGAACAGTGTTGATGGTGTCCCTGTTGGAAAACTAACATGAGAACATCCATTCTTCCTTCTGTTGCCCCTTCTCCAAACTTCTGACTTCTGTTACCTTGGTTTCTGTTTGAATGTATGGATGCATTTTGTGCCTGGCTTCATAGCTCACATGATCTGTCATGGCCTCTTCCATGCCATCTGGTATTGGCTGCATATTTAATGTGGTTGAGTGTTTAGACCTTTTGTCTTTGCATCTGCATTGTTCTTGATTTTTTTTTTTAAGGTTTATTTATTTTGAGAAAGTACACTAGAGGGGAGGAACGGAGAAAGAGAATCCCAAGCATGCTGCACACCACCAGCGCAGAGCCCTATGTGGGGCTCAATCTCACAAACAGTAAGATCATGACCTGAGCCAAAATCGAGAGACTGAGCCATCCAGATATCCTTGGATGGATTCTTTTTTTTTTTTTCCTTTCTTAAATGTTTATTTTTGAGAGAAAGACAAAGCATGAGCAGGGGAGGGGCAGACAGCAAGGGAGACACAGAAATCGAAGCAGGCTCCAGGCTCTGAGCTGCCAGCACAAAGCCTGACACGGGGCTCTAAGCCACAAACTGTGAGACCGTGACCTGCGCTGAAGTTGGTTGCTTAAGAGACTAAGCCACCCAGGTGCCCCAGCCTTGGATTCTTTCTTAATTAGCTGGATACTGGTATTGCATTTCTTGACGTCTTTCATACATTCAGATACTTTGCCTTTTGCCTTTGTATTTGTGGAATATCCGGGCTGGATATAATATCATTGTGTCACACCTTCTTTTCCCCCAGACTTTGTAAAAGCCGCTTTGCTGTCTTTAGCTGCGGAGGAAACTGGAGACAGGTTGAATTTCAGTCCTTGCAGGTGGTTTGTTTTCTAGCTTTGTGCTTGCGTTCTTTTTTATGTTCAATGGCTTAAGGGGACTGTATCCAGAATTTCTTTAATTAAAGCATGCCCATGGATCTGAAGATTATTTTTTCTTATTTTTTAACCTGTTTTCTTTCCCATGTGTTGGATTTTCCATTTCAGAGAACCAGTCACCTTAATGGTGGATCACCTTTGTGTGTCTTGTGATCAATAGCTTCTGCTCATTGGTTTAATTTCTTTCTCTTTGTATTATGTATTCATTATGCTTATCTCCAGTCTTGGATTTATTTTACTGTGGTGTGGTCCATTCAAGAGCTTGGTATTCCTTTTTTCATTCTAGTTCTCTAGAATAGTTTGAGAGTTTCATTCCTAGTTCTCTAGTTGGTTTGTACAAATAAATCCTAATGTGTTTATTGTCTTATTCCTAATTGTTATAATCTCCCCTTTCATTTCTTTGATGTCATTTTTAGAATCCCACTCGGGACTCTTAGATAGCTTAATAAATAAGTAACATTGTGAAGATTTATTCTCCTACATAAAGGTGAGGAAATGGGTTTTCCTCTAGAGACACAACACTGTGAACGCCTTACTCTTGGCCCAATGAAACCTTGTTTGGACTGGTGACCTTGAGCGGTGTCAGATGATAAATTTGTGTTGTTCCAAGCCATTAAATTTGTGGTAACTTACCAGCTGTGTTGAGAAAATTAATATGCCCCTGATGTGTTTCTTTCTAGATTTTGAGGTGTTTGCGATGGTGTTCTGGATTTTGTGAACTCACTGGCAAAGCTTTTGGAGTAGCATGGAGTAGGTTGAACCCTTCTGAACTCCACGGGACTGTTTTTACATTCTCGGCTCCTGGTGTGCAACTTTCAGTACATTATGTTAAGACGCTTTCCTTTTTAGATGGCTGAGGATTTGTTTGGGGTTGGGTAGCCCACTCTTTGGCTTATTAAGTTTCCTTGGGGAGGGAATATTTACAATGCTGTTCAGGTCTGTTCTCTGAACCCCAAGATCCCCTCACAAACAGTATTCACATACCTTGATATCAGAGTCTAGACTACAGCCCTTGACTTTCTAGTCTGTGAAGTCAACTGTGGGGTTCTTTTCTCCAAATCTCTAACTCTTCCAAATATAGGAGACTTTTTTTTTTCTCTGATCTTGAGTCATCAAAATGCGGACCTTCGATTAAGTGAAGATGTAACAACTTGAAATTGAGCATGAGGGTCCTCAGGAAGTGACATGCACAGGGCTGGAGGTTTTCACGGCTTGGTGATTTGGTTTGGGCAGTTTCCACCCCTACTCAAATAGATTTTTAACTATCGTTTTAAACTCTTGGTATTTAACTAATTTCTAACTATGCTAAATTTCCAAACTCCATACATGGACTATTTTCTTAAACAAAAAACTCAGAATGGGAAAGGGGAGAGAACAATTAGAGATAATACTTCTTTTTTCTCCCCTAACACAACATTATTAGAGCCATGGTTAGTGATGTTAAGCTTGGGAAGTTTAACTGGTCACTTATTTATATTCAGACACGCTCTGCCTGGCATTTTGAAGAAAGATGTATGGGTGGCATTTACGTGGATACTCTGAGATGGGAACGCTAGTTCCTCTCCCTTCCCTGTTTGAGGGATGCCTTGAAGTCCATTTCTCCCCTGAGCAAATAACCACTACCTCCTGCCTTTGCTTGACCAACTCCCCCCTCCCCCTGCCCCAACCCCCCACCCCACTGCACCAAAGAGCAATAGAAGTCCTGGGCTTTCTGACCTATATTGGACAGTCAAGACACGACAGTGTCATCTTGGTGTCAACATCCCTTGAGACAAATAGCCTCCCTCTACCTGATCCAACTTGAGATGAGAAACTGAATAACAGCAAACTCGACCTACTTTGGGAGCTTCAGAGGTAGCTGGAAAAACAGTTGGGAACTGGAGAGAAAGGCTGTATCTGGAAGTAAGCATAGCAAAATCCCACAAAGTGAACAAAACATACAAGGTTTTCCATTTTGGCAAAAGATGCCATTTGTCCTGGAATCCTTGAACCTTACAGGCCAACTTCACCTGAAAGACCCCCGAACTAGGTCTTCCTCGGCGATGAGACCCCGTGCCCACGGAACACCGAGACCACGAGTCAGATGCAAACAGCAAGAGGTTTATTCGTACACGGGTACCCGGGGCGGTCAAGTCTCAGCAAAGACTTGCGCGCCTCTTGTTGGGCTGGGGAGACTTTTTATAGGGTTGGAGTGGCAGAAGCGCGGTTACAGAAGCGAGAAGCATAGTTACGGGGTCTTATTGGTCCAGTTAAATGAGGCTGGTTTTTCTTTTCTTTTCTGAGGGCGATTTCCCAGAATGAGGGGGAAAAACATGGGTGGCTGACTAGGCTCATCTCTAGGGTCTATCGGGTGGAGTCAGTACTTTCCATTCCCATCTTAGGGCCAGGTGGCTATCTTAGGGCCGGGTGGCTGACCACAGATATCCTGTTTGGCAGCTAAACGGTGGACTTAGGATAAGACCCCTGAACTTCTTGGTGCTGTCTTGCAAATGGCGTTACTATTGCTAAGCATATTATGACAGGGGGTCAAAACAAGGGGAAGGGGTCTTTCACACCTTTATGCCGATGCACAATCAGAAACCTAGGGAGACAAAGGGTCTAGGCCAGTGTATCCCAGCAAGGTCTGGTTGAACGTGCTGAATATAACCAGGTCTCCTATCTCCGGTCAATTTTAGAGCAGAGAGCAGGGGAAATGAGAGAAACAAGGGTTGCTTTATTTTGATGGAGGGAATGAAATTTTGAAAACTCACAGGAAAGTTGCAAGAAACCATATATATACACCTCATCCAGATTCAGCATTTATATTTGCCCCATGTTCTCTTTTTTTTTTTTTTTTTTTTGGTCTAAATAGATTAATGCATGTGCAGGGTATATATATTGGAGAACTATTTGAGGGCAAGTTGGACATAGGACCTTTTGTCCCTAAATACTTAGATGTGTCTTTTTTTAGACAAGGACATTTTCTCACACAATCCAAGTACAATTCTCAGGGCACCTGTTGGGATGAGCACTGGGTGTTGTATGGAAACCAATTTGACAATAAATTTCAGGTTAAAAAAAATACAATTCTCAACATCAGGAAATAAAGCATGGGTATAATATTTTGTAATCTACCATTCATACTCCAATTTTGTCAATTGTCACTGTAACATTTTTGATGACTCTTTTTTCTGGCTCAAGGTCTAGTCCAGAATCCCCTGTTGCATTTTGTTTTACCTCTTTAGTATCCTTTATCTAGAATAGTTTTTCACCATTTCTTTGCCATTCTTGACCTTATCTTTAAAAAAAAAAAAATTCAACTTTTTTTTTTTAATTCTTCTTTTTTTTTTGAGAGAGTGCTAGCTAGCAGGGGAGGGGCAGAGAGAGAGAGGAAGACACAAAATACAAAACAGGCTCCAGGCTCTGAGCTGTCAGCACACAGCCTGACTTGCCTGACATGGGGCTTGAACTCCCGAACTGTAAGATCACGACCTGAGCCGAAGTTGGACGCTCAACTGACTGAGTCACCTAGGTGCCCCTTGACCTTAACATTTTTTAAAGAAATGTTTATTTTGAGACAGAGGGAGAATGAATGGGGCAGGGGCAGAGAGAGTGAGAGAGGGAGCAAGAGAGAATCCCAAGCAGGCTCCACACTGTGAGCACAGAGCCCTATGTGGGGCTCAGTCTCATGAACCGTGAGATCATGATAGGAGCCAAAATTAAGAGTTGGATGCCTAACCTGCTGAGCTCCCCAGGCGCCCCAACCTGAATGTTTAAGAGCACAGAAGAGTTAGCCCAGCATGCCTCTGAACTTGGCTTTGCCCAATTAAATCCAGAGTTGGCATCTTGGGTAGGAATATCAGGGAGGTGAGGTCACAGCAGGAGGCACCTGCTGCTGTTTTGTCCTATTGGCCATGTTAACTTTGATGGCTTGGTCAAGGATGGTCTGTCTGCTCCACTTCGAAGTTATACTTTTCATATTAAATTGATAAGTAACTTGGAATGCACGCTGAGACTATATAAATACTTTGTCCTCAAACATTTGCTTAGTAGTTGGAGTATCTGCTGATTATTTTTTACCTCCACCATACAAAAGGGTAGCTCTTTAAGTATCTAGCTTGTTCACATCTGGAACATTCCCTGATGTGCTTTTCCTTCTTTTCCTTCCTTTTCTTCCTCCTTGTTCTGTCATCTTTCCATTAGTGTCCAAGGATGGATCCTGGAGACCTTTAATTACAGAATAAAATTCTTGACTGGTGTTCCTAAAGGCAATCTTGAGAGCCACCATGATCAATTTTAAGAGGCTGGCATTTTTATAGGAAGAGACTTGTTGCTGATTCTTAAATCCCTTCTTCTCATTCTCCCCCCTCCTCCCCCCCCCTTTTTTTTTTTTAATTTTAAAAGCTTGGCTTTGATGATTAGTAGGGAAGCCTAGCCCCCGGTGCAATAATTCGCTCAGGGAAGAATCATTAATAGATGTCCAACCTATTACAGGGATGGGTGTTTTGTTTTTTTAATTTTTTGAAACGTTTGAGAGAGACGAGTGTGAACTGGGGAGGGGCGTGCCCGCGCGTGCACACACACACGCGGAATCTGAAACAGGCTTCAGGCTCTCAACTGTCAGCACAGACCCAACACAGTGTTGGAACCCACAGACCAAGAGACCATGACCTGAGCCAAAGTCAGACACTTGACTGAGTGAGCCACCCAGGTGCCCCCGATTTTCTTGATGCCAAAAGGATTACATCCCAAATTTCTTACAAGCTTCTTAGGGAAGATGGTCTCTTGGAAGGAGAGATGATGCAGTTCTCATGTTTATCCAAGTAGGCAAACTTTTTTTTTTTTAATGGTTATTTTTGAGAGAAGAACGCAAGAGAGGCAAAGACCGAGAGGGAGACAGAAGATCCAAAGTGGGCTCCATGCTGTTAGCACAGAGCCCAATGCAGGGCTCCAGCCCACAGACCATGAGGTCATGACCTTAGCCGAAGTTGGACGCTTAACCTACTGGAGCCACCCAGGTGCCCCCCAAGTAGTCAAACTTTATATTACTAGTAGCAAGACCCCCTGAGAGTATATGCCTATTGATCTGATGCACTCTCACTGCATTTAAAATAAATGTCACCGAGGAAGTACTTTTGCCAAGATGGATTAATCTGAATATTATTTAGTCTCAATTTCTTTTTTTTTAAGATTTAATTTTTTTTTTAAGTAATATCTCCACCCGAAGTGGGGCTCAAACTTAAAATCCTGAGATCAAGAGTCATGTGCTTTACCTACTGAGCCAGACAGGTGCCCATTGATTCAATTTCTAACTTACCAGAAACATGTAGGAGAGAGGGGCAGGTTAAATGATCTTACAGGGAGGCAATCAGACAAATTCAGAATGTGAGGCTTTCTTTTTCTTTTTCTTTTTTTTTCTTTTTTTTTTTTTTTTAAGAGAAGGGGATGTACTGGACAGAGATACTAACGAGACAAAACAACCAAATATAGTTGTTAAACTTGAAATGATTCTGGTTGGCTTTTTCTCTAATCCACAAAATAGATGGTTGGGGTAATGGGAGAAATTTTAACATGGACTTGATATTAATGAATTGTTGGAGTTAAGAAATTAGGAAATCAGTGTCAAATTTCTTGTGAGGAGGATAGGGTAACTGTACATGAGAGTACGTGTGCTAGAATATTTAAAGCGGTCATGTCTAAGGGGACGATTCTTTGGGTCTCTGCACATCCAAATCTTTGGATTTCTGCACATTATGTGAGCAGGGACATCAACCACTTTTCTTTTTTTCTTTTTTTTTTAATGTTTATTAATTTTTGAGAGCGAAAGAGCACAAGTGGGCAAGGGGCAGAGAGAGAGAGGGAGATACAGAGTCTGAAGCAGGCTCCAGGCTCAGAGCTGTCATCATGGAGCCCGATGTGGGGCCTGAACCTACAAACTGTGAGATCATGACCTGAGTCAAAGTGGGATGCTTAACCAACTGAGCCACCCTGGTGTCCCTTTATTTTCTTTTTAAAATTTTTTTTGTGTTTATTTTTGAGAGAGAGACAGAACACAAGCAGGGGAGGGGCAGAGAGAGAGAGACAAAGAATCCGAAGCAGGCTCCAGGCTCTGAGCTGTCAGCACAGAGCCTGACAGGGGGCTTGAACTCAGGAACTATGAGATCTGACCCGACCTGAAGTCAGATGCTTAACCAACTAAGCCACCCAGGCATCCTGACATCAACCACTTTTCAAACAAACTAACTTAATGTTTGCCGAGCAGACAGCCTTATAAAATAGAGCATCTCTGAGTCCAAGGAAAATGTTTTAGTCACGTAGCATAATAGAAATAGTATCTACTTCGAGGGTAAGAGTCAAGCAGGTTTCCTTGCAGCCCATGATAAAACATGTGACTTCCTCAAACTGTGGCCCAAATGCACTGTGTGTGTGGCCCTGTCCAGGCTGAGCTCAGTTACTCTGTGGCCAGGTTTCCTTCTTTTGCACGTAGCTGTTCAGTTTTCCCAGCACAACCATTTATTGCAGAGACCATTTTCCCCCACTCTTTATTCTTGCCTCCTCTGTTGTAGATGAATTGCCCACGTAGCCTCGGTTAGTTTCTGGGCTCTCTGTTCTGTTCCATTGATATATTTTTGTGCCACGACCATACTGTTTGGATTTCTACAAATTTATAGTATAATTTGAAATCAGAGAACATGCTTCAGCTTGTTTTTTTTGTTTTTTGTTTTTTACAAGATGGCTTTGGCTATTTGTGTGTGTGTGTGTGTGTGTGTGTGTGTGTGTGTGTGTGTGTGTGTGTTTAAGCTTATGTTTTGATTTTTTTTTTCAACTTTTTTTTTCTTTTTTTTTGGGACAGAGAGAGACAGAGCATGAATGGGGGAGGGGCAGAGAGAGAGGGAGACACAGAATCGGAAACAGGCTCCAGGCTCTGAGCCATCAGCCCAGAGCCCGACGCGGGGCTCGAACTCACGGACTGCAAGATCGTGACCTGGCTGAAGTCGGACGCTTAACCGACTGCGCCACCCAGGTGCCCCAAGCTTATGTTTTGATTTTGAGAGCCCTAGCAGGGGAGGGGCAGAGAGAGGGAGAGAGAAAGAAAGTATCCCAACCAGGCTCAACACTGTCAGCACAGAGCCTGACATAGAACTCAAACTCACAAACCCTGAGATCATGACCTGAGCTGAAACCAGGAGTCAGAGTCTTAACTGACTTAAGCCATCCAGGCGCCTACCCCTTTTTTAAAATTTAAGTTTCTTTATCTTTTGTGGTTTTATACACATTTTAGTATCACTCTAGTTCTGTGAAAAATACTATTGGTATTTTGATAGGGATTATATTGAATCTATAGACTGCTGTGGGTAGTATGCCTATTCTGACAATATTAATCCTTCCAATCCACGAGCACAGAGTATCTCTCCATTTGTGTGTCATCTTCAGTTATTGTTCATCGTTGCTGTATAGTTTCCAGAATGTAGATCTTTTACTTTCTTGGTTAAATTTATTCATAAGTATTTTGCTCTTTTTGATGCATTTGTAAACGGTGTTCTCTCTTTTCTTTTTTTTTTTAAGTTTATTTATTGAGAGAGAGGGCTTGCACGTAAGTGCACAAATGGGGAAGGAGCAGATAAGAGAATCCCAGGCAGGCTGTGTGATGGCAGTGCAGAGCCCGATGAGGGGCCTGAATTTACAAAACAAGGAGATCATGCCCTGAGCCAAGTTGGATGTTTAATGAACTGAGCCACCCCTGCGCCCCAGGATTTTTTTTTTCTTAATTGCTCCTTCTGCTAATTTGTTACTAGTGTAAAGAATGCAACAAATTTCTGTATATTAATTTTGTATCCTGTGATGTCACCAAATTCATTTATTCTAATAGTTTTTTTTGGTAGAGTGTTTAGGGTTTTCTATACAAATATTATTACATGGAGAAATGGTAAAAAAAAAAATTCAGTTATGGAAACTTTGTTTAAAAATTGGGAGGATGAAGTCTGCCTGGGGGGCTCAGTCAGCTAAAGCATCCAACTCTTGATCTGGGTTCAGGTCACGATCTCATCGTTCCCGAGATGGACCCCCCACATTGGGCTCTGTGCTGACACTGTGGAGCCTTCCTGGGATTCTCTGTCTGCCTCTGTTTCTCTTTCGCTCTAAATAAAATAGGAGAAGCTGAAAAATATTTTACAAAAGGTAAAAGATCTTGAATTAAGCCAAAACTGTCCATAAAACACAAGGCTTTTCTATCAACATGGAAACTCAATTCAAAATTTGAAAAACTCCAAGCTTTATAGAAGTCATGTGCTTTAAAGCTATTGGTCAATTAACACTTTTTATATCAAAGGACTTCCAAATTTATGGGAAAATAGCAATGAGTGACTCTAAATTCATGATGTAGATATTTTTCAATCTTTTACCTGTCTTCCAACAATGGTAAGTTTGTATTATGGTGGATGCTATTGCAGCTATGTTAGGTCCAAAGTCTGGATTTACTGTAATTTAAATACAAGAGATAGAGGTTTTCCTTAGTGTTTCATTCTGCTGTAAATTGACCGTGTTGACATTTAAATGAACCCAGTGTTCCTGGAGGAGGCTACCTGTAAAGGACCACCTTCATCTCACCTACTCTGAAATAAGACTCCCCTCCACCCTTCCTCAATGACTATGACTCTTGCTTAGCTGGCTGTCTCAAGGACCCCCTCCCATTCCTTGAAGGGAATTAAATTTCTTTTCTTTCAAAGAAAAGGAAGGGGGGCTAATTTTTTTCTTTCTAGAATGAAGTGTTACCAGAATATGCTAAAAGTTACAAGTGTTGAGTATCCATTGTATCTTCATTCCCCAATCTTTGCATTTCTATAAGCAAGCATCATTTGCATCCTGTTAGACGTGCAGGAGTTAGCTTCAAGCTCTACAGAATTGCAAAATAGTCAGAGACAATGAAAGGTAGGACGGCCTCAGAATCAGATAGCCCTGGAGAATTCATCTAAATAGCTAACATTCTTTCCTAAGGACACTTAATCATCCTTTTGCCCATTACAAACTTTTTCACTATTTTTCCTGACCTATTTAAGTTGTATGGATTTAAAACCTGCAAGGCAAAATTATGTACACCAAGACCTTGGCAGAGAATATAGTCCTCATCAGCTGCCCACTGTCCAATTAGCAAATGAGGGGAAATTCCCCCCTCCCCATATACGTACACGGGCCTATTTACACACACACACACACACACACACACACACACACACACACACACACAAATGCATTCCTTTCATTTTTCTTGCAGACAGATAGTCTAGACTTGGGCTTTGGAGCTAGACACGCTTACCCAAAGAGAGCTGTGTGTCTGGAACACAGTATTTTGGCCCCTGTAGAAATGAACCTACTAACTTGCATCCTCGGCTCACACCCAGGGACACCATAAGCAAGTGTACAAAACTGAAATTCTGTGACCTGTAGGGATGTCTGGTGCTAAAAGGGACACTTGACCTCTGCCCGATCCAGTCCGTTCTTGGAAGACTTGAAATACAAGCAGAAGACTCTGTTCTCTCTCCCACATTGACAGATTCTGGAGGTAAAGACTTCAACATCTTTTGCGGGGGACACAATTCAGCCTGGAAGAGACCTCCTCTCCTTTTCTTGGGGACAATCACGCCTGTGTGCAGATGTGTATTGCCTTGTCCCATTAATCCTAGAGTTGGAAATGGAAATCAATGCCCAGGCAGATGGATAAAAGGAAACTAGGCATGTGTTTTCCCTACCCCTTCAGTGTTGCTGGTTATCACTCCATTCCCAGCCCTCAGGCAGTTGACCTTCCTCAGATCCTAGTGAGAGCAAGGTCAAACCCTTCCCTCCCTGTTGCCCCCTGCTTTGGGATCCATATCCTGCCTGTTCTGAACAAAGCAGAGCTGCAGAGAGGTCTCCTCTATCCACTTGGTGAGTCCTGGGTGGAGGAGGAGTGGGGGACGTGGGGATGCTTCAGGGCACAGATGGCTCCCTGGGAGGAAAGTGACAAGTGGGCACAAGCCAAAAGTCCGGAAACACCTGCCGCCACGATTTTACTTCTTCCTCTTGTTTCCAGAGGTCCGCCTGTCCATAGGAAAAGAACACTACCATTTGTTAACTTGATGTGCTGAGCCAGGCCGGCTCTTGGGCCCACATATACAAGATCTCACTTTGCTCATTATCGTACTGTTTTATAGTTGGCAAAGCATTTTCTCGTCTGACCTTTACTGCATCCTTTTGGGAATGTAGAAAAGCTGCCTTGCCCATTTTGGAAACGGATAAGAGACTGACTTGACCTCACACCGTATTGATGTAGGTAGGATGTAGGACTCAAACCTGGTTCACAGAAGCAGCCAGACTTTTCCAAATAGGAGTAGCTGAAGGTCCTACTCCACAGAAGGCATTTCATTCCTACCAGTTGTTGGCAACCTTTAAGAATCTGCCTCCTTCGAAAGGCCACGTGGAAGGCAGCCACGACTTAGAGCCCTACCCCCTTCATGATATTCATGTGAGTGTGCGAGTTTTCTCTCACATACATCCATATAGGCACACAGATGAGCCTTGTGATCTCACTTTGGGGAAGAAATCATGGCTTGACTTTGGTCAGCTCTCTTGAGGGTTCTGCGTTTTTGCCATCAGTATGGCTTACCTTTCCCCAAGGTACCAATCTCAGCCCAATGCTGTCAAAATTCCTAGCTGGAGCTTCTGTCCTGTGTCTTTGCTACCTATTCTTTGGGGAGCACAGGGCTGGCACACAGTAAGTACTCTATGGAGAATGATGATGATCTGTGTTTATGTGTTAGCAATCTGTTGCTGCGTAACAAATTACCCCAAATTGAGCACCTTGCAACAACACATACATAATATCTCACTGTTTCTGCTGGGACAAGAATCCAGGCAAGATTAGTGTTCTGGCTCAGGATTTCTCATGAGGTTGCTCTCAAGCTGTCACCTGGGCCTGTGTCCAGAGCTGGTGCATCTGCTCACTCCTAGGATGTGGTTATTATCAGGACTCAGTTCTTCTCTGGCTATTGACTGGGTACCTCACCATATAGGCTTCTCTATCACTTCATGAATGTCCTCGTGACACAGCAGTTGGCTTTCTTGAGGGCAAGTGGTACAGAAAGATCCCAGGATGGAAGCTGCAGTCTTCTGTTACCTAAAGGTCTGGTGCAACCTACCATTACTTCCAGTGTAGTCTATCGATCACGCAGATGAGTCCTGGTACCACGTGGGAGGAAGCTATGCAAAGGTGTGATCATTGGGGGCCATCTTGGAGGCAGGCTACCACAATTTGTCTGTACAAGTATCTTATATTTTTCAGAGAACTTGTTATACATTCTCTCATTTTTAAACTTTGGTTTTTTGTTGTGTTTTTACATGAATTTATCTTGTTTTCCCAGTAAATCAAAAACCTCTCCAGTAAAGAGAGTGTTACATTTCTAGGTCACTTGCCCTTTCCCCAACCCCAGTCCTCCCAACCCACACCAGGAAACAAAGCAAAGATTAAACCAAGCCTACGTGGATTTAGAAATAGTATTCATTGTATGAATTAGGTAGGCTGCTTTACATTCTGGGCCTCAGATTTTGCCTCTGTAAAGTGGAGTACAGAGGAGAAAAGAGTGGACCAGATGTTCTCTAAGGACCTTTAGAGATGCAAGGGCATTTTCTGAAATGGGTGGAACTCTCCCCATTTGAGAGACAGGGAAACAAAGTCAGAGAGTGCTGGCATTAACTCAATGTCACCAGACAGTCTGTGGCAAAGCTGGGGGCATAATACCATTTTTAGGACTGTAGGGCTGGTTAAATCTGGGCCAGCCACAGCTTTATCTGTTGCAGCAGTGTTACCATTAATAATAGTTTTACCAGTTCTATCCATAACCACCTCTGCCATTCATTTAGCATCCGCTAATTGCCATGACCATTTCAAAGCTCTGTGTTACCCCTGTGAGTTAAAACAATCCTATGCCATGGAAACTATTCCCATTATACAGGGGGAAAAAACTAATCCTAAAACAAATTCAGTTCTAGCTGAATGGTTGATTCTAAGGCACCAAGGAATGAGTCGAAGGCAAGAGTTGGACGTTTGGAGGCTGGGATGAGGGCACAGTGAATTACAACACCACAGATGCAGGGTGACTTCATTACAGCCACCCACAGTGTTTGGCCAGGCAGCTGCACCACCCCATGTGGAAAGGGTGAAGCAACCTCCAGGGACACCTGTGTGCAAAATGACCTTGATGTCATAGCTATCTAATAGCGTCAGGAACAGGCGGGTTGCTAAACTCTGAGCCAAGAACAAGATGGGGGGAAAATGTACCCTGCTTGTGCTACATATGACAGGGTATCCTGGACTTGGAGGCCACCAGTTGGCAGGACTGGAAACAGAAATGAGGACTGAAGGCTTTGTCCCAGGGGCATTCTTTCACGTCCCTAGGTCTGCCTTAGCAGCCACCTGGGCCTCTGCCCTCTCCTTGCAGACCCTGGGCCGCCTCTGTCTCCCATCTCAGGGAATTCAACCTCTCTTTTTCCTGGGTTGGGGCTACTCCTAGCCCAATGTCAACACCATACTCCAGTCTCTGTAGCCATCCAGTTCAGCATGATGCCACCTTACCCATTTGTGGGCTCTAGCCTCCCAAAGGCCTGAGTAGCATCTCTGATCATACCTTAAGGATTTCCTAAGGCACCTTGGGTGGTACTTGGGAATCGTCCGACTTCAGCTCAGGTCATGATCTTGTGCTTTGTGGGTTTGAGTCCCATGTCGGGCTCTGTGCTGACAGCTCAGAGTCTAGAGCTTGTTTCACATGCTGTGTCTCACTCTGTCTCTCTGCCCCTCCCCCACTCACACTCTGCCTGCCCCTCTCCCTCCCTCCCTCCCTCTCTCTCTTCCTCCCTCCCTCTCTGTCTGTCAAAGATAAACATTAAAAAATTTTTTCTTAATTCTCCCTGGTACAGGGGAGTCTAGAATACAGAGGCCTTCTGATTGACCTAAGAAGTTGTTAGGGGTAGGAAGGAGGAAATTGATTTCTTATGCTTTGGCCCCTCTTCCAGTCAAGAGAAGGCAAAACTTCTCAGCTCATCACATTATGCTTCCATTTATTCTTTCTAGGAGACCATTGCACTTGGTAGTGTTCTCCCAATGTCACATGCAAGACACTGAAGTTCAGGTAGGTTAAATAACTAGCCCCAGGTCATACCCTTAGTGACCGGCAGATCTCAACTCAGATGTGTGTAACTGAGCCACAGGCCATGGGCCTGATAGCAGGAAGCACCCATCACATGTTGGGCTCTATCTTCTAGATGCTTTCTGGATGTTATCTAATTTTAAGCTCTGCAACGACCATGTGAGATAGGTATTACTGGGCCACTTGATGGATTATAAAACTGGCTCAGTAAGGTTAAATAACTTGCCCAAGGACACAGAGTTTAGACATGGCAGAAATCAAGATGAGTTTGGAATGTCAGTCCTGCCTTCCCCCAGTCTCCAGGGCCAAGAGGGAATTCTAAGCACCGGGTGCCCCAGATTACATGCTGTTTTGCCCCCACTCTGTGCTTCCATCAGAACGTATGCATGGTGGATCCAGGAGTCTGTCCCTCCCACCTTCCATGCCCACAGCTTCACCACCACCACCTGCCCTGAGACCAGCAGGACTATCTCACCACCTCTTCGTCTGTGTTTGAGAGTTACTGTATGAAGCCTGGATGTCCAGGATCAGCACCTGGATTTGTATTTGGACACCCCTTATTCTAATCCCAACTCTTACCTTTGCTAATTTCTACAACTCTTCTACTGGGGGCTTTGGAACTAGCATCAATCATCAATAATTCTCCTTATACCTTTCACCTCTCCTTTGCATTTTGAATGTACTCCCTAACTCTATTACATGTTTTGTAATGGCAGCACCATTGGGTGGGCCGATCAGCTATGGGACTCTTCTATGCCATGTTGCTTGTTTGGTTAAATAACTAGCCTCAGGTCATACCCTTAGTGACAGGCAGATCTCAACTCAGATACGTGTAACTGAGCCACATAACTTGGTCTACCAGCACAGTAAGTTCCTGTTGTGTTCTCCAGTGAAATGATGATACTTATAGGTAATTGACTCTCTTTGGAGGACCTTGTTCTTGGCATTTCTCTCAAGTGGTGGTGGTTTCCATTCCAATAGCCCTTACCTACTAGGCTAGCATAAGATGGGTGTCCTCCTTGATCAGTATGACTGCTTCCAGATCATTCTGCTCTAAACCAAATTTGAATTGCTAATCATCAGACCCCTCTCCCTTCTTATTGTAATCCTCTAGTGATCTCCAGGCCCTCCCTCTAATTGACTGAAGATTAGGACCCAGCTCCCCATCACTGTCTGCAACACTACTCTCCTCCAGTTCTTGGTAACGTTAACACCTACACAGGTAACACTTCCAATGTCCTGGTCTCCTGGTTCCTTTAATAGCTTTGTCTTCTACTTAAGACCCTCACTTACATATTATTACTGTAGAAGATGTCACTAAGGGAACTAAAGTCCTGCAAGTCTATTTCAAATGTCCTATTTTTCATTCATGACTTCCTATTTTTCCAGTTCACTGTGGCGTCTGAACAAAAACTTTTCCACAGCCCCGGGACCTACAATCCACTGATCCTTGTGCCCACACTAAGTATGCTCTTGCCACAGGCTATTTGTACTTGGGGTTTGCTCTCCCCCACCCAATACCTACAGGGTTCACTCCTCTGTTTCCTCAAAGCTTTGCCCTAGCATCATCCTTTGCCATGGTCTATTATGTAAAAGTGCCCTTCCTCCGACATTGTTGTTCCTTGTGGATTACTTGTCTCAAGGTACTTATCACTAAAATAGTACATATTTTCCTTTTTATTCATTCCTCTGGGATGGAAGCTGTATGTGGGCAGGGAATCTTCTTCACTAAAACCCACTGTCTCCAACAGGCACATGCATGGTTATCAACGTTGGTTGGTTGAAAAAAAAATAGGCTAGGGCTGCATTTTAGACACAGGTCAGAAAGACTAGAAAGTTCCTCCTTCCCATTATTCTGTGTCCTTTCAAGATAAACCACAGTTGTGAGACCTCTTGAGTTAGTGGCTTTTATGAGGGTGTGGGGGAGATCTCGGGAAAGGAACCTGACCAAACACCCCAGATACGAGTAACTGGCAATATAGTACCAATTAAAAATTTGAAAACAGATGGAAAAATTAGATGGTTGCTGATCTCCTGAAACCACAAAACTCTTGCTCATTGCTATTCTTTCCTTTCTCTTCCTTCCCATTGTAATCCCCTTCTCTTCCCCTGTTCTATGTACCTATTTTCCTTCCCACTTTCCCTCCCTCCATCCTGCCTTGCCTCTCATTTTCTTACCTCTTACTCCTTGACCCCTTTTCTCCTCTCCTTAGCTTTCTCAAAGAACAAAGCAAATTATTTTTTGGAAAGAATTTTAATTTCCAAGGTGTGGGAAAAATGAAATTGTCCCCTTTCCTGAGGTTCCCTTGAGCATCCTGTGCTTTAATGAAATAAATGGCCTGAAGGAAGACGTAGTGAGTAGAGGTCGGTTGGTGGGGCTGTCCGTGCTTGGGTTCCCTCTCTTCCTCCCGATTTGGCCTCAGCAGCTCTAGGGGGATGGGCAGAGCAGGGCAAACTTCTCACTGGTCCCTTGTCCTGTGCTACTTCTGAAATAGAAATAAATGACAGCCTAGAGATTCTGAAGAAATTTGAAGGAAGAGGGAGGAAGAAACCCCTCTTGATAGTGAATCCTGAAGCTGGTAGAGAAACACTTCTCTTCTGAACGCCAAGTTTTAATTTCGATCTGTGCATTGGCTTAGGGGGGAGGCCGGTTTCTCTGTCTCTCCTCAATGAATTAACCTAGAGTAGTTGCAAATGGTAGAACCAGGGGACAGGTCTGATGGTAGAGTACCCCCCACCCCACCAGTGGGAAGCAGACGTGTCAGGATAGGACACTGCAGACAATCTGGCAGTCTTTGGTGGGAGATGTATGGAACAGTGTGGAAAGAGCAAGGAACTTTGGTTTCAGGTGTACTGTACTTGAGTTCAAATCCTTGCTGGACTACTTTCTATCTTGGAAACCTTGGCAAATAGGGCTTAACTGCTTTGTGGTTTAGTTTCCTCTTCTGTCAAATGGAGATCCCAGTCCCTACTTGACTGGGTTGCATAAGGACTGGAGATGATGCATAGTAATTATGACGATGATGATTAGCATGAATTTGGGTATTTACTAGATGACACACATTGTGCTAAGTGTACACGTTGGCTCACAAAAGTGCCCAGAACGATGCTTGGCACATAATGGGCATTTGATACATTTTAAGTTGATTTTTATCCAGCACTGCCTAGGGCTAAGAAAATGACAGGGGATATGAACTTTGAAGACATATGAATATTTCATGTCCCTTCTCTACTGTGCAATGGAAAAGTTTCAGCTTCCCTGGAACCTTGATAGAAAAAGAAGTATTCATCAAATAGTTTAGTTTATGGCTGCATAAAGAAACAACTCCAAAATCTCAGTGGTTTTACCCAACAAAGTTATATTTCTCATTTACCCTACAAGTCTAACGGGGTCTACCTGGGGTTCTGTTCATCATTGTCACTCACAGCCCTTGGCAGATGAATGCTCCATCTTGACCTCTGTTTCCACAATTACCAATACAGGAAGAAGGGGGGCTGGTATAGAGAAGCAGTAACTAAATACTATGCAGAAGTAACCCATATCTCTTTGGCTCACATTTGTTTGGCCAAAACGAGCCATTTGGCCACATGTAAGTCGAATGTGGTGGAGGAATGCGATCTACCATGCATATATTCAAGGAGAACCAAAATACTTGTGGATAGCCCAATGGCCATGGACCCTAATGATCACCACAGAAGGGCATGCTCTGGATGGTGAACATCATCAATGTTCTCTTTACACAAAAGGGATAATAAGAGCCACCATGAGCTGAGTGCCTATTACGTGATAGTTACCGTGCCAGGTACTTTCCATTCATATATCCATTAATCCTCCCAAGAAGGTCTTAATAATCTCCATATTATAATGTAGAAACTAGGGCTCAGGGAGTTTGACTTACAAAGACTTAATAGTATTAAGTACTACACAATCAAAGTCTGCAGTTCTCGATTTGTAGGGAAAGCTTTCAAAAAGAGGACTGCACTAGGACACGATGGAACTGATTTCTAGCTCTGCTTCTTAAGTTTTGAAATCTGAGCACGTACCAGAATGGCAAATGGGTTTGAGGGTCAGCTCTGACAGATTCGAGTTGGCTGCTAGAGAACTGTCATCAGAAGACTCTCTAATGGGAAGGAGTGATGTGATTGATGAAGAATGTCTTCTCTGGGCACAGGAGTGGGGGTGGCAGCATGGCAAACAGATGTTTGTCATCTCTGGGCATTTTTCTTGTCTTTGGGTTTCTGCTACGTTCACTTATGAAACAAGGTTAATAAAACCATATCGGAATAAAGATACGAGCCTGGCCAAGATAACTTCTTGATGTCTTGAGAAGGCACCAAAGCTTCTCTTGCTGGTGCGTATATTCCCACTTGCTTTATGCATAGTGTTTCCTCCTGTAGTCCCGAAAATCCATTAGTATGTATGGGCCGGGGTTGGGGAAGGGAACGCAACAGATTGTCATTGAAAACGTAGGGGAGCAGAGCTGGAGGCCTCTGGTAGGAAGGATGAATCATTTATTGGCACTTAAGGATGCCAATCATCACTGCCCTACCAAACATCCGTGAGCTGGATATATGCTCCTGGTCTATAATTCCAAGGGCTGTATTTCTCTGTCTGGGAGTGATAGGCTGGGGAGGCCTGAATCCTCAGACAGAAATGCCTCATCTTTTCAGCAGTGATGGGAAGAACACAGCAATAATTTTTCTCAAGGTAGACAGGATACACTAATGAGGGTCCCAGTGGGAAATTGCTAGCACACACCAAGGGGTTTTTTTCAAAGAGCTTGTAATGAAGATTCTATTTACAGAGACGTCCTTAGGATTAAGGGGACCAACAGGGACTAGGGAGACCGTCAGTGATGAGCAGCCCCTGGCAGGTCTGAAGCTACAACTAGAAGGGAAGGCGTTCCTGGAGTCTGTGAGTGCCGAGGCCAAACAGAAGGGCGGTTCAACTCTCCGTGGCTCTTGTAACTCGGCTGCTGCCCAGACGACTGCCCTACAGGCAGAGAGAGGGTGGGGGTAATGCCCAGAATGTTCTCTCATCTGCTGACATCCTGTTAGAGGGCAAGGGAGCCAGGGTGGTACAGACCCCTTGGACCCTGCAGCAGGGCAGAGAGGGGTGAATTATGGCTTGAAAAGGCCCAGCACACAAGAACACACGAGCTAGAATACTCCCGAGTCTGAGAGTCACGTCAGAGTTGACCAGGGAGGCATGGGGAGCCCTGAGATGTAAGGAACCACCTGTATCTTCGTTTGCGGGGCTAGGGCACCAGCCCGAGAGAAGCAATTTTGAAGCGCAGCAAAACTTAAACCTATTTTCCTGGACCTAAACTCTTGGGGGAAAATGGCTGTTTGTTTTTAGGTGATAACTTACTATTTTCCCTTACTCTTTTTTTTTTTTTAAATGTTTGTTTTTGAGAGGGAGAGACCGCGCAAGCCAGGGAGGGGCAGAGAGAGAGATAGGGAGACAGAGAATCTGGAGCAGGCCGCAAGCTTTGAGCTG
The DNA here is from genome assembly GCF_018350175.1 of Felis catus. Taxonomy (NCBI): domain Eukaryota; kingdom Metazoa; phylum Chordata; class Mammalia; order Carnivora; family Felidae; genus Felis; species Felis catus. The sequence goes on from NC_058380.1 coordinate 8,680,594, forward strand.
TCAGCACAGAGACCAACATGGGGCTTGAACCCACGAACCGTGAGATCATTACCCAAGCCGAGGTCTGATGCTTAACCAGCTGAGACACCCAGGCCGCCCCAACACTTTGCCTTATTTTAGGAAAGGTTTCTTGTGAACATGTCTGCCTCTATTCTTGAGACTGAGGCAAAAGAAGAGAAGTGTTTTTGATCCAGTTTGGGTTAGAAGTTGAAGGAGAGAGGATATGTGGTCTCGGACTGGCCCAAGTGAGGGAGCCCAAAAGTCTCCCCAAAATCCCTCAAGGGGAAGCCTGGGACCCGCATAAATGACAGCGATAATCCTCTGAGAGTTCTCTTTCTGTTGTCCATGCCTTGGAAGATTTATCTTCTCTTTAACAAAGGAGACCCTTCCAGGCCACCAGTCAGATAGCCTCTGCTTCTAATGCTGTTGTTGTCACGGAAACCCATCCCAGCTTCTGGGCCAGAACCGGGGACAGTCAGGTTTTCTTCTTTGCTCGGAACCCACTCCCCTCCCAAAAGCCAAACGCCCCCTCCAACCTCAGATTAGATGCCCCCATGAGGGCAGAAGAGAAGCCTTACAACTGCATTGCCCAGTAGGGCAGGCTAGAGCCACATGTGGTCGTTTAAATTTTAAATGAATTTAAATTAAAAAATTGAGGTCTTAGGGTGCCTGGGTGGCTTAGTCGGGGAAGCATCCAACTTCAGCTCAGGGTATGATCTTCATAGTTTGTGAGTTCAAGCCCTGCATTGGGCTCTGTGCTGATAGATCAGAATCTGGAGTCTGTTTCGGATTCTGTCTGTCTGTCTGTCTCTCTCTCTCTCTCTCTCTCTCTCTCTCTCTCTCTCTCTCTCTGCCCCTCCCTGGCTTGTGCTGTCTCTCCCTCTCAAAAATAAACATTAAGAAAATTAAAAATTTAACTTCTGAAGCACACTAGATACATTGCAAGTACTCAAACACTCCAGCTATGTTGTGCAGGACACCAGAAAACATTTCCATCACGCTAGAAAGTTCTGTTGGGTCCTTGTCATGGTCCTGGATGGGCAGGGATGGCCAACAGGATTCAAAAGCTGTCTTCAGCGGAATCCTCTCCGTGATAACAGGTGACCCTGTCTGGGCTTGTACAGTTTTCTTGTGCAGCCGGCAAGAGAGTGATAATTACAGCCTGTGTTTATTTAGTCCTTGACATCTGTAAAACAGTGTGCTAAGGGTTCATAATACATTGTCATTTAATTGCCACACAGCCCTGACAAAGACACTATTATTATCTTCACTTTAACGGTGCAGAAACTGAGGTCCAGAGAAATTGACCGTACAACTACTAGCCTATCATACGAAATTGCCAACCTTCAGCCATTTTTGATTCAACCTCCTAGTGAATGGCGGAGCCAGGGTTCAAATTGAGATCCAAAGACTATGCAAGTTCAGTGTGGCTGAGCCTCTGTAAGGGACCACATTGAGACCTACATCATTAGGCTCTAAAGGATTCAGTGAAATAATGTTGGTTCTGTGCCTGGTACCCAGTGGGGCTCATGGAAAGTTCGTTGTTTTTGGTTTTAACTTCCTTCTGTTAGTCTCAGTCTCTAGGAAGGTAGAACGCAGCTGTCTGAGCAGATGTGACCAGTGTGATGGGGAAGGGATGGCACATTGCCATTTACCAGATCTCTTCCCAGGGACCTGGAACCGCTTCTCTTCCTCACCAAGCCCGCCCATGCCCGCCTCTTCCCACGTGTCTGCATCGGGGCATCTCTCCTGCCTCCATCCCAGGGGAGGGTGATGGACATGGGCTCTTCCTGTTCCCTGTGCCCTTAGCAGCCTAGCAGATACACTTCATCAACAGACCCATCCCCTAGAGACCTCAGAAGTCACTGGAAGGCTGGAGGTGGACCCGAGGGGCTTGCTGCTGCTCTGAGTATGTCAGGTGGTTTCCTAAGCTCTGCCTAACCTCCTGCCTGCTGGAACTCTGTTCTCATGATTGTTTCTGGCAAGAAGCCAGGTGCAAAACTCCTCCCGATTTTATTTGGCAAGAGGGGGGCAAAGTGCCCCCCGGCTGAGTGCCCTGCTCTTTGGGTGGGGCTTTAGGACTTGGGAGTAATTTCCATCCATAGGAGGAAATTTTGTGTCTCAAAAGCAGTAGTATAGTGTTTGCTGGATAATGAAAATAGGAGGCGCCTGGTTAGATTTGAATTGCAGGTAAGCAATAGATAATTGTTCAGGATGGGTATATAGGATACAATATTGGGGACACATTTCCAGTAAAAAATTTTTGCTGTTTATCTGAAATCAAATCGACCTGGACATCCCGCGCGTTATCTTGCAACATTAGAATAGTTGGGTTTCCGTCTACCCTTCGGCTGCTAGATCATTTATGATGATGTTAAGGACACTTGGGAATAAGGGGGCGGTGGGAAGACCTGTGTCGAGTTTTGCCAGCTGCTCCCTGGAGTCATAGTCGTAGCTCCCTGTGAAGTGATTTAGACTCCAGGTTCTCAAAACATGGCCCCTGGACCAGCATTGTCAGCATCACCTGGTACTTGGTAGAAATGCAAACGCAAATTGCATGTCTTGCCCCAGACCTCGGAATCAGATGCTCAGTGGTGGGGTCAGGAGTGTGTGTCTGACAAGCCCTCCAGGTGGTGCTGACACAGCTTGAGATCCACAAGTGTAGCCCCTGAGCAAGAGCCTTAGCAATCAGGCAGACCTGGGCTTGAAATCCAGTCCCACCATTTATTGGCTGGGTCAACCTGGCATAATTACTCAACCTCTCTGAGCCTCTGTTTCTTCTGAAACAAAAAAGAACTAGAATACCTTATTAAAAGATATAATAAGGATTAAATTATATATTAAGAAAGGTGACCCACGGTGCTTGTTAATGTAAGAATGCACGAAACGATTACTCTTGCTTTTACCCTACAAATGGAGGTCCAGTCGTGCCCTGAGTTAAGTTCAGTGGTCAGTATGGCAAGCCCTCATTACAGGGAAGATCTCTGTTTGCTCAGTTCAAACAAGGCTTTCATTTTCAGGAATTCAGTTTCCATGAGTCCTGTGGAGGGAGGAAGGAGTTAGGAGGGAAGGGAGGGAGTAGGGCAGGAGGACCGGCATTGGTTTCTGACCCACGGACAGACACAGCGTGGAGGGGTCACATTCACTTAATTCCCCTTTCAGTGCCCGGTCGAGGACAGTTGTCCAAAAGGCAGGGTTTTTACAAAATTGTTTTTGTATTTTGTGTAGAAAGGTAAGGGGGAGGAGGTCCTGAGGGGATGACACATGGGGAGAGCTACAGAGGGAGGGCCTTTAGCACATTGGAGTATGTTTCAAAGGGCAAGTCTGGGGCCTCCCATGATCAGTCTAGACCAGGGTTTCTCTGCTTTGGCTCTACTGACTTTTTGCACCAGATACTGCTTTGTTGTGGGGCTCTCTTGTGCATGTGGAATAGCATCCCCAAACCTCTACCTATGAGATGCCAGCAGCCACTCTCACACTCCCTCACAGTGGTGACAGTCAAAAGTGTGTCCAGACTTTGCCAAATGTCCTAGGGGCAAAAGGGACTTGGGGTGGCAAATGTCCCTGGGCTGAGAACCACCAGTCTAGAGAATATATTTAAGAACACTCACTCAAACAATTTAACAGCTACCATTTATTGAGCATTTATTATTTCCAACCCCCATGCTGATATTACAAGGTAGGTCTTACTACCTACATTTTACAGTTGATGAAACTGAGGCTCCGATATTTTGAGGCTCAGATATTTAAAGCTATGGCCCTAAACCCCACAGCCAGTAGTTCAGGGCTTGTGATTGAGGTTGGTCTAACTCCAAAGCTTACCTAGTTCATGGCTGCGACATTCTCTCTGACTAGAAAATTAAGGATTTTTTTTATTCAAGGAAACTCTTCTCACGTCAACTCAAAACCGAAAATATTTATTGAGACACCATGAGAATTTGCAAGAGAAACCCAAGATGGTGCTCCTGTCTAGGAGTGTTGAGGACCGATGTCACCGGAGGGGGGTGGTCATGGTTCCTACACCACAGTGAAAGAAAAAAAATGACAGGGTCCCACTTGGGGCCAAAATGAATACTTCTAGAGCCAGAACTCTGAACTGGATGCCTTTCGCGTATGACTGTTAAACGTGTCCATGCACTGCCAATTCTGACATAAAGAAGGAGAACTGAAGCCTTGAGGTTCATAGGGTCTACCAGCCACGCATCCTAGGAAACATCAACTCTCTTGCCTTGGGGTGGGCTGTGGGTGGGTTCGAGCCAGACACTCTGCCATCTTCTTTTTGGCTCTCTGCAGGAACTCGACTTTTCCCCTTTCCCTTCTCATGGCAGTGTACTCATAGGCTTTGAGCTTACTGTAGTAATCCGAGAATTTGTTGTAGAGGATGGAAATTGGCATCCCATTGAGGATGATCCCAAATGCAATGCAGAGGAAGGCAAAAAACCTGCCCAGGATGGTCTCTGGGTACATGTCTCCATAGCCCACAGTGGAGATGCTCACCTGCATAGGAAGGAAAGTGGGAGAGAATGGTTAGCACTGTGATGGAGGAGAAGACAGAGAACCGGGCAGGAAAATGTCCTCTGTCTCCCTGAAGGTACATGTGGGTCATGTAACAGCTCCTGCAGAGCCAGCTTTAGGAGGTACCAGTAGGTCTGCCTGTAGGACCTGAATCATGGAAAGAAGACCACCTGTGGAGCTGGAAGTCTTGGGCTTAAATTCTGGCTTCTATAAATATTCTTATACACAATATAGAGGAGATCACAGCTGCTTTATAGGGTTGTAAAGAGCACGTAAGATACCTGTGTAAAGTTCCTGGTGTAGCATGGGTTCAATAAATGTTGGTCTCTGCCTCCCCTCAGAGGGGCCAACTTGGGGACTGGGGACCCTGGGTTTGCCTACGTGATAGGCAGTTCGGAAAGAGCTCAGGCTTAGAGCCTGTCAGACACGGGTCCAAGTCCTAATTTTGACCCTTCCCCACTGAGTACCCGTGGGTAAAACATTCAGCCTCTAAGCCTTGGTTTCTTCATCTAAAACAGGAGGATAGAGATGCCTGGATGGCTCGGTTGGTTGAGCATCAGACTTAAGCTCAAGTCATGATCTTGTGGTTCCTGAGTTCGAGCCCCACATCGGGCTCGCTGCTACCAGTGTAGAGCCCGCATAGGATCCTCTGTATTTGTCTCTTTCTGCCTCTACCCTGCTTGTGCTCTCTCAAAAACTAATACTAAAAAAAATAAAATAGGATAATCCCTAACACTAAGGATTCTCCTGAAGACTAAAGAAGAGGAATACTTAACACAGTGTCAGGCACACAAAAGGCATTCGACAACCTTCTCTGGAGACAATTACAATACTTCTCAGTTATTATGTCGTTCAAATGAGATATTATAGATGAAGGTGCTTTAATTGCAAATGTCTGGAGAAACACTCGCATTACTTTGCAAAAGGGCTTTTGTAAGACATCACAGACCAAAAATATGTTCACCCTGCATGAAATCTTTCCCATCACTCTTGCACACTGCTTTAAATTCCACTAATTAGAGATTTATTTAGGTTAACAAGCTTCTGTTTTAAAATGCAGATACCCGTGGGACTAGTTATCAGTCAGTGTAGCCAGAGAAAACCTGGGAAAATCTCTTGGGGGCCTGTGTTTTAAGCCTCATGTACTGAGTCTCTTTCTGGTCCCCAGACTGATGGCTAAATTACTAGAAGCCTTTTAGGCAGGGCTGTTGAGTCCTTGCAAAAAAAAACTGTGCATTGCACAACTGCAGGGGGCACTGTTTGCTTCATCAATTTGTGGTGTTGCCATGATTTTCTAGCAGACGGTAGTAAGACAGCCCATGGACCCATGCTGGCACAGTGTTTAGCTTAGAAATGTAAGCATTTTTGTTTTGATGATGTAAGGGTTGGCCTGAACTTAGGACAAGTGTGACTGATGAGTTAGAAGGGAATGAAGAAGTGGGCCAGCTGGGCAAATCTGGTGGCCTTAATGAGAGCTACAGCATCCTCCAGACCATACAAAGTGAAAGCTTGACTTCCTCTCTGGGGTAGGTGATAGACAACCTCTCACTGCTCTATCTCCAGTGGGAGACCTGCTGAGGGTGGGCCTCCCCTTCCCATGGGGATGGAATGCAAGCAAGCATCTAAGAGAGGCAGGCTGGTGTGGGTTGCCTTAAGGAAACAGAGATGGCATGAGGCTATGTGGCTCTGAATCCACCTCCCAGTGGAGTGTAGACCAATGGGCTGTGGAAACAGGCTCCTGCTTGACACCTGCCTAAGGGGGGGGACAAAGGGTGGAGGGCACTCTGGCTCCAGGAGAGAATCTCCTTTGTCAGCTTTGTACAGCAAAGGGTGATGAGAGGCAGTGGTAGAGTGAGAGCGTGGGTGAATCTCGAAGTGTGTGTGGGTGCATGTGTCTACATGTGTGTGTCCTGTCACTGGCCACGCCCTAAGGAAAAGAATCTGAGCCAGGTCTCTGTCCAGATACACGAACTGAACCCTGGCTTTCATATATCATTAACCGCAGCGCTCCTACCTCTGCAAGAATGTTGAGTCACTCAGTCTACTTGCCCTGGAGGAGGCTGACAGGGAGTCTGGGGGCAGGGCTGAGTGACACTAAGGGGTAGCTCAGGACAGGAAGCATCCGTGAAAGGTGAGAGCACAGGCTTTGAGGTGAACTGGTTCCTCAAGGGTGCAAGACAGGGGGCAAAGGGCTAGGAGCAGACCGAGGGAGATAATTGAGACAAAGTGCCTATTTTTTTTTTCATTTATATATTTTTAAAGTTTGAGAGCGTGTGTGAGCAGCGGAGGGGTAGAGAAAGAGGGTGAGAGAGAATCCCAAGCAGGCTGTGTGCTGTCAGTATGGAGCCCAATGCAGGGCTCAAACTCATGAACCCTAAGATCAAGACCTGAGCCGAGATCGAGAGTTGGACGCCTGACTGAGCCACCCAGGCACCTATTTTAAACTTCTGATCAATCCCTACCCTGGCTTTCTTGCACTCCCAACCTCAACTTCAGTTTTTTGTTTTGGCTGAACTTTGAGTGAAGAGTCAAAAGCAAAGAGAATTGGCTTAAGGAAGATTAAATATTTGATGTGAATACGGTAAAAATATTTTTGTATATCTTGGATCTCTATGTTTAGAGAAAAGATCTCTTCTGCTAGGAGGCTCTGTATGGCTGGTCCCGAGGAATTTGTTCAAAATGGATAGCCTATCTTTATATTGTCTGTTTTGTGGATACTTCGACTCAACCAGTGACCTGGTTCGTGCTCCTTGGCTCCAAGAGGAATGCAGAATTCCTTGGCTTTCGGGGACTTGTCTCCCTGTTCCTCAGACCAAACCCGTTTCTCCCTGAATGAATATTAAAAATTGAAGGCCCTAGACTGATACATTTCATCTCACGGTGAGTTCTCACATTAGCATGAGTTGGGCTTGGAAATGTGACCAACATTCCTGCAATCCATCTGAGACTCCTGAAAACATTGGCTGGCTCAGCCCTCTGTAAACTGGAAACTTAGCAGTGGAAGGCTTACATATTTTCCCTAGCCTTTGGGTCCCAAAAGCCAGAACGTGACCTTCCCCCAGAAATGCCCCTATTAATCAGCAAATACTGACCTCCTAAACACGACAAGGAAGACAAGCATCCAGTTTTTCTCTGAAACTTTAGAACAGCTACATGGGAATTTCTCCTCCAACAAGGAATGTTTGTTTCCTTCATAACGAAGGAGGCATAGATGAAATCTCGGCACCTGGTAATCCATCCATCTAGGAATTATGATCCCAGGAAACATAACTGATTTTTCAAAATAATGAGCACCCCTTTTAGCGTTCCCAGGCAATCTGAGGTAGTAAGGACTAATGGTTCCTGGCTAAAAATAGTACATACCTCAATGCTTGTTGTCCTTGAAAGGATTTAGTTCAAAGGCCATATGAAGCCTAACCATGCTGCTGTTGCCACAAATACTTTAGGAATTCCTCTTTGGATTATAATCTGCACAGAGGATTCAGTGGCCTGACCTTGAAATAAGTGGTCTTAGCCACCTGGAGGGTTAATGCTAGGTGCCAATCTTAGACTCAGGGGTCTCAACTCTCTTTTAAAATACCAAAGGTGAAGAGCTGGCACCATTACAAAGAAGTAAACGGACATGTCTCAGTCTCCGGAGATAATGCCTCCGTGGAATTCAAAGAATGTTTTGATGGGTGGAAGCATTGTTAGAATGAGGTCATGGGTGAGGAGAGGACCTTGGAGAGAACAGCCAGCCTCATCTGTCCACTGAGGTCCTGACATGTGTGTCAATTGCATAGTAAGGAGGAAGTGTGCAAAAAGCTAAGGCAAATGTGGGATCTATGCATGTCGCTATAGAAAGGTACACAGTGATGCTGGCGTCCTCCACATCTTCTGTTTACTCGCTACTTTTCCCTGCCCTCTACAACTCCATCGTGTCCCACTCAAGTCCTATTGGCCCTCAGGAGGATCCTAGGTCAAAGACCTTCTAAGGAGGGGGCCACCCCAGAGTCAGGAGTCTATAGGAGCAGAAGTCGTAAAAGTGCCTCACAGCCTTGGCCCCAGTGACTATGGCCCCTCCTGTGCCATTTCTGAAGCAGCTACAACGCCGCCGCCTCCTTTTACTGCTGCCTGTGCCAGAAGTGTACCCACCGTCTCTCAGTCCCAAGCGCGACACCCCTCTGTACTCTTTCCTGTAGTCTTGCTGCTTGGGAGTCCACAAACTGCATTTCCCAGACTCCCTTGCTCGCTATTTTCTGGTTGTGCTCTGCTAGTGAGAGGCTGTTGGCACACTGGAGGCGGATGAGGAGGTAAGGGTCTCCGCTCCTGCTTCTGGTTTTTGTCCTCATCCTTCAAGACAGCAGACAGATGTAGCTCATGCATCTTTTAGCACATGGGACACTAACCTCATGGTGTCATCCTAGGAGTCCCTCAGTAGCTCCTTCTCTGTACCTCCGGTTCCTTCTATTTGGCCCCCCAGTCCTAGGGCTGACAGCTAGTTGATGGAGTAACCACTTTTTGGGTTATCTTTGTTTGCCCGTGTTGCTCTTCCAGACTTCTAAACACCTGTGTATCTATAACCCTGTATCAAATTGCCTCTGTTTAAAATATCTACTTTTCTTGGTTTCTTGGTTTTCCTGATTGTAACTTCACTGATGCACCTTCCAAAGGGGTCTTCTTAAAAGCCAGCCATCACTCCATAAGAAAAAAAAAAAAAAGGAAATCTCAGTGACCTTGGAAGGGCCACCTATTTGCAAGGAAATGATAGTGTACTTTGGGAAAACAAAGATAGGAGCAAGGTCTCTGTGGCACCATTATCTGTTCCCTCAGCTAGACATACGTTTTCTTTTTGAAGAGTTTTTGTTAGCTTATGAAGGAGTGAGTTCATGACATGGTTTCCTGTTTGGTGTCTCTAGCTTTAACTCACTTTTGAAGCCCAGAAGGAAATGGCCTGTTGAACAGTCCAGTGCCCTCTTCTGCATTAAAACATGGCCACATTGGAAGCAACGATGACTGCTTCATCAGAGAGCTGATTGTTCTTGCTGAGTGTGCCATGCATCTCCCACACCCGGGTAGCCCAGAGAGCCCCCGACATGGCTGGAACTGCTCGAGGTGGGCATCCCTTTATCTGGAAATGCGGAAGCTCTCCCGGGAGAGAACAGTTGACCCCTACGTATGTGTTAGGGTTTCTCTTCTCTCCAGTAGAGAGGGAATCACTTCTGTTTTATTTTCCCCCCCAAAGAATCTGCAAGCAAAGGTTATGGCTTCTACATGATAAAGACTATCAACTAGACAGATGTAGTAGCTTGTATTTCTTGTGGATTTGCTATGGGTTAGCATTTTACATATGTTTCTTATTACACGAGTGCTTACAAATAATCTTCATTTGACAGACGAGTGGGAGCGGACTATCTTGTATCCTAATGCATGAGCATTTGCAGACATGAATGGCCATGAGGGATTTGTTTTGCAGCTGTAGAAGTATTCACAATCATGAAAACTATTGTATTCCCCTTAAAACCTTGAGCTGAATTACAGAGAAAGGTTGTAGGATCCTTGGCATAGAGAGAGGGAAGATTATGAACAGCAAGTCAGATTCTGGGGCTGTCTGAAAGTACTAAAAACACATGGATGAATGGCTTAGAGAATCTGTCTCCAGTGTGGTTGAATATACATGGAACACAGCACTGCATTCTGGAAGAAAATCTCAATTATGTTTTTCTTCATCTTTAAATCTTCCACGTGTGAGTGCATATTTTCCAATGTGTAATAATATGTCTGAGCAGTAAAATCTTCCTACAGGAGAATGATCGTATTACTGACCTAATTTGTTTTTAATTACAGTATAGTTGATGCATAATGTTACATTACTTTCAGGTGAACACCACAGCGATTTGATAAGTCTATACGTTATGCCCTGCTCACCATCTGTCAGCATACAACCGAATTACGATACTACTGATGACAGTCCCTCCCTGTGCTGTGCCCTTCGTCCTTGTCATTTAAGGATTCGGTAACTGGAAACCTGGGTCTCCTACTCCCTTTCACCCATTTTACCCCTTCCCCTACCCCCCTGCCCTCTGGCAACCATTAGTTTGTTCTATTGATGGATCTGTTGCTGCTTTTTCGGTTTGTTCATTCGTTTCAGTTTTTAGGATCCCACATGTAAGTGAAATCAGGTGGCATTTGTGGTCTGCATCTGATTTATTTCCCTTAGCATATTGCCCTCTAAGTCCGTTGGTGGTGTTGCAAATGGCAAGATCTCATTGGTTTTTTTTATGACTGAGTAATATTCCCGTTGTGTGTGAGTGTGTATGCGTGTGTATGTAGACGCACATATCTTATTTATCCATTCATCTATTGATGGACACTGGTGCTGCTTCCGTAATTTGGCTGTTGTAAATAATGCAGTGATGAACAAAGGTGTTCATAGATCTTCACAAATTAGTGTTTTTGGAGAACCTGGGGGCGCTTGGGAGCCTCGGTTGAGCGCCTGACTCTTGATTTTGGCTCAGGTCATGATCCCAGGGTTGTGGTATTGAGCCCCACATCAGGCTCTATGCTGAGCTTGGAGGCTGCTTAAGGTTTTCTCTCTCTCTCTCTCTCTCTCTCTTCTTCCCCTGCTTGCATGCAAGCATGCTATCTCTCTAAAATAAAAAAAAAATTAATGTTTATTTTTGAGAGAGAAAGGGCGGGGGAGAGGGTGAAAGAGGGAGGCACAGAATCTGAAGCACGCTCCAGGCTCTGAGCTATCAGCACAGAGCCCGACGGGGGTTCAGACCCACAAACTATGAGATCATGATCTGAGTCAAAGTTGGATGCTCAACTAACTGAGCACCCAGGCACCCCAGTGTTTTCATTTTTTTTTTTTTTGGATAGTGAATTTCCTGGGTTATACAGTATTCCTATATTTCATTAGTAACCTCCATACCGTTTTCCACAATGACTGTACCAATTTACATTCCTACCAACAGTGCATGGGCTTTTTTCTTCTCGTTGCCAACTCTTGTTATTTCTTGTCTTTTTGATTCTAGCCATTCTGAACAGGTGTGAGGTGATATCACATGGTGGTTTTCATTTGCATTTCCCTGATGATAAGTGATATTGAGCATTTTTTCACATGTCTGTTGGCCATCTGGATGTCTCCTTTGGAAAAATGTCCATTCAGTGGGCCTAATTCTTCATAGCTTCCTGTGTCTAAGCTCTTGGCCACAGAACTTACCAATGCTTCCCTACACTGGGTGGGCTAACCTGGTCTGCTCTTGGACTCTGAGTTTGGCTTTGTGACTGGCCTTGACCAGTGGGTTGAGCAAAGGACAGTGCTCACGTGATTGAGTCTACGTTCTCCCTCTTGCACAGGGCCATGACCATGAGTCCATGCCTGCTGGAGGATCGAGGAGATATGGTCTCCTCTCCTCTTTGATCTCAGCTGTCAGCCAGTTGATCATAAGACCTGTGAGTGACTGGCACCAGCCCAAATGAGAAAAACCTTCTGGTTGAATCCAGCCTAAATTGCTGACAGGCAAACTCCTAAGCCAAATAGATGTTTGACATTTGAAACCATTAAGTTTGGGTAGTTTGTGATGCATCATTATTATAGCCATGAGTAACCTAATTTGTGCATCAATAAATAACCTAATTTGGGCATAGCTGGAATACACATTTATCATGGGCGTATGCTGAAAAAATTTTAAATCATGAGATGTATGATCAATAAGAGGCTTGGAGACAACTGGATCAGAGCTACTTTGGGGATTCCATTTCTTACTCTCTTCTCTGTTGAGTCATGTCTATAGAGACGGGTTTCTTATTGTTCAAATTTCAGCTGAATGTCATTCTTCTCCAGTGGGGCTTCTCTATCAAAGGTAGATTCTGCTGTGCACGGCCCCCCCCCCCCCCGCCAGGTCTCTCTCTATCCTATTATGCAAGACACATCAGTATCTGAAATGATAAATTCTCTTTCTCCTTTGGAATGTAAACTCCATGAGGGAAAGAAGTTCCTATTGTGTTAATGTTGTTCTGTCACTCAAGATCTCCAGTGTTTACATTACTAGTTGGTTCAGTGAATGAATAAGATGGATTTTGTGAATCTCACAAAGAATTCATCTACATGTTGTCTCTCTCTCTACTGGGCATTTACATCAGGAAACAAGAGGTTTTTTCTACATAATTTTGACAGCGTTCTTTTCTCTTTGTTCTACGGAGAATATGTGCCCTTGATACACAATACGGAATGCCACCACAAGTACAGGGAAGCACCTGCTTGATCTGTATTGTCCGGGGGCACAGAGCAGTCTTTAAATGTTCAAGGGGGACTGTTCTTAATGTTTTCATAGGTTAGTGTGCAAACAAATGCATTAGTCATAAGGATTTTTACTAGTCTACCAAATTCTCAGAGAAGAAATGCACAAAGGCCATTGGGAAAACGTGCAAATTTTGGCCTGAGAAAACCGTGCCGGATGCAGATAATGGCCACAAATAAAACTCACGTTGGCCAAAGCAATAATTGGTAAAATGTGTTACAGATAAAAACCAAATGATGATTCAATTTTTACTGTAAAACTAAGGGAAAACACTAATTTTGACTAACATAATTTGAGTTAACATAAAAGGGATAATTTGAAGGGTTTGAGTGTCGTTGTACACTAAACAGATCAAGAAATTAGATGCAATCAATAGGCATGCACTTCGGGGAATTTTTTAGAAAGAGAAATCATAAGCAATTGAATTTTTATCAGTTTTTAGATTAATATACAAAGCCCTAAAAAGTTTTGTGGGTTAAAGGTAAAGTATCGAAGTGTCCCCGAGGCCTCGCCTGTATATATGGGAGTCTTCTAAGATACTGGGATGGATGGAGACCTAGACTCTCAGACTTAGTAGCATATCATCAGCATGTGGATTTGCTCTTTCCTCTTCCTGCTTTTCTCAGCTCCAAAGTAAATGTCATTTGCTGGGGACCAATCATCTTCCCTCAGCTCTATCTGTACACATGGTTTATCTACTACCGCAACGACCTTTCGTCACTTGGAATATCATCACAGGTGTGGCACTGGGCTAGCTCATGGGCAAGAGCCTCATGCCATCCCCGTTACAAAAGAAGCCCCCCAAATCCTGTTAGACCTGTGAGTGCTCTGTTTTTCAGTGACAGAAGACTCACTGAGTTGTAGAGCTCAGTAGCCACTCCGTTTTAGAGACCAGAAAACTGAGGATGGGGAGTAAGGGAGTGAGGTTTCATAATTACTTAGGGACACAGTTTATTACTAGCAGATCGGGGACTAGGACCCAAATCTCCCATCTTGCTGAACTATAATACTAGCAGCCCTGGGCTGGTTCATCTCAGAAATCCGCCCCAGACTGTGGGTTCTACCATACCCAACATTAGTGTTGAAAATACCTAGTTCCTCACATGGAAAAACCTGGTGACATTTGCCTAATGTTTTTAAGGGCATGACAAACCACCTACTCTTAAAAATAAGGAAATCACACATCCAGTTCTTCCCTCTCTGTACAAATGTCAACTTGTCAATCAGCATTTCCAGTGACGTAGGGATTTTCTGGGGATTTAGCCTAGCACACCAGAAATACAGATACTTGAGTAAATGGCCTAAGAGACTACCAAAAGGCAAATACTAAAGAAAACAGCAAAAATAAAAGACTACTAATTAGGCCAGGCCTGGGGCAGATGTAACGGTTGAAAGGGAGAATGCTGGGTGCAGGAAAGGAACGGATTTATTGTGGGAGGGGCGTGGGTTTCAGTCCTCCCTCTGCTGCGTGCAGCTGTACGTCTACACCCAAACCCTCTCAGTTCCTCTAGCTGTAGAGCGGGGCAAGAATGCTAGGTCCTAAAGGAACTTGAGTGCTACTGGAGCAAATTTCAGTTGTTAGATGCTTCTTTCCACATTCTGATTGGGCCCAAACCAGGGGGATTTCAGGTAGTTAGGGTGGACGCTGGCCGGCTGGGTCTCCCCTTCCCCTGGCACAAACGTCCAGTTGGCTTTTTGCTTCAAATCTGACGCCACTTCCAACATGTCCTCTTAAACAAAAAACCCAGCGATCGTAGCCACTTGACAGGGTTGCAATGCTGAAACAAGATAAACTTTGCAAACCGCTTAGGACCACAGGTGTTCCGTAAGTGGCGAGTAACAAGAATGACGATGATGAATGGTCCCCCTTAGGGGCCACAAGGAATCCTTCTTAAAATCAGCCTGTCTGGGGACTCAAGATGAAACCTAGATTTGGAGGTGCCTGGGGCCAAAGTCAAATTCCGTGACTTACTGAAAGACTGTGCCTTTCCAACTCCGCGACAGCCACCCCGGTTTTCGTTAGTTGGAGGTGGCGAAGGCACAGATGGGGGTGGGGAGGGGAGCAGCGGCCCTTAAGCAAGGCAGGGGACAGGTCAGGGCACGAGGCTGAAGGCAGGCAGGCGGCTGATGACCCGGGAGGGGGGCGGGGGGCCCGCTACTCACCGCGGCCCACCACCAGGCGTGCGGGATGCTGGTGAAGTTGGTGTTGGGCACGTCGTGCTCCACGGAGTAGACGGCCGCCGAGAAGGTGAAGATGCCCATGGTGATGAAAAGCATGAGGCAGCCCACCTGCTGGTAGCACTGGCGCAGCGTGAAGCCGAAGGCGCGCAGGCCCGTGGAGTGGCGGGCCAGCTTGAGGATGCGCAGGACGCGCATCAGGCGCATGACGCGCAGCACCTGGCCCACCTTGCCCACGCGGCCCACCGTCTCCAGCTCGTGCTCCCGCGGCGCGCCCTTGCTGCGCGCCTGGTCCTCGCCCGTGAGGCACTCGAGCAGCAGCTGCAGGTAGAGCGGCAGGATGGCCACCAGGTCCACCAGGTTGAGGGCGCTGCGCGCGAAGCGCCGCAGGTCGGGCGTGGAGGCGAGGCGCAGCAGGAACTCGAGCGTGAAGAAGGCGATGCACAGCATCTCCACGTGCTCCAGGATGGGCCGCGGGTCGCCGCCGCCCGCGCCCTGCGCCGCCCGGTGCTGCATCTCCTCCACCGTGTTGAGCGCCAGCGCCACGACGGACACGAGCACGAAGAGGCTGGAGGCCACCCCGATGGCCTTGGCGGCCACGGACGAGAAGGGCTTCTCCAGGAGGTTCCAGAGGCGGCGGCGCTGCGGCCCGTAGAAGCGCATGTCGCGGAAGAGCTCCTCGGCCTCCTCGGCCTGCGCCTGCGCGCGCAGCTCGCGCTGGATCTTGAGCTGGTCGCTGAGCTCGTCGCGCCGCTCCTCGAAGCAGATGCGGCAGCAGCGCGGCGTGTACTTGAGCCGCACGCCCCAGTAGCCCAGCTCCTCCAGGAAGCAGCGCGGGCACAGCTCGTCGCGCACCAGCAGCACGCCCGATGCGTAGAAGTTGTAGACGAGCTGGAAGACGGCCGGGTCGCGGTCGAAGAAGTACTCGTCCGTCTGCTCCTCGTAGTCGTCGCACAGGCCGAGCTGGCGGCTGCGGCTGGTGGACGTGGCCAGGCGGCCCAGGCGCGTCTTGGGGTAGCAGGCCAGCTCGCAGCAGTCCAGCCGGTAGCTCTGGCCGCCCACGTTCACGTTCAGGGTGGACGACGCGGCGGGAGGGGCGGCGCGGCTGTCGGGCTGCGCGTCGGGGGCGGCCTCCGGCCGCCCGTCCTCCTCGCCTGGGTCGTCCTTCAGCTCGTCCTCCTCCCCCCCGTCGTCGTCCTCCTCGATGTAGTAGTTATAGTTGCCCTCGGTCCACGGCGGGATGCTGGCCAGGGAGCCGGAGCGGGCCCCCACCGAGCAGACGCTCCTGCGGTGCTGGCCGCTCCCGGCCTGGGGCGCGTCCCCGCTCTCTGTAGTATTCCAGGGCCTGTAGCCCCACGACCGCCGCCTCTCGCTCTGCTTCAGCATGGCTGCGGCAGGTGCACCCGCTGCTCTGGCTGGGGACTGCCACCGGGAGGACGGATCCTAACCCCTGCTCTGTCTGAGAGGGGCCTGCACCAGATGACCGAGGTGCCCAGCCCAGCCCAGCCCAGCTCTGGGGGAACTCACCAGACGCAGGCAGATGGCTGATGACTGCTGCTCTAATCTTGCTGATAGGGAAGCAGCAAGTGTTAGGAGGGATTTAGAGCCTCTTAGCCACTTTCCTCCCCCCCCCTCCCTGCCCTGCCTGACGTAGGGGTTGACTACGTGGTCTTAAATCTGTAGATAATCAGAAGGCGGCAGAGGTTGTTGCTAATAAAAATGTCGCCAATCCTCAGGCCCGCCCTCAGGAAGTGCTCAGCGAGTTTGGACCCCGGGGGAATCGGTGAATTAGCTGTAGTTGCATGGATGGCTGTGTTTTGGTCGAACTGATGGAATTGGAGCCCCTGTGATCAAGGAAAGAGACGGCAGCAGAATGCTCCAAGCGAGTTGGTCACAAGTCTGTCTTCTACTCCGTGTAGCCCCTTGTTTGGATCACCTAAGACCTCGAATGTTTCCCGGGCTCTTTCTGTCACACCATCACAGTTGTGTTTCCCAATGGATTCCGCCTAGCAGCCTTGCCCTACTGGATTTCCGTTGGCCTGTTTCTCTGCCTGTCTCTTTCCCTTCCTTCTCTTGAAGGGTAAGAACATATTTCCAGAAAGAATCCAGGACTGGTGGGTACATGTTCTTGCAGCCCTGCTTAGCTGCTGTGTTAGGCCATATGTAAAGGTGGCCAGACTTTATTCCAAGGAAAAGGTCTTGATCGTTTTCCCAAACGTCAGTTAAAAATTTTTTTTAGGTTTCTTTCCAGGGATCAAGTAACGTGCTAAAGGCTGGGCATGGAAACCCGATGGAGAGACAGTTGCTCACGGTTTTGTAGGTGATAGAAACAGGCGAGCCCAGCTAAAGAGTGGGTGGCAGAGAAAAGGAAGAGACTGGTTTTGAGCAGGGAATTTGTTTTTAAATTCAATTTATGTTGACTAGCTCATGGTTATGGTTAAAAAAAAAAATTCAAAAGGCACAGGGTACCTGGGTGGCTCAGTCAGTTGAGCATCTCTTGATCTCAGCTTGGTTGTTGATCTCAGGGTTCTGAGTTCAAGCTCCCTGGGGGGGCTCCACACTGGGCATGAAGTGTACCTAAAAAAAAAAAATTCAAAAGATACAAAGGTGCATTACGGTGGACAGTTTCTCTTTCCCAAACCAAACTTTCAGTTACTACATGTGCCACTGAAGAAGCAACCACTGTTACTCATCCAGAATACTTTTTGGTTGTTCTTTCAGAACTATTCTAAACAAATACACGCAAAATCCTATCTCCGTCATCTGAAAATCTCTCTATTATCAACACAAATCATAGTACTCTCTACATATTGCTTTTTCCAATTAACCATGTGTCTTAGAGGTGTTTTTATGTGTGAACATAGATGTCTGCCTAATTTTGAAAATAGTCTGACAATAGTGATAAACATTCAGATGGTTTTATATATTTGCTCTTAAGAACAATGGAGCAGCAAATAACCCTGTCATGGGCGTTACTTTATATGATTTTACGATGTGTAGGAAGGATCACAAAGAAATCTGATCAGACGGGGGCAGAACAAATTGGACAGATAACTTGGGGAAAGATTGAAAATGACATCATCTTACACATACATGGAACAATCAGGGTTATTTAAAATAATATTCTGTCCAATAGGAATGTGTGGGCCTTATTTGGAATTTCTGATTCAAACAAAAAGCTTAAACCATTTTTGAGACCACTGGAAATTTGATTTGATGATATTTAGGAACTGTTAGAATGCTTTATGCGGGCGCACCTGGGTGGCTCAGTCAGTTGAGCGTCTGACTTTGGCTGAGGGCATGATCTTACTGCTGGTAAGTTCGAGCCTTGCATTAGGCTCCCTGCTGGCAGCTCAGAGCCTGGAGCCTGCTTCAGATTCTGTATCTCCCTCTGTGTCTGTCCCTCCCCTGGTGATGCTCTGTCTCAAAAATAAATAAACATTAAAAAAAAAAAGAAGGAATGCTTTTATGATAATGGTCTTGTCATGTAGAAGCGAAAGGCTGTGTATCTTTTATACAAACATACTGAGGTATGTATGGATGGAGTGATTGGATACCTGAGATTTGCTTCAAGATAATACAGGAGAGAGAAAGTGGGTGGGCATTGCGTTGAGTCGGGGCACCTGGGTGGTTTAGTCGGTTAAGTGTCCAACTCTTGATTTCAGTTCTGGTCATGATCTCATGGGTTAGTGAGTTCGAGCCCCACATGGGGCTTTGCACTGACAGCAGAGAGCCTGCTTGGGATTCTCTGTCTCTCTCTCTCTCTCTCTCTCTCTCTCTCTCTCTCTCTCTCTCTCTGTCTCTCTCTCTCTCTCTCTCTCTGCCCCTCCCCTACATGTGTATGTGCTTGCTCGCACTCTCTCTTTCAAAACTTAACAAAAAACTGGCTGTGAGTCAGTAACTGCTGAGTGTTGGGAATATAGAGCTTCGTTATACTGCTCTCCTTTTGAATGTGTTTGAATTTCTTCCTAATCAGGTTTTAAAAAGACATATAAAGGATACATTGTTAGAGGTGGAATTGGCAGGTCCAAGACCCCAAGTTTGCAATTCTGATCGATGATGCCAATGTCCCTGCTAACAATATTACTAATTTAAAACTCATCATCACACTTCTTCAGCTCTGCCCGTTTTATAGGTGAAAAATGACATGTGGGATCATTTTTTTTAAATTTGTAAATGTTTGTTTATTTTTGAGATACAGAGCTGGGGAGGGGCAGAAAGAAAGGGGGTGAGAGGATCCAAAGGAGGCTCTGCACTGATAGCAGGGAGCCCAACATGGGGCTGGAACCCACAAACCTAATCGTGACTCACGTCAAAGTCGGCCGCTTAACTGACTGAGCCACCCAAGCACCCCTGACACGTGGGATAATTTTAATTTGTATTTCTCTTACTGTGAATGCAGTTTGGCACCTCTTCATGTCATTAGCCATATTTTTTTGCTGCGTTTCTTACTGATTTGTGGGAGAGCTTTCTACATTCTGAGAATAGACCCTTTGGTGGGGGCTTTATGGTTTGCAATTTTATCCTTCGGTGGGTTTTTTTCCCCCGTGTAAATTGTTTATTTGAGGACTTCTCAGTGTCGTGTCCTATTAGGAAAGTCTTTGCCGCTCTGTAATTTCTAAGAATTTTCTTCTTAGGGTTTTACTTCTCACAATTAAGGATTTGATCCGTCAAGAATTAATTTTGATGTAAAGAGTGAGATACGGACCCAACTCTGTTTTCCAGATTTTATCCACATGTCCCAACACATTAACTGAATGATTTCTCTTTTCCTCACTGGTGTATATAATGCTATCTTCATCACGTAGTTCAGTTTTGATTACGCCTTGTGGTTATTGGGCCAGGTAGCAGTTTCTACAGGGTCCGCACCTGCTGTTGCTGTTAACCTTTCAATAGGCCACAAATCTACAAGCTTAAGATAGCACCTAAGCAGGCCTAGCCTTTAAGTTCATAAATGCACTTCTAGTGTTCTCTTACTCGCATACGATATGTTTTTTTAAGTTAAATTTTTTTTCGTGTTTACTTTTGAGAGAGAGACAAAGCACATATGGGGGAGGGGCAGAGAGAGAGGGAGACACAGAATCCAAAGCAGGATCCAGGCTCTGAGCTGTCAGCACAAAGCCCACCATGGGGCTTGAACTCAGGAACTCTGAGCTCATGACCTGAGCCGAAGTCAGACACTTAACGCCCGAGCCTCCCAGGCACCCCTTTCTGACACAGAGTATTAGTGTTGTCTCTCCATTGGCACCACAAACTGCTTTCCGGTTTTATCTCTTCTTTATATTGTGCTCCATTCTGTCAACAAGTACCTTTTCTCTTCCGAATTGATCGTACTATTAGAAAAAATTACCACTGTTTTCATAGTTCTCATTTCCTCTCTTTGCATTGTGGTCATCGACCGCTTCTTACCTAAGCTCTCAACATCGTCGTGGCTTTAGTACTGAAAAGCAGGAGAGGTGGTCATGTTTGTAGGACCTCTCAAAGCTAAACACAACATAACCCTGTCGTGGACGGAGGTGGATGCCCTTGGTGGGCCCCCCGGAATGGTCTCTTACCCCCCAAATGCGTCTCTCGGTGTGGGCGTGTAGCTTGGACTTCACCCTTGGATTTTACCTTTGCAAGGGCGACGGTCACCATACCTGGAAATGCTTTCTACCAAAGACAACTGTCCAAAAAAAGAACGCGTGTGTTCCTAAAGTGATGAATTCCTCCTCCTTGAATGCGTTCAAGAAGCTGCAGAGCAGAGGGAAACCTGTATGATCTTCAGGCTGGCTTCTGCCTTGAAATGACCCATATTCCAACTCTTTCCTCGAGGATTCATTTGCCCCGAATTCCCTTCTGCCTTTCTTCTACAATCCTTGCCCTTCAGAAGTGAGCTCAGACATCACCCTCCTCTTGGAGCCGTCCTTCTCTGACACCTCTCTCTGTTTCCTCAAGGTAGGTTAGCTGCTCCTTTTCGGTGTTGTCATTTAAGGGAACACACATCACTAACATAGAATGTGAGGCACTTATTTCAATGAAGAGAGACTTAAACATTTTCCCATTAGGAAGTTTTAGAAGTGCGTTAGAGAAAAATTTTAAAAATCGAGTAGAGCGCTAATCACCGCTACAACAATCATAGCATGCCCAGATTCTGAACTGTATTAACGCTTACAACAACCTGTTGTGCTATTCCTGTTTTATAGGTAAGGAAACAGGGAAGTTAAATGACTTACTTGCGAGTGCACAGCAAGTCACTGGTAGAGCTGGGTTTTGTTCCAGACTAACCAGGCTAACCAACAGGTTGCAAAATAGCATATACATAAACACCACCTACAGGGTCATCAACCAAAGACAATTACTGTTAATATTTTAACCTGTGTCTTTCCATTCAATTATACACACACACACACACACACACACACACACACGGATATATATATATTTAACCTGGTACCTGGTCGTGGTCATATTGAACATAAAATTATATATCCTACTGTCTTCAGCATTTTCACAGGAGCAATTTTAAGCAATTTTTAAAATGTTTTATTTATATTTGAGAGACAGCAGACGAGCGGGGGAGGGGCAGGAGCAAGGGAGACAGAATCTGAAGCAGGCTCCAGGCTCCGAGCTGTTAGCACAGACCCAGACGCGGGGCTGAGATCATGACCAGAGCCGAAGTCGGATGCTTCACCAACTGAGCCAGCCAGGCGCCCAGAAGCATTTTTGATGAAAAAAAAAAAAGGCTTTGTAAGCATTATTTTAAAGGCTACAAAATGCTCTGTATTTTGGCTGTGCCATCTGTAACTAAACCAAATCTCTCTTATGGAAATAAATATGTTTTAGTATTCTACTATTATAAGTAACGATAAAAATAGGTTTGAGAGCTTTTTGTTGTTCTTAAGGTTTTTTTTTTGTTTTTGTTTTTTGTATTCTGAGTAATTCTTTGAGACCGTTTGGCTAGATTTTTTTTTTACACCATTCTCTTTCAATATGGAGGCTTCCCATGTACTCCTGGGCCTGACGTTTGTTCTTCTGAGGACAGCCTTTCTCCACTCCAGCCTGTCGTCTTTTCCTCCTGCCAACTCCTGTTCGCCTTGGGTAGGCGGAAGGCTAACCCTTCTCGCCTGTCCTCCAGGACGGCCTCCCAGCCTCAGCTCCGGCAGCATTCAGCCCCCTCCCCCAACCTGTTCTGCCCCAACAGCTTCATTTGGCCTAGCAGAGCCCTTAGCACAAATGCTATCTGCCTGCAAACAAGACAGGACTGTGAGTTCCAGAAGGGCCCGACAGTGGCTGCTTTGTTCACCGTTTGATCCCCAGGTTCCAGTCCAGTGCTTGGCCGATAGCTGGCACTCAGAACTGCTGGCTGAGAGAGTGAAGTATTTAATGTCTATGGCCAGCTTGTTTTGTAGTTTGCCTCACGGTCCACTCTTAGCCCCGAAGACAGGGAGTGTCTTGCACAGCGGCTTAGTCAGAACGGCTTTGCTCCTTGTTATTTGCTCAATGAGAAGTGAAAATGACATGACCCTTTTGTTTTACCCAAGCCTATACTGTCGATTCACTTCTAGGTTCCCCACTAGCCTCTCACGTCTTCAAGGATGAAGACCGTCTTGTCTCTTTGGCCCCAACACCAAGTGCGGTTGAAGACCTCTCTGTATTAGTTCTTACAACTACATGTAAATCTGTAATCATCTTAAAAATGTTAGAAACAACAACAACAGATTGACTGCTCTGCACTGACGTAGCCCGAAGCCCCACTGGGGAGGGGAAGAAAACTAGCGAGCTCTGAGGAAAGTGGTTGGGGGTCCTACCTGCTTGTCTTTGGTGACACAGATTGATAGGCAGCGTGGTATAGTACGAAGGACATTGAAACTAAAGCACATGGGATTTTGCTTTCTGCTTTCTGGTTCAAAGCTTTGGGAAAATTGCCTCGACCTTGATCATCTCTGTTTCCTCATCTGTGAAAGGGGGTGCTGGGGGATTTCTTGTTAATAGAAAAAGAGAACGCCCCTCTACTTTATCTTCAGTTGGCTTCCCTGTGCCACATCCTAGCACATAGGAAAGATAGCCATCTCTTCTGCATCCGGCCAAGTCCAACCCCATTCCTGATTATATACCTACGACACAAATAGGTTTCATTTTTAGCTCCTGGAGAGTTTCTCGGCAAATAACCATCCCATTCGCAGCGCACCATTAAAATGAATTCCTTTATGTTAATGCAGTGCTGACTAATAGAACTTCATATGTTGATAGACATATTTTTATGGCTTAAAACATGAGTAGTGCCGGGGCGCCTGGGTGGCGCAGTCGGTTAAGCGTCCGACTTCAGCCAGGTCACGATCTCGCGGTCCGTGAGTTCGAGCCCCGCGTCGGGCTCTGGGCTGATGGCTCAGAGCCTGGAGCCTGTTTCCGATTCTGTGTCTCCCTCTCTCTCTGCCCCTCCCCCGTTCATGCTCTGTCTCTCTCTGTCCCAAAAATAAATAAACGTTGAAAAAAAAAATTAAAAAAAAAATGAGTAGTGCCACTGAGGAACAGAACTTAAAATTGTATTTAATCTTAATTAATTTATATTTAATAGTCCTGTGTGGCTAGTGGCTACCATGTTGTACAGGACAGTATTAAGATAACTTGTGCCTGGATTGTCCCTTTTTTTTTTTAATTTTTTTCAACGTTTTTATTTATTTTGGGGACAGAGAGAGACAGAGCATGAACGGGGGAGGGGCAGAGAGAGAGGGAGACACAGAATCGGAAACAGGCTCCAGGCTCCGAGCCATCAGCCCAGAGCCTGACGCGGGGCTCGAACTCACGGACCGCGAGATCGTGACCTGGCTGAAGTCGGAGGCTTAACCGATTGCGCCACCCAGGCGCCCCAGGATTATCCCTTTTAAAATAGGCACTGGCCCCCAGGAGCAATGCCCTTTTAAGACATTGACCCCTCAGTCACGTGAGGTTGCCAGCATAAACTGGCCTACTACTTCTAGGACTAAAAGGAAGTGAGACAGAGGAAAAGTAATCTGGATATGACAATGAATAGAGCTGCGGGATGGGGCAGAGAAGTCTGAATGGGGGGGGTAGACTTGGGGGTGGGGCATTTCAGAACAGATTCAGATCCTGGGCGGGGTGGGGGTGGGGGGCGGTGGCTCAGGAAGAGCCTAGAGCGCAAGGGGAGTAACTAAGGCAAGTTGTAAGAAGACCACGGTTGCTGAATGCAAACACCTTTGCAATTTTGCCCAGACCTAGTCCTGAGAAAGGCAGAGAGAGAGATTTAGTATTCACTCGAGAAACTGTATTTCCTTCAAGATCTTTGACGTCCCCATCAGTAAATGATTAGGGTTGTAACTGTAAACTGGGACCTTCAGATGAAGAGCTGGATGATTAATACTCAAGCCAGAACAAAGAAATTATCAAAAAACAAAACAAAACCCAACAATCTTCCCAGCTTTCAATAAAGGAAAAAGAGTAGCTTTTTGAGAGAAGTATCTGTTAAGCCTGGTGAATTTCTTCCACTAACTGAATTATTTAAGTATTTGCTCACCTCCTTCTCTTGAAATTTGCCTGTCTCGTCCTAGGTAAAGTGTGCAATGAATGGAAACGGCAAAAGATTGCAGTGTCTCAGTTGTTTGGAATCGTCACTGACCCAGTGAAAATTGTCTGTGGGTTTGGGAAAAAAGAGTGAGGGGTGTGGGCAGCTGCTTGTAACAAAACACTTTTGTTGCCAATGTCCTGTAATCAGGCTTCATCTGGTGGTGGGGGGTGCTCCCCCTTCTGTAAGCCCATCCATCCTTTAAAAAAAGTTTTTTTTGATGTTCATTTTAGAGAGAGAGAGAAAGTGCTTGCGCATGCAAGCAGGGGAGGGGCAGAGAGAGAGAGGGAGACACAGAATCAGAAGCAGACTCCAGGCTCTGAGCTGTCCACATGGAGACCAATATGGGGCTCGAACTCACAAACCATGAGATCGTGACCTGAGCTGAAGTCGGCCACTTAAGTGACTGAGCCACCCAGGCATCCCTCATCTGTCCTTCTTAATTACCTCTTTTAAAGATGAAGAGCCTGTGACTAAGAAGTGTGGTTTCTTGCCTGATGTTGCTCTGAAAGTGGCTGGTAGAACCGGGTCCGGAATCTGGGACTCCTCTGTCTGCCACTTGGGCACTTTCAGGTCCTCTGTGCGACCTCTAATGGTGTGTCCCTTCCTTAGAAAACCTCCCCTTTGATTTCTGATCTTCGTTTTTCATTTCCTCTAAACATACATAGACAGTCTTCCAACATGGTTCTTTTTTTGTTTTTAATTTTTTTTTAACGTTTATTATTGAGAGACATGAGCATGGGAGGGGCAGAGAAAGAGGAGGAGACACAGAATCCGAAGTAGGCTCCAGACTCTGAGCTGCCAGCACAGAGCCCCACCACAGGGCTCAAACTCACGAACTGTGAGGTCATGACCTGAGCCTAAGTCAGACTCTTAACTGACTGAGCCACCCAGGCACCCCAACATGGTTCTTTTTTGTTCGCTTTGCCCCCACTGCCACAGCTGATCTTGCCGCTTATTCCGCCATTTTGGAAGTGGATGCCATCCAATTCAATGTAAAGTGTAAACATGCTGTGTCTAAGACCCTGTGCTACTTCTGAGCTGGGAGGGACCCAGTGGTCGTCTGCTCCCACCATTCACTTTAGAGATAAGGAAACTGAAGTGTCTGATAAATCAGGTGACTTACCCAGCGTCCCGTAGACAGTTGAGCTGGTACCTGCCTGACCTTGGAACCCTGTTCTCATTCCCCCTAACTTGACATTGCTCTAGCATCACTGCATCTCGTTTTTCACTTTGGACTTGTGTCCATGTGAAACAAGAAAATTAGACATCTGGAAAGCATGCTTTTGAGTAACTTAAACATCAGATCCTGACATTTAACAGAGAGCTAAGGTCGGTGACCGCAGACGAGTTGCTTTGGCTGGTCTGATTCCACAGCAAATGTCTCAGTCCTTCATTGTGTGTTGGACGAGGTGTAGTCACAGTTGGACTTCGCATAACTTCCAAAACCAACATCCTCTCTTTGGCTCAGACCAGAACCTTGCCTATTTTCTGTGGTAGAGTAGACTCCATTGATCTTTAAAAAGTTGAGCCTTGTATAATTTGACACAGCTTCGCATCTCCGTTCTTGTGGTTTCCAGTGTTGTCCCCTGGTCTCTGCCTCTGGGTGTCTCTTTCTCCTCCAAGTACTCTGAGAGGAGAAACTCTCTCTGACCAAGTCTCCAGAAGACCAGAAATGAGGCTACTGAGCCCTGCATTTGATTTAGAGAGAAGTTTGTGTTCGAGAATTCTGCCAAGGGAGGGAAATAAACCAGAGACCATGGAACATCTGCTCCATGCTGGTATTACTGTGATGATTGGGGCTCCCTGGAGTCGGGGTGAAGATGAGCCAGTGGATGGTCCTGAGGTGATTTGCCCGTTTGAAACGTGGCATCTGTGAAAACCTAGTAAAAATACAAAGAATGTGCCTGAACAGATGGTACGTGAAGAACTCTGGACTAGAACAATTCTCGGGGAACCCTTAAAGATGAATAAATGTGGCCAGGGAAAAGGATTATATATGATTAATAATGACTCTGTTATATTGTTAAAATTGCCTGCGTAGTTGCCCTCCAAAGACGGTTTTGTTTCTGGTTTTTGTTGTTGGTTTGGTTTTTTGGGTATAGATCAAAGTTACCAGTCAGGCCAAATTACATAGTGCAGGTAAGTACTTTCCACTCAGCTTTCTAGAATATCATGTCTCCGCATTGCAAAGGTTATTCACAAAATCAGAACAGAAGAGTTAGACCTTGGGTCATGAATGAGTGTGTGGGAGTTAGACTCACTGAAAAGCATAAACAGTAGATTTAAGTGAATATATTTGCAGCTGTATTGTTCTTCTATTGATGTAGAAGAAATTCTAAGGCAGTGCAACTGACCTTAGTGAACTCCATGAGAAAAGTCAGTATTCTGGACTGAACGTCAGTTTGGAACTTGATTAGCAAGGCATTGCCAAAAAGAGAGAAGAGATAAAAATTACTTTAATCGACAGAGCAGCTATTTGTATGTAACCCTGTGCATGGTGCTGCTAAAAGGCTGGTGATTAATAAGTAGCTTATTCTTTCAAGAAGGGTAATGATTTTCCTTGGCCCCGTAAGTTCACTCTTGATTTAAAAAACTATTTTGGCAAAAGTCAATTTTAGCTTCTGTTACGTGAGAACATTACAAACTATGGCTAAATGAAATCATTTTAAGGGGCTGTGTTTCTTGCATAGGTTATGATTATATTCGGTTTCATGGAACAGAAAGCTAAGTTAGGAATTTACATGTAGACATTACTTTGCCCCTGTGACCAAGATTGGCAGTCCAGGGTTGGTGGAAGGTAAGGGTGTCACCAAGGACAAAGACTCCTCATGATTATTTGTAAACTGTAGAAAGGTGCATCATTTGGTCCCAAATACACACTGGTTTTGTCATTCTTTTTTTTTTTTCTGGATGAGAAGGTTCTGCTGTGATCTTTCTATCCAGTGTCCATGTTCCAACATGAACTTGTGTTCCAAACCTCTGGTCATGATCCTGATACTTGGAGTTACTCAGAGCAATCTACCTTGTGAATTGTATTACTTTAAAAAGATCCCAGATCATGTCCAAAAAAATCAGAGAAATGTACGAAGAAGAAAATAAAATCCACCTCATATTTTACAGCCCCAAATAACTACTAACATCACGATGAAACTTCATCCAGAAATTGTTACATTTCTGTATGTCTATATATACATATGTATGTGTACACATGCATATATAGCCACACATATGTAATTGTATACACATATTGTGTTATTTCCCACTCCTATTTTTATAAATAATTATATATATATATATATATATATATATATATATATATATATATATGGGATTGTGTAAAAATTTGCCGAGTGACTGGAAGTGCAATCTTAGCGGCATTCTGAATTATTCAATTACACCAGGACCCGTTTCCCCACCCCACCCCCTCGCCATCTTGCTTTTAGCCAAACATGAATGTAAAGGAATTGTCTACAGTAGGTTGTCTTTCCATTTGGATATATCTTGTTTTATGATTCTTGGTAAGGTTTTGTAGATTTATTTACAAAAATTCCAAGCCCACCTTGTTCAATTTTTCCTGAATGCTTTATTCACTTGACCAGCCATTGTCAATGAGATACTGTCTATGTTGCCATTTCTAGGTACTCATTGCTAGTAGAGAAAAAAAGTTATTGAACTTTGTATATTTATGTTACATTGAGCCATCTTACCAAATGATCTTATTCTAGCAATTTTGTAAAAAAAACTTGTGTTTCTAGAAACAAAATCGTATCAATAAATCAAGAGAGTTACCTCTGCTTTTTAACACGTATCCAAAATATATTCTTTGAATTTGCTCATAGCTCCAAGGCAATATTGAAAAGTTACAGAAAAGAATAGGAATTGAAAATTTACCAAGTAGCATGAGAAATACCCAATTAATATATGCTGCAGATACCTCAGTTGAACCAAGCACATGAAAAGGATGCCAACTCCCACTCTAGTAAGATGAAACATACCATAATGAATGAAAAATACTCAGTTTCATTGTTACATATTAAAGTGACAAAAAAATAAAAAGAACTATAACAGTTATTGTTGCTGGGGCAAATCCTTTGTTGTTGTTTTTCTTTAGGACGATTGTAAAGTTTATTTAGAGAGAGCACGCAAGCTGGGGAGGGGCAGAGAGAGCGGGAGACACAGAATCCGAAGCAGGCTCCAGGCTCTGAGCTGTCAGCACAGAGCCCGACGTGGGGCTTGAACTCACAAACTGTAAGATCATGACCTGAGCTAAAGTCGGCCAGTTAACCGACTGAGCCACCTAGACCCCCTGTTTTAATTGGTATTGATATTAAGCTTTATAAATAGTTGTTATATATGTGGGGTATGTTCTTCAATCTGAACTTTTCTTTTTCTAGAGCATGTTTGCTATTCTTGGGCCTTGGAATTTCCATATGAGTTTCAGAATCTACTTTTCAAGTTCAAAAAAACAAAAAAAACCATTGGGGGCTTGGATTAGAAATGAATTCATTTGATATGTCATTGTGAAAGAGTTGCTATTTAGAATAGCTAATCTATATCTCTGCATTGACTCAGGTTTTTAAAAATGTCTTTCACCTCAACATCACTTATCAGGGAGATGCAAATCAAAACTACAGTGACCTATCACCTCACACCTGTCAGAATGGCTAAAATTAACCCAGGAAACAAAAGGTGTTGGTGAGGAGGTAAGAAAAAAGGGAATCCTCTTGTACTGTTGGTGAGGATGCAAACTGGTGCCGCCACTCTGGAAAACAGTATGAAGGATCCTCAAAAAATTAAAAATAGAACCACCCTCTTGTTCAGCAATTGCGCTCCTTACCCAAAGAATACAAAAATACAAACTTAAAGGGATATGTGCACCCCGATGTTTATAGCAGCATTATAGCAGCCAAACTATGGAAATAGCCCAAGTGTCCATCGACTGATGAATGGATAAAGAAGACGTGGTATAGATCTCTACAATGGAATATTACTCCACTATAGGAAAGAATGGAATTTGCCATTTGCAACAGCATGGATGGAGCTAGAGTATAATGCTAAGTGAAATAAGTCAGAGAAAGACAAATACTATATGATTTCACTCATATGTGGTATTCGGGAAACAAAGGAGCAAAGGGGAAGTAGGCAAACCAAGAAACTGACTCTTAACTATAGAGAACAAACTGATGGTTACCAGAGGGGAGGTGGATGGGGGGGGGGTAGGGGTGAAACAGGTGATGGGGATTAAGGAGGGCACTGGTGATGAGCACTGGGTATTGGAGGGAAGTGTTGAGTCACTATATTATACACCTAAAACTAATATTGAGCTCTATGTTAACTAACCGGAATTTAAATAAAAACGTAAAATGAGTTTTAAAATTTTCTCCTTAAGGTTTTGAACATCGTTCACTGGATTTACTCCTGACTTGGATTTTTTCTGCTATCATGTATGCCGCCTCTGGTGATTTTAAAATAGGTTCACGCCTTCTTTGAAATGCCTCCCTTTAAACGGTGAAGCTTAAATCTCCTCCTATTAGGTGCGAGACAGACTGAGAGACTTCGGACTAAGAAAACAAATAAAGCAGAAGAAATTCAGAAACGACAGCATGAAGGCTTCCTCCTTGCTCTTTTTCAGATCGTTCTCTGTGCAAGAATGCAGCTGTAATGTCATGAGAATACTCCTGCAGTCGTAGAGAGAGGTCCAAACGCAGAGAACTGAGACCTGGTGGAGCCCTGCCGCCTCCAACCACATGAGTGGCCATCTTGGAACCGAATCGCCTAGCTGCAGTCAGGCCATTCAGGGGACGACATGCCTTCTACCATGTGATGGCAACCTCATTAGAGACCTTGAGCCAGAACCATCCAGCTGAGCCACTCCTACATTCCTACCCCTCAATACCATGAGAGGTAAGAGGCAAAAAAAGGTTTATTGTTTTAAGCCACTAGGTTTTAGAATACTTCATTACAGAATAATATATAACGAATACGCCTTGTTAAAAACGCTCCTTTTGTTGGCTGCTGTATGGAAACCACATTGTTTTTTTACGTTTTTTTTTTTTTTTTAGCCGGCTACCTTGCTAAGCTCTCGTACTAATTTCATTAATAATAAGTTGTCTGTAGATGGTGAGATGTGTGTAGACATTTCTTATGCACTTCCGGCAGCTTTCTTTCCTTCCATTCCGTATTTTTTCCCCCCCTTAATGCAGGTGGCTTGGTCTTCAGTGTGACGATGACTAGAAACATTGATAGTGGGTGTCCTTGTTCTGTTCCTGTTTTTAAGGGAGTTTTCTGATATTTTTCCACTGCTAGAATATCCTTATTGGGTAAGAGAGTTCTTGCTCACTCTCAGTTGACGCCCTCAACGCACGAATACACGCGAACTTGTGCTAGTATATCTGTAGTTACAGACACAATTCACATTCTTTGCACGGAAACGATAAATGAGAAGACACAAAGACACAAACACTTAAAATGCTGTTGGATATTGCCAAATCACCTCCCAGCATGTTGCATCATGAGAAAACTCCATTGATAGTATATGTGCATGTACATTTACTATTACATAGTATGTGCACATTCTCCATGTGTCCTCAACTGTTTTCGTCTCCAGTGATAACCTCCCCATTCTCTTGAAGTAATGATGAAAACGTCCGGTTGTAGAGCAGTTACTGTGTTCTAGGCACTGTTCTCTGGCTTCCTTTATATTAGCTCACTGTTAAAAAGGTGCTTTCATTAACCCCAGTTCACAGATGAACATCTGTGGCACAGAGAGTTTCGGTAACTTGCCCAAAGTCCCACCGCTAGTGAGTGACACGGCCAAGATTTGAACCCAAACAACCAGCCCTCGAGTTCATGCTCTTAAACGTTATGCGACACGGCCTTTTACAGCTGGCAGCTAGTGAGTGTTGGCCCTGTGGTCAGAGCTGTGGTAACTCAGTCGTCACCATCTCAGCAAGAACTGTTATCATCCGCAGTAGGTTGCCTGTCATAACACATGACACCCCTTTGCTGTTGACTGAAAGTATTGATTCGATGGTGTCTTGGCTGGATGGTTGATGTCCCTATGCAATTTAATCTCCTAGCTGGTGGCTCCTCCAGGCCATGGAGAGCTGCCCCGGGACTAGAGCTAAACTGAGATTTATTGCATGATTTGGGAGAAGGCATGTGGTTGTGGTTTGAGCACTCATATCTGTATTGAGCAAGAGACAGTCTGAAAAAGTAAGGGCTCGGGAATGAGAAGGACTGGGGTCTCCTTTTCTGTTCCGCTTACCAGGTTAGGTTTATTGAAATCTCAGAGCCTTGGATTTTCTCATCTGTGAAACATGGACAAGGGTAGTTGCTTTGTGGTGGTGGTAAGAGAATTAAGTAAGATGACGTGTGTAGAGTGTGTGGTTGGTACCTGGTATGCAGTACTCATTCTACAAGTGCAAAGTCCTTTCTTCCTCCCCGAGGGCAGCTGTGTGTCAGGGTCACACATCTCGACGTGTGAGAGTATAAAACTAGCCCCAAACCGAGACCTAAAATTTAGTGAGTAATCCACACCCAGGCAGCTGAGACTTGATAACATGTGAGCAGATAGTTTTACTAATGTAGAAGAAGTCCGTGAAAACTTCCTGTGAGCCAGGTATAATTTACAATATATTATATAGATCTAATTTTTAAAATCCTCAACAAACCCCATAGGGTATGTATGATGATGATTCCCATTTTGTGGATAAAGAAACTGAGTTACGAAGAAGGCACTTGCCCTTGGTCACACAGCTAGCAAATTGCAGAGCTGGGATTCGCACTCAGGCTATCTGGTTGCAGTCTTTTTTTTTTTTTTTTTTGAAGTTTATTTATTTTGAAAGTAAGAAAAAGCACAGGTGGGGAAGGAGCAGGGGGGTGGGGAGAGAATCCTAAGAAGGCTCTGCACTGTCGGCGTGGAGTCCAATCTGGGGCTCAAACCCATGAGCTGTGAGATGGTGACCCGAGCCAACATTAAGAACATCCAGAGTTGGACACTTAACCAACTGAGCCACCCAGGTGCTCCTGGTTGCAGTCTTAATCACCATATCGTTCTACCTCTGTGACACCTGTGAAGAGAAATTCCTGACAAATCTCTTAGGGAGAGAAGACCTACTCACACATTCACACCTTAGGTTTCTTCTTGGCAATGCATTTCCGGTGCAGTTATTATTTAAGTGCTGATGACTGCTTTGGTGCAACCTTAACAACGTTTGCTAAGGTTAAGTTGAATCTCTGCTATTTTGTTTGCCTCACAGAGGATCTTCCATCCCATCATTTCATTTCCTCATTCAACAATATTTCTTAGGCCTGGAGGGCGGGACAAATGCATGATCACCCTTGAAAGCACAAGACTAGTTCCACATCCTGTTTGTCGATTTCCGAGCTCTGTGACCTTGAGTAGGCTCATCTGAGCCTCCGCCCCTTTAGCTTAAATGGAGGCAATAATACCCACTTCTCTGGGTTATTCCTTTCATTAGCTAAGATCGTGTTGAAAGGGAAAGTGATTTGGAAACTAAAGCGCTCTGCAAATATTATTTGATAGAACTATCCCACAAAGAGGAGCCAGCCAGAAACCTTTGCTTACTTAAGCAAAAACCTGGCTTTGGGAATAGGAAGTGCATTAAATTGCTCACTGTCCTTTGATTGCCGATCTTAGCCAGGGTTTAAGCTTTAGCTGTGGCACCTGTATGTGACGAGAGAAGCTTTGAGGAAAGCTGGTGCAGGGATCCCACTTTGCCTTCATATAAGTATCTCCATGGGAATGTGATAGTTTTGTCAGCAGAGCGTTGCATCCTTTGCGGTCCAGAATACAAATTGAAATATTACGCTACAAAACTGCTAGCATTTCCTTACACAGAAAAGCTGTTAAAAAAAAATAAGCAAGTGGCTCATGGGACTTGGTAGCAGAGGTGAACTGTACCAAGGAGCTCATGCTGTCACCGCAGAACACGTCTTCGGATCTCCCAGAACCATTTCAAACAGCAAGGAAGCCTGATGTCAATTGCAGAGGACTTCTTTCTTCTTCCAGAAAGTTGTTTTGTTTGCCAGTGTCTGCCCAAACAGCTGTTTCCTGGAGTGACTATCTGAATTACACTCAACTAATAATACATATGTGAAAGTCCAATAAATACCACTTTCTACCCCTGCTTTGCAAGGATTCTTTAGATCTGAACCCAGATCTGCGAATCTGAGAATCTGCGTTTCTAAGAGCTCTGGGGTAGATGCTCATTCATAACTAGATAGGGGAAGCATGGCTGGAAGATGAGGGTGTGCCCAGCAGTGGGACGGAGGAGTTTCCGGGACTAAGCTGGTGTTGGGAATGCTCTGTTCA
The DNA here is from genome assembly GCF_018350175.1 of Felis catus. Classification (NCBI taxonomy): domain Eukaryota; kingdom Metazoa; phylum Chordata; class Mammalia; order Carnivora; family Felidae; genus Felis; species Felis catus. The sequence goes on from NC_058380.1 coordinate 8,714,474, forward strand.
CTCCCATCATCCATGACCTTTTTCTTTTCACGTTTTTCGAATAGTTTTCTGGACACTGGCAGCCTCCCAGTTTTAAGTCATTTTACATTATTTCAAGATTTTACCTAAATTCAAGTAAGTTAACATATAGTATAGCATGGCACCTGGGTGGCTCAGTCGGTTAAGCGTCCAGCTCTTGATTTTGGCTCAGGTCACGATTTTGCAGTTGATGAGATCAAGCCCCACATCGGGCTCTGTGCCGACAGTGTGGAGCCTGCTTGGGATTATCCCTTTCCCTCACCCTGTGCCCTTCCCCAACTCTCTCTCAAAATAAATAAATAAACACTTACTTTGTTTATGCCTTGATTAAAAAAAAAAAACACACAGCATGGAGGCTGCTTGGGATTCTCTTTCCCCTCTTTTTGTCCCTCCCCTCCCTCTCAAAATAAATATTTATTTTATTTATGCCTTTATAAAAAACACATGGCGTGTAGTGTTAGTTTCAGGAATAGAGTTTAGTGATTCATCACTTGCATAGAACACCCAGTGCTCATCACAAGTGTCCTCCTTAATGCCCATCACCCCATTTACCCCATCCCCCCATCCACGCTGTTTTAAAGCTATTTCATGACAATATGGATGAGTCCTTTATAAAAGCTTATATGCATTATCCTTTCAACTCATGCCCCCCCCCCCACCCCCAGCCTCCATCTCCCAGCCACGGCTCCTTAAATGATGTTCAGTAACACCATTTCATGATAAAATCTCAATGCTCACTTCTCTACTTCTCCACTTTTTGAATGCTATGAATGGCACATACTGCTGGGTCATTGCGCCCAAGGAGGAGTCCCTGCCCGTTTCCAAGAAAGAAAGAGTAGACGACGAGATGTTCAGTGTGTTCTATTTTCAAGAACTTTGGAGGTGGTAGGACATAAGGGAAGGTGTGAAGGCTTAGAATTCACTGTTTCTGCGGAAGCTGACAGACAGACGGGGTGGACAGGCAAACCTGTGACTTAGGGATGCAGGTAGGTGTGTTGGCTGTTTTTGCTGTTGTGGTTAAACACACAACAAAGGATGCCTCTGTACTCCTATCTTGACAAATGGCTTTGCGATCGATCAAATCTTTCTATTTGACTTCCACTTTCCGACCCTGTGACCAACTGGCTTGAAGTTGCCTAACCTTGATGTCTTGTATTTCCTCATCTGATAAAAAGAGCTAACATTGCCCAAATTGGATGGTGGTTTGGAAATAGAGATAAGACACGGCCCGTCGGTGTCCAGTATAGAACAAAAGCTAGTTTCTGTCCAATTCGGAGCCCCCTGTTGTTCCGCCTTTTCACCTCGTACAGGAGTTCTTTGTGGAGGCTGCTGCAAGCTGGGTCCATCCTGTTAGGAAACTCTGTTCAGCTGAACCGATGTGTATCAATGTCCCTTTGTAGAAAAGTGGGATGTGTGTCTGTGCATGTAACCCCATAAAGTACTGTGCAACAACACAGAAAGTAGCAGTTTAGGCATTACCAGGAAAGACGAGGCAACATGGGTTGTTGAAATAGCTGTGAATCCAAGAAAATGTTTCAGTGGTATGACTACTGGTCCACCCCAGGGTATAGTTAATGCTGACGAGTCAGCTGTCGGAGGTCTCGTTACATAGTTGGGAACATGATACCATCATGGGTGAATCCTTGCCACGTGTAAGAGTCCAGAAGGCAGGGATCCTTGGTTCATACATTTTGGACTAAGCAGGCACAGACCAGTCCTGTTTTATGTTTGTGGTTGAAGATAAAACAAACAGCTAATGTTTTGCTGTGAGCCAAATAATCTGAACACAGACTGAAATCACTGGGTTCCAGATGTGACATTCTACCCTTGGAAGAAGGACGTCAGGATCAGGATAGATGCTTGACCCAGAAGGAGCCCCCGGACTGTGTGCTTTGTGGTAAGCGCTTAGACTCGGTGCTTCTTGGAAAGAAGGGACTCTTAGCACAGGTGACTGAGGTCTCATACTTGTCAAAACACTTGGAAAGTTTTTCTCACTTGAGCCTCTCAAGCACCCCGTGAGGCGTGCTTGAAGTCCCCATGGAAAAAAGAAGGCACAGAGCCATTAGAAGACTGGGCCAGGAGGAGACCCTTGACTACTGGACCCTGGGCCCCAGCTTTTCCACCAGGCTCTGAGATGTGCCCTGTAAGGAATGGGGGTTAGATTTGGCTAATACGGAGTACTGACTTCTACCCTCCGGATGGGGTAGGTGCGTGGCCCTTGCGACAAAGAACAATGACCAAGAAAAAGTAGCTTTTTATTTACTGGTGGTTGCTCGGGCTTTTCCTTTAAATCCCCAAGCTGGGAACTAGGTGAGATGGATGGGGCCACGCGTCCTAAGCTCAAAGCCTGGGAATCCTCTGTGCTTCCTCTCCCCTCCTCGGCTCTATTCCTTCCTCTCCTGTTTCCACTCACTCTCCTCTTCCCTTAACCGAACAGAGCGGGAAATGCAATGCCTGTATACGGTGAGAAGTTGTAAACTTGTGGCATAACATTTTATGCTCCTTGCTCTGAATTTAAAAGCGGTATAACCAAAATGACCTAATTATGATGATCATTCCCATATAGACGCTTTGCAACCTTAAAAATGAAAGGTGGATGCAATTAATGCCTATTTTCGTTTGTCAGATTTCGGTGTACATCCCCAACTGGGGATTAAGTAGCTGATGCCCTGTGAATTTGCTTCTTGCACCTATTACTGTCATGTCCTTTATTATAGATGGTTCCCCAAACGCTCATTTCCATGGGTTCCAGTTGTTCGAGATAGTAAAACTGCACATAAAAAGGCAGCTTTTAAAAAAATAGTCTAAATCGGGAATGAGATCAAGGGAACCACAGAGTTGCCTCACCAACAACAAATATTGTTCCTGTCTCCTGTGGATTGAGTCCATGACCCATGGAACCACCTCAGAATAGGACACCAGCTGTCTTCTACCGTTCCCTTGTGGTTTACCTGTTCAATCTAATTTAGTTGGATAAATATTGATTGGCACGTATGCAATGCCGGAGATTTGCAGTGTCCTACCACTTGCAAATAGCAGGCACGCTTCGCATTTAGGGCCCACGTTCTCTGACCCCTTGAGCTGGGCCTGAGGAGTAAATGAAGAAAGATATCGGTGGTGGACAAGGGAAGGGAATGACATGGGCTGAATTTCACCGTGTGCCACACGTGGGGCTGGGTGCATTCTCGGTGACAGAGCTTCATTATCACAGCAATATTCTGAGGAAGGTGTTACTGTCCCCATGAAACTGCGGGGGCAACTGAGGCTTGGAATGGTTGAGTTGCGATAAAACTCATCCTCACCATTTGTTTTGTTTTGTTTGACTTTTTTTTTTTTCATTACGGAAAGATACATAGGACATAAAACTGTCTCAAGCACTATTTTCTTTTAAGTTTCTTTTGAGGGAGAGAGCGTTGGGAGTGTGCAAGTGGTGGAGGGGCAGAGAGAGAATCCCAAGTAGGCTCCACACCGTCAGTGCAGAGCCCAGTGTGGGGCTCAGTCTCACGAACTGTGAGATCACCACAAGAGTTGGATACTCATTGTAAATTGAGTATCTAAGTTTTAAAATACATGCACATATATATATATGTATATATATATATACACACACACACACACACAAACATAAATATTTAGAAATATAAATAAGTACAAATATAAGTACATAAATATATATATTATATATTATGCAATATATATTCTCTCTCTCTCTCTCTCTCTCTCTCTCTCTCTCTCTCTCTATATATATATATATATATATATATATATATATATATAAAGGTGCAGGGTTTCAGTGGATTTTGAAAGTCAGAAAAACTAGATAAATTTCTATGTAGAAAATGAATAGTTGCCTGCTACTGAGAAGAACACAGGAGGACCATTCTGGTAGCAAGTCACAAAGATGCACATCAGTTATGCAAAGGCATCATGAGGGGTGAGGGGGCCTCCTCGCTCTGGGGAAGGATCCCGAAATGTAGGTCACGAATCTGGTGTCTAAAGGGAACAAGTTAGGGGCGCCTGGGTGGCGCAGTCGGTTAAGCGTCCGACTTCAGCCAGGTCACGATCTCGCGGTCCGTGAGTTCGGGCCCCGCGTCGGGCTCTGGGCTGATGGCTCAGAGCCTGGAGCCTGTTTCCGATTCTGTGTCTCCCTCTCTCTCTGCCCCTCCCCCGTTCATTCTCTGTCTCTCTCTGTCCCCAAAATAAATAAACGTTGGAAAAAAAAATTTAAATAAAGGGAACAAGTTAAGCTGCGGACATTCACATACGCACACAGAACTTGATCCACTCCTTCCCTGTGCGCGCACGTGTGTGTGGGTGTGTGTGTCTGTGCAGGACAAAGGCATAGCTTGAGGTATCAGGACTGATCGTGCACCAGTCCAAGGGGAAGGAGTTGTGGTCCGTGGAATGACTTAAAAGTAGAATTTTGGTAGACAGGAGGTAAGGAGAACAGAACCTCATGCGCATGTGTATCCAAGCCTCTTCAAGGTGCCACTGAAGGGGTACGGTGGCCCAGGCATCTCCAGAGTGACAGCTCCAGGACCAGCTAGTTAACAGGATGCTGTGAGAGTCCAGGGAAATAGCAACATTCCTGCCAAATGTCCTGGCCCAGCCCATTGAAACCTGGCTAAACCTGTGGTCCACTGGAAGCACCCCCAGAGAGAAGTTGATCTGGGGGTGACAGCTGGGGCCACTCCTTACCAGCCAAGTGACCTTGGGCTAATAATCATGCCTCTCAGAACCGGGATGGCAGTAACTCCTGCATAAGGCAAATATGTGGAGTAAGTGAGGTAATTTATGTCAACAATACGGGGCCACTGCTTGGTGCAAAGAATACAGTCAGGAAATGTCACTCTCTTAATGACAGAAATAGCTGTCTTTTTTTGTTTTTTAAGCTACAATTAAAAAAAATTTTTAGTTTCTTTTTTGAGAGTGAGAAAGAGAGCAGGGGAGGGGTAGAGAGAGAGGGAGAGAGAGAATCCCAAGCAGGCTCCACACTGTCAGCAGAGTCCGTTGCGGGACTTGAACCCACGATCTGCGAGATCTTGACCTGAGCTGAATCAAGAGTCTGTTGCTTAACCAACTGAGCCACCCAGGCGCCCCCTTCCTTTCTTAAGCATTCCCCATGTTGAGATAATTGTCAGATGTTTTCTTCTCTACAATGTGCAAAGGAAGCATCATGACCCTGATTTATCACAGAGGAGGAAACTGAATCTCAGAAGTTCAGGGACAGCCACGGTCGCAGCCGGTAAACGACAGGACCAGAATTTGAGCACACCCTTCCTGTGCCCACCCGCCCACCTCCCTTTGCCTTTCCCTCCTCCGATGCCAGTTCTGGCCTCACGCTGTGGACCTTAAAAAACACCATCTTCCCAAAGGCAAGATAGTGATTTGTTAGGGGTGGAGGAGAACGTAGGCCAAGGGACTTGTATGTCCTGACTTCATCCATTCTTCTCTGAGGCCTTTGGCTTTGATTTCTTCAGACTTGGGCAGTTTGTTCCCACCAACAGGGATAATCTCACTAAATCAGCACCACCCCATCGGGGGAGGGAGCCAGCTGGTGATGCTGAGTAGTCTGAACCCCAGCAGCAATCAAGGTTGTTCACCCCATCAGTATCCAAACGAGGACAGGCTGGCAGGCTAGTCGGGCAGAGAGTAGATCACATAGGGGCTCGGAGGTCCCGGGCTTCTCTTGGAGGTGTCTTCTCGCCCACGAGTTGTTTGTACATTCCCCTGTCGTGTGTGCTGCTGTTCCTTCTAGAAGGACGTGTGGACAGGGTCTGGCATGACGCGGGGACACAGAGTCCACCTTCAAAGTCCTAGTGTTCATCTGATCCCTTGTCCTAACATCCTTGTCATACTACCCTCCTAGGCTGGCTTTTTTTTTTTTTTTTTTTTTTTTGGCCTTAACTGGGTATTTCTGAAGATTCCTCCTTGTTCCTGTGGTCCACTGTTTTCACACAGCTTTGGGGAGGTCAAGAACTTGAAGTCTCACCTCAGGTTTGGGGTGCTGCAAGTGCCACATAGCCCGGACTCCTCCTCTTTGGCCCTTCTCTAGTCTTTTCTGCCTTGAATGCTGCAGAATTCTAACCTTGAATTCTAACCTTCAGAATTTTCTTATTGTCCACCTCTTATTCAAAAACTTCTAATTAGTCTCCATTTTTCCAGTTGAAGCCTTTTCAAGTTGGATCTGAGGCCCATCTTTACCCATTTAATGATTATATCTCAAGAAAAAGATCTACGGAATGAAAATGGAGGGCGACCTCAGTCAACCACGCAGAGAATGGGTATAATCTTCAGGGATGGCCGTCTGCTTGTTTGTGCAGCCTCGTGTCGCTGGGGTTGCACAGAAGGTAGAAACCAACCCGAAGGGATTATAACCGAGGCAAGAAGAGAATTTTCTTGCTCATCTAACAGACCTGTTATTGAAGTGATTAAATTATGTCAGGAGTTGTTATTGGAAAGAGGATGTTCAGTAGGTAGCAGAGAAAATGTCATGGGCTCTATGGTTTTTTTTTTTTTCCCCGAATGGAGGATTTGGTGTTTGAACGAGACCACACTGGAAGTAATTCAACCTTTTTAAAAGGATGTGACATTTCCTCCCCATTCACATAGTGGGCGGTGGTTTGGCGATGTTGCCAGAAATGATGGTGTTTCCATAGAGAGCCTGCTGTTTTCTGTGACGTCCATTCAGGTGCTAGACACAACCTCCAGCTCAGACTAGAGCGGCAGGGAGGCCCCACATCACACAGGCCAGCCCGGGGTTGTTGGGATCAAGCAGAAAGCTTGTTGGTTTTCTTGCAGGAATAGACTAACCAAAGCCTTACTCTCCCAGAACTCAATAAATGCATTCACAATAACAGACCTCGAGAGGGTGTCTTAGCACAACCTCAAACTTCCTCTGCTCAGGGATGAGAATGGAGAAGAGAGAGTTGGCCCTCTCAGGCAGACAGTGTGGTGTCTGTGGAACACAGTGTCAGCAGGACCAGAAAATGGCCAGTCTTGGGGTGGCTGGGTGGCTCAGTCGGTTAAGCATCCGACTTTGGCTCAGGTCATGATCTCGCGGTTCATGACCCACGTCTCGTGGGTTCAAGACCCACGTCAGGCTCTGTGCTGACAGCTCAGAGCCTGCATCCTGCTTCCGGTTCTGTTCCTCTCTCTCTCTCTGCCCCTCCCCTCTCTTTCAAAAATAAATGAATATTACTAAAAAAGAAAAAAAAAATCAATCTTGCCAACACTGTGGTCTTGGACCTCTAGCCTCCAATGAAGGAGCCAGGAATGGGGCCACCATCAGAAAGCAGACTTGCTACAGGCTTGGCTCGCTTTTCGAGAAACCAACGTGCAAATGGAAAGGTGCAATTCTACCACTCACACAGAGGAAACAGATCGTTTGGGACATGTAAACCTGTTCCTGCTCTTACCAAAAACACTGCGTTTCTCCAGAGAATTATCCAACTGTCTTATGTGGTGGCTGGTGTCTTCGACATCCAGATGGTGGCTGAGTGAAGCTTCATGAATGCCCCCATGGTGTTCCATCAAAGCTGAAGTTAAGTCGGTTCTAGGGATGCCGAGCAGTGGGATTCAGGCACAGAGCTCTTTGCCAGGTTCCTGGAGCTGAGAGAAAGGTGTCCTGTCCCAGGCTTTCGAGAAAGAGGGGAGTTAGGTATGCCTCAAGCACACAACGGTATTGTTCCTTTCAAGCGACCTTGGCCAAATGGCGGGTAACAATGAGCGTGGAATTCACTTTTTGTGCACCTTCTGGGTTGCCCGGTCAATTTTGATCGCTTGCCCTAAACTTGACCCAACCCTGGAAAAAAGATGCTACCCCATTTGTCAGTGCCCTAAAGCCAAACAGTACCAGGAACGTACCTGGAGTGGAACTGAGTTGGGGTTTTTGATTTGTTTGATCGAGGGAGGCCACAGTCTTCTTCACGACAACTGTTGAGCGTCTCATCTGGAAGATACCAGAAGGTTGACGTTTCAGGACATGAGCTTATGTGAGGTGATTTTGGGGAGTGGCCAAGGAAGCAGGGGTTTCGCTCTGGGTCGTGTGCTCATCGGGAGTTTGGGAGCCAGTCTAGGGGTGTCTTCGTTTTTATGTGGAATGCACGGGAAACGGAACATGGCTAAAACCAGCCTTGGCAAGCAGGGACAGTCCCCCTTCCCAGCCGAGAGGGAGAGATAATTTGTTATTTTGGTGGTGTTCACACCTTGTTTTTGTGCTCAGACATGGTTACAGAGTGGGTTTATTTTTGTCTCACTTTATCACAGTAATGGAATGACTTTGTCTGACATTGCCTTCTGGCAACAATAAAGTCCGCTACTTTCCGGCCAGCTCCCAGCTGTCACGCTGCCTTTGTCTTTGTCACCCCAGATAGTTGGAGGAACCTGATCGGAATCAGTGCCCGCTGGACAAGCGGGCGGAGGGAATGCCTTCAAAGAGGGACGGGAGGTTTCCTTCAGACTTGGGTGTACCTCTGCTCCAATCAAGGCAAATCAGGGCAACAAGGCCTCTTCTATTCCATATAACACGAAAATTATTTTTTTTTTTAATTTTTTTTTTCAACGTTTTTATTTATTTTTGGGACAGAGAGAGACAGAGCATGAACGGGGGAGTGGCAGAGAGAGAGGGAGACACAGAATCGGAAACAGGCTCCAGGCTCCGAGCCATCAGCCCAGAGCCCGACGCGGGGCTCGAACTCACGGACCGCGAGATTGTGACCTGGCTGAAGTCGGACGCTTAACCGACTGCGCCACCCAGGCGCCCCAACACGGAAATTATTTTAACCCCCCACAAGTTGTAGGGAAAACTCTTGCCCCTGGAACTAACAGTCTTAAAGATTAATACCGGCATATCGATCCTGGAGCCCTAAATCATCTGGTCTGGCTGCCAGGCTTGTGCTGTTTGTGAAATGTGCTTCAGCATCTATGGGTGATGACCATGATTTTTTTCATGTTACTTACTAAAAATGTAACTTCTTGAAAAAAAAAAAAACAATTTCACAGGACTATCGCTTCAGAAGCTGTTGTAAAAAGTTTATGAAACAGAGAAAGAACCCGTCCTCCTATTAATTACTTCAACCCACCGACCATCCTCTTTTAGTTCCTTTGATCTCTTCCTGTGCATTTAAGAAGTTTTTAATCATATCACACACAGACTATCATAATCGTCTATTTTATAATGGGCCACCTTGCGTTTTATCTGTTCTTTGCCATGTGACTATAGTATCTGTTTGACATTTTTTTTTCCCAACTGGGAGAGAATTAACTCGATCTTTGTATAGATTGTGAGATTGTCGTGGTACGTCTATTCATTGTCCATTACCACATACAATAACAAAGTTTTTTTTCTTGTGATGAGAAATTTTAAGATCTACTCCCTTAGCAACTTTGAAATCTGTAATAGAGTATCATTCACTGTAGTCAGCATGCTGTCTATTACATCCCCGGGACTTATTTAATATATAATTGGAGGCCTGTGACCTCCTTCAGCCACTTTAATGATTGTTGTTAATGGCTGTATAAAATTTCACATAACATGATCACTTTCTTAGTTCTACCTCTCTGCATGGAAATGTGTAATTTTTTCTTCCTGTTTTGCTTTTTCTTTGCATTTTCCATTTTCAACGGTGCCAGGATAAAGATTTTTCAAGCACGTAGGTATTTTCTGTACTTTCAAGAAAACTGTGCTTTCTACCTGGATGTTTCTAAGATTTTCTCTTTGCCCTGGGAGTTTGGGAGTTTTCCCAGACTATGAATACATGCTTCTCTTCTTCCAGTGATTTTGCCTCAATTCATTAGATTCTCTCAATCTGAAACTTTCTTGTTTTCAGGGAAGTTTTTTTGTTTCCTGTTTCTTTTTCCTTCTTTTTCTTCCAGAACTCTACTATCCACATGCGAGTTTGCTGGATCTCTCGTACAAGCCTCTTTCCTTTTCCCACAGGATTACTAGATCTTCGTATTTTTGCTTCTGGTTCTACTCACTTTATCCTTTTGATCTTCCTGGCCCCTGGAGGTGAGTATCCACAGTTGATGATCTCCTTAAATTCATCTGCTGATATTTTAAGAAATGAAAGCATGTGTTCCTGGGAAGTCTTCCATCACGTGCTGAACACGAATCTCTTTAAGTGGTCTGGTTAGCGTTGGCCTTACTCTTTGAAGTTTTTTTAAAAGGTTGCCCTCTGTCTCCAATCAGCTTTATTCCACCAGGGCCTTGTTTATTTTTTGTCTTTCAGGCTGCTGTGCTTTTTTAGTGTTTTTTTTTTTTTTTTGTCTGTGCTGCTTAGTGGGGTTCAGCTGCTGGGACGCCTGACTGGAGATGGATGGGGTGGTGGGGGCGATGGAGGGTGTGCCAATCTCGCCCCGAAAGCTGGCAAGGCTGCAGCAGGAAGCTATCAGCTCCCTATCAAGGCACGGGGGTGGGGGGAGGGGTGGAGGAGAGTCTCTCCGCTGGCTCTCTCAGGGACAGGTGCAGGGAACTGTTGGCCTACCTATTGAGCTCCTCCTCAGGTCTCTGTAGCCTTTGGAGACCGGCCAGTGTCTGGAACACTCAGGTTGGCCAGTGTCAGTTTCCCCCGTGGGGTCCAGGGATCTCTGTGGGTCAAGCTCTCCCCAAAAGCTGACTCCTTTGGATCCTTGCCCTAGGATTACATTCCACTGCTCCTTGCCCCCCCAGGCTCCCACCTGGCTCAGAGGTTTAAAGCACACCACTAGAGTCAGTTTACCTATCTGCTGCCTGGACTGGTGCAAGACCCTGGAAAAGTGAGGTGAAGCTGGGTGTGCGGTAGTGTATGTAGGGAAGGCAGGTTGTGTTCATGGGCTGTCTTTCCAGAATCTTCTAATGTCACATCTTCCACAATTATTTTTGGTATTTCAGCTCAGTTATTCTTTCCTATTAATATAGAATCACTGAGTCAGGTTGAAAACATTCTGTGGGTTTTTGTTTGAAGAAACAAATTGGCATCTTTTAAATACTGAGTCATGGAAGCTAGGGCTCTATACTCATTCAAGCCTTCCTTAAGCTTCTTTATTTTCTCGGTATGAGGTCACATACTTTTCTCATGAAAGTTGCTTTCAGATAATTGATTATGATAATTTTCTCATTGTAATTTTTTTGGAATTATACTAACATTAATTTTCAAGATGTGCTTTCACAGTAAGAGTTCCTAACCCTGGATGTAGCCTAGACTCATTTGAGGAGCGCTATCCCCAGCATTCATAGACAAGTTCAAACCTTTATTTTAGAATATTATTTTTCTTTTAAATTTACTTATTTTGAGAAATAGAGACAGCTTGAGTGGGAAGGGACAGAGACAGAGAGAGAGAATCCCAAGCAGGCTCTGTGCTGTCAGGGCAGAGCCCTATGCAGGGCTCAATCTCATGAACAGTGACATCATGACCTGAGCTGAGATCAAGAGTTGGTTGCTTACCAGACTAAGCCACCCAGCACCCCTGGAATATTCTTTAAAAAAACAAAAGCTCACCTGAGAAACAATATAGGGCATGTTAACAGCCCTCACTATTTCTTCTATTGACACTCTACAGGGGACCTTCCTGGGGTTTCTTCTGAATTTCCAGACCCACTTACGGTTCAGAGATACCCAGATGGGTCATTTCTGGGTTCTTGAATGCCTTCTCTTCCTCTGTCAGTGGAGATGGGAGTTACCTCTGTGCCTGTGTAGCCTGGTCTGGCCAATCACTGGCAAGATTTTAATGTACTTTTTTCAGTGTAGCTCCAGAGAAAGGGATCATGAAGTACTGTGACATTGCATGAAACAGAAAACCGCTTTCCGTATACTCCATGAGAAAAAAGGAAATTGAACGTTTCTTCCTTTCTTTTCCCCTCATAGCAGAGTTTGATTTTTAAATTTTTTTTTAATGTTTGTTTATTTTTGAGAGAGAAAGAGAGGCAGAGAGAGCATGAGCAGGGGAGGGGCAGAGAGAGAGGCAGACACAGAATCTGAAGCAGGCTCCAGGCTCCGAACCGTCAGCACAGAGCCTGATAAGGGGCTTGAACTCACCGTGAGATCATGACCTGAGCTGAAGTCAGATGCTTAACCAACTGAGTCACCCAGGCACCCCGAAGTGGTTATTTTAAATAGAGTAGTAAAATAGTACAGGTCACATCTCGCACATATCCAGTAATAAAACTGTATATCTCCAGTTCCCTAGTCTCCCTGACACTCACATGGACCATCCTGGGGAGTCATTGGGCCAGTGACAGAATGCCTCAATGAAGAGATGATGTTGATCAAGTGCAGACAATTGCAAAAACTTACTGGGTTATTGGTTAAATAGCTTAGGAAAATTATTAATAAAATCATTTATTTTCTTGAATTAGGTCATGCTTGTTCACTACATAAAATTAAGAAATGTACGGAATTGTAGAGAGTAAAACCATTTCTTCCTGTCCTTGCCTTTACATCCCAGTACCTTTCCCAAGAGGAAGCTATAATTATTCTTCGAAGCAGGAGTTAAGGGCTAATCCATGAATACTGTACTCTTTGTGGGCAATTGCTTTTCTACCACCATTCAGCCGTATTGTTGTAGTCTACAATCAGCCACAGACAATACAGAGGGCGTGTCTGTGTTCCCATAAGGCTTATTTGTGGACACTGAAATTTGAATTTCATGTCATTTTCATGAAATTATATTCTCTTGTTTTGTTTTTTTTCACTACTAAAAGGTATATAAACCAATGCACGACATACCGAAACAGATGGTGGGCTGGATTTGGCCTTTGGGCCACAGTCCAAAATCATCCTTGTTCTAGAGGCATTCCATGCATATTCAATTACATACTCCTGTTTCTTTGAATATTTACTTAAAAACAGGCTCCATGCTATACCTAATTTCCTGCACTCACCGTTTCCTGTTAAAGTTTCCTGGTGGCCATTCCATATCCATTCATAGAGATACCTCCATTTTATCAGTCAAAACCTCCTTTTATCAGTCAAGGATGTTCAGGCCTATGCTATGGTGGTTTGAGGGGCATTAAGATTCTTTCTGATCTTTGCCTTCGACAAGTAATGTGGCAGTGAATATCCTTGCACACTTGTGTCCCTGTGGGATTCTGTCTCAATAAATACACGAAGGGGGAATCAGAGCTAACGATTCAACATAAAGAACAGAAGCAACGTTTCTGAGCAGAGTCTTGGCCACTTTCATTAGAGTTCATTACAGGTCATGTCCAGACCAGGCCAAGACCCTGGGTGGTTCTGAATCTTTGCAGGAGACCTTTTTTAATATGGGTCCCAGAGAACGTGGCCTGAGTTTGTAGGTGTAGGTATGTCTTAACTGCCACTGTGCAGAATAGAGGAGGAAGTGGTACACAGAGGACCCGCCCCTCAGAGTACCTGGAAGGCTCCAAATGACCTTTGAGGGGTATAGGTTAGAGGGTCCTTTACCACCCACAGGGGCTGACTAGCATTTCCCAGAGCTGGAGAGGATGGTATGATGGGGTTTGGGGTAGGATACAAGAGGAAGAAATTTGAATTTTGCAAAGAGGTCATCTCCAGAAAAGATTATGAACTAATTTTATAAGTTAAATTTTATTTTAATGGCACATAGACATCCGCTAAATGAATCCTGTGGGAATCATTTCACAAAGGAAACTGTTTCCTCTGAAGTGATTTAATTTATCATAAATCCTATTTTGGATTAACATGGCAAGTGGTATTTACACATACAAAAAGCTTTTGCACCCAACATAATTGGTACCTTAGAAAATACAAGTAGCCTGTAATCCAAAGTCAGATGCATCCTTGGTCCAGCAAATGACTTAGTCACTCTGGGCTTCTCTTCTTTCACCTCTAAAACAAGAAGGTTGGGATATTTGTTCTCTGTGGTTCCTTCCAGCTTCATGACTATACAAAACGGGGACAATCAAGAAATGCCCAGTAGATCATTTGGTCCAGGAAAGCAGGGACTTGTGTGTATTTTTTTTCTTACTATGGTGCCCTCCTGCTACTTAGGATAGGGCATGGTATATAGCGAGCCCCTGGAAACATTTGTTAAATGAATGAAAAATGAATATACTAAATGCCCATATTGCAGAAACTTGTGCTTTTGCATTTGTAGATGATTCTTGTTGTCTTCCCCAACTGCCATTCCTCTTTCCAGCTCTGTGATAGAAATCTTTTGTTGTTTATTTTTTTTAATTCTTAATTTTATTTTTAAATTTGTTTCTAATGTTTAATTTTGAGAAAGAAAGTATGAGCAGGGGAGGGGCAGAGAGAGAGGGAGACACAGAATGTGAAGCAGGCTTCATGCTCTGAGCTGTCAGCACAGAGTCTAACATGGGGCTCAAACCTATAAACCGTGAGATGATCTGAGCCAAGGTCAGATGCTTAACTGACTGAGCCACCTAGGTGTCCCTATTCTTTTTCTTCCTTTCTTTTTTTTTAAAGTTTACTTGTTTTGAGAGAGAGAGAGAGAGAGAGTAGGAGTGAGTGGGGGAGGGGCAGAGAGAAGGAGAGAGAATCCCAAGCAAGCTCTACACCATCAACTCACAGAGTCCAGTGCATGAGATCATGGCCTGAGCCAAAGTCAGACGCCCAATCCACTGAGCCACCCAGGTACCTCTAGACATCTGCTGTGGTTTAAATATCTACCCTCCTCCACATTGCCATAAGTTTCAGGAAAATAGTGATTTCATTTATTTTGCCTGTGATTGGGTTAAGCATGGTCATGTGATTAAGTATTGTGGCCAATGGTAAGTCAGGGGAAAATCAGTGCAGGACTCTAGGACAGTTTCCTCAATGGTGAGAAGAGATCCCTTGGATAAGACACCCTCCTAGTTATTGCCATGTCTACTTGACTCCTGGAACTATTGCAGTCAGCTTATAATCAGGGGTGGGCCCGCTGAGGATGGGTGAGAAGCCCAGAGTGACAGCGCAGGAATATGGAAAGATTTTGAGTTCGTGATGATGGTGTTGAAACCTTGAAGAGACCAACTGTGGAGGATCCCTGTTTCTGGATTTTTTATTAAGTGGAATGATGAAGTCTTGGTAATTTGGACAGTCAAGTATTTTTATCACTTGAGGCCAAAATCATCCAAATCATGTCACTTTGCTAGTTATTATGCAGATAACTTGGGTGAAAATTAGAGTCTTCATTGCTCATAAATTACAGTTTAATAGGAAGAACATAAAGGTAGGTTTTTCTCATTGTTTCTTCTGCTATAGAAAATTGTAGGAAGCAAAAACTGTTAAAATAGGGAAAAGTCTAGTCTTGTTAAAAAAATACCCGTTGCAAATTTTATAAACCTTGTAAATATATTACAGAAATGAGCAGTTTTCACAATTATTTGTTGGGAAAGATGTAGTAGAATATTTCCAATTTAAAATGGTTTAACATTTACACAGATTTTTTTGGGGGGGGAGGAGGGCTTCGATTTTTTTTTTTAAGGTTGTACGCAAAAGCAATCTGTTCCATATTTTATGTGAAATTCATGGCAAGAACAAGATGCTGGCATTAATAACCCAATTGATAAAACACAGGCAAAGCACCCACAGCTGTGTCAGTATCTTTAAAACAGAGAAATGTCAGTTCAGTGTTTACTTGGGGTCCCAGCCTAGCAGGGAATTGGGTGCTGAGGCAAGCTTGGTAGAAGTTCAAGCCTCTACGTGATTAGCTATAGTATTATGGGAGCAAATCATAGGATTAGCTGAGGATAAACTATTATTAGACCTGTCAATATTTGTTAATTGCTGGATGATATATACATCTCCTCTCTTCCTCAACACAGAATCTCTCCCTCTTTTGAGCATACACCCCACCCCCCACACGTATACTTTGAACCACAACAGTTGATTGTACGCTGCCCTTAAAGGCCGTTTAACTTTTGGTTAAAATGCATTTTTCTAAGATTCTGGTGATAAGTGTCCAAAACCCTGTTCTTAAGCTCTTATTCCGGAGATCACTTTACTTACAGAAGGTACCATAGAGCTCTAAGCATAGACTTCCAAAGCCACACAAATGAAGTTGTTACCGAAAATCAGCAACTGGATGATTGTGCTAAAAGAAACCTTGAAACCTTGATTCACAGGTTTTACCAGTTCCAGCAAAGGAGCCTTTCCATTAAGTTACGTGATCATGAGATTCTTAGTCATGAGCTGTCCTAACTTTCATGACCTTATACCCACTATTACTTGCTTTGTTTTGCTTTCTGCCCCCTGCCCACTCACCATGTCTTCTAACCCCACTCAGTTACCCACACTTATTCTTTCTTGTATTGTTGATAGGGCGAAAATTTCACCTTCCGAGAGCACAAAAGTAGTCTCTCAGCTTTCCACAGATGGAAGGTGTGAGGAATTACCACTGGGGCTGGATGGAAGTGAGTGATGGTGGTAGTCATAGGAGATGAAGCCAGGGAATTTGTCAGGAATCCCGTGGAAAAGGGCTTTGTGTGCTAAGATGTAAAGTTTGGGCTTACTCAAGTCACTTGGTCACATACCCTTGAGTGTTGGGTAGATGTAGGGTGGAAGCCAGATTACCTCAACCCAGGGCTAGGATGTTCTCCATTGTGGCTTGTTCTCTCCTTCAGTGCGTGACCTCAACACATGACCTTAACCTCAGTGCCTGTAGGGGTCATCCATAATGGATTAGTCTGGATTTGAGAAGGTGGAAGGTATAATAGCCCAAGTCCTTCCTTGGGTTGGTGAGGCATAGGCAGATCCACTGAGGGTGTTGGCTGAAGGGTCAATGGCAGGCTTGGACAAGGTAGGTAGTCTATGGCTTCTAAAGCAGAGGGAGTCTAAGGGTAGTTGCCAGACAAGAACAATAGAAGGTGTGAAGCTCATCCAAAATAAGGTCTGGGAATTGAGGATGATCCCCATGGGTCAAGCAACTGGTGAACATAGGTACAGAATAGGAAAATAGGGGCAAAGATTGCAAGGAGGGAAGAGGGTTCAGGACTCTCTCTTCATTTTGAGCTGGGAGGCTCACAGCCCTTTGTTGTATGTTAGGTTTTTTAAACCTCTGGTTCCAGAGAGTGTGGAGGAGCTAGTCACTCTTGTGAAATGCACAGAATTGGCACAGAGTGAGTTGTAATTGAGCCCATCCATCGTAACTGAGATCACATTTACAGTATATAATTTTAATGCCCCAGTGAGGGTGCTTCCTACCTCCTTCTCTTGGTATCTTAGCATGTGTTTTTTGTTATAATGTCCTTAGGCCCTCCACAGGGAGGGTGCCACTGAATATTTACCTGCTAAACATTCACTTGAGGATAACTCAGGCTTTAAAATCAATTTAAATACTCACTTGTTGAAACGTCCCTGAGAACATCGTACCACTGTGGTATCTTAAGGAACATCATTGTCCCAGAAAAATCAGGCCAGAGAGAATTTGCATTTAGAGACAAGAAAGATGGCGGAAGGAAGGAGATAGAATGACCTGTGAAAACCCCACTCCAGGTCCTTCCTGGGCTCAAAAGCAAATCCGTTGCATGTTTTCAAGCAGGTCATACTGGTAAACCTGTTTCTATGTGCTGTGCTAGGATTAATTTCCAGTCAAGTTGTCTGGGTATTAGAGTGCTCAGACTTTGATAACCTTGGCTTGCTTTTAGTAGAGGGATTAGTGTTAGTATGTGTCACTGAACAGTTCGTTATTCGTCCGGCTCCCCTGGCCCAACCTAGAGAAGCTTATTTCTTCAACGTCCTTTTTCAGTGACAGTACGTCTTCATTTCAACCTGTAGATGCTAATGCACACTGAATTCTCGCTGGTGCCCTAAAATGATCAAGGAACCACTGCACTGCATTGCCCACAGACCAAATAGGGCTGCACTCATCCAAGACTTGCTTTTGGGTTGATGACAGTTACTGAACCTTAAACCCATGGCCTCTCGAGAAAAACCTAATGCTCTAGTTGGCAATGGGGCTGATGCTTTTGAAGTTAGTTGAGAGCTAGGAAGAGACACAGCTCTTTCTAAAGTAGTTTATGAATTCAGCAGTGGACCAGAGACAAGGGCACCAGAAATTTTTTAAAAATCTAAAATAAATGTACAAGGCTATGCCTTTATATGGAACAGAGTTGCAAAAGTTATCTTTTCTAATTTGTCGGAGACTGGAAACTTCTTTTAGAATCCTCATGGGCTTGGAGTCGTGAATTAAAAATACTGCCTGTCATCTACTAGATGATCCAGTAAAACCACTGGGGTCTCTAAACTTTCAAGGGCTGGGGTGCCTGGCTGGCTCAGTTGGAAAAGGATGTGACTCTTGATATCGGTGTCAGGAGTTTCAGCTCCACATTGGGTGTAGAGATTACATACATACATACACACATATATAAACAAATAAACTTTAAACTTCCAAATGTCATGGTTAATGGATACAAACACACTCATAGCTGCTCTTGGAAATGGGACTTATCAAAGTAAGATATAGAATAAAGACTCTTGATTCATCATCTTCTTTTTCCTTCTCCTGCTTTTCTGCTTTCGTCAATGCCTTAGGATGGTGAAAGGGGGATGGGGGTGGTGTTGGTGAAATAATCATTTTCCTCCTGAACAGGTCCGAAGCTTTTCAGAAGGACCATGTCTTGCATCAATTCACTCATATTTGAGAGTTGCGTTCTTGAATGACCAATACTCCCTATCTTCTCCTGTCCTATGAAATCCATTCCTGTGATTTGGAAATGGTCTGATAAACTTGGGTCAGAAAACCAACAGGTAGAATGAAAGTTTCACAGTGGGCAGAGAGCTTTGTTTTGTTAATTGAAATACCCCAAGCACTTAGAACAGTGTCAAGCATGGAATAAGTGCTCAAAATATTTGTTGAATAGTAAAAGAACGAATGAATAAGGATGCAGGTATGTTGGTCATTAATTCAGCAGATCCAGAGAGTACTAGGAGCTATCGGAAAAGCAGACGTTCCTTTATTCTTTCTTCATGGGCTGAAGAGGTTTGAAGCATGGGGTAGGAGTGGAGAATGATTTTAGGGGAAGTTCAAGAAAATTTGTAACTTTTAGAGAAAAAAAGTCAAAGGAGAAGAAAAGGCTTAAAAATGAGCAAAGAGTTATACCCTAAAGAATTGAAAACACAGATGTGAGCAGAAATTAGTACATCAGTGTTCATAATAGCATTTTTACAATAGCCAAATGGTGGATGCAACTCAAATGTTCACCAACAGGTGATGGATAAACAAAATACGTCCTATGCATACAGTGAACAATTATTGAGCCTTTAAAAAATGAATTTCTGATACATTCCAAACATGTATAAACCTTGAAAGCATTATGCTGAGTGAAATAAGCTATAAACAAAGGAATGTATTGTATGATTTCACTTTGATGAGGTAAAGCAGACAAATTCATAGACACAACAAAACTAGAGGTTGCTAGGGAAGGGGAAAGAGGGTAGTGGTGTTGAATGAGTACACAGTTTGTGTTGGGGATGATGAAAAAGTTCTGGAAATAGGCATTAGTGTGAAGATGCTTAATGCCACTAAGTTGTATACTTAGAGATGGTTAACAAAGTAAGTTTTATGTATATTTTGGCTTGATTAAAAAAATAAATCACAGGGGCACCTGGGTGGCTCAGTCCATTGAGTGATTGACTCTTGATTTTGGCTCAGGTCATAATCTCATGGTTCATGGGTTTGAGTCACCAGTTGGCTCTGGTTGAAATTGTGGAGCCTGCTTGGGATTATCTCTCTCTCCCTATCCCTCTCCCTCTTTCTCAAAAGTAAATAAACATTTAAAAATCAATCAGTCACAAAAACTGATATTTTGATATGCCCAGGAAACAAAAGAAACTCCTTTTTTTTCTCTGTTCCTCTTTCTGGTACCAAGGACTTTGACATCAGACAGAATTGGCTCAAATCTAAACCCCACCATTTAAGGATGGGGGGCTTTGGTCAAACTAGTTGACCTCACAGAATTCCAGCCTCCTCATTGGTAAAATGGAGATCACAGAAATACGGAATTACGATGTGAGAATAAACATGATGTGTATAAAATGCTTTAGCACAGTAGCTGACACAAGGTAGACAGGCAACAAATGGTCAATTCATCTCTCTCCCACTCTCTCCCCTATTCCTATATCCTTACCAGCCTGCCCGGCATCATTCTCCATCACTTTCATTTCTTCTATTTTGCAAAATCGGGTTCCCTGACCTGGGGCCTAGATTTCTATCAGATGTTATGCTCCCTGGGCTGGGCTCAGGGAAGCATTCCCAGAGAGAAAGCACTTCCTAATCCAGGTGTGTGTGTGTGTGTGTGTGTGTGTGTGTGTGTGTGTGTGTGTGTGTGTGTTTTGAAAACTTTGTGAACCACCACTTCAACTGGAGCACATATTCCTTTCATTGTGCCTCTGTGTTGCCAGCCCAGCCTATAAATGGCGCACTGCATCATGGAATTCAGAGTCCAACCTGTTTATTGGAACAGCATCTTCTATTCCTTACACCAAAGCGTAAAGGACCTTCCTCAACCCTATGGGTGGATGGCATTAAGGCACTTGCTTCACTCTCCATTTCATAGTTATTTTTATTAAGCAATTATGTAGGCATAGTTTTAAAAGTGAAAGAGTTCCGGGATAGAAGGAACATACTTAAACATCATAAAAGCCATTTGTGAAAAGCCCACAGCTAACATCATCCTCAATGGGGAAAAACTGAGAGCTTTTCCCCTGAGATCAGGAACACGACAGGAATGCCCACTCTCACCGCTGTTGTTTAACATAGTGTTGGAAGTTCTAGCATCAGCCATCAGACAACAAAAGGAAATCAAAGGCATCAAAATTGGCAAAGATGAAGTCAAGCTTTCACTTTTTGCAGATGACATGATATTATACATGGAAAATCCGATAGACTCCACCAAAAGTCTGCTAGAACTGATACATGAATTCAGCAAAGTTGCAGGATACAAAATCAATGTACAGAAATCAGTTGCATTCTTATACACTAACAATGAAGCAACAGAAAGACAAAGAAACTGATCCCATTCACAATTGCACCAAGAAGCATAAAATACCTAGGAATAAATCTAACCAAAGATGTAAAAGATCTGTATGCTGAAAACTATAGAAAGCTTATGAAGGAAATTGAAGAAGATATAAAGAAATGGAAAGACATTCCATGCCCATGGATTGGAAGAATAAATATTGTCAAAATGTCAATAGTGCCCAAAGCTCTCTACACATGCAATGCAATCCCAATCAAAATTGCACCAGCATTCTTCTCGAAACTAGAACAAGCAATTCTAAAATTCATATGGAACCACAAAAGGCCCCAAATAGCCAAAGTAATTTTGAAGAAGACCAAAGCAGGGGGCATCACAATCCCAGACCTTAGCCTCTACTACAAAGCTGTCATCATCAAGACAGCATGGTATTGGCACAAAAACAGACACATAGACCAATGGAATAGAATAGAAACCCCAGAACTAGACCCACAAACGTATGGCCAACTCATCTTTGACAAAGCAGGAAAGAACATCCAATGGAAAAAGACAGTCTCTTTAACAAATGGTGCTGGGAGAACTGGACAGCAACATGCAGAAGGTTGAAACTAGACCACTTTCTTACACCATTCACAAAAACAAACTCAAAATGGATAAAGGACCTGAATGTGAGACTGGAAACCATCAAAACCCTAGAGGAGAAAGCAGGAAAAGACCTCTCTGACCTCAGCCGTAGCAATCTCTTACTCGACACATCCCCAAAGGCAAGGGAATTAAAAGCAAAAATGAATTACTGGGACCTTATGAAGATAAAAAGCTTCTGCACAGTAAAGGAAACAACCAACAAAACTAAAAGGCAACCAACGGAATGGGAAAAGATATTTGCAAATGACATATCGGACAAAGGGCTAGTATCCAAAATCTATAAAAGAGCTCACCAAACTCCACACCCGAAAAACAAATAATCCAGTGAAGAGATGGGCAGAAAACATGAATAGACACTTCTCTGAAGAAGACATCCAGATGGCCAACAGGCACATGAAAAGATGCTCAACGTCGCTCCTCATCAGGGAAATACAAATCAAAACCACACTCAGATATCACCTCACGCCAGTCAGAGTGGCTAAAATGAACAAAACAGGAGACTATAGATGCTGGAGAGGATGTGGAGAAACGGGAACCCTCTTGCACTATTGGTGGGAATGCAAACTGGTGCAGCCACTCTGGAAAACAGTGTGGAGGTTCCTCAAAAAATTAAAAATAGACCTACCCTATGACCCAGCAATAGCACTGCTAGGAATTTACCCAAGGGATACAGGAGTACTGACGCACAGGGGCACTTGTACCCCAATGTTTATAGCAGCACTCTCAACAATAGCCAAATTATGGCAAGAGCCTAAATGTCCATCAACTGATGAATGGATAAAGAAATTGTGGTTTATATACACAATGGAGTACTACATGACAATGAGAAAGAACGAAATATGGCCCTTTGTAGCAACGTGGATGGAACTGGAGAGTGTGATGCTAAGTGAAATAAGCCATACAGAGAAAGACAGATACCATATGTTTTCATTCTTATGTGGATCCTGAGAAACTTAACAGAAACCCATGGGGGAGGGGAAGGAAAAAAAAAAGGTTAGAGTGGGAGAGAGCCAAAGCATAAGAGACTCTTAAAAACTGAGAACAAACTGAGGGTTGATGGGGGGTGGGAGGGTGGGTGATGTGTATTGAGGAGGGCACCTTTTGGGATGAGCACTGGGTGTTGTATGGAAACCAATTTGACAATAAATTTCATATATTGAAAAAAAAAAGTGAAAGAGTTCTACAGTGACTTTACTGTAAAACAGTAGTCTCCCTGCTGGTCCCTGACCCTGGCCACCTGGAGACAGGTACTGTTGTTACTGTCCTTAGTGCTAATCTTCCACTCCCTTTCTACATGATAAGACTTGATGGCTATACCTTGTTTTTTCTTGAGTTAGGTATTACCGACTGACTTTTTAGGATAAAAGATGAAAAATTTCCTTACTTAACAGTCTTTCCCTACTTGGTTCCTCCACATTTTCCCTCCCTATAGGCTTCCATTACACACTTTTGGATTATATTAACAGTTGGTGTTTATTTTTTAGAATGATGTAAATCTCATCCCCAACTATAATGTTTTTGTTTTCTCATACAGATACTTGTATTATTTCTCTTGTACAGTTACCTTTTGTTTCCTTGGAAATAATAATCACTTAAGTTTGTATTTTTTTGGTTAATCTTTTTAAGGTCTCGTATATCTGAAAACAGGTTTACTCCACCTTCACATTTGATGAGTAGCTTGAGTATAAAGTTCTAGGTTAAACTAACCTTTCTCCAGAATTTTGAAGCCATTATTACATTTTCTTTTAGTGTCTGGCATTGTTGTTGAGAAGTCTGATGACATTCTGATGTCTGATAGTTTATTGGTGATTAATTTTTTCCTGAAAGTATTTATGATCTGTACTTTGTCAAGTTTCTGAAGTGGTGGTGGTGGTGTGTGTGTGTGTGTGTGTGTGTGTGTGCGTGCATGCACGCGTGTGTGCATTTACTGTGTTGGACCTTCTCTGGGCTTTTTCAAACCTAGAAACTCTTGTCTTTCTCTTCGAGTAAATACTCCTGTTATTTACTTGATATTCTTCATTTTCTCTGAACTGTCTTTCTGGAACTCTTTTTGAGTGCTGGATCTCCTATATTGATATTATAGTTGTCATGTATTTTGTCCTCTATTTTCTTCTTTGTTTTATGTTCTATATTTTGGAAATTCTTTTTCAACTTTAATTTTGAGTTCTTCTGTGAACATTTTTACTGGGGTTAGGTCTTTCCATTTGTTTGTGTCATCTTCAATTTCTTTCATTAATATATTTTAGTTATCAACATATAAGTCTTTCACCTCCTTGGTTAAATGTATTTCTAGGTATCTTATTCTTTTTGGTGCAATTGTAAATGAGTTTGCTTTGTTAATTTCTCTTTGTCATAGTTCTTTATTAGTGTAGAGAAATACATCAGATTTTTGATTTTGCATCCTGCAACTTTTGTGTCCTGAATTTGCATCCTTAATCTGTTTATTAGCTCTAATAGTTTTTTGATGGAGTCTTTAGGGTTTTTAATATATAATAGAATAATGTCATCTGCAAATAGTGACCCTTCCTCTTCTTCTTCTTTTTCTTTTTCTTCTTCGTGCTATGTGGATAACTTGTGTTTCTTTTTCTTGCCTAATTGTGGCTAGGATTTAGCATATTATGTTGAATATAAATGGCAAGAGTGGGAATCCTTGTCTTGTTCGTGATTTTTGAGGAAAAATTTTCAGTCTTTCATCAGGGAGTATAATGTCAGCTGTGGGCTTGTCGTATATGGCCTTCATTATGTTGAAGTATGTTTGTTCTGTAATTGCTTTGTTGAGGGTTTTTTATCATAAATGGATGTTGAATTTTGTCAAATGTGTTTTCTGCATCTATGGAGATGATTATATGATTTTCACCCATTTCTTAAAAGTGGTATATCACATTGATTTGTGGATGTTGAACCCTTCTTGCATCCCTGGATTAAATTTCACTTGATCATGGTGTATGACTCTTTTTTTTTTTAATGTGAAATTTATTGTCAAATTGGTTTCCATACAACACCCAGTGCACCCAATAGGTGCCCTTCTCAATACCCATCACCCACCCACCCCAACCTCCCACCCCCCCATAAATCCTCAGTTTGTTCTCAGTTTTTAGGAGTCTCTCATGTTTTGGCTCCCTCCCTCTCTAACTTTTTTTTTCCTTCCCCTCCCCCATGGGTTTCTGTTAAGTTTCTCAGGATCCACATAGGAGTGAAAACATACGGAATCTGTCCTTCTCTGTATGACTTATTTCACTTAGCATAACACTCTCCAGTTCCATTCATGTTTCTACAAAAGGCCATATTTCATTCTTTCTCATTGCCACATAGTATTCCATTGTGTATATAAACCACAATTTCTTTATCCATTCATCAGTTGATGGACATTTAGGCTCTTTCCATAATTTGGCTATTGTTGAGAGTGCTGCTATAAACATTGGGGTACAAGTGCCCCTATGCGTCAGTACTCCTATATCCTTTGAGTAAATTCCTAGCAGTGCTATTGCTGGGTCATAGGGTAGGTCTATTTTTAATTTTTTGAGGAAACTCCGCACTGTTTTCCAGAGCGGCTGCAGCAGTTTGCATTCCTACCAATAGTGCAAGAGGGTTCCCGTTTCTCCACATCCTCTCCAGCATCTATAGTCTCCTGTTTTGTTCATTTTAGCCACTCTGACTGGCATGAGGTGATATCTGAGTGTGGTTTTGATTTGTATTTCCCTGATGAGGAGCGACATTGAACATCTTTTCATGTGCCTGTTGGCCATCCGGATGTCTTCTTTAGAGAAGTGTCTATTCATGTTTTCTGCCCATTTCTTCACTGGATTGTTTTTCAGGTGTGGAGTTTGGTGACCTCTTTATAGATTTTGGATACTAGCCCTTTGTCCGATATGTCATTTGCAAATATCTTTTCCCATTCCGTTGGTTGCCTTTTAGTTTTGTTGATTGTTTCCTTTGCAGTGCAGAAGCTCTTTATCTTCATGAGGTCCTAAGAGTTCATTGTTGCTTTTAGTTCCCTTGCCTTTGGGGGATGTGTCAAGTAAGAAATTGTTGCGGCTGAGGTCAGAGAGGTTTTTCCCTGCTTTCTTCTCTAGGATTTTGATGGTTTCCTGTCTCACATTTAGGTCCTTTATCCATTTTGAGTTTGTTTTTGTGAATGGTGTAAGAAAGTGGTCTAGTTTCATCCTTCTGCATGTTGCTGTCCAGTTCTCCCAGCACCATTTGTTAAAGAGACTGTCTTTTTTCCATTGGATATTCTTGCCTGCTTTGTCAAAGATGAGTTGGCCATACGTTTGTGGGTCTAGTTCTGGGGTTTCTATTCTATTCCATTGGTCTATGTGTCTGTTTTTGTGCCAATACCATGCTGTCTTGATGATGACAGCTTTGTAGTAGAGGCTAAAGTCTGGGATTGTGATGCCTCCTGCTTTGGTCTTCTTCAAAATTACTTTGGCTATTTGGGGCCTTTTGTGGTTCCATACAAATTTTAGGATTGCTTGTTCTAGTTTCAAGAAGAATGCTGGTGCAATTTTGATTGGGATTGCATTGCATGTGTAGAGAGCTTTGGGCACTATTGACATTTTAACAATATTTATTCTTCCAATCCATGGGCATGGAATGTCTTTCCATTTCTTTATATCTTCTTCAATTTCCTTCATAAGCTTTCTATAGTTTTCAGCCTTCAGATCTTTTACATCTTTGGTTAGGTTTACTCCTAGGTATTTTATGCTTCTTGGTGCAATTGTGAATGGGATTAGTTTCTTTATTTGTCTTTCTGTTGCTTCCTTATTAGTGTATAAGAATGCAACTGATTTCTGTACATTGATTTTGTATCCTGCAACTTTGCTGAATTCATGTATCAGTTCTAGCAGACTTTTGGTGGAGTCTATCGGATTTTCCATGTATAATATCATGTCATCTGCAAAAAGTGAAAGCTTGACTTCATCTTTGCCAATTTTGATGCCTTTGATTTCCTTTTGTTGTCTGATGGCTGATGCTAGAACTTCCAACACTATGTTAAACAACAGCGGTGAGAGTGGACATCCCTGTCATGTTCCTGATCTCAGGGAGAAAGCTCTCAGTTTTTCCCCATTGAGGATGATATTAGCTGTGGGCTTTTCATAAATGGCTTTTGTGATGTTTAAGTATGTTCCTTGCATCCCGACTTTCTCAAGGGTTTTTATTAAAGGATGCTGAATTTTGTCCAGTGCTTTTTCTGCATCGATTGACAGGATCATATGGTTCTTATCTTTTCTTTCATTAATGTGATGTATCACATTGATTGATTTGCGAATGTAGAACCAGCCCTGCAGGCCAGGAATGAATCCTACTGGATCATGTTGAATAATTCTTTTTATATGCTGTTGAATTCGATTTGCTAGTATCTTATTGAGAACTTTTGCATCCATATTCATCAGGGATATTGGTCTGTAGTTCTTTTTTTTTTTACTCGGTCTCTGTCTGGTTTAGGAATCAAAGTAATGCTGGCTTCATAGAATGAGTCTGGAAGTTTTCCATCCCTTTCTATTTTTTGGAATAGCTTGAGAAGGATAGGTATTATCTCTGCTTTAAATGTCTGGTAGAATTCCTCTGGGAAGCCATCTGGTCCTGGACTCTTATTTGTTGGGAGATTTTTGATAACTGATTGAATTTATTGGCTGGTTATGGGTCTGTTCAAGCTTTCTATTTCTTCCTGTTTGAGTTTTGGAAGTGTGTGGGTGTTTAGGAATTTGTCCATTTCTTCCAGGCTGTCCAGTTTGTTGGCATATAATTTTCCATAGTATTCCCTGATAATTGCTTGTATTTCTGAGGGATTGGTTGTAATAATTCCATTTTCATTCATGATTTTATCTATTTGGGTCATCTCCCTTTTCTTTTTAAGAAGTCTGGCTAGAGATATATCAATTTTATTTTTTCAAAAAACCAACTCTTGGTTTTATTGATCTGTACAGTTTTTTTTTTAATTTTGTAATGTTTATTTTTGACAGAGAGAGAGAGAGACAGCGCGCGTGCGCGTGCGCATGAGTGGGAGAGGGGCAGAGAGAGAGTGAGACACAGAATCCAAAGCAGGCTCCAGGCTCTGAGCTGTCAGCACAGAGCCTGATGCGGGGCTCAAACCCACAGACCGTGAGATCATGACCTGAGCTGAAGTCGGACGCTCAACTGACTGAGCCACCCAGGCACCCCTCTACAGTTTTTTTAGATTCTATATTGTTTGTTTCTGCTCTGATCTTTATTATTTCTTTTCTTCTGCTGGGTTTGGGGTGTCTTTGCTGTTCTGCTTCTATTTCCTTTAGGTGTGCTGTTAGATTTTGTATTTGGGATTTTTCTTGTTTCTTGAGATAGGCCTGGATTGCAATTTATTTTCCTCTCAGGACTGCCTTTGATGCATCCCAAAGCATTTGGATTGTTTTATTTTCATTTTCATTTGTCTCCCTGTATTTTTTAATTTCTTCTCTAATTGCCTGGTTGACCCATTCATTCTTTAGTAGGGTGTTCTTTTTTTTTTTTAATTTTTTTTAACGTTTTTATTTATTTTTGAGAGAGAGAGAGACAGAGCATGAACGGGGGAGGGGCAGAGAGAGAGGGAGACACAGAATCAGAAGCAGGCTCCAGGCTCTGAGCCATCAGCCCAGAGCCCAACGTGGGGCTCGAACTCACGGACCGTGAGATCGTGACCTGAGCCGAAGTCGGACGCTTAACCGACTGAGCCACCCAGGCGCCCCAGTAGGGTGTTCTTTAACCCCCATGCTTTTGGAAGTTTTCCAGACTTTTTCTTGTGGTTGATTTCAAGCTTCATTGCATTGTGATCTGAAAGTATGCATGGTATGATCTCAGTTCTTTTATACTTATGAAGGGCTGTTTTGTGACCCAGTATGTGATCTATCTTGGAGAATGTTCCATGTGCACTTAAGAACAAATTATATTCTGTTGCTTTGGGATGCAGAGTTCTAAATATATCTGTCAAGTCCATCTGATCCAGTGTATCAGTCAGGGCCCTTGTTTGTTTATTGATCCTGTGTCTAGATGATCTATCCAATGTTTTAAGTGGAGTTTTAAAGTCCCCTGCAATTACCATGTTCTTTTCAATAAGGTTGCTTATGCTTGTGATTGTTTTATATTTTTGGGGGCTCCCATATTTGGCACATAGACATTTATAATTGTTAGCTCTTCCTGATGGATAGACCCTGTAATTATTATATAATGCTTGTAGCGATGTCTCTGGTACTTTGTCTCACAGGATCCCCCTTAGGATCTCTTGTAGGGCTGGTTTGGTGGTGATGAATTCCTTCAGTTTTTGTTTGGGAAGACTTTAATTTCTCCTTCGATTCTAAATGACAGACTTGCTGGATAAAGGGTTCTTGGCTGCATTTTTTTTTTTCTGTTCATCACATTGAAGATTTCCTGCCATTCCTTTCTGGCCTGCCAAGTTTCAGTAGACAGATCCGTCACGAGTCTTAAAGATCTCCCTTTATATGTTAGAGCATGTTTATCCCTAGCTGCTTTCAGATTCTCTCTTTGTCCTTGTATTTTGCCAGTTTCACTATGATATGTTATGCAGAAGATTGATTCAAGTTATGTCTGAAGGGAGTTCTCTGTGCCTTTTGGATTTCAATGCCTTTTTCC
Organism: Felis catus; assembly: GCF_018350175.1. Taxonomy (NCBI): domain Eukaryota; kingdom Metazoa; phylum Chordata; class Mammalia; order Carnivora; family Felidae; genus Felis; species Felis catus. Next base: position 8,743,635 of record NC_058380.1, read on the forward strand.
TTCCCCAGATCAGGGAAGTTCTCAGCTATGATTTCTTCAAGTATACCTTCAGCACTTTTCCCTCTCTCTTCCTCCTCTGGAATCCCAATTATGCGTATATTATTTCGTTTAATTGTGTCACTTTGTTCTCTAAGTCTCTCCTCATACTCCTGGATTTTTTTTATCTCTCTTTTTCTCAGCTTCTTCTTTTTCCATAATTTTATCTTCTAATTCACCTGTTCTCTCCTCTGCCTCTTCAATCCGAGCTGTGGTCACCTCCATTTTATTTTGCAGGTCATTTATAACGTTTTTTAGCTCCTCCTTGCTGTTTCTTAGACCTTTGATCTCTGTAGCAATAGATTCTTGGCTGTCCTCTATATTGTTGTCAAGCCCAGCGATTAATCTTATGACTATTATTTTAAATTCATTTTCTGCTATATTGCTTAAATCGTTTTTGATCAGTTCGTTAACTGTCGCTAATTCCTGGAGTTTCTTTTGAGGAGAATTCTTACGTTTTGTCATTTTGGATAGTCCCTGGGGTGGCGTGGAACTGCAGGGCACTTCCCCTGTCCTGTCTGGAGTAATTTGCATTGGTGGGCGGGGCCGCAGTCAGACCTGATGTCTGCCCCCAGCCCACTGCTGGGGCCACAGTCAGACTGGTGTGTACCTTATCTTCCCCTCTCCCAGGGGCGGGACTCACTGTGGGGTGGTGTGGCCTCTGTCTGGGCTACTTGCACACTGCCAGGCTTGTGCTGCTTCGATGGGATCTCACATATTAGCTGCAGTGGATCCGCAAGGTGCACGGGTGGCGGGGTGGGGGCAGGCTCTGCTCGCTTTGCCTCTGGTGGTCCACTTCAGGAGGGGCCCTGTGGCACCAGGAGGGAGGCAGACCCGTCGGAAGGATGAATTCAGAGAAGCACAGTGTTGGGTGTTTGTGCGGTGCAAGCAAGTTCCATGCCAGAAACTGGTTCCCTTTGGGATTTTGGCTGGGGGATGGGTGAAGGAGATGGCGCTTCCCAGAGCAGTTGTTCCCCGCCAAGCTGAGCTCTGTCCTCCAGGGTCAACAACTCTCCCTCCTGCTCTCTGAGCAGAGCTGTTGACTTGTAACATTCCAGATGTGAAGTCCCGCTGGCTGTCAGAACACACTCCATCTGGCCCTCCACTTTTGCAAGCCAGACTAGGGGGCTCTGCCTTGCCGGGTGGGCTGGCTGCCCCTCCACCACCCTGGCTCCCTCCCGCCAGTCCATGTAGCACACACCGCCTCTCTGCCCTTCCTACCCTCTTCCCTGGGCCTCTCATCTACGCTTGGCTCTGGAGAGTCCAATCTGCTAGTCTTCTGGCAGTTTTCTGGGTAAATTAGGCAGATGTGGGTGAAATCTAAGCAATCAGGATGCAGTGAGCCCAGCGTCCTCCTACACCGCCATCTTCCTACAATCTCATGACTCTCTTAATGTATTGTGAATGTGGTTTGCTAATATTTTATTGAGGATTTTTGCACCTGTGTTTAACAGAGATATTGACCTGTGATTTTCTTTGCTTATGGTGTCCTTGTCTGGTTTTGGTATCAGGATGATGCTGGCCTCATAAAATGAGTTGAGAAGAGTTCACTCCTTTTCTGTTTTTTGAAAGAGTTTGAGGCCTGGTATTAATTCTTCTTGGTGTGTTTGGTAGAATTCACCAGTGAATCCAATCTTGTCCTAGACTGTTATTTGTTGGGAGATTTTTGACTATTGATTTAATTTCCCTACTAGTGATTGGTCTGTTTAGATTTTATCTTTCATTGTGTTTCAGTCTTAGTAGGTCGTATGTTTCTGAGAATTTATCTATTTCTCCTAAGTAGTCCAACTTGTTGGAGTATAATTGTTCCTAGCAGTCTCTTATGATTCTTTGGATTTCTGTGGTAAGAGTTGTAACATCTCTCTTACATTCCTATTTTATTTATTTGAGTCCTCTGGCCTTTTTTCTTGGTGAGTCTAGCTAAAGTCTTGTCAATTTGTTTAATTTTTCAAAGAATCAACTGTTTTATTGATCTCTATGGTTTTTTAGTCTCTATTTTATTTATTTCTATTTTAACCTTTGTTATTTTTTTTTTCCTTCTACTAACTTTGGACTTCATTTGTTCTTTTTCTAGTTCCTTGAGTTATAAAGTTAGGTTGTTTATTTGGGACCTTTTTTCTTTGTTGCAGAAGGAATTTATCACTGTGACCTTCCCTCTTAGAACTGCTTTCATCACATCCCACAAATTTTGGTATATTTCCATTTTCATTTGTCCAAAAGTAGTTTTTACTTGTCTTTAGATTTCTTCTTTGACCTATTGATTGTTCAGTGACATGTTGTTTAATCTCACATATTTCTGAATTTTCCAGTATTATCCAGGTGATTAATTACTTGTTTCATACTATAGTGGCCAGAAAAGATGCATGTGATATGGCAGTATCAGATTTACAGACCTCAAGTTACATTACAAAGCTGTGGTAAACAAAAACAGTATAGTAATGGCACAAAAATAGATAGGTCAAAGGAACAGAATATAAAACCCAGAAATAAGCCCATATTTAATATACAGTGGGGAAAAAGCCTCTTCACCAAAAGTGTTGGGAAGACTGGACAGCAATATATAAAAGAATGAAACTGGACCAGTTTCTTAAACCATACACAAAAATAAGCTCAAAATGAATTAAATACCTAAATGTGAGCCCTAAAACCATAAAAATCTTCGGAGAGAACACAGGCTGTAATTTCTCTGACATTGGCCACAACAACATTTTTCTAGATATGTCTCCTGAGGCAAGGGAAATAAAAGCAAAAAATAAACTGTTGGGACCACATCAAAATAAAAAAACGTCTGCACAACAAAGGAAACAGTCAAAACTAAAAGGTAACCTACTAAATGGAAGAAGATACTTGTAAATGACTTATCTGAAAAAGGATCAGTATCCAAAGTTTAAGAAGAATGGGTACAACGCAACACCAAAAAATCAAATAATCCAATTAAAAAATGGGCAGAAGACATGAGAACACATTTTTCCAAAGAAGAGATCCAGATAGCCAACAGACCCATGAAAAGATGTTCAACATTGGCTCATCATCAGGGATATGCAAATCAAATCCACAGTAAGATACCATTTCACCCCTGTCAGAATGGCTAAAATCAAAGACACAAGAAACAAGTGTTGGTGAGCATGTGGATGAAAAGGAACCCTGGTGTGCTGTTGGTAAGAATGAAAACTGATGCAGCCACTGTGGAAAACAGTACAGAAGTTCCTCAAAAGTTAAAAGTAGACCTATCTTATGATCTAGTAATTGCACTACTGGGTACTTACCCCACATATAGAAAAACACTAATTCAAAGGAATACATGCACCCTTATGTTGATTGAAGCAAAAATAACCAAATTATGGAAGCAGCTCAAATGTCCACTGATAGGTGAATGGACAAAGAAGTGGTATATATATTCAATGGAATATTACCCATAAAAAATAATGAAATCTTGCCATTTGCAACAACATGGGTGGATCTAGAGAGTATAAAGCTAAACAAAATAAGTGAGAGAAAGACAAATACTGTGTGATTTCACTCACCTAGAATTTAAGAGACCAAACAAATGAGCAAGGGAAAAAAAATCACAAACCAAGAAACAGACTCTTAACTATGAGAGCAAACTGATGGTTACCAGAGGGGGACGTAGATGGGGAGAAGAATGAAATAGGTGATAGGGATTAAAGAGTACATATATCATGGTGAGCACTATATGAGTAACATATAGAATTGTTAAATCACTATATTGTACACCTGAAACTAATATACCCCTGTATGTTAACTATACTGGAATCAAAATGAAAAACTTAATAGAAAAAGATGCTTGATATAATTTCAATCCTCTTAAATTCTTTTAAGAATTAAGAATATTCTTTTATTTGTTATTTAATGTTCTTTTAATTTATTTGTTTTCTGCCTAATATATGATATAGCCTAGAAAATGTTTTATGTGCCCTTGAGAAGAAAAAGTATTCTGTTGCTTCTGGATAGACTATTCTGTATCAACCTGTCAAGTCCATCTGGTCTAGTATGTCATTAATGGCTGATGTTTCCTTATTGATTTTCTGTCTGGATGATCCACTGATGTAAGTGGGATACTAAAGTCTCCTACTTTTACTATATTGCAATCTGTTCTTCTGTTTCTCTTTAGATCTGTTAATATTGTTGGGTGTGTACATATTTATGTTACATCCTCTTGTTGGGTTGACCCTTTATCATTATGTGACACCCATCTTTTTTTTTTTTTAATTTTTTTTTTCAACGTTTTTTTAATTTATTTTTTGGGACAGAGAGAGACAGAGCATGAACGGGGGAGGGGCAGAGAGAGAGGGAGACACAGAATCAGAAACAGGCTCCAGGCTCCGAGCCATCAGCCCGGAGCCTGACGCGGGGCTCGAACTCATGGACCGCGAGATCGTGACCTGGCTGAAGTCGGACGCTTAACCGACTGCGCTACCCAGGCGCCCCTGTGACACCCATCTTTGTCTCTTACTACAGTCTTTGCTTTAAGGTCTATTTTGTCTGATATAATTATAGCTGCTATAGCTTTTGGTTTTCATTTGCCTAGCATATCTTTTACCATATCTTCACTTTCAGCCTGTGTATGTCCTTGAGTTTAAAATAAGTCTCTTGTAGGCAGCCTAAAGATGGGTTTTCTTTTTCTTTTTTTTTTTTAAATCCCTTCAGCCATTGTCTGTTTTTTGATTGGAGAATTTATTCCATTTCCATTTACAATAATTATTGAAGGTATGTACTGCTTTTAAGGAAAATAGACTGTGGGCACCATCTTAGTGCTCTCCTTTTGCCTTGCTCCAGTTAACTGGTATTTCCCAGAAAAGAACTTATATACTTACCTGAAGCCCCAATCTTGGTGCCTCCTACCCAGAGGACACTCCCATATTGCCTGGCTCTGGTGACCATGAGGATTTATGTTTGTGGGCCCACAAGACTGTCTATATTTGCATACTTTTAAAAGCTCCTGCTAGGATTTTGGCTTCCATTCAGCCTAAATCTAGCTGCTGAGATCCTCCCCTTTGTGGTACTGAAAGTTCTTGGTACATCCTCAATTCCTGTGAGCTATTAAAATATAACAGGGTGCTTGGGCAAGTACAAAGGTTAGAAAACAAAGAGCTGAGGCAAGGTTGAATGACAATGTTCATATATTACACAGGAGCACTCCTTCAAGACTGGGAGAGATAGTTGCTTCATCTCTTGGATACAAATCAACACAGAAGAGTCAAGCAAAATGAGGAAACATATTTGGAATATGTTCCAAATGAAAGAAGATAAAACCTCAGAAAATAAAACATTAATGAAATGTAGATAAGTAATTTACCCAATGCATCTGAAGTAATGGTCATAAAGATGCTCACTGAACTAGGGAGAAAAACGGATGGAGAAAGCAAGAACCTCAACAAAGAGAAGGAAAATACAAGAAAGTACTGAATAGAAGAAGTCTTATAGCGGAATGATACCATAACTGAAATTATTGAAATAGTTCAATAATGAAATATACACTGGTAGGGTGGGGTACAACAGCAGACTAGATGAAGCAGAAGAAAGGATCAGTCAAGTCAAAGACAAAGTGGTGGAATACACCCAACCAGAGCAGCAAAGTTTATAGGAGTTCATCACCACCAAACCAGCCTTACAAGAAATATTAAAAGGACTTTAAGCCTAAAAGAAAGGGCATTGATTAGTAACAAGAAAACACATGAAAGACTAAATCTTAGTGGAAAAGTAAACATACAGTATAGGTAGTGGATTAATCACCTAGAAAGCTAGTGTGAAGGTTAAAAGATAAAAGTAGTAAGATAACTATAATTATAATAATTAAGGGATACACAAGATAAAAGAATGTGACATCAAAAACGTGGTGGGGAGAGTAAAGATGTTGAGGCTTAGAATGTTAACTAGACTTACACATGCCAGCTGTTACATGTAAACCTCGTGGTAACCACAAAAGAAAAACCTACAGTAAATACACAAGGGTATAATAAGAGAAAGTAACAGAAACATACCACTGAAGAAAGCCATCATACCATAGAGGAAGAGAGCAAGAGAAGAAAGGAACAGAGAATAACCATAAAAACAGCTAGAAAAAAATAATAAGATGGCAATAAGTATATATGGATCAATATTTTACTTACAGTATTTAACTTCTAAGAGCTTTTCTTAGTCTCTGAGTGTTCCTTTTAAGAGCATCTTGTACTTACTTTATACATTGCAATATCGTTTGTCTCCAAGCTATGATTTACAAGGGTTTTTTGGACAAGTTCTTCTGTTTTTTCCATTGACATTCTTTCTTAAGTTTTTGTTTTCTCTTTGTTTAATTTAGTCTCTTTGTGGAATGTTTTTCTAAAAATTTGAGTGATCCTTGGCTTTGAGTGATTCTTGGCTTTTTCTTAATAATGGACTGAAATGATGAGTAGAACTGTGCGTGAGCAGGGCTTGGTGACTGGTGGTTTTCCCTACCCATGATAGAGTCCAGGGTTTGGCCATTTTGAGTGGGAATTCCAATCATTGGTAACTGCAGATCCTTTTTCTTGGTCGAATCAAAATTTCCAAATTCTGGTCTGATGTGTATGAAGATAGGAATATAAATCTGGTTGAATCATTCTGGAAACTAAGAAGGATTGGAGCCTTTGAAACGGACGAAGTGGGTTCCCAACTTGTTTGCTATGTTTTTATCCAGTCTTTCTCATTGATTACTTCAAGAGTGTAAACTTGTGGACAACTATCAGGATTATGGGAAAAAATCATGTGGATTCAAAGGAAAAGTCTAAGGGGTCTCTTATTTGTTGTATGAGTGGGAGGAGGTGGAAATATTCTTTAAAATGCTAAATTTTAAAAAATTGGATGCCAAATGAATTCCCACTAATAGGGACAAGATTAAGTAACCTGTGGTGCAGCCACATCATGACATATTATGAAGCCTATAAAAGTCATAATGTTACCAGCATACATTACTAGGAAAATGGTCATTACATATGGCAAAATATGCAGCCTATAAGATATGTGTAATAGGATAGTGTCTTTTCTTTTTTTAAAAAAATGTTTTATTTATTTTCGAGAGAGAGAGAAGAGAATGAAAGGGGGAGGGGCAGAGAGAGAAGGAGACGCAGAATCCAAAGCAGGCTCCAGGCTCTGAGCTATCAGCACAGAGCCTGAAGCAGGGCTCAAACCCATGAACCATGAGATCATGACCTGAGCCGAAGTCAGATGCTTAACTGACTGAGCCACCCAGGCGCCCCTAGGATAGTGTTTTTTATTTAAAACAACCAAGAACTTCTTCGCTCTATAGTTTCTGTCTCCATAAACATTTCAGGAGTAAGACAAGGGATTTGTTGATACGCTACTCCAGGGGACAGAGCTCTTCAGAAATAAAGACTAAAAAGTTATCTTTTTGAAAAAAAAAGTTTTCCCATGTGATACAGCTATAAGGAGAAAGTTTTCCCAGTCATTTTGGCTCTTTATTTTCTACTTCTAATATTGTCATCTGTATGGCTCACAGATGTTTTTGCACGATTATTTGGCCAAATTAGGAAGTGTATGGTGCAAGCCCTATGACACCAAGTAATCTAACAGCCTGTAGCAAGTATCTCTGGCATGAACTCAGGGAACCGAAGGACTCTGGTGCCATGAGGCATATAAAATGAAGAGTGAAAGTGAGCAAGTTGGAAACATCTTTGGAAAAAAACCCAGCTTTTTTTTTTGTTTTATTTCTGACCTTAAAGGGAATGCTTCTAGTATATATCATGATTGAATATGAAATGGCTATTGGCTTAACATTTCTATATATTTTTATCATTTTTAACAAATGTCCTTGTAATCCTGACTTTCAAATAATTTTTATTTAAAATTGTTTAATAAATTTTACAAAGTGCCTTCGGGACATTTTTTTTTTCATTGTAAGACTTGTCTCATTTGATCCATTGATATGCCACATTAGATTAGTTATATTAAATTATCCTAACATAGTTTGAGAATTATGATTTGGTTATGGTGAGTTATGTCCTTTATATCATTGAAGTTGATGTGGTAGCATTTGGTTTGGGATTTTTTTCATCTGCATTCACAAGTGACACCAATCTACAGGGGCATGTATGTGATTGTGTATGCATGTACACAAATCATCATTGTCAGTTGTAGAACAGGATTATTTTACTTAAAAGCAGAGCATCAAATACATGAGCCAAAACTGATAGAAATACAAGAAGCAAAAGAGAAGTATACACTTGTAATTAGAGATTTCAATACATTTTTCTCTCAATCATTGATAAGACAGAAAATCTGCAAGGATGTGGAAAATTTGAACAACACTATCAACCAATTTGATCTGACATAAATTGAACACTCCATCTGATAAGAGCAGAATACAGTCTAAGTGCACATGTGACATTTATCAAGATAGATTTTATTTTTGTGGGTTTTTTTTAGTGTTGTTTTTTTTTTTTGAGAGACAGTGTGAGTGGGGGAGGGGCAGAGAGAGAGGGAGACACAGAATCTGAAGCAGGCTCCAGGCTCTGAGCTGTCAGCATAGAGTCTGACATGAGGCTCAAACACACAAACCATGAGATCATGACCCAAGCTGAAGTTGGGCGCTTAACCAACTGATCCACCCAGGCGCCCCTATATTCTTGTGTTTAGATCTTCATATATTTCAGTTTTATCCCTAAGTATTTCATATGTTTAATGATCTAAAAAGTACTGTTATTTTAAATTTCAATTTCCAATTGTTGCTGTTAAATATAGAAAGACAATATTTTTATATTGCAATTGTATCCTGCAACTTGGTAAATACACTTGTTAATGTTAGTGGGTTTTTTATGGGAAAATTTCATAGGATTTTCTATACAGATTATCATGTTGTCTGTCAACAAAGAAAGTTTACTTTTTTCTTTCTAGTATGGATGCATTTTATTCATTTTTTTTTCATGCCTTATTGCACTGTCTAGACTCTCCAATACAATGGTGAATAGAAAGGGTGAGAGAAAATGTCTTGTTCCTGATTTAGGAGGAAAGCATTCAGTCTGTCATTATTAAGTGTGTTATTAGCTCTAAGCATTTGGAAAATGCTCTTTGTGAGGTTGAGGAAGTTCTTTTTCTAGTTTGCTGAAAGTTTTTATCAGGAGTAGATACATTTTGTCAAGTTCTACTTCTGTATCTATTAGGACAATCATAGAGTTGTTCTTCTTTTAATCTACTAATGTTATAAATTACATTGATTTATTTTTAAATGTTAAACCAGCCCTGCATTTTACAGTGAACCCCATGTAACCAGGATGTATTATCCTTTTTATGTGTTGTTGGGTTTGACTGGCCAACATTTTGTTAAGAATTTTTACACTGATGTTCATCAGGGATATTAATCTGTTTTCTTGTAATGTCCTTGTCTTATTTTGGTATCAGAGTCCCTTGGGATGAGTTAGGAAAGATCCTCTCTTTTTCAGCTTTCTGGAAGAGATTGGGTAGAATGGTATTCTTTCTTTCATAAGTGTTAGGTAGAATTCACTAGTAAAGCCACCTGGAAGGCCTTGAATGACAGACTCAAGAGCTTGGCCTTTGCTCTGAAACCTTCACAGGCTCCAATGGTAAAAAGATGAGGTCCACAAAGTGTGTTTGGGGAAGTTGAATCCGGCAGCCTTGGGCAGGAAAGAGGCTGGCAGCTCTAAGTACTAGGAGCAACATTATATTATTACTTCCCAAATTCCTGCATGATAAAGCTCGGCTCACTCTTTCACAGGCTGTAGGAAATTCTCCACACAGAAAGAAAGGGGACTCCATTTGCTGAAAACCGAAAATCGGCTGGAAGATGCTTTGTCTTGATGGAGGGGCAATGAGGGGGCTCCAGCCATTGTCACTTAAAAATGACCCTTGGTGGCCAGGGTTTCTCGTTCAGCTAAATAAATCCAGCCCGGTTGGACACTTGCTTCATGAACTGCCAAGACCACAGTCAGATGGCAGCGTTTTTAAGTGACTGGTTTTTTTTTGTTTGTTATTTGTTTTAGGAAAGGGATTATTTCAGATTTCCCTTACAGGTTGAGAGAGTCAGAAAAGAAACACAGATCTTAAGGACTTTGCCACTTTCCCCCAACACTGGACCTTTGTTGTTTTGAACAAGTCCAGCCACCTGTTCTGGGCATGATAGCCTCCAAATCCCCTTCTGCCCTGTTGATGAGTAGTGAAGAACAATACTGCAATTTGATCATCTGATGGCAGCAGCCACACTCGGAGAGTTTCATTGTATTGCATCAGTGCTCGGGATAGGTGAGGCCAGGCCAGTGCCAGCCAAAGAGCTTAGTAACTGAAACTGCAAAACTAACAACGTGAATGAATTGAAGACTGAAACCATTGTATTCTACCAGCTCTTTTCAGCGCAGGAGGGAACATCTTTCCCCACCTATCAGTCGTATGTGAATAGCTTGAAGCACTTTTCTGCCCTGCAACTCAAACGATGCCTACGTATTAGAAAAACTGGCACACACCTTTCTAATATAATGTGCCATGGGGAGGGAGGCGCAGGTGACATCAATGGAAAATTCGGTGGATTGGGGAACGGTTTTCACTTGGCATCTGTGTGAGTGACTTAGCATTGTCAACATGGGTGGTGTCACTTTAAACAGAAAATCCTGCACAGTGATTTTCATTGTAAACTACACATCCGTGATGTCAAACTTCCATAAACTCTCTTTCTGGGAAGTCAACCTGCAAATTGTGCGCAAGGAAAATGTCTTTTCTTCCAAACAGCCCTGGGGGGGTGGGGGGGGTGGGGAACAAACTCACATACGGGTAGTGCACATCTGTTATCCCATCTGGTCCTTAGAACACGTATATGGAAGGGACTAAGTCAGACTTTTTCATTGACTTATTCTACAGTTGCAGCAATGGAGGCTTGGAGATGAAGAGAATTTCCTAGGATTATAAAGGAGATAAGTGGCAGAGCACAGATTGGAATTCGAACCTCTGAAGTCTGGCTTCTGTGCTTTTTCCCTTTATGACACCTTGCTTCTCCGGAGTGAAAATACGGATATGGTGATTAAGAGCTTACCAGCTCGCGGTACTCAAAACACACATACCTGGTACGTCATAACACAGGGCAAGCCAGTATTACTCCCCTGGATTTGAACATTTTAGAAAGAAATTCCCAAACGTTACATTTCCATAGAGAAAGAACCACTGTGTTTTGCTGGTAAGTAAGATATTATTTCGGTCCATTTAATACACTGTTTGGATGATGTTTCAGAGACCTGATGAATAGAATCTTAGGGAAAAAAGGAGATAGTCCTAGAAAATGCGAGTTTACTTAAATGTATAAATTAGAAATTCCTAACTTGGGGTGAGGGCATTTTTAAAATCCATACATAGGCACTAGGAGGTACAGGACTCCCTGAAATGAAAAATGAAAATTTGTGCGTATGTATGTTTCTTTCTGGGAGTAGTTTTTGGTTTTGGTAGACACTTTTTTAAAAGTTTGTTTATTTTGAGGGAGAGAACAAGTGGGGGAGGGGCAGAGAGAGAAGGAGACAGAGAATCTCCAGCAGGCCCTGCACTGTCAGTGCGGAGCCCCACGCGGGGTTTGAACTCACAAACTGTGAGATCATGACCTGAATTGAAATCAAGAGTCAGATGCCCAACTGACTGAGCCACCCAGGCACCCCCGTTCGGTTATACTTTTAAAGAGGCGTGTGTTTCTTGAAGAACCATTACTCTGATGGGCATAGACATAGTTCCTTCTCTCTGCTACCAATGCAGTCCCCAAAGATTTTTCCATTTCTTGAGCTCCCTGAGAGCATGTTGTCTGCCTGCCATATTGATCTGGTGCCCATTAAACATGGCTTTCTTTGTCTTGTTACTTAACTGCATGTGTAAGAAAGAGGGACTGTGTCTCTATTATCTGTGTGTTTTTTCAGAGTACCCAGAACGCTGCTGTGTATGGAGTAGTTGTTTACAGGGGCAGGGGGCACCTGGGTGGCTCAGTCAGTTAAGCATCAGACTCTTCTTGGTTTCAGCTCAGGTCATGATTTCATAGTCTGTGAGTTCGAGCCCTGCTTCAGGCTCTGCACGGACAGTGTGGAGCCTGCTTGAGATTCTCTTCCTTCCTCTTTCTCTGCCCCTCCCCTGCTCACCCTTGCCCCTCCCCCCCCAAAACAAACAAATACACATAAAAAAATCACAGATTGAAGAATGTCAACTTTCAGCACTCTGATCACTAAGTCACATTTTATCATTAACTCATTTTGCAGATGAAGACATCAAGGCCTGGAGATGAAAGAGAATTTACTGGGATTAAAAGACGGGTGAGTGGCAAAATGAAGGTGGGAGCGCGGATCTTTTAAATTCCTGTCCTAGAGCACGCGGAGGCTTGTGGGATCAAGAATTTTTGTAGCCATGCTGTATAAGGTATTTAGTTGGCAAATCGAGTCTGAAGACAAAAATGAAGTAACCGGTGTGATTTTCGAGTATCAGGATAGGTTTTCAGTGGTCTCCGCGGGATATAGAAACTGAGGTGAGTGTTAACCGCATTTAGCGTAATCCCCTTGGCTGCTTGTGCGTTCGTTTCAAAGATGGCACCTTTGGCTCTAAGGGTGTTCTGTAAGGTTTCTTGTTGGGACCGCCATGGAGGGTCTCCAAATGCTCTCAACTGGCGTGTTAAGTTATCGTGTTCCCTGATGGAACACGCAGTGATTTTTCCTGTTCCAAAATATTAAGTCTACCCTCAAGGACGGAAGGTTTGCTACAATGATATGTGTGCCAAGGAGCTTTGTGCTCCCTGAACGTATGTTCACAGAAGGACCTCCAATTTGTGTGGGGTATGGGATTTCATTCCCATAGATAAATGATTTCTTAAGGGAACTTCTTGTGAGAGAAAAGGTGCAATTGAAGGCCTAAACTTTGGTATGTTTGCTAACAAAATATTGCTTGTATTCGTGGGATCAATGTAGCTTAACAAATAGTATTGGGGCACTTAAAAAGTGCTTAACTTTGCGGTATATGTGCTGTGGGAGGGGCCACAAAGTTTACCAATGCTCCGTTATTTTTTTTTTAATTTTTTAAAATGTTTTATTTATTTTTAACACAGAGAGAGACAGAGTGAATGGGGATAGGGCAGAGAGGGAGACGCAGAATCCGAAGCAGGCTCCAGGCTCTGAGCTGTCAGCACAGAGCCCGAGGCGGGACTCGAACTCACAGACCATGAGATAATAACCTGAGCCGAAGTCGGACGCTCAACCGACTTAGCCACGCAGGCGCCCCACCAGTGCTCCATTCTTAAAGCAGTTGTATTTCACTCAGGAAGCCACATGTAAAAATAGGCAATCTCAGTCTAATGGTGTGCATGTTATTATAGAATGCTGGTTAGGCACGAGAGCTGTGACTCAAACTGGGGCAACAGGGAAGCCTTCCTGGAGGAGGTGATACCTGAACAAAATCTTGGAGAGTAAGAGCCAAGTGATAAAGACAAGAAGACACTGAGAGCAGAGAAAAGAGCATGAGAAAAGGGACAGTTTTGTGTATGAAGCAACCCTGTGTGTGAGTTTGGGGGAGGGGTGGTGTTTAATGGGGGTTGCAAGCAGTACAGCATCCAAAAGGCCACCTGATCTCACCTTATACAGTTAATAATTCATGACATCAGATGGAGTCACTCTGCCCCCTAAGCACCAGATAGTGTGGGCTGGAACTTCCGTTCTCCATCCTGTGGAAAGCCCACTTTCTTCACCAGAGACTTCTGGAAGCTTTGCACTCTGTGGATCTGAGCTCTCACAACTCCTAAGTTCATTTGAGTTACTGGATTGTTCTGAAAGTCCCTTCCTGGTTCTGCCGTGTCAGCCCAGACCTAGGCCTGGGCTCCTTTCTAGGACTTTCATCAAAAGCCAGTCACACCAGCCGTCACGGTGCCATAAACTTGACCAGAGGGCAGGAGACGTGAGAGCGTTGGGTTGGGGGCACAGAGACTGTGACCTGTCCACAGTTGTAGGTGACGTGTTCCTGTGGCCCGCCCGCTTGAGCCCCAATGTCCACGGTGTACCGCCTTGGTCCTTCCCATCCCTTCCCCACCCCTGGTCCAAGCCCTCTCGGGGTACAGCGCCATATCTTTAGAGAGGGGAGGGGGGGTCCCCCACCCTCAGCTGGGGACTCTCTTGGTGAACCCAAAGGTTTTCCTCCTCTCTTGGCAATATAGAAATTTCCCTTCCCCAGGATGTTGCCAGCCCTCTCCCAGGACAAAAGGAGCTACCGTCAGTTTGGGTTAAAAGCAACCTTTTCCCAGCCCAACTTCCCTGGATTTCTGAGAGGACTCACTGGCGTGCCACTGTAGGCAAATTGGCACTATCATTTAGGCCCCTTGAAATCTTATCTGCCCCCTAATGGAGACCGTTCGCAGAGGCCTGGAACACTGTGCCCGCTGCCGGGAGGGAGAAGTGAGGAGAAGAGCACGTAGCCTCTGTGCTCAGCCGCCTCCTTGTGGGAGGATCCCAGATCCTGAGATAAAGAAGTTTGGTTTTCTTTTCTGAGTGGAAGCAGGTACTGGGGCTGACGTCTGAGAAGAGGCTGCTTTTTCGGTCTCAGAACTGTTTGTTAATATTTGGCTTCTACTCTGTGACATGCACGGGTGCCCTTCAGAGCCTGACCTTGCTTCTTCCTACATAAAGGAAAAAACGAGGCTCCTAGGATTGCTTTTGATTTTCCAAAACAGTGTTCTCTTTTGTTTTTTATGCTCAAGGTTCACAGGCTGTTGCTGCGTTTCTAGCCGCCTTACGAGAGCGAACATTACGCTGTGGGTGACTTAGGGGGCTGTCTGGTGGATGGGGGTCTCCTTGCTGGGTCACTTGAGATAGACCTTTTCTTCTTCTCCGCCTGGGGCCTGGTACCAACTGTGTCAGACAAGTACCAGCCTCCGTGACCTTAGGGTGTCTTTTGACCCAGGACCCTGAAGTTTCTTAGGGAAAGTGGTTTGGAGAATTCTCCAGTGCCTCTGGGGATAAGGCAGTTAATATGGAAAATAGACAGCAGTTGAATAGATGGAAACTGCTCGATCCCGTCTAAAGCCATTACATAGATGTCAATGGTGCCGCCTGCAGAAAACCTGCCTCTAGAGGACATTACTTAAGAGCCTGCACAGAGCTCCGTACCAGAATGACCCTGCCAAGCTGTGACCCCGGGGAGGGCTCTACCTTGAAGGTAGGAAAGAACTCCCTTTGAACGGGTGAAACCCTTGTACTTGGGTGAATTGGGAATTACGCTCCGGGCTCTTTTCTTCTCGATTCAGGCTTCCTTCCCAGCTTCCATGCAGCCTTGTTGAGTTTGTCCACTGATGCAGGGATGGTGCCTGTCACCCCTGCCCAGTCGGGGGGCAGCCGGACTGAGACCGTGCAGATAGCACAGCTGAGCTAGGAACCAGCTAGGTTCTCCTGAAGGACGGACCACCTGTCATGACAGGTTGGCCACTCCGGGAGAAAGCCTGTGCACATCCCTGCAGGCCAGATGCGGAGTAGAGCTTTCTCGCACCCCCACCAGCCCAGCCCAAGCCATGGCCTTCTACCTGCCTTCCTGCTGTAGCCCGCTAATGGATTTCCCTGTTTTGCCATTATGTCCCTGCAATCTATGTCAGCAGATCAGTCAACGTGATCCCTTTAAGATGGGAAGTCACTCTCCTGCCCCCAAACCCTCTAAAGATGTCCCGTCACTTAAAATGCTAAATTCTGGGGTGCCTGAGCCTGGGGCTCAATTGGCTAAGTGTCACACTCTTGATTTGGGCTCAGGTCATGATCCCAGGGTTGTGAGATTGAGCCCCATGTAAGAGCTCTGCACTGAGTGTGGAGCTTGCTTGGGATTCTCTCTCTCTGTCTCTGTCTCTGTCTCTCTCTGCTGCCCCTCTCCCCTGCTTGCTTGCTCACTTTCGCTCTCTTTTGCTTGCTCTAAAAAAAAGACTTCTAAAAATTTTTTAACATTTATTTTTGAGAGACAGAGCACGAGCAGGAGAGGAGCAGAGAGAGAGAGGGAGACCAAGGAGGGAGACACAGAATCCGAAGCAGGCTCCAGGCTCCAAGCTGTCAGCACAGAGCCCGACACGGGGCTGGTACTCACGAACCGTGAGATCATGACCTGAGCCGAAGTCGGACACTTAACCGACTGAGCCACCTATCCACCCCCAAAGGTCTTAAATCCCAGTCATAGCCCTTGAAATCTACACCACTAGGTCTTTGCTTTTCTCTCCTCCCTCTCTACCATGGCCACTTCCAGCTATGTGGCTGCCTTGCTTTGTCATACAAGGATCAAGCAGGTTCCTGCCTCAGGACCTCCCACCTCTGCTGTGTCCTCAGTGGCTCATTCCCATACATCCTGGTCCAGCATCTCTGCTCAGGTCACTTCCTTGGAGGGCTTCCTTGACCACTGTACCTAAAACAGCACATTCTGTCATTCTCGGTCCCTTACTCTGTTTGGTTTTCCTTTGTAGCTCTAATCACTATCTGGCATATTAAATGTCTGTTCTGTGCCTGACTCCCAGCTAGAATGAGCCCCGGGAAGTTTGGGGCTTGGGCCTATCACTAGTTCCCCAGAATCCAGAACAAAGCCTGGTACATGGGAGGTGTTGACCAAATGAATGAAGC
Source organism: Felis catus (assembly GCF_018350175.1). NCBI lineage: Eukaryota > Metazoa > Chordata > Mammalia > Carnivora > Felidae > Felis > Felis catus. The sequence goes on from NC_058380.1 coordinate 8,760,260, forward strand.
GAGGACAGAGAATGTGGGGAGTGTGTGTGTGTGTGTGTGTATATGTGCACATACATATGCACCTTCTGAAGGGTTGGTCCACATACATCCTTCCTCAGTTTCATTAAAAATCCAAGAATGTTTTGCATTAACCCATAATGCACATTCATACTAGGACATATGAAGTATAAAACCATCTATGATACTTTAGTAACTGTCACTGTAGGCCCCCCAGAGGCCAGTTGGTAACTAGTTATACCTAAAACCATCGTCCAGTGTTGATAAGCCCTCCTCGGGAAATCACAGGGCTATTCTTTTGGGTCGGCCCAAAAGGCAAATGGGCTTTTGGCTTTAAAAGTCCTCATCCTCAGCAAAGTTCACATGTAAACGGGTGAATGTAAGAAAACATAAGCAACCATGGGTGTAAAATCTGGTCTGTCTCCAGTCAACAGGTAGGCAAAAATGTCTCCAAAGGAGAGACTACAGCTTTAGTTAAATGTTCAGAACCCAAATTTAGCATTCTCCGACATGTCCTAGATTATGGGCCCATCACATGGTGGAGCCTGATGGATCGAAAGAGCATGCTAACTTGACCTTCGGGAGCAGTGCAGAGTTTCGCATTGTCCCTTCCCACTGATGAAACAGACCTCTCTGTATAATTGAACCAGTAGCCTGTGCCCTCTAATCAGCAGAGGGCCGTGCACACAAGACTTTCCGCAAAGCCTCCAGAGGCAGGAGGATTCATCTTTCTCTCTTGGGGGTAAAAACCGGCGGCCAAATGCTAGCATTTCAAGGGGACACCCTTGCAAATGGGATTGAATGTGAATGTGCAGACCACAATCAGGTCTCCAAGAGGGCACAAGTGAAACATTTTAACTTCTGTTCTTTTTATTTTTTTTTTTAATGTGTATTGATTTTTGAGAGAGAGAGAGAGAGAGAGAGCATGGCTGAGCGAGTGGGGGAGGGGCAGAAAAAAGGAGAAAAGGGATCTGAAGCCGGCTCTGAGCTGTGAGCACAGAGCCCGATGCAGGGCTCCAACTCATGACCACGAGATCATGACCCAAATCGAGAGTCGGCTGCTTAACCAGTTGAGCCACTCTGGTGCCCCTGACTTACTTTCTTTTTAAAATGAACGCTGGCTTTTTGGCATGAGAGAGGAAAACATTAGTTATTTGAGTGAAGCACTTGATATCGGTTGCTTCTCTCTCTTTTTTTTTTTTTTTTAACGTTTATTTATTTTTGAGACAGAGAGAGAGCATGAACAGGGGAGGGTCAGAGAGAGGGAGACACGGAATCTGAAACAGGCTCCAGGCTCTGAGCTGCCAGCACAGAGCCCGACACGGGGCTCGAACCCACGGACCGCGAGATCATGACCTGAGCCAAAGTCGGCCGCTTAACCGACTAAGCCACCCAGGCACCCCTGCTTCTCTTTCTTATTAGAAGCCAACGCGAGTGGGTGTTACTTCCATGGGAGGCCAGGGCTTGGATGGCAAGCAGTTTACCTGCGGGTGTAGCTAATTAAGTAGTGGAAGAAAGGTCCAAACTCACTGCTTCCTTCTCACTGCACAGCTGGTATTCACTCAACCTTTCATTAAGTGAATCATTTTATTCATTAAGGACTTACTCTGGAGCTTTTAAAGATTTTTTCAGTGGGGGGAGCAATTTCTTTTTCCCTCAACTTAGTTTTCTCCTCCCCCCCCCACTACTGTTTCTGATTCCTTGAGCCAATATCAAGGTTTAGCACACAGTAGGATTTCAACAGGGGCTTACTGCTTAGAAAAATTTCAGATGGAATATCTCTAAGACTTGTAAGCATTTAGGTTTGTCATATGTGAATTTCTTTTACTTTTCTAATTCGAATTTTAGTTAACACACAGTGCAGTCCTGGTTTCAGGAGGAGAATTCTGTGATTGCATGCAACACCCAGTGCTCATCCCAACAGTGCCCTCCTTAGTATCCTTCCCCCATCTATAGCATCTCCTACCCACTTCCCTCCATCAGCCCTCAGTTGGTTCTCTTTTTTTTAATGTTAATTTATTTTTGAGAGAGAGAGTGAGAGACAGAGAGGGAGGCAGAGAGAAAGGGAGACAGAGGACCCAAAGTGGTCTCTGTGCTCACAGCAGAGGGCCTGATGCGGGACTCAAACTCAGGAACCATGAGATCATGACCTGAGCTAAAGTCGGATGCTCAATGAACTGAGCCACCCAGGCATCCCTGTTCTCTATCTTTAAGAGTCTCTTGTGGTGGAATTTAAGAAACAAAACAGATGAACATACAGGAAGGGGGAAGAAAAGAGATAAGGAAACCACAGGAGAATCCTAGGTGAGTTTCAACACAAACCACTTAGGAGATGATGGGGGTAAGGTATCAAAATGATTTTACTTGTCTCTCAAGACCAGTCTTGTCCTGCCACCCCCGGGGGCTTCCTCCTTTAGGCCACAAAGCATCTGTTCTGTCACACACAGGGAGGCCTAATATTCCCTGGTAAGAGTAGCTTTGATTTTCATTTCTTTCACGGGAGGAGTGGGAAGGGGGAGCTGGAGAGGGTGAGGCTTTTGCTTCTTCTGGTGAGACACTAACTGTACTTCTAAGTGTGGCAAGGAAGGTGACATCTTCCATCCTTTGAGGACGTTTTCCAGAAAGGGGCGACTGAGCCATCTTCAGTGTTTGAGTTGCAAAAAAGGAGAAAGATGTGAGGAAAAGCTTTTTTGTTTGTTTGTTTTAAGTTCTGTAGGAAAAAAGGAAGGACTTACGACAGTTATTTCAAAAAATAAACTTTTATTTCAGTTACATGTACAGTTTATTGATAAAAGAAAGATGTTTATCTACAGGTCAGCAGGACTGGGTGTGTTCCCAACATGAGACTCTAGGAGTTGAGGATCCTGAGCGTTAGAACGTCATCATACGCTCTGGACTCCGGAGGCATTACATGCTCTTAAATCGCATTTTGGTATCGAGTGACATTTTAGAAGGGGCAATACCGTTTTTTCAAAGCCAGTCATTGTATTTTTTCCCCCAAAGACTTCTTTCCCCCAGTGCGTGTGTATAAACTGAGAAAAACCCAGGTGTCAGGGGTGGATTCCAGAATACCTAAGACCCATCAGTCAGTTGAGTTGACCCAAGTTATTGTCCTTCCTCTCTGCTTGGGCGTGTCTTTCCTTAGGAGAACCTTACAGCATATGACAGGGGGTAGTACAGCTTGTTGGCTCCAGTATCTGTCTACACAGGAGGGATATTGCATGCCCAGCGCTTCCTTCAGAGAATCTTTACCTCTCACGTTGCAATCCAGTAACCTGCTGCTACTTGATATAGACGGCCAAGGAAAATAACGCTGGGACTTCTGGAATCTTGGCTCACCGCATGTAACTGACAATATTCTTCTGTGCTGACCTGAGGGACCGCTAGTTTTCTACATCCAGCATGCCCCCATATTGGATGCCAGCCATGAAGGGCATCTGAGACACCTAGGAAACTGCTCAAGGACCCCTAACATCGGTAGTGAAGGGGACTCCGCAACCGTGTGGAGTGACATCCATCTTAACCTTGACACAGCTCTGCCTCCTTTTCTGAAAGGGGAATGGCAGTAAGCATGTAGAGTTTGGAATCTGCTGTTATCAGTGGCCCCAGTTTTCCCATCTATCACATGCAGACATTGACCTACCCAGGTCCCATAAAATCACATAAAATACATGCCAGCATCGATCTAGCATATTCTTAAGCATACGGTAAGAAGTGAAGGGAGATTCAAAGTGTGTGAGCTGCCATCCAAACACTGTGCAGGCCACCAAAAACTCGTTTCCATGTCCCAGGCAGTAAAGCCAAAAGGTCGAGGCAGAGATACACCAGCTCTGTTTCTAGGGTTCAAATCACGTAAACCTTGAAGACTTTGTAACTGTATAAAGGTGATACCACCACCTGAATTTCCCACCTCGATCTCATCAGACAAGTGTCGCGGGAAACAGTTGGGACAAGGTCTCATGCATGTTAGGCTCAGTAATGAGTCAAGTTACTGTCACTCTCACCGGTAAAGTCACTTAGCACTTTCGAGATGGTGCCACAACGAATAAATGGAGGCGTAGCATCGAGAGCCATCTCCAGCGGGAACGCTCGCCTTACACCCGCTACGTGCCAGGCACTGTGCTGAGCCCTTCTGTGGACTCTCACGTAACCCTCACCATGGCACAGCAACACAGTCCACACCACGTCCACCTCGAGAAGGGCTTAGCAGCTTGCCCAAACGACCACATCAAGACCGACACCACAGTCAGTGCTTGGGAACCTCCTTGCTGCCAATCTGTGACTTTCTCTTTAAGCAAAGTGCAGAAGCAAACTCTGGATCCTCTGCTCCCCTGCAGAGCCCACGACCCACCTACAGCCTATCTTAGGCTTCCTTCTGAGATCATCGCTAGTAGGTTTACAGGGAGACTGTCAGTCGGTGGTCCCCCTTGGTTCCTGTTTCTTGAATAAGCCAGGCTCAGAAGTGCTCAACGGATTTGGGGGACACAGTAGAGATGAGACACTCCTGTCATCTGTTCTTTAATAGCTTATCTGCAGACCCCCCAAGATTCACGCATAGGACCTCGCTGCTAACTGGTGTTCAGCTTTTGATCTGTGAAAGCAGACAAGGATGATGTATATAGAAGGCTTACTCCCCCTCACATGAAACCGTTTTGACTTGGAAAAGTTCCATGCTTGACTTGAGAGAAGTAAGTCCCCAAAATGCCATTGTAGAATCTTGAGATTCATGTCTCCTATATTTGGAAACAAGGTATCTTTGGAGACTCTTTCTACTTCTACATATTCCTGAACCTCCACAGTTTAGGTCCATGATGTGGCTGAAACATTGATCATATAATTTCCAGTTTTTCCGAAGAGTCAGGCTGGTTGCTTAATTGTGAAACCGTGGAGCTCAAACTCCATGATCAGGACGAGCAGGTTGTGTTCTAAATTCCCGAACCTAAGTTATCACAGCAAAAGTGAATAAGCCATTTGCAAGTTTCCCTCCCACTAAAATCAGGGATTCTAGCTTCCATTTGGGTTCAAAAGAATAAACCTCTTCACTAGGTAAGAATTTTAGAAAATTCCTCTAGTTAGACTAGTGAGATGGAACATTCCACCAGCATGTTTTGCTTTGGGGGGTGAGAAGAGTTAAAAGGTATACTTCAGTGAGGTCTCCCATTTCTAAGCATTAAACTGAAGTTAGTCCTTTTCAATGCCCTATAGTTTTGCTATTTAAAGCCTGTCTTCTCATTTTTTGAGAAGGGCTATCTGACTTCCAAAGATATAAGGAACAGAAGTAAGTGCCAAAGTCGAAGTCTCTCTCTCTTTTTTTTTTTTTTTTGCCTTGTGTTCATCAAGAATAGAACACTGGAGGCTTGAAGATGATGCCATGGCTTTAAAATAGCTGTAAGAATGTCTTAAGGGGGTTGTTTGAACAACTGGGGTACTTGCTTGCCAAACAGACAGCTTGCAAAGGCCACTTCAAAATTTGGACTCAGGAACACGGCTGGATTTCTTTACCAGGGGCCACAAATGTATTTACGCATTGTTTACCAGTCTTTGCAGCAAGTCCTAAAGTCTCCGGAGGACCCACTTTCAGTGACTGTGTACGACTCACTTGATTCCAAGCATCTTCCTTCATTGTTTGATAAGTTTCATATTTTACCTCTTAACTAATTCTCGCCTTGTCTAGTAAACTCTGTGGACATAGCAAACTTAGGCCAATATGTTTCATGTAGGATTCTTATAGTTCTTATTTGGATACTGAAGCCCAAGGCTCTAGTTCTTCATAAAGTGTCATTACATGCTGAATTGACCAGCCATATTAACTATTCTTAATACGTAGTTACTTCATATCTTCAGCACTTGAGTTAGAGTTTCTGTCCTTGGCTACTTACAGGGGGTAGGGCAAGGTAAGAGATGGAGGTTGGAGACTCTTAGAAGGTTGGAGACTGGGACCTTGAACCTAAAAGAATACAGGTGGGACTGGAATGTAAGAGGAGATGATGGAGAATGCTGCTTGATTTTATTCTTAAAAACTATGGCTTTGGGCCTTAAAGTTGATGAGCACTACACAGTCCTCGTAATGGGGGAAAACACTGGTATCTTCAAGCTTCCCAGGAGGGAACTTTGTGTTGCTCCAATTAAAAAAAATAAATCAGTGGGTTTTGTAGCATAGGGTCAAAGTACCAGGCAACCAAAGGGCCTTCAGAGTTCAGATACGATGAATGCTAACCTACTTATCACATGGGCACTTCAGATACCCTATGTCAGCAGGCCACATCCTGTTTTAGTGTAGTGACTATTTGAAGAGGAAGTAACAGGTGGACAGTTGAAGAATCCTGCCTTCACGGCTACAGCCTCTTCCTTCTATATTCCGGAATTGCACACCCCCCAACAAAAGCCCATGCCTTTCACCTTGATCCATCTGACCAAAATCACAACTGGTATCTATTAAACAATATGGCAGAAGCAACTTCATCTTGGATTGTTGATCTCTGCCTAAGCCACAACCGAGGTGTCAACTGCCTTACTTACATTCCACGTGTAAGTGGAATGGGAGTCACCCACCGATGTGTCATCCACTTATCTCAAGATACCTCTTCATCCTCTTGCTCCCGCATTGGTCATTTAATCCCCAAAGGAATCCTGCCTTCTGCAGCACACTCCGCACCTCATTTTGGAATTAGAGCATCTTCCCAGGAATTCACGCCTCCTATCTTCCCTTGCTTGCCCACATCCTGAGACTTGAGAGAAACGAGGCAATGGCCAACCTGACGGAAAACTTATTAAAGCCCCGTGCTACTTTTTCTTCTACCCAAATTCCTTATCTGCCCTTCATACTAAAAATGTCAGACATTTTCCATAGAAGGAATCCATGCCAGCCAGATTGAAAAATTAGAAGGTACTGCAGGTTATCCATGAAGTCACATTGGAACAGTGGTTTTTCAAATGTTAGCTTACGTCAGAATCACCTGAAGGGCTTGCGGAAACATATTCCTGGACCCCACCCCCAGAGTTTCTCATTTGGCGGGTCTGGGAAGGGACCTGAGAATTTGCATTTTTAACAAGTTCTCAGAGGATGGAGATGTTAACCCCACTGAGAACCACCACCTTAGAGTTCAAGAACGGCACTGAATGTTACCTCTCCAGCCCTCTTCATGGAAGACTGTGTACACGTATAAAAGCAGAACATACTTAGCTCAAGGACAAGAAGGACTCATCCTGGAGCTACGTATAATGATAGGACACGGAAAACAGAGACTTAAGCATGAAGAAGCAGAATTGGCAGAAATCTTAGCACAGGTTTCAAGATCAGGGAACAAACGAATGAGAAAAGGAACTTTCCCCTGAACAAGAGGAATTCTAGGTATGGGCTAAGTCAGCTTCTTTTACAAAATAAATAATTGGGGAACAAATATTAAGTGGTACCTTGTTCTCTTGGTACTTGGTTGTAAGAGAAAGTAGCCAAATTACAGGCTTAGTTATGCAACATCAAGGTCTGTATCACGTAGCTCCTATAGTTCATTAGAACGCTTGATTCTACTCAGGCTGTTTATAGAAGTTTATCCTAGAGGAATAGGCACAAACTGTGGGTAAGCTGCTTGGTTTAATTGTTTTAGCACTTGAAAAACAAATGTACAGTAGTTTGAACACTCAGTCTTTGCAAGCCTCCACTGAGGTCCAAGGTTTCATTCATACGTACAAAATTAGTTTACAAATTTTTTGGCAATTTCATCTTAGTAACCCGTTTTATCCTATTGCCATTGTCCCAACCGTTGAAAAAGTTTACAATAATTTACATAGAAATATTTTCAAAGTGCTTAAGAATAGTGATTGTTTTCTGGGATATTTACAGATGGCCTATACAATGTATGTACAGGTGGTCTACACTATAGCACAAGTGTCATTGCTGGAATATGGCTTTCTAGGGAAAGTGCATATTTGGCCAGATGTGGCAATACTGTCTAGAAGTTCAAGGGTTAGATACTTGGTAACCACATCCAAAGCTGAAGTAGAATGTGGGCAGGGATATTTACAAAAGTCATATAAAAACGGTCAAGTAGACAAGCTTGATCCATGTAAAGATATCTTGATGTTCTTCCAGACTGGAGGAAGAAAGACTTCAGGCGTTGGCTCGGTTACCATTCCGAAGTGGGGGGAGGGTATTGGTCTAGACCTCAAAGGTCAAGACTCGTCTCAGAAGTCAAGCTAGATCATCATCTGTGCTTACAACTGATATCTGTGGAAGAGAAAGAGTACAGAATGAGCTTGGTGGTCACTCACTGGTAGTAACTCCAGTCTCTGAAATGATGGACCTTGCTTTTGGGCTGGTCATTCAGAGACCGAAGGGGCATCGAAGGAAGTCCGATCTCAAAAAAGTATTGAGTTGTGTCCTTGATGCATTTTAACTTGAATCCATTGGTATCTACTTGGTAGACAGAGAAAACAGTGGAACTGATGCTGCCATTCTACTTAATGATCTTAAGTAGAATAGGGAAAAGACACATGGGTGCCATCAATTGACCACCATTCTTTGTTTTGCCCAAGAGCTTGAGAGAGGGAGTGCTGAGTACTTGTTGGGTTCACATTCTTCCCTAAGTGAAGGCCAAATACTCCAGTTGTGTTTCAACTGAAGAACAAGCAGCTGACTCTGCTGCTGAAAGGAAGCTAGCTATAGTAGGTGGGATAGGCCACTTCCAAGCATTTGGTATTGATGGCTAAACGAATCTCGCTTAATACACTGACTTTAAGCCAACTCCCCTATATAGGACGTGCTAATTCTTAAGTGTCCAGTAGACAGCGGCCTTAACAGTTCAAATAGGAGCCACTTGGTTCATATAAGTTGGTACATACATTTTCCATAACCAAGAAATATCTCCAATAGTACAGTGATGACCTTAGATCGACTTACTTGTTCTATATGGGGCAGATGCTTAGCAACTGACTGGCATGTGTTCTAACAGGCTAGACTGTCTACCCTCCGGGTGGTAGATGTATTTGGTGGCTCTGTGATCCCAATGGCTCTTTCCAGCCCAAGCAGCCATAGCTTGAGTCAGCCGTCTCCTTTCCAGAAAGTCCTACAGCAAGCCGTGGTGTATCAAGACACAAAGCTGACTTACTGCTGGGTACGTGTGTCCAACAGAAGCACTGTGTCTGCCAATGTCTATTGACAAGTCCTCTTCGGTAGTCTTCAAGTACACAGGATTGTCAAAGTTCATGCTTTTCATGTTCTTGTGCTGCCAATTCCGCCACATCAAATAGCCACCCACCGCTGCCATTGCCAAGAGCACTGGAAAAAGTGAGAAGGTGACTAGGCAGCCTCTAGTCTCAAAACGTCCAAAAAAAAGGGTCATGTTCAGGGATCGGTGATAGGTGACATGAATACAAATTTTAGGTTTTAGGAAGTTGGCATGGCTAAATGTTGGAAGATAAATGGGTCAGGAGCTTGAGACAAGTTCAGACCAGCGGTTAAGTGTCACTCCGTGGACTGGTGCTAAGCTCCACACAGCCATGTGGGCGAGTGTGGAGTCCTGGGCCCCTTCCCGGGCCAAGTGAATTAAAATTGCACAAGTTTCTGGAGGGCTTTCCAAGTGTTCCCCCAGGCGTGTTAGCTAGGCTTGGAATCCAGTATTTGAGGATAAAGTGACCCTTTTAGCCCAGTGCTTTAGAATCCTCATGCCCAAAAATTGCTCTAGAAGTGCTTTCCCCTGAGTTTAATAATTCTTAACCATTTTTAATTTACCCTCTACGAGTCCTCCAACTCCTCAGGAAGGCAATAAAGTATCTCTATGTCTCCCCTGTGTGACGCATCATATACATTTCACAGAGGGGAATAGACCTGTGTTCTTTACCTAAAGGGACGTGTTGTGAAAGGGGAAGAACCAGACCAACAACTGTGAAGTAGAGAGCAATCAGCACCATTCATGGAATAGCTGAGAATTTACCACTGCGAGTCACTGTGCTAAGTGTACCATCGAAGAGAAAGATATGGACTCCGTGTGCCATGCTGGGGACAGAGTGAATGTGGTCAATGTCACGAGTACTGTGACCATGGGAGAGGGGTCTCTAGATGGATGAGAAATGTCCATCTGGTGGGTGGTGAACAAATTCATCAGACCCAGATACGTAGGGATTGTACTTACAGAGAGGAAGGATGGCCCAGGCAGCAGAAGTGCCTTTCGGAGGAACAGTGACCTCCGTTACCGCTGTGGTCACATTGATCCCTACAGGAGAATAAAAGGAATCGGTTTAGATGGACCTGAATTCAGACTTAGAAATGTATCCGTCTGGCGGAGCACCTCATACCCGGTGCTCATTACTGATGTTTAGTATCTACTGCTGTGTATACCAGGAGCAACTGGTCTACAAGTATTTGAGAGGCACGTGCTAGAACAGCTATTTCACTAACAGTTGGCTAATAGAAATCTTAATAAGTCAGAACAGGCTAAGAATTGCAGGCTCTAAGTCTTTGGAGTTCAAATGCATGTTACCAATCAGGGGCAGAATGAGTAGTTACAGGCTGCATTAATTACATAAGCAATAAATACAGGGAGTGTGGCTGTTAGTTGAGATTCACAGTTGGCAGTACTGGCCCAGTACCTCCAGGAGCTAGTCCACTAGTTGGCGAACTTTCTATTGTGTTGAAACCCTTTGTCTCTCTGTAAGTCACAGTAGTTGCAGTACCTGAATTACAAAGACCAAGAACCTGGTTAATGCCAAGGTTCCAGAGTGGCTAGCTGTTTCGTCCAGATAAATCATGAGAATGGTTACTTAACACCACGGGAGACAGACAAATCACTGCTGAGCTAAAGTTGCACGGCCAAGGCTGAAAGAAAGTCTTCATGCAAAACCAAAGACACGTAAGACTTGGGACAGAACAGTCAGCATTTGGAATTTGACAATTCAAGAAGATGCACAGCCACACTTACCCCTGTCAGCACCATCCTGGAAGTTACAAGAAACGCTCTCAAAACCAGATTAGCAAACGTACTATTCTTACTGTCAGATTGCCTTGCAATTAATGACTTTCTTAGTAAACTGACCTAATCTCTGCAGGAACTCCTTAGTAAGCTAATAAAAGCCTCACACTGGGAATTCCTGGCTCACAAGAAGTGACTTTAATTTGCCACGCAATGAAAAGCTAAGGACAAAGATGAAAGTCAAGTTTAAATGTGAGTAGAAGATGGCCGTAAGGGTTCCTGTAATGATGGCCCCTTGGGAGGAAAATATTAAGACTCGGTTTAGTTATCTGCAAGTTGGCTAGCTCAGTGCTGTTACGGGCCTCACTGGTACAAATCAGTATAGTCGCAATCACTCTTGAGTCAGCTACAGACTCGCCTGATGCTGACATGAGTTAGAAGTCAGTTCTGAAGTACAGACATGAAACCCTGGCGTGCAAGTAGCAGATACATTCCCAAATCTATTCCAAGAATCAGAACAGAATTCTTTAAAAACCCAGGCTGGTTTTATGGCTAGTGTCTTATTCTGTTGCCTACTGTTGCGTCCCGTTGGTGGTTGTAAAGGAAAAAGCCTTACTGTGGCACTCCCGGCCGTTTTCCTCCAGATTGTACCCATTGGGACAGGAACAGGTATACTTTGGAGAGTGATCGTTAATTTGTGGTGCTGGCAGGCACAAGTATTCACATCCTCCATTCTCCGTGTCTTCTTCACACCAATTTTTACCTATTGAGAAATAAAAGTCCTTTAAAATAGGTATTCTGGTGCCTACTATACATGGAGCCCTGTTCTAGATGCTGAAGACATGAGCCCTTGTCCCCAAGGAGATGAAACTTGTCTATCTGTCAAACCTTGGAGCTCAACCAGTACAGTGAAGAAAAAAATATAAGGGCACAGGAAGCATGCTTTAAGGATACCACAGATCCAAAGAAACTTGTTGGAAGTCCCATAAGGATTATGCCTCGAACAGGTGGGTGCTGAGGGAGCAGGCGGGGGAAGGAGGTACCCACTACTGGTCCAAAGCTTACAGTGAAGACTCAAGGGAAGGAGATGAGCATGTTCTCCTTCGTCTTTGCTTTGCCTTGCTCCCACAAAGTGGAAGGAGCCCAGCTACAGGGAGGTTTAAGGCTTTCTGTTATATAGAACCAGTCAAGTATTTTGAGGAGATAGTATGAACAGATGTGGTTGAGGATCTACATAGAAGATGTGTCATGATGGGGAGGCAGAGAAAGCTTCTGGCATAAAGCTACTTTTGATGATCGTACAATCACCTTAGTGTAAGAGATTGACGGCCAAAAGTTATGGAAAGCCTGAAATAAAAGACTGAACGCTGAGGGTTGGAAGGGAACACATGAGTTGAAGTTCTACAGCTCTCGAGGAAGTCAGAAATTAAAAAAAAAAAAAACCATCAGTGTTGAAGTGTTTGAAGTGAGGGGAAGGAAGGGAAATTTTCCATTGTAGACCAAGTTGAGTTGCTAAAGAGTTACCGCTCCCCAAGCAGGTACTACGTCACGCTGCTGTCCTTACAGTGGCCTTGCCGGGCCGTGCTCCTCCACGTTACCTGATGGCTGTACAAGTTCGTGATAGACAATGATGTCTTGGGCATCATTAAGGTTGTTAACGAGAGTGGCCAGCTCTGATCCAGTGAATTTATTGGCCCCATAGACTGCTTCATTTTCCCCATCGATCCAGTAGACACGATCCTAAAACAGAACACCCAAACGAGCATGTGTACCTGGGATTAACACAAGTCATTATCTGAAGTCGTCATCATTTACTTGCAATTTAATGGACCAAATTTATTGAACACTGGTCTGGGACACTGGATGTCCCAGGCTATAAAAGATGCAAGTTGAGGTTTCTTAAAGTGCCGGAAGAAATCAGCATGGAATTTGTCCCATGTTGTAAGTGTCCAACCCCCTCTTCCCGCGTGCCTGTTCTTTCGCCCCCAGGACGCTACAGTAACTCAGAGGTACGCACTTAGACACGAGGCACACATCTCACCTCAAATATGGTTAGTGCGAGAGGATGAGCTAGGAACTCCAGAGACTTGAGGACAATCCTACGATCTTGGCCGTTCAAGTCCACGCTGGACAACATGTGCAGCTTGGAGTCGAGCCAATAGAGACGGCTCTTTATAAGGTCTGGGGAAGAAAAGAATTGTCAAGGCACGATAAGCTGTCACGGCTCTGGCTTCCATTGAAAATATCCAAAAAGTCCAACATTCTACACTCATGGGTTCCTTCCCCAGCCCAGTTTCGTAAGGGGGTCCCACAAACCTTGTGAAGCATCTGGCAGAATCTGTACACATATTCATTCTGAGGGACTAAGGGAGTGCCTGAGGTTCTCCAGGGAGCTGCCTTGAGAAATGTTACATTATATAGAAGTATTAAGCTAGCGTGTTGTTCTGCCCCTACGGGATGAGATTTTTCCAAGGCCCAAGTTCAGGCTTCCCTGAATTCCTGTCACCTGTTGGGTCCAAATGGACATAAAAGCTAGCGGTGGTGCAGCAAGTAATTTGCTAAGTCCACTGTCCCACTTGAATTGCTCAGTTACTCTCTTCCAAAAGTCCTGCTACGAAGGGAACCATAGAGAACTGTCTGCCATAGTGCAGAATAAACTGTAGAGAGAAGCGAAAACTGCAGAATTGGCGGTCAAGGAAGGAAGAACATACGTACCAAGGGTAATTCCATTAGGCCATTGGATGTCCACTGTCACCAGAGGCCGTCTATCAAATCCATTCATGCCCGCTTTTTCTATTTTAGCGGGTTCTCCCCAGTCTGACCAGTAAACAAAGCTGGCAAGAGTTAAATGAGAGAAGCCTCAGCGGTGTGGAAGGCATAAACTCGTAGTTTGCGACACGCATTTAAAGAACGAACAGAAAACTCGAGAGACGATCAGTGACAATTCAGGGTCTAAATTATGTTCCGGGGAAACAAAAGTGAACACTGAGAATCTACAAGCTCATTATGGACTATATTAATCTATATAAGTGTGGCACTTATATTTCAACCCCAAGTCACAGGTTAGGTCTTTCTTTTCCAAAAGGCCAATTCTTTCAGAGGACCCCAAAACAAATACATGCTAAGTTTTAGGGTAGGGGCTGGCTGATTATGTTCTAGTGAGGATTCATGGGGGTCAACAGTGGGTACTACAGGCTCAGTCAACTTCCCCAGCTGCTTCCCTATATTATTTAGTGGCAATTTAGGGAGATGTCTCCGTGAAGTGTTGCTAGACAGGTCCATTTATTTCCCCCCGGACTCTCAGACAACTTGGACATGTAGATGAAAGCTTTGAGGTATTGTGGTTACCACAATCCCCCGACTCGTGCTGGTACTTGGGTTTGCTCATTGGGAGCTAACGTAACAAAGAATTCAGACAAAAATTAAAAATCACTCGGAAAGAAGGTGGGTGGCCGCAAGGGCTCAGGTACAGCTTTTGGTGCATGTCACAGCAGACCTGTCGTTTCATTAATGTCAAGCAGCGGTCATACAGCCAGGGAGGGCCTGTGGTACAGTCCACCATGGCATCGCCGACATCTCGAACTGGATAATTCTTTGTTGTGGGGAGCTGAGTCTACGGCCACACCACCCTGAACGTGCCCCACCTCGTCTGTTGTGGAGAGCTGATAAGTCTTGGGATTTCAGTACTATTTCAGCCACGGGGATAGCTCCTGGCATACACAGATAGCATCCAAAAGGCTGTAAGATGAAAAGCAGACTACAAACCCAGACAGTGGGTCCACAGCTATGGAGGCAGGCTCCCGCAAGTCAGAGTTAAACAGGAACTTCCTCTTGGCTCCATCTAGGGTAGCTACTGAAATAGTCTTAGAAGCCGCATCCGTCCAGTAGATGGTCTTGTACACCCAATCAACAGCAATGGCTGCAGGATTATAGACATTGTCGATCATTTTAACATGTCTACCAACCTTGTCATCAATTGAGGCACTGAAACAGAATAGGTCACAAGAAATTTAAGAGTTTGACACCATCAGAGCCTGGAGAATGGACTTTCTGTTTACAAATGGTCAACAGCTTTGTTCAGAAGAAACTCTAGTAACACCACAGCTCACCACTCAGATTATTTCACTATGCCTCTTACTGGTCCCACACAATACTGTCCGTTATTTAGTTGCTGTTACGTATTCGATATGCAAGAATGACCCATTTCTAAGTGAAGCTATCTGTTTCAGGAACCATCGTCTGCGTTTCTATAGTTGCGGTTAAGAAAAAGCTGTCGCTACCATTTCTAGCTTATAGCAGCTATGAACAGTTGTCAGTTAACTAAAGAGAAAGGGGTGAAAATAGGAAAAGTTAAGATGTGCTTTGTGATAATCCTATAGCTATAGCCACCTTGTACTTGACAGATGATTGTTAGTTTCTAAGGAGGAACTGATAGTCATATAATAGTTGGAGAATCAATCAGTGTTCAGATTTAAGAGTCCCAGCTCATCAGACACCAGATTGGAGCTACAGATTCCTCCAAACCTTCCCAAAGACAGAGTGACGAGGACTTGATGTCGAGACACCATGCACAGAACTGAAGTTACCTGAAGATGGCCTTTTGGCTTAGATCAGCCCAGAACAGCTTCTGAGCAGCGATATCCACATCCAGAGCCACTGTGTTTCTTAGCTGTTCAACTAGTTGGATGTATTCTTTCCTCTCCAAGCCAATCTTGCGGATGTCTCTTCGATTAGTGAAGATCAGACTTGGTTCTTTGCCTGCGAGAGAGGAGTCAGGTTTATTTGGTTTTGCTGTAAGAAGGGAAGGTCCTTCTGAGTCAGCTCCTCCTGGAGGAGGAGCACTTGTAAAGTAAGGGCAATGCTAAACACCTGAGGAATATTCTTGCTGCACTCCCTGCTCCCTGGGACTGCAAGTACTTCCCACCATCGAAAAAGGTCATCCTGGGTCACAGCACTCAATGGGAGGGTGGCTGATGGGTAAGTTACTTACTGGGATTGCGCTCAAGTCTGGGAAGCAGAGAGTAAGCAAACCTGGGGGGTGTTCATGGTGTCGGACGCAAAAGAAACTGACTAAGGCAGGTGTCTGGGGAAACGATAGTCTGTTTAACCTATGATACTGCACTGTGCGTCAGTAGCACGGTTCCCAAGTACAGATAGTCCCCAACTTAGGACTTTTTAACCTTACGATGGTACAAAAGGGGTTTGCGTTCTGTAGAAACCACACTTTGAATTCAGAGTTTGGATCTTTTCTCGGGGCCAGGGATAGGTGCTACCAACCTCTCTTGGGATGTTTTCTCATGATACTGCGCAGGAGCTCGGGGTCAGCCCCGCGATTACACGAGTGACCAACCGATCCACCAACGCCCATCTGTACCCATAAAACCATTCTGCTTCTCACTTTGAGTACAGTACTCAATACGTGACAGGAGCTACTCGACACTTGATGATAATACAGGCTTTGTGTTAGATGATGTTGCCTAACAATAACCTAATGTAAGCGTTCTGAGCACATTTACGGTGGGCTTGGCGAAGCCACGCGACTTGGCAGGTTAGGTATGTTAAATGCATTTTCGACTTAGGATATTTTCAGCCTACAATGGGTTTATTGGATTGTGACGTCATCGTAAATCAAGGAAGAGCTGCACTGTTTTAATTCCATGTTGAGTTGACTCTTGGAGTCACTGGCTGTAGCTTTCGTAAGCACTTGCTCCTAAGGTACCAGAGCAACACGAACCCAAGTCCATTTACCTACTGCCTTGCACACGCCAGTGGCAAGATCCATCTGATATCCTCGACTACATTCACACTTGTAACCGCCTTTTAGGTTGATACAAATTTGGCTGCAGATTCCCGGGTTTTGGCATTCGTCAATGTCTAGGAGGGAAATTAGAATCAGTCTTGCTGTGCCTAGATGATACAGAGATACACAGTCTTTTCCAAGCCCCCCCCCACCACCCCCCCCCCGACCCCGGCCAGGGCTCAGGCTCCCTCGCTGACTCACCTCCACAGATTTTCTTATCTATCAGTTCAAACCCAGCTGCACAGTCACACGCGTACCCTATAACAAGGTCCTTGCAGATGTGAGAACAGCCACCGTTATTAACCAGGCATTCGTTGACATCTGAAATAAAAAGGGACTAGAGTTACTCAGCACCTTACTCCAAATTGGTGTCTGCCCTGATGAACATTCAACCTTGGGGCTTTTTGTGATAAGGTATCTAGTTAGTCGGGCCCAACCCAAGATTTTCCTCCTCAGATCTAATCTGTCTTCAAGGTATGCATCTTGGAGGGTTTCGGGGGACAGAAAACCCGTCTCCTTGGCAAGTTACTAGTTGGCTAAGTATAATTAGTCAATTTCCCCATTGTTGATCTGTCATTTATAAGGAGGTAAGACTATGTACCAGTTTGTCACTGCTTTGACTTCTAAGGCATAAAAATGCCACTCTGGAGCCCAACAACTGAAGTCGGTTCACCACAAGTGGTTTAAGCAGGCACTGTACGGGTCTGTGTGGCATCATTAACTGTGGGCCAGGTCATTGACCTTCCCCACCCTGTACTCAGGCCGCCGGGGTCCACTTACGACATTCTTTGAGGGGCTCGTCGCTCCAGTCCCTGCAGTCCTGCTCCTGGTTACATACTTTACCGATATCTATGCATTCCCCGCTTCTGCACTTGAACTTGCCAGGGCCCAAGCACTGATTGACTACAGAGAGAAACACAAAAGTGAGATTCCATGGTGGGGCCGCTCAGAGCAATCCTGCGACTCACCCCCAGGACGCGAGACCCTTACCGTTTTTGCAGTTGACCTCATCAGAGCCGTCCACGCAGTCTCGGATACCATTGCACTGCCTGCTGCCGTGGATGCAGCTTCCGTCCTCACACTCAAACTGGTCAGGGCGGCAGGTTCGCGAAGCTGCCGGGCGGGGGGAGGCAAGACCATGGGATGGTCAGCCAAGCCGTCCCAGCCGAGGCATGGAGGGGGAGGGGGAGGAGGGAATAGGCCCTACTGATAAGAAGGCTACGTACGACAGTTGACCTCGTCGCTGCCGTCTTTGCAGTCGGGGTCCCCGTCACACCGCCACTTCTTGTGGATGCACTCGCCCGAGCCGCACTGGGTCTCGCTGGCGGGGCACTTGGTGTGCATCCGCGGCTGGCGGCCGCACTGCTCCAGGGACTCGTCGGACTGGTCGGAGCAGTCGGCGTCGTCGTCACACACCCAGCTGAGGGGGATGCACGAGGACGTGCTGCACTGGAACTCGTGGGCGCCGCACGTCGGGGGCGCGCAGTCCAGCTCGTCGCTGCCGTCGCTGCAGTCGTCCTGGCCGTTGCACACGAAATTCCTGGAGATGCAGCGGCCGCTGGAGCACGTGAACTCATCGGGGCCACACGTGATGTTGCCTGCGGCGAGACAGCGGGCTCCGCTGAGCACGTGTCCCGCGCGTGCTTTCCAGACTCTGGTCCCACAGTGCAGCATGCGGGATCTCAGATCAGGAGCCCTAGCTTTCCAGCCTCACTAAGAAGCTAACGTGGATCTCTATCGATATCCAAATTCGTGGAGTATCTAGCAAGCCGTCCCGGTGTGTACAAGAGGCAGGGACTCTTGAATAAGAACAGAAATAAAGGACCCAGAAAAGAGTTGAAGACTCTTAAGTTAATTGGAGAGGAGAACCGCAATCTATCGGTAACTTAAAGCGACGGATAACTTGAACGAGAAAGGGGCAGTTCACTTTGAAAGGCAAAGACTCAGTTATCTCTCAATGGATAGACCACGGATCGGATGGTTAGCTAAAACTATTGTGTACCAGGTAACAGGCAAGACACTTGCAATAAGCATTAGGACACTGTCACCAAAAAGAAGTCATCATGTTACACTACCACGCATGGTTCCTTCTCTGCTGGTCCTTCAAATGAGGATCCGGAATCACGGGTCTTAAATATTTTCAAGTGTTAGAAAGTCATTGCTAGGGCTAGAATCTCAATCTAGCAGCCCGCTAGGCTGATAACGATAAGCCAGGCAGACTAGCCAGTTTGTGCTTGGATTCAGATTCCTGCCGAATGAATCAAGGTCACAGTTTGGTGGTAATTAGGGTAGAAACCACAACTCTCTTGGGAAGCAAAGTCTAGATTAGAGAGGGCAACTCTGGGCAGCTCCCGGGCTTACCAAGCCATAAAAGCTCCATTCTAAGATTGAACACCAAAACTCACTGGACTAGGTGCGGTGATATTGACCTTGGAAGGCGACTTGTACACACGCAAGATGGACGTTTCGACCGCAAACGCCCTCAGCTCACTTACTCTGCTGCATCAGGAGGCCCGTGCCCGTCAGACCTGGGAGGTGCAGCTTCCTGGGCCCTATAAAAGGGCGGTAGCTTGAAAGAGTGCTCAGAGCAGTGTTTGTTCAACCTAGGTATTTTCCCAGGGCCTGGCCTGAGACACGCGGCCCTTTATTACACATTTTCCGGGAACAGACACGTGAAAGCATAGGAAACCGAGCTCGATTTTACAGGCAGGGACCGTGAGAAGAGACAAAAGCACCATCGGCGGGATGGAGTTTTCTTTGGGCATGTGCTGGCAAGACGCGAACGAACGTTTGTGCACCAAGTTACCCTTGGGAAAGGTCGAGCCAGAATCTAGCGTGGGCGTGGGGGGCTACGAAAGGCTTGTGTGATGTTCACGTAATTTATTCCAATCAGCAGACCCACTGGAGACCGAGGAATAAGCTTTCTGGCCCTAGTCCCCTCCTCGTTTCATCGAGCCCCAGTGAGGCAGGCCCCACGGCTTCCTGTCCTGACGGAGACTGGAGCCCGCCGCACGATTCTGTGGCTTCGCTGAGCTGCTTCTAAACGCTAGTGCCCTGAATGACTTACCTGCTTCTCGCTATCTGCCTAGAAGAAACCCCGAAGCAAGCCGTGGTCAGTTACCATGGGAACGTGTGGCCGAGTTTCAGGGCAGTGAGGAAGGCCAAGGAGTCGAGCAGAGAGTGAGATCACGGAAAAGCGCGTCAACGGAGCTGTTCTCTTCACGCTCCGGGGAGCTTCCCTGCCCACCCTTGAGAAAAGGGGTCTCTGGGATACAAGCCACTCCACACTGGTCTTCTTACCACAGTTCTCTTCATCTTCTCCACTGTCACAATCGTGTTCACCATCACATCTCCAGGACACGGGGATACACTGAGTGGAGCGGGCGCCACAGCTGATTTCATTAATGCGGCATGTTCTCATATCTGTTGACGATATACAGTCTCAAAAGAGCCTCCAAACTCATCAGGGCAAAGCTGCTGTTCCTGTGCTGCCTGTGAGTGGTCACACCTGCCCCTCAGCGGCCTGGCCGGCGGATGCGATCGGACCTACCGTGGCGGAAGCCCGGGGCGGCTCGGGAGCCCTGCCAACCTGTGCCACCTGGCAGTGCACCTGAGAGCCTGGACCGTGTTACTCCTTCAAGGTTCCATGGCGCGCTCAGTCCTGGCTTTTGTTTTACTTGGCATGGTTAGGCTTACTGGCCGGCCTGCTCCTTGACCTTTTTTTTTTTTTTTTTTTATATCGGATATCAGATAAGGTCACCCGATGCCAACTTCATTAAAGGCTGGAAGGTCTAACACCTGTGAAGTCTTCCTTTGACTAGATTCCTTTATAGGCTTCTTCACAACCTACTTTAGACTGGCAAAACGGGGACGGCTCCTGAAGGTTGACCTCACCGGGCCATCCTCAGGGCCACGTCTTTGGGGAACCTGTCTTTACCTGTGGGGACTTACCTGCCTCGACCAATGTTCTGATCGCTCCCCTTATTTCTTGCCTAGAAAACTGAGATGGACACGTTTAGCTTCCTTTCTGCTTCACTGTGTTTTGTAAATCCTATTCCAGACCTAAACCTCGCTCCTATTGGGACTGCGTGTTCAGTGCTTTCACAGGTCTCTCCTGCTTTGAAATGAACGCCAAGACATGCTTCACCACGACAGTCAAAGGATCCCAATTTATCTGTCCCAAATCCTCCTCTTCTGTGATGTCACAGACCATTTCCTGAATATCAGCCTAAGGACACAGATAGACCTTTGAATACCTATGAGGTTTCTCTTATTTAAGAACAAGCTGTAAGCTTTACCCTACTTCAATAACCTTAGGTAACAGGTTTGTTAAAAATCACGATGCCCCCCTATATTTAGCCACCTTACCCCATCAGTAATTGATTTTTTTTTCCAATCGCCTAAGCTGTGCATCTAAAAGCTTATCCTTGGCGCAAGTGGTCCCTCATATAGCTCAGCTTCCAGGACCACAGTGCCATCTGCTCGGAGTCCTGATTACCAAACGTCTGCAATCTATGCACCTAGTCAAGGAGTTCTTCATCAAATCTGCTGGCTTCCGTCGTAAATATTCAATAGTGAAGCTACCCAAGAGGACGTGAGTCTTGTTAGACTAGGGAGAACATTCTTTAAAGGACACGGATCGAGTGCTCGTGACTCGACTGACCTTGGAGTCAAAGGGCCTACACATCACGGTCGGCAAAGGGAAACTACAACCAAGTTTCAGATGAAACCATACTTGGAGCTCTGAGACACAAACCAGCCTGGAAACGTTAAGGTCCAAAGCAGTCACTCACGGCACTGTTCGGGGCTTTCGTCAGAGCCGTCTTCACAATCGGGATCTCCGTCACACTGCCACCGGCTGGGGACACATTGGCCATTGTTGCAAACAAAGTCCGACTCGGCACATGTCTTCTTCACTACAAAAGTGTATTTGCAGGGTTAAAGTCGAAGTCACCCAAGAGCTTATATTCCCATGGGGGGTAAAAATGAATGCTGCTACGTTGGCTTCTAACAATAAGGCTGAGTCAATTGGCTCTCAACTGTGACAGTGTCCAGGAGAACACTAGAAAAACCTATTTTCACTTTCCCAGAGGAGAAAGGGGCCCACTTGAGAGAGCTGGAGGGGACAGAAGTCACGGTAAGGTTGCTCATTACCTGACAGCTCAGGGATACCTCCTAATGAACTTCTTGCAAGTTTCATATTGTTGAGTGTAAGTCATAGTTTCATGCTTTTATGCATTTCTTCCAAGCCATTCAAATAACCTCCTAAGGTTTCAAAGCCAAACATTCCATCCTATGACTGGATCACAGTACAATTGTTCTAGGGGCTTCTCTAAACAGCCCACGGGTTTAGTGTAGAGTTGGGACACGCTTCAGGACTGAATACTGTCACTCCTACAGGTCTGTTGGGGTGGAGGAACCCGCCCAGTAAGAAACAGAAAAAGCTTAAACACGAGGACAAAAGAAGTCACATTTAGAGTCCTAGAGACAGACTAACATCGACTGACTGAAAGTCACCGAAGCCGCTGTGGAAGCTACCAGTCTCTTTGAGGCCTAGAGTGAAAGTCGCCTATAACAAGGTATCACGTGTCTGTGAATTCCTACCAGGGCAGGACTTTTCTCCTAGAATTTTGGTGACTCAGGTTGTTGTCCAAATAAGGAAAATCTCAGGAGGAAGGGGACACTGTTAAATACCAGGAAGATAAGCATAAACCTGGACTCTCTTAAACCAGCCGGGTGGCTTGGTCACCTTCTCCACAAGGGAGTCAGAGAGAAAGAAGAATCTCAATAAGCAGCCACACAGGGTGTTCTAGGCTCATCCTTCCCAGGCTATGTTGTTGTTCTCTCATGTGCCTATACTTTCTACCTAAATTTCCAGTTTAAGATCTTCTCTAACGAATATTCCGTACTGGTCAATCAGCATAAACGCCATTAATTTGCTAAAAACTTGAAAGGGACTGCTTCAGGTCTAGGGTTTGAGCTACATACAACTTGCAGGGTGTAGGGGACGCTAAAGTACAGGGCCGCTCTTGTTTTGCCTCAGACACCGTGCGGCAGGGGAAATCGTGACTACGGTCAATTCCGAGAACTCACATTGTGGTGATGAATCATGATGATCTGAAAAGGATTATTCATCTCCTTGAATTGTGTAGCCAAGGAAACAAGAAAAGCCACATTGGCTCTTGGATTCGCACCTGTTTGTAAAATCCCTGAAATACTCAGAGCCCAGTATTAATGGTGAAGGCCATATCCAGGGCCCATGTGCTCCCGCGCATGTAGGAAGGTGCTAGAACATCCATAGAGCTGCTTGCTGCAATTCAACCTGTGATGGTCCTCAGGAAGAGGAGGCAGGAAATGGCTTTCAGGAGACCACACTGGTTTGAAGACAGATGAAAATGGTACAGGGATGGGCAAGAGGGGAGACTCTGCAAAGTGTGACGGCAAAAGATAAACAGGGACAGGCAAATTGCTTGAGTTTGTCTCTCTCCATTCTGAACACAGTCTGGGAGGGTCAAGAAAGGCTGTTGGAATGGGACCTGAAGAGGTGGATAGAGATTCAGGTGTGCCACTGGGAAGGAGGGCTACCTGTTTCCTCCTCGGAGAGCTAAAGTTACTGATTAATCAGATCAGCCCAACACTTGTAAAACAATGAGTTACTGAGACCCACGGAAGCACCTGGCTTCTGGAGTCTCCCCTTCAACGGACTGAAAATGCTGGTCGACACGCTGGAAAGAAACAGCCCTGCTGAGATTGCAACCAAGTTCAGCATCAAGAGGCTGGATAGGAAGAATACTACAAGGCTTTCTGAGTTTTAAGCATTTCTGCTGCCTTTTTCTTCCAGGGAGGAAGATCTCAAAACAAGCATTCAGAGCGTCCCTGAGCAGGGCTCCCATGTTCCTTCTCTACCTTCAGAACCACGAGGCAGAGCCCAATTCTGGCCAAGGATATATTTAATTTTTACCACCTCATGTGATTGTGAGTGATAACTACATCTACCTCCTCAGATCTTCTCAACCTTCCTGCTGTGTGTCTGGAAGTCACTGAGGTGGAGACTATTTTTAGGAAAAGCCAGTGGTGACCCCTAAGAGGCCCCAGGTTAGGTGCTACCAAGTTAGATGGTAAAAGGAGGCTTCTGGAAAGAACAATGAAAGACAAAGAACAATGGGTCTTGCCAAATATACATTTGGGAATGCAGGAAGAATTGTTACTTTGCAAAAGAAGAGTTGCCAAGAGTGAGTCCTTGCAGGGAGATACTTCATGAAGGATTTATATCACCTACGTAACCTAGCAGTGGTAAGAACTCCAAGTCTCGTAGGATAGACTAAAATCCCAGTTTTAGGGTGTAAATAGGGGCCTATTGATGCCAGGAAGACTCTCGGTCCTGAGACTGGAGATGAGTTTCTTCCCTGAGACTAGAAAGGACTTTGTTGTTTTCAAATGAGCTGCTAGTCCCTATTTCGATGTACAAACACCTCTGCTGTTGCTCGGCGAGCTCAAGCAGAAGATGGTCTGCCATGATGCTTAGGCTATGCCATTTTTGTAATGAGGCATGAAAAAGCAGAGAAAGGCATAACGAGATGGCAATTGATGCAATCTACATTTGGCTTCTATTTTTCTTGTGTGTTTCTAATTTGTACAGCGGACATGTGTGTATATAACATCTTTTAAGAGGCAAATGACCGTGTTGTCCCCGGCATTCGTACACAACATCGTTTCAGGATTTTTACACCACAGAACAAAGGGATCAAAAAGCAAACTGGGGCATATATTCAGGGTACCTCCGTGCCACCTTGATATGTATTTCTCAACTGTGGTGGCTCAACACGAGGGTACACAGATTGCATAGGGGCATTTCTCACAATGATCTTTGGATAGATGCTGATCAATGCTCATGATGGTATATCCCCACTTTCCTGGGGAAAGACTGTCTTCCACTCTGCTTAACGCTTTAGAATTACCAGCTGTGGTAGGCAGAGAATTAAAAAAAAAAATCCTTATCTGATCTATGATCTTCACTGGCCTGTATTTTCTATGCCAGGAGTTTATTAACCTTATAAAACCTTAGGGGATTTCTTACTGCTCGTGGCTTGGCTTTATTTTCAGGGGTGGGGATCAGAGCCATTTGAGAATTAAATAAAAGGAAGTCTGTTCCAAGCAAGCTTCTGTCTGTCTCTGCTTCGGGTCCTGGGGTCCCCTCTCCTTGCTTCCTCTACATGTTTGCCTGATCTACAAACAGGTCCTGTCATTTGAAAGCACCTCCACTTTATCTTCCACGTCCCACACTCAGGTTGATAGCCCCATGTTAAACATTCAACTATATTCCTCTAGACCAGGACGTATAGACTCTTTGGAGTTTTTATAGATTTTTAATATATAAAATATATTAAATATACTTAAATACTTTTATTATATTTTATATTATATATTTAATATTATATTTAACATATATGATATATATTAAATATATATTGAATATATTTATATTTATTAAATAAAAATAAAAATAAAATAAAATATATTAAAGTACATAATTTTTAATATATTTTTTAAAATGTTAATTTATTTTGAGACGGAGAGAGAGTGCACGAGCAGGAGAGGTGCCGAGAGAATTCCAAGCAAGCTCCGTGCTGTCAGCGCAGAGCCTGATGCAGGGCTCGAACTCATGCACCTCGAGATGATGACCTGAGTTGAGATTAAGAGCCGGATTCTTTTTTTTGTTGTTTTAGTGATTTATTTATTGATTTATTTATTTTTCAATATATGAAATTTATTGTCAAATTGGTTTCCATACAACACCCAGTGCTCATCCCAAAAGGTGCCCTCCTCAATACCCATCACCCACCCTCCCCTCCCTCCCACCTCCCATCAACCCTCAGTTTGTTCTCAGTTTTTAACAGTCTCTTATGCTTTGGCTAAGAGCCGGATTCTTAACTGAGCCCCTCAGGCACCTTATTTATTTATTTATTTATTTATTTATCTATCTATCTATCTATCTATCTATCTATCTATCTATCTATCATTCAATCAATCTAGTTCAGGGCAATTCTTAGCCATGGATCATAGTTTCCGAATCTCAATACATTTAGAAAGAGCATCACGGTAAGTGCATGTGTCCTCGTGGGGAGGCCAGTGATGCTGTCAGGCTCTTTACTTACCACAGTTCTTTTCATCGCTGCCGTCAGCACAGTCTTCGTCCCCATCACATTTCCACAACAACGTGATACAGCGGCCATTTGTGCACTGGAATTGGGATGGTTCACATTTGGCTTTTCTTCCTAAAATCAGGAGGGAGCGCTTAGCTAAGCTGGGATACAAGTGGGTCATTCAGACACACAAGTTACCCCAAAACCCGTGGATAGGGTCCTTCTTGGAGGGGCAGCTGCAGACTCGGCAGGTAGAACATTCTAGGGGCCAGGGTGGGGTGGGCACTGGAGCAACGACTGACTGCGACTGAGTTCTTAGCTGGGCACATGCCATCTGGGGAAGACTAGATTTCCCAGCCTGTCTTGCAGTGAGGCATAGCCATGGATGGGGCTAAGGTCTGGCTACTGGAATATCAACAGAAATAAATAGGACTTCTGGGAACTGTCCTCGAAAGGATAGGGATCCCATTTTCCTGCCCATTTTTCCTTTCTGGCTCGTGAAAAGTGGCCCCGGTGTCTGCAGTAGTGATCCTGGGCTAATGGAGCCAGACCAAGAAAGAAGGAACCTGGATTGTCCAGAAAACACGGGGAGTGGGGTCGGGCTTCACCTGCCTCTAGCTTTGTTTTCCCTCCTTTAATTCATTCGTGTAGCTATGATCACACAGCCAAATCCTAATCCATTAATAGCATTTCTTGGCCATATTCTATACTGTGATTCACAGAGGATGCCCCTTATTACAAGCAGACTAAGGGAGATTTAGAAGGGGTAGCAAGGAGGGGACAGAATAGAGGTTTAGTACATAGCTCTTCATCTTAGGATTTGAGGTCTAATTAGAAAAAGACAAGCTTACAAAATGGCTCAACGACAAAGATCAAGAAGGTACAGTTGAGAGGTGAAGAGATCCTTTTTAGTGACGGGGGTGGGGAAGGGTGGGTAGAACCGCAGACCTGGGGTCTGTTTCTCTGAATCTCCATTTTCTGACGGGTACTTCCTTCACACAGTGGTATACACTCAGACTTGTAAGTAGAGCGTCTTTTTTTTTTTTTTTTTTGCCTGGCATGGGACCGCTAGCATTCAGGTATTTCCTACCATTATCATGTCTGTCCTTCTGGAGGATGCGATTTCTTCGAGCTCAAAGGCAAGGATCTGGTTGCTTAATGCAAGTATATACTGCAAAGAGGCGAGAAGACGGGAGGTGCCCCGTGGCTCGTACAGATTACTTAGGGAGGCCTTCCAGGCAGAAAGCCCTCCGATGCCCTGCCACCTTCCAGTATCTGCAGCTGTGGCGTTGCTGGCCTGAGAGCAGATGGGACAGTGCCAAGCACAGACGAGAACTCTTGTGCTGAGTACACAATACTCTCCTTGGCCTCCCTGCGTTCGGCTCCTCCCCACTGTCCGGGCGCATTCTAGACCCATGTGGCTAATTCCCTGGCGGACACGAATTTTGGTCCAAGTCAGCTTTGCCCTGTGAACATACATTCGTAGCTACTAAATGTATCGGTAGTTGTATGGGCCGTTCTGTTTTCAGGGGTCTAGCTAAGCGGGGCCCCAGCTACAAAGCAGTGTGGTTTGATGGCATTCCCTACCTGTGTTTCATACTATGTGTTCATTCCACAAGTAGGTTATTGGGGGTAAGGTGTCAGGGATCCAGAACGGTGGGTGTTGGGGTGCCTGGGTGGCTCAGTCTGTTAAGCGCCCGACTTTGGCTCAGGTCACGGTCTCAGGATTCGTGGGTTCGAGCCCCGTGTCGGGCTCCATGCTGACAGCTCGGAGCCTGGAGCCTGCTTCGGATTCTGTGTTTCCCTCTCTCCCTGCCCCTCCCCTGCTCCTGGTCTGTCTGTCTGTCTGTCTCTCTCTCTCAAAAATAAATAAATATATATTTTTTAAAAACTTAAAAAAAGAAGGGTAGATGTTGTTGCCAGGAAGTGGCACCTGCTGATTTTTATACTGCTAACCGATTTGGAGTGGCTGCCCCCCCCACCCCCCCCCCCCCACCGGGCATATAGTCTCGATAGATTGTGACTGTTCTCAGTGCTGCTCTTGGGGCCGCTGGCTTCAGTTCTCTGTCCCCACGACTTCTGAGGGCTATAGGACTGGTCAGGATCTACTTAGAGCACTCTATGTGAAAACGAGACAAAGAACAGTCAGTCATCAGAGAACATCGATAGAAATATGGTTGGGAAGACCAGTCAGGTTGCCATGAGGACGCTGTGGAGACGGGAAGGCTCTGAATTTGTTTCTCAAGGTTTTAGTGCCAAAGGTTGTTGAGTCAAAATGAGCCACAAACTCAGACATGGATATCTACAGCGCCCAAAAGGTAACCGCACAATCAGGCTTGGACGGGGAGCAGAAAGTAGGTGTCAAATGTCGCTTTTCCGAGGGCGAGGTACCGAAAGATCGTGACAGTGAGTTTGGAAGCCGCAGAGTACATGGACACCCAACCTGGCCAGGGATGCGGGACAGGCACGCAGTACAGTAAGGCCGGCGTTGGGTTCACCGGCACCTTTAAGGAGGGTCTCTGAACACAGCTGTAGCCACAGTCAGTCCTAAGTGACACTAAAATTCTAGCAACGCTGCTTTAAGGGCAGATCCTGAGCAGACTCCGGACAGACATTAGCCTTTTCTTTTTTAAGTTTGTTTGTTTATTTATTTTGAGAGAGAGAGAGAGCGTGCGCGAGTGCACGGGGAGAGGCAGGGAGAGAGGGAGACAGAATCCCAAGCAGGCTCCACGCTGCCTGTGCAGAGCCCCCGCGCGGGGCTCGAACTCACGAACTGTGGTACCATAACCTGAGCTGACACCAGGAGTCATAATTGTTTTCCTCGTGTGTATTCCAAGGCCGTAAGACAAACAGGAGTTTACTTTCTACCTTTTGTGACCTCAGAGATTTCTACTTCACCCAAGCTTCTGCCCGACTGTCATAAAAGTATGTTTTGCCGGGACGCACACAAGATTCTCCATTACCATGGGGGTTAGATGTGGAGACAAGCTATTGACTGTTGCTGCTTGTTTAAAAGGGGAGCAGGGTCGGGGTGGGGGTGGGTAAGGCTGGCTGGCTGCCTTATAAAGGATGCCTTCTTTAACGAGAGGTAAGTAAAGACCTTAAGTCTTTTTGGCCCTGCCTCAGTTTCTTGTTATCTAAGCACTCAGTTGTGAGAGATGCCTCCTGGGCAGGAAGTCCTCCCGGTTCCGTTTACTCCCCTGCCTCGTGCGCAGCAACCAGGGCTTTGACGCCAGAATCTCGACTGCTGTGACCTCAGCCAGGCTGCAGGGCTGTGGGTCTTCTGTCCAGGTTTCAGAAAGATTCTCCCTCACCCGTTTTGGTGCTCAGCTGGCAATGTGGCCGAACACAGCTCTGGGAGAACCGAAAGCACCAAACAAGTTAAGAAGCTTTTGGTTTCCAAAGCTTTTGGGGGATTACAGGATTGTGGACCTGTAGTCTATTTTCATCCATGACAGTTAAGTCTCAGGTTCAGCATTAGCCTTGCATAAAGCGAACGGGGTGAGCTTGCAATCATCTATACCCAAGGTGCTGTTAATTCTTAGGCTAAGCTAAGGCCGCCGATGCCTCAAAAAAGAACCCTGTAAGTAGAGGCTCTAGACATCTGTATCCCAGCGTCTCTTAGCTCAGAAAGGAGAACAGTTGGAGTAAATGTGTTTTTTGGCAGGTTCCTCAAAGCCATGAGGTTTCATGGGAATGCCTTAGCACCAAAAGGGTGGTTGCACCAGGGAGAAAGGCCATGACCGTGGGGAACCTGGTCACGAACCAGGGGAATCCACCTGTTTTCCACCGGGAAGGCTTTCTTTTCAACACAGGAGTTTTGTGTTTAAGGATTTAAAAAGGGCTCTTTCTGTTGCTTTAAGACCTCAAACTGTTGGCCTAGATCTGGGTTTTCTTTTAGCTCTGCTACTTAAGAATGAATATCCCTCCCCTTTTGGGTCAGTGGGTAGGAAGTCGCTTGTACGTAGCCACCTATGGACCTAGTCACAGCTGTTTGCATTATTGTGTCATGAACGAAGGCCCAGGGGTGTCTGTCAAAGGCCAGCTGCCTAATTCTGTCACTCGCACACGTGGAATCAGACCCTGCAAACTTAGTTCAAGGCACCCTTGTCCCAGGAACCTCGTTTACCTGAAGAGTGAATGCTGCTTCCCAGACAGGTTGGCAATGGACTGGCTCCAAGAAATTCAGAGTTTTAAATGCCTATAGAAGTCGATCTGCTGTTGTCTGTCTTTCCCCGCAAAGGTTAACAGGGAAGAACAGTATGGAAGCTTCATTGAACTGTACGGATCTCACAGTAAATACAAGCCCTTCAGCGTGGGCTACGCATTTCCCAAGAGGGCTCCGGGTGGCCCTGAGTGCAGAGGGGTTTCTGAGTATCGGGCTCAGGTATGAATTTGAACCTGCACCAAGGGGCTCAGGCTGTCACTGTGCTGGGACCAGCAGGGCCAAGCATTCAGATGTCTCTCTCTCTCTCTCTCATCGCTGGAGCACACGGGTGTTATCTACAGGAATTTCTTGAGTCCATTTGTTTTGCTACTTCTGGGGCCACCGAGGGCATTTATTTTTAGTCCCGCTCACTTTCGCTGCTACTTTAATGCCAATCTTTCTATTTACAGGCTAAAACTCCTCTCAGGACAAGCTGACTTCTGAGTCAGCAAAGCAGTTTTCTCTCTCGGGAGAGGAGGCTAGTTAGTGACAGGAAGTCAGGAAAAGAGCCTGAGTGTCAGGCACAAATGTTGTGTCCCTGCCCTCGAGTCAGCCTCTAAAGCATTGCCATAACCAGCGAAAAACTGGTAAATACGTAGGTTAATCCTTCTCATTCACTGAAACAAGTGAATCTTACAGTCCCACTGACTGTGTTTCCATTGACATTAGATTCAGATAATCTCAGGAACTGTGGGTAAATAATTTTTTAAACATCGTTTGCTAAACGCAGCTCTAAGACTTTAGTCTTTTAATTCAGGTAGATTCTGAATCGTATACTTTGAACGTTACGATGCCCCATCTATGTATCAGGAAACCTGTCCACAGAAGGGGGGGAGGTATAGCCCTTGGGTGGTGTGAGAATTTGAACCCGGGCATTCTGTCTCCAGACACTGAGCATGCCCACAATCTAAAACACCTAACTCGGGACTACTTCCCGCTAGAATATTTGTTGATTTTTGGCGACTCAGGTAGTGGAGTCAGTTGAAAGCAATCCAGAATTAGGCAGTCTCACCTGTCCGGATGACGCTATCCTAACACAGTCTTATTGTTGAGGGATGGTGTTCCATCCCTCCCCCATTTTCATTTAAAAGGAAAAAGCTGCTAGAGTATCTTCAGCGAGGTGGGAG
This sequence comes from Felis catus, assembly GCF_018350175.1. NCBI lineage: Eukaryota > Metazoa > Chordata > Mammalia > Carnivora > Felidae > Felis > Felis catus. The sequence goes on from NC_058380.1 coordinate 8,791,438, forward strand.
GGGGGCTTCTACAAGGACTACAGAGCTTGGTTCTTGTCTAGGGCACATTGGCCAAGTCGCGGCATATTGGGGAGCTACTAGTTTCTGTGGCGGGTGGACGGCTAAGTCAGCACAAGAGTTTCAAATGCACTGGGAGCAGAGCGGGGCCCACGCTTGCATTTCTGAGTTTCCAGACAGAACTGGTGTTGCTGGGCCCTGATCACACTCGGAAATCATTCCCTCAAGGTTAGGAGGCTAAGATTCCACCACAGCAGAAGGGACTATGTCATTTTAGGGATTGGACTGCACATCTCTTGCCCCCATAAGCTGTCCTGCCCATCACTGGATGGACACAGGTGACAAATGCTGGTCTTAAGGCTGACAGTATGGTGACAACCTGAGGCAGGTCAAACTCAGTCAAGATGCCTTAACAGCCATGCACCATATATAAGTTCTAAAGTCTCTCTTTTCTTCCCCAGGAGCCCTATTCTTGAGGGGCTCCCTCCCTTGCTTGAAACCAGTGGTCCGGTAGGGAGCCCTGGTTCTTGTCCCCTGCTGTTTCGCCATCAGGCCCTGTCCAGGCTCTCATCCCTCACTTGATGTGAATTCCTCTCCAGTTTCTCTGCCTCCGGGTTGCCACAGTCTCCATCCAAATCGATACGGCGATTCAAGCAGCCTAGAGTGGCCTGAAAAGCCAAGGGTCGTATCGCCTCTAGGCTTCTCACCGGCTCTAGGGCTGAGCCTTGCTCCCTCCCTACTTCACCCAACTTTTCCCTCTTGGTTCCCACCAGCCACCTGCTGCGAGTACACCCAGGGACCCACCCCCTTCCCTAGGCCTGTGTCTTCACTGTTACTAATGGTACTCCCGTCCACTTATCCACTGGATAAGTGTGCACAGAGGTCTGCCCTTGAATGAGGCCCTCAGGTCCTCTCTTGACCAACCAGGTGAGGTCTGGCTGCTTCACCATGGTCCCCTGTGCCTGTCACACGGGTGTCACGTACTGGGAATACTTGTCCTACCTGCCTGTTTCCATCTCTATATCTTCTAGGCCCGTTAGGAAGGGCCTAGAATTTGTAACTTGGGACCAGGTTCCTGACCTCTAAAGATTCTTTGGGCACTGATGAGTATTCCTGGGTGGAGAGACTCTATGCTATAAAATCCACTCTTCCCTCTGCCTGTGGGCGTACCGTCACCTCATCTTTGTGCCACTTTATTACCTAAAAACTGTGCGCTTTCCACACTGATCTGCCGGGGGGAGTGTGTCAGTGAGGGTACGTCGGCCTCATTTCCCTGTGAGTAGCAAGCTTCCAAGACCCAGGGAAACGGTAGCAGCAGCTAACTGGTAAAGTTAGAAATTTGACGTAGGGGACCCGGATTTCACTTTGGACATGTTTTAGTGCTCTTTGGTCACGTTGGTAGCAACCCACTCTTGCTCGAATCTCGTCACTTTTGTAAGATCATCTGCAGAGGTGGAATAGTGTCTGGCTTGGTCAGATTCGGGTCTAAGCGCTTGGGGACGATTGGGAAAACATAGGCTATCACACACGTAGCGGGGGAGAACTCCTGTGACCTTTGGCTGCTATCTGCCTGTTGTATGATTAAGCCCTTAATACGGATCTGCTCACTTCTTTCCAGAACTTGTAGTCCAGGCTGTCTTTGGAGCATTGATTTTCTTTTTTAAAAAAATTTTTTTAACGTTTATTTTTATTTTTGAGAGACAGAAAGACAGAGCCTGAGTGGGGGAGGGGCAGAGAGAGAGGGAGACACAGAATCCCAAGCAGGCTCCAGGCTCTGAGCTGTCAGCACAGAGCCTGACGCGGGGCTCGAACCTACCAACTGTAAGATCATGACCTGAGCTGAAGTCGGACGCTTTACTGACTGAGCCACCCCAGGTGCCCCTGGAGCATTGATCTTCTGATCTGACTTCCCCACTAGACCAAATGCCATGAAAGAAAGGACCAAGTCCGTAGTTACTGTGTCCACCCCCCACCCCCACCCCCTGGCCATGCCTGGTGGTGCTCAGTAGATGGATGTCCAGTGGTTATAAGCAGAAGTACAAGGGACGCCAGTGTGACTCTACCACCTACTCAGGGAACCTGCAGATGAGTTAATAAGTCAGGTCTTGGGAGGGCTTCTTAGAAAAACGAAAGACTAGGGGCTGTCTACAACTCAACAGTATTTGGTGGGAAGAATTAAGTGGTAACACGTGAAGTAATTTGCAAATGTATTTAGGGGGAAGTGTGAGGTTATAACATCGGAACCGCGAAGCAATTTGCAAATGTTGTCTATCAGCAAGGTTTTATCATCTCCTTTGCTGGGCAAGTTGCAAGTCCGGCCCCACCCCCCTACCGCCAAAAGCATATACATAAATGGCTATATACATAAAGGCTCCTAGCCAGGAGGGCCAACCCAGAAGACCTGAGTTGGTGGCAAAATCATCCACTCCAACCAGTGGTCCCCATCTTCTACTTTCTGCCTCCAAAGTTACCTTTTAAAAACAAGAGCGTGCATGCCCTTCCCTAACTCTATCCACCCAGGGAACATTTTTACAATACAAAGAAGTCAAAGGCTCTCCAAGCAAACATTAAGCACCCCCCTCTTTTTTTTTTTTTTTTTTTTTTGCATAATCTCTGTACTAAGTCTCCCAGCACCCAGCAGGCATCCTTGTGCTTAATTTAGGGCCCCCATATAACCAGCAGGCCTAAGCTTTCCTAGGACACATCGCACGAAGGAAAAAATAGGCTAACTTTAAGGTATCACCTGCCCTCTCAGGGCGTTGCTGCTGCGGGGCTAGTGTATCTAACCAGGTGGCATTAGCCATGCTTAGAGCTTTTACTGCTAAGTCAACAAAACAGGTTAGCCAAGGGACACCAATTCATATTGCAAAGGGCAGAGTGAAATGATCCAGCAAGATTTCTGCTACAGTGAAGTCTGCAAACTAAAAAGCGATCAGTCCTCCAATTTCCTAGCTAAAAATTCTTCAGCTGGGGAGAGGGGAAAAAAAAAAATGTCCCTGGGCCACTTCTGCTCAACAGATACATCTCCTCTGTCACCTCTGCAGAAGGCATTTTTGGGCCCTTTGTCTTGGAAGTGGTCTTCGTGCTGTGCCCTGAGAACTCTCGATTGACTTAAAGTAGAAGGGAACACACTCGACCATGTTGAGTCTATCAACTAACCATCTAGAGAGAGGCACACCCTGAACAGCTCTCCTAAGGCAGGTACATGTATCATAAACATCATTACAGACCTTATCACGGCCCTTTGAGGCATTTACTGTCTTCTAGGCTAGTAGGGGAAGGTGGCTTTCCAAAGAACGGTCAGTAGCCACAGTAAACGTAATTATGACTTGACATAAAACAGGTAACCTCCTACCCTTGATCGTTCTTCTTTCTACCAAAAAGGACAGCTTCACTCATGTTCTGTAAGAAATGGAAAACGCTCTAGATATTTAATCTGAGCTACCCATTTACCTATGCTGTGCTCTGAGTCTTCCCATCTTTGGCTCAAAACGCAAAGCCATGTGCCTGAGAGCTACCTACTCCCTTGACCTTACGGCCATGTTTGAGGAGTTCTTGTGGTCTTATCAGTTTGATACTAGTGGAGTAGAAGGGGCTTGGAACTACTTTTCATCGCGTCTCGAGCAGTAGGTGGTAGTCAAACTGCTCCCGTGAAATCAAATTGATGATTATTTGACTTTACGAAAGGCAGAAACACTTCGATCAGGACTTCTTCAAAGCAAGGGGACTGCCGTGCCCTTACTACCTTTGCTTACTTATTGTGGTAAAGTCTCAACAGTTGGCTGCACTTGGCCTTTACGCAGGCTGGAAAAGGAAAGAATCCTAACAACACAGGACAGACATTACAGCTAAATGTCACATGGAGTAGCAACAGGCCGCTGCCCGGAAGGGAGGTGCTCCGGCTTGAGGAAGCTGTCACCTGCCTGGTGATCCTCCTTAAGGAGTCCAGACTCACATGTTCATTCCTCGGCCTGAGGTTCGTGATCGCCGTGACACTTTCCCGCGGTGCTACAGGCTGGCTCAAGTTTATTTGCTCCTTGCCCTCCAGGTCTCCTCTTACTTCCCCAGCCGACTCCCGAAGTTAGAGAAGTTTCTGCCTACTCATTTTCCTGGTTGCTGGCCACATCTGAATACCCCTCAGAACACCTTGGTTCTTCCAGACTCTGGCTTGAAAATGTGGTACCCCACAGCCTAATCCTGAGCACCTGGGCTGGAGGAACACGTGCTAAAACTCCCAGGTGTCTGCCATCAGGCATACTACACTACTGAACTTCAACCTCTCTTGTTGGCCTAAGTTCCAGGCCAGGATATCAGGGCACAGCTGCCCCTCCCCCATCCTAGAATATTTTATATGGCTACCGTGAGCATGTATGGATGTGGGGAGGGTTTGGGAAGAAGGGATATAGAGAAAACGGCCAAAAGCCGGCCCATATGGCCTGGGACTTTGAACTTCAGGCAGGAGCCAGTCTGGGTTGGCTTGGGATCCATTCCTCCTTCGGCCAACCCCAGATTCTATCCACGAGAAAAATGATGTGCCTCTCTCTTCCTTGGAAGAATTTAAGTCTTGCATGGGCTCCTACTTTTCACTACTCATGGCACCGCACGTGTTTCACACGTGGACGTAGGGGAGCCAAGGGGACCCTCACCTGCCTCTTCCAAGGTGAACATAGAGCTTCAGCTAACCCATCTCAGCAGTTCAAGTGCACCCCCAGCTTCCTGTAGGATAAAGTTAGCCCCACATGGAAAGCTAGCACATGTTAAATTAAAAGAACAGGAACAGAACATGCACCAAAAATGAGTCTTTCTCCCACCTCCTGGCCGGTTAGCAATAGTTTCTGGCATACCTCAGTCTTTTGAGATGTTACGGAAAGTATAATGCACCGCACTATTGTGAGAAATCGTTGAATAAGTTGGGATTGCTCATCCATTAATGATTCATGTTCCAGTCTGCAAATTCTTGTAGGCAGGACTTTTCCAGGCTCTTAACGTGTGTGGCACATTAGAGGCTATCTCCAGGACTCGCCTTTTTCAAGGGGAAAGCATTTCAGCGAACAGTCCGGGGGAGCCTGTCGGGTCTTGTACATTCCCTTAAAGATAATACTCCTCTGGCTGCTGTACGCGGAGACATGTGACCAACCCAAACGTGCTCGGGCGGCCAGCCAATCGCGGAGGGCAGAAAAGCCCGTCCCTGCTTCACATGCTCGCTCGAGACAGCTGGACCAAAGGGCAGGGGGGCGGTGGAGGCTTGAAGCCCCCACGTACTGCCCTGCCCGAAAGAGGCTGCTTGACCGCACACTGTAAAGTTGGCTCACTTTAGGAGACACGTGACTGCAGGCAGGCCGGCCTCCTAGGCCACCGGGCTGCAGGAGCTAGGGACTCTGAAATGGGTACTCGGGACGGGGGCACCTTCCTGTCCCACTGCCGTAGAGCTGGCCAGCAAGCCCCGTGCTGTCCTGTCAAGATCACTCCGGGGACCCGCCAGGCTTCCCACGGAATCCTTAGAAGGGCTTGCCTGTCGCCTGCCCAGCAAAGTTGTGCGGCTCCAAGCGGAGCGTGGCTGAGCACAGGGCTCCCGGGCCCAGTGCGGCAGACCCTGGGGACTCCACGGCCGTCACCACCGCCACTCGCGCTACTCCCTTTGATCTATTGTTTGGAATGAAGGCTAATTACACAGTCACCAGATTAGGGCTCAATTTCTCTCGAGGAAATCTCACCGGGAACCAAGAGCAGCGAACTAACCTGATTAAGTCTTCGTTCCGCTCCCCTCCCCCGTTCAGCTGTACGCGAGACCCGAGAGGTTTACAAACACTGCGCGAAGGGGAGCGAGCAGGGGAGGAACACCCAGTGGGGAGTCCTATTTGAACCCGTACTCCAGAGCGACCACTGGGCGCCGGGGGAGTCGCAGTCCGGGTGAGCAGGCTGTGCACTTGTAGTGGCTCCCCGGGAGCCCGCCCGCTGCCGCCCATTGAACGTGCGCCCGCTCCCCGCCGCCGCCAGGGTCTCGCTGCCAGGACCTGCACCCGGCGCCCCGCGTCCCCGCACACGTCCACCTGCGTCCATCGCCCACTCACCCCCCCACCACCACCTCAAGTCCCAGGAGCGCGCCCCCGGCTCCCGAGCGCGTCTCGGCCCGACCCGGCCCTCTGCCTCCTTCCTAACACTCCGCCTGGCAGACAGAACCATTGTTCAGTGGCTCAGAAGCCCACATTCCCCAGCCCCGACCAAGCAGGGTGAAAAACGAGGCAAAGCAGTGGCTCTGGGGGAGACAGTGTTAGGGAATGAAGAGTTCAGGCCAGGCTTTAGGATACCCCAAATCCCGCTGTCCGCCCGTTCCCCCCCCCCCCCCCCCAGCCCGGCTCCCCGTAGCCGCGGCGATGACAGTCGGCTCAGAGGCGCCACCAGGGTTGGGAGGGAAAGAAGGCGAGCTGAGCGGAGAGGCGCCTCCTAGGAGGGGGGTGGGCAAAAGGAGACCCGGGCCTCTCCCCCCCCACCCCCCACTGGCGCCCAGGCTGGGTCCGGGCAGCCAGCGGAGGGGCGCGTCCTCACTCACCCGCTCCGGTGGCGCGGCTCTCCCGGGGCGCCCAGCACAGCGCGAGCAGCAGCCAGAGCGCCCAGCGCGCGGACGTGCCCATGGTGCCCGCCTGGATGGTGCCGCCGCTCGCTCCGCACAACAAGTTACCAGCCCTTCGCGAAGGAGGAAGGAGGTGGGGGCGGGGAGGGGGGAGGGGGGAGGAGGAGGGGAAGGAGTTAGCAAGGGGGAAAGGGAGCGGGGAAGAAGAGGGCACCCCCCCTCCCCTACAACTTGCACAATCTCCTCCCCACCAGCCACCCACCCACCCACCCACCCACCTCCCCGGGCTGCAGCACCAGTGCAAGCCGAGCCGGCGGGCAGAAGATAATGCAGGCGCTGCAGAGGAGGGGAGGGTACAGGAGGGGAGGGGAAGGAGGGGGTGGGGTGGGGAGCCGAGAGCAGAGGAGCAAGGCAGAGGAGAGCGGAGCCGGCCGCGGAGCACCCACACTGGCGGCTGCCTCCGGAGCGCGGGGTGAGCTGCGAGGAGGGGGCAGGAGGGGGAGTGGTCAGCGAGGGGTGAGGGGGGTGTGAGGGGGTGGGGAGCGGCGGCTCCAGCGCTCCTTTCCCCTAGACGCGCCGCTTTTATAAGCTCCGGGCAGCCAGGTGCCTGCGCAGGGGGTGTGCGAGTCTGAGTGCGAGCGTGTGCGTGCGTGAGTGGCCGTGGCCGTGGCCGCCGCCGCCGCCGCCGCCACCGGGACTGCTCCTGGGGCCCGGCGGCTCCGCGCGTCCGCCCGGGGCTCACGGGGGCCCGGGGCGGCCGCTGGTTGGCTCGCGCGCCGCCCTCGCCTCCAATCCCCGGTGCCTGCCCTAATTTCCTGATCCAGGGAACCTGCCGCCGCAGCAGCTGCACGCTCCCTGCGGTCGTTACTGTACCCTCCCGGCGGCCGGCGGCAGTAGTTAGCGCTGATGCAACTGCTGCTGCTGTTGCCATCGCCTTCCCGCTAACGGGGCTGGCCGCCCGGGGGGACTTGCGGCTTCCAAGGGCAACACGCATCTCTCTCTCTCTCTCCCTCTCTCTCCCCCTCCCCCCTCTCCTGCGCCCCAGAGAGGCTGGTACTCTAAGGCTGGTAGGTAGCGTCTTCCTCGGGCCTCCTGTCTCCACCCGAAAGTGATGGAGCCCGCGGGGGGGGGGGGTCTCAACTGCACGCTGAGGTGCCATTTTCGCCAAAAGTGAAATGTGCCTTTAAGCGAGAGCGTGTGTGTGCGCGCGAGGGTGCGTGCGTTTGTGGTTTGTTCTCGGTAATGGAACGGGACTGAAATAACCCAGCCTGGGCGGACGGAATTTGCTAGCGCAGCCCTGCCTTCGCTCATCCACGATTATAGTTAATTGATAATTGCACAGAACGGTAGTTTGAGGGCCTGTAATTAAAAGCTTAACCTTTTCTTGTTTGGGGGAAGGGGGGAACCTGGGTTGGCGGTTCCTGATACACTTTGTAACATTCAATTACGAGGCTTAGGGAAAGAGAAAAAGGAAGTCAAGGCCAGGATTCCTTTTAAGGACTGATTCTTGTTTGGTGCCCGGCGGTACCTGAGCTTATGACTTGTTGTTTGGGGTGCTTCGTCTTTCTCGCACACTTTCCCCTGGTTGAGGTCTGCTGTGGTCTTTTAAGCACTTCATAAGAGTTGCAGGGCGTACCAAGCTATTTGGCTTTTAAGTTTTTATATGGGATGACCCCACATTCACAGGTTTCGAGGGGATCTCATTCTAGCACGAGTCTCTTGGTGATCTGGTGGGCACTGCTTAGCTATATTCTCTTTGCCCCAGTGCTTCTGGGCATTTGTCAAGGCTGGCCACCAGATGGGACGTTCGTTAGGAACTTCCTGTCTCCAGGAGATGGCCAGAGGGGAAAACTTCAGGTCAGGACACACTTTGCCGGGGCCAGAGGATGTCAGGGTGGTGACTGATCAGCCTTCAAGGGTTCCATCCTGTGTGTTGGTGGAGTGTGGCACTGTAGGGCTTTTTGCATGCTGTCTTGCCCAGCCTGTGCTTACGCATTCCGCATGAACTGCAGCAGCCATACACATGGGGCATGTGAAACGGAATCCAAATTTGTTGTGGGCCGTTCAGCAGTGAAAACGCATGCAAGGGTCGTTCCCCTCGTCGGCGTGAAGGTGGATACAGCCTTCGGGGCACATCGTCTCCCGTATCCTCAGGGTTCTGAGAGACCGTCTGAGAGTGAGCTGTGTCACTTTCCAGAGGAAGAGATGAGTGGAAGCGATAGGGAAAAAGCGCCACGTTAATAAATAGTCATGGGGCTTGTTTCTAAGAGTTTGCTCGGAGATCAGTGCCTGGGTACCACGACCTAAACACGGGTATGACGGAGTAGGCTCACGGCTGACACACACGTATTATGATGTCTGCCTCTCCAAGGGGTATAAATAAACCGCCGGTGAATTTAGCTGAGGCTCTGGGCTCCATCGTGGCGCTTTATTGTTGCTTCGAAAGGAAGCGTAACTCTTGGCTCTACCTCTGATTGGCTGTGCAGTGTACGAAAATCACGGTGCGTCCCTGTGCCTGCCTTCTGCCCTGTAAACTGAAAACAAACCAGTCCACGTAAAGTCAGAGCGCTCTCTGGTCTCAGGGACCAGCTTGCTGCAAAGCATTGATGGTTAGAAGAAAACAGCTATAAGAAGAAAGGAGTTTGACGAAGAGAGAAAAGGCCTGGATAACCAAGATGATGACGTTTATCACGAGTGGAGACTGGTGTGGTTGAACTAGCTGGTCTCAAAAGGGTTAACACTGCTAGCTCCAGGAGCCTTCGGGGAAATGCAGAGGCAGCCATTCACTCCCACAGTCCATCCCATTCATTTTTGTTGTTGTTGGGACAACACACATCGGGCATCCGTGGCATCCTTGGCTCGTGGTCCCTGTGTTATGCGGTGGGCATATGGAGATGCCTCCCCAAGGAACTCAAGGTCTGCTGGGGAAGGCAGAGAAGCAGCAGCTCCGGCATCCTCGACACAGCCCAAGGAATGCTCCAGGTGCTATAAGATGACAGGGGAAGAGTAGCTAATCTGGCTGGGGAAAGAGCGTGTCCAACAAGGCTTTCCAGAGCAGGTGTCTTGGGGCTGAGTAGACGCATCATGTTTATTCCACGTTTATTCCACTTCTTAGGACTGCTGGGCACGTGCTGGGATCCCACCTTCTGGCTCCCCTGTTGGTTGGGCGGGACTGAAAGACGAATTTTGGCCAATTATTTGTGAGAAGTCACAGGGCGCCACTTGGGGACTGGAGCATTTCATGGCTTGCAGTGAGACCCCGTCTTTTGTCTGCCGTCTGATGACCAGAAATGCTCAAGATAGGACTGCTTCGTGAACCCGATCTGTGGATGACTATGTGAGTAATTCTCTGCTGTCTATATGGGTCTGGCAGTGGTCACGTAGAGTAGAGGTCAGCAAATGGCCAGCGGCCTGCTTTTGGAGGGCTTAGGGATCTAAGAACAGTTTCTACATTTTTAAAAAAGGATTATACCAAAAACAACCACCCCCAAACAACGAACGGACAAAACAAAGAAGAAAAATGTGTAACAGAAACCCTATGTTGCTCGCAAAGCCTGAAATATTTGCCACCTGGGTCTCGGGAGAAGCATTGACTAGCATTAACCCTGGCTGACTCACTGGGAGAATGGAGAAGGAAGGTGAGGTTGAGCAAGTTAAGAAAAAGGCAAAAGAGAATCAGGTGTTCAAGGCCATGCCAGGGATGCAGGATGTTTCAAGGGTGGGTTTCAAGCGGGCCAATGGGGTGAAAGAAGGCCGCGGAGGAAAGGTCAGGACTGGATTCCGTGGAGACCTGTACGTCATGGTGACTTTGCTCTCCATCCTGAAGGCCGTGGCGAGGTGATGGGCTTTTTTTTTTTTTTTTAACTTTAAATAACTATTTAAAATAATTTTACTTTAATTCAGTAAGTCATATAATTCACTAAGGAGTAATTATAAAATACACAGGAAAAAAGTGTTTTAAACCTTACTCTGAGTATTGAGAGAGATTAACATATTCCATCTCTTAACTTTTATTTATTTATTTTTTAAAAATTTTTTCTTTCAACGTTTTTTTTTTTAATTTATTTTTGGGACAGAGAGAGACAGAGCATGAACGGGGGAGGGGCAGAGAGAGAGGGAGACACAGAATCGGAAACAGGCTCCAGGCTCCGAGCCATCAGCCCAGAGCCTGACGCGGGGCTCGAACTCCTGGACCGCGAGATCGTGACCTGGCTGAAGTCGGACGCTTAACCGACTGCGCCACCCAGGCGCCCCTCTTAACTTTTAAAAATATATTTAACTTTATGCTCAGGGCACAAATTATATCAGCATTCCTATCATCGGTACAGTTATGGCTCTCTTTATTTGCTAATTTACTTCTGCAAATATAAAAAAAATATCCACGGGCCCACTGCTGCTCCCGAGTAACAGAATATTGACAATAACACCTATCTATGGAGGTCATTCCCTGTGAACACATCTAGTCCACTGTTATTCTGAGTTTTGATTGGAGCCCTGATATCCGGTGCAGTCTAGAACGTTCACAGTGGCAGTGGTATGAAGAATGACCTATTTGGGAAGCAGGTAAGATGAGAAGAAGAACACTTAGGGGCCTTGGTAGTGAGGGGAATGTGTACGCAAGAGGAAGAAACTATTTTTGTGCTCAGTCGCGTTCATAGAATTTCTTTGTGAGATTTTTCTTTTTTTTTTTAATTTTTTTTTTTTAACGTTTATTTATTTTTGGGACAGAGAGAGACAGAGCATGAACGGGGGAGGGGCAGAGAGAGAGGGAGACACAGAATCGGAAACAGGCTCCAGGCTCTGAGCCATCAGCCCAGAGCCCGACGCGGGGCTCGAACTCACGGACTGCGAGATCGTGACCTGGCTGAAGTCGGACGCTTAACCGACTGCGCCACCCAGTCGCCCCGAGATTTTTCTTTTTATTTTTTCTTTTATTTTTCTTTAAAAAAAATTTTTTTTAATGCTTATTTATTTTTGAGAGAGACAGAGACAGAATGTGAGTGGGCTGGGACAGAGAGAGAGGGAGACACAGAATCGGAAACAGGCTCCAGGCTCTGAGCTGTCAGCACAGAGCCCGACGCGGGGCTCGAACTCACAAGCTGTGAGATCATGACCTGAGCTGAAGTCGGACACTCAACCGACTGAGCCACCCACATGCCCCAAGATTTTTCTTTTTAAAAAATTTTTTTTAAATGTTTATTTTTGAGAGAGAGAGAGAGAGAGAGAGAGAGCGCGCATGGGGGAGGGGCAGAGAGAGAGGGAGACACAGAATCCCAAGCAGGCTCCAGGCTCTGAGCTTTCAGCACAGAACCAAGATGTGGGGCTTGAACCCACGAACTGAGAGATCACAACCTGAGCCGAAGTTGGGGGCTTCACTGACTGAGCCACCCAGGCGCCCCTGTGAGATTTTTCTCCTCAGTCCTTTGCTTGTATCTCTTAGAATGGAGTTTTCCAAAAACACATAATTCATGAGGCTCCCTGACAATGGCGGCTGAAAGCGCAGGTTCCCAGATCCTCCCTTGGAGATCCTGACTCAGTGGATCCCAAGAGGGCCCAAGAGGGCCATGTGTGTTATCTCAGTCCAGTTGATTCTTAGGATGGACTGGGGTTAAGAAACTTTGTTAGAGAACGTCTCCTTTGCTGCAATTTGAACAGCCGGGCAGCTTCACTGTTCTCAGATATGCGTACACGTCTTTGTCCAATGTCTCCAGGGCCTGCAGGGTGGGGCCCCAGAAAATGCAAGTGCGAACATGGGACGTTTCCTTTTCTTTAAGCCCAGTGCACTAGCAAATAGGGGCAGCAGAAGGCATCCTCGAACCGATAGTTTGAAGCACTCATTACTGCGTTTTCTCCCCCATAAGCTGTGCCATAGGGAGGAGTGACGTAAACTTTTTCCCTTCAAAGGATTTTGTAACTTCTGGGGCCTCCGCCAGATCCTTTTCTGATCGAGTGACAGGCCAGTGACGTGCATGGGATTCACCCCACTCCAGGCTCTGTGAGCAGGGCCTGGTGGTCTAAACCCGTGGGCATGAACCCCAGCTTCTGTCAGAAATGACCCGGAGATGGGGCGCCTGGGTGGTGCAGTCGGTTAAGCGTCCAACTTCAGCCAGGTCATGATCTCGCGGTCCGTGAGTTCGAGCCCCGCGTCAGGCTCTGGGCTGATGGCTCAGAGCCTGGAGCCTGTTTCCGATTCTGTGCCTCCCTCTCTCTCTCTGCCCCTCCCCCGTTCATGCTCTGTCTCTCTCTGTCCCAAAAATAAATAAACGTTGAAAAAAAAAATTAAAAAAAAAAAAAAAAAAGAAATGACCTGGAGGTCTTATGAAAACATGGATTGCTGGGCCCCACCCCGGACTTGCTGTTTCAGCAGGTCTGGGACGGGGCCTGAAGATTTGTATTTGCAGCAAGTTCCCAGGTCATGCTGATGCCACTGGTCAGGGAACACACTTGGAGAACCAGTGTTTTAAACCCCTCAACATAACTTACCCCCCCTCAGCCCCTGTGATTGATTCAGGGGCCTCAACCTGTCAGCCCATGGCCTTCTGGCCACGCTGTTGGGATGCTTCAGCCCTAAGCGTTTGACTCAGGCCTGTCTCCTTGCAGCGAAATACAAGACTTTTCTTGGCTAGAAAGGCACCCTCTTCAGAGCAACGTGGTGTATGGACATTTGGCTGGAACATGTACAGACATTGTGCCACCGTGTACAGACATTGTGCCGGTTTGAAGGCCAGCCTGACTCACGGAGAAGAGGAGGCTGAGAAAATCAGAGAGACGGCCCTCAAACTTGACCCCCAGCCTGAGGCCAGTCTCCTGCAAGTTGTGACTCTGTAGGACCTCCCGCTTACCTGAGCCCGTAAATTCCCTTTGTTTGCATTAGGCTTTTTGGATTGAGTTTTCACTTAGTAAGAAGTAACTGACTGACAGAGGTGCCCTCTTTTTTAAAATTTTCTTAATGCTTATTGTTGTGAGAGAGACACAGTGTGAGTGGGGGAGGGGCAGAGAGGGAGACCCAGAATCCGAAGCCGGCTCCAGGCTCTGAGCTGTCAGCACAGAGCCCGACACGGGGCTTGCACCCACGAACTGTGAGATCTGAGCCGAAGTCAGACGCTTAACCGACTGAGCTGTCCAGGTGCCCCTCGAGGTGCCCTCTTAAGGGATGTCGTGGGCATCCTGTAAAGCACTGGGCAAAACTCCGTCCAGTGAAGGTAACTTGCCCATCCTGGAGGGAATTCAGAGGGTAGCGTACTAGGAAAGACTCTGCTAAAAGCTACCTTCTTGTGCATCATGGTCAAGTCAGCTCCCCACCCCTCCCTCAACCCAAATCAAATGCTCAATGCCCCTACTGAGGATTACCTTCTCGCAAAACCACGTTAGAAATCCCAAGGCCGAATGCTGTTTTGCAGGCTGCTTTTTTGAACAATTTCAGAAAGTAAAAATGTAGCCAAACTTGGTAAAGAGTTTACAGCCGGAATAAAACTACAAATAGGTTGAGGATGAGGTTAGACCAGTGGTTCTCAACTGCCAGTCGTCTTGTCCCCACGTCCCCTGCTCCCCCCACCTTTCCTCCACCCCCCAGAACATTTGGCAGTGTCTGGAGTTTTAGTTTTCATGCCTCCGGGACAGGTACTAATGACATACAGTGGATAGAGCCCAGGCTGCTGGTCGACAAACAGCCTACAAGGCACAGAACAGGCCCCCACAACAAAGAATGATCTGTCTGGTTCAAAATGTCAGTGGTGCCACGGTTGAGACATCCTGAGCTACCCAGAGAAGTCAGATGATTCTGTAATGTGCAGTATGTAATGAGGAGGGTCAGGGGACATTATTTGGAAATTGGATGGCTCGGTAGAAAGATGTTCTCTCTCTGAACAAAGAAAGCACGATCGGGGGTTTGTTCAGTAGAAAAACAGATGTGAATGCAGCATCAGAGGGCCGTAGGGGGATTTACCGACCTGGGAAAAGTAAAGTGAACCACACGAAGTTTGTATTTCAAATTGAAGTAGACTAATATAGGACATCCGCAGCCTGGTTGCATTGTGACACAGCTGTCCTGTATTTTCAGGGTTCGGGGTTTTGTTTTGCCTGTTTTTCAGTCAAGGAACGAAGCGCTGGACCAGTTTTAACTTTATTTTCCAGAAACTCTTGATATTTAATTCCTAAGATTCTGGCCTCGAATTTGATTGGTCTCCTATGTCGTAACCGCAGTTTATAGGAGGTTTTGGGACGTAGTGCTATAGCATTTAAAACACACGAGGGGCACCTGGGTGGCTCAGTTGGTTAAGTCTCTGACTTCGGCTCAGGTCATGATCTCATGGTTTGTAGGTTCAAGCCCCGCGTCGGGCCCTGTGCTGACAGCTCGGAGCCTGGAGCCTGCTTTGGATTCTGTGTCTCCCTCTCTCTCTGTTCCTCCCCCGCTAGCACTCTGTCTCTCTCTCTCTCAAAAATAAAGATTAAAAAAAATAATAAAACACACATACACAGGGAGTTTCTAAGGAAATGGGGACTTTGTGGCTGCTATGGAGCCAGCTAAGCCTAAATGTTCATTAGGGCATAAGAATTTTAATCTGCAAGTTAGGAGTAATGCAGCAAGGTCTTTAAGTATCTACCATTTCGTCACGATAATTCAATTTTTAAGCTTTTAGGAGTTTTGTGAAAGTGGATAGTTGAAGTATCTAATCTTTCTTTTTTTTTTTTTTTAATTTTTTAAATGTTTATTTTTGAAAGAGAGCGAGAGAGAGCCAGAGCACGAGTGGTGGATGGGGCAGAGAGAGAGGGAGACACAGAATCCAAAGTAGGCTCCAGGCTCCGAGCTGTCAGCACAGAGCCCGACGCGGGGCTCGAACTCACCAACAAAAAGCAAGATCATGACCTGAGCCAAAGTTGAACGCTTACCTGACTGAGCCACCCAGGTGCCCCTAGCTACTATGTTTTTTAAGTTGCATGTATTTATTTTGAGAGACAGCATAAGCGGGGGAGGAGCAAAGAGAGAGAGGAAGACAGAATCCCAAGCAGGCTCTAAACTGCCTGCGTGGAGTCTGATGCGGGGCTCCAAACCACGAACCGTGAGATGGTGGCCTGAGCCAAAACCGAGAGTCAGGTGCTTAACCCCGAGCCACCCAGGCACCCTGAGCTACTATTACTGATAATGACATTTCTTGTCAGCAGCAGCCTCCCCTCTGTAAAAGACACGGAAGCGATTGCAGGTGTGGGCCCTGGGGTGGGAGAAAGTGGGCGCAGTGGTCCTGCCCCCTTGCCTGCACATTCAGATCCCCTGGAGAGCTGGTCAGAATATCGACACTGAAGTTCTACCCTAGGCCAGTTGGGAAATGAAGTTTGGAAGTGGAGCTCGGGGTGTGAGCTTCCTAGGCGACTGGCATTCTACGTGTGGATGCCTTGGTGTCGAGTCTGAAGCTGTAGGCTGGCCCAGGGCAGCGTAGAAGCAAGGCGGGGTAGTTGCTGGAACAGGCTTCATCCTCGGGGAGACGGGGAAGTCGTGGCGGCCTGCTGCAGAAGGAACAAAGGCAAGTCCAGTGTTCCAGAATGTTCTCCCAGCCTTCCCTGTGCATCCTGCTCCCGGCCCTGACATCTCTCAGGCAGCTAGATGTGTCATCTGTAAGAGAGCCAAGGACCACAGGAGGTCAGAAGCTCTGCAGAGCCAGACGGTCAGGCACCCAGCTGGCGTCTACCTATCAGTGATGGATTACGTATCACCAGTCTCAGGCCTGTATGAGTCAGTCTACCAACATGGATCTGCTGTGGGGCCAGCCACTTGCCAGGTGACAGGAGGGCAGTGGCCAGATAGCGATGTGGCTGCCGTTGGGGGTGAGTTGTTACTGTTGTGTTTGCTTTTTCTGCAGGAGCCAAAATTCAGGCTTGTTCAGTGGTAATTGACAGTCCTTTCTTCTAAGGAAGTTTCTCTCGGATTCGCTGCCAATAGGAAGTGTGTTATTCTTCAGAGCACTGTAGCATTCATTTATCGAGTGCCCACTCAATTATGAGGCATGACAGAGTTTGCCATCTAAGAGAGGAAAGGCCACTTAATGATTCCTGGAGTCAGAAGTCGGGAATAAATGGATAGACAGATCAAAGACTTAAGGGGATTCCATTGTAATTGGAGGAGTACTTTTAGCAGGAGCTGAGCCCTCCCCTGAAATCTTTAAAGGAGCCCTGGAATAAATTGTGTGGGAGAGAAAGTATGGTTTTGAACATAAACGAATAATGATTTCAGCAGATCATCGGATAGGATCACAAAGTGCAGGCTGTGGCTTTGATAACTATGGTGGGAATACAATGAACACCTGCTAGAAACTGGAATTCTATCTTGCAATCATAAGAATTATTTCCCCCCATCCCGGAGAAATGGAACTCTCTCAGAAGGTGTGTTTATTGCAGCAGTTTTCTGGGCTGGGTCTGATTGTTTTTCTGGATGGATGGTTCTTGCATGGGAGGGAAATAGAATGCTTCAACCTTTGGGAGAGGCTTCCTTCTGGAGGTGAAGGATCGTTCTCGGTTACTGACCGATATGGAAGGATGATTGATGGTTAATGACCCCAGTCAGAGCTTGTTCCTGAGTTGGCTTGGCTTTGCCTTGGGAAGAAGGTAGCACAGATCAGAAGTCTTTATAGAGATGGAGAGGGGGGATAGTATGGGAACTGGGATAAGGGGATTTGGGAGAAGACACATACCTGAGACCTGCACTAAATCTAATGCTTACGTTTCACCTCCTTAACACTAACACACCAACATCCCCAACATCCTTCTTTGCAATCAAAACTTACTCCTTTCCTGCCCCCAGACGTAAGCACCTTGAGGGTAAAAGTTATGGTTTAAAGATGTGAGGGGCTGCCATGTTTGTGAAATTGAATTAGAGTGAATATATGAGCAGATCTTTTAATCAGGTTCTTTGGTTCTCTCTCTCTCTCTCTTTTTATGTTTTATTTTATTTTGAGAGAGAGAGAGAGAGAGAGCATGAGCAGGGGAGGGGCACAGAGAGAAAGAGAGAATCCCAACCCGGCTCCACACCATCAGTGCAGAACCCGATGGGGGCTCAATCTCATGAACAGCAAGGTCATGACCTGAGCTGGAATCCAGAGTTGGACGCTTAACCAACTGAGCCACCCAGGCGCCCCTTGGTTCTTTGGTTCTCTTGGTGAACTCCTGAGAGGCACCTTTCTGGGAATAAGTGACTGCAGGGAGGTTGACCACCTGACATTTCTTCATTTCTTCCTTTGCTTTTCCAAAGACTCCAACGAAGAACAGAGAGGTGAGGGAGAGAGGGCTGGTTGGCATAAAGATTATTCAGAATGTCTGATAGAAAATCTGTGAAGGTGATAGAAGGTTGTCTCTTTCTTTTCTGGTATAATCTGTCTAGAGGGGCAGTTTTCTAAAGGTGAAACCAAAAAAAAAAAAAAAAGGCTGTGTCTTACATGGGGTGAGAAGGATGTCTTGAATTGGCACTCTGCCTTTCTTCTGAGAAGGCTCAAAGCACCCTGCACGCATGACCTCATTACTCCGGGGAGGACCCACACTCGGCAATCATCTCCCTTCAGCAGTTTGGAGGAGCTGGAACACACATCAGTGCCCTTTCTGAGCCAAAGCGAGTCTTTCCAGATTGTTTGGGTTGTAAATCTCACGGAAAGATGGGCATCCACACTCAAGGCGGCTAGCTGAAGTCTAGGTGAGGTCTCTTGATTCACCCTATGCCACAGGCTTTACAAAGGCACACTGCACATTTTTGTAGTTTCTTCTTTCCCCCCCCAAATGGCCATGCTTAGAGTAGGCTTCCACCTAGCACTTGTTTCTGGAACAAGACAAAAGTAAAAAGACAGAGCAAAACAAGAGATACCAAGTAGTATCTGTGTTTTCGTTGGCTCACCTCACACAGAACCTGGAGTCTTAGGGAAGGGTCGTTGAAGAGAGAAATGAAAACATCCTATCTCCTTTTGTTGTTTTGATTAGGATCTCATGGCAGAGAGCAGTAGTGAGAGATTTTGTTGATAACTTGAGGGGGGTGGGGAGCAGTAGTTCTCATTTGTGACAGTTAAGTTCCTGTGCCTGTCTTTGCAAGGAAATTTTAATCCCATCCAATAAAATTGCTTATTTGCCCCCCCCCCGTACCCCCTCAATGTCTGCCCTGACTCCTGATTGGCTCTCTCAGGAAATCTCAGGAGGTTCTGCCCATGGAAGGAAAGTCAGAGAATATGAAAAGGAACGAAACTGTGTCTTGAGGCTCTAATATTTCCTGAAATCAGGTCCACTTCAGGGGAAGATTCGCTGGAAAAATTATTGGAAATATCACAGGGATTTTTTTGGAAAATGAAGGTGAAGGCGGGAACTATTTACATAGCAGGTCAAGTCTCTTCCCATTTCCCTGGGCTCTGATGTGAAATGGTGGTAGTTCGTTTATTTTCTGCTAACAGGTCTGGTACCCTGTCAGATAGAGGAGAATCTTTATTTTCTTCATCACCAAAGCACCTCTGGAAGGAAATGTTACTGGCCATTTAAATCTTGCTCAGCTATAAATACTTGGTCTGCATCCAGACTTGGCAGTGTGCACGTTGAGTTTACACCATAGTAACAAGGCGACTGTGCCTTTTCATGTGGCTGTCTGGATTTTTGGAGGGCTCTTTGTGTTTTTCTCCTCACATACTCCCCTAATTTAAAAAAAATCTTCTTGGGGGTATGGTAGGAATCTTTGATTTATTTGCATTGAATAGAAGACTGTGGGAGCGCCTGGGTGGCTCAGTTGGTTGGGGGTCCAACTTTGGTTCAGGTCATGATCTCCCAGTTCATGAGTTCAAGCCACATGTCAGGCTCAGAGCCTGGAGCCTGCTTCAGATTTTTTCTCTCTCTCTCTCCCTCTCTCTCTCTCTCTCTCTCTCTCTCTCTCTCTCTCTCTCTCTCTTTCTCTGCCCCTCCCCCACTTGTGCTCTCTTTCTCTCAAAAAAAATGAATAAACATTAAAAAATGTTAAAAAGAGATTAAAGAGACTGTTTGCGACATTTATTTATAATTGGACCACCAAATTCATCCTCATAGATATCCTTTTTTGTACACATTACACTTGGTGAGAAATTTCCAGTGTCTTTCCTTCCAAAAGCTAACCCCCTTAGTCTGGACACGGGTCTCCTGCGTCCGCCTATCTCTGTGAGCTCATCATCCCCTCTTCCTACTCAGGAACCCCTGCTACAGTCCTGTGTTTTCTCACATTCTACCTTTGACCCTGGTTGCTAGTATCCTGTACAAAGGGGTATACGAATATTTTGCCATTATGTACGTGTTGTCATACCCGAGAAGATTGGGGATCACAAAGCATTACTATTTTCCACTTAACCCTGCCTTCCATTTGTTGTTCTTAAACTTTTAGGACTCTGTCCAGTCTCTTCAACTGCATTGACATTCTGATAATTCTGGGGATCACAACCATGGAGCCCAAACAATTAGGAGGTTCCAGTATATACACGTATGCAAAGGGCCTTTAAGTGGTTCATGAGGATAATCTGCATCTTGTGACTGTACCTTTCATAAACTGCTGAAATTCCTACTGGAATCAGATCTCAGATCTAACGTGTTTGAAGTTTTCATATAGTTCTGTCCTTTGGAACATGTAGCACGGGCCTCTCCTCCGTGTGATGCTTTATGCTAGAATTCTTGTGTGAGTTGGCAACACAGGGTCTGGGGCCGGACACAAGAGACACCTGTCTCGTACTAACATTGTTTCATGGAAAGAAGTTACCAGTAGAGTTCCACTGTGTGTAATTTTAACCATTGGATGTGATCCGTGGTACTTGTTCCGTGATCTAGATTATATAGAACATACGCCATTCTTGTTAAAGAATGTTTATCCATTTCTTTTTGAGAGAGAGATTCCCATGCAGGCTCTGTCCTACCAGCACAGAGCCCGACACGGGGCTCGAACTCGTGAAACCGTGAGATCGTGACCTAAGCCAGAATCAAGAGTCCAACGCTTAACGGACTGAGCCATCCAGGTGCCCCAGAACATACACCATTCTTAAGGAATGAGCTCTGATGGGTAGGCACTGGAGATGGGGCGGGGGGAGGGTCTGTCCTATGCCTGCAACCTGGAGATACTCCAGTTCATGGTAGTGAGCACTGGTTTAAGGTCTCAGAAACCCATAGCCATTCTCACAGAGCGGCAGGTGCTCACAGATCTGGGTCAGCTCTGAGACGTGTGCAGGAGAACGATTCCATTAGAACCTGGAGAGCTCTCTGGGAGTTCACAGGTGCCCTGTGCGGAGAAACAGGTGCCCATGTTTGGTAAGGAAAAGAGAGAATGGCCCTTGTCAAAGCAACATGGGATTTCAGAACACATAGCCCTCCTGCCATGATGGGGAACATACTAAAAAGTGATACTCTTGAAAGTTTTTGCTCTTCCCTGGGTTCTCTAGGGCCTTTGAGTTCAGGAACGTGCTGGGCAATAATCAGTGGTGTTTGATAATTCCAGTATGAAGTATGCAGCCCTCGGATACAATTTTCAGTTGCCTGGAGGGCCCCTGGGTGGCTCAGTCAGTTAAGCGTCCGACTCTTGATAGAGGCTCGGGTCATGACTTTGCAGTTCTTGAATTCCAGCCTTGGATTGGGTTCTGCCCTGACAGTGAGGAGCCTGCTTGGGATTCTCTCTCTCCCTCTCCTTCTGCTCGTCCCCTGCTCTCGCTTTCACTCTCTCTCAAAGTAAATAAATAAACTTAAAAATTAAACAATTTTAAGTTGCCTGGACATGTTCCATTACTAAGCAGCTGAGTGAATAACAGGTAGGAGATGGTTAAGTGCGTGTGTGTTGAGAAGGATTTCTGGACCCTCCTGGTGATAAGATAATGCCCAGAATGTAAGTCATGTCCTCTCTGCTTGTGTAGAGGGTGACTCCATTGCCTTGTTTAAGAAACAAAGGATACATTTTCAAAGGAGTGTTGTGGAAGGGACTTTTTTTTTTTTTTTCACTCTGGGATGGCTTTGCAACATTTTTGATTTTATCAGTTTAATGCGATGTGACCCGTGCTGGCATTTGGATTCACAAACTGGGGTTTGCATCTAGGCTCTGTTCGTCCTGAGCTCTGCCTCCTTGAGGAGGCTCCTTAACTCCTGCTGAACCTCACTTTGGTTAGCTGGAGTAGGGAGACCAGTTTCTCCCTCCCTACTTCCTACAGCATTTCATCTGGCTCCAGAGAGAGAATGTACATAGAAGTGATTGTCAGTGGTTTGCACGGAGCATCGAGTGAAGTTTTCACTGTGACAGTGTATTGATGGTCAGAATTTAAAATTATAAAGGAATATGGTGCCTGGGTGGCTCTGTCGGTCAGGCACCCCACTTTAGCTCAGGTCGTGATGTCACGGTTCGTGGGTTCGAGCCCCACATCGGGCTCTGTGCTGACAGCTCAGAGCTTGGAGCCTGCTTCATATTCTGTGACTCCCTCTCTCTCTCTCTCTGCCCCTTCCCCACTCATGCTCTGTCTCTCTCTCAAAAATAAACATTTAAAAATAAATAAAATTATGAGGGAAGGAGGGGATGGGGTAAGTAAATCTACGTAAGGACTTTAATGACCCTCCTGGGGAAGAAAAAGAGTCCAAAATCTCAATGCCCTCCTATTGTGTTTCAGGTTATAGAAACGTTCAGGGTGGGGTGGGTGATCAGATAGCATAGAAGGATAAAAAGGCCTCTATTCAAAGCACTAGGGATAGAAAAATGTACTGGAAGAAAGTGGTGCTAGATGGCTTGTTTGAAAAAGCAAGAGATCTGGCCTTGAGCAAATGGCTTGGGTGGATGAATCCGAAGAAATGGCACATGGGATCCCAGGTTGTTTGTTGAATGGCATCCCAAGTTTTCTCAGCTGAGATAACACTGAATAGGAGGCCCTCTGTCCCTCTAACTGAAGATCCGTGTTGCTCAGACAGGAGTCTGCACTCTGTTTGGTGAGAGACGGGGGTGGTTCTCACTACTCACTTGTTCCCTTTGTGTAGTATCTTGAAATGCCCCTTCCCTCTCCTGAAATGAAAATCATAGATAATATTACATATATACATATAGTCCACAAGATATCAGAATAATGTCCTAAGTGTAACATAAAAAGGAATGATAAACGATTTGTCGTAAGGCAATATGACACAACCACACGAGAAGACACTACCCAGTAGTCAGATACTGTGCGCGCACGATATTTGTGAGCACAATGATCATGGATGCCAAGGGTGTAGTGAGTTGGAGACTCCTATCACAAGGGACGTAGCTATTAGTTACACGATTTTTTGAAATGGTGAGCCATGATTAGTCGTGTTCGAAACACAATAAACAGCCATCTTCCCTGTACCGGACCTGGTAGCTGCATTCTTGGAAATTTGGACGTATGTTAAAACCACGCAGATATGTTGTGCTTACATAGAAAACAGAACCGGGATCTAGGCTCAGATCATTATCAGCAGAGGATAAGCGCTTAATACTTGGTGGGATATCTTTGGATGTTTGAATCGTGTGGGCCACTTTTCTTGGTGTGTTCTATATGTCGCCAGCTTGTCTTTGTCTAGAATCCCTGGTCCTTCCCACTAAGGGACAACAGCACACCTCCAGTCGTCATGACAACCAAAATGTGTTCTTACGGTCCCCCAACCCCCTCTGGAGGTAGGACCATTATCACTGAGAGGCACTAGGGTAGAGGCCCAGCTCACCACACTCCTCTGAATGTAGCTGGAAGTGACCACGCTTTCCAGTGACGGCAAAGATAGCCAATGGAAGACTTTATATTTAATAAAATTTTTTTTATTGAAGTATGGTGACATGCAATGGTACATTAGTTTCTGGTAAAGCCTAGTGTTTCAACAATTCTGTATATTCCTCAGTGATTACCATAGTAAATGTAGTTACTATCTGTCACCATACAATGCTATTATAATACCATCGACTGTATTCCCTATGCCTTACATTTTATCATTATGACTATTCCATAACTGGAAACCTGTATCTTCCACTCCCCTTCACCCACTTTGCCCATCCCCCCGTACTCCTTCCCTCTGACAAGTATTAGTTTGTATTCTGTATTCATGAATCTGTTTCTGCTTTTTGTTTGTTTTGTTTTTAGGTTCCACATAAGTGAAGTCACAGGATATTTGTCTTTCTCCATCTGACTTATTTCACTTAAAATACTGTTTCGGTCCATCCATGCTGTTGCAAATGGCAAGGTCTCATTCTTCTTTATGGCTGAGTAATATTCCATTGTGAATATACCACATCTTCTTGATCCATTCATCTATCAATGGACACATAGGTTGCTTTCGTAATTTTCTATTGTAAATATTGCTGCAATAAGCATAGGGCTGTCTACATTTTTTTTTTTGAATTAGTGTTTTTGTTTCCTTGGGTAAATACCCAGTAGTGGAGTTACTAGACCCTAGGGTATTTCTATTGGTAATTTTTTGAGAAACCTCCATCCTGGTTTCTACAGTGGCTGCCCCAATTTACGTTCTCACCAACAGCGCACAAGAGTTTTTCAACCTATCCTCGCCAGTAGTTGTTATCTCGTCTTGATTCTAGTCATTCTGACAGCTGTAAGGTGATGTCTCATTGTGGTTTTGACTTGAATTTTCCTGATGATGGTGATGTTGAGCATCTTTTCATGTGTCTGTTGGCCATCTGTAGGTCTTCGGTGGAAACCTGTCTCTTAACATCGTCTGCCCATTTTTTAATCAGTTTTTACTTTTCTTTTTTTTCTTCTTTCTTTCTTTCTTTCTTTCTTTCTTTCTTTCTTTCTTTCTTTCTTTCTTTCTTTCTTTCTTTCTTTCTTTCGGTGTTGAGTTACTTGAGTTCCTTTTCTATTTTGGATATTAACCCTTATCAGATATGTCGTTTGCAAATAGTTTCTCACATTCAGTGGTTTACCTTTCTGTTGTGCTGATAGTTTCCCTCGCTATGCAAAATATTTGTATTTTGATGTAGTCCCAGTAGTTTATTTTTGTTTTTGTTTCCCTTGCCTGAGGAGACAGATCTAGAAGAATGTTCCCAAGGCCAGTGTCAAAGTTATCACTACCTATGTTTTCTCCTAGGAGTTTTATGGTCTCAAGTCTCACATTTAGGTCTTTGAGGGTATTTTTTTTAACGATGTAAGAAAGTGGTCCAGTTTTATTCTTGAGCATGTAGTTGTCCAGTTTTACCAGCACCACTGATGGAAGAACCTGTCTTTCCCACGTTGTATATTCTTGCCTCCTTTGTTGTAGATTAAGTGACCACATAACTGTGGATTTATGTCTGGACTCTCTGTTCTATTCATCTGTGTGTCTATATTTGTGCCAGTACCATACTGTTTTGGTTATTAGAGCTTTGTAGTATATCTTGAAATCTGAAATTGTGGTACCTCTAGGTTTGTTCTTTCTCAAGATTGCTTTGGCTATTTGGGGTCTTTTGTGGTTCCAGACAAATCTTAGTATTATTTATTCTAGTTCTGTGAAAAAATGCTGTTGGTATTTTGATAGGGATTGCACTGAATCTATATATTGCTTATAAGGGGTTCCATTTTCTTCACATCCTCGCCAGTATTTGTTATTTCTTGTTTTGATTCTAGCCATTCTGACAGCTGTAAGGTGATGTCTCATTATGGTTTTGACTTGAATTTTCCTGATGATGAGTGATGTTGAGCATCTTTTCATGTGTCTGTTGGCCATCTGTAGATCTTCTTTGGAGAAATTTCCATTCAGATCCTCTACCCATTTTTAATCAGATTATTTGTTGTTTTTGTGTTGAGTTGTATAAGTTCTTTATATATCATTGGAAGACTTTTTTTTTAAGTTTTTTTTTTAACATTTATTTATTTTTGAGAGACAGAGAGAGAGATAGAGCACAAGCAGGAGAGGAGCAGAGAGAGAGAGGGAGACACAGAATCCAAAGCAGGCTCCAGGCTCCGAGCTGCCAGTACAGAGCCCGACGCAGGGCTCGAACTCATGGACCACGAGATCATGACCTGAGCCGAAGTCGGCCACTCAACCAACTGAGCCACCCAGGCACCCCAGTGGAAGACTTTTTGTACTTAATGGGACACCAGGTGTATTAACCAACTTGGGCCGCCGTACTAAAAATACCATAAACTTGGTGGCTTAAACACCAAGAATTTATTTCTCCAGTTCTGGAAGCTGGGAATTTTAAGACAGAGTGACTGATTTGGTTCCTGATGAAAACTCTCCTCCTGGCTTATAGATGACCAACTTCTTTCTGCATCCTTAAAGGCAGAGAGAGAGAGTAAGTGAGAGAGAGAGAGCAATCGAGCACACTCTGGTCTCTTCCTCATTAAATAAGAACACTAATACCATCCTGGGGATCCCACCCTCATGATCTCATCTAAACATAATTATTCCCAAAGAACTCCCCTCCAGGGCTTCAACACAGGAATTTTGGGGAGGAGGAGAGACACAAACATTCAGTCCATAACCAAACCAAGTCTCTAGCCTAACTTTACTTTCTAAAGCAACCATCGTCTGTTGGAAGCTATTACGGTCTTCTGATATTAAAGGAGGATGTCTGAGTCCTGGCTTTAGGGGATAACTGGGAGCAAGAAGGACTAATAGGCCCTTTGTCCCTGGGTAAGTGCCTGGGGAGTCCTTAGATCTATTGAGGTGGGCAGGCCCTGGAAAGAGAATTTAGACTTGGGGCTCTTCTGGACAAGCAGAATCCAATCAGGTTATGTTTAAGGGGGTATACTGGAAGTTAGATCTGGGTTTGAAACCTGTTTCTGTCTTCTGGTAGATGTGTGACCCTGGACAAGTTACTCGTGGTGTCAACCTCAACATGAAAATAGGAAAGACCTCCTTCTTTGATGATAAGGAATTGTGACATCTTTAGTAAAGAGCTTTGTAGGATTTCAGGCATATGGTAAGAAGGTAATCCATTGAACTACTGTTTCTTACGTGATACGGCATCCTTTGAGGGCTTATTTTTGTGGGGAATGGCATTAGTCACAGTGGAGGCAACCTAGAACAGCCTTGTGACAAGGTACAGTTATATTTCAGCAAAAAGGGATGGGATGGGAGTTTTTTCTAGAAAGTAATTTAGGAAAACGTGCAAACTCTGGTTTGTCTTGCATGGAGTGTTTGAAACATGAAAGCAGATATCTTTATTTAACCCTGAATATGTAAGGGTATTGATTCTTCTTACTTCATACTGGGTCCCAAGGGACCTCTGAGTAAGGCATTATGACAGCCACACAATAGTCTTGATACAGCTGGAGGTGAATGCGATGGCCACCATGGTTTCACGGGTTTGTTATCTTATCCTTAACTAAGCCAGGTTAGAACCTATCACTGCTCTGCGTGAAAGGGACCTGGGACAAAAATTCATGTGATTCTCCCTGACCCACACTCTTTTCCTAAAAAGCAAATATTAATGTGTGGTTATCTGGATGGAAAAGAAGCAACCAGGCACTCTCATGCATACACATTGTCCAGGGAGAAACCACAGAGAAAAGTTGTTGGAATGTATTCAGTGAAAACATTTTGCTAGCTCAGAAACTTCTTGAACAGATCCAGCTTTCATACGGAAAGCAGCCCAGGATTCTTTGAGACAATCCTAAAGGTTGAGGAAGTTTCTGTTTTCTTCTATGGGCGTTGTTTTGCCAAAGAAGATGCCGGCTTTTTCTGCTTCCATCACTTCCTGGGCACTTTTTCAAGTGTGTTTTCCTTTATAACATTAAGGCAAGCACTTTTCTTACAATTGCCTTGTTTCATAAAGACGTTAGCACAATGTAAACAATAAGAGTACCAAATAGAAGGACTAAGGGGAAAGAAAAATAGTGAAAGTTACATATAGAAAATGTGTGCTCGCAGAAAGGAAATTTAGCTCTGGGCTTCCCAGAGACCAGGGCAAAGAGGAAAAATCTCTTTGGGTTACATGATTTTTAAAAATGAGTTTTCTTAGGAGGAGCTCGCTTGTCCCTGCCACTGGAGACAGAAGTATGTGTTCTCGAAGGTATGCATAAAGAGGCTATTCTGAGCTCTGATGATGAATTTCCTCAAATGCCCCACAGTGACTGCCACTGAATTATATAGGACTGCTTTATTGAACAGCCCTCATTGTTGGCATTTTGCCAAAGTTTAATTCTACAAAGGAAAAGAAAGAACCTCCAGGCAATTCTCCATTTATACTATTCATTTTCAACTGAACTTTTGCAAAATATTGAGCAGCAAAGAGGTGGAGGTCATCTCTCCTAAGTTCCTGGAATGCAGTTCTCTGCAGACCATAGATGCAGAGCCACAGGCTTGAACTTGGTCCATAAGCTGGGGCAGAGATGACATTCCTTTACAGATAGAAGAAGGAAAAGCAAAGGTATGGGGGCCGGAAGATAAGGCTGAATGTAGGGGTGCAAGTGCATCAAAGAAGAGGGAGAATGTTTGGGGAAGAAAAAAAAATAATCGTATTACCTTATGATAATTACTGTTAACACTTTGCTATGGTTCCTTCCCTTTTTTGTTTTCATCATGGGTAATAGCAACAAAATCAGAATTTACATACAATTTTGTATCACTTTTCATTTAAGCAGCATAGAATAAGCTATCATGGTTGATATTATTGGGGCCTATGTCGTGCTGTGATATACTCTCCTCCATGGTTTCCAGACCTTCCGTAAAATGTGATATGCCATGAGCCAGCGGTGCCTTGGGGGAAATGAGACGAAGCTGTTCAAATGGATTGGCAATGAGTAAAGCAACTGGTGGTGGCGGGGTGTGTGGGGTGGGAGTGGTGACATGAGTGGAGGGGAGGAACTCAGCAGAAACTGAGAATCAGAGGGAGGTCTGACTGTGAAATCAGAAGCCCCCTAGGGATTTATGACCTTCTGAGACGCCCCCCCCCCACCGCCCCGCTGAGAGAGGGATTGGAGGTTCAATTTCATGTGTATCTCGCGATGGAACAAGTGCATCTCCTATAGCACTTTATAAAATATACGCGTGCTTTTTCATAAAAAGAGATAGAACATTGAATGGGTCAAATAATGTGATAGAGTGGTACTCTTGGGCAAGTTTTTCTTCTTTCTTTTCTTTCTATTTATTTAAAAGACCATCTTTTTTTTTTTAAGTTTATTTATTTATTTTGAGAGAGAAAGAGAGTGTACGTGCCAGCGGGACAGGGGCAGAGAGAGAGAGAGAGAGAGAGAGAGAGAGAGAGAGAGAGAAATCCCAAGGAGGCTCTGCACTGTGAGCACAGAGCTCATCGCAGGGCTTGAACCCACGAACCATGAGATCATGATCTGAGCTGATGTCGAGAGTCAGATGCTTAATTGACTGAGCCACCGAGGCACCCCAAGTTTTTCTCTTTTATTTATTTATTTTTTTTAATGTTTATTTTATTATTTTTGAGACAGAGACAGAGCATGAATGGGGGAGGGGCAGAGAGACAGGGAGACACAGAATCGGAAGCAGGCTTCAGGCTCTGAGCTGTCAGCCCAGAGCCTGACGCGGGGCTCGAACTCACGGACCGCGAGATCGTGACCTGAGCCAAAGTCGGACGCTTAACCAACTGAGCCACCCAGGCGCCCCGTTTTTTTTTTTTTTTAAGTTGTTCTCTTTTAAATTAGGTTTTCCAGGTGTCCCTTTTGTTTCATGGTCAAGATTTGTCTTTTTTTTCCTGGGGAGAAAGGGGCCAAAAGTCACCTGTTGATTATAGAGGGAGACCCTGGCGTCTACATTCAAACTCGTCCTCATATGCAAACACATCCCAGCCATCGCTCACTCACCTTGTTCAGTTTTGCATTTCTTCCTCCCAGAAATACAACATTGCTGATGCTTAAATACAATCACAAATTCACTGAAGTCCTGTCTTGAATGACCTCTAGGTTCTGACATTCCTTTACTGTAGATTTCTTATTGCGTTTCTTTTTGAATTACCTTCCGTTCCCGGAAGGGAGACCTAAGTGCATTTTCTGAAATTGTGGTAGTTTTGTGCAGGCCAGATGCTGCGATACAATTCCACTGTCTCCAGGGACTGAAGTGCGACTATGAAGTCAAGAGGCTAACCTTTTTTCTTTTTATCATCTGTGGCTTATAGAAATCGGTCCCACTGTGAATGATTGCTTTGTTCTCTGACAGCCTTAAAAAGAACCGGGAGGGAATCTGTCAGTAGATTGTCTCAGACAATCCCTTTTGTAGTACAAGACTGTTTCTTCTGAGGAAATTCAACCAAATGTGACTTGGGCCATCTAAAATCTTCCTTTCCCAATCCACGAAGGCGAGTATTTGAAAAGACACAATAAAATTAGAACCTTTCTGTTGATTTAATTAAGCAGCTAGGATGGATGAGAGAGTAGATTTTGTCCTGCAGCTTCGAATTCTCCTCCGTTACCAGTGTTCAGTTAATGAAAGGAAACAATCAATACACGTTTGCAATGGTTTCCTCCCTCCAACATTGAAAATTTTTTAAGCCGCTTGTTTTACCAGTGGATGTCAAAGGCTTATGTATACAAAAAAAACTACAGTGACCTAACACCCGGCTTTTTTTTCTCATTCCAAAAAGGAACCGATTGTTGTGCATCTGGCACGTGTAGGATGTCACCAGGTAGAATGTTTACCGCCCATGCTTGTATGTCAGAAACGTAAATGCAGGAGAGGTGCTCCGTCATGGAAAAGGCCAATTTCCTGACACATGGACTCAGAGTGTAACGGTCAAGTGAATTTTCTTACTGGCTTCTACTCTAAATCCGGAGGGACACTGTGATGCTACGTTACAGGAACCAATTCGAAACGTCTGATGGGAGGTTCACGTGGTTACCAGGTCCTGCGATTCTGTGACCATCCATGGAATTTACTTGTGGCCTGTAATTCTCTTTTCTCCTTTGGGGCCTCAGGTAGCACTGTTTCTAGAAGGACTTGTCTGGGTCTGTCCCTGGATTCTAAGCATGTCCCTCTGTATTCAGGACTTTGAGAACATCTCCATTCTTCCTTTAGTTTAGGTACATGTGAGCAGTTAGATGGAGTTGGGTCTCAGTGTCCACTGATCACTGGGTTCATTAGCCTTCACAGAGCCCTTCACCATGACTGTTTCTTCCCTCCCTCTTCTGTTCCCATGGAGCCCTCACCTCCTATTGCCTCACTCTAGTTCTACCCCCTCTTCTTTATCCCCTGCCCTTCTTCCCTCCCTGTCATCTTTTTTTTTTTTGGGGGGGGGTGTGGTGTTTTCTTCTTTTTTTTAATTTAATGTTTTTTATTTGAGAGAATAAATATCTCAAGCAAGCTCTACACTCAGCACAGAGCTTGACATGGGGATCAATACCACGACCCTGGGATCACGACCTGAGCCAAAATCAAAAGGGGGAAGCTCAACCAAGTGAGCTACCCAGGCCCCCTGGTTTCTTCTTCTTATTTTGATATGTTAAAAAAAATAGAAAAGCACTGGGAATAACAATTTATTTCCACCACGCAGCATTTATAATCAACATTTTAAGCTCCAAATGTCACCTTTTAGATAAAACAAAAAATTACAGATAGAAATAAAGTTCTTTTTGATGCTTGGTCCCATATCCTTCCCTGCCTGTCCTGGAGGTAACCCTTACCAAGTGTGTGTTTCACTAATTCAAAGACTCATCCGATGGCCCTTCTTTGCACAGTCAGGTCAACTGGAGCTTAGCAGAAGGCTGTCCTCTTGCTTCTGTGAAGGTCCAGTTGACATGATCATTAGGTCCTGCATGCTAGACGGGACTCTATTTCAGAAGCAAATCGAATAAATGTCCACTTTTACCCAAACTGGGTGGGAAAATAAGCAGATGGAATGGCAAACTCATGAGGAAGAATCCGATGTAGGAGACTGTAGCAGGTGCAGCTGGCCCCTGGAGGCCGCAGGGCCTGTTTCTGGAGCTCTGTCTCCCCAGCCTCCCATCTGTGTAAGCAGCTAAATCCTTAATGACCTCTCCTAGTCTCCTTTCCATCCCAGAAGCCCTAGCTTGGGCCTTCAGCATTCCTGATGCCACTCTTTATTGTTGTCTTGTCTTCTTTGGGATTCAGATATCCACATTTCTAACCCTGGACTCCTGGCTGTCTCCTGATCCCCTGGTCGTGTGATGGTTTGACTTTGATATTCTTAAATGTACACCGTCCCCAGGCTCTGCTTGATTTAGTTGAAGAAACCCAGCAGTGGGCTTGATTCACTCTCTTTACCTCACACCCCCTAGTGGGCTTGGAGGGAGGGAGGGGCTGGTAATCCATCTGGCTAAGATGTGACTTTGCCCAGGATCTGCACGGCTTTGTTTCATTACTGCCAATTCTCAAGTCCTCGGGTCTAAGGGGGTACCCAGGAAGCAAGGCACCAAAATTCAGCACTGTCAGTGGCTCTGGAGCCTAGAGCCTAAGCTTCAACATCCCTTTTAACAGGCACCTGCAGCCTACCAGTGCCGATCTGGGAGGGAGGGAGTGGGTGTTGAGATTGGCCATGGTCCCAAGGTTCTCTTCTGGGTCTCCTTGTGGTGTTAAGCCTGGCACCTGACACCTGGGCTTCCCAGAACTGTTGGCAACACCGTGGAGCCCGAGACTGGTCATGCTGGGCCAGTGCTGGGTGTAGGTAGGGGACTTTCTCACTAGCTTGGCCACCTTTGTCTGCGTGTAGTGGTCAATTCACAAGCCGTTTTGTGACTTTCTTGAGGCTGTGCTCCTCTTAACCCTTCTTCTTCCAGCTTTTTTCCATTAATTTTTTTCTCCTTTTGCCTTGACTTATGGGTCCCTTTGGCTTTCTCCTGCTCCATCTGGTTACCGTGTCCTCTCAGCTGGTGAATTGTAGACGCACATAAAACGGGGAAATAGAAAATATTGATCAGCCCTGTATAAAGCCTGCCAAAATTTTCATCATCCCTTCACACTTTTCTCAAAAACCAGGGAAATAATATGGTGGGTAATAGGCTCCCCAACAGGCATCTGAGATGCAGGACTCAGGCTGTCAATTGTATTTGGTTTGTGGGGGTGGGGGTGGGGGGATTCTATTTAGAGTCTCTGATTAGATAATGTTACTAAAGAACAACCCTGTTTTTGCATGTACCATTTTTAGTGGGTTTTTTTTTTTTTTTATTCTGTATCTCCCCAGTGATGAAACTTGCGGTCCATGAGGAAGAGTACTTAAACCACTTTTTCTCTGTGCTGTAATGGCATCTCTTTTCAAGGTTAAGATACAGTGTTCGAGGACCCTCTCCCCGTCCCCGCGCCCCATACTTTTTTAAGGGAAACAAACTGAACAACATAAAACATCAACGCAAAACAAAACTTTCTTCATCCTCCTAGAAATTAGAACATGCTCAGAAATCGAAGTACCAGCCAGACCTCTCAGGGAGCCCCTCTTCCTGAGAGCGGAAGGAATACTGGGTCCAGCGACACTGGCTGGCTCTGGCATTTACCAGCCCGGGGAACAGAGACAGATCAGGTAACCCCTTTGAACATCAATTTTCTCATGTGTAAAATAGGAGTAGATGAAACAAGCCTATCTTTGGTTGCTGGAATAAGCAGATGTAGTGTGTAAAATGTGCTTAGCAGAGAGGGTGGCATAGAATCAGCACTCTGGTGTGATTGCCTCACGATTACTGTTCTTCCTCTACGTCCTCTCCTTCTCTTCCTCCTTGTCTAGTCAGTGGTTCAAAACATGGCTCTGTGATGGGACTGCCTGGGGTTGACCTTGGATCCAACTGTAGTTATGTCACCTGAGACAAAACCTTCCACTTTGCTGAAGTTATTTCTGTACCTGGGAAAGGTGGTGGTGGTGGTGATGATGATGATGAGAAGGAGGAGGAGGAGGAGGAGGAGGATGACAATAATGGTGATAGTCTAACCCAAGTTCATTTCATGTTTTTTTTAATGAAGTTGAGTCTAGAGCGTCATGAATGTCCAATAACTGTTGTTATAACATGATTAATATTCTCTCAGTGATCAAAGTCTTAGATCCCTGCTGAATTTCTGGGGGTGTGAGCAGACTTGAGGTGGGCATAGGGTAAACTGCTTATAAGGTTTAGATGAGCAGTCAGTGACGTTTCACACAAGACCTACTGTCTTGATTTGTTCATTTAAATTTAAGTGAGTCTCAAGCGATCGCTAGGGTCCCTTTAATTCTATCTAGTACAGCCCCCACTTCACCCCCAACCACTAGGATGATGACAGAGAAATGGAGATGCCTTATGTCCCCTTCACGGAAGCTGCTGCTGAGGGGTTGGGAGGACGGGAGCCGCTGGTCCTGCAAGGCAGCAAGTAAGGTCTTTTTTTCCTGGACTTCTGCACATCCCTTCACTTCTCCCTCCAACATGTAAATAGACATGAGGAGGGTCACCCCTTGCGGCATGGCCCATCAGCCCATCCGTTTGCTGTTTTAGAGTTAGTGGGAGTTAACTGACATTTGTTTGAAAGCAAAGAAGGGACCTGAGGTGGGTCCTGGGGAGCAGCGTTGGTGCCAGAGTGTAGAGCAGGTGATACCCAAAGACCAACAGCCTATTTTATAGGATTTACTGAGCTCATTTGCACTCAGCTTCTTTGCTGGGACTGCCTAGGATACTATCTAGAGCCCACTGTCTTCACCCTTAACAATTGCAGACTCTTTAACCATCCCTGGCCTTTAGATTGGCCTCTTCTATGCACTAATTTGCCTGAACTGAATCCATGTAAACTAATGTTCCTCTGTGTGTCCAGTGATAACTACACACTTCCCCCCCCCTTGAGCATATTGAAGTCTCCTGGCTTCAACAGTAGCTCAAGTCTGGTTCTCCCAAACCACTGAGAAGCAGCCCTTTTTTTGGAAGGTTGATAAGCAAGTAGCAAGGGGTCCCCACCCTATAATGCCAGCAACGTAGCCAGCTTCCTTTTCTACCATTTCAGCCAACATGGCACCAGCCATCTTCCTCTGTAACGTCGTGACTCAGACTGGACTCTTGTCCACACCCTACAGAGCTTGTGCATATTTTCTGAAGTGGTTTAAATTAGGGGGTTATAGAAGTCATTACCCCAAGTCATCAAAACAGCAATTAACTCTGTAACCATGACATTAGGCCAGCTGGTGCCCTGGGGAAATGTGCAGTTCGAGGCCACTGCTATAATGTGCTTGCCTCAGCCCTGAGCTTCCGTGAGACAAAACTACACATTCCAAATATTGCAAGTATCATAAATAGTTCAGTTCAGAGGGGGCAGTGAACTACCTCTCTTTTTTGGGGAAACAGTCATGGGAACACAAGAAGGGAAGCAAAAAGAGTATCCAGGTCTGGGAGAACACCTTTATAAATGCATATCCACGGGGGCGCCTGGGTGGCTCAGTCAGTTGAGCGTCTGACTTCAGCTCAGGTCATGATCTCCCAGTTTGTGGGTTTGAGCCCTGCATTGGGCTCTGCACTGACAGCTCAGAGCCTGGAGCCTGCTTTGGATTCTGTGTCTCCCTCTCTCTCTGCCCACCCGCCCACCTCCTGCTGTGTCTCTGTCTCTCTCTCAAAAAATAAACCATTAAAAAATTAAATTAAAAAAATAAAAATAAATGACTATCCACAGCCTTCCTGTTACTATTTATTGTATCACGGATTACCTAAACATATTTAACATGTTAAGAATCAGTTATGGTTAAATTTCTCCCAAGAGGTTAATATGTTTGGCAACAGCATAATAGAAAATTGGCCTGAGCTCATCAGACATACTGTAGAGAGTTCCATTCCTTTAAAATTATATTTTTGAAGATTAAATTATACTTGTTATAAAATAGAAGAGCTAATTTTGTAAAGGAGCTGTGGAAACTTTCTTACAAAGTATTTTGAGTACTTCCTTTCCCACTTACTTGACTTGATCATTTCATGATGAAAAAACATGATCATTTCTTCTTCAAACCAGAAGCCCCTCTACTTAGGGAACGTAGCAGTAATCTAGGGGTTTCTAACCAAATAAGGATCCCACAAATACTACAACCAAAGGCTTTGAAAAGAAGCGCTTTTCCCTCCAGGTTGTAAAATCACTATGTGTACATGTTTGAAAAAATATTGAAAAGTATAAAAACGTAAGTACTGCTAAGGTAATCCCATCATGAGACTATTGTTAATACTCTGATGTTAATACTTTAGTGTGTTTGCTTTCCTGTGTTGTGTGTGTGTGTGTGTGTGTGTGTGTGTATTTTTCACATAACCAGCCCATATATACACTTTCATCCTAACTTTAGATACATCTCATTGGTGGCTGCTTACTTGTGAAGGTTTTCACTGAAGATGTTTTAACACAAATGTGTCAGACTGTTTAATTACACCCATTATTGGATCTTGTCAACAACAACTAATGCTGCAGTGAACATTTCAGTAGATTAATCTTTGATTCTCTGCCCATTTCGTTGGGATCTGATTTTAGAAAGGGAATCGACTCGTTTAGGCATCTGACATCTTGCCAAATTGTATTTTAGGCAGATGATACTAATTTTCACTCATCAGTGTTCATGTGTGCTCTGACTTAACTATATCCTCAATGCCATGGAGTATTATTTTTTGATCCAATTTTTCATTTTCTTTTTTAACGTTTTCTTTTTAAATGTTTTTAATATTTATTTAGTTAGTTTTTGAGAGAGAGAAAATGTGCGTGCACGCGGGGGAGGGCAGAGAGAGAGGGAGAGAGAAAATCCCAAGCAGGCTCTGTGCTGTTAGCGCTGAGCAAGATGTGGGTCTCGAGCTCATAAACCATGAAATCATGACCTGAGACAAAATCCAGAGACAGAAGCTTAAGAACTGAGCCACCCAGGGGCCCGGATCCAATTTTTCTTAACTATAACTTCGCTTTGGAATGGATGCAGGAGGCTTAAATAAACAAAGAAACAAAATGGGCCTATTCCTGAGCTCTACCCTAGACCAGTTAAATCAATTTCTGAGGAGTTGGGGGCCAAAGCATCTGACAATTTCAAAGCCCTAAAATGAGTCTAGTTAATAGGCTGTGGCACCTGGGTGGCTCAGTTTGTTGAGTGTCTGACTTTTCATTTTGATTCAGGTCATGATCCCAGGATCATGGGATCGAGCCCCGCAGCGGGCTCTGTGTTGAGTGTGGAACATGTTTCAGATTCTCTGCCCCTCTCCTGGCTCATGCTATCTCTCTCTGTCTCTGTCTCTGTCTCTCTCTGTCTCTTTCCATCTCTCTCTCTCAAAAAAAAAAAAAAAAAAAAACCCAAAACTTGGCTAATTGTGTAAATGAAAACTATTTCCAAGCCCTTTTACATCAAAGCACATTAAACTCTAAGTAGTGTATGTTTGCCTTGAAAAACATACTGTGAAATTACGGTCCTGGCCAAAGTATTTTGCTCCAAGTGGATTTCTATATACTTGGAAAAAAATAAGCCACTTCTGCTTGATCTGACCTGACCATCTCACCAATTAACTTTTAGAAAAGTTTTCTAGGTTGTTTTTCCCCTTTTTCCCATTTCACTTCTAAACTTTCTGTCTCTCAGGTGCTTTTAGAAGTAGTAAGTTTCAGTTACCTTGCCTTTCTCATCCGTATTCACATGTTCTATTTATTTTCACATTTTCGATACCAGGCCGTGCATTGTCAGTGCGAGGGCTTTTACTGTGTCTTACTGCCACATTTATCTTCCCGTCTTATTTGTTGTTTGGAAGATAAAAATGCTAAAGACTATAAATAGCCCAATAAAAATACTAAAAAAAGCCCTATAAAGAGTTTGGCCTGCCAAGTTTGATGAAGCTTCTGGCATTTCTGGATCCTGCTTTTGATTGTATTTGTGCGGGAAACCCTTTACTCTCTCCCTGTTAGGGTCAGCTGATGTGAAATATTCTGCTCTTTGGTGAAATATTCTCCTGTGTGACCGAAATCAGGGAAGGCAGTGTTTCTTTGCCACCTCTAGCGATCTTACCTCAAAGTCTGATAATCTCTGTCAGGGCTCTGATTTCTTGTTTCTGTCTTGCCCCTGGTGTCACCCTTCACTCTTCTCCAGGACAGTTTCCTTTCCCACTTCCCCATATCCTTGCAGCAAAAAGTGGCCATGTGACACAACTTTGTCCAATTGCATATGAAAAAAACTTTGCTGACGGTTTGGGGCAAGAGTCTCATTTTCTGAATGAGGGCACAGCGATAGTGGAACACTCCCTTACTGCCAGCCTTGAATTCTGATGCGATGCCTGGATTTGGGCGGCCATCTTGCAACCGTAGGGTACCAGACCCAAGAGAAAGACCAAGAGAAGAGCAGAACACAGGTTGTGCTGTATTTGAGCTGGTGAACTGGTACTAATCATGGCCTGCCTCCAGCCTTCCTTTGGGAAGAAAACATACTCTAGTTGAGTCAGTGTTAGATGGGCTTTCTCTTACTGTCCGCGGAAAGCGTTCCTGATGACTATTGCTTCTCGAATGTTAGTCAAGATCACCTTTAGCCACAGACCATAGCTTGCTGTTTCCATTTTGTCCACAGAACAGCTGAATTATAAAGGTCAAGACCATTCCTAAACTAGGGAAGGATGAGCGATCTCATTACCTCCTTTTTATTCTCTTCTCCCTTGGGTAATGGTGAAATTTGGGCCAGTTCTTGGACTAAGATCCAAGGAAAGTCTCCGCTTTGTCGTCTGTTTCTGATTGTGTTTTTGCCTGTGCTGGTAGGTCAGCTTGCTTCAGGCTAAAGCTATTTAGGCTAATTCAAAGAGAACAACATGGGGAGTTATTATGTGTACTAACTTCTCCAAGCTTTTCCCTTTGATATCAGGCCCATAAACACACGTGGTAGTACCTTGCCCCCTATATGCTATTGTTTCTTGTGGATTCTCATCTTCTGCAATCCTGGTAGAGTGAGGAGGTTGATATCTAAGGCAGAATATCAGTACCTACGGTTCTAAATATCCTCTGTAATACTCTCATTTTGACACAGTTTCTCTCACCCTGATTGATTGAAACAGTTTTGGTAATGAATGCAATTTGAGGTTACGTCTATTCATTCTATTCTGCCAAATGTTATGCCGGTGCCTTAATTGGTTTTGTTAGAGTGAGCTGGAAGCCTGGGGTCTATAAAGCAATTAAAATCTTTCGGCATTTTGCATTAATCACTGAAGCATCATAAATTCTTGATTGGCTATGTGATGTACATATTTACCGAACGTAAGTAGATAGGATTTATGTGCATTCAGCTGGGGGTTGGCCAAGAAAATGCAAGGATGTGTGAGGTTAAAGAGAAATCTATCAAATGTTCAGTCGTTGCTACAAGAGCTAAGAGCTGAATTAAGTGGGAGAGCTGAATAAAGGTACATTGAACCTCTTTCCTCTGCTCTGAGTCATTGTTACAAGCTTTACTGATTTCAAATTTCTGGCCAAGTGATTTTTGGATAGGTTTTGCACTGTTTTCTATCTGTTCACTATTTGTTCCTATTAAATGTGTAGGCATTTATAGAACTGGTCAGTATTTTGCCTCTGCACCTAGATTGTCATAAGGCTATAAAAGTATAATTAAAAAGTTAGGTACTGGGGCACCTAGGTGGCTGAGTCCATTGAGCACCTGACTTTGGCTCTGGTCATGATCTCATAGTTCCTGAGTCCGAGCCTTGTGTCGGGCTGTGTGCTGACAGCTCGGAGCCTGGAGCCTGCTTCAGACTCTGTCTCCCTCTCTCTCTGCCCCTCCCCCACTTGTGTTCGTTCTCTCTCTCTCTCTCTCTCTCTCTCTCTCTCTCTCTCTCTCTGAAAAATAAGTAAACATTAAAAGAAATTAGGTATTTCAAGTTCTGGGCTTGAACTGAAATTAAGAAACAAAGGCACTGGTTTATTTGTAACCAGGAATTATCAAATTGATCTTCTTGTTCAAATATAACATGATTAGACCCTGAAAGCAGCTATGAAAAAGAGCTTAATTCATATTACTTACTCACTGGAGCATCTCCTTCACAGAGCCTGGTCACCGCGATCCAGCTCCATCTGATTGGAAGAGATTGCTCATGGGCAGAAGGAAGCCTCTGAGGAATGTTATTTACTAGCAGAGTGCCCGGGAAAAGGTTGTGGAGGAAAACCCAGGCAGGTCCTTTGCTCACTGACATATGAGATCGTGTAGCGACCTTTTCCAGAGAGAAGGCTCTGATTAATGAGAATCTTTCCTTTGAGTTCAGTCATTCACTTTCAGCTTCCTTTGTGGCCAGACACCTGGGTGTAAGCTTCAGCCACCTGACATCTTGATTTTAAATATATAGAAGAGATTTCTCTGGTCTACCCTGCATGCTGGGCTTACTGGTATAGTCTCTACCCATTTCCAGGTGATAGCGGGCTCAGTTGTCTGTACAATCAGGACGTGGGTGGAGGAGAATATATCCCTTTTTGACTCTTCATGTCCTTGGAGAGATGTTCCGACTCCTCATCATTCCAAGGGGGAACCAAAAAAATCAGACTTTATTCTAGAAATCAGCTGTCAAACCTTGAAATCCCCAAAGGTCAGGCTGGGGGGTGACAGTGTTCAACTGCAAAGGGGTGGTGTTCTTGCTGCTAACACTGTAGCCACTAATGAGGCTTCTCCATATTCTTAGGAAGTAGGGGGAATCTTGCGCCTTTACAGACAGAGGGCCAAGAGAATGAAATCTCTCCTTTGTGGTGGCTCTCATTCAGACCCCACTTGGAGTTCTCGTTCAGGCTCTTGGTCTTTGTTTCTGGCTTGCCATGGAGGAAAACCGGCCGAACTCCATCACTCGGTTGGGCTTAGAGCTCTACCCTCTTTTTCCGAGTTTCTCCTTGTTAATTCTCAGCCCTGACAACCTCCAGTGTGGGAAGACTCGAGAAAATCCACACAGGCCTCAAGCTAGGAGGATCAGAACAACAACAACAAAAAAAGTTACCATGGAAGCTAATTATGGGTTTTTAATTAATTGTTCCAATTAGCCCCTCTCTTTTCAGTGATGCTACTCTATAACCATGTCAGCTGGGATGCTTCTGGAAGTAGAACTTGCTATAATGGTCAGGTACTCCCCAATTAAAACTCTTAGTCTGTGCAATTAGCTTTCTTCATGCTTTGGTGACAGCCCCTGGGTGGGAGGTGGGGGCATGTGTGACAGCGGTAGGGATGCGGTCCAGCCACCACTAGAATGAAGTTCGTTTCCATTCCGGTCATCCTGATAGCAGGCAGACATCAGAAACGTCAGGGATCTGAGATCGTACAACTAACGATGGCTTAATTTTACAAGACCTAGCTTTTCCCCTTTGTGTATCGAATTTGTTACTTAAAATTTGACAAATAATTAAAAGCAGTGGGCCCTGAGAACAACAATGGCTTTTAAGAATAAGCTCTGGAAGCATCTTTCATATGCTATTGATAGGAACGTTTGCGATGAGTAGATTTA
Organism: Felis catus; assembly: GCF_018350175.1. Classification (NCBI taxonomy): domain Eukaryota; kingdom Metazoa; phylum Chordata; class Mammalia; order Carnivora; family Felidae; genus Felis; species Felis catus. The sequence continues at coordinate 8,832,259 of NC_058380.1, forward strand.
TTTGCTCATTGCAGCCAGGCTTCCTTTGGGATCAGAAATGAGAAAGATGAAGTTAGGTGAGGTTTAGTTACATACCTGGGACGCATGGAACAGTTTCTCCCCCAAAAGGCAATGGCTTTGAAGAAATCATTCCTTTGACGCTTGGCTCTCATTTTTATGTTTTATGTTGGTTTCATCGCTTCTTTGAAAGCATTTGTTTTCTTTTTCTTGCTTGCTTGCTTTCCAACAGCTGCCTTAAAAAATATTCTTTTTGTTTGCCTTTTAGCAGTTTTACTATGATTTGCCTGTACATGGGAATTTCTTTATTTTATCCTACTTGGAATTCAGAGGGCTTCTGGAATACACAACTTGTTGGTTCTCATCAATTTGGAAAATTCTCAAGACACTGTTTTTTCAAAGTTCTTTGGCCTCATTTTTTTTTCCTCTCCTTTCCTTCCAGGATTCCAGAAGAATGTTAAAACTTCTCTGTTTTCTACCATCTTACCATCTTAAAAAAATATTTCTTGGGGCGCCTGAGTGGCTCAGTCGGTTGAGCGTCTGACTTTGGCTCAGGTCATGATCTCACGGTTTGTGGGTTCAAGCCTCACGTCGGGCTCTGTGCTGACAGCTCGGACCCTTGAGTCTGCTTCGGATTCTGTGTCTCCCTCTCTTTCTGCCCGCCCCTCCCCCACACTCTGTCTCTGTCTCCTTCAAAAAAATAAACAAACATTAAAAAAAATATTTCTCAACTTTCTCCTCCCTTTCCCTCCCCCCCTCCCCCCGCATCTGCCCTTTCCCTGCTTGCATGCATGCTCTCTCAAAGAAAGAGAAGGAAAAAGAAGGGAAGGGAAGGGAGGAAGGAAGGAAGAAGGGAAGGAAGAAAGAAAAGGGAGAGAGGAAGAATTGAAGGAAATTGAACTGTAATGTATAATGATTACATAGGATTTAATTGATGTCTGTGTCTACCAGGAGGAATTTATGGATCACTGTTTCTGCAAAATGCTTGTTTACCATCAGATTCACTCCTTGCTCCTTTGCCTCTTTGGTTTATATCACAGGCAGAGGCTCTCTCACTCTTTGGCTTCCAAGGAGGTGGGAGCCAAAGGAGCCGCTGGTGAAAAACAGGAGGGCAAGACTAGGGATCACAGAGGAATCAGGGTCTCCTCGCCTGTCTTTTTGTTCCTTTGGTGTCTGTGACAGTAGCTGTGCCTCCTGTGTGGTTCCAGCTCTTACCGGAAGGCCCTGGCTTCTGGCCTGTGGTAACACCACTGTCCCATGGTCTCCCTGACCCCAAAGAGAGTGGGGTTGCTAACTTGTGCCTTCTTCTACTTGGCTTCTCAACCCTTCTATAACCCTCTAAGCTCCTACCATGTCTTGACCCCCACTATTTTAAAGACCCAGTTCAGTTACTTCATCTGTCTGTGGATGTTGCTATAGTATGATGTGTATACAATGCAGTCCTTGCCCTCAGGGAAGGTATAATCTTGACAAGGAACAAAAGACATCTCTATAGGAAGAAACAACAGATGACCTTGTGTTATGTGTCGGCCTTAATGACTTACATGAGAAGGCCACGGGAGCTCAGGGAAAGGAGAAACCCCTGGAACTCTCATGACCTTTCCATGGAGGGTGAGCTGGGCTCTACAGGATGTGTGATGGAATAGGATAGAAAATGCTGCAGGTGGCGGATCAGATCAAAGAACTTAAATAAGAAATTCTGGGGGAAAAAATCCTGTTCAAAGTCGTCGTGGAAAAGTAGCTTTTGAAATTATTTTCCACTCACGCTAAAGTCACGTATGAGTGATTGGGTGATTCTTAGGCATCCTTTGAAAAATCTTTAAATATTGAAACGCCTTCAGAACTGTATGATGTGATGGCATTTTCAACCTCACTTTACATATTTGGCCTTGCTGGTCCATAAACTTGAGCTTCCCTAGAAATGACCCCGTCATTCCCTGCAAACAAGCTGTGTTATTTCAGATGCTACCACCAGACAAACAGTTGAAAACTGAGCAATAAATGATAGCCAGAAAGCTTTTGAGCAATTACATGCATGTCTTACAGTGACGGTTCATGATGGACGTGTGATTAGATGCTCTTCCCAAGGGAGGATGTCACTGTCCTTTTGGCTAGACTGAGGTATCTGGAATAAGGTAGGAAATTGAAGGTATTCTGTGAAACCAATGACCTGGATGTGGGTTGTGAACTCTGTGGCTGATTTTCCTGTGCTGCCACACCATGCTGGAAGCCAGTGCTGGGGATCCCCGTGCCTCTCTGGCGTCTATTGTCAAAACATAGGAGCAGGGAGGAGTGTTTAATTTGGAGTCAAGTCTGAGTTAGAAGCCTCTCTTTGATCCTCTTTGGCTATTTGATCTTAGGTAAAAAAAAAATTGAACTTGGTGAGTTTTGCCTTCCACATCTGTAAATTAGGAAGAAGAATGCCACGTGTTAAGAGGCTGTTGGAATAAATTAGGGGAAAGTGCACAGCAAACCGTCTCACGCATGTAGCTATTTCATGCCCGAGTGTCTGTCAGCTGCCCTACTGTGTGAGCTGCTGTGCTCGACCAGGTTATACAATTCGCTGAGGGACACAGTAGACGCTTCCACATGTGATCTTGTGCTTATCACAGAGACGAGAGAATCCATCATTTTCTTTCTTGCGTGTCTTAATTTTCATTTTTCAATTGCCACTCCTAAAATTCCGGCACTTGGCCCACAGAATATTTGTATTCATCCTACATATGGCCCACATGACGCACTTGGCTCTGCTCCAAAGGTGGAAGTTGAAGTAAGTAAATGGTCTCTTTATTTGCTTTCTAACTAAGCTCCATTTCCTTTCCTCTCTCTTACATCCTGGAGCCCTCATCCTAGACACATGGCAGAAAATGTACATGAAATAACAAGTCATGACTTGCAAAGCACATTTTTTTTTTCCTCTTCAAGGCCTTATTAGCAACTGATAATCTTAAAATGTCATCTCCTCAGCAGGCTCCTCGTCGGGTATTCCTTGACCCCATTCTCTTGAGCACCCTAGCCTCTCATTGGTAAGCTGTCTGCTAAAAACCTTAGGAAAAAACATCTCAAGGGACCCTTGCAAACTACTAGCTCCCACTACTCAGAAAACTGGTCCGAGGTCAGATTATGTCCTCTGAAAATAATAATAGCCTTTTACAATTTCTGCTTCTCTTGTCATCTAACCATAGTAGTAATACGTTTGACATGAACTGCATACTAATCATTTTTATTATTTCAGAGGTTTTATGACAACAGCTCTCCCTGGCCCCCCCCCCCAAGATTCCCCAACTCCCAACCATCTAAAAATAACGTCTTCACTGTATCCTTGAAGATGAAACAAATGCTAGCATACACATTTTCCCTTGGCTCTCCACCCCACCCCCACCACAGCTGAAAGTCAGAAGATAGCATGGCCTCTCACACGAACTCTTGTCTCTTTGAATTCAAGAGCTTTAAAAGTCTTCTCTTAGCTCAGACAGTTAGAAGGACAATTAAGCACTTTCTTCGTCTTTCCTGAAATGAAGAAACAAAACCCACCAAATCACGGTCTGTGCTTTTAACTTGGTAAACCAACTTTGAGCGATTAGCAGCCTTGGAAACAAATGTAAATACTGAACGTCTGCGTGCCAAATTTAACTGGGAATTTGAAAGTAAATAGTGAAGATACCAGAGCAGTCAAAATAAATGAAATAGCACCCGTGGATCACATTCAAACTTTTATTTTAAGCAAAAATTGATCAAGCAGTTCACGGCAGATTGGAAGCAATGAACCCAAAATGGAAATGTGGTCCCCCCGTGGCTCAGTCAGCTCAGCCGCCATAACAAAATGCCACAGGCTGGGGAGCTTCAACAGCAGACATTTATTTCTCAGAGTTCTGGAGGCTCGGAAGTCCAAGATCAAGGTTGGTTGACTTGGTTCCTGGTAAGAGCCTGCTTCCTGGCTTGTAGCCTCCTGTCTTCTCACATGGCTTGTTCTCTATGTGCGTGTGAGGGGAGAGAGGGGAGAGAGAAAGAGAGAGAGAGTGAGCGAGCAAGCGAGAGCACACAAGCTTTGTGGTATCTTATAAGAATACTAATTCCATCATGGAATCCCCATCCCCATGACCTTATCTAAACCTAATTATCTCCCAAGGGGCCCACTTCCTCATAACGTTACATTGTTGGTTAGGATTTCAGCATATGTATGGTAGGGGGACAGTATTCATTCCACAGCACCCTCTAAAGTCACAGAGAGCAGGAACAGCCAAAGAAAGCATAAATAAGGCCTTCAATGGGGAGTGATCAAAGAAAAAACTAATACAACATTTTATTTTTAAGAGAGACCATTTATTTATGGAGAATGTCACTTTGTGGAGGTCAGTGGCTCCTGAGGGCATCATGATTGCTAATGTTCATAGTAGTGAGTCTGATTCATTAAGAAAAGTATGAAGGGTCTTCAGAGAGTTCTATTTAAGAAGTAAGAAGGTACAGTACTCTATTTTAGAATGATTTTTGTCAGTATACTTTAAATATTGGCTTGTCCACAGGTGGCAATCAATCATGTGAAATACCCATTAATGTGAAATGGTTTTTTATTGATGTATAATTTACATATAATATTACGTTAGCTTCAGATACATAACATAGTGATTCAATATTTATATATTATGAAATGATTATCGTGAGTCTAGTTATCATCTGTCACCATACCAAGTCTTTACATTATTTATTATTGACTGTATGCTCTGTATTGTACGTTACATCCCCGTGTGTTCTGTATTTTCTAACTGGAAGATTCTACCTCTTAATCCTCTTTACCCATTTTGTCTAGCCACCTCCCCTCTGGCAACCATCAATTTGTTCTCTGTATCTAGGAGTCTCTGTTTTGTTTCATTGGTTCATTTGTTTTGTTTTTTAGATTCCACATATGACTGAAATCCTATGGTACGTGTCTTCCTCTGTCTGACACGTCACTTAATATAATACTCTCTAGGTCTGTCCATGTTGTTACAAATGATAAGATTTCATTCTTTTTTTATGGCTTAGTAGTATTCCATGGTGTGTGTGTGTGTGTATACACATATACACATATATATGTATATACATACACACACAGACACACACACACACACAACTTATTTATGCATTCATCAATCTATGGGCATTTAGGTTACTTACACATCTTGGCTCCTGTAAGTGATACTGCAGTGAACATAGGGGTGCATGTATCTTTACGAATCAGTCTCTTTGTTTGCTTTTCATAAATACCCAGAAGTGGAATTGCTGCATCACATGATAGTTTTATTTTTGACTTTTTAAGGAACCTCCATACTGGTTTCCACGGTGGCTGCACCAGTTGACCTTCCCACCAACAGTGCACAAGGGTTCCCTTTTCTCCACACCCTCACCGACCTGGCAATTGCTTGTCTTTTTTGGTAATAGTCATTCCGACCCATGTGAGGTGGTATCCCACTGTGGTTTTGATCTTCATTTCCCTAATGATGAATAATGTTGAGTATCTTTTTATGTGCCTGTTGACCATCTGTATGTTCTCTCTGGGGAAAAAAAATTGTCTATTAAGGACCTCTGCCTAGTTTTGAACTGGATTGTTTTTTATTGAGTTGTACGAGTTCTTTATCATTTTGGATGGTAACCCTGTATCGGATATGTTGTATATAAACGTCTTCTCCCATTCAGTAGGCTGCCTTTTCATTCCATTGATGGTTTCCTTTGCTATAGGAAAGCTTTTTAGTTTGATGCAGTCCCATTTGTTGATATTTGCTTTTGTTGCCCTTGCCTGAGGAGACAGAATCAAAAATTGACTTTGAGATTGCTTTTGTACGTGGTCTAAGAAAGTGGTCCAGTTTCATTTTTTTGCACATGTTGCTGTCCAGTTGTCCCAACATCATTTGTTGAAGAGACTGTCTTTTCCTCATTATATATTCTTGCCTCCTTTGTTGTAGATTAATTGACCAAATGAGCGTGGGTTTATTCCCGGCCTCTTTATTGTGTTCTATGTGTTTGTTTTTTTGTGCCAATACCATTTTGATCACTGTAGCTTGGTAGTATAATTTGAAATCTGGGGTTGGGATACTTTCTCAAGCTTGCTTTGGCTCTTTGGGATCTTTTGTGGCTCCAGACAAATTTTAGGATTCTTTGTTCTAGTTCTGTAAAAGATACCATTGGTATTTTGATGGAGATGGAATGGTCTGTCTTCTAAAACCTGATAAGTCTCACATATTGACAAACATTTTTAAAAAGTATGTTCTAGGGTGTCAGTAGCATGAGCATGCCATTGTCAAGGAAGAATTTCATTTTTAAAATTTTTTTTCAACGTTTATTTATTTTTGGGACAGAGAGAGACAGAGCATGAACGGGGGAGGGGCAGAGAGAGAGGGAGACACAGAATCGGAAACAGGCTCCAGGCTCTGAGCCACCAGCCCAGAGCCTGACGCGGAGCTTGAACTCCCGGACCGCGAGATCGTGACCTGGCTGAAGTCGGACACTTAACCGACTGCGCCACCCAGGCGCCCCAAGAATTTCATTTTTTTAAAAAAATTTCTAATGTTTATTTTTGCGAGAGAGAGAGAGAGAGAGAGAGAGCACGAGCGAGCGAGCAGGGGAGGGGCAGAGAGAGAGGGAGACAGAGGATCCCAAGCAGGATCGAACTCATGAACCGTGAGCTCATGACCTGAGCTGAAGTCGGATGGCCAGTCGACTGAACCACCCAGGCACCCCGAGGAAAAATTCCTTTCAAACTGAATTATACAAGAGCTAACACAATTAGCATTGATATTTCAGTCATTGAAAACAACCCATCAGGTTCTCCACTACTTTGCACCATGGTTAAAAAAAATTTATCACAATGCCTTCTTATCCAAGCATGTCTGTGCATGCATGACAAGTCTTAGTGTCCTTTAATTTAAAGGTGATACTGCAAACCGGGGGTTAGATAGAATAGAGGACTTATGTTTGACCACAGTTCTTAGACCTGAGCCAAAAAACAATAATTTGCTGATTTGTCTGCCCTTTGTCTTAGTGCCTTCTCTCCTGTTAATAGCCACCTCCTGGACTCAATAGCCAAATTTCCCTTCTTACCGCCTGCCATACTTACCAAATAATCAACATTCATCACCACAATGAGGCTTATCTTGCCAAAAGTCCAGGATACTCGAAGTCATTTGGCTATAGTTTCTTACATCAATCCCTACAGTAGAGCTGGCTTGGCCAATGGGAACATAATAATTAACATCCCTTGGCAAAGGCTCCCCATTCTCTGGATGGTGTTTATAAAGACACAGGCAGCTTCTGACTCCATAATTTTCTTTTTATATATGTCTTCATGTTGGAGAAACCTCCGTTTGGCTGCCACATCCCTTCTTTGGCCATATGAAAAGTTTTGAAGTCTGGTCTCATCTTACTGGCAGTGGTACTGGATTGTCTTGTTAAGGTGACACAGCAGATCTTGGTTATGAAGGATTCTGCCTTGATTTTAGAGTTTATGCCTGGGTGTAATCTTTTTCGTTCTGATCTGTGTTCTTGAGGAGGATGCCGCCCTGTAGTATTCCCAAATCAACATGACTGAATAATACCGTGTACCACCTACTTAATCTCATGTCTACATCTAACCTGTTAGCAAATCCCAATGGCTCCACCTGAAAAATGTATCCTCCACCCCTATCACTCTAGCCCAGGTCTCTCCTCTTAGTCACCTACGCACTACCATGATCTCCAGACCATTCTCCCCGATTCCAGTCTCATCTACTGGTCTTTGTCAATACAGCAGTGATTCTCAGAACACAGACATACTCCTATCCCTGTCCTGCAAGGCCCTACGTGATAAAAAGCCACCTTTTTGACCTCCTTTTCCACCATCTTCCCCTTGCTCATTCTGTTTCATCTACACTGGCCTCTGTATGCTACTTCCAACATCCTCGTCCTGCCTCAGGGCTCCTGCACCAGCTGTTCCCTCTACTATGTGCGTGTCTCAGTCCCATACTCCATCCCGAGCTCTGTGTGTATGTCTTTGCACTGGAAAAGCCCTGCCTGACCACCTTGTCTGAAATAAGAGGCTCCGGAAGTGTATTACTAGTTGTGTCTCCTTGCCCTACTCATGTATATGAGCGTTAATTTTTTTGGCTGTCTCGCCCCGCAATAAAATATGAGCCCCTCCAGGGCTTGCTTACAGTTATATCCTAAGATCCTAGAATGATGCTGGGTACCTAGTGTGGCCCCACTCAGTATTTGTTGACTACTGGACAGAATGATTCGTATCTTATGGGATCCTTACAGTACTGGTAATTCTGATGTTGTTACATATGGGTGTTCAGATGTAAATAAACTGCAATGCAAGCTTGGTACCTTGCTTAAAGAATGTGGTCACTATGGGGCTGAGTTTTGAATTTGGGCCTTTATGACCCTTGGTGCAGTGTTCATGGTACCATACTTTTTTTTTTAATGTTTTATTTATTTTTGAGAGAGTATGAGTGGGGGAGGAGCAGAGAGAGAGAGGGACAGAGGATCTGAACAGGCTCTGTGGTGACAGCAGAGAATCCGATGCGGGGCCAGAACTCAAGAACCATGAGATCCTGACCTGAGCTGAAGTTGGACGTTCAACCAACTGAGCCACCCAGGCATCTCTATCATATCATACTTTTAACTCCATTTGGTGATGGGAAACCATGTGGCACTGTTAGTTGAGTGCTGGGTGGTGACATTCCAGGACTTGGCATTGATGTTCAGTGCTAGGGCAGAATTACTACGTTATTGCTGCTTTTGTGGGGTTTTTTTGTTTTGTTTTTTGTTTTGTTTTTAAATGTTTATTTATTTTTGAGACAGAGAGCATGAACAGGGGAGGGGCAGAGAGAGAGGGAGACACAGAATCTGAAACAGGCTCCAGGCTCTGAGCTGTCAGCACAGAGCCCGACGCGGGGCTCGAACTCACAGACCGCGAGATCATGACCTGAGCCAAAGTCGGACGCCCAACCGACCGAGCCACCCAGGCGCCCCATTATCGCTGCTTTTGTGGAAGATGAATGCCATTTCTTAAGGAAGTAAGCTGTGACCCATCCACATATCTGTCATTCAAGGCCCTTCAATCTCAGGGGCACCTGGGTGGCTCAGCCGGTTGCATGTTGGACTCTGGCTTTCGGCTCAAGTCATGATCTCATAGTCTGCGAGTTCGAGTCCTGCGTCAGGCTCTGTGCTGCCAGTGCAGAACCTGCTTGGGATTCTCTCTCTCTCCCCCTCCTCTCTCTGTCTCTCCTCTGCTCATGCATGTGCGCTCTCTCATGCTCTCTCTCAAAATAAATAAATAAACTTCAAAAAAAAATAAGACCTTTCAGTCTGAATCTGGAGATTATGGGGTTTAGTTTTCTGTTTTCTTGACCACTGTGTTCTGAATTAACAGGGAGAAAACTTGCTGATTAGTCTTTGGGTCAAGTGGTCATTACTGATGTCCTCACCCCATCGTAGATAGAGAAGCAGGTCATAACAGGAACTAGAGTGCATGGAGTCTGGGTCCACACCTGCAAGACAGGAAGTTAACCAGATCAGAAACATTCGTTCAGGGATCTGAGTCAAAGAGCCAGCCACGGGTCCAAGATATGGTATGTTAGATGTTAGATTTTTAGCAAGAGGGCCTTTTATTGATGGATTACAGGCCATCAGAGGAACGGCTGTTTGGTATTAGACGAGGAGGGCCCTGAAGAATAGCCGAGTACCCACATTTTCCTCTGGACGGTGCCACTTGGGCCAGGGCAAAGGCCAGATCACGAGTCAAGCTGACCCTGCCAGGTATGTGCCTCTTGAATACGCTGCCTCAGCAGTGATGGAAGTCAAGAGGGCACCATGCATCGCTGCTGGTGTATGTATCAGTGGGGTTGGTGCCTCAGTCAGCAATGCTGACTGTGTCACAGGTGATGCCATTTGGTTTTTGTTTATGCAGAAGTATGTTTCTGAAGACTGTTAGCTCCTGTTTTAATGTAGATGGCTGCACACACAAGTCTGTTAAACTCCAGGAAGTAAGTGGTTGTACCTAAATGTGGTTTTAAAAAGTTTAAGGGTACAATGGGCTCAACATGAGTCAGCATATGGGAATATTGCTTACGGGGCCAATATTATTCTGGAACTTGAAAACAGGAACCTAGCATGAGGTTCTTTTTCCTGTATGCATTATTTTAACCATGTATTTTTAGAACATGTTCTAAATCCCAGGTAATGTGTTATATGCTGGCAACATACAGATACACGTTCCAGTCACTTCTCAAGGAGCTCAGGATCTAGTGGCTTCTCTGTGGGCCACAGCTAGACTCTTGTGTTCAGCTTTCAAGGATTCTGAAAGGAGAAATAACAACTTGAGATAAATGAAAAAGAAATCGATGAATTAGAAGGTGACTTCATTACCAGTTAGAGGAGAGAGACAAAAAATATAGCTTCTAGTTCCGCTCCCATCACACGTAGTGAGGAGGTCTATTGGGTGAGAGAGGTGATATTGACATAGAATACATATGAAGACCTTCCCTTCTTGACCTTGAAACGATGAAAATACTTGCATATATATGATGCATATATGTTATGTGTGTGTATATTTGTGTCCCCCTCCCCCAGTCAAATCCCTATGTTGAAGTCTTGACCTCTAGTGTCTCAGAATGTTACTATGTTTAGAGGTAGGGTGCTTTAAAAAGGTAATTAAGTTAAATGAGGTCATTGGGCCGGGCTCTAAGCCAATATGACTGGTGTCCTTATAAAAGAAGATGAGCTCACTGGCAGGCACAGAGGGGAAGACCATGTGTAGACACAGGGCAGGACAGCCATCTAGAAGCCAAAAAGGGGCCTCAGAAGAAATGCACCCTGTTGACACTTTGATCTCAGGTTTCTAGCTAGCAGGACTGTGAGGATATGCCTTTGTATTGTTTAAGCACCCCGTGCCCCCCACCCCGCCCCGCCATGGTGCATTATTATGGCAACCCTTGTGAAATAGTACAAATATACATACACAGTTGGAAGACTCCAGCCCTAAAGATTTTGAGAACTCACATCTGCACATATTTATCAGGGCACGTTTCGAAAGAAATATTCTCAGGCTCTGGATCACGATGGGCTTGTTATGCCCAATGGTCGGGTGAGAAATAATGCTGCCTAGATACTCTAGCTACATGGATGCCAAGTGCTTTGTATGCCTCTATGCGTTCATTTACTCAGCGAACATTTTCTAAGTTCCTGCTATGTACCAGGCATTGAACTAGGTACAGGAGGTAGAAGAATGATTGGTACAGGAATCTATCCTCGAGGAACTAGTTACGGATGGTCATTGCTACAGTGTGAGAAGTTTTGGGACAAATACTTGAACAGGGTGCCTGACATGGGAGGGTGGTGGTTCTGGCTCTGGATCCCCACAGTCACTGGACTACATGTAGTCTTTTCCTTATTTATTTCTATTTTATTTAAAAATTTTTAAAATGTTTATTTACTTTAGAGAGAGAAAGACAGAGAGTATGAGTGGGGGAGGGGCAGAGAGAGGGAGACACAGACTCCGAAGCAGGCTCCAGGCTCTGACCTGTCAGCACAGAGCCAACGTGGGGCTCGATCTCACGAGGCATGAGATCGTGACCTGAGCCGAAATCAGACACTCAACTGACTGAGCCATCCAGGTACCCCTCCTATTTTAAAGTCTTTCTTGATGACCTTCTCCAGTTCTTTTCTTGCTTTTGTGTGTTGGTTTGTTTTTTTGTTTTTGTTTTGTTTTTCCCTAAATGAGTATTGGATATCCACACAAGATCTGTAGTGGTTTACTTAGGCTCCCATTAGGCTCCCTGGAAATCATTCAGAGAAGTTGATGCAGTAAATGAAACTCTGTGTTAACTCTGACCTGGAGTGTTATCATCTGTCTGACTCAATTCCAGAAGAGAACCACCTCCTGTAACCTCTTCCCCTGTGTTTCAGGCCATAAATAGGTTCTGGGGCCCTGCCAAGTTGGGTCACTGTGGCTTGTAAGGGACTGTCAGTTCTTCACAAATATTGCACAGCTGCAAAATTACGAGGCTACCCCAAGGTGACCCATAAAATCGGCCCTTCTTAAAAAGGGAATTTTAGAAATGTCACCTGCTGGCTATCACTATCATGCAACTATGAGCTCTCCTGTCAGCTGACTGCCTAGGAGAGTCCTCAGAGGAACAAATGGAAAACCTAGCACTTTGATCTGCCCGGGACAAGTACTGGGAGGCAGCTAGAGAAGAATTTTTAGGGGATATTTTAAATCCAGGACAGTGATTAAAATATAAATGATGCTTGCTAGCTACTTGTATTTTGCCAAGGCTCTCCAAACAGACCAAGACTATCTGTATGCATGTGTGTTTGAGTGTGAATAGAGAGAGATTGAGAGAGAAACTGAGGGAGTCTGATTGGCTGGGACCCACCCACAGGGTGGAGACAGATCTGTTTCACTTAAAGTCTACTGATTATAAATGTTAATCACATGTGCCAAATGTTTAGGCTAGTGTTGGACCAAACAACTGGGCACCATAACCAGCCGAGTCAACACATAAGATGACCCATTATAGGGGTACCTGTGTGGCTCAGTTGGTTGAGTGCCTGACTTGATTTTGGCTCAGATTATGATCCCAGGGCAGTGGAATCAAGCCCTGCATAGATCTCTGCACTAAGCATGGAGCCTGTTTAAGATTCTCTCTGTCTCTTTCTCTTTCTCTCTCTTTCTCTCTCTTTCTCCCCTTCTCCCCCTTCCCCCTTCCTCTCTCCTCCTCTCTGCTACTCATATTCTCTCTCTAAAATAAAAAAATTAACCATCATACTACCTTTAACTGAAAGAATCTAAATTTTTCATGCTATTAAATATTAATGAAAGTAACTAGTAGTCACACGCAAAAAATTTCTAAACCTCATATTTATCTCTGATTGGACGCTTTCAGTCTTGGGGTTTAGAGCCACTGCTTCCCTAGGCAGGCGAGTCTGTCTTCAGATGACTCTTAGTTGCCAAGTCTTTGTTTGACTTCTTTGAGTTCCACTTCCTATCACTGTAACTCTCACGCTTTAAGTGCTGTTGTTCTTCTCTCTGGAACAACACGGAAGCAGGACAAAGACCGATTTGCCTTAGATAATGTCCAAAATATGTTCTACAGGATATTCATTTCATGTAATGCTCAGCATGGGGGTGGAGGAACGTGAAGTTTCTGTGCTCAAATACGTTTGGAAACATTGCTTATAATTTCTTCCTTTAGAAGACTTATCATGGCTCATATTAAAGGCTTTGGAATTCTGCAGCAAAGAAACCAGCTAAGCTAAACTTTAACTTAGCATTTCCCAGATACTTGACCTTGGGAAACCCTCTCCTTCCTTTCTATTACATTCCTTTACATTCCTACGGAATGTAAATTGAAAAGTTCTGCAAAAGTCTCTGACAGCATCAATGTTAGCCTTTCATTGAGTTGCTCTGTCCCCCTGGTTGCTCTGCACCCAAGTTTTTTTTTTTTTTTTTTAATGTTTAGTTTTGAGAGAGAGAGAGAGCACGAGTGGGGAAGGGGCAGAGAGGGAGACACAGAATCCAAAGCAGGCTCTAGGCTCTGAGTTGTCAGTTTAGAGCCCGATGCTGGGCGTGAACTCATGAACCGTGAGATCGTGACCTGAGTTGAAGTTGGACACTTAACCAACTGAGCCGCCCAGGCACCCCTGAACCAAAGTTATATCAGCCAGCTGTGTTGTGGAACACATCCTCCAAACCCCCCTCTACCTCCACTCCTTACTGGCTTAAAATAATAGCCATTAATTATTTCTCCCAAGTCTCTGGTTCCCTAGGTGATTCTGCTGATCTGGGTTGGTCTTGATTGACCATAGCTGGGCTTGCTTATGCATCTGCAGTGTTGGGTAGGGCGGAGGCTAGCTGGTCTAGCCTACCCTTGCCTGGAATGACTCCATGTTATTCCATGTGCCTCTTATCATTCCACTGGACTAGGCTGGGATAGTCTCATTGCAGTGGCAGGGATTGAAGGCAAGAAATGGAAACATGTAAGCAAACACTTTTCCACGTCTCTTCTTGCATCGAGTTTCCTAAAATTCTCTTGGCCAAAGTGTGATGCTTGGGTGCTACAAAGTTACAGGGGAATGGGCAAGGATATGGGGTGGCCATTATTTGAGGCCATGGGTTATATTCATCTAATGCCATGATCAGATTGCAAATCTGAGAAATGGTGTCAAGGTAGCTGCATTCGACTGCCATCGGGAGGGTGCAAGGAGTGTAGATACCTCATAATTCCTCAGAGTCCACCCCCTCAGGGTAGGGCTAGGTGCCCATGTTTTTAGAAGCTACTCTGGTAATACAGATGATAAGCCAAGGTTGAAAATCCCCCAGTCTTGGGGCGCCTGGGTGGCGCAGTCGGTTAAGCATCCGACTTCAGCCAGGTCACGATCTCGCGGTCCGTGAGTTCGAGCCCCACGTCGAGCTCTGGGCTGATGGCTCGGAGCCTGGAGCCTGTTTCCGATTCTGTGTCTCCCTCTCTCTCTGCCCCTCCCCCGTTCATGCTCTGTCTCTCTCTGTCCCAAAACTAAATAAAAAACGTTGAAAAAAAATAAAAAAAAAAAAAAGAAAATCCCCCAGTCTAGATCCCTTTTCTGTTTAACAATATTAAGTGCTTATAAGGATAAGTTTCACAAGGGATATAGGGAAGAGGTTTAAATGGACAGCAACATGCGGAAGAATGAAACTGGACCACTTTCTTATACCGTATACAAAAATAAATTAAAAGTGGATGAAAGACCTACATGTGAGACAGGGAACCATCAGAATCCTAGAGGAGAAAACAGGCAGCAACCTCTTTGACCTTTGCTACAGCAACTTCTTACTAGATATGTCCCTGGAAACAAGGTAAATAAAAACAAAAATGAACTATTGGGACCTCATTAAGATAAAAAACTTTTGCACAGTGAAGGAAACAGTCAACAAAACTAAAAGGCAACCGACAGAATGGAAGACGTTTGCAAATGACAGATAAAGGGTTTGTATGCAAAATCTGTAAAGAACTTCCCACACTCAATACCCAAAAAGCAAATAATCCAGCGAAGAAATAGGCAGAAGACATGAATAGACACTTTTCCAAAGAAGACATCCAGATGGCTAACAGACACATGAAAAGATGCTCAATATCACTCATCATCAGAGAAATACAAATCAAAACCACAATGAGATACCACCTCACACCAGTCAGAATGGCTAAAATTAACAAACGATGCGGAGAAAGGGGAACACTTTTGTACTGTTGGTGGGAATGCAAACTGGTGCAGCCACTCTGGAAAACAGTTTGGAGGTTCTTCAAAAAATTAAAAATAGAACTACCTTATGGCCCTGCAATTGCACTACTAGGTACTTATCCACAGGATACAAAAATGCCAATTCAAAAGGGCAATGCATCCTAATGTTCTTAGCAGTACTATCACCAGTAGCCAAATTATGGAAAGAGCCCAAATGTCCATCTACTGATGAATGGATAAAGAAGATGTGGCATGTGTGTATATATACACATATATCTGCCACATATGCAATGGAATATTACTCGGCGATGAAAAAGAATGAAATCTTGCCATTTGCAACAACATGGGTGGAACTAGAGTGTATTGTGCCATGTGAAATAAGTTAGAGAAAGACAAGTATGATTTCACTTGTGGAATTTAAGAAACAAAACAGATACACATAGGGGAAGGGGAGGAAAAATAATATAAAAACAGAGAGGGAGGCAAACCACAAGAGACTCTGAAATACAGAGAACAAACTGAGGGGGGTTGCTGGAGGGGAGGTGGGTGGGGGATGGGCTAAATGGGTGATGGGCATTAAGGAGGGCCCTTGTTGGGATGAGCACTGGGTGTTCTATGTAAGTGATGCATCACTGGGTTCTACTCCAGAGACCAATACTACACTATATATTAAATAGCTTGAATTTATGTAAATAAAAAATAATTATAAAGAGGTTCAAGTTGAAGATGTTGGTGCTTCTGCCCATTGGGCTCCCAGTGTCAGGCCCATAAGAATGAAACGTGATTAGTCTCATGGCACGAGGTCAGCATTCAGTGTAACTGCTGCCATGATTCTTCCTTGGCCTCAAGGCTGTTCTGGCCCTTGGGATTCCTGCACTTAGATCATTTTCTTAAACTGCATCTGATATGTTATATTCTGTGCATGCCCCACCCTCAGTCAGGGCACAGCTGGGGGAGAGGGACTGAGCCAAGAGTAGTGCAAATTTAGTCAGACTTAAAAGGGGCTAGGAAGAGATGATTTTTTTTCCCAGAAGACTGGGGATGTCAGGGTAGTCAATGGAATTACTGTTGTAAGGGGGTTGAAACATAAAAAAACCCACAAAACCTGTTTGTCTCGAAGATATTTATATACTGTTATGAATAGTAACGTGGGCATTACTGAAGTTGTCATATCGAATTATTTGTGTGTATGTATGCATTTGTATATAATCTCAGCCAAGAGATAGTGAATATATGACTAACATCTTATGGAAGTTCATATTATTTTTCACATTCTAAAGTTGGGAGCTATGTTAGTCGGCTCAGGTCACCATGACATAATACCTCAGATTGGCTTATACGTGGACATTTCTTTTCTTTTCCTTTAAAATTTTGTTTTTAGTGTTCATTGAGAGAGAGGGAGAGAGAGAGAGAGGGAGAGAGAGAGGGAGAGAGAGAGAGAGAGAGAGAGAGAGAGAGAGAGAGAAAGAGAAACATGCAGAGAGGGAGACACAGAATCCAAAGCGGGCTCCAGGCTCTGAGCTGTCAGCATAGAGCCTGATGTGGGGCTTGAACCCACGAACCATGAGGTCATGACCTGAGCTGAAGTTGGATAACCAACTGAGCCACCCAGGTGCCCCGGCATTTATTTTCTCTTAGTTGTCGGGGCTGGAAGTCCTTTGCCAGCGTGGTTGGTTTCTGTTAAGGGTCCTCTTTCTGGTTTGCAAATGGCTGCTTTCTTGCTCTGTCCTCACCTGTCCTCTTCTCTGTATGTGCACTGAGAGACAGAGAGAGAGAGAGACAGAGAGAGAGAGAACGAGGACAGCTCTAGTCACTCTTCCTCTTCTTAGAAGGACATCAGGTCTGTCAGATCAGGACCCCACAGTCACGATCTCATTTAACCTTATTTACGTGCTTAAAGGGCCTATCTCCAAATATAGGCACATGGGGGGTTTAGGCTTCAGCATATGCATTTTGGAGAAACACAGTTCAGCTTATAAGAGGAACCATTGTGTACAACTGCTGAAAACAATAAAATGCCCTCACTCCTTACCACTGGCATTGGGTTCTCCTTCCAGACATAATGGGGCCTCAGAAGCTTCCCTCAGTCTTGAGAGTGGTGTCTCCTGAGCATTTTTGGACTGTATTGATCCTTGGTAGCTCCAAAGATCCCTTGGCCTCCCTACTTCCTGGGGTCCAAATAGATTATATAAAGCAATGGGGCCCAAAATAGGTGGATTGTATACTTATTTAAAATCAAATGACAAGCTTATATATAGATTTTATATTGTAGAAAATTGCAGTATGAGCTTAAATGATCGAATCTTCTGCTTAACTTGATCATATGTTGCAATTAAAAAAACAAAATTTCTTCACATCAGTAATGAATATACTGCTGTACGAACATAGATTTTACATCTTCTTTAGCAATAAGGGCATGCTTGATTAATATCTGAATTGCAATGCCTTCCTGTCTCGGTATAGCTATTAGAATATTCTAGTCTCCTAATCTGCATAGGCACTTCACTAGAAGTTAAGAAGGCAAATGTTCATGACATAGAGGTGAACAGTGAGCGTTCTAAAGCAAGAGTCAGTAAACTGTGGCCCATAAGCTAAATCATGCATGCTGCCCATTTTTATAAGTAAAGTTTTATTGGAACACAGCCATGCCTATTTGTTGACGTAGCAACCATGGCTGCGTTCAGGCTATAACAGCACAGTTCAATGGAAAATGGCTTACAAAGCCAAAAATAGGTACCATCTAGCCCTTGACAGAAAAAGTTTGCTGACCCTCAATCTAAAGTAAAGATCCTTGAGTTCAAATTCCTAACTGCAATTTCTAGCTGTGTGACCTCAGGCAAGTTATCTAGCCTCTCTGTACCTTAGTTTTTTCACTGTGAAATGAGGGCAATAATAATACCTGCCTCAAAGGGGTGTTAAGAGCAGTAAATGAGCTTATAAACATCTTGGCGTAGGGTCTGGACTAACATAAACACAGTATTTATTAGCCAAACACTCCACAATAAACGAAACTCATAATGAAGATGCTAAACCAAGAGCAATTGATGATTAAAAAGGAATAATTAAATTAACAATAATTAATAATTAAATGAACAATAACTGAAAACCTGACCAACTCACATCTGTAGGGGTGAGGATCCTCCCTAAATATCCTTTCTAAAAATTTACAAGAATTCTATTTCTATGAGGCATGCCCAGTGGGAGCTTTGGAACGTTGGCAAGCATTGCCGGGCACTAAGCCATGTTAGGAGAATATAGAATAAATAAATAGACCAAGTTTAGTTTATTAATAACAACTTGAGTAACCCTTAATAATGCATTTAGTAATTTACCAGTAAAGCGTCTCTAGCCATTCATAAAAATAGAAGTCCATGGAATTGAACTGGGTATGTGGTTCTGTTCACAGCCTACCGGATCATCCATCTCACCTTGACCCTTTCCCGACTGGATGGGCAGCCATCTGGTTCTCAGAGTAAGTGAAATCAAGTCATGGATCCAACCCCTAGTCATACTGCCAATTTAATTTTCTCCTATGGCCACAGGATGTACGCCTTACCGTGGAGGCAATTGACTGCCGGGAAAGTGGAGTGGTGATATGACCTTAGCCCTGCTGGAAAATACATCCCAGTGATGAGTGGTGTGTAGGTAACATCACATTTTGTTAAAAGAAGTCTACAATCTCAGAGAGGTGTAGGGGAGGTTACTCCCCAGTCTACCTTGGGGGTTATGTGAGGGTGTTGGCAATGTTTTCCGTGAGGAGTTAGTTTCGTGGAATAGCAGTCATCAAGGATAAAGTGGCTGTTTAATTAGGAGTAGGAAGTGTGAATAAAAAGTTTCTTGTCTAATCTGCTGGTTGTTTGTATCCTTATCGCTGTCAGAAGTCTCTTCACAGAATTTCGAAATCATTGCACAGGTAATGATTAACCTCAGAGGCAGGACTGGAAAAGAGCCATTGATGGTGATGGAGTGGCGCGGCCAGATCCAGTCACCACAGTGAACTCGAAGTAGAGGTTCTTTTTCAGATATTTGACAGATGAAATTAATTATCCTATGGATAGTTCTTGTTCAAAATGCTCCCCATCAGATATCTGGTGCATCCTTTCTTCTGATGCTCCTTTTGCAATAATCTGGTCCGTGAGAATTTTGGTGATGCCTCTTCTCTGATTTCTTCCTCTCCTGTGTTTTTATTTCTTCAAGTTCTGCTGCTGCCTCCAGATCTCACTTCTGTGTTCTCCACCTTCTCCCATTGATTTGATCATTTTTCATTTCTGTCCTTCAAGACTCCTTGCAAACCCAGCCTAACTTGGATTAAGTGAAATTGAGCTGTCTACACCCATTGTTTTTCCCGGGTCCGAAATCACTAGATGATGTATTATGGAAAAGACAGGAGAACATAAAATAATGTATATGTGAATTTACAGCTCTTGTTTACCCTGCTTGGTTTTTAAAATAACATTTCCTGGGATGCCTGGGTGGCTCAGTCAGTTAACCATCTGACTCTTGCTTTTGGCTCAGGTCACCATCTCACAGGTCATGGGATCAAGCCCCGTGTCAGCCTCACAGTGCATTGACAGTGCAGAGCCTGCTTGGGATTCTCTTTCTCTCCTTCTCTCTGCGCCTTCCCTGCTCACTTTCTCTCTCTCAAAATACATAAAGAAACATTAAATGAAAAACACATTTCCTGATTATGGAAGAAATGCTTGTCCATTTTAGGAAATTTGGCAAAATAAGGGATGTTTCCTTTATTAACAGGAAAAGATAATCACCCACAATCCTACTCTGCAGGGTAGACACTTAATATTTTGTTGTGTTTCTTTTCTGTCTTCTTCTGTAGTCTATGTAGAGTGCTTACTATGTACTAGATACTGTGCTCAACATTTTACATGACAACCCTATGAAGTATGGTTTATATTTTTGTCATGTTAAAGATGTCATGTTAAAGATGAGGAATTTTTGTCATGTTAAAGAGAATGAAATTACTTGACCAGGTGAATGAGGAAGAAAACAAATAGATAAGAGTCCGTGATATTAACTCCATGCTATTCTGGTTACCATTCTGCTCCGTTGATACTAGATTTCATTATTAAAATTAAGTTTATTAGTGATCAGAGGATCAACTTTCAAAACCTGATGAGTTTATCTTGGAAAAAATAATTAAATGCATATTAATGATGGCTCAAAATTTTAATTTCTTTTTTAAAAATATTTTTTAGGGGCGCCTGGGTGGCGCAGTCGGTTAAGCGTCCGACTTCAGCCAGGTCACGATCTCGCGGTCCGTGAGTTCGAGCCCCGCATCAGGCTCTGGGCTGATGGCTCGGAGCCTGGAGCCTGTTTCCGATTCTGTGTCTCCCTCTCTCTCCGCTCCTCCCCTGTTCATGCTCTGTCTCTCTCTGTCCCCCAAAAAATAAATAAACGTTGAAAAAAAATATTTTTTAGGGGAGCACAAGTGGGGGAGGGGCAGGGAGACAGAACAGAGAATCTGAAGCAGGCTTTACACCGACGGGCTGACGGAAGTGAGGCCACTGTGGGGCTCGACCTCATGAGCCATGAGATCATAACCTGAGCAGAAGTCGCATGCTCAACCGACTGAGCCACTCATGTGCCCCCTTTACATTTTAATTTCTTAACAGAGTACCATTTGCCTTCTATAAAATGGGGTGGGGAATTATTACGCATGCAAAATGCCCTAAACTGAACCCCATTCTTGTCATTTTCCTCGTTTCTAATTCTTTCTTTACTGTTCTGAATGAACTGATGGATTTGTCAGGTGAGAAGAGGAAGAGAAGAATTCATCTTGTTAGCCCCCAGAGGATTCACATTCACCTTCTTCACTCAGCCCTTCTGCTGCCCTGGCAGAGTGACAAGTACTGTGAACACCACGTGCGTTGCTTTCTCTCCCATTTCACTCTCCTGCTATTTCCCCAGTGGCATTAATCACAAAATGGGCAGAAGTCGAAGTTCTCAGCTGACATAGCAACATCTGACAGAATTTCCTTAATAATAGAAGGTGGATGAAGTGTATATAAAACGTTGCTGTGCTGAACGTGGTATTTTATCATTATGTGATGTGCATTTTCTTCTACCAGTGATGGATGTCCTCCTAAATAATATTCTACCAGAGGCTAATTCGAAGTTCTACCTCATCTCCATCTAAAGACACTTGTGTGGAAAATGTTATCGGAAGCCATTATACACGTGCAAATTTTTCATCTGCTCTTCCGCGTAATGGTTGGTAGACTTAGACATTTGAAAGGAATGCATAATTTTGATTCTTTAGATATATTTATATTGTTTGTGAGCCTGTCAGCTGTATCTCTTTTATAAATGAGCTTCAGGGGGCACTGCTGCAGAATTTCTTCCAACCACTGTCATTTGATTCCTGGATTTCCTATGAAAGGTCAACGCTACTGCTGATTATTAAGAAAGCGGAATAAATAAGCATCCAAAATGGGATTTTTGCAGTTCCTGATTTCAAGTACTGAATAACAAGGTTAATTTAAAACAATAAGATGTTATGTTGTAACAGATATGAGATATAAGGTAAGATGATTCATTTCAGCGTCTTCTTTTTATGGATGAAGAAACTGAGTTTATGGCTGGCCCAAGGTTAACAGCTAAGAGGGAAGTCTCCTGCCCATGTGCAACCAAATCCTCTATAATATCTTAAAGCAGAAAGCACTTATTTATTCACTACTTGCCAAAGGTTTTGGATTTTGAAAAACGACCTGGAAAAGTGAACGCTTTGCAAACTCATAGGATCTGAAATGGGGTTGCCCCACTCTCCAACCATTTCTGCAATCAGGGTATGCAAGGCCAGTCGATGGTCAAAATTTTGAACTCCTTACAGACTTACAGAAAATTTGCAAGAATGGAACCAAGAGTTTCTAGATGTCCCCGTCCCAGTATACCCTGTTCTTAACATATTATGTACTGTAATATAATTATCATAACCAGGAAATTAACATTGGTATGGTGCCATGAACTAAAGGCGCCATTTGAACTTCACTTTGAGACGTTCCACTCCTGTCCTTTTCTATCGCTGCTGTTCCCATGATGCAATTCAGAATTCCATATTGCATTTAGCTGTTCTTTCTCTCTGCCCTCCCATAATCTGCAACAGCTCCTCAGTCTTTCATTCTCCTTTATGACCTTGACAGCTTCCAAAGAATACTGGTTAGTTTATTTCACCACATGTCCCGCAATTGAGGCCTGTTTGGAATCGTAGGGTTGGATTGAGGCCATGCATCCCCATCAGAAGCACCACACAAGTGGTTCCTCATCCTTCTTGGTACATCAAATCGCAGCATTTATGATGTCCAAGTTGGTATCAATCGCCTGGTCAAGATGGTCACCTCAGACTTTGCCACTATAAAGTTACTATCCCAATGGCCACAATGGAACAATTTGAGCAAAAGGATAGATAATGATGGTATTAGATTGTAACCCATAAAATAAAAATTATGAGTTAATGGTGTTATAAATAAGTAACTGATAAAATAGATACAGTCAAGTCTTGTTATTTGCTGTGGTTAAGTTCTATGATGTCACTGTGTGAATCTGAGCTAGCTCATACTGAACCATTGCTCCTAGGGGAAATACAGGGTTAGGTTCCAGTAAGCCTTGGGTCAGAACCTCTTTATCAGCTGCTCCAAACATAACCTGGTTTTATTTTTCTGTTTAAAGACTCAATTTAATTTCATTTGTGGATTCATTCATCAACAGTACCATAACTCATGCCTAAAGGAAGCTCATTTAACTACACATTTTCTCTGTAGGGCACAGAGATAGGGACACCGGACAGCACATCAACACTCTGACTGGGGGACATTTTAAACAATGAAGCTACCAACAAAAAGCACAAAAATGTGAAAAGTGTGGGCATTCGATTGGTCAGAAAAAGGACACTTCTTTGCAGTAGGAGAGCCAAAAGAAAGAGGTAGAATGTTGCCTTGTTGGACCTCAGTGGGGAATGTGTGTACTTCATGAATCTCAAAGTGTTCACTGCTCTGGACGTGCCCATGAAGGACCAAGAGAGTGCCATGAGTACTGATTTTGAGGTTACAAACAAATTTCAGCCTGAAGGCGAATTCTCAAGTTCCTAATAATGAGGATGGACTGTATATGGGGGAGAACTGACCACTCTTCTTGGCAGTAGAACTCTAAAAAAAATGAACAGACTGAAGGGCACAGCAAATCGCCAGCCCCACAGGCACCCCCTTCAGTGACCATTGCTGCAGATGGACCACCAAGGGATGCTCCAACAGTGGGCAAATCTTGGAAGAACAAAGGGACTTGCATAGTTTCAAGGTATCTGCCCGAAGACACTTACTACAGGGGGAAATGCAGTAAATTTATATTCGCTTCGAATTTAATATTGCATTTCTTTATTTTTCTTATATTACATAGCATTAGCAGATGTTGACTACGAATACATATACATAGATGGTACGTGCTCAAGTTCTTCTTTTTTTCTTTTTTGTTTTTTATTAGAGAGTGCAAGCAGGGGAGTGGCAGAGGGAGAGAGAGAATGAATCCCAAGCAGGCTCCACACTCAGCATGGAGCCCAACGTGGGGCTTGATCCCATAGCCCTGAGATCATGACCTGAGCCGAAATCAAGAATCAGACAGCCATCTGAGTCACCCAGGCACCCCTCAAATTCTTGATGATAAGGGGATCTCCAAATTTTTTATTGTGTTTTCACCTCTGGGTCATTAGCTATTATTTGGTCAAAGCTGTTAATTTATGTAAAACTGGAGAAGAGTCACAGAAGCTGCCCCTTCAAGGAGAGATTTGGGACACTTAAGGATCACTGCCTGTGTGAAATTATCCCAGGTAGAGGTAAGCACTTCCCCTTTGGTGTTCCCACTGTGTCCTATTTGAATAGACTAGAAATACCTATTTCACACTATAAATTGATGGTGTGCACACCTGTTTCCTGAACAGATCGTTTCCTGAGTACAGCGGCTGCCTTCTCTCCCTTTATATCTCCAGTGGCGAGTGTGAAGTGTATCTCCCTTTATATACTCCACTGGCAGTGTCTTATATATAGTAGGTGCTCAATAAACATTAACTGGAAATGGACAGAGTAGGATCCAAGATGGCTACCTTGGGTCTGCTGGACATCCACCATCCATACTTTTCCACACAAATTTTTGTTCTTGCCATATTTTCAGATGCTAATGTTTATCTCCCACCCATGGTGAAAACAGGCATGCCCTTTGTTATACTAGTTAAAGGTACTTGGAAATGAAGACCTTTGTAAGCACATTTGGTTCACGGGAAGTTTTTTTGTTTTACGTGTCTTAGTTCAGATGTGACCTTAGGTATTTTATTTATATATCTACCTTTATCCTATTAATGGTGGTACTGCTGTCTCTAGAGGCAAAACAGATGAGTGGCAGTGTTAGGGATTTTATGAAGCAGCTTCTCTGAAAAAGCTTTTATTCTGAACAAGTGCCATGGTTGGTTCTGAGCACTTGGATGGTTTCAGATTGAACCACGTGTATTAGGGAAGCTAACTAACATAGCAGCTCCCCAAATCCAGAGACTTACCATAATGCAGTGCAACGCAGTGTTCCTGGTTGGGCAGTTCTCCCTGAGACAGTGTTTCAAGGACTCAGGCTTCTTCTCTCTTGTGGCTCTACCCACCTCCAGGTCCTGAGAATCCTCTCCCTTCAGCTTACGGGCCTCGTCTAGCTCTGATTTGCTGCCTTCTTCCCACATTCTCTTGGAAGTGAAACAATCATGTTTCTACCCTTAAGCGCAAGGCATGCTGGGAAATGTCTAGTGTGCCCATGAGAGAAAAGGGCAATTGTTTGGTGAACAACTAGCCAGTCTGCCTCACTAGCTCATCCTGGCATCTCTCTCTCTCAATTCTCATATCACTTGTTTTCCTTTATTCTTCTTTAGATGCTTAACACTTTGCTCATTGTATTTATTCATTCATTGATAAACCCATTGATACCATAATGGGCTCCTACAACATGCAAGTTGATGGAAGTTGCATAGAAAAATCAGGTACAGGGCCCTCCCTGGAATCCAATCTTGCTCAACTCTTAAATATCAGAGTATTGGGAAGTCATGAAAAAAATATGCGTGTGATTACCTATCTCACCAAATAAGTACTTTAAACTACTCAGATGTCTAAATTTTGCTGTCCATTCATTTGTTCATATTTCACCTTTTTATAATCTAACTGGAAACAAGCAGGAGCAGATATCTAAGATTTAGGGAAGATGTAAAGGTAAAGAACTTTAAATTCTCTCTTCGAATTTTGTTATCCTTGAACATTTGAAAAAGTTATCGTTCAGTCTTATTAGAGAATTGGTTTTGAGAACCGCTGGTCTTGTCTCTGATCATCTTTGGGCATGGTATTCCTTCTTTGTTACTCTGTAAGCAGTTTGAATTTAGGGACCTCGTGTAACATAAAACTTTTTTTCTACCCTTTAAACTCTTAAACACTTAACTGATCCAATCATCTTTTAAAACATGATTACTTGTATGATTTTTTAAGTAAAGTTTACTTATTTTGAGTGAGTGAGAGAGAGAGAGAGAGAGAGAGAGAGAGAGGAGAATGCAAGCAGGGGAGGGGCAGAGAGAGGGAGAATCCCAAGCAGGCCCCTCAATGCTAGCTCAGAGCCCAATGTGGGGCTTGAACTCAAACTGTGATATCGTGACCTGAGCTGAAATCAAGAGCCAGACCCTCAACCGACTGAGCCACCCAGGTGCCCCATTACTTGTATGATTTTTGAATGTACTTATCATAGAAAAGATTGAAAAGCCAGATAAACGAAAAGACAAAAAGGGTTGTTATCTTACTTCCCATAGAGACATCCTACTAGGATGAGATGTGCATTTCCAGTCTTTTTTCTGTACGTGTGTTTAAGTATGACTTCAATATACACACACTTTTATAACAATGGGATCCTAAACATAGGGCTATAATTTAAAAAACTCATGTATTAACATATCCATCCTTATGTTGGACGTGTTTTTGCTAGGGTTTCCTTCTGAGCTTATTAAGAGTAGATTAAAAGTGAATGAATAAAAAAACACCTACAAGAAACTTACACCTGTATGTAAAACAGGACATCAAAGAGGAAGTAATGCAGAATTGAGGAGAATGGCTGAGGGCATTTTGTGTCTGAAGCAGACGTGGTTGTTAGTGCTTAGACCTGAGTTTAAATCCAATCAACCTAATAATCATAATCACAATGTAGATTATTTTGTATGAATAAAATAGTTATAGTTGGGTCACATGTTCAAGTCTTTTTGTTTTGTTTTTTTTTTAATGTTTATTTATTTATTCTGAGGGAGAGAGAACACAGGGAAGGGGCAGAGAGAGAGGGAGAGAGAGTCCCAAGCAGGTTTCATGCTGTCAGCGCAGAGCCTAACGCTGAGCTCGAACTTAAACCATGAGATCATGACCTGAGCCAAAATCAAGAGTCAGAGGCTTAACTGACTGAGCCACCCAGATGCCCCCCCCAAGTACTTCTTTGTGATAAATAAAAGGCCAACATTTATATATCCTAGCTTTATAGTTTACTAACTGCAGTCTTCCTGGGCTAAGTTTTTCTTCTTTGCGAGACGGGCGTGAGGCTAGTATGTACCCCACCGAGCTGTTGGGAGCATTTAATGAGCCGATACATAGGAAGTGCCTGATGACCAGCGATGCTCAGTAGCTATTAGTTATCATGACACCACATATGAATTAAAAAACTGTAGGTGGTAGTCTCCCTTTAAGTAGGCTTTAAGTCAGTGATTCTCAGCCAGGAGTGATTCCCCTCACCCCAGGGGACCTTTGGCAATGTCTGGACACATCTTTGGTTGTTCCAACTGATGGAGGGGGTGGTAGTGAAGGGGGTGTTACTGGTATCAACTGGGCAGAGGCCGTGGGTGCTGTCGCATACCCTAGAGTACACAGAACACCCCCCATAACCAGGAATTATCCTGCCCCAAGTGCCGATAGTGTAGATAACTGCATTTCTGCTTTAAAAGGATGTATATGCTGTACTGTCATAGATGGAGGGGGTGACTTTGCCACCAAAGTCACACAATTAGGAAGTAACCTCTGATGATCAATTAACATGTCTGGAAAAGAGGTTAATAGCACTGGATTCACCTGGTGTTTGTGGAGATCAAATGAAAAACTGTATTTAACTCTTCTGTAAACTCAGGTACTGTGCAAGTATAGGTTCATTCTAAATTGTTTTCCTTACCTTAAAATTTTTTTTCATTTTCCCACTGAAGTGTCTTTTTAGACATTTTCCCCCTAATTACTTCCTCCCATCATGACATGTTAATACTACAGGTATGCTGGGTATCTATGAAGTCCGATAGGGTTGAGAGCCACAGCCACTATGATATGCAAGGTGTATGTGTGTGTGTGTGTGTGTGTGTGTGTGTGTGTGTGTGTGTGTGCGCGCGCGCGCGCACGTGTGTGTCAGAAGAACCAATTTCACCCCTCTGTGGCCCTATCCCCACCGCTGAGAATGCATGTCCTAAATAAAAGGGAATGAATTCTGAAAACAGAAGTATTTTTTTTTTCCGTGATGTTGTGATTACTTCTTAAATTAAAAGTAGCTTGTTATTATCTGTTTGGTATTTGGAATCACATTGAGACAGCAATAGGAGACTTGAAAATAATACCATGGATTTAAAATGCCTGTAGTCTTGGGGCGCCTGGGTGGTTCAACCGATGAACTCTTGATTTCAGCTCTGGTCATGATCCCAGAGTCATGAAATTGAGTTCCACATGGACCTTCGTGCTGGGAATGGAGCCTGCTTGGGATTCTCTCTCCCTCTCTCTGCCCCTCCCCTGTGCACACGCTCTCTCTGTCTCTCTCTCTCTCTCTCAAAATAAATAAATAAACTTAAAATACGTGCTCACACAAATGAGTGGGGATTTAGTAAAATCTGCAAATGCAAAAATAAGATCTGCTAGAGGACAAATATAGAAGACACACTGAAGAGATGAAAACTTTCTAGAGAGGCTGCTAATCTGAATCTAAGCTTACTGTGAAAAGGAAACATAAAACGGGGGATTGAGAGGCATAGAATGGAGGGGAAACTGCTGGATAAGGAAGCTGAAGGGAGTCATGTTCTCTTTTCTTTGTTTATAGGTGACAGGTACTATAATAACTAGGTAGCTTTTTTTTTCTGATGTGTACGAAAAGGCAGGATTCTGTACAACTGTGTCTGCAAGGCGAGGGGCACGTCTCGTGTCAGGGAACGCTGGGGCTTAAGCTGTACGTTAGCTGTCTGGTCATCCCTCGCAGGTCTGGAAGGAATCTTCATGCTGCCTGGCCCGTGTCCATCTACTCCTGCTCTTCCTTACTTCCCCGCCTCCCGTTTGTAAATCCTCTCTTCAGTCCCATCTCCCAGCCTCCCTGCGATCCTTGTGGGTTCCTACTTCCATACTCTTGCTTGTAACTCCTGTTCCATCCGGACTGCCTTCTCAGTGCATCATTTTCTCCCTTCAGACTCTTCCTTTTCGTTCCCGCTCCCCGACGCTGACCCTGAGAGGTAGGTGTGAGCCTCCCTTTACAGGTGCACAACCCACCTTGGGTCCCACAGCTGGGGCGTCCAGGCTCCAGGTCTTTGGCCTCGGGGTCGGATGTGCTGTCTGCTCTGGCTGCATGGGCCTCTCTGGAAACTTGTCTGAAGCGTTGGAGATGTTCGGTGAACATTTTTTTCTCCCGGTGAGCGTACAGGTAGATACGTCTTACCTTGAAGACGGATGAAATGATGGTAGATGGAACGGCCACCGTTATCTGCATTATAGGTTTTGCATTTTATTTCCTGCCCACTTGTTGGCATCTGTCAGCAACTGGAAATAAAATTTTGTAGCTTCGCCCCTCTGTCTGCAAAAGTTTTGGCGTGGGGCAAGAGGAGAGCTAAGTGTTGGTTGCACGGTACGAATGCCATACGTGTTGGTTCTCTGTAGTACGCTGTGAGTTTTTAGGCATGTGCTGTAGGTAAGTGACCACATATAAGTAGAGGCCAAGGTGTTCACAGGCAGTGCTGGGTGTTATGCTGCTTAAAGAAGGAATTTGCTGCACTTATTTTGTATCCACAGGCCTGGACTGATCATGGAACATGGTTGGCGCTCAATACATGTTTATTGAAGTAAAGGAGCTATTGTTTCTCTCCTCCTCTATATGGGGTGTCTGCCAAGTCTGTAACAATTCTCCCTTCTCTGTGAACTCAGAATTGGCATTGGCTGTTTCTTCTCCGAATTCCTGCACCCACCCACCCCCAGCCATAGTTCATTGGCCAGGGTCAAACACCTGACCATCGCTGGCTCGATTCCCATCCTGGAGATTTGGAATTGAGACAGTGAGGGACTGAGGGTCAGTCTCTGTGGCAAAACCCAGAGCATGTAAATATGGAGACTGGTGCAGAGCGGTCATACAGATTGAAGGTTGGAGAAAGCTCAAGTTACATGCTCAAAGTCTGAAGCCACTGTGTAGAGAAGAGCAGACAATATGGAGAGAAATTCTGGGCAGGTTCAGTTTGCCTCTGAGTCTTGGTTGCAGTTCTATTTGATGCCTTGAGACGCGATTGTGTTCTTCTTAGTAAATTTATTTTTGTGTTAAAGTTGGTCCGAGGTGGATTGAATTATTTGTGACTAAAGATCCTCCACCACTATATCAAAATTTCAGATTTCCCATTTCAGTGAAGGAAACCGCACCATGTAGAGAAACCAGATAAAGGGGAGAGACCAAATTTAGTTTAAAAACTATTAACAGAGGGGCGCCTGGGTGGCTCAGTCGGTTAGGTGTCTGACTTCGGCTCATGTCATGATCTCACGGTCCATGAGTTTGAGCCCCGCGTCGGGCTCTGTGCTGACGGCTTGGAGCCTGGAACCTGCTTCGGATGCTGTGTCTTCCTGTCTCTCTGTCCCTCCCCCACTCACACTCTGTGTGTGTGTCTCTGTCTCAAAAATAAACATGGAAAAAAATTAAAAACTATAAACAGAAATCATTTGGGAATTGTCTATATTAAAAACAGATTTGAGGGGATCGGTAGGATAATGCTGAGGGGCTTCCGTGCATTGTTAGTTTTGAAGTAGCAGGAAATTTTTCCTTCAAGGTGAAAAACATGAGGTGAGAAAAACAGAAAGTGCCTAAAATTATAGATAGTAGTCAAAAAGCCCAAATTGATACACAAGAAACCCAAGAGTCATTCCTCTGTGCTTCCCAAACTTCAGCCCTCCTATCCAACCCACTGCCAAATCCTGTCTCTTTTCCCACTTAGTGGTCTCTTGGTCTGTCTCTGTCCACTCTGAGCGGCCATTATTTCTCAAAAGGACTCATGCCATGACCTTCTGTAAGTGGACTGCCAGAAGCCAGTCTTGGCACCATTGTTTCTCCACACTGTGACTAGAGTAGCCTGCTAAACATGCCCAATTGATGTGTCACCTCCTTGAGGTAAGACTTGGAGAGGCTTTCTTTTGCTCTGCCCCACAAAGCCCTGTAAGGGACCCTGGCTGTCCAGCTATCAGCCTCATATGGCCCCCACTCCCCTCCCTGTCTGTGTTCCTCGTGGGCTTCCATTTATTCCCTGGCCCCACCAGTCTTCTTCGGCTACGGGGCCTTTGCACACATTGTCCTCTCTACTGGAACCTTCCTTTCTGCCTTCCTTGGCTTCTCTGACTAGACCTGTTACTCCTAGAAGAGTACTGTGTGCCCATCCTTTCTACCACATGCCCTAGATACGGTTTCCCTTTTCCTTTTTTCTCCTTGTTTTGTTGTGTCTCTGTTGTAGGCTGTAAGCCCCACAAGGGCAGGGAGTCTCTGCTTTGATCCTGGCCCCTGAGAGGGTGATCGATGAATATTTAATGAATGAATACATATGTGAAAGAGGAAAAGAAAGAAAAAGCAAGCAAACCCCAAAAAAGCCGTCCAATTTTCTCATTTTTTTTTTCAAAGACTTGTTTTCCATAATTCAGTTGTTTGTAACTCAGTTTCTCTTAGATACTGGGCTAGTGATGAACAATATTATTAACTCTAAGCTCCCTTTACAAGTAGGAGTATAAGGTTATCAGTACCTAAAATATAATTCATGTTAGTAGGACTCCTAGGCCAGCCCATAAAGGTCTGGTTAACCCATAGTGTCTCTAAAACAGTAGTTTTAGGTCCTGAAATCTCCTAAGCTTCTGTGTGTCTTGAGAGGGACACAGGCAATATGAAGGAAAGAGGACTTCAGTTACTAGTGGAGGCAAGATGTTCTGAGAGACATGTTCTAAGGTCGGCCATTTTCGTGGTAAGTGTGGGATAGGCAGATGGGAATGGAGGGCAGGTCTGGGGACCACGGGATTAAGTTGCTCATAACCGGTTGGAAGGACTGGCTAGGATAGGTCCCCTTTCCTCTTGTGTATGTCCCCTTTGAAAGTGTGTCCTCTTAAGCAGAAGACCCTGCTTGACAAAGACCTTTCTTTGCTCTTGACCACAGAAGTAGTTGTACTTTGGCCTCGAGTTTCCACATGGGCATTTTATCCTAAGAGGAAGAAAGGGGAAGGTGTTTCCTAAGGTGCAGGGATTGGCCCAGAAGCCCTCAGAGAGCAGGAGAGTGAAGTCAGTTTGTGGAAGTGATACTAGATATTGTTGGCTGAAGAGGAAGGTGCATGGTGCTTGGGGAATGACAAGGCAGGAAGGGAGAAAAGAGAAAACACAGCAAGTCTGCTGATAAAACACAGACTTCTTGCCTGACACAGATATTCTCTTAATTCAAGAACCAGGTTTTCTGACAAATATTCCCAGAGCGCATGGCTCAGGAGAAGGGCCAGTTACTTCAGATACACCTTTCTAGAGACTATCACTTTTATTCTTGAAAGAATAATCTGGCTGCAACGTTAAGAAAAATCTAAAATCCAGAAAATACCACATTATAGAAAGAGCTCCATAGCACGAGTTGTTTTCCTGAAATGAGATCATAGAACACTCCGCAAAAGCTTTTTGTGAAAATTCCAGCAAAGAGGATTGCCTGAAATTAAACCCAGTGTTCTTTCCAAAGAGTTTTGCAAATACCATCCGTGCAGTAAAAAGCATTAGGAATTCTGATGAGAACACATTTTGCCAGGATTCATCACCCCCTTCTCTTTCACTCCGGAGGTGGCCTCTTATCCATGGTTGTTGGATGGAACCAGTGAACCAAATACTTGAAACCAATTTGCTGGTTTGAGAAGAAGTTACTGATTCTCACAGCAGGTGTATACTTGGAAAATTGCATTGTTTAACTCTGCATGTGGACGATTCTTGCCTCATACTCCTTTAAGTCAGGCTGACGGAGTGAGGCATATAGATTCTTCTTGCTTTATTGAAGTCTTCAGAGGAGTTGAAAAATACTTAACAGGTCTGAATGTTGCCTTGAGTTTAAAATACTTCATGTGCTTCCCAAAATGTCTTTTTAGGTGAGGGATACTTTTTGCAAGTATCTGCATTATTCGTGGAGGAGGATGTTGCAAGGGAAATTTCTTGGGCATTTTGTCCAGTACCAAGAAGGCAGTGGAGAAGACTACCAAGTTAAATAGATAGATTTCTGGATCTAATTCAAAATGATCACTGCTTGGGCTCTTGGTGATTTATTGTTGTCAGAACTGCAAAGCCCAATCAATGTATTATTTACATCAAGTTAGAATTTGTTGGTCATATGATCTAAATTTGTATTCTTGAAATAAAAGGAAGCTTCCTCTATCACTGAGGGAAAGGAAGAATAGAGAGGGTATGGTGTTGAGCACACGTATACTCTGTGTATTTGTATTTTCATTGAATAATAAAAGCTCAAAGGAATAATCAGTATTCAACTCTTGGGGTGAAAATAAACAAGAATTCAATACATTTTGGGTCAATATTTCTTCTGGATATTGTTTAAGAACATAGGGGTGCCTGTGTGGTTTAGTTGGTTAAGCATCCAACTCTTAATTTCAACTCGGGTCATTATCTCACGGTTTGTGAGTTCAAGCCCCACATCAGGCTCTGTGCTGACCATATGGAGCCTGCTTTGGATTCTCTATCTCCCTCTCTCTCTACCCCTCCCCCACTTGCTCTGTCTCAAAAATAAATGAACATTTAAAAAAATTTTCAAAAAGAACATATATAGGGGTTCCTGGGTCAGTTTGTTCAGCGTCTGACTTTGGCTCAGGTCACGTTCTTGCAGTTTGTGAGTTCGAGTCCCGCATTGGGCTCTGTGCTGACAGCTCAGAGCCTGGAACCTGCTTCAGATTCTGTGTCTCCCTCTCTCTCTGCCTCTCCCTGACTCATGCTCTGTCTCTGTCTCTCAAAAATAAATAAACATTAAAAAAATATGTAAGATGATGAAGCCACATGCTGCTAAATATTCCCCTTTAAATCCTAGAAATGTAGGTCCCACCCCACTGCAAACCTTCCTCTTATACTTTTTTCCAAGAAACATCATTGACCCAGGGAAGGTTCATTTCAACAGGAGGTCTGCCATTTTGAACTAATGTGAGCAGCCTTTGTAGTAGGAAGAAATGATTTATTGTTCCCAGTCATCATTAATGAGACCATTGTGAGCAAGTCTGCTGATAAATGTACAGCCAAAAGGGAGAGTTTTAATTTGTGATCAGGAAAGTTTCTTTCTGCTAAACGGGGAGAGACATCTCTGGCTCCTACCTATATGGGTGTATAATAGAGATAGGCCTTATGGGTATTTATCGACCTCAAACCAGGAGGCTTTTTATTTTTTTATTATTATATGTTAATGTTTTTATTTTTATTTTTGAGACAGAGACAGAGCATAAGCAGTGGAGGAGCAGAGAGAGGGAGACAGAGAATCCGAAGCAGACTCCAGGCTCTGAGCTGTCAGCACAGAGCCCAACGCGGGGCTCCAACCCACAAACAGCGAGATCATGACCTGAGCCGAAGTTGGACGTTCAATCGACTGAGCCACCCAGGCGCCCCTAAACCAGGAGCCTTTTTAATATAGAGTCCTCATTTGGGGTGAGTAGTTGTTGGAGAAAAGAATCCAGTTAATATTTTCTTCAAACATCTGCATTTTTGGCTTTTTTTTTTTTTTTAACTGACAAGTTATTTCTTCTTTGGACCTCATGGTTGACACACAAGACTGTCACATGAACCAGAGAGAGGACTAAAACCAAAGAAAGGATCTAGTCAAAGGCATGCCACAGGGATCAAAGGAGAAATTTCTGCAAATGGGCAAGAGACAAGCCACACGTGGACAGGTAGCAGTATGGGAAATAGTGAATCCCCTTGGTGATTACTGGTACAGGAAACTGGGGAAGTACATGGCCCCACATTAAGGATCTTGTGTTATAATTGTCTAAAGAACACACGGGCACACCAGCCATACACTGAACATAAATAAATCATTATATTTCTAAACTGTTTTATGCTTCGGTGATTAGCAGCTTTGGGCTTCTTCTGGATTTGAGAAAACCTCTGGAGAGTCAGCAGTAACTAAGACCGACGCAGCTCTCAAGGTGTGAGGCTCAGCTTCTTTAGGAATTCAAGTCACCTTGGGATTCAACCTCTAGTCTAGAGCAGGTCACGTGGACGTGAAATTCTCCTGAGACACAAGAGCAGGAAGGAGGGTGTGGAGTGAGCCTTCCTTCCTTTGCTCAAGGGATGAGCCAAATTTAAAGGCGGCGGTAAGAACACTGATGGAATGACATTTTTAAGATCTTCACTGATGCTCCCTCTCTGGCAGTTGCTGTTGCTTCTGCCTCCTCCCCTCCCCCACTGCACCCACAGGTCCTATATAGGCATCATTTACTGTATGGGAAAAAATGGAGTTTTACCAAAGAATGGGGGGGAGGGAAGTCTTACGATTTTCAAAAGCTAAGACCCTAAGGGCACTTAGTAGTTGAGATGAGTTGGAGCAAAGCTGGCCTCTGGTAGAACGTGAAGGTTTGCAGGTGTGCAGGCAGGGAGGTGGGGAGACATCTCGACGCAGGTGAGGCGGGAGCTCCTAGTTGGTGGTAGGGAGGTGAGGGGGAAGGAAAGAAAGTGGTGGGGAAGAGGAGCGACAGAGAAAGCTCCTGGAAGTTGGGAGCCCCTCCTTCCTCTGGAAAGAGGCTTTGTGTGGGGAGGAAAGCAGTAGGTACAGAAACCCAGAGGCCTTGGGTCGCCTTCCCTTTCCTGTAGGGCTCAAGGAGACTGCCAACTCCCAGAACAGAAATGGCAAAGTGGCGTCCAAGGTACAGGTGTCCAAGGAACGTGTGGGAATCGAATGCACCAGCCCAGTGTGCAGGCGTTAGAAAGAATCCCCAGTGCTCACAAGTGCCACTGGCGTGGTAACAAAGACCCCACAACCTTCCATCGGCCTCTGAAGTGAGGGCAGTCTTGTGAGATTGAGCCCTTAACCTGTGGGCTCTGGATAAGTCCACACAGTGTCAGAAGTGAATTCGGGGGCGCCTGGGTGACTCAGTCGGTTAAGTGTTGACTCTTGATTTTAAGGTCATGACCTCACGGTTCGTGGGATGGAGTCCTGTGTCATGCTCTATGCTAACAGCATGGAGCCTGCTTGGGATTCTCTGCCTGCCCCCTCAAAATAAGTAAATGAACTTTAAAAAAAAAAAAAGAAGTGAATTGTATTGTGGGGCATCCAGGTGGTATCAGAGAATTGGTTGGTGTGGAGGGAAAAAACACCCATATGTTTGGGGACAGAAGTGTTTTGAGTAAACACTGTTCAGATCTTTTGACTTCTTCCGTGTTCTCCCAAGGTCCAATTCAGATGTCATTTGTTCCCAGCCACCTTTCCATCCTTGTGTTCCTTTGGCACTTTACACGTTGATTATGGCCCTTTATCGAAGTTGGCCTCGGGTGGCAGACTGGGTCAGTGTCAGCTGCTGAGTGTGAACCCAGGAGGGTTCCGTCTTGTGTCCTCACGGCACCTGCCGTTCGTGTAGCATTTTAAGCTGCCAGGTATTTTGGGCCTGGTACATAATAGAGCTTCAATACATATTTGTGAAACTAAATTTAAAATTCCAAAACACATAATTAGAGAAGCATGAGACACATCCTTGAAAGAATGTTTAATTGGCATGGCTTTGATTCCCTCCCTGCTTTGCTTTCTCACTCCAAAGCTTTATTTCAAACTTTTTCAGACATCCAAAACAGCAAGAATCACTCACTGAATACCCATGTAACAACCACCTAGCTTGTATAATAGACTCTATTATTAAATGTGTCTTTGCGTATTTATGATATATTTATCCATCTACCCATCCATCAGTCCATATTACTTCTCCCTCACTGCCTTTCCAACGCAACCAGTGTGTGAGAGACCTTCAACTTGGGCATCAGATCTGGGATTAATTCCTAAATTCAGCCCGTATTTGTTGCATGACCCTGGGGGTGTGGCTTAAGTTGGGTCTGTTTCTGTCACTGGGGTGGACCATGCAACCTACTTCATGGGTTATGGTGAGGATAAAATGAGATAATGTGGATAAAGGGCCTGCCACACAATGCGTGTTTCATGTAGTAGCAAGAGAGTAAGTACAGTGTAAATATTTATGTCAACCATTAGCACTGATTTGCAATGATGTGTGCCTCTTGTGTTCTTGCTTTCAGCCCCTGCTTTGGGCTGAAATTCACAGGAGACAGAGTCTCAGACTCTTTCATGGTTATAAGCAAGAGGTCCCCAGATCTAAGAGGTCAAGGGTGGTCTGGGCTTTGGTGTGGAAACTGCATTGTGCATTCCCTGGCACAGTGTAGAAACCACAGATCTAAGAGTGGAATCACTGGGTATTTACTTACCCGAGACGACAAGGGGTAATACCTTACCTAGAATTCAGAAGAACATTTGCTAAAAATGGAGGTAAGGGGAGAGTGTCTCCCACAGCCATAAACACCTCTTCCTGAGTCCTTTAGTGCAGAGATTTGCATATTTTCTGGGGAGAGGCCCTCATCAGTACAACTTTCCACTCTAAGGCTACAGACTGTCTCCCCATCAGAGAACCAGAATTATGCTCAGGTTGTTTTTTCCTAAAATGGACCTATAAAGTTGTGGCCTGAGAATGGAGGATGAGGTCACCTTCCTTATGGCCTCCGACCAGGCAGCATTTGGGGTTGTTGGAAGGTTGGAAAAAGAAAATCTCATCCTTTATTTCCTGCCTTTACTGTGACGTGTCCATCCCATGCCGAGTCATTTGCAATATCCTTCCTATCCCTTGGTTTAATCATGTTGAGTACAGGATGCTGTGAATATTATGCTTTGAATAGAATTGGGGTCCATCCATAGAAATTGTTTTCTCCTGCACACTTAGAGTTGGGTCTTCTTGACTGCACATTTGTGTTGGTGGATGTCAGTAGACTTGTCCCTGCATAAACTGAAAAGTGCCTAATGTTCTCCTCCTCCTAATGGTTCACAACCTACATGACATATCACATCAATCTGTGGAACTCTTTTTAAATACAAGTGCCTTCTTTCCCCCAATTCTGCTCCCAACCCTTCGAGTCTGAGTCAGTGGGTCTTGGGATAG
The DNA here is from genome assembly GCF_018350175.1 of Felis catus. NCBI lineage: Eukaryota > Metazoa > Chordata > Mammalia > Carnivora > Felidae > Felis > Felis catus. Next base: position 8,869,956 of record NC_058380.1, read on the forward strand.
CCCACTGGAATCTACTCTTAAAAAATTGTTACAAATTATTTTACTTCACAGCCAGAACTAAGAACTACCTCTCTACTCTCAAGCTGTGGCTTTCTTCATAAAAACAGAGATGAGGCAGGGGTGCCTGGGGGCTCAGTCCGTTGAGCATCCGACTTTGGCTCAGGTCTTGATCTCGTTGTTCGTGGGTTCGAGCCCCATGTTGGGCTCTGTGCTGACAGCTCAGAGCCTGGAGCTGTTTCGAATTTTGCATCTCCCTTTCTCTCTTCCCCTCCCTGACTTAAACTCTGCCTCTCTCTCTCTATCAAATATAAATAAGCATTAAAAAAAAAGATGAAGCAGGTCTTTTTTTGAGATGGAAAATCTTGGTTGACCTTTCCATTTTTGCTTTGTCTTGCATCAGTTGATGGGCATAAAACAGAAAGCTAGCTGAAATGAAAAGGTTAGGAAGAGTTCCAGAGTAAAAAGTTTGGGTGTCAAGGTTGGGCATAAACTCAGGAGAGCTCTTGAGGAGAATCTTAGCTAGCATAAAGAAGAAGAGAGGTTATCACAGCCAGCTGGGAAAGCAGACTGGGGATGATCAGGGAAAGGGTATAACGCTGGACAGAAGGGCACAGGAAGACTGAGTTACTGCATTTTATTCCATAACATCCAGACTAAACATTGTAAAATCCCAGGCATCTGTTGGCCCAGTGCCATTTGGCATATAGTTGCCATTGTCCATGCAGAGCAGATTTGCTTGTTCTCCATGGTGGCAGAATGGGACAGTGTCCCTCAGAATTTCAGTCAGCAAACAATTTAAGTACTATCTGAAGAAAGAATAAAATCCTGGTTGTTGTGTGAAAACCTACTGTTGTCATTTGCTGGTTAGATAAAAAAAAAAAAGTAACAACATCAAACCTTCAGATCAAGTGTTACTTGTTTGGAAGAAAATTCTGGAGAAAATAGTGGAAAGTTTTTTTTTTTTTTATAGAAATGCTGCATTCATGATGCTCTTGATGACACAGACATAAATATCATATGAGCTACATGCCAATTGTGAGTTGAAAGGTGATCCAGGAGAGCTGGATGTGAAGGAGTTTGGACTATAGTTGAATTGGAGTTGTTTTTTTTCTTTTCCTTAATGGCAGATAATAGCGATACATCTTATAACCATTGGTGTCTTACATTCAGTGTAATAGGGTGTTTGTGTTGGTTTGTACGAAGGAGAATACTGGATAGAATTCTCCTCTAAATAGTCCCCTGAAAAAGCATATATAAAACATATAACTACAGAGGGGGCCGAGGGAAACACAGATCCTTGTGTAGCAAACTTGAATAAAATAAGTTTTCTCTCAAAAGAGAGCCGCCACCATATATTTACACAATAATAACACTTTCAAAGAAAAGAAGCTGGGTTTCACTGGACGTATTGCTATCTTCGTGGAATTTTTCAAAAGACAGATAGGCGTGTAAACCAGAAACTGATGGGTACAGCCAGATAAGCTCTCAGAAAGCCTCTTCTGTTGGAAGTCAGTTAGCTACCACTAGGTAACGTGGACCCCAATTTGTCCAGGATTCTTCACTGATGCCTATTTTTCCAGGCTTAATTTACACCTGCAATCCCTTTCGTTCCAAATCAGTGTCCTGATGAGAACAATATGATGTATGGTCAACCTCCTTAGGTTGAATACACTGCGTAATTGTGGGAGGGCCAGGGAAAATTAGAGCAGGGCTCACCCAATCCTAAGTGTAGATACTTCATAAAATGCAGTCAGATGGATGTATTAGTGATTCGGGGCACACATCACGCCCTTGCCTTGGTTGAGCTTGTAGCTGACTGCAGTCAAGCCTCTTCCATGAAGCCACATCTTCTCTGGGTGGTACTGCTTTTGGTGGTTCTGGGGCATCTGCTCCTACTCACTTTCGTGATGTTAGAATTCGACCCCTTGTCAAGAACTTTGTCGTCCAAAATGCTGCCTTAGCCCTTCTAATCTCCTGCTGTCTGAAGACAGAATCTTGCTTTTCTGTGTCATTTCCATGTTGTGATTAAAGATACTGCATAGGATAGCCTGGTGACGCATCATCTCTTTTCAGTTTGATCCCCATTCGCATCCTGGGAGTCATTTCACATCTCAAACTCCCCTGCTTCTTGCCTGATAAGATCTCAGGAGAGGCCAGCAAACGCCTGTTGAAGCTTCAGATGTCTGATGCAGAGTGGCTTTCCCTAATTTATGCATCGAGATCTTGGAACAGAAAGAAAGAAAACACAGTTAAGTGTAATGTGACTTCTTAGTGAGTGCGCTTCTTTTTGGCCCCTGCGGGGCCTTGGAAATGGGATGACTGACACAGAATAGGTCAGTGCTCAATGAATATTTGTTGATCCAAGCATGATTTTTTATTTAAAAACAAGCAGAAGAGCTTGCTTGTGGCTCTTGCTGTGACTAAAAAGCCTATTTCTTTACACCTGTCAAGGACATCTGCTTAGGGAAGTCCCACACACAGCTTAGGTCCACACTGGAGTACGAATCGACTATTTGCTAATCATGTAAATATTATTGCTGAAACGAAAACATGATTGAAGCTGGAAGTGTGAACCGAATGCAGGAAATGCCAGCTCTTTAATGTAAGCAATTAATTAGACATCATCTTTACGTCTGGTGATGGGTCCCCGGGTGTTAATCAAATCAAGCATCACCAGCTGCCGAGCGAAGAGGCTCATTCAGGAAGCATTCTTTGCACCGAAGGGGAGAGGGAGGTGGCCCTGAGATGGATTTCCTGAGACCCCAATAGCTAAAGACCCCTCTAGAGGAATTCTGGGAAACTGCTTTGTAGGCACATGTGTAAGAGATCACACAAACACTGTTTTGAGTCAGCTGAAATGGTAGAAAGGGCTAGAAAGAACTGGGTTCCACTCCTGGTTCTGCTTTGTTCTAGCCTTGGAAATCCACGTGATCTGTCTGAGCCTTAGTTTCTTAAACTGTAAAATGGAGAAGACAACATCAACCTCGTGGGGCTTTTAGAAGGTTAAGAGACGATGTAGATGGCACCCAGGGCAATGCCCAGCCTGTAAGAAGGATTCCCCAAGGCAGTCAGGGTGGTAGTGATGGTGCTGGTTAGCCACCAAGTGGGTTCTGAGTCCCACTCTGCTGCCGATGTGACTTCTTGGACCTTGGACATACCCTTAACTTTCAGCACTTGCTCTTTAAGTCTCTGGAAAGGCAGGAGCATGTTAGATGGTGCTCCAGGGCTAAGTGCCCATCATCCTGTGACAGACTAGGAATTGGGACAAGTCTATAATAAGTAGAATGAAATGTGGGGAAAACCCCACTGATACAGGGCAGGGTGGTCTCGCCAGCAAGGGTGATGCTCCGCTGGGTGTTCCTTTTTTTTCATTCCACCCCCCGCCCCCCAGAGCAGGCTGGTGGCCACCTGCAGTGAGCCCTCCTCTCTAGTCCTCCCCACCACACCTGCCTGGCTGTCCTTACCAGCAAGGGGTGGCCCTGGAGAATATCTCTGCAGGATTGGTAGACACTCCACACCATGACAGGGCCACCTGGAAGGAAAAAGGAAATTTGGGGAGGGAGGGACCTGTATTGAACCATTGGGATATTTATTTATTTATTTTAAAAGTTTATTTGTTTATTTTGAGAGAGAGAGAAAGAGTGCACCAAGCAGGGGAGGGGGAAGACAGGGGGGAGGGAGAGAGAGAATCCCCAGCAGGCTCCACACTGTCAGTACAGAGCCTGATGTGTGGCTCCATCTCACAAATCGTGAGATCATAACCAGAACCAAAACCAAGAGTCGGTCGCTCAACCGACTGAGCCACCCGGGCGCCCTGAACTACGGGGATATTTAAAATAACATTTCCTTTTCTTTGTTTTTCTTAATGCAAATTAATACATGGCTGATGTAGAGAGCTACAAACACAAAATAGTTGAAAGCTGTCACCATCAGCTACGTACATCCTTCCAGCCATTTACATATAAAACACAAATGACCTATAACACTACCACCCTATCTTAGACTATACTCATTCAGGTGGGGGTGACACCCACGCTGCCCCCACTTCTACATCATTGCTGGTTTAACTTTTGCTGATCTCTGTTAATAGCAATGCCCTGGTTATTCAACAGAGGTCTTCAAAATAGGATGCTTGCCTCTAGGGCATCTACAAAGCAATCGATCTGGGAACTGGAAGAAAATTTTAGAATTTCTCTTGATATTTTTACCTCTTCTTTTTAAAATGGTGTGTGTGTGTGTGTGTGTGTGTGTGTGTGTGTATTTCAAAACATGTAAGAATATGTCTGGAGGTGGACTGTCCAGACCTGGGATGGTGGCTCAAGTTTACCATCAGAGACTTAAAGCTCTTTCCAACTTTCTGCTCTTGTGCCTCATGTACAGGCCTTCATTCTCAGGCTCACAGCCTCATGTTTGCCAGCTGGCTGCTTATGACCATGCTTTATAATCTACATTCCAGGCAAGAATCACAGGAAAGAATGAAGAGCAAAGGGTGTTCTCCTAGTGAGTCTTTGCTTTTTATTCAACAAAGGGTATTTTCCTTCTCGTTGAGCAAACCAAGGAGAGGTAGCAAACTGAAAATTATCAGCCTCTCGGCCTGTGTGGCACTGGAAGTCAAGGGCATAGGGAATTGGGAATCGTTGGGGGCGTGGATAATCCATAGGGTCTGCCACAGTCCTCGCTCCAGGAAAACGCACGTACGTGTGCAGATGTGTGTGTGCACACAGCTTCTCCAGGCAATTTTAGGGACAGAAGGAGACATGCCCCATAGGGCCAAACTGAGAATGAATGGAAGCTCTGCTCAGCCAAAGCCAGGGAGCATGAAAGAAGCAATAGGAGAAGGAGATAGAAAAGAGAAGAGAAAGTAAAAATATACAAATGGGAGTGGCAGACAGGGAAAGGAGAGTGGTTGTAAGCAGCAAATATTGTAATAGTAAAAAAGAAATACATTGGCAAAGAGAAATAAAAAGGAAAAAGCAATACTATGATGGGGAAAAGATAAATAGTCCTTTGGGTATCTGAAGATACAGGGAGTGTACCCTCTCTGCCCCCACCAAAGGACCAGAAGTCAGCTCTCCAATGAAGAGTGGGAATGATGAAGGTGGTCATGGAGGAGGGGACCATTTAGTAAAAGTTGGGCCACGTTCTGTTAACTTTTTTAAAATACATACATATATATATGTATATTAAATACATGTATGTATTTATATATATATATATATGTATGTATTACATATATATATGTATATGTGTATTATTAGAGACAGAGCACAGGTCGGGGAGGGGCAGAGACAGAGGGAGACGCAGAATCCAAAGCAGGCTCCAGGCTCTGAGCTGTCAGCACAGAGCCCAACGTGGGTCTCGATCTCATGAACCATGAGATCATGACCTGAGCTGAAGTTGGACGCTTAACCGACTGAGCCACCCAGGCGCCCATGTTCTGCTCACTTCTATGGAACACAGTACATGCATTAGGACTTCAAAAGAGTTCTGTAGAAGGTTTGGTACCTTGGAGAGGTGAAGTCTCATGGGGAATAGTCCAGCGGGATAAGCCCAGGTCTATAGAATGCAGCCACATGGTGTTCCATCAGGTATTGTAAATAATTTCTAGTGGAGTTGATGGTGGCAGCTTGCAGCTAGTTGCCTGCACATTTGTGGGAACTGATCACAGTGTTCGGATTAGGTATGTTGCAGATAATATGCAATTAAGCAGTAGAATCATTAGCAGGGTCCCTGAAACCATTCCATAGGACCTAGGACAAATTCTTCCCATTTGGGAAAATCATAGACCCTCCAGTATCTTTAGACATTGTACATAGCAGAAACAAAACATTTTTAAGAACAACACAGGTGTCTGAACCGCATGTATTTTCCTCTAGGGAAGTTGGTGATATCAGAGGAGGACATCACTTTGGAAAATGAGTTAAAAAGAAAGAAAAGAAAGAAAGAAAATCGAGAAAGAGGAATTCCTGATATTTTCAGAGGAAGAAATACCTGATTGCTGAAAACAGTCCATATCCTGAACAGTTTCCTAGAAATGCAACTGGTTAATTTTTATAAGCCATTCCATGCATCAAACAGCAAGTTCTGATGCTTCCAATTGCCCAAAGAGGTAAGCGGTTTAAGTGAGTTGAATAGTTTTCCCAGTATCTGACTTGGAAGTCCACCTAAAGTAAATTTTTCTATGTACATGCCACCTACTACCTGTCTCTTGTTACGAGGACACAAGCCTTGGTGAATTTGGGCCCCACACTTAGGACCTCACTTAACATTAATTATCTTCTTAAAGGCCGCATTTCCCAGTACAGTCACGTCAGGGCTTGGGACTTAGATATATGAAGTGTTGGGGGTGGGGCACCATTCGGTCCATTGCAATCTGTTGGTACCTGTTTAACTCTGTTTCGTAGTGTCTGATAACCCCAGCATTACATATGCTCAACATCATGTGACCCTGGTTCTGCAAGAAAGAATAATCATGCTGGTCATACAGTTTAAGAAGACAAAGAAATGTGTGCTCATTTTGGAAAACTTACCATCTTCTGCAACTCAGTAAGACAGAGACCCCAGTGGAAAAGGGGCCAAGATACAAGATCAAAATTCACAGAAAGGAAAAAGTATAAAAAGCTAACAAGAATATGAAGAGATGCTCAGACGCATTAGTTGCCAGAAAGATGTAAGTTGACAATGAGGTATCTGTTTCCATGTGCCGACTGGCACAACCGGGATAAGGCCAGTGTTGGCGGGGATACGGGAGCACGGGGGCCCTCATGCACTGCTGATCGGGAATGTAAACTGGTGTAGAAATCCTGCGTGGGACTCTGGTGGTAAGAGCAGATGAGGTCTATGAGTACCTCCTGACCCAGCAAATCCACTGTTGGTACATATCAAGAAGGGATTCTCACGGAGTTCCTAAGGGTCCTGTCTGAATAAGGTGACGAGGCACTTCAGCTCCCCTAGGACGATCACAGGGCACACCTGCTGTCCTGGTGAAATTACTCATAGCACCCTTGTCACCCTCAAATGTGTTCACTCTGGGTACGAGGATTGCCCTCAAGACATACTTTTGGGGGTGGGTGTTGGAGGCAATTTGGGGAGTGGATGGCAGAGTGTCCTGGGTTCATGCTCTTTAGAGACAAGTACACACGAGATGTACTGAAAGAAAAAGGAAACAGGTTTATAACAAGAAAAGCAACAATGGTTGCATGCCATTAAGACTCATGCATGTCAAACCATATGTTTTATTTTTTATTTTATTTTTATTTTTTTCATTTATTTTTTACTTAAAAAATTTTTTTAAACCATATGTTTTATAAGAACACAAAGTAACAAACGGGGTTGCAGTATTGAAATGGTTGCCCAGGGGCACATGAAGAATGTCAGGGGAAGAGAAGGAAGGAAGGAAGGAAGAAATTGAGAGGGTTCTTCTTAGATTAAAAAATGATAACGAACCATTGAGAAGTACGACAAACTCGGACCACAGTATCTGAAATCGAAAAGACAGGAGTTCCGTCAAGATAGATAAAATTGAAGAATTCTTTTAAGTATTCAGAAAGGTTACAGCTTTCTTGAGAAACTGGCATTTATTTGTTTGCTTATTTTTTCTCTTAGGCTCTAAAAAGTATTTAAGTCTGCTTAATAAGTATCTTAAATAGGACAAAATAAACAAAAATAATTGAGTGAGGAAGGCAAAACAGAGAGTCTACAGAGCTAGGAAAGATAAAGCAAAGTTAAGTGTGAGGTTAATATCTAATATTCCTACCAAAAGGTCCTATAGGGTTTCTAGAGCTGAGTCTCTGCTTTGATGTTAAACTGCCCAAAAAAGAGACGGCCGTCACATACATGATCCATAATATCTGTAATAACAGCCACCACAAAATCACTCCAAGTATTAAACAGCCCAGCTGTTTCCCATTCTGAGAGCAGAGAGAAATTTCTCCCTTGGGCTCTCATAAGGAGGGCATTGTGTAATGGAATAGCGACCTAGAAACTTCATCTCCACAGAAAGACGCATTTTGAAGCCATGTTGAATATCTCAGTGCTAATTTACTCTAACAGAGTTCGGGCTCCTTGAATTTCTGCAAAAGAACTAGGTTTCATTTCCAGGATACTTCAGAAAATGATCCCGTGAATGCAGTAAACCTGTGTGGCCCACAGATGTTTGGGCTCCCCCACTTGGATAATAACCACAGAGCCATAAATTTCTGGTTATTACAGCGATAGCTGATGGAAGACAAAAGGGTTCTCTCTCCTCCCAGATTTCTCCCTCCTCCCAGATTTCTCTCTCCTCCCCTTGCCTTTCTGCTCCTGAGTAGGGGGCAGGAGAGGAAGAGACAGTGTCTTCCTCTATCTCTTCCTGAAACAGCTTCAGCAGCAATTAAATTTTTATGAACTAAAAACCAGACATAGTAGTTACCGCAGAGGCTGCCAGACGTAAATCTACTACGTGGAAACAGATGCCACCATAAGAGTGAAACCGGCAAAAAGCAATGTGTAATGGAAGGGTTTGGTGGCAGGCATCTATAGCAAGAATGCACTATGAGAGAACAGCTCCAAATGGACATTTAGGGTGTGTAGGAGGTGGTATGGGGTGGTGTGGGTAGGAGAGGGAAAGAGGCAGTCTAGTGTTGGGTACCTTCTGGGTTTGGAGCAAGTATAGTTCATCAGAGTGTTTGGAAGCCTAGTTGAAATAACCCCTAAGTCGTATCCAATTATATTTGATTTTTGTTAATGCTTATTTTATTTTTTTGAGAGAGAGGGAGCGTGAGCAAGCAGGGGAGGGGCAGTGAGAGGGGGACAGAGGATCTGATGTGGGCTCTGTGCTGACAGCAGAGAGCCCGATGGGGACTCGAACTCAAGAACCGCAAGGTCATGACCTGAGCTGAAGTTGGGCGCTTAACCGACTGAGCCACCCAGGCGCCCTTCAGTTTGTTTTCATCAAGTGACCTCTGCTTATGAATTCAATTTTTAAGAGCCCGACAGAGGGAGGCATGGAAGATTAATGCCACAATAGCTGTAATTATTGCTTGTATGTGACCCGGCAACTCAGCTTGTCAATAGGTAGAGACTTTTTAACCCCTCGAATATCGGCTGGCTTGTGACTTGATTTGGCTGATAGAATGTGGTGGAAGTCATGACGTGCCAGCTGTTTTTATTTATTTATTTTGAGAAAAAGAGCACATGTGCTCACGTGAGTAGAGAGAGAGAACCCCAAGAAGACACCACGCTGTCAATACAGAGCCAGACCCAGGGAACCAAGAGCCGGACACAACCGGCTGAGCCAACCCGGTGCCCTGTGATGTCTTCTGAGCCTAGATTCTCAAGAGGCCTTAAGTATTTTCTCCCTCTCTCTCTCTCTCTTAACATTTCGCTGAATATTGCATTGCACAGCCACCATGGAAATACGGCCAGGCCAACTTGCTCAGTGATGAGAAACAAAACTCATTTACTCACACCATCCTGGCTGATCTCCAGACTGTGCTAGACGCATGTTACATCAGCCAGCCTGTGGCCCAAGCACCAGGTGAGCATGAGACCCTGAGCGAGCCCGGGAGAGATCAGCTGAGCTGCCCTGCTACCCTAGAGAGGTGAGCAAAACCAAATTCTGATGGTTTTCAGCCTCTGAGTTTGGGCATCCTTCCTCCACAGCAACCGCTAACTGACACAGGATGGCTCCCTGATAATAGCCCAATAACTAACAGAAAAATGTGTCTATTATAAATGAAAGAATCCAAACAACAATATTAGAAATGAAAAACACCCAGCACACCTTGACATTCTGGTTTGTGTTTTGGGATCTTCTAAGCCAGGGAGCGTGGCAGCCCCTGAGTCTCTGAATAAGTAGACAAAATGTAGTTTCTGGACTTGGAACGTGGAGGACCAGACCCCACACGAGTGATCTTTAGACACTCCGCTTGGGATTCCCCGCATGGCTGCCAGGCGACAGCCATATGTCTCCCTTACAAATAAAGTGTCTGAAACTGAAGTTACCACGTCCCCACCTCCTCCTAGTTTACATGACAGAGGGTTGTTTTCTCTTAGAATATCTTAATTACTCCTAAATTGCTGTGCACCTGCTACTGTGAATTCTAGAACAGTTCCTTTCTTGGGGCACTGTTTTCCACTCTGCTGGTGTATGTCTCATCACCCCAGGGAAAGGAAGGAGGGATGCAGGCAGGCAAAAACACCTGTCACAAGCAAAGCCGGAAAATACCAGCTTTTAATTGGGTTCCACGGTGGTTTCTGTGGCCACTTCTGACCCCTGACATTTTCTCTTTGAGTTTTGTCGTCAGTTTTATTTGGTTCGGCTTAATGTTTGCAGCAGGAAGAAGAGTCACAGCCAGACGTGGCCCCTCTTTCCTGTGAATCACCAGCATCTGCTACACGGTGGCAGAGTCTCATTAGTACTGCTTCTGCTGGGCCGGCAGATCTTTTGAGAGGAGGTACCGGGGGCTCCGGGATTCTCTAATGACTCTTGGGGAGGTGCCAGAGGAGGGTTACTGTCTTGGGGAGGCCATTGTAAAAATGTGCCTGTCTGTGTCCTGCAAGAAATGAAAGAATCCTTTCGTTTGAGCCCAGTTACCAGACTTCTTAGGACAGCTATATTAGAAAATTAGTCCAAATTAGGATTCTGCTCATAGAACATCTAGTAATTTGGGGCATCTTTTTTGGAAGTTAAAAATGTTTTCACACTCTTTCTCCTTTTCAGAAATTAAAGAATTTGAGCATCATGGCATAATGGTTTTTGAGATGGGGCCAGAGTGCCTGGTTTTCAGGTATACTTGGATGGCTTCCTGGCTCTGACATGTGAACTCTATGCTTTGTGGCACAGGGAGTAGCTTTTCTAAGACGTCGGTTCTTATCTATGCAGTGAGAATGGCATTAAATTTGCCATGAGGATTAATTTGTTTAAATGTGTATAATTCTTAGCATGCTTGGAGCATAGATGTAGATGGTAAATGAGTTCTTTTATGTTTCCTTCTTATCACCCTTCCTGACTTTTATTGTTTGCTTGTTTGCTTGATTTCTTGCTTACATACAGTATTTTTTACTCTATAGAATAAAGGAAGAGTTTTTTGGAAAAATAAGACGTTTGTACGAATATCTGAAACTGTATTTTTTACCCAATAATCTCACTTAGGGGAATGTGTATTGTAACAATGGCCCCAATTATTAAAAGTACAAAGGTGTATAGTCATAAAGAGATCCCATTGTTGCTTCAAAATGTCCTTCCTGGTCATTTTCCTGTTTATTTTTTAAAAAGGGCACTTTCCTCACCCTCTCTCTCTTTTTAATCGTTTGTGCCATTTGCTACTTATTCTCATTATTGTTTCCATGCAGGCAGTAAATTCCTATCCCTTCAACAAATCGTTAAAAAATAGACCAGTATTAATTCCCCATGGGCTCAACATGAATCACTTCCTTCTAAAAAAGATTGTCAAACAGGCTTATTTCTTCAGGCTGCCGGTTTCCGGGGGAAGCAACACTGGATTATAACCCATCTTATATGGTTACATATCTATTGGGAGATATTTCATAATAATAAACTATGCTAGTCCTTCCTAATATTTGGAATGCAATGGTCTAAGAGCACACTAAGAAAACAGTCAAGAAGGCATTGGAAGTGAAGAAAAGGGAAATCATCTTGACCAGTGAATTGCTGCTTGTTCATCCCTATGCTGGGGTTGTCCAAGGTATTGCTTTTATAAAAACAAACAAAAACCCTGCCAGTAAGCATTTTAATCCTCCATTTCCTGAAAAGGAAACTGAAGCTCCAACATTTCAGATGGCTTGCCTGAACACCAAGAATTTAAACAAAGGGCTGCTTGACTTGAAGATCCATGTTCTTTTGTTTGTTTGTTTTTTTTAATTTTTAAAAAATACTTATTTATTTTTGAGAGAGAGAGGGAACAAGTGAGGGAGGGGCAGAGAGCAAGGGAAACACAGAATCCAAAGCAGGCTCCAGGCTCTGAGGTGTCAGCACGGAGGCCGACGTGGGGCTTGAACTCATGAACCGCGAGATCATGACCTGAAGTTGGATGCTTAACTGAGCCACCCAGGCGCCCCTAAGATCCATATTCTTCCTTCTATTCCCAGCTGCCTCCAAAGCAGTGATTCTTACATTGGCTATACATTGGACTCATTTGGAAAGCTTAAAAAAAATAGCAATGCCCAACACAATACTGAAAAAGAGCAAAACTGGAAGACTCATACTACCCAATGTCAAGACTTATGGTAAACTTTCAGCAATCAAGACTGTGTTCATTGGTGAAACAAGAGACACATGTATCAGTGGAACAGAATAGAAAACCACAAAATAGACCCACACAGATAGAATCAAGTGACTTTGACAAAGGAGCAAAGGCGATGGAATGGATTGAAGACGAACTTTTCAACAAATGGCCCTAGAAAAACTGGACGTCCATGTAACATAAAATTTAAAAAAGTGAACCTTGTCCCAGATATTACACTTTTATAAAAATAAACTCAAAATGGATCATAGATCTAAATGGAATATACAGAACTTTCAAACTGTTAGAATAAAATGCAGGAGAAAGGCTATGTGACCTTGAGTTTGATGATGAATTTGTAAGTATATGATGCAAAGCATGATTTGTTAAAGAAGAAGGGATAAAGTAGACTTCATTAAAATTAAAAACTGTGAATGCACTGTAAAAGAAAAGCTAAGGACACGCCACAGACTGGGAGGAAATATTTCCAAACACATACCTCATAAAGGTCCTCTATCCAAACTATTCAAATGACCCTTAAAACATGACAGGAAGAAAAAATCAAATTTTTAAATGGTCAAAAGAGCCGAACAGATGCTTCACCAAAGAAGAGAAACAGATGGAAAATGATCATGTGAGAAAATACTCAACATCGTTTGTCATTAGGGGATTACAAATTACAACAATAATGAGATAACACTACACATATATTATAATGCCTGAAATTTAAAACCTGGCATCAATTGCTGATAAGGATATGGAACAAGAAAGAAGTCTCATTCACTGCTGGTGGGAGTGCAAGATAGTATAGACGCTTTGGGAGATAGTTTGGCACTTTCTTACAGAGATAGGTGTAGTCTTTATCATTCAGTGATTGAATTACCACTATTTACTGATTTGAAAACTTAAGTTACCATTTTGAAAATTTATACCTGGGGATGCCTCAGTGGCTTAGTTTAGCATCCAACTTCGGCTCAGGTCATGATCTCGTGGTCCATGAGTTCGAGCCCTGCATCAGGTTCTGTGCTGACAGCTCAAGCCTGGAGACTGCTTCAGATTCTGTGTCTCCTCTCTCTGCCCCTCCTCTGCTCATTCTCTCTCTCTCTCTGTCTCTCTCTCTCTCTCTCTCTCTCTCTGTCTCTCTCTCTCTCTCAAAAATAAGTGTAAAAAAAAGAAAGAAAATTTATATTCGTACAAAAAAACATGCATGGGAATGTTTATAGCCACTGTATTTATAATTTCCCAAGCTAGAAGCAACCAAGAGGTCCCTCAGTAGGTGAATGGGTACATCTATACAATGGAATATTATTAAAATAATAAAAGCAATGAACTATCACACCACAAAAAAAGACATGAATGAATCTTAAATGCAACTTGCTAAGTGAAGGAAGCCAGTGAAAAGGCTCCATATTATATGATTCAAATTCTATGACATTCTGGAAGAGGCAAAACTATAGAAAAGATAGAAAGATCAGTGGTTTCCAGAGGATTTTTTAGGGGAAGAGGAAAGGGTTGAATAAGTGAAACACAGAAAACTATTTAAGACAGTGGGACTATTCTGTATGATAGCTATAATGGTGGATATATGATACTATGCATTTGTCAAAACCCATAGGACTTTATAGGACAAATAGGAAATTTTATGCAAATTTTAAAAAGTTATTTAGTAGATCAGGATCCCGGGATGAAGTGCAGAATTGTGATGGAACAATGTATTACAAATACATTGAACAGCCTCACTGAAGATACGGAGGAGAAGAGGTGCTGACCTAAGTAACCTTGGAAATGAGTGGAGTCTGTAATACTAAAGGCAGAAGGAACTGTCCATAAGTCTGTACTGTAGTTGCTAAACTTGCTTCCCATGAGGGTCCAGGTTAACAATTCTGATACCACTACATACTGAAATTCATCAGTGAAGTAAACAGATAATGATGGGAGCCAAGTTTCTCAGTGTGGAGTAGGAAATTACAGAAAAGCAAGAGGAAGAGTGGAAACATCCATGTGATAATTGGATTAGAGTTGGAGACATCAATATGGACTCATTTTAGCTTAATGTGGAGGAAGACAGTTCCATACAGAAGTACTTACAGGTAAGTATATATGCATCGGTTTTTATACACACGCATAATTTCCTCGTTTTGTCAATGGAAAGAGTTTAGGAACGATGACATCTCTGTAGCAGTGAGCACACCCAGCATACAGATCTTGGCTTCTAATACCATTCTTCAACAAAAGGAACCAGGACTTAGATAAATGGCTGATTCTAGGACTAGGGTAGGAAATAAATAAGATGAACACAGAGCATCATATAGTGCCCAAAAGTAAGAAAGTGCTCAGAAAAACACCACCACTACCACAAAGGGATATAGGGCCAATGAAAGAACTCTCGATAGCCAAACCTGGAACACTGGAGCAGCAAAATAATTAAAGGAGTATTGGATTGAAATCCAAAGTAGAAAATAAATGAACCTCTATAATATAAATAAATGGAAGAACATAGACAAATTTCCTATTTCAAAGAACTCTAAAAATTTCTTGTAAATCCTAAGCCCTCAAGGAGCTGGGATATAACCCTGACGTGTGGGTTGCACCTGGTGACTTCCTTCAGAAGAGTACAGTAAGAAAAAAGGGACAAAAGACTAACTTTGTCCTGGAGAAGCCTGACAAACACTGGCTCAGCCAAAAGATTAGGGTCAACGTTGCTAGTGACAAGGCAGGTCAACATATGTGCCCTTGATCTGGTGCGATGAGAATGGTTTCATCTCACCGGTGTTCTTCTCAAAAGCACATAACCCCAGTCTGATCATGAGAAAAACATCAGACCAATCCCCACTGAGGGACATTCTGCAAAATATCTGGCCAGTACTTAAAACTATCAGGGTCATTAAAAACAAGGCAAGTCTGTGACACTCTTGGAGCCCAGAAGAACCTCAGGAAATATGACAACTACATGTAATGTGGCATCCTAGATGGAATCCTGGGATACAGAAAGCAAACTAGGGAAAAACTACAGAAATGTGAAAAAAGTACGGACTTCAGTTAATAAAAATGTATCAGTATTAGCTCAGCAATTGTAACACATGTACCAGACTCCTATAAAATGTTAATAATAGGGGGAAATGGCTATAAGGTATATGGCAAATGTCTGTAGTCTCTTTGCAATTTTTTCCATAACCCTAAAGCTGTTCTAAAATCAAACGTTTATTGGAAAGAATTGGCTAACGCCTTGTACTACCCTGAGATTCCAATTTCATCTAGTGTGTGGCCCAACCCTCAAGACTTTAAAGAGCTGCCCAGGTGATTCCAGTATGCCTCCAGCAAAGGACTCTAAAGGAAGGGATGGAATTTCCCTTCTCCTTTCTTGTCTAATTGTAATAAATGCTCTGACCTTGTGCTTGGTAAATAGTATGCCTTAATGATTCTGGTTGTTTGAATAGAGCAGATCTTTAAGCAGACAGCCAGTGTTCTGGAACTTGGAAAGTGATACTTTTCCTTAAATGAAAAATCTTGTCCAAGAAGCTTTAAGTACCGTAAACAGTTTAGGAAAGTGGTGAAGGGCAGACTGTACCAAACGGATTGTCCATTTAAACGTGGGCACGGTGGGAATGCCTTCCATGTCCTTCTGCTGGGCTGCACCGTGTGTACATGGTGGGAAGCTGTCCCCGAAGTTTTAGCTGCCGTGGGTTTGGCTTTCATGAGATAGCAGGCTTATTCTCCAGGGTTTGGTTGTGACCTGTACGATAAAAGAGTCACTTGCTGGGGAGTGCGGCTTAAGGGCTCAGGGACTGTGAACTGAAGCCACCTGTCTGGTTTTCTTTGCAGGGAACCTGGCAGCAAAGGTTCTTGGGAGGTTCTCATCTGGTGCTGGAGATGATTGGCTCCCCCAGTCGGTGAGGAAGGGATCCTCCTGACCCAGCACCTAGACCAACCTCTGTTGGAAGAGACGGAGCTTGAGAGGCATCCTGTCCTCACCCACAATCATGGTGCTAATCAAAAGTGGTGAGACTGTATTTTCAGACTTGCACTGTTTGCTTAAAACCGCAACAGGCCAGGAAATTGCTTCATGTACATAAAGGGATAAAAAAGATTTATTTTCCCCATCGTTTTTCTTCCTCAGAAATAGTCGTTAGTAGACATTTCTTCTTTTTTTAAAAACCTGTAGAAATATTAACCAACCGGAAAATAATTATTGATTCTTACACTATGCTAGGCACTGAGGGAGACTTGTAAAAAGTTAAAAAAAATAATAATAGTGGCCTTTAAAAAAATGTTTATTTCTGAGAGAAATAGCACACAAGCAGGGGAGGGGCAGAAAGAGAGAGAGAGAGAGAGAGAGAGAGAGAGAGAGAGAGAGAGAGAGAATCCCAAGCAGGCTCCACACTACCAGCACAGAGCTCAGTGTGGGACTCAAACTCATGAACTGTAAGATCATGACCTGAACTGAAATCAAGCGTCAGATGCTCAACGGACTGAGCCACCCAGGTGCCCCTAAAAAAACCGATAGTGGCCTTCTATTCTTTCCTCTAAATGATGCTTCAGTGTGTATTGAGTAACAGTAACTATAGATTTAAATTTTTTTAATGTTTATTTTTGAGAGAGAGAGAGACAGAACATAAGCAGGGGAGGGGCAGAGAGAGAGGGAGACATGGAATTCGAAGCAAGCTCCAGGCTCTGAGCTGTCAGCACAGAGCTCAACGTGGGACTCGAACTCACAAACTGCAAGATCATGACCTGAGCTGAAGTCAGACGCTTAACCGACTGAGCCACCCGGGCGCCCCTGGACACTAGAGATTAAAAAAAAAATGAAACAAAAATCTAGGATTGATTTCCTTTATTAAGGCCTATTAAGTAGTCCAAGAACTTACTGTCTAAGAGGTTCCCAACTGGGGATAATTTGCTCCCTAGGGGATATGAGACAGTGTCCAGAGAAATATTTCGTTGGCCCTACTGAGATGGGTGGGGAATGCTACTGGCATCTAATGAGTGGAGACCAGTGATGCTGCTAAATATCTTCCAATGCACAGGACACCCTCCAACAGCATAGAACCACAATGTTACTAGTGCCAAGACTGAGACACCCTGCAAACCCAATGGGCTCTTCCTTAAGAGCACTCTGCAGGTGCAAATTAACAAAGCAAGCCTTAAAGCCACCCCCTGCCTTCCCTTTCCCCAGTGGGCTTGGAACAGGGGAGGGTCCGTAGCTGAGGGGTGAAGAAAGGGTATGGGCCATGCCATCCAGGCGGGACTTGGTGGCCCCGTTTCAGAGGATGGTCATCACTTCTGTCGTCAGGTCCCAGCATTTTAACTGTGACGGCACAGGACAGAGGGCACGTCCAGTTAAGTCTCGCTGTTCCACAGATGACCTGAGCCCTTCTCCTTTTTGCTGCAAGCAGCCAGGTTTCCAGCCAGCCCCCAATGTGCAGAAGGCTATTCAAATACAGCTCACCTTTGAACAGCACGGGGCCACTTATACGTGGATGTCGTCAGTAAACACAGGACAGTGCTGTGAATGTATTTTCTCTTATGACTGTCTTAGGAGCATTTTCTTCTCTTTAGCTTATTTTATTTATTGATCAATCGATAGATCTATAAAGCTACTAGCTTTATCTATCTGTAACATAGATAACATAAAATACGTGTTCATCGACTGTGTATGTTATCTGTATAAGGCTTCTGTTGACTAGTCAAGTTTTGGGAGAGTCAGAAGTTGCTGAAGGATTTTGGAGTGTGTGGAAATTCTGCCCCCGTAACTCTGCTGTTCAAGGGTCAATTGTAATATTACTGAAAGTCAATGACACTCTTAAAATGTAAACCTAACATTGGCTCCGAAGTTGAAACTACTATAATACTTTGCTTTTGTCTTACCATGTGTAAGTATTAACTATAAGTTTAAATTTTTTTCATGTTTGTTTATTTTTGCGAGAGAGAAAAAGAGAATGTGGGAGGGGCAGAGAGAGGGAGACACAGAATCCGAAGCAGTCTCTAGGCTCTGAGCTGTCAGCACAGAGCCCTACCCAGGGCTCGAACTCAAAAACCTCAAGATCACGACCTGAGCTGAAGTTGGACGCTTAACTGACTGAGCCACCCAGGCGCCCCAAGTTTAAATTTTAAAAGTGGCCCTGCAACAATGCTGTTCAATATTGCCACTAGCCACATGTGGCTACTTAAAATTGAAAATTCATTCTGCAACCACACCAGTCATATTAAAAGCACTCAGTAGCCACATGTCCCTACTGGCTACTGACCTGGACAATGTGGACAAAGAACATTTGTGGTACCATAGAAAGTTCTACTGAACAGCCCTGCCTTATAAGCCATTTCTAAGGATCCTTGCCAGTGTATACAGTTACTGCTAAAAAAGAAAAAAAAAAAAAGTCTTGTTTTCTAGCAGCTAAGGCACCAGGGCAGATGCTTTGCATGATCTTGTCATTGTCTGTTAGAAAGACAGACATGTTCTGCTGGGAGGGACCATCTTTTGTCAGACAGGCAATTTGGGGAAGGGTTTCTGTAATGGATGCTGGGTAATGTATCAGATGACTGAAACTGATTTTCCAGAAGGCGTAACGATGTAAAATTCAAGTAGATAACCTCTGTAAGGCATTTCTGATCTAAGTCAAGTGTGTATTGTTAAATATTAATTCCATTAAGGTATGTCAGCAGGGAATTAAGATATGTGACCCAAATATATTTCTTTCTAGTAATTGAGTGTAATAGCAAACTAACGCTCAGTGGATCTTAACTGGGGGTAAGTCAGGGAGGAGGGAGGATCAGAAAGTCCTGGGAGCCCCTACAAAATGCATAGGTTGCCCCCACATAGGGTTTGCCAGAATGGTGGGGCGGGTGGTTGGGGAGGGAAGGTCTTGCACACGTATATTTTCACAATGTTCCCCGTGTAAGTCCACTGTACCCAATCTAGATGAGTATTCTTTAGAGATATTAAAGATAAATAATTGGGGCACCTGGGTGGCTCAGTCAGTTAAGCGTCCGACTTCGACTCAGGTCACGATCTCACAGTCTGTGAGTTCGAGCCCCGCGTCGGGCTCTGTGCGGACCGCTCGGAGCCTGGAGCCTGCTTAGGATTCTGTGTCTCCCTCTCTCTGACCCTCCCCTGTTCGTGCTCTGTCTCTCTCTCTTTCTCAAAAATAAATAAACATTAAAAAAATATTTTTAAAGATAAATAATTAATTTGCCTCTTTTCCCTTGTGTGATGGGGGGGGTGTGGCTTAAAAAAGATCTCTGGGCTCCACTTCTAGATAGGATTCTGTGCCCTTTGGGTGAGCCTGTTCTCTCTCACTGTCCTTCTTTCAAAGACTCACTGGTTGTTCCTGGCTACCTCTCCCCTCTAAGACCTTTAGGATGATCCACTGGCTTTGGAACAACTGCCTGGGACATTTCCTTCCAGTATCAGGTATCTGTCTCCAGCAAACCTGTGCAAGCTGAGTATCACCATCTGGTCCTGGATGCATTTTGTTATCAGTGCTGGAAGTGATGATACGGTATGCCGCTGTCATGTGCCCAGAGGATGTAGGGGCCAGAGAGGACACTCAGGTAAGGAAATTCAGGAGCCCCATTTGTATTTTTTGCTCAGGTTTGAAGGGAACACTTCCACAGGAAGTTGGGCCCTGGGTGTGTGAATGGGGCTAACCATGTTCTCGAAAAATACCCCATGCACATCTGTTTACCTTGAGAGTTCAGAGTTTGGTCCTAGACTTCAGCTTCATTTTTGTTAAGATTAGAAGGCTGTTATTAACTATAGAGAAGCCTAACACTCCATCAGATTGAGAGCCAGCTCTGATGACGGATGGAAGACTTCAACACCCTTATCCTAACCCTCTTTTAAAAGGGAATTTAAGGGGCTCCTGGGTGGTTCAGTTGGTTGAGCAACTGACTCTTGATTTTGGCTCAGGTCATGATCCCAGGGTCATAGGATCGAGCCCTGTGTTGGGCTCAGTGCTGAGCATGGAGCCTGCTTCAGATTCTCTCTCTCTCTCTCTCTCTCTCTCTCTCTCTCTCTCTCTCTCTCTCACACACACACACACACACACACTCTAAAAAAAAAACAACTGAAATTTCACTCCAATTTTCAAAGCATATTAGCTCTGAAGGAACCTTTGTGTGTTTTTCACTTTTGTTTTCTCTGGGAATGCATTTATTCATTTATTTATTTACTTACTTACTTACTTACTTAGTTATTTTTTGGGGGGGGGTGGGCAGAGAGAGAATTCCAAGCAGGCTCCACACTGTCAGCAAGGAGCCCTACGTGGGCCTCAACCTCAGGAACTGTGAGGTCATGACCTGAACCGAAATCAAGAGTTGGATGCCTAGCTGACGGAGCCACCCCGATGCCCCGATGCATATAAGATAGCCCTACTCCAGTCCGTGTTTTCCTCATCCTGGGGTTCAGATTTTCCTTTGGCAGAAACCCAGTTGTCCCTACGACAAGTAAAACGCTGATCGCTTGGGATTTTGAAAGCATAAGGTGGGACTCCTATCACTGGGAACCTATCCAGAATATGAAGTCCTTTTGATGGCGTGTTGCACAACATATGACATAAGCAAGAAACCTTCCAGCAGCCCCGGCAAATGTCCAACCCTACCTTCCTGCATCCCTTTAGGGCAGCAGCACTGTCGTTTGTGAAAGTGAAAAGAAGGTATGAAATCAGGAGACGAGAACAGACTGTCAATCAGCAGGTTTGGTTCCTTCTCTACGGAGTCTTTGTGGTTGTTTCTCCTTTGAGTTTTCCAGGGCTGGAGACGTCAGAGGCATGAAATGCCCTATGGTTGTAGAAGCCCATCAGGGTTTGTCTTTTTAGAATACCCAACTAAAAGGGGAAGGAGAATCTTAAAGCATGTATAGTTTTGGCTTAAAAATTTCACTACTCTCTTGGAAGGAAGGAGGGAGGGGAGAGAGAGAGGGAGGAAGCATGGATGGAAGGAAGGGAGGGGGGAGGGAGGATGGATGGGAGGGAGGGAAGGAGGAAGGAATGAAAGAAGGGAAAAGAACTCCAGAGTGGCTTGCTGAAACTACGTCATTCATTAGCAAATGTAACTGTTATGCACCAGACAGTATGGTAGGTTGTGGCGATGTGGCATGAAAACAAATATATTTGGTCTTTGTCCCCATCCTAGGCACAGGGCTCCTAAAATCCTTGCAATTGCATTCCTTTGGCATCACTATACTAAAATCCTTGGAATTTCCTGAGTGCTAAGTGTCTTTTGTGTGCTAAAGAGGTGACTAAAGACGGGTCTTTAGATAGCATGGGGGGGGGGAACCCACCAGTGAGAGAGCTCCAGCCGTCAGCCTGGCCTCCAACCCCAGGCAGAAGAGAGGGGCTGGAGGTTTAATTCAATCCCCAGTGGCCTGTGATTTAGGAAATCCGAAACTAGAGTTTCCAATTCGGAGCCTCATAGCCTCCGACACTATGAGGCTAGAGGTGCTCTGAGGTTGGTCAAGACATTGATTTGCTGGGAGGGTGGGCACTCAGAAGCTATAGAAATTCTGGATCCCCCACCTCTCACCACTGTCCCTCTGTACCTTGCCCAATGCACCTCTTCCATTTGGCTCTTCCTGAGTTACATCCCTTATGATAAAACGGTAATAGAAAGTAGAGAGCTTTCCTGAGTTCTGGCAAATGACTGAACCTGAGCAGGAGTCATGGGACCTTAACTAATAAAAGCACAGTTCACTTAAATAAATGCCGGGTTTATGTTTGTCTGGTAGGTTGATTTTTGTTTTAATAGAGTGGACGCTAAACCAGCCATTTAGCTGCTGCTTAAGAAGGTCGCCCTGGTTAACAATGACAAAATCACTGCATAGAATGCTTATCTTGGTACTCCACTGGCAGGAGAGTGTCTACTCAGTGAGGGAAAGAGATGGGGAACTGGGACATCAGGTCTGTTTAATAGCATTTGGAATTGCAATTTCAGTTGCCAAAGCAGTCTTCTTACCCATTACAGTTCTGGCATTAATACTATATTCCAGGCTTTGAAGATGCATTAATAGCTCAGGATTTAATCCAACAGGATACATGCTGATGAGAGACTGATAAATGTTGCAGAAAGTCATTGTCATTACCTTGTTTTATGGGTGAGATAGAACAGGATAGGAGCTCTTGGAAGCTGCCTAGAACATGTTTCCTTTCATGACCAGCATTCGTTCGTTACTGATCTTTTCATGTGAGCCCACCCCAGCACCTCCCCAAAAATCTGTCACAAGCCAAGTTTTCCTGTTGATGAATGTCTTGTAAAAAGATATACATTTATAAGTTTGTGGCCTTTTCTAGGAGTTACATTGAGCCTCCTTTCTTCCTCATTTTGCTTCCCAAAGCCATTACTGAAATAAAATTAGGATGGCCACACCAGACTGTCAGAGATAGTTTCAGCCTGTATATTCATTGATCCGTAGGTACGAGGGAAACTTTTCTCCAAAGATAGTGTGTGATGACCCCTCAGGGGAATTGGTGAGGGGCGCCTTCATCCTTGATCATTAACCTTTAGAGATAAAAGCAATTTCAAAGGTCATTTGCCCCCTAATGCTATAGGAGAGGAAACTGAGACCCAGATGGGAGACTTTGCTGAGAACACAGCTTGTGTTCGTATATTGGGGCTGCCATAGTAGAGGACAGCATATCGAGTGGCATAAACAACAGAAATTTATTGTCTCCCACTTGCAGCAGCTAGAAGTCCAACATCAAGGTGTTGGTAGGATTGGGTCCTTCTGAGGGCGAGAAGGGACAAAGCTGTTCCCGGTGTCCCTCCTTGGGTTTGTCAATGGCTGTCTTTTCCCCATGTTTAGTCACATCATCATGACAAAATGATTTGAGGAGAATTAGATGCAGGATTGGCAACGGCTCTACCAAAGCCTCATCACAGGACATCTAGAAGGAAAGGTGTGTCTGTCCAATCTTCTCTTTTTACAAGTACATCAGTCAGACTGGAGTAGGGCCCATCCTCATGACCTCATTTTAACTTGATTACCTCCATAAAGACCCTATTTCCAAATGAAGTCACATTCCAAGGTGCTGGTGTTTAGGACTCCAGCATGGGAATCGGGGTGGAGGGGGTTGGGGGCGCACAATTCACCCCATTACAAGAGCTGCCTAAACAGTAGCTAGAACCTCGGTCTTCTGATGCCCTTGTCTGTTTCTTCCCCTCTTGCACCACGTGCCCTTTCATATTGTCATTCCTGTGGAGGAGATGTTTGCTTTTTGCACAGAGGCAGGATACAGGGGTGTGGTCAGAAGCTTCCATCTTCTCAGACCTTTCAAGTGATTCAGTTTAGGAGAATATCAGGTCGAGTTACGTTCAGAGGAGTGAGGATGCTTATTAACACGGCCCAAAAAGAATCATCTTGGGGGTAAGCAATGAATTCTTTAGTATTCTGTGGCTGATGGTGTTGAACCTTTTCAGCGAGAGATGAAGTTCTCCCAGACTTGTTCCACAAACTGCAGCTGATACTATCACACTGTGATGATGAATGTGTTTGTCCAGTAATTTTCCTCTTTGATGTGGATCTCTCGGTCTCTGGAGCAAAGGCTTCCAGGGAGCAAACTTTCCTTCTGGAGGTCCCATGACGAGGCTTTGGTAGAACCATTGCCAACCCTGCATTTAATTCTCCTAACATCCTTTTGTCAGTGTCAAGATGCTGAAAGCATCTAAATGTTATGAGGGAGCCACGTTGTTGCCAGATATCTTAGGGAAGTGTTTGCACATTTGTAGGCAAGATATTTTTGTTATGTTTTGCCAAGTGGTCTTTTAGAGAAGGCAGATCTAAACAAGACAAATTAAAAAATAACAATAAAAACTTAAAAGCTTTTAGTTCGTGTTCTGTGTCACCAAGGTCGGTGTGGCTCGCGTTAATGACAATTGCTTTCGTTAAAGGTCGGAACAGAAGAAAAATGGCAGGATGCTGGACTCTTCCATAATGACCACATTTTCCCTGTTGTGATGTGGCCCACCATGCTCATTTTGAAACAGAAAAAAACATCATCAGCTCAGATGTCCTCCCTTCTAGACCAGGGTGCTTTTCACCCAGGGCAGCAACGGTGATGTATGACTCTGGCCCAGTGGACTAAGGGGCCATTCTAACTATCTAGGACCTTCACAAGGGGTATACCTAGGTTTGAACAAAGCCTACTTAACCAAGTCACAGAATATGCCTCTTGGCACTGAAAAGAGGTAGTAGTTTCTAGGACTTGCCCTCTATATCCCACTGATTCTCAGTGTTTCCCAAAGCATCACCAGCCTTTCAAAATATACCAAGGGAAAAAATTTCAGTGTTTAAATGAATTTGGAAGATGTCATATTCTACACCCCCACTCTTAGCTATTCATCATGCATATTGGGATTTTTTAAATTTTTTTAATGTTTATTTTTGAGAGAGAGCGAGAGAGAGTGAGCACAAGTAGGGGAGCGGCAGAGAGAGAGGGAGACAGAGAATCTAAAGCAGACTCCAGGCTCTGAGCTGTCAGCACAGAGCCTGACGCGGGGCTTGAACTCACAAACTGTAAGATTATGACCTGAGCCAAAGTCAGATACCTAACTGACTGAGCTAACCAGGCACCCCAGAATATTTTTTTTAATGTTTACTTATTTTGAGAGAGATAGAGCAGAGGGGAAGGGAAGAGAGAGACAAAGAGAATCATAAGCAGACTGCACTGCAGCACAGAGCCCATTATGGGGCTCGAACCCACAAACTGTGAGATCATGACCCAAGCCAGAACCAAGAGTTGACTCATCATGCCTACTGGAATATTGAAGGCTTTTGTGATGCCTTGTGATGAAGAAGCCGTTTAACTGTCTTTAATCAGGTGTTTGCAGAGTCATCTGATCATGGGACCATTTGTTTACGTAAAACCTATAAGTTGCACACGACACATTTTTGAGAAATACTGTCTACGATTTACGTAATTGAAGAGATCTATTGAAGCACCATGTATATACTGGAAAAGAATGTAGATAAGTTCGTAGATGATCGAGCAAGAGCTTTGCAGAGATATCCCTGTAGATACTCGTGTGACAGTCCTTATACTCGCCCACAAAAGATTCCTTGTGGCTGTTGGCGGGGATGGAACACTAGGCTGGGCTGGCCAGGCTTTTCATTCATTAGGTTCTTTCTTTATTGTGAGGGTGTGGATGACTGTGTGTGTGTGTGTGTGTGTGTGTGTGTGTGTGTGTGTGTGTGTATGTGTGTGTGTGGACTGGATAATCAGATGGCTTACAAAAGAAAAAAGTATTGGGATAACAATCAGAAGGCGTGAAGTGTTTGTGGCCTTTGTCATAGATTTGTGATGTGACCTCTCACAGTTCTGTCCCTTCTCTGGTCAGGGTGGGTACCACTGAATAGCCTGGTACCCCTCAGACATAAGGCAGGCCTTATGTACCCAGCAGGCCTCCCTGGATACTTGGGACCTCAGCAGAGCTGCCTGAAGGTGAAGAGGGGGAGAAGGAGGTTGTCAGGCTGATGACATCATGTCTAAGTGTTTGGGTCACCTCCTGAGGCGCAGAGTGTTGGGTATAAAGGGCTGCGACGTGGTTGAAGGAGGTGTGAATAGATTGTCGGATGTCTTAGAGCAGCCACACACCCCAGCCTGGTTGGGCAGGATGCTCATAGTTAGATGCGGCTACAACACAGACCCTCAGAAGTGATTTTGAGCTAGCTTAAGGAAACAAGAAAATATTTTGGGTAGGTATTTGAGCACATGATGGAATTGAAACAGTTTGAACAGCCACATCTTAAGAAAGTTCAGAAGCAGGAGAGCTCCAGGGATCTGCCTTTGACTCTGTTTTTGTGAGGCTCAGCTCTCATTTTGGGTAAACGTCCACTCTGGTCCATTTAGCTATGACACATCTGTTTGTTTGGGAGAGAGTGGCAATACTTTGATCGTGAGGGAAATCTGTCCTCTCTCCAGCCCCAGGGGATGAATGGTGACAGTCTAAACCAGTCACAGTAATGTAATTTCCCTTTGTCAGTAACTGGTCTAGGGGTGGCCATGTGACCCAAGACTAGTGTAGGAGATGTAAATAGAAAGAGGCTGGATACGGATGCCGGAAAAGCTTTTGTCTTCTCAATAAAAAGGAGCAATAGAATCATGGGACATGGCTCTTTCTTCCTTTGCTTTGCCCCGTCCCTGGCATTTGGACCCAATGCCTGGCGATGCAGCAGCCATGTTGAGACCAGGAAGTGACAAGCACCGGATGAAAGTTGTGTGCTAGGAACAGAGGGTGCAAAGGAGAAAGAGCAAGGTCCTTCTACAGCGAAGCCGCCACAGTGACGCTGGACCGAACACCTCCTGATTTGTGCTTATTTGAGAAAAATGGTACCCTGGTGCTTGAAATCACAGTACACTTTACCTAATATACTTGCAACCAAAACCATTTCTAGGTGTAAAATTAGTTAGTATAAATACAGATGGTGGGAGCCAAGTCCCCATGATCAGAGCAGGAGTCTCAGATCTTTAAGGGAGAGAGAGTCAAAACTGTCTACAAAAGCCATCTGGAGCCTTGAGATCTCACCACGGCTGCAGAACCCGGAACACCTGTCCTAGATAGAATTAATCAACTCGTTAATTAACCAATTGTACTGATTTTATTGATCCCTTGCTATCTACTAGGTGTTTTTCCAGGTACTGGGGATAGACTGGAGAAGACAGAGAAGGTGCTGACTCTCATTAAGCTGACATTCTAAAGGGAAAACAGGCACTAAACAAGAATCATAAACCCAGGGAGTCCTTTGAGGAAGCGGGAGGTGCTGTATGAAACGGGAAAGGGGTGTCACGATGGGAATTTATAGGCGGTGTGTGCGTGGCAAGCCTGAAATGGTGAGATTTGAAGTGAAAGTTGAGTTGCAGAAAGGAGCCCGCCGTGTGAGAAGAGACCCAGGCTTCGGGAGGGATGCTGGTGCAGAGTCCTGGGCAGGAGCAAGCATGTCTGCTAGAGACACAGAATGCATCCTTAACAGGGGTCCCCTGGGCTGCCCGTGTTCATCTCTTGCCAACCCCTCTGGCCGCTGGATTCTCGGGCTTGTGATACATCTCAAGCCTGCCGCCAGGATTTCCTGTGGCACAGGTGACTTTTCCCATTGCCTCTGCTTCAGGCTGTGAGAGCCCGGGGGATGGGATGGCTGGGGAGGGTCTGTGTAATAGACTGTGATCAGAGTGACTGCTGTCCTTTCCCTTCGAGAATGGACCCGTTGTGCTTGGCCACAGCACTGAGGCTCCCCGGGGGCCCGACTTCCTTTGGAACGGGGTCCACCCCATTCTGGAGAGACTGGCATAGCATCCAGAGGGCTCATAGCTGCTTCAGGGCCATGCCACAGTCACCTCGAATTACCGTCACCACACTGGACGTTTCCCTGTGGAAAGGCCAATGCAGAGAAGTAGGAAGCCTGGTACCTTCCCCTCCCCACCAGCTGTGGCTCCCAGCCTGCCATGGCTGGTCAGACCTGACATCATTTTCTTCCCTTCCCTTCCCTTCCCATCTCCCATCCCAGTTTATTTTTGAGAGAGACAGAGCATGAGCTGGGGAGGGGCAGAAAGCAAGGAGACAGAGAATCTGAAGCAGGTTCCAGGCTCTGAGCTGTCCGCACAGAGCCTGATGTGAGGCTCGAACTCAGGAACTGCGAGATCATGACCTGAGTCGAAGTCGGACACTTAACCAGACCTGACATCATTTTCAAGGGATACTTATCAGTAAAGCAGTCCCCTGAGGTCACAGGGCTAGAAGCTTCCTCACAGGTCCTCCTGCACTGCACTCCGGACCTCATGTATCTGTCAGTATCCAGAACAAAAGTGGCAGGTTGCCTGAGGAACCAGATATTCACCTAGTTCTGGTAGAGAATCCAGTTCTCTTTTCTCTAACACTTGAACTTGGGGGCAGTGAGAACCACTCTCGCAGTCTCCCTGGGCTGTTAAGTTTCCTCCAGGGCCCTGTGTCATTAGCGGGACCCCAGGATTGTGATGACTGTTCACCTTAGGAGGGCAAGCTGGTGAGGAAGTGCCCAAACTACCATTTTGAAACCTGGTTCACCTCTCCTAGATCTGGGACCAATCCCAAAATACCAAAATTGAAAGACACTTTGGTGATTAATACCCCTCCTCTGATAGATGGGGATAAAGGGGGAATGGCCCGACCAAGGTTAATATTCACACTACGGAGGAAGACTGTTTGGGACCCACAAGCATCTTTCTCAGATGTTTACAGCGTCTTGTTGTAACATTCGCCGTGACTTAAGGGAACAAAGAATACAACCTCACGCATCATCAACGCCGTGTATAAAGCTCCCCGTGCCTCTGTCTGGTTTGACTTCCCATCCTATGCGGTGGCCATTTCCTCATTTCACAGGCCAGGAAAGTGAGGGGGATGAATCCATTTAGTTAGTGGGTGGCAAAACTCAACTCCAGCTTGGTTTTTATTTAATGGTCCTCCCAAGTCCATCTCTACTTTTGTCCTTGGTGGGGGAGGGGCAAAACAGAAATTAGCCGTAACTCAGGCAGCATGGGGTGCACAGCCGGTGTTCTCAGGTGCTAGAGCTCTAAGGAGAGGCTGTGACTTATAGTGAACCACCCCTTACCTTGGCGGGTGGACACTTCTCTCTTCCAGCCCCCAGATCTGAGGCAGGGCCCCCACGGATCCTAACGTAACTTGGTGCTGTCATCTCAATAGCTTGGTTAAATGCCCCCTCCTGGACACAGTGTGGCATGTAAAAGCCCAGTCCATTAGAACCAGCGGGCTCAGTTCCAGCACTTCAGGTGACTGGAGGCATCCATCACTTAACCTTGCCCTGCCTCAATTTTCGGAGCTATACAATGGGGCTAGCAGAAGTACCTTCCTGGGAAGGTAGGTGAAAGAGGTAAAGCATTCAGAAAAAGCAAGTGCTCGGTTAATGTCCATTGTTGCCCCCATTTGCTCTCCACACAACAGAAGCAACTCTGCTACAGAATTCTGCATTTTCTCCAGCGGTACGAAGAGTGTGTTCACAGTTCCTGATGACTGGTAGACATCCCAGGGTGAGAAGTATCTAGAAGACACAGTCATGTGCAGTTCACAGCTTGACTCTGGAGAGTGATCTCTTCCAGGCCCTCTACTACAAGGGTATTTTCTTTTTCTGTCACTGTCACCCCTCCAACAGCAGAAGTTTCTGGCTCACCCACCGGAGAGGCTAAAGCTTGCCTGGAATTATATTGCTTACAGAATAAAGAGAAGTCAGAGCCTCTTATGTAACTTGAAGAGTAGGAAAGATCCAGTGATAAAAACCAGTGCCCTGAACTTTTGCAAAGCACGATCAATCGCTGCGTACGATCCTCCGGTCCTTGGCAAGGTATCCTTCGTCTGGTTTTTGTAGACTAGGAAAAAAATTAATGAACCCACTGCTATTAGATTGTGTATTCATGCCTAAAGGCTGTAAAAAGGGTACTGTTTCAAGTTAGTCCTGTCATCTAAAATACATCCCCTGTTTGCTTAAGGTTTCTCAATAATATTCTTTAATTTGATCGCTACCTGTGAATTTGTGTATTTCCTCACACAGAACTGATTCTCCCTCCCCCCTTTGTGTTTCTCTCTTTCTCTCTTTTTTTTTTTTTGCTTATACTTTTTTGTTTAGATTATCTCTCTACTGACCTTTCAGTGGCTTACCTTTTTTTCTTTTTTTTTTTTTTTTTTTTTTGCAATGCACGAGCGAGGCTGGAAAACAGAGCCAAGATGCAAACTATGAATCAGCCGCTCAGCTTCACATAGTGCACTCTGTGCTATTTCTGGCCAGAGCAGATGTGGCCTTGGTGGGCTGCAGGGAACAGTATCTCTCAGGTAAAAAGAAATTACGTAGATAAGGACCGAAATGATGCATAACCTTCACTCGCAAACAGATCATGAACTGGGAGCTGTGTGGAAAGACAACCGGATTGGGAGCTAGTGTCCTGCCCTGGGTTTCTTCCAGGTGGCCCTACCACCCGTCAGCTGTCTGGTCTTGGTGAGTACATGTGACTGACAAATACGTTTTTTTCATGTTTGTTTACTCATTTCGAGAGAGAGCAGTGGGAGAGGAGCAGAGAGAGAGGGAGACAGAGAACCCCAAGCAGGCTCCACACTGCCCACGCAGAGCCTCATGCAGGGGGCTTGAACCCACGAACCGCGAGATCATGACCCGAGCCAAAACCAAAAGTTGGACATTTAACTGACTGAGCCACCCAGACACCCCTACAAATACATTTCTTTTTAAATCAACAAAAGCATAGGACCAACACAGTAACAAACCTGTGTGCCACCATTGAGTCCCGGGCTATCCTGACGTTTTGACCAGCTCACTTCAGACCTAGTTGAGTACTATGTGGCTTCCTCCTTGATTCTCTTTGCCTTCCTCCTGCCCCCAAGATAAATGCTGCCTTAAACCTGCAGACTTGCCTACGTCTTCTGTAGACACCTACATCTTTCAGCTGTGGCTGCTGCGTACATTCTGCATGTTTGAAATCTTTAAATGAAAGGAAACACGCTGTATATATTCTGCGACTTGTTTTTTTTTTTTAATTTAGCATTAGATTTCAGCAACATAGCTCTAGTCCGTTCATTTTAACTGCTCTTTGCTATAGTGTTTCGTGAACAGACCACCATTCTCTTGTTGAGCAGTTAGATTGCTTTGAATTTTGCACTTTCATTATAAACGATGCTTCAGTGAGTGTCCTTACCCATTTCCTACACTCACATACAATTTCTCTAAGATAGCAGTTTTTCAAAATATTTTGGCTACACCCACAGTTAAGGACATACTTTACATGTAAACCCAGCACATGCACAGGCTACGTTTGTGTGTGCGCGCACATATATGTGGAATAAAAGTTCCTCAAAATGAGACCCTTATTTTGTATTCAGGTATAATCCAGTTTAGGCTGGTCTAAAAAAATATCCTGGTTGCAATTTACTAAAGTGATCCTCTGACCCCCGTTTCCACTAAGAATTGGGTAAACCCTGTTCTGGGACCTGTACCTACACATGGAATTGCTGGATCATAGGTTAGACCCATTTTCAAAGTGAGGAGTTGATGCCTTTGTGAGTTCTTTTTATGCACTGAAATGGATATTTGCATATAGCTAGCACTCTAGCTAAAGGAGGCTTTCTAGCATTCTAGAAGGAGGCTTTTAGGGTTATTTTATGTGTCGTATGTTTAGAAATGGAAGTCCTGTTTTAATTTCCTGAGCTTTAGTTTTTCATATGTCACAAGATGCCAGAACAAAACAAAAATACTGGACTTTTCAGTATTTTGCAAACTGCTTTCTCTTCAGCGCCAGGGTCCCGGGGAAGATTTCAGGGACTGCCATAGGGCGTGCAAACTGGGGGTGGGCATCAGAGCAGGGAAGGGGACAGAATGAGTAGATGGGCGGGGGAAGGTGTGCAGCTTGAAAATAGATATTTTTTAATGTTTATTTTTGAGGGAGTCCAAGCGGGAGACGGGCAGAGAAAGGAGGACAGAGGATCTGAAGCGGGCTCTGCGCTGACAGCAGTGAGCCCAGAGTGGGACCTGAACTCACAAATCGTGGGATCGTGTTGGATGTTCAACCACTGGAGCCACCCAGGTGCCCCAACTTGAAAATATTCTTAAGTGATGGGTTTAGATGCTCTCTACGGCTCTTTCCAGATCTAAACTTGAATCACAATAACTTTGGGATCCCTGGACCGTTTCAACTTGCAACCAGAACTAAAGAACATGATGGTTTGGGGTATACAGTTCTGGTAAGCAGTGCTGGCCCGCCTAAGAGCTGGCCTGTCCCTCCTGTCACTATAGGAGCTGGTGTGGACAGGGTGTGGTAGGTCCTGGAGGGCTCGGGACACTCCAGATGGGGCTACCATTTCTCTTCTGTCATAGGGGCTTCATCCACATGGGGCTGCTC
Organism: Felis catus; assembly: GCF_018350175.1. Taxonomy (NCBI): domain Eukaryota; kingdom Metazoa; phylum Chordata; class Mammalia; order Carnivora; family Felidae; genus Felis; species Felis catus. The sequence continues at coordinate 8,902,057 of NC_058380.1, forward strand.
TAAAAAAAAACTTATGTTTTCATCATGCTTATTGATTCTGTGATGACCAAGGGCCTAAGATACATTTTTCTGAGCTCCATTTCTGCCACACCGAGTGTCGCACACGCTCACAGTAAGGCTCATGCGCTCAGCGGGGTACACGTATGGTTAATCATAATATTTGCAGAGATGGAATTTTATTATCAGTTTAATGAAACTCTTGAGCTCCTCACAGGTTTATTTTTGCCTTCCCAATAATAGTAAAGGCATTACAAAAAAAAGCCTGGTAGTAATTTGGTAGTAAAGTGACTTCGGGGTGGGCAGATGGTAATTGGTGTAGACTCATAGATTCCTTCATAGACTTGCTCTCTGTCTCCTCCGCCTGCCTGACTGCCTCCTCTCAGATCCCAGCCCCTCCCTGCAATCCGTCCTGCCTGCATTTCATCTTCCTTAATCACTGTTTTCATCACCTCACACCCATGCTGAGAAACTCTCTGGGGATCTTCATTCTCCACCACATCCGAATGCCAGCCTGTTTTCAAGGCTTCTCTTAATCTATTCTTTCCTTACCTCTCTGGCTTTATTTCCCTTGCCAAATGTGGTTCTGGTTCCTGTGGTTTAGAGATAATGGGATTTGGGGGCACACATCACCCCCCACCCCCAAAATTTAAAATCTGCATCATTTTTCTTCAGCACAGTTGAGCCTAAACAAAAACACACATCAGCAGGGATTGCTTCCCTCGTGCTCAGGCCAGGGCAGTGGGGCTGGGGGGCCCTCTGGGGAGAGGGGGTGCAAGGAAGCAGGGTACGCCCCTCTGCCTTGTACACCGGGAGAGGATGAGCACTGAGAAAGGTGACTTGACTCACCAAAGTCGTTTGCGGAAATCTCTGCCTGTTTGACAAGACAGGTAGAATGCACACAACTTAGAAGGCAAATAGGAGACAGATAAATCTGAAGACAGATAAGGCTGGTTGAAAACCTTGGAGAATGGCACACCCTGTATAGGGCAAAATTCGGCAGATCACTGAGCCCCGGAGAAGATGCCAGTGGGGGCTGGTGAAGGAGACTCCAGAGAAGGCTTGCCTACTGGAGCAGGTTTATCCCATCTGCAAATAAATTCTTTTCAACTTTTTCTTTAGTGTGTGTGTGTGTGTGTGTGTGTGTGTGTGTGTGTGTGTGTGTTTACTGGCCATTTCCATTGTTTTCCAGAATGATTTCCAGAAGTCCTCATTCTTCCACTTAGCAGCTATATGATTTGGGGCAAGTTTCTTTACCCATAAAGTAGAAGTAATAATGCAAATAGTTATTTGGGGTTGTTGGGAGGGATCAAGGAGATAAAGTATCTAAAGAGCACAGGGGCACCTGGGTGGCTCAGTCAGTTGAGCATCAACTCTTGATCATAGCTCAGGTCTTGATCTCAGGGTTTTGAGTTCAACCCCACCTTGTGCTCCACACTAGGTGTGAAGCCTTCTTGGTAGGCAGGTAGGTAGATAGATAGCACAGAACATGGTCCAAGATAAAATATTAGCTATTATTCTTATTGTTGTAATTGTTACAAGTATATATTTTGATTTGAGCAGCTGCTGAAATTCTACTTGTTCTCAAGATACCTTCAGGTCACTCTAGTTTAGTAAACATTTACTGAGTGCTCAGTACATGCTGGGGATTGATAGGACACTGATGATACTACAAGTAAGATGTTGACCTTGCCCTTGGGTAGCTTACCTTCTAGTAGGGAAGGCAAACCTGTAAGTGGATGATTTCGGTTTAAGGCTGGGCTGCCCTATACACTCACCACCAGCTGCATGCAGCTGCTGAAACTAAATTGAGATGTGCTCTACATATAAACTACATACTGGATTTTGAAGACTTGGTTTGAAAAGAGAATGTAAAATATCTAATTAATAATGGTTGGTATAGGGGAGCCTGAGTAGCTCATTCTTACTTACTTGTTAGTATAGTCTTGATTACCTGTTGAAATAACATTTGGGGTATGCTGGGTTAAATACGTGATTAATTTTTTTTATTGAAGCCCAGTTGACACACGATGTTACATGGGTTTCAGGTGCACAATGTAGTGTTTCAACAAGTCTACGTCTATGCATTATGCTGTGCTCACCACAAGTATGGCTACTCAGTCACCATATGATGCTATCACAATACCACTGACTACATTTCCTGTGCTGTACCTTTTATCCCTGTGACATATGCATTCCATAACTAGAAGCCTGTGCCTACCACCCCTTTACCCATTTATCGGTCTATTTCTGCTGTTTATTCCCTTTTTGTTGATTCCATATATGGTATTCATCTTTCTCTGACTTATTTCACCTAACATATGCTCTCTAGGACCATCTATGTTGTATATTTAGGACCATATGTTGCTATATGTATATATATACATATATATACACACATTTATATACATACACACACACACACACACATACTACATGTTATTTGTCCATTAATCTATCAGTGGACACTTAGGTTGCTTATACATCTTAGCTATTGTAAATAATGCTGTAATAAACATAGGGATGCATATATCTTTACACATCAGTGTTTTCTTTTACGTAGGGTAAACACCCAGTAGTGGAATTACTGGTTATATAGGGTTTTTATTTTTAATTTTTTGTGGAACCTCCATACTGGTTTCCACAGTGGCTGCATCAGTTTACATTCCCACCAACAGTGCACAAGGTTCCTTTTTCTCCATATTCTCACCAACGCTTGCTATTTCTTGCCTTTTTGATTCTAGCCATTCTGTTAGGTATAAGGTGATACCTTTTTGTGGTTTTGATTTGCATCTCCCCGATGATAAGTGATGTTGAGCAACTCTTCGTGTGTCTGTTGGCCATCTGTAGGTCTTCTGTGGGAACATGTCTCTTAACATCCTCTGCCCTTTTTTAAATCAGATTATTTGAGGTCTTTTGGTGTTGAGTTGGATGAGTTCTTTGTATATTTTGGATATTAACCCTTCTTGGATATGTCATTTGCAAATGTTTTCTCCCATTCAGTGGTTTGCCTTTCTGTTTTGTTGACGGTTTTCCTTGTGCAAAAGCTTTTTATTTTGGTGTATTCCCAATAGTTTGTTTTTGTTTTTGTTTCCCTTGCCTGAGGAGACAGATCTAGAAAAATGTTGCCAAGGCCAATCTCAAAGATATGATTGCCTTTTTTCTTTTAAGAGTTTTATGGTCTCAAGTCTCCCATTTAGGTCGTTAATCCATTTTGAGTTATTTTTGTATGGTGTAAGCAGTCCAGCAAGTAGCTGTCCAGTTTTCCAAACACCATTTATCAAAGAGACTCTCTTTCCCTCCTTGTATGTTCTTGCCTCCTTTGTTGTAGATTAAGTGACCACACAACTGTGGGTTTATTTCTGGACTCTCTATTCTGTTACATTCATCTATGTGTCTGTATTTGTGCCAGTACCATACTGTTTTGATTACTAGAGCTTTGTATTATATCTTGAAATCTGGGAATGTGGTAAGGTTTATTCTTCTTTCTCAAGATTGCCTCAGCTATTTGGGGTCTTTTGTGGCTTCAGACAAATCTTAGTGTTATTTTTTCTGTGAAAAATGAGGTTGGTATTTTGATAGGGATTACACTGAACCTGTAGATTACTTTGGGCATTATGGATATTTTAATAATACTGGTTCTCCCCATCCAGGAGCGTATTTGTGTCATTTCCACTTACTTGTGTCATCTTCAGTTTCTTTTATCAACCTTTATAATTTTCAGAGTACAGGTCTTTCACCTCCTTGGTTAAATTTATCCCTAGGTGTTCTATTCTTTGTGGTGCGATTGTAAATGGAATTGTTTTCTTAATTTTGCTCTCTGTTATTTCCTGTATAGAGATGCAACTGAGGCACCTGGGTGGCTCAGTTGGTTAGGTGAATGACTTCAGCTCAGGTCATGACCTTGTGGTTTGTGGGTTCAAGCCCTGTGTCGGGCTCTGTGCTGACAGCTCAGAGCCTGGAGCCTACTTTGGATTCTGTGTCTCCCTCTCTTTGTCTGTCTCTGTCTCTTTCTCTCTCCCTCAAAAATAAACAAACATTAAACATAAATTAAAAAAGAAAACAAATGCAGTTGATTTCCAGGTATTATTTTGCCTCCTGCAACTTTACAGAATTCCTTTTTTCTAAATGTTTGTTTGAGAGTGAGTGCGAAAGTGAGCCTGTGTGCAAGCAGAGGAGAGGCAGGGAGAGATGGGAATAGAGAGAATCTCAAGCAGGCTCTGTGCTGACAGTCCGCAGAATTCTTGTAAGTTTTTTTAGTGGTGTCTCTAGGGTTTTCTATGTAAAGCATCATATCATCTACAAATAGTGACAGTTAAACTTCTTTATTATTATTACTATTATTATTATTATTATTATTATTATTATTATTGGCTCCTGGGTGGCTCATTCAGTTAAGCAGCCAACTCTCAATTTCTGCTCAGGTCGTCATCTTGTGGTTCATGAGTTTGAGCCCTGTGTCAGGACTAGGATTCTCTGTCACCCTCTCTCTGCCCCTCCCCTACTCACGTGCACACGCTCTCTCTCAAAAAAATTTTTTTTTAATTTAAAAACTGTAGTACTAGAAAACTTAAATTTATGCAGCCCCTGTTGCGCTTCTGTTAGATGGCAATGGTCTACGGTGATAGAGGGTGCTGTGGGAACCAACTCAGAAGGGCAGCATGTCAGGGGGTAGTGCTTCCTGGAGGACCAGATGCATCCTGAGCTGTGTCTTAAAGGATGAGCAGAGGTTACCCAGGCAAGGACACAGCTTGGGGATATTCTAGATTGAGGTGACAGGAAGGCCCAAGGAAAGTGTGCCATTGGGGAGGAGCCCTGGGAACAGTTGGTTGTTACACAGCCTAAAGTGTTAGGAGCTGGGGACTGGAAGATGATGAAGCTGCCTGAGAAGTGAGGCCTGTCTTCCTACCATTTAACATCTAGTCATCATTAAATGCCCTGGTTCTTGTCTTACGCATGAGGTCTATGTGTCCACTCTTTGTCTGAAGTTGTGTGGACTATTGGCTGTTGAAAGTTTGAGGTTTCTGTCTCTACAAGAATAAGACGACCCTGGAAGATAAAACTAAGGCACGCACGTACGCTACTCGGAAGGCAGAATGTTATTTTCCCTTCTGTACACAGTCCTGGAGAGTGGATAGCAGGCTCACATTTCTGCTTCAAGTGTAGACCTAATGAATGAGAAACGAAGAGGAAGGTGAGAGCTTTTGGTATGCTCTCATTCATTGGGTCCAAGGAGAGTATACATGACTGCATTCACACCCATCTCTATGTCAGTGACCTTCAGTGGACTACCTCCCACCCCCAAATTCCCACCAATAAGGAATATAATTGGTCTTGGAACAACACAGCTTTGAACTGCACTGGTCCACTTACATGCAGATTTCTTTACAGTACAGTACTGTAAATGTATTTGCTCGTAAGATTTTCTTAACACTTTCTCTAGCTTACTTTAAGAATACAGTATAGGGGCGCCTGGATGGCGCAGTCGGTTAAGCGTCCGACTTCAGCCAGGTCACGATCTCGCGGTCCGTGAGTTCGAGTCCCGCGTCAGGCTCTGGGCTGATGGCTCGGAGCCTGGAGCCTGTTTCCGATTCTGTGTCTCCCTCTCTCTCTGCCCCTCCCCCGTTCATGCTCTGTCTCTCTCTGTCCCAAAAATAAATAAACGTTGAAAAAAAATTTTAAAAAAAATAAAAAAAGAATACAGTATATAATACATACATGAGATACGTGGTAATTGACTATTTAGGTTATCTGTAAGGCTTCCAGTCAACAGGCTATTAGACACATCTGGGGGGAGTCAGAAGTTATACATGGCTTTTCGACACAGAGAGTTGTTGCTCTTGACCCCTGCCATTATTCAAGGGTCAACTGTATAATCATTTATCAGATTACACTAATTGGGAAGCTCATTATATCCACTCTATCCCAAATCACCCTCAGGTCTTCTGCCTTTAATAACTAATTATTAAATGGACACTTAGTAGGTCATGCAGGGTGAAAGAGGAGTACCAAAGGAGACTGAAAACCTAAGTGGATGGAGAAGCTGGAGAGTGACAAGACATCTTCAACATCTGCTTCTCACTCTTTAACGTGCACATGAATCAAACAGATCCTGCGAAGATACTGGTTCTAATTCATTAGGTTTAGGGGTGGAAGCAACAATATGCATTTTTTTTTTTTTGAGCTTCCGGGTCATGTCAGTGCTACTGGTCCATGGACCTCACTTTGAGTTACAAAGTCTTCAGCGTCAATTTAGTACAAATCTTTACCCACGGCTGGAAACTGCATTGCAACAGCCCTGATGAGTCATTAGAAGCCTCTGAGGGAAGACCTATCACGTGATTCACCTCCTCCTCCTTTGTGGAGTAAGTCTAATTGTTGGAACAGTTTTTCTTGTCCCTAGACGCTATCTGGGAAATTTCTATGCATTGGTCCTTGTTCTATTTCTGGAACCACGGAGATAATGAACCTGATCTCTCTTTCTCATGACAGCCATTTGGAAATTTGAAGAGTATTTTTATATTTCCCTTAATTCTTTTCAGTACATTAAATCTCATCTCCTTTCGCTGTTAATCATAGGACCCTCTGGGCTGTCCTGGGAATCTGTTCTTTAAGTGTACCTCTTGTAATTGAGCACAGCAGTCTTGCTTTGTCTAAACATCAGAGAGTAAGATGGGCCTATTACCTACTTGGCTGTTGATTTTCTGCTTCTGCTGGAGTCCTCCGTCATCTTGGCCTGTTGACTACTCTTTGGGTGTCACTGCTTGTAAGCCCCTCTTAGTGAACAGAGCTAGAGAATATATGTATGCTTACATGTACGTGTATGTCTATGTATTTTCTCATTTGTCCATCCATCCTTCTGTCCATCCATCCATCCATCCATAGAAACCTCTGAGTTCAGCATGATAGATTTACTCCAATCCAGTTGCATAGGTAGATTGTAGTTTTCTCCCTTTCCATGTTTACAACTCCCTTCCCTGGAGGTAAAAAAAACCTGCCTTCTCATATCCTTAAGATAGTTACCTGTGTGATCAAACCCTTGGGTAAAACCAATCGTCTATCCATCACCGCTGTCCTTCCCCTGTGCACACTTGCCTCACACCACTCACTTCCCAACACACTCCCACTTCTGGGACTCAGCTAATAGTTTTTGGGCTGAACTATTTGGGAAGGCAAGGGGAAAAGGAGGAGGAGGAGGAGGAGAAGTTGTTTTTTCTCTTTTGACTTGTAAATGAGTGAATTATACTAATAGGTTTTTCTAATATTGACTCATCCTTGGACTCATGCATTGTGCCCTGCTTTGATTTTTCTACTCTTTCATTTAAGATTTCTTGGTAAGTTAATTTATTTTGCTGATCTGAAAAGGCTGTCATGCAAGAAATGTTCTTAGACATTCCCTTAATTTCATTCTCTTTGATTTCTACAGGGGGAATATAAAGATTTCTCCTGACTTGTGTGAATTTTTCCAGGGTCCTTTCTTTTGGAAATGCTACAAGATGGCTGTGTTTTCAGTGGTGGAAATTATCGATAGGTCTCAAAAGCAAGGCATCACAGAATATCTGCTTTCCAGTAGTGATGTATGACTCACCAAAGCCACAACATTTTTTATAATACCCTTAGTTTTTTTCATAGAAACAGAACTGAGAGTCCTAATATTTCCTGGAATTTTTTTAAAAAAGGAAGGAAAAAAAGAATTCAAGGAGATGTCCATTTGTTAGCCCATCACTGGCACGCATCGGCGTTAAAGAGTAATTGGTGAGTAAACCAGTACCAATACCACTATCCTTCATGTCCAGCCTGCCCCCAAAGATTTTCTTGGAACCGACAAGAAGGTTAATTGAAAATATAAATCTGCTTTGGAAAGCATTTGCATTTTAAGCGGAGATGGAATTTGGGGAAGTGCCATGTAGATGTCTGTCATTCTACAAGTCATAATTATTGTCAGTGACCCGAGACCTGGAGCAGATCATGATGGTTAAATAATGTCCATGGTGTTGCTCTTGGGGAAAGCCTTTGTCCCCACCTGATCATTCCCACATTGCCTTGGGTCTTTTATGCCTCAAGTGCATATGTTGCTTCTGTTTATCTGAGTAGTTAATTTTGGAGGCAACCATTTTGCAGATCTGATTTCCTTCCTCTGACAGACAAGGCCTGGATTGCTCTCGCTTTTCTATTTCATTATTCACACATTCTTCCCCATCTCTCACCAGTCCTCCCACCATTTCTGTTTAAAGAAGATCTTTAATATGTATGTAGACCCATCCCAAAAGGTCTACATGCTACATGTGCACATGCACATATACCCACAGTGCACATGTACTTCTGTATATGTTCTTTTTAATTTTTTTTTCTTGACTAGATCACTCCTAAAAAAAAAAAAAAAACATTTGAGTATGACAAAAGCTGGTAAAAGAGATGAAAAGGATGATACTTTTTGGTTAGGGAGTTTGAATTAATTTTTGCCGTGACAAGTTGACTATTGGGGCACTGTGCGTCCCTGTGAATTGCACGCTTCAGCTACGTCCCTGGCTCTGTTGACCCACAGAGAGAGTAATCCAATTATCCAAATAGGGAAATGCCTGAAAACAATGAATAATCAGAAGTTGCATTTTAGAAGCATGCTCATTCATAAAACTGGTAGGTCACGTTCATTTTAGAAGTGCATCAGCAGGAATATTGTCTGAGCCTGCACTTAGAACATTAATTCAGTCAGCAAACACATATTGAGAGCCTTCCATGTGCTGGACACTGTCCTAGGTGCTGGAGATGTATTAATTAGCAGAGAGAAACATGGTTCCTGATGGTAAATTTAACAACTGGTTTTTTTGAACCAAAAGCTCTGATGTTTCATATTTTGCAATGCCTGTGCTCTAAATACTCCCACCATAGCCAATTTCAAGCTCCCCAAGTTCTGCAGTGCCTGGCACATAGAAACTGGCCACCATCATCATGTTTCTATCTTGATCATTAGGCTTGCTTTGACAACATAATAAAAAGAAACTCATGACCTACAGGGGAAGAGTCTAAGATGTGCTCAGGGGAGTGTGTGGAGAAGGGTCTGAAAGATGAGGGACATTCCTTTTTCTTTTTTACTTAAAATCTGTAAGATGTGCATTTTTAGAAGTATGTATTTTATAACCTTTAGAAAAAGAATTTACAGTGCCCAAGCATGGCTTTCACATGATGCTGGCCAGATGTGACCACATAGTGGATGTAAGACCGTTATTCCAAGTCCCATATCACAATATGTGAATCCCTGATAAATGACCGTTGAATTGTTTTCCTGGTGAAAAGTGACTTAAACTATTCACAGAAGATAAGCATTCAATTTGCTGCAGAACAAGTCACCCCGAAACAGTCGCTTAAGCTAATGACGATATTTATTTTGCTCACAGGTTTGCAATTTTGGTGGGACATGGTGGGCACATTGTGTCTCTTCTCTTTGGCATCAGGTGGGGTGACTGGAAGGCTCCGAGTAGAATTCTCTGAAGGGGCATGCCTGTGTTGACAGGGGATGCTGGCTGTTGGCTGGGACTGCAGTTCAATGGGGGTCATTTGCCTCTCCAAGGTAAGTGTCCCAAAACAGAGCCAGGTGGAAGCTATATCAGCTTCTATGACCTAACCTTAGAAACCCTACACCATCACTTCTCCATATTCTTGTCCGCGGTGGAGGTGGGGGTGGGTCACAAAGCATCACCCAGGTCCAAGGAGAGGAAAATTAGATTGTACTTCTCTCTCTACGCAGGTTCTGCAGGAAGGTGTGGGACTGGAATATTAATGTGGCCATTTTTGGAAAAGACAACCTGCTCCAAGAAATTCTCACCTTTTCCATGTCATCTGTACCAGCTGTAGCTGCAGAGAAAATGTGAAAAGTGAGCCAGATTCTCTCAGCTGCCCAGCTGCACGTGAGCATTGCAACTTCTTCACGCCAAAAATAAGGCACAGTGTAAGCTGTCAGTGCTTAGCTGGGAAACCCAACAAATTTTCATGTTGTATTTCCCATGCCTAGCAGAGCCATGAGTTTTAAATTCCCTGTGAACTGTCAAATATAGCTTAAGCAAAACAAAACAAAAACAAAAACAAAACAAAACAAAACAGATGAACTCATGACCGGGATGGTGGAAGTCTACCTTTGCTTGGTTGGGCTCTGTATTTTAATTGTTGTCTCTAAGCTTTCTCAAAGAGCACAGCTGGGAGATTCTTCAGTGCATATAGGTGTCCTTATGCTTGCCAGCCACACGATGGATAAGGCTGTGTTGAACTTCATGTAGTGCTTGAGGGTCCAATGCATGCTTCCTATTATCTACTTACTAGGGTTGGATTTGGTTCATTCATTTGTATCCTCAGTGTCCCTTGGTTCCCCACTGGGGCATGCATAAATAGAACATATTAACAGGAGACTAACAGGTAATTACCAGATATGTATGGATTGCCCATAGAGTAGCACTTAGAGAATTGTCAGAAAACATCCAGTTAATGCAGTCTGCTCAATTGGAATCTTAATTTATGGTATGAATTGGTAGCCCCAAACCAGCGGTGTATTAGACCTTCAGGGACTCTAATTTTTAAAGACACTATTATTATAATTTTATACTTCTGAACCAATCCAAGTTCTTTCCGAATATAAGAAGATGAGGTGGTTGTGTAACTAAGCTGTTTTGGCAATTCACATTTAAAACAAAATGGTTCATGGCTGGATAAATCAAATGGAACTTTAACAAAGTTTTGTCCCCAATCTTTTCTTGTTTAAGCTGAAGACAACCATGAGGTATTTCAGCTAAGACAAGTCAGTATTTTGCTTTGCAGAAATTTGTTGACACTTTTAGCAGTCCCTTTTCTCCTGTAACTACAATGCCAAATGAGCAAAATGAGTGTACTGACAGCCAATACTGTCCCTGCTTCAATGGAATTCAAATATTGTGTGTCCAGATATTTCTGTTCCTTGACATATACTTGTGAGGAACATTGCTAATATCCCCAGCTCAGACAGTTAATTATAAAAATGATCAGTGAAGATAGCCTGGTGGTTCTTCAGTTCACCTAGGGGGAGCTTGGGGCTCACTCCCCAAAGATGCTGTTTCACAGGCCCATATGAATCTTGAAAATTCCCCTTATGATTCTGGGTACCAGCCCACCCCGGGACCGATTGAACTAGAATATTTGCTAACTCCTAAAATAATTTTTTGTGAAGAGGGTTTTGCCTTGATAGAAGTTACTGTGGCTCAGGACAAAATAGTATTATGATTCAATTTCTATCCTTGGTAAACATTTTAGAGTAGGAACTCAGGTTTCCACTAAACTTTTATATATTGACTCACTTTATAGTAGAGGCTATAGCTTTGAGAAAGAAATGGGGGAAAAGAATTCCAGTTCACAAATCACTGTTTCCCTCTTTAGCTTTGTATTTGGGCTGAAATATTTCTTTTATATATAAATGTTCTATATGATGATGGTTATCATTATTGGCTACAAGTTTTTGTGTGTTTTTTTACATTCTTCAGGCCCTTTCAGCTGGAGTTCCTAAAATAAACAATTATAAACTATTGTTTTTGGCTAGAAGTCACCAATGGGGCATGCCTCACAAAAATGGCAATTGTTGTGTAGAGCCACAAAGAATAAATAAAATTTCCACAGGTAGAAGAGTAGATAAAAGATACTTCCAGGTGGAGGGAACGGAATAAACAAAGGCACAATGCTTGAACGTGCTTGGCACACTCAAACAGAGGTGATTAGCTCAGTGCAGCCAGGGTACAATAGCTATGGGAGATACCCATGGCTGGAAATATTCAGCCCTAAGTGATGGAAGGAAAGAATTCTAAAGTTCTGTTCCTAATTGTCTGGAGTGGCCTTTTGAAGAAATGTGTTTAGATAGATTCTGAGGATGCATCTGGCTCTGGGATTAATAAGGGCTCACAAGAAGGGTCAACAGAGTATCAGGGCTCCATAATTTCTCTTTCATACCTTCTCTTAATTAGGCATATAAATATGCTCAGTGTCTTTTTCCTGCTAGTGATTCTCGTTGTGGTATCTTGGAATATGTTTTGAGATCCTTGAGGGAGTCATGAAATGTTGACTCTGTGGACAAGGGGGTTTTGCTTTTGGTTGTCATTTTAACCCTATCGGTGGGTACTCTGGCAGAACTGTCCTGGAACATAATTAAGTGGTGAGAACCATATGAAATACACCCTAATGTTCACATCTGAATTTCTGAATCAGTGATCCAGTCAAAGGGATGACTGAGTAACTATTAATCTGATTGGCTGCATGTATATATTTTCATTTAAAAGCTGATGGGGCACAGCCCTAATTTTTTTTTCCCAGAAGATGAATAGCTAAAGTAGACATTAGATCCTACTTCAGTGTTTACCAGAAAAGTTCACACTATCAAAGCACTTGCATGATGTGAATTTTTTTTTGCTTTTTTTTAATGTTTATTTACTTTGGAGAGAGTGAGCTGGGGACAGAGAGAGGGAGACACAGGATCCGAAGGAGGTTCAAGGGTCTGCACCAGCAGCACAGAGCCCGATGCAGGGCTTGAACTCACCAACAGTGAGATCATGACCTGAGCCGAAGTTGGACGCTTAACTGACTGAGCCCCCCGGGCACCCCAGGTGAATAATTTTTTAATAAACCAATGCAAATATTTTACATGCTTCAAAGAAACTTAAAAAATCGTAATTTATGTGAAACCTCTCTTTGTTGTTCCCACTGTCTTTCAGTTCTGCCCAACAATCTCCTGGGGACAACAATATGTAGGCTTTTGAATAATACTGCTTGAAGATTTTATATTTATTTAACATTTTTTTTTCAATTCGTGGACTTTCTTGGGGGAACACATTTTAGCTAAAATCAGGATGTGTGCATCGTAAATTCTGTCTGCATTTCCTGTTCATCTCTCACCTCCTATTCCCTCCCCCTGGTACTAGTTATTAATTCCATGCTAGTTGATTTTGCAAAAAAGGAGAGAATAAGAACATGATAAATAAGGCAGAAGAGATCTTCCAGTTCCCCTCCATTTTGAATGTGGCTCTTTGTATATCCGACAGTGCAGAGTTTGTTCCACAGGGTCTTCAGGTACTGGATGAATATTTTATTTCCAACATTTTAAAATTATTTTGATTTAGTAAGCTAATAAGGTCAATTAGTTCTTAGTGCTGGAGCAAACACTTTGACTTTTAGCTAGATAGTAAGTTAAAAACCTTAGAATGTAAATCTATGGGGAATTTTAAAGGTTGTCCAGTCCAGCCACAGCTTTGGAAATAGGGCCTCGTCCTTGAAGAACCTTCTCCACCCTTTAGGCCTAGAGTTGTGCTTGGTCATCCCTCAAACACTTCCTGTCCCATTATTCTGACCTTAAAATAGCAGTCTTCAAGCCAACGTAAATTTTCTAGTGGCCACATATCTGTGGCATACAGATAAGTTGTGTAATGCTCAGCAAAGTACCCAGTTTGGGCCTCAGGTCTACCACCTCTTAGATTTGTAACCAGTGAAGTTAGCACCACCGAGCCTTATTCATTTATCCAAGGCATTCTGAAAATCATCCATGTGTCAGCACTAGCCCAGATGCTGAGCATACAGTGTTCAACAAAACAGACATAGTTTCTGTTCCCAAAGAACTCTGCTTCTGGGAATATACAACAAAGAGTTACCATTTGCAACCCAGAAGGTCAGTTCTCTGATAGGGAGAGCCCAGGCTTGGAAATGGGGCATGCTGGACAGGCAAACGTTTTGGTGTCGTTACCTCAAAGCTGAGACAGGAATAATTATGAGTTCCTTAACTTTCTTCCATGTAAATGGTGACACACCTACCTTGTTGGGTTAGAGTGAGAGACCGAAACAATGAATGTCACATCCCAGAGCTGTGCCCAGCCGTTCATTATTGAGCCAGAAAACATATATTGAATAGATAGCATTCCAGGCAATTGGGATTCAAAAATGAGTAGGGTGCTGTCCCCATCCTCATGGGTCTTACAGGCCAGAGGTCCAGCCCTAGCTTCTGAGGCTGCTGTATTATTGCTGTGCCCCCCACCCTTGCCTGTTCACCTGTCTGCATCTCAAGAGCACCAGCTTAGGGAAGCCAGGAATGCTTGTTTCTCTCTTGGCTGCTGTTGTATGTTCGATGCTCAGCAGTTCCTAGCTGACCTTGGCTGCAAAGATGCAGCCCACGCCCTCCCTCACCTTTTCAGTTCACACTTGCCCAACTTTTTACTGCCAGACCCCGCATGTATTTGCCAGAAGGTCTCCTTTAGCTGCCAAAGCCCACTCAGGCCACACCTGGGGGTGTGATGGGGAATTAAGCCCCATCCAGTTGCCCCACATCCTACCCCCTCTGAGGAATTATACTTACCCCCATGGCAATAGCTTGATTAGTAATTTACCCTTCTTTGGCTGTTTTCCCTCTTTTTTTTTAAAGTTTATTTAGTTTGAGAGAGAGAGAGGTACTAGCACCAGTGGGGGAGGGAGAGAGAGAGAGACTCCCAAGCAGGATCCACACTGTCAGCACAGAGCCCAATACAGAGGCCCGAACTCATGAACTGTGAGATCATGACCTGGTCTGAAATCAACAGTTGGACACTTAACTGACCTAGGCAGCCAGGCGCTCTTCCCCCCAATTCCTAACCAATGATTTCAGGGGGTCCCCCAACTCCACCAATTGCATTTGAATCTTTGTCTAAACCTCTGCCCAAACTAAAATGTCCACACGGCATCCAAATCTTTATCTTCTATCTAGATAATTCTGGTGCCTGTAAAGAGCCCATCTCATGATGGGAACTGAAAATGTCAGATAACCTTGCAACAACGGATGGATACTTGACCTAGACTCTGCTAATCAGACGCATGTACTCCATTCCCTATGTCGTGAAGAAGGAAAAGACCAGAATCGATTCTGTTGACAGATGGTCGCAGAGACCACGACCTGAATGAGCATTTCCAGCATCCAGTGTCGGCACTCAAGGCACAACACCACGCACAGAACATGGCTTCCCTGAATGGTTCTACCTGGATATTTTTGAGCCCTGCTCTTTTCCTTGAAACCTCTGAGCTTCTACTTCTCTTGTCCTCACAGAGATTCTTAGATCTCTCCAGTACCTTTTGTGATCAATTCCTTTCCTGCCAACCCATCACGTTCGGTTCCTGTAGCGTGTGCCTAAGAAGGTGGTCTGTGTGGGTCAGGACAGAATCAAGAAAACAGTCCTCTGCCTCTTGCAAGCAGTTGGGACTTAATACAGAAGTTGATGGAAGATCTGGAAAGCCAACCAGGGAGCAATGAGGTAACCCACAGATCAGTAGCATCTGGAAGCTGCCATCAACGCTGGAGCTGGAGGAACCATGGGGGAAGGAAGGAGCTAGAACCACAGGATGGGGGCTACCCAGAGAGGTGACCAGTTGGGTCCCAAGACCTGAGGCCACACCAGCGGAAGAGCCAGAAATAGACCTGAACGCCAACAGGCAATTGCCATGCACAAGTAATGGGAGCTCACATAATTTTTGGCTGAATGAAGAGGGCCAGGACCGGAACCTTGTGTTATACCAACTTTTAAAGGCTAGGGGAATTAGGCCTTGGCCCCTAAGGAGAAGCAGTCAGAGAGCCAGGAGGACACCGAGGCAAGAGTAGCATTCCCCATGCCACAGCTCTGAAGCCATCAAATCTGCCAGACCCCTAACTGGATTTCCACCAAACAGACCTCTGAATTATTCATCGAGTCCAGACAAGAGACTCAGAGTGCTTATCCATGAGCTTCGGGTATCATAGCTTCTAATCCAGGCTATTCCCTGGGTAACCTGAGTTATTAAGTAAGGATCACAGTGCTTGCCAACTTTCACTGGGCAAGATAAGAAGCAATGCATCATGGAGATTTTTAAATAGCTTGGCAAGATGGGGAAACACATCACAGCAGGAACCTTAATTGATAAAGTAGAGACAAGTGCACTCATTCTCACGGTTGGAAATTACGGGACTGTCCTACTTGACTTCCGTGAGTGGATGGATTGCAACATCTTTGTTAGTGGCAGAGCAGAAGACAAAACAAAGCTCTGTGTCTGGATTTGGGAGAAGGAACGTGGTGTGAAGGAAAGAGCACCGTTTCAGATCAGGAGAACTTCATTTGAATCTCACCTCCAGTGCTCGTTAGCCTTGTGATTTTAGATGTTATTTTCAACCAAGCATTAGCCTTTTCCTGGTTAAAAGTGACGATGCGGGCCACTTATCATTCTGGGCACTTCATAAATATTTGTTCCCAAATCCCCCTTCTTTTTACCATAACTCTAGCCTAGGAAGAATTCTTTCTCCAAAAAAAATGGCTGGGATGAATCATTTCAATAGGAAAAAGTTTAAAACGAATTAAAATCCCAAACTCGGCACTCCTGGTTATTATCGAAAGCACCACTTTCCCTGGGCAGTCTACATTCAAGGCTATTTAGTCAGAATTTCAGATGGTCTAAAAAAATTTTATCTGTGCCTATTTTTGTTTCTTGAAAGAAAAACCTCACTTCCCTTGCATGCCATCAAATATCAGTTCATCTAAATTTTGAATGGGATTTCATCCTCCGTTGGTGCCTGGGTGTTTCTGTGACTTGAGCAAGGGGTCCCTGTGCCTTTATCACCTGGTTTCTGCCTGACGTGGCTGGAAAGATGATCGCCTCCAGGCCCATCACAAAGGAGCGGGGCCTCCACGGTGCATTAGCAGCACCAAGGAGTATTGCCAAGATACAGCATAAAAGACAAGACTCCATGGTTCCCCTCTGGGTTTCTGGAGCAGCTGTCTCTAGCTCAGCTGTGGAAATTTCAGTTCCTTCATTGAAACCCAAACACCTGTGTCCCCAGACAGGAAAATGCCTAATAAAGTGACTTCCTCCATGCTGGCTAGTCCTGTGATTTTATTCAGCCCTTAAGGACAGTGTGGGGGCTGAGGACTACACACCAGCCTAGCCAGAGAGGGAGGCAAGCCCCAGAGATGGTCACTGAGGTAGAAAAGTACTAGCCCACGTTGATACCTGGGGGCTGCGCTCAGAGTACTCAGGGCTTACCTTGGCTTTGAAGCATCAAATGGAAGGATGCCTGGGTGGCTCAGTGGGTTAAGCGTCCGTCTTCAGCTTAGGTCATCATCTTGCAGTTTGTGAGTTCCAGCCCCGCATTGGGCTCTTGGTTGACAGCTCAGAGCCTGGAGCCTGTGTCTCCCTCTCTCTCTGCCCCTCCCTGCTCACGCTCTCATGCTCTGTCTCCAAAATAAATAAACCTTAAAAGAAAATGAAACAAAGATCAGACAAAAATCAGGTATCACTTAAACTCTGTCATTGCATGGGCAACCTGAATGCCTTCTCTCTCATTCTGCTGGCTCATCTTTGGGACGATACTCTTTAATTTCAGAGCACCCCAGGGATATTTATCCCTTTGTTTATATATCAGTTATCTGCCTTTAAATATCTTACTTGACATGACTTCGTTTTAGAAAATAGCATTTCACACCCAAATTTTTTATATTTTAAAGATTTATTTTTGAGAGGGGCAGAGCAAGAGGGAGACACAGAATCCAAAGCAGACTCTCTTAGCACAGGGAGTAGAGCAACTCACGTAATTTTTACTGTAACGCAGTGAGGTGGGCCCAGTACAATCCACATTATCAATGGGAAAGGTACAGCACAGAGAGTAATTGACTAGCAGAAGATCCTAAGTGCCAGAGTCAGGATTTGAACCCAGGCCCTCTGCCTCCTACATCTACCCTCCCAAGCTCAAGAAAATCCACCAGGCCATTTAAAGGTTTTTATAGGGACGTCTGGGTGGCTCAGTCAGTTGAACGTCCGACTCTCGGTTTTGGCTCAGGTCATGATCTCTCAACTTTGTGAGTTCAAGCTCCATATGCTAGCCTACTTGGGATTCTCTCTCTCTCCCTCTTTCTCTGCCCCTTCCCTACTCGTGCTCATTCTTGCTCTCTTTCAAAATAAATAAATCAACCTAAAGTTTTTATAAAGCTCTTTCTGCTGTGTGTCCTCTGGTTTCACCCGAATTGCTTGCTGTCACTTATGCCTATGCCCACTGCTCACACTGGATTTCTTCTCACTATTGTCCAGGAGATTTCCTTCCTCTCCCTCTTGCATCGATTCCAGGTTTTTGGGGTCTCGTTCCTTCTTTCTTGTGGAACCATCCTTTAGGAGACATCTCAGAAAATGTTTGCATTCTGTCTTGATAGTGGGGGGTATGGCGTTCAAACGTCCTTGGAATATTTCTCTTCTGATCTGTTAGTACGATGTTGGGCCTCCTGGTTTCCTCTGTATTTAAAATTTTTTTGATGTTTATTATTTTTGAGAGACAAAGGGTACAGAGAATCTGAAGCAGGCTCTGAGCTGTCAGCACAGAGCACAATCTGGGACTCGAACTCACAGACTGTGAGATCATGACCTGAACCAAAGTTGGACAAAGCCATCCAAGTACCCCCCCCTTTTTTTAATATTTATTATTTTTGAGATAGAGGGAGACAAGGTTTCCTCTATATTTTAGAAAAAGGTTTTGAGTTATTTCCTTATTGTCCAAATCTTTTACAAATTTTATATTTATGAATATAACTTTAGCTCTCACCTGTAAATTTCTAAGAACTCTTTCTTATCCTAATAATAATCTCTCCTTATTTCTTTTTCTTAATAGCATCCTGACCTTTTTAAGGATAAATAGCTTCTCTCTCTGAGGTCATTACACAGTTTTATTAAACTTTTTTTGAGTTTCCTTTCTTCCTCCTTTGTTTTGATGTCTCATCTTTTATGTTAGAGACTTTCTTCACATGCCAAGTAATCTTTAGCTCTCTCAAGATTTGAAAAAGTGAGTAAATGCTGATGGGAAACTCTGTGGAGTTGGGCATGGCTTGTCAGGTGCACTGGACGTGACTGGATGAACATTTGTCTTTTTCATTAGGAGGTTTCTAAGTGTCTGTACGTATAGGTTTGTCTCTAGGCACCATGAGGTATTTTTTTTGTGAATTTATTAAAATTCAACGTTAGATGTGGGGGTTCCTAAAACCTCTTCTGCTATTTCTTCAACTTGGTTTCTACTTCCCTGCCATGTTGATTGTCTTTTCTTTCCCCACTACTTGCTTCTGAGACATTTTAATGTAGAGGGGTTTGGTTCATGCTGACCCATGTCTTCAGAGGGCTCTTCTCTCTCTCCTTTTTTTAATGCTTATTTTTTGAGAGGCTGAATGCCAGCAGGTAAGGAACAGAGAGAGAGGGAGACACAGGATCCGAAGCAGGCTCCAGGCTCTGAGCTGTCAGCACAGAGCCCGACACGGGGCTCAAACTCACCAACCACGAGATCATGACCTGAGCTGAAGTCAGATGCTTAACCCACTGAGCCACCCAGGTGCCCCTACAGGACCTTATCAGCTTTACAAATTTCCTAAATGCAAATGGTGCTATCAAATGATAGTATGAATTACTGTTCCATTTGTGCCATAAACCCAAACGCGTCAATTGTGGAGTGAAAAACTCTAATTGTTCTGTGATAGCTGTGGATAAACTTGACTTCTGGACTGGTGCCAGCTTACATATGATCCTTATTTCCTTATAATGTGTAATTATTGCATTTAGATCCATTCATTATTATATTTATCTTGAAGCACATTAATCTCCTTGTTGCAGTGACTCTGATAAAACCACGTGTTTCGTTATCTTCCTGTGCATTGTAAGTCCCGTCTATTGAGTTTCAATGGAACTCTCTCAACCTCTTGGCAAACTTATTATTAAGGACTCCTTCCCAAGCCCTTAAGTGCTGTAGAAACTAGTAGTCGTAGATACAGCTGGATCCTTAAACATGATTTCCTTCATGTGGCATTTCAAATACTTAATTTTCTGGCCTCACCCTGGGTTGTTTTCTGCTTCTTGAAGCTTACCACACTCTTCTGATTTCGTTTCTGTCCCCCATCACACTTTTTCCATTCTCCTTTGGTCCATGTACTCAACTTGACCTCTGATGTAAGACTGCCTTGAGATTCTGTACTCACCTGTTCTTTTCTCTACCAAGTCTCTTTAAGGGATTCCAACCAGCCCATAGTTTCATGGTGATCAATCCCAGACATTTATCCTTAACTACGTTGTATCCCTAGGACTCCTGACTCTAGTTGCCTTTGCAACATTTTCACATGCTCAGCAGTGACTCAGAAGTTCTGTACTGCTTGTGCTGTCTTCACACACACGGTCTACCCCTTACACACCTCTTTCTTCCCGTTTTGGAAAATGGTGCCAACATTTAGCCGCTTGCTCCAGCCCCAAATCTGACAATTTTCCTTGATTCTTCTCTTTCACCCAACTCAAAAAAGCCATTTTTCTACACACTACTGATCCTACTCCGACATTCACCTTGAATCTGCCCAGTTCTGTGCATTTCTAGGACTCTTGCCTCAGATAAAAACATTTTTTTCTGACCAGCTACAATGGCTTTTAACCTGCCATTTCTGCTTTCAGTCTTGCACATAGCAGCCACTGCAAACTTCTTGAACCATAGATCAGATCAACCATCAGTTTAAAATTTTCTACAAGTCTCTATGACTATAGAAGATACTTGCTCTGGCTTTTGCCTACCAAGTCTTTCTTTGGTTCCTCACCACTCCAAGCTTATTCCCTCCTCTGGAGTCTTTAAACTAGCTCTTCCTCTGCCCACACACATGGCATATTCTTGCTTATATTCCCTTCTAAAATGTCACCTCCTCAGAGAATCTTTGCCCGGGTATCCACCAAGAGTGTTCAGCCATTTTCTTTCTCTTCAGCCTATTTTAATTCTGTGGATAACACTTACCACTATCTGATTTTATATATATATATTATATATATATATATATATAAAATTTTGTTTTTACTTGTTTATTTTCTGTTTGTTGCCCCCACCAGAATGTAAATTCTTTGGGAGCAGTGACTTTATCAACATCATTCAATTTAGTATCGTGAGTGTCGGGCACTAAGTAAGCACTCAGTGCTATTTGTTGAATGAACAGACGAATAAGGTGGATTAAAGGCACTTTAGAAGTGAGAAAAACAGAGTAAAGCTACTTGCCACAGATCACATAGACAGCAGGCTATTTGGCCTATTGCTTTGAATGGGATCATTGTCCTAATGACCTCTACTGCATCCCATGGTAACTAGCTTTTTTGTTTTTATTTTGTTTTGTTTTTGAGAAGGGGGGGGGTGCACTAGTACATGCAGGAGGGAGAGGGAGAGAGAATCTTTAGCAGATTCCATGCTCAGTACAGATCCCAATGCGGGCTTCCATCTCACAACAGAGATCATGACCTGAGCTGAAGTCAGATGCTTAACCAACTGAGCCACCCAGGCGCCCCTATTTTTTAAGGAATTTTTTAAGGACATGTTTTAAAGGAAAATGTTGAATGAGAAACTTGCAGTCTTCCCCAGGTTTTGTAGGAATGGAGGATGGAGAAAATGAAGGTAATTTAGAGCAAAAAGGAAGAACATCTAAAGAAGATCCCTAGTAACATTACCTCTATTTTCCTGAGGAGAAGCCTACCACTTGAAGAGGGCTTAAGTCACTCAGCCTAACTTACTCAGAAAGGGGTGAAACCACAGTTCAAACTCTGGTTCCAGTTTCAAAGATATGAATTCTCTACCACACCTGTTGGTGGTGATTCTCAAACCTGACTGATATAACCCTTTCTAATTCCATCTACGTAACACGGACATCCCTCTATATGTCACAGACACATAAAAATGCTGGATGAAATATAATGAGACTATTTTACATACAGGCAAGGAAGAATGGAGGGAGAAATTTTGTCTCTTAGTTTCTTGGTCTCTATGTGCCAAAAATAAAGAAGAATCTCATAACTAATGTGTGAGTCCATGAGTTGAGGCCAGAACAGAGGACATCAGACATGGATAAGGGGCATACAGGGGTTGTGTCTTTTTACACATGTCTAGAAGACAGGAGTGGCCCTTAGGCCTAAGAAAGATAAGGATTTGCAACTGAAATTCACACAAAGCTAGAACCCAGAAAGACCTCTTCTCACTGTATTAAGGTACTATAAAGCATTATCCCCTTACTAAAGCTACTGACAAAATTCTCACTGATCAGATATGGAAAAAAGATCCCACAACAAATGGCAATTTAAACATCTGTATCCAGTGTAAGTGTAGAATTCAAATTTTAGACCATTCTCATAGCAGAGGAATCCCAAGTGGAGATATTAATGTAGATACAGTAAATATTTCTGGCCAGTGAAATTCCTGGACTGCACAGGAAAAATCCAGTGTAAGACTTCTCTGTAGGACTACTACCAATCTTAAAGTACACAGCATTCCACAAGGACACTATATCCTAGCTGAAAAAATACAAAGTACAGATTAAGGAAGCAGTCTAAAAATGGGGGAGTTGACAGATGCATGTGGGAAGAATAACACCAAAACAATAAGATAAACTAACTGTCTAAAGCTCTCTATAAATTTAAGTATAATTGCAATCCTGAAAAAGATAGAGACATAAAAACCCTCATGAAAGAACATAAAAAGAACAGGCAGATAGGACAACCCAGTAGAACAACTCAAAGCGCAACACTGTAAATAAAATTGAACAATGACCAGTTTTGAGAGCAGATTGGCACAGTTAAAGAGAGAATCGATAACATGGAGGATGTATCTGAGGAAATTACCCAGAGTGCTGCAACGACAAAGAGGTATGAAATCAAAAAGACAGGTTTGGAGATAGGGAGAATTAAATTAGAAGTCTGAACTTAAGTCTAATTGGAACTTCAGCAAGAGAAGATGGGAAGGCGCAATGCTTTAAGTGAAATGGCTATGAATTTTCCAAAACTAAGGAAAGTCCGGAAACCTCACACTGAATCGGCAGAGTGCTGCATACCATGTACAAATCTGGTGGATTCATCGTATGAAGTGAACACTGAAGCAAACACTAGTTGAAGATCTGGTAGAGAAAACAGATAACATACAAGGGAATGATCATTAGAATAGGAGACATCAGCAAAATAGAGACCAGAAAACAAATCTACCTTCAGATCATCAAAATCACCTGAGAAGCATATGAAACTATCATATTATGGTTTTATCCCAAATGCTTTGAGTGATGGTCAGGAATATCCACTAAAAAAAAAGAAAAAAAAAACTTCAAGGAGGTTTAAAACACTTGTATTCCTGAGCACCAAATACATAAGCACACACCTATATTCACATTATCACACTGATCTCAAGTATGTGTTAGTGAAATCTGCCCCCTCCAAAAAAAAACCATGGAGAGGTTTAATCCCAAACCAAGGATGATTTCTAATTTTTCTCCACGCTGTCTTCAGGAGATTCATGCTAAATGGTGCAAGGTGATCTCCCAAGAACTAGGTGAAGGAGTGAGTGCAAGCATCTCTGACCTCACACTTCCTCACGTTCCCAATTCCGTCTCCCCCAGCACATGTACAATGAGCATCAGAGGACACCTCATTCTCCATCAGACCTCCACAATCCCAAGAGCATGTGTGAGGAGAGCATTACGTGACGCACGATTCCCAACATACTTGATACTTTATATTACATCCAAAAAGATACCTTAAGACACAGAAATTTAGCCTATGTTGCCTTTATGGACATCTGTTTTCAGACTACTGGCTTTCACTGCTGTAAAAAAAAAAAAGCTAATTCTATATTAATACTAGGTTTTATTTTCTCTAAACCTTTATACTCAGAGGTGTTCATTCCAGTATTATATGCATGTAGGTAAAAACCTGGAAAACTCCAGCAGGATGGAGGGCAGTGAGGTTTTGTCACAGTGTCCTACGCGCATGCAGTAATTTGCTTGCTTTTTGGCCGGAACTCCTCATACTTTGCTTTCCCCCTTTTCATAAACAATGCTTACGTAAACAGTAGCACATCCACGTGACAGAACTATGCTGGTAGAAAAATGATGTTTTGAACAGATAGTTCACAAAAGAATAAGAATGTACCATAAACACATAAATATTTAACCTCATTAGTAATAAAGAAGATAAAATTCCATTTTCTTCTATAAGATTAATTTGGGGGATGGGCACTACTTTGCTGCTAGTGTTATAAATTGGTCCATAATTCTTGGATCAAAAGTTGGTGACACATAGACCCTTAAAATTTTACATTTTTTTTGTTTTTGTTTTTGTTTTTGTTTTTGCTGAGCAGTTCCATGTAAAGACTATGTATTTTTAAAAATTGAACAAGCATAACATTGTTTATATTAAGAAAATTTGGAAACTTAAGGGTCCAAAAATAGGAATTATGCCAATAAGATCTGGTGCTATACAATGGAATACAGTTAGGAAGGATACTAAAACATGGTAGTAACTCAAAAGTTGGAAAATTGAAGGTAAAGCAGTATTTTTGTAGTTAAGAACACACAATGTTGGGGCGCCTGGGTGGCGCAGTCGGTTGAGCGTCCGACTTCAGCCAGGTCATGATCTCGCGGTCCGTGAGTCCATGCCCCGCGTCAGGCTCTGGGCTGATGGCTCAGAGCCCGGAGCCTGTTTCCGATTCTGTGTCTCCCTCTCTCTCTGCCCCTCCCCGTTCATGCTCTGTCTCTCTCTGTCCCCCCAAAAATTAATAAACGTTGAAAAAAAAATTAAAAAAAACACACAATGTCAAGAAAGAGATGTACTAAGAGTGAATAATAATTTTCTCTGGGTAGCAGGAACATATGGGTGGGTTTTTTTGTATAGAATTTTCTTAGAGTTTTGAAGTGACATTTTAATTTTTTTAGTAAGGAGAAAATGGTCAAAAATTTTTAAGCAATATGAGATAATGCCAATAATGGCAAAAATGAAGGTTGCCTTATGATTACAACTATATAGAAATGCGTAGATGGAAGAAAAGTGGGGGAAAGAGGGGAAGAAAAATCTCTCTTAATAACGGTTTTCTTTGGCCAGGGGCATGTGGGACAAATGCTTGCTGCTTTTATGAATTTTTCATACTTTCTAATTTATTAACAAATTTCATACTTGGAAATTTAATAATCGGGTTTTTCCCCATTATATTTCATTTTAGACACCTCTCTGCCATAGCAAGGAGCCATTCTGAGTCCTAACACCAATTTTCTGGGCTCCATCCAGGCCACTGTCTTAGCTAAGTTTGCATAAAATATTACTCCTGAAGTTATGATTTCAATCAAAGGAGGCTGGGAGACTTTTCTAGAATCCTCTCCTGAGTCTATCAGGAAGCTGGGTGAGATCAGAACCTGTTAGTTTCCACTCAGTATTCTGTCTGGGTCTCCAGAGGGGGCGGAGAGCAATGAGATCTGGGCACCACTGCTGGAGCCCCATGTTGTAGGACACTTGCTTTCTGGCATCAGTCCCTGACACATATGCTTTGCCTCTCCACTTTCGAGCAGAGGGCTCCTTGCCTGCACTAGTTTGGATGTCAGCAAAGTGGCCTGCTGGCCCCAAAAGCTTTCCGTATGAATTGCTGTGGGTGGTTTCTGCACATTGAAACTTGGCCCACAAACACACCCCTCCCCACACACATACGACATATTCCATTAGAACCCATCCAGGTTCTTGGCCTGAATATTGGCCAAAACCAGACTTCAAAGAATCACCTAGTTTCCATCTGCTACGATACCACATTCCCTTCTCCTTTCAGCTTCCAGGCCTTTCTCCTGTCTTGTCTCCGCATAGCTACGTGAATGAACTGATCTCGCACCTCCATGGCTGTAGAATCTTCTGCAGCGTCCCATCACATTCAGGATAATGTAAGTATTTCCATAGATGGAAAGCAAAGTCCTTCATGATGTGTCTCCAACTTACCCTACTCAGCCTTCCCCTTCACCAAGCATTTCCAACCTTCCTCTATTTGCTCTAACTCGCAGTCTGTGGCCTTGACCCACTTCCTCACTTATCTCTGCTTTTGTACATACTATTCCATAGCCTTCTCCACTTTGTCCCTCCTTCACTATCTTTTCATCCTTCAAAAGTCAACTTGAGTGTCTTTCCCATTGGGAAGGCTTCCTGACTCTCACCGCCTGTCTTCCTCCTCTGTCCTAGGTGCTCTGGCACTTGACCCCTACATGTACAGCTCAGCTCTGTCTTTCACTGGATTGTGAGGTCCTTGCAAACAAGGACTGGGTTTTCCTGTGGTCTTATTCCGGTGTCTAGCCTACTTTCATAGTTTCTAGTGAATAGCTAACACTCAAAAAGGTATCGAGCATTTCCACTCCTGGTATAAACCCAACAAATCCAAGACATGTACAAGAACATTCACAGCAGCATTGATGGAGTTAGTCCTAAACTGGAAAGAACCCACAGGCCTGCTCACCATAGAATGAGTAAATCACAGCATTTTAAGTAAATAAATCCTATACAACAATGAGAGGGAATGAATGAATGTTGTGAATTCATCTCGCAAACATAATGTTGAGTGAAAGCATTTGCAGAAAGAAGAGTGAATGATCTATAACTCCGTTTATGTTAGAAATCATGTGAGTAGTTACCCTCGAAGGTACAGGGGAACTGACAGGGGCGTCTGGGATCCCAGTAATGTCCTGTTCCTTGACCTGGATGCTGGTTTCATGGACATTTTCACACCAAGAAAGTCCATCCAGCTATATATTGATGATGTGTGCGCATATCTATCATACCCTAATAAAAATTTTAATTGAGGAAAGTTCCCTTTGTGAAACATGTCTCTCTGGTGTTTTGAACAGTGACAGAGTGGGCAGTGTATGTTTGCTTCACGTGAATTGCCAGCTTGATTAATGCTCTTGTCCCCACACTCACGATGGTGTCACATGGTAGAATGGAAAAAAAGTTTTTAAGTGAAAATCTCTTCCTCTACTGGGTCTAGCATTTGCTTTCAGAAATGTGATGCTCATTGGTGTCAACCAGGTGTTCATTTGGGTAGCTGGGATTCTCAACTTGAATTTTGGCTACCTCAAATAATTTGGGGCTGTACCACCGTATAAATAACTATAAATGGCATTTCACTCTTTGTATCTTCATCCTTTTGTATTTAAGGTTTCTGTCACCAACAGGCATAGGCTTATTGGCCTGCACACATCAATCACACCTTCTATGTACTTTATTGATTCACCTTTCATTGCTACGTTTCAAAATTGGTTTTCTTCTTGGTACAAAGATAAATTATCTACATTAATCTTTCTTCCCCTCAAAATTTTAAAGGGTCTAGAAATGCCCAGACTAGGGGACATGTTTAAAAATACATTTCCTTCTCTTTCAACAAACCAATACATGTACAAAAGGAGCCTGATGACCCTGGATGTTTGAAATGGCCATGGCCATCTTGGCTGTTCTCTGGGCCCTGCACACTGGAGCCCGTCCACCCATCCCTGCGGGGACTCACCGAGTTTCTCTCTCACGTTCTGAAATAAAAGCCTTTCAGTGTCTGCACAGATGGGAATTCTGCTGCCACCTTCTCATTTCACATTTCCTGCACTTTTCTTCCTGAGCACTTGACTGCCCAAAATAGAATCATGGTTTTTTGAGTCTGTGTGTAGGAATTTGGTGGGGGAAATGGCCCAGGTTTCTGTCATTCCCTGTAATTACCACACCTTGAGGTAGTTTTCCTCTTGGCTACAGGGTAGATCACAGATTCAGAAGAGTGCTCAGAGTGTCTTTCAGAGAAGAGCATGGATTTTCCTTCAGGAGGTGGTTGGGGAGGGCTCCCCTCATGGCAGGGCATCAGTGTCCAAGGAGGACACAAGAGGGCACAGAAAACAGGGCCTTTGCATGCTTTGCCACCCAATAGCCCCCTTCTCCTATTCTCTGCCTTCCTGAGGTCTCTTCCTCACTGGATATCCCCTCTTCTCTGCCTTTTTAAACTCAGCTCCCAAAAGGATCAACACCCCTGCTTCTCTCTGCTCAATTGAATTATCTCCATCCTTCCAAGCCGAGTTTAAATCCCGTCTCCTCTGGGTAGCCTTCCTGGATGACTTCCTCTGAAAGTGATTTCCCACTTGTCTCATTTTCTAGAGCCCCTGCTAGTATTAACTGAATACTTCTGTGCCAGACTTTATTCTTAGCACTTTACATATACATATACATATACATATACATATACATATACATATACATATACATATACATATACAAAGTCAGAATCCTTACAATGACTCTATAAAATAGGTTTGATAGTTATTCCCATTTTATAGATGAGGATTCTGAGCCATAGTGATACCATAGCTCCCTAATTAGATGAGAAGCTCCATTTACCAGCTCTGACTTAGGGACTTGTCCCTTTCACAGCACAAGGATTGGAGACTTGCAATCACTAATTCTTCACCTCATACTTGTCCACTTTGCTGTGTGATGAACTTAAAACCATGAGAAAAAGATTTTGAAAATCATTTCTGCGCGTTGTATGTTACCTTTCCATTTCTGTCAACATGGGGTACTGTGCAACAGAGGCAGGATTGATAAAAAAAACCACAATAACAAAAAAGAGTCCTTATTTGCTAAGTGATGGCACGGTGGTAAGTGATGTACATTCAGTAGTCTCCTAATCCCAGCTCTTCTCCCCCAAAAGGATCAGAGAGAGGTTACAAAAGCTTGCAATAGGATCAACTAAGTAGATTAAGCCAAGGGAATACCAATGTAGGAAGTCAAACAAAATCCTGAGTTCTGTCATCACCCAAGAACACATGCCCTAAAGACCCTCCTGTGGAAGTGGAATTTGACTCTAGGCTTCCCACTGTTGGTGACAGAGAAGGACACATAATAATTCAAACACCCTATTGCCTCTGAGATAAAGACCAACCCTCTGTTCAAACGAAGCACACATGAATGGCTCATCAAACCATCTCCTATTACACTTCTCAGCACAGACCAATCTCTTCTCACTGAAAAATATGATCATAATATCCATCCAAGGAGGCAGCTGAACTGTTAGATCCAGGTATACAGTTTAATTTGATTTGACTTCAGTTATCTAAGAGATAGATGGACTGTACGTGTTTTAGGAGATTCCCCACCAATGTTATTTCTCACAACCAGATTCCCTACTATCTTCTCTGGATGATTACCTTTCCATCTTTCACTAAAAGATGAATAGGTATTGTGGTATAACCCCTTTGAACATCTGATAGAACTTGCATGCCCAGGAACAGCCTCTGGGAAACCCACTCTTACAGGCAACATGGAGCTTTAAAAATGGAATTTTCAATGGGAAAAATGAAATTCAAACTCCTTTGTGTGATTTATGATGCTTTTCACAACCCAACCTCAGCCTGCTTTTCCACACCTGATTTATTAATTCCCTTTTAGCATTTTCATGCTTCATCCAACTAAACTCCAGCATGTTCCATGAAGACACTCACTGAGACCCCATAGATGCTTCCTCAACACCCTTTCCTGTTTCCTCTACCTTCTCTGCCTACTGGGTCCTGAAGGATGGCACCTTTTCTGGGAATCCTTCCCTGATTCACCTAACAATTAATCTTACCCTTTACTAGATTCCAGTAACACCTTGCTTCTACCAGATCTTAATATCTCCTTTTTTAGCTTCTCTGATTTCCACCCCCCCCCCCCCCCCGCCGGCACATTGTGAACTCCTCCAGGGTAGAAATTTGTCTTATTTATCTTTGTATTCCAGCATCGGGGACTTTGACCTGGATTTATTACACCAGATATTTATTGAGTGCATCCTGTACAGACAAAAAAAGTTGGGACAGTTCCCTTCCTGTGATGTTAGGTTAAAAACAACACCACCACATGAGTTACTCCACAGGTGACCTAAATATGCTTCCATTATTTTCTGAAGCCACCCAGATCTATGGAAATGGATTACTCAATATGGTTTGATATAGAGAAGAGAGGCCCAGTACATAGTTGGGTTGAACCACTAACTGATTCTACTGAACTCTGTTTCCTAACTTGGTATTTCCCGGATTTGAAAAGCTCCAAAGAATGCATGTTGCCACTTATTCCAAGTGTCTTCTCCTGTTTGTGCAACCTCCGTCAAGTCAAAGGACTTTGCAAAATTATATTTGGCATGTGGATACATCACTTCATCCGCCAGTAAAACACACATGCCCCCTTACAAGTAAAACAGAGCAACTGTCCCAAGGGACCTTGGCAGTTTTATAGCAGAGGTAAGAGAAGGGTCAGGGAAAAAAAGATAGCTACTCCTCCTTGATTTCCTGACATAAATAGAAAATTTAAGACCTAAGTTACCCAATTTCATTGTCATTCAAACGACCTATTTAGGTGAAGGCTACAGTAAGTATTATGTGAATCTGACCTCAGTTCAGGACTTTGAGACTTTTTAATCAGCCATCCATCACAAAAAGCCATATTATGGACCTTCAGAGCAACATGAGCACTGCACAAATCTACAAAATTTCCATAAGTGCAGTTCCAAAAATGTGTTGATCAATGAAAGCATTCTGAATACAGAAACTGGAAGCTGGTATCTGAAAAGTTACTTTATATCATATTGTTTATATATTAACCAATCTAGAAAAAAAGTTGTTTTTGCTTTTTTGGGTACATATGCAAAGTCAAATCACACTACCAACTTTTGTTGGGAAATAAGTTATTTTATTTATAGTAAAGTTTCCACATGATAGAGTAAGTGCAGGACTTCATAAATTT
This sequence comes from Felis catus, assembly GCF_018350175.1. NCBI lineage: Eukaryota > Metazoa > Chordata > Mammalia > Carnivora > Felidae > Felis > Felis catus. The sequence goes on from NC_058380.1 coordinate 8,932,615, forward strand.
GGCATTATTTTTTCTACTTTTCTATTCAAAAGTTCATCAAACTTCCATCAGGTGTTAATTGTGGGGGTGCCTGGGTGGCCCCATTGGTTAAGCATTTGACCCTTGATTTCCACTCAGGTCATGATGTCACAGTTGTCAGATTGAGCCCAATGTCAGGCGCCAGGTTGGGTGTGGAGCCTACTTAAGATTCTCTCCCTCTCTTTCTGCCCCTCCCCTGCCCGTGTGCACACATGCGCACTCTCTAAAATAAAAAGAATGGTGTGACAGCCTCTGTAGTTGGCACTAGAGAAAGAAAGATCACTAAAATCTTTATTCACGTGTAATATACAGTATCCTAGGGAAGACAGACCAGCTAAGATATCATTTCAATACATTATAAGTTCTTAGATACAGGTGGTCATGAGTGCTCTGGAATCTCTCTCAGAGGAAAGGCAAAGATGAGAGCTCATAGGAAGCCCTCCCCAAAGTGCTGAGCCTTGGAAGATGAAAAACATGAGTACCATGCATGAGATGGAGATGACAGTGCACCTCCTTACAATGAAATGAGAGCAGGAGGAACCAAGGACAGGATCTGGATAGTCCACCAACGAATGGGGTAAGTGAAGGAAGGGGAGACTTTGAAGGGGATCAAGCAGCGAGGAGAAAGGTAGAAGAGCCAGGAGAGAATAGTGCCACAGAAGCTTGTTGTCCAAGAGATCACAGACAGCATCTCAAGGAGGGAGTCAATAGTCCATGGTAACATGCAGAGAAAAAGTAGAGAAGTGAGAAGAGTAGAGAAGCTGATATGGGCACCAAGAGTATGGGTGGAGGAGATAACCATGAGTAAGAGGGAGGAGCTCCAGTGTTCCAAGACAGTGGGCAAAGACCCAAGAAAGGGAGCAGGGGTAGGTAAATACGTGGGTGGGAGGAACAGAAGTTAATGTAGTTCAAAGGCAGATGGCTTTAGTTTTTTTCTTCAAAGTTGGCAACAAAATATCATCTGCTGCTGCTGCTGGGGACATAGGGACTGGGGAAGTGCCTGGAGGAATATGGTAGTTTGGGGACATCAGAGAACGAAGAAGAAGAGTATTACTGAAAGCTGGGGAGAGCACTGGGTTTGAGATGCCTCTGATTCACATGGTTGTGGTTTCCTCCATCTGAAAGCAGAAGCCCAGAGATGGAGGCAGGGAATAGTGGCAAATGTTTCCTGAGCATTTACTATACATCAGACACTAATTTCAGCATCTCTATGTTGTGTGATAGGCAGAGTAACAACTTCCCCAAAATGTCCAATCCTAATCCCTGGAACCTGTGAATGTGGTACGTTATACATGGCAAAGAAGAATTAAGGTTGCAGATGAATTTAAAATGGCTGGTCAACTAACTTTAAAATATGGAGAGTATGGGGCACCTGGGTGGCTCAGTCGGTTAAGCATCCAACTCTTGATTTCGGCTCAGGTCGTGTGATTCTCTCTCTCCCCTTAGCCTGCTTGTGCATTCTCGTTCTCAAAATAATAAATAAACAAACAAACTTAAAAAAATAAAATAGGGAGAGTATACTGGATTATCTGGGTGGGCTCAATATAATAAGGGTCCTGTTAGGCAGAAGAAAGAAGCACAAGAGAAGATGACAATGATACGGTGTGAGAAGGACTGAACCCGCCATGGCCGGCATTAAAGGTGGAGGAAGGGACCATGAGCCAAAGAATGCAGGTGGTCTCTAGGAACTAGAAAACATAAGGGAATGGATGTTCTCCTAGACCCTCCCAAAAGGAATGCAGCACTGCCAACATCTTGATTTTAGAGCCTCAGGAGACTGTGCCAGACTTCTGACCTACGAAAGCGTCAGCTAACAAATCTGTACAATTTTATTTTGTAAATTTGTGATAACTTGTTACAGCAGCAGTAAGAAACTAAAATGCACACGTTTTATTTGAATTCTCACAACAGTATTTTACCGGTTGGGCAACTTAGTGAGTCAATCCTGGTTATTGCCCTGGATGCCATAAGAGAGGTGGGGGACAAAGCGTAAGGAAGTAATGTTATTTTATAAACATCTGCCTCAAGGAGAGCCTTGTAATATTTTTTAGGCAAGAAATCATAGACCGCTTCTGAAGGCACAGAGAGTTCAAAAGTGATGCTGATAATGTGGGGTTCTCAGATTCTTCCATCTAGATGGCCCTATGCCATTCCTTTCAGTTTTCTGCTTTACTATCCGAGATTTGGTAAAGCTGCATGTCAAGCCTTCTCTTCAATCTGACTCACAATTAGGTCCTGGGCCTGATTTTCAGCCCAATCTGCCTTCTGCCTCCAGTAGTGGGGGGGGGGGGCTCTTTAAGGCCACAAGAGAGGGCTTTAGGGTTGCACATTACGCCCTGAATTAGTGGTTGGTTATGTTGAGCCCACCAAGTCAACGGCCTTCATAATCACTGTTGGTACCATATCTTTCAAGCGCTATTGGGTGTGCGAATGCCAGTATCCCAACCCATTGGACCCCAGGTAAGATTCTTAGCATCTGTGATGTTTGGCAAGTCTGGGGATAACCCCACTCTACTTCTCTCCTCCAGGGGCCATCTTTTCCAGTTAAGACAATATCCAATTCCAGAAGCACCTGCTGTATCTTAGAATTAAAATAATTTTACTTCCAAGTCAAGACAAAATGTCATGAAATACAGAAGCCAGAACTCCTAGATATGGCAATTCCCTTGTGTTTTACAAAGTAAATGATAAATGTAGTTAGGTAAAAGGTCCCCAACAGCTTCCAGTAGTGGATGAAGCTAAGGAAGATGAATCAGAACTGCTCTTATAATGTTATGTTCTACGTTTGCCTTCCTGGTAGTGACTTTCTCATTTTTTAAGGACTGCTGATTTCTACTTTGCTTTGCCATAATTTCTTTTTTTTTTTTTTAATTTTTTTTTTCAACATTTATTTATTTTTTGGGACAGAGAGAGACAGAGCATGAACGGGGCAGGGGCAAAGAGAGAGGGAGACACAGAATCGGAAACAGGCTCCAGGCTCTGAGCCATCAGCCCAGAGCCCGACGCAGGGCTCGAACTCACGGAACGCGAGATCGTGACCTGGCTGAAGTCGGACGCTTAACCGACTGCACCACCCAGGCGCCCCTACCATAATTTCTTTTTTCCTCATTTTTACTGTACTAGAATTTTGTCAGGGCTCATTCATAAATTAATCGATAGGATACAATATAAAGTAAATCCACGTGTAGCCTTACCACAAATTTTCAAGAGCCCAGGTACAATGACTTTTGTGCCGTTTGTCCATCTTTTCCCTTATCTCCCTGTTCTTAGGAGAGCAGGACAGGCTTGGGATTGACCATTAAAAGGCCAAGATATCATGCGCAGGTTGGTTGGTTGTTGCTTCTGTCTTCCTAAACAGGTGCTCTCTGAGCCCCATCTTCTTCACATCTTATATAGGGATGATCAGAAAACCCAGTTGGTATCATTCTACTCTTCTCGTTGCTCAGGCTTCTCTAGTGACACTACATTGAGTTTCTACAACATGCCAAACTCCCTTGAAGGGATTCTGTACTTGCTTTTCTTCTCACATATCCTTCCTGCTAATATACCCTAAGTAGGTGACTTCTCATCTTAGATCTCAGCTTAAATGTTACTTTACTTAAATCCTAGGGTGTCCTTCCTTGACCGTTTTATCTAAGTAGATCACCTCTTAAAATTCACCATCGCTGCACACTATTTCCTTGATAACCCATATAACATTCTAAATTTTACACACACATAAATAAAATATATCGTCTATATATTCAGCTATAATGATACCCTTTAAAATGCTAGTTCAAGGCTTTGCACAGAATGCTCTTACTAAACATCTGTTTATTAAACAAACAGGTCAATCTATTTCATTAACCTTGAGTGTATTGATGATGCAGTATATGCAGGAAACATTTTAACCATAAAGTATTTTTATCTGTACCGAATACTAGATGCAAATAATATTTCATAATGTTCAAAATTGTTCCTTATTAGATCAATTATCAGATGCTATGCCAAAAATAGCAGTATATCTATGAACTTTACAGATTTTAAATGCTCACATCTGTAATTCTCACAATATTTCCTGGAAGCGTGCCAGGTATTTCATCCTAAATAAACGGATTATGTGCATAATTTAAGTTAGGAAAGAATGACACATTTTGAGGGCTCTAAATGTGTAAATGATTACACATTAAGTGAGGAATTGCTTTCTCTTTTGCCCACCAGCCAAACAGGGCAAATTCCTTTGATGCTGGAGTTCAGAGAGAAAGGAAATAAATATACCTCTGAAATGGCAGTCGCAGAAGTGCCCATCAGCTCTGAGTTCTGCCTTAATTGAGCATTGGATATGCAGGAGAATAAGCTACTTGCCAATGTCACATGATTTATATCCATAATCAGAAAAATATGAGGCTTAAAGTTCAGGTGCAGATTGACATTCTCTAGCCTGCACAAAGCTGATCATGACCTTTCGAAGCCATGAGCAATCACTTAATGTCCATTTCTTCTCAGCCACCTGGAACATCAAATCAAGAAGCATCTTTGGAAAGCTAAGATTTTGAATTGCAAAGTGATGCCCAAATGATCCAGCTATGAAGCTTAGAGCTGGGCAGGGAGAAATTAATCAAGCAGTGGGTTTTTAAAAGAGAACCGTGGCTTCCATCTTTTATGTATAAGAAGCAAACAAGTTGAAAACTTTTTTCCGAAAACAACATCCTTTGTGACTACGATCCCTTGAACAGTCTCGTGATACTAAGTCCTGGAATCAACATTGGAAATGCACAGAACAGGCATGCTGACCCCTGAGTGCATGACATTTCTAGGATCAGTCGCAAGTCCACATACATGTGACAGTGCGCTGAATTTCGCAGGCACAGTGTCTGCCTCTAGTCCTTTATTTAATGGTTTTTCCAAATGACAGCTTCCTAGATTATTTCCATAGGAATGTAAAAAGCAGGCTACAATTCAAGGACTCAATAACTGGCTGGATGCCCTTGGAGTCTCATGACCTTCATTTCAAGTAGGTCCAGATAGAAAAGAACACTACTGGCTGTCATATTTGCAATGTACTAGGATCTATTACATGTCTTATCTCATTCAGCCCTCTAACACCATGATCGGATATTTTAAATGTTCGCTACAAGGAAACTGAAACACATCATCAATGAGCACAAACTAATAAGTACCAGAGCAGGTACACAAACCCGTCTCAAATAGGCTCCAAGGCTCATGCTCTTTCCACTACACTATCTCTTCTTCACTTGATCTCTACTGAGTGTCAACCTATTTTTCTCATCAGTGTTATGACCAGTGTCTGCTAGGAGGGCAGATTGGGTCACTGGCCTCCAAAGAATGCTCCCAGTTTTTTCATCTCAATTGAGCTCCCTGGAGGGTTTCCTTTCTGGCTCAGAGCAGTGTGTATTGACCTTGCCAGTCAGGGTTGCAGTGTCTTCAAGAAAAGCCCAGCTGAGTTTGCTCCCATCAATGCTGTCAGGAGCACAGGTTGGTTTCCCCTGAACGCTATACCCTGGAGCGTTCTGTGGCAAGAACTCTTATCAGGGGCAGTTGTTCTCAGAAATGGTGGCTCTCAACGGTGGCTCTAAATTGCCTCCTTGCCAACCCTTGCCTTCATTCCTAACAATGGGAACCCTTGGCAGCCAATAATCCTTCTAACTACTATTGACAAACCATCAGCATAGTCCTTTACCGGTCTTCCAGTCTCATGTAGCTTTGGCTACCAATAGGTAATTATGAATAAAGCCACACAGCTCTTTGGAGAAAATGTTAACAATTCCTATGCACATTTCTACTCTGATTCATACTTTTGTCTTCCCCCTCAGCCCTGTTTTACTTTGGTTGATGCCAGGAAGTACTCACCCTTCTCTGCATCGGCAAAGGAGACTATTCTCCAAGGAGACAGCAATAGGGAGCCACTTACTCTTTTCTGGAAGTACCTGGATTCAGGTTATATGAAGATGTAATGCTATAAAAATCTCAGACTCTCCCTTCTTGGGGTACAGAAGCATCTAAACAAAGCAAGACCCCAGAAGAGTCCGAGAAATACATTAGTAATTCCAGGTAGATTAATCAAATACTATTAGAAACCAAATCTAAAGCAAGCCACATATGGGACATTTTTCTTTTTCATCTGCTTTCAATGATAATTGGTTTTTTCTTGACTTGAAAGAAAGCTTTATCTGATTGAATGGTCTCTTTGGCTATCAACCCATTTCTCTCCTGCCTTTTACTATTTATTTTATAGACTAGAGATAAACCTGCTTCAATAACCCCCTTTCCTCATTGCAGTGTGGTTCCATTCATCAAAACTCTAATATTCTTGGATTCTAATGTAGGCAATTCCAATGACCTTTCAAAATCCTCATTTTCCTTGCCCTCTCTTTCTAGAACTTTCCAGGAGAGAAACTAAGAGCTCTGGTTGAGCTGCTCCCCCAAAGCCGGTACCGATATACTAGTCATACAGGGAGCCATCTTGGAAGCAAATCCTCCAGCCCTCAGTTAATCACCAGCAACCACCAACTACCTCCAGCTAATACTGCATGGAGCAGGGACAAGCCTTACCCCACTGAGCCCTGCCCAAATTAAAGATTTATGAGGAAAAAAATTACTGCTGTTTTAAGCCCATTTTAACTAAAACATGACTTTGAGCCTAAAGCACGAGACCCTCTGTACCCATCTATCATTGAACTATGCTATATTGTGTTACAAGTTATTTTTTAATGTGTTTAGATATTATCCTCTTGAAGACAGGTATTTTGTACTACATTTGTTGAGTTCTCGCACAGTGCCTTTTTAGGCAGTAGATACTCTATAAATATTTCCTGGTTAATTAAATCCAAGACTATGTGTTCTATGAGATAAAATTGCTTCTTATTGTGCCAGCTCTGCAAACATGAGAGAGGGTGCAGAGAAGACCTCCTGAAACCCACCCAGACTCTGGGTAGATAACTGACATTTAAGATACTAAAATATGTGTATCATAGGAAATGCATATAACCACCCATTCTTCAATCTTCTAAAGGGCTTATTTAATGCTCTTTTGGAATTTGGTATCCAAATCTTGGGATTTCTTTAAAAAGCCAACCTACATTAGAGCCTTATCACTCAACCTATTTTTTTTTATTAATGAGTTACAACAGAAATGAAGTTTGCCGTTAATGAGCTACACATAATCTATCTGTAAATAATAACCACCACTAATGGGCAAATTAATTAGGCTTCAGGTTTCTTCTCTTTGTTTTTACACTACTTTGTTTACCCTCATACATTTCACCTAAATATCATTAGACCTAACTTCTGGAATGGCAGTATGAGGAGCTCTGAAGACTCACTTCCTAACAAAATAACCTGAACTAGTAAAAACCAAAACACCAACAACTATTTAAAATCTCTATGCAGTGCCTAAGAGAGTACAATAAATGAAGAAGCATTTATTCAACAAAATGTAATAAACCGTGGTAAGAACAATGAGAGGCTATGTCACTTGAGTCATGATCTACTCCATCCCTTACCCTTCCCCCCAACTCAGCATGCTTGAGGCTCTGTTCCAGAGAGGGGTTCCTCTCCCCCAAGCTACCAGTCAAGTGCTGTTTCTCCCTGGGATGGACATGTGCCAACATTTCTCATCCTCTCCAGCTGCCTGTTGTGAAACTAATTTCTAAACAAGGGTGACCAAGAGGTCAGGGGATCCCTTCCTCCCTCTAGCCCCACTCTTAGTCCCACTGGTTCTACTCCAGGCAAAGGTAGCTGAAAATACTAGAGCCAATTATCATCACCACAGTTTGCTCATACAGAGGATATTCCACACTGGGAGAGGCAAGCTGGGAAGACCAGAGGCTACTGCTCCTGCCCAGTGCCCTGCTCATTAGAGGAAAAATGGTGCTCTAAAAGAAGTGGGTTATTGTCTCTGCTCCCACACCCAAAGCAGTTTAACTCTGAGATTTTTTTGCATAGAGAGAGGCAAAAAGAAGAAAAGATGTAGAAGCTCTTACCAGACCAACTACATGTATTTGGAATAGAATGTAAGTTTAATCCTAAGAGATTCTCAAAGAACAATGATGATTTGGGGGTAGACAATTAAGAGGAGGCTGATATCTCTATGAAAGCAACAAGGAAAAACTTTAAGCCAACTAGATTACCAGAGAAAATCAGGTAAAGAGATAACTGCTAAGATGAGCCCTTCTGGAGTCAGAAAAAACCTCTAAGACTAGCTCTATAAAAGGTCCCAAATTAGTTGGATCAGACTATGGAGCACTGTATGTATAAGGACATTATCAAAAACCATAGAGTAATCAGCCAGCAGTAAGGGGAGCCTAATTAAGCTGGATGTGATACCAACAGACAAAACGGACTTAGCAGCGAGATCAGGAAAATAGCCAAAGAGAACCCTGCTAAAACTGGTTATCCAAAGGTGACTGTGCCCACGCCCAAGGCTGCAAGTTCTCAAGAATGACATCACAGGCCTCATGCCCCATGGGAAATTTCACTGAAGTTCTCCAGCCAAGTTACTAAACAAATAAGCAAATAACAACGACAAATCTGAGAGATGAGAGATGAGAAATCAGTATCCATAGTTGCTATAATGTATTACCACAAATGTTCAGTTTTCAGTAACAACAACAAATTATGAGACATGCACAGATGCAGGCCAGTGTGACCAATACAGGGGGTAAGGGCAAACAGGCAACAAGGACTGCCTCTAAGAGGGCCCAGATAACAGACCTAAAACAAGTTTATAGCAGCCACTATGCTATGCTCAAAGAACTAATGGAAACCATGCTTTCAAAAATAAAGTATAATCATAATGTCTCATCAAATTAGGAAGAATAATAATATAAATTATAAAAATCAACCAAATGGAAATTTCCAAGTTAAAAATCAACTAACATGAAAAATTTACTGAAAAGACTCAAAAGCAGATTTGAACTGGTAGAAGACAGAATCAAAGATCTTGAAGATGGATTGTATAACGTGTATCAACCTAAGTAGCAGTGATACTGAGTAATGCCTTAGAGAAATGTAGGACATCATAAAGAGCAGCAATATACTCATAATGAGACTAGGAGAATGACAGGAAGGGGAGAAGGGAGTTAAAAATATGTGTTTAATAAAATATGGCGAAATACTCCCAAATTTTATTTTTTTAAAGTAATCTAGGCATCCAAGAAACTCAACATCTTTCAAGAAGGATAAATGCAGAAAGATAGACAACCAGACACTTCATAGCTAAAATGTTAAAAGACAAAGAGAAAAATCTTGAAAGCAGTGAGAAAAAGAACTCATCAAGTACAGGAGAACCCAGAAGATTAACAGCTGACTTCCCATCAGAAACAATGAGACTGGAAGGCAGTAGCCTGATACATTTAAAGTGCTGAAATTTCAAAAATAGGTCTCCCAGGAAACTTATATCCAGAAAAACAATGTTTCAAAAACGAAAGCAAAATCAAGACCTTCCCAGATAAATAAAACTGAGAGAATTTGTTGCTCTCACAATATCTTATAAGAAATACTAAGGGAAGTTCAGGCTGAAAGCAAGTGACCACAGACAGTAATATAAATCTATGTGAAAAAGAAAAGAACACTGATAGAGATAATAACATAATTGTAAAACACAATATAAATGCATGTTTCTTCTTCTCTCTCTTAGCTTATTTAAAAAGCAGCTCTGCCTGCTTCCGATTCTGTGTCTCCCTCTCTCTCTGCCCCTCCCCCGTTCATGCTCTGTCTCTCTCTGTCTCAAAAATAAATAAACATTAAAAAATTTAAAAAGCAGCTCTGTAGGAGCACCTGGGTGGCTCAGTCGGTTAAGCGTCTGACTTGAGCTCAGGTCATGATCTTATGGTTCATGAGTTTGAGCCCCGCATCGGGCTCTGTGCTGACAGCTCAGAGCCTGGAGCCTAGAGCCTGCCTCGGATTCGGGGTCTCCTTCTCTCTCTGCCCCTCCCCCACGTGTGCTCTGTCTGTATCAAAAATAAATAAATATTGAAAAAATTTTAAAAATATAAAATGCAGCTGTGTCAAGGTGCCTGGCTGGCTTAGTTGGTAGAGCATGTGACTCTTGATCCGGGGGTTGTAAGTTCAAGCCCCACGTTAGGTGTGGAGCTTACTTAAAACTAAAATCTTAATCACAATAAAATAGAAAAAGCAGCTGTGTCAAACAATATGCACGTAATTGTATTTGGTGGTCTATAATGTAGAAATGCAACCTGTTTGCTAATGGCAAAAAGGAGGTGGGAGCAAAGCCATCATGTAGTAAGGTAACGACGCCATACGCTAACTGAAAGCAAGAGCAACAAATGAAGAGAACCGGAAATGACAAATCAAATAGTCGGTAAAACAAACTCTACAAATACGTACTCGCTCTCCTTTCCTCTCTCAGTTTCTTAGAAAGACATCAATTATGTAAAGTAATAGTTACAACATGTATTTCGGAAGTGGTTACCTAGATATGGTATGCATGATGCGTAACAAGAGCAGCACAAAAGAAGGGGCAGAGACAACAGAGCTATATAGGAGCATCTTGTTTGTACTTCGCTGGAATTCAGTAGAAATCTGATCTAGAGTCTGCAAATTAAGATACAGATGGTAAGTCCTAGAGCAGCCAGTAAGAAAATAACTCAAAAATATGTATAGTGTAATGTCACACTAGAAAAAAAAATCATGAATGTGAAAGAAAGAAGTAAAAGAATAGAGGAACAAAATGTTGTGGCTTGATTTACATCCCCCTAAAAGTCATATGGTGAAGTCCTAATCCCCGATACCTCAGAATGCTACTTTATTTGGAGGTAGGGCCATTATAGAGGGAGTACAGCTAAAATGAGGTCATTAGGATGGGCCCTAATCCAATACAACTAGTGTCCTTATACGAAGGGAAAATTTGGACACACATACACAGAAGGAAGATGATGTGAGTAGATACAGGGCAAAGACAGCTAAGTTAAAGCCAAGGAGAGAGGGCTGGAATGGACCCTTCCCCCTCACAGCTCTCAGAAAGAACCAACCCTGTTGATAACTTGATCTCAGAACTTCAGGCCTCCATGTGTGAGACAACAAATTTTTGTTGTTTAAGCCCTCCAGTTTGTGGTACTTTGTTATGACTGCCTTAGAAAAATAATGTCTACATAGAAAACAAAAGGTAAAATGGCAGATGTAAATCTAACTCTATCAATAGTGACATTAAGTATGAATGGATTAAACATTCCAGTCAGAAAGCAGAGACTGTCAAACTGAATAAAAAGACAAGACCCAATTATATTCTATCTATAGAAGATACCTTTTAGATTCAAAGATAAAAATAAATTATAAGTAAAAGGATGGAAAAAAAGATATATCTTACCAACAGTAACCATAAGAAAGCTGTTGTGACTATAGTATTATCAGTCAACAGAGGCTTTGAAACAGAAAGTGTTAATAAAGATAAAGAGAGACATTTAATTATTACAAAAGACTCAACCCACCAATAAAGATATAGCAATTACAAACACATATACACCTAAAAACAAAGCCTAAACCACATGAAGCAAAAACTAACAGAAATGAAGGGAGACACTGAAAATCAACAATGGGGAGGCCTTAATACTCCAATTTCAATAATGAATAAACCCAATAGGCAGAAGATGAACAAAAAGAAGAGTTGAACAACACTGCAAACCAGTTAGACCTAAGAGAGACTCTCTCTACCAACAACATCGTATGTGTTTGTTTTGCAGGTGCACAAGACAAGCCCCACAAATACATTAAATGATAAAACAAGCCTTGATAAATTTAAGAGGACTGAAATTACAGAAATGATCATCTCCACAACGGAATCGACTTTAAAGTCATTAACAGAAAGAAATTCGGGGAATTCAGAAATGAGTTGATATTTAAAAACACTCTTAAATATCCAATAGGTCAAAGAAGAAACCACAAAGGAAATCAAACAATACTTTGATGGATAAAAATTAAAATACAATATAGGAAAACATATGGGACAGTTAAAATAGTAGAGAGAGGGAAATTTATAGCCTATGTTAGAAATGCCTCTACACAATAACCTAACATTCCACTTTAAGACGCTAGACAAAGAAGACACACAAACTTTAAAACAAACAAACATAGACATATAATAAAGATTACAGTACAATCAATAAAATGGAAAATAGAAAAACATAACTTCACTAAAGAATTCTATCAAACATTTAAAAAGTATCAGTATCAATACTTCACAAATTCTTCTAAAAAATAGAAGAGGAAGGAACATTTCTCAACTCACTTTATGAGGTCAGTATTACCTTGATACCAAAACCCGACAAATATCACAAGTAAACTATAGATCAGCATCTCTTATGAATGGACACAAAAATCGATAAGATATTAGCAAACCAAATCAAGCAACATGTTAAAAAAGTTATGTCATGATCAAGATATAGAAAGGATTATACATCATGAGCAAGTAGTATTTATCCCCAAGAGATATAAAACTGGTTCAACATCCAAAAATGATTTACATATTAATAAAAATAAATGACAAAACACATCATAATCTCAATAGCTGCTGAAAAAGGCAAAAATGAAAAAATCAAACATCCCTTTGTGATTAAAAAAAAAAACAAAAAAAACAAAAAACAAAAAAACACCTAACTAACTTGGACCAGAAAGGAACATCCTCAATCTATAAAAGAACACCTATGAAAACACCAAAGCTACTGACAGGAAAGAACCAACAGGAAAATTCTGCCATCTGTTAAGTAGGTCTATTCCAGTTATGCATTATTTAACTGGGGAAATCACCACCCACTGGACCCACTGCAAGATGGGCCTGACCTAAAACTCCATTGACCTAACTTCCATAAGCTCTTCCTGCGATTGATGGGGCACAGTCACAGATGTTGGGTGTCTTGTACTTAGTTCAAAGCCACTGTCCAGTAGTCCCCAAAGGGTCTGATTACTTCTTTCCCCCAAGTATACAGCTACTCTATTAAAAAGGCTATAGGTCCCTCTAGGGAGACTGGAAGAAAGATTAACAATATAACCTTTTGGTAGTCCTAAATTCTTTCTTCAAGGGGACATGCCCCCCCCCCCCACTTGTTTAATTGGTTCTGGGTCTGTAAGTTGGCTCCAGTCTGGGAATTGATTGAGGGGCCATGACTCTGCCTTTAGGATTCAGGTTGAACTTTTTGGTTCATTCAACTCAAAATTTTTCTGCTTCTACCAATAAAGAATTTAGTAGGCTTCCTACTTATTTTACTTCTAGCTCACTCTAATTAATCATCCAGAGCCATAGTCCGATACGAGTCAGACTACTTATTGCTGCTTTGACTCTCCTGTCCATTGCAGTAGCCATCTCACTTGGCCTTTGGTGGTGAGGGTTTCCAGCTACTCTCACTGCGTATCAGTTTTCCATTTCAGTGACTTCAGTTTCTATGGGGCATGTCTGGCCTACAGAGAAGAGTCATAGCACAGTTCCCCTCACACATCGATTCCTCAGAGCACTGGTGCAAGGTGTACATTTTGGCCCCTTCCAGTGTAGGTGAGGAGGTCTTAAATGACAAATACACTCTAACATTCCAGTCTCTCCCAGTCTTCGAATCCCTTGCCCTACATTAAACCAAGGAATGTTTAACATTTCCAATTCACTCATGGTGAGCCATATTTTGGTCCATGTTTCATCATCCTGAAAAGAAAAAATCTGAACGCATCCCTCCTAATATCAGGAACAAGACAAGGACAAGTTCTCACACCAGTGCCATTCAACATACTAGTGTAGAGCAATTGGACAGTTAAATTCTCCCCAGGACAATTACACAACAAAATGAGAAAAAAGTGATCAGATTATAAAGGGAGAAGTAAAGCTATCTCTGTTTGCCCATGACATCATCATGTATACAGAAAATACTAATGAATCCACTAAAAACTATTAGGACTAGCAGAGGTGTTCAGCAAGGTGGCAGGGCTCTAAGATCAATACACAAAAATCAAATGTGTTTCTACATAATAGTAATGAATAAACCAAAAATGCAATTAAAAAATAACTTCATTTACAATGGCAGCAAAAGGAATAAAACACTTAGGAATAGGTTTCACAAGAGAAATGCAAACATTATACTCTGAGTACTACAAAATACTGCTGAAAGAAATTAAAGACCTAATGAAACAAAGTATCCCGTGTTCATGCATTGGAAGACTTAATATTGTTAGTATAGCAATACTCTTCAAAGTGATCTGTAAGCCCTATCAAATTGAAACTGGCTTTTTAAATAGAAATGGACAAGCTGATCCTAAAACTTATATGGAAATTTAAGGGACCTTAGAAGAGCCAAAACAATCTTGAAAAAGAACAAAACTGAAAGACTTACACTTTCCAATTTTAAAATTAACTACAAAGGGGCGCCTGGGTGACTCAGTCAGTTAAGCGTCTGACTTCGGCTCAGGTCATAATATCACAGTTTGTGAGTTCAAGCCCCATGTCAGGCTCTGTGCTGACAGCTCAGAGCCTGGAGCCTGCTTTGGATTCTGTCTCTCCTTTTGTCTCTGACCCCCACCCCCAATTGTGTTGTGTCTCTCAAAAGTAAGTAAATGTAAAAATAAATAAATAAAATAAAATACAAAGTTACGATACTCAAAACAATGTGATACCAGCATAAAGACAAACATACAGAGCAAGTGAATAGAATTGAGAGTCCAGATTTTACTCTCACACTTCTGGTCCATTGATTTCAAAAAAGGTAATAAGATATTCAACAAAGGAAGGAATAGTCTTTTCAACAAATGATGCTGGGACAACTGGATAATCATAAGCAAAAGAAGTTGGATCCCCTAACTCACATTATATATAAAAGTGCAACAACATAAATGTAAGAACTAAAAGTAGACAATACTTAGAAAAATATCACAGGTATAAATTTTCATGACCTTGAATTAGGCAATGTTTTCTTAAATATGACTAAAAGCTCAAGCAACGACAAAAACAGATAAGTTGGACTTCATCAAAATGTAAAACTTTTGTGCTACACCATTAAGAAAGTTAGAAGACAGTCTATAAAATAGGAGAAAATATTTCCAAAGTATATATTTGAGGAGTGATAAAGAACTCTTACAACTCAATAATAATTAAAAAACAGTTAAAGAGTAGGCATAGGATCTGAATAGACATTTTCCCTAAGAAGATTTATAAATGGCCAGTAAGCACATGTAAAGTTACTTGACATGAGCAGTCATCAGGGAAATGGAAATTAAAATTACAGTGAAATATCACTTCCTTCCACTTTTTTGGATATTATGAAGAATGCTGCTATGAACATTCATGTGCAAATTATTGTGTGAACATATGTCTTCATTTTTCTTGACTGTATACCTAGGTATCAAATTTCTGGGCAATACAACTACTGTTTAACCTTTTTAGAAATTGCCAGACTATTTTCCAAAACAACTGTACCATGTTTCATTCCCATGAGCAGTGTATGAGAGTTCTAATCTCATCGACACTTGTTTTTCATTTTTAATCCTAGCCGTCCTTGTGGATATGAACTCAAGTGTCCATTAACTGATGAATGACTAAAATGCGGTATATCCATACCGTGGAATACTATTCAGCCACAAACAAGAATGAAATACTATACCCGCTACAACATGGATGAATCGTGACAAAATTTTGCCAAATGAAAGAAGCCAGTCATAAAATGTCATATATTGTGTGATTTTCTTCACATGAAATGTCCAGTTGAGGCAAGTAATGGAGAGACAGAAAGTACTTTTGTGGTTGCCTAGGGGTCAGGGCCTTGAGGGCATATGGGGAGACTGCTAATGGGTCTGGGGTTTCTTTTAGAAGTAATATAAATGTTATAAAATTGATTTGTGGGGCACCTGGCTGGTTCAGTTGGTACAGCACACAATTCTTGATCTCAAGGTCGTGAGTTCAAGCCCCACATTGGGTGTGGAGCCTACTTAAAAAATATAAAATTGATTATGATTGTACAACTTGGTGAATATACTAAAAATCATTTAATTCTGTATTCTAAAGAGAGGTAAATTGTATGGTTATATGAATTTTATCTCAATAAAGCTATTGTTTATAAAAGATCATTATAACATGTTTAACTTATATAAATATGTTCATTCCCTATTTTAAGTTCTTAAAATGTCCCAGAAACCAGCTCACAATTCCCCAATGCTTTGGGCTGCTCTGAAAAAAAAAAAATGGTTCCGGACATATAGACTGTTTTTAGTCTTAAACAAAAGTACTTCTCTGGATGAATAATTAAACTCAGAAGGTGGTAAACCTTCTCCCTTCTCAGCCTTTTTGTTAAAATGGGGACTAGGCTCAGGACTTGGCCACTCCAAGTGGCCAAATAAGTGATCACTGAATTTTAGAGCAAGAAGGGGGTCTAGTGACCAGCTAAGAAGCATCCCATGAACAGATTTTTATCTTGCTATGGATTCTACCAAAGCAAATAAGGGCTTGGATTCTGATAGTTTCCTCAAGTGGTAATTGCAGGAACAACTAATAAGTGGAGAAAGACACAAAAGGAAGAAAAACCAATAAAAGATATGATGAAACATGGGTTGCCTTAAGTGGGCAATTGGGGCTCAATCCCACTGGGGACACTCTGTGAAGATATGTACAATATGTCTCAAAATTGCCCCAGAGGAGTATAGGGAGACTGAGGCATGTAACCACCAGCTCACATGTCCTCTTAGTTGGGGACTGGTGTCGAAGAGTTAACTCTCCCTCACATCTGGGCTGTGTCTGCCTGCCATAGAAGAAGCTTCTGCTGAAGAAATCCTTCTTCAGGCTTAGAAAAAGAGCAAGGCAGATGCTTGAGGGGAAAGCCGTCAGCTTTCTGGAACTTTCTACAGCTTTGAGTGAGCTTAGGTGGGCTGTGGAGTTGAGAGGCGGACGAACAACATCAACTACAGTCTCTTGTGGCAAAGGACACATAAGAGGGATGGGATTTTCACCACTGCTCTGGCTCAAAAGACAATTTCCAATTCACCTTTCCTGCCCCATCTTGATTAGGAGGTGGATTTCCCTTCAGTTTCATCACCCCACAAGTGACAAAGTCCTTTTCTGATCTGTGGGACTGATGAGCATCTAGGACCTCCACCAGTAGCTTGTCCATAGGAGATGGATCCATGCAGAACAGTGGAGGGGTCTAGGCAGAGTCTCACAGGCAGCAACAAACCTCACTTACATCCAGGGACTCCACTGTCTGGAGATTGGTCCATAATGAGAGAAAAGGGACATTTAGGTGTGGAGTCAGTGACCTCATAGCTTCTTGGCACATGAAAGGTGCCTACCTTCTTACCACGGTTCTCAGCTTCTCCCTTTCACCTTATTGAGGCTTAGCTACTGAGAGAACTCATTCTGCTGACATCAGTCCAAACCTCTCTGTACTATAGCCCCCAATGATTCGTGGTAAAACATTAATTTTGGAAATTAATAACGTAAATTCCACATCTCAAGGTTAGAAGAAGTCAACATAAAGCCAAACAAGGTTCCTTACCACAGAATTTCCAAGATCCTTCGGTATGCCTGTAAGCCTTGACGACCCTCAAGGAGAAGTTTCAAGTTCACAGTATTTCTTAAAACTATTCTCCCAGAAAAGATTTTCCCATAGATTTTCATGGAACTAGTGTTCTACAGAATACACTTGGGCCAACACTGGTATAGCCCAATCCATTTGTTTCACTGATGAGGAAACTGGAGTCCACAGAAGCAAGGTGACTTGCACAAGTCATGCTATAAGATGCCGATGGAGCCAGAACTTAAACCCACAATTTCCATCTTTCATATCTCCGTGCCCTCTGCTCAGTGACAGTACAATGGTCATGGTTTCACCTGTGATGGAAAGCTCCTGAGTTGTCCTTTCCCTGTCCTTTGTGTCTTCGAGAAATGTCATCCTCCATCACTATCTGAACCAGAGAAATGAAACATTTGTGTCATTCCTATGGTCAACAACTGTCAACTAGGAGAAGCTAAATGTGACACGCTCTCACTAAGGATATATAAATGAGGTTTCTAAGCAGCAAAGATACTTTCTCCACTCTCTCTTGCCCCCTCTACTAGATGAATGCTAAGAACACTGGGACCCTAGGGAGTGGCAAAGCCATACAATGGAAAGAAGTCTGCTTTCTTGAACCTGCATGCAGAGGGAAGCCACTGGCTTACCTGCAAAGAGTCCCACATGAGCAAGAAAGAAACTTCTATGAGGATAAACCACGGTAAGTTTTGAGTTTGATACAGCAGTTCACATTGCCCTAGTTAATACACTTAAAGACAAATATATATATATATATATATATATATATATATATATATATAATATATAAATATAAAATATAATATATAATATAAAAATATATAATATATAATATAAAATATATAATATATAAATATATAATATATATATGAGGGTGGATTCATAAATTTGGGGACACAAAGCAATTCTACCTCAATTAGAAAGAACCTGGAACAAAACATATCAGCCCTTATTCTCAGGGACCAAGAGCCTGACACAGACATAGCCACCCTGAGCTGTGCCCTCCCTCACCACACCTTCACTCAGTCTTGATCGCAGCACCTCTCTCAACCTCCTTCAGTGTCACCCACTTTTCCCCAGCCCCACTGCCAGAACCCCAGTCCGAGTCATTTCCATCTTTGGGCTGGACTATTCCAAATGCTCTCGAAAGGGTTCTATCTTCTGTATGCTATCCTCCTCCTTTCCCCCGTATTAAACCATTCTCCATGCTGTGTTCAAAATCACCTTCAAAACACACGAATCCCATTTTGACGTACATTCTATCCCCCATCCCCCATGGCGTGAATCCCTTCAATTAATTCCAGATGTGATTGCAATGAAATTCAAACTCTTTTGCGGGGTATGTGGCCCTCCTTTTCAGCTCTCACCAACCCTGTCTTTGGACCCTGTTCCCCAGCCACTTGGAACTTCCTTTGGCTCTTTGGTTGGATCTCGCCTCTCTTGCCTCTTAGCCATCGTATAGGATGCTTCCACGTCCTGAAGTGTGCTGCTCCTTTTGTCCTTCCCAACCAAGGCCTCGTCTTCTCCTTTGCAACAGTTTGACGCTAACTCAACCTAGCTGTCACCTTTTTGGGAAGGCTTCGTTAATAATCTCAGACTGTGTTAGCTTTTCATTGTCTACTTGTCCTTGGTACCCTGCCCATGGCCTAACACAGGACGTTCATGATCTAACTGTATACCTATTAACATATTCCTCTGGAACAATCCCGGAGGGCACAAACACCTCATTCACTGTTGGATCTGACCACTGCTTGGGGGCTTGGAGCAAAGCAGGTGCCCACAAATTATTTCTTTTAGAGATGGTGGAGGGGGGTGGATGGTTGGATTTGGATGAGCCAAAGAGAAAGCTTTACTTACGATAGTAGGCAGTGTTGTTTAACTATTAGCGAATATAGGATTCCATTTTTTTCCTATTCATTCTTCTCCACAAAACATCTTTTAACCTACGATATTCTAAAGTTGCTGTGTTCGCCTGTTTTAAAGGATTTAATTGGTTTTGTTTACTAATGTTAGTGGAGAACCCAGCACATCTCGTTCTCTGCCAGTCAGGACTACAAAGAAATCTGGCTGGTTGGTCACGAGGAATGAAGCACGCATAGGGTTAAGATCTTGGCTCTGAACTCAGGATGTCTGTGTGAAGTCCTGCCCTAAGGTTTACCATAGCCAGATGACCTCAGGCGATGAAATAATGTTTCTACAATCCTTAGCAGAGTGTCTGGTATTAGGAGCTTAACAGCTGGTAGCAAGTTATTAATGTTGTATTTGCTGCAGAAACTAGTATCAATTTTATCATTATTCTGCTCTAATAATGTCCTTAGACCATGACGGAGACTACTGGGGGGAGGGGATGCACACTGTGTGCAGGAAAAGTAACCAACCAAGACCAGTGTGTGAGATTATCAGGGAAGACCCAATTCTCCTCATTGGACAGACAAGAAAAGCCACAGTCAGCAGGTTGGGGAGACCTGCTCCTAGTCACGTAGCCAGTCAGGGCAGGGCTGAGACTCAAACCAGAACTGATTCCAAAGCCAGTTCTCTTTCCACCACACTGCACTGCCCGTGGGCATTAGCATTTCCAGGTCCTACAGGCTTCCGAATTTCTGAGATCAAATAGGACTTAGGATTCCAAACAAGCACACCGCAACTGACTGTTGCCCTCTCTCCATTCCTAGTTGCTTGAGATTGTGGGCTTGCAGAGCATTCTGCCCAGGAGGTGCAGAGTAGGTCCTCTGCTCAGGGTGCCCTCTGCCACGAGGACAGACTGGCTCCCACAGAGACCATAGCGTCCTTTTGTAAAGTAACTGCTGTGTCTCCCCCAGGACGAGGGTGGGAGTTCCATCTACCTCCTGCACTCCAAAGGCGAGAGACGCTGGGTAGATGTATACCACTGAGCCCAAACACACTGGCCACTTGAATGAACGTTAGGGTGTGCTAAGTCTCTGAAGTCTGGTTCTCCGTGCAAACGGCCAAAGCAGATAATGTACAAAGCCCTCGAAAAGTCATAGATCCTCCAAGCTTGACAGGATCTGGAGCCTTATCTTAATCTGAACTGTTTATTTTGTAGAGAAATTCTGGGCATAGCAAAGGGCAGGAAGAAATACCTTCCAGGCTTTGGTGGTGGTCGTCGTGGGGGTGGTGTTCTGAGTTTTATTCCAGTGTTCTTTCCATCACACCAATACACATTTTTCTAGAGCATCGCTGTAATGGGATGGCACTTATGGAGACTGCCTGACTCAGATGGAGAAACCTGCTTAGGGCATTTGCCATCACTGTAGCAAGCCATTTCCACATAGGTCCTCTTGGGTGATCTGGAACACCTTCTCAGGATGGGATGATTTTGGGGTGGTGGGGGGAGTGTCTTAGTCTGAGGAATTTGTGTAACAGGAACTCTAAGAGAGGCCAAATAGAAGTGTGGACGATTCTAGAGGGTCAAGAATGTTGCTCATTGCTAGGTTTTCAGTATAGAGAGCAATGCTCTGGAGAGATGAGACCTTCATTCGGATCTGCGAGTCAAGACAAAAGGCCAGATCAGGGACATGACCATCAGCCATCCAGTTGCCACAGGTAGCTCTTGAATGGGCTTAGAGAATTCCCAGGCACCTGCCCTACCCATAGTCTAGTGCCCTCACTAGGTGGGAGGGAAATTTTGATTATTTCTGATGTTTTATTTTTGAGAGAGAGGGAGACAGAATACAAGTGGGGGAGGGGTAGAGAGAGGGGGAGGCACAGAGTCCAAAGCAGGCTCCAGGCTCTGAGCTGTCAGCACAGAGCCCGAGGCAGGGCTTGAACTCCTGAACTGCAAGATCCTGCCCTGAGCTGAAGTCGAACACTTACCTGGCTGAGCCACACACGTGCCCCTGGGGAGGGAAATTTTAAAGGGACCAACCTGTGTTCATTAGTTCCAGGAAACTCTGATGTCTTCGAGATCCTATGGAAACTCACAGGAGGTCCCTGAACCAGGATATGCTCCAATCAGACAGACAGACACCGGGCATTAGATACGTCCTCTGTTCTTCACAGTGTCCCAGTCACAAATCAGGGGCAGGCAACTCTCTATAGAATGGCAATGCCAGAGAACTAAAGGAGGTCTGTCCAGAGCAGACAGCCCTTCCCAATACTGGAGAGCTGAAAGCAGAACTAAAGACGAAAATCTCTATCTCTTAATTCCATCCCATCTAAGTCAAGAGGACACAGCTTTTTGTTTTTTGTTCGTTTATTTGTTTGTTTGTTTGTTTTTAAGTCTTAAACCTTCATTATCCTTTTTGGTAGGGGTGCATGAAAGAGTCTGAATAAACATTTGACAAGTGACTAGGTAAATAAATGAAGGAAGGAAAGAATAAAGTGAGCGTTGGAGTTAGTGACGAAATGAATCAACTATCCAGGCAGAGAAGGACTGTGGAGATGTACAAATGAATTGCAAGACCTTCATAATGCATGCATAAATTTTCATGGTTCTATGCTGGAAAAAGAAGTTTATCTGTTTGTATAATTCCTATCGGTACAGCATTTCCTCTTCTTTACTCTCCTGAACTGTGTTTAACAAGAAACCTTTAACTATTTTGTTCTCTGAACATTTGGGCAGAATTAAAATAACTCTTTGGTGTTGTTTCTTTTATTTCCCTAGCCAGCCGAATGAGCTATTTTTCACTTCAACTCTCTCCCCGTCTTGCCTGCTGCCACCACCTGGTCTTGTCACCACAACATTCCTTAACACCCCAGTAGGGAAAAGGCAAACCAGACAGAGGCAGACAGCCCTGGGCCCTAGAGTCTCAAGTCCACCATCTGATGAAGTGGCTTTGGGCAGGTTACCAATCTCTGGGTCATAATGGAACATGCACTGTGAATATCGTAAGTATTCATGCAAGGAGAGTACATTGTAGCAGGTCTATCACAGGATGAGTGCTCAATAAAATTTAGTTACTGTTATATTGTATCGATAGATAGGATTATATTAGGTTACATTACCTCCTATTACATGCCCTACCTTATTGCGTATTGCGTTTATTGCACTTCCTGGCGCTGTATCGTATCATATTACATACAGTACTAGTAAATTTACACTTCCTTGCAGAACCTGTGTCTATCGGTGTGTTGGCCAAAGTAACACCCTTCAAAAATATGTCCTCCAAGTGCTTCTTGACTTTCTTCCCCAGACTCAAGACCACTCCTTAGTTCTCTGTTGGGTGCTTCTACGAAGTAGAACGCAGTGCTCGTCACGAAGGAAATCTACTTGTCCTTCTTCTCAGACTTTTCAGCTGCATCCGTGGCAAATCCTGGCTGTCTTGCAGGGCTTTCTCCGTCTTCCCACTCAGAAGTCATGGGGGTTCAGAATCATCAAGGGAGCTCTGTGTCTGCGGAAGAAAATCAGCTTCGATCTCCTCTGTTGACCTGACTTTCACCCTTCCCCTCCAGCATTCCAGGCTCCCACTCACATCAACAAGCTGCATTTTTAAGAGTTGGTTGAGACTGAGCAGTTAAGGTTAAGAGAGCCAAAGCACTGGGGGGGAGGGGGGCCTGGGAGGGCTCAGTCAGTTGGGTGTCCCACTTCGGCTCAGGTCATGATCTCATGGCTTGTGAGTTAGAGCCTTGCATTGGACTTTGAGCTGACAACTCAGAGCCAGAAGCCTGCTTCAGATTCTGTGTCCCTCTCTTCCTTTGCCCCTACTCTGCTCATGCTCTGTCTCTAAGAATAAACATTAAAAAAATTAAAAACAACAATAAAAAGAAGAATGGGGCCAAAGCAGAGTCTGACAGCACTCAGGCCAGTGTTCGTGAAGGGCCAGGGTTTGCCAGTAGCCTTGGACTGTTTGCCTCACCCTGGAAAAGGGATTGAGAGCTGAAGACAGGGCATCAAATCAGAGAAATCAGGTATGTTGACCTGGCACAACTCTAAGCTTAAGCCAGGGGCACACACAGTCGGTGACTTTCTCTTCTTTCTATCTTCTTTAGGTCATGAAGCCCCCATTTCTAAGGAGTGGAACATGCTCAAGGAAGAGAGCAACTTTCCCCCAGCCTGACAGAATGCAACATAATTGGTTTGTGCCAAACATGGCAATTCCATTCCCTTTTCCCTATGATTGACTTGGGAGCTGGCATGTGACCCAATTCTGACCAGTGAGACTAAAGAGACAATCTGTTGATGATGTCTTCTCCCAAGATTTATGTTTTCTGCTACAAAGAGTAACAGCCAGTTCCCTCCTGCCTGACTTGAATGTAATTGCATGGGAACATGATACTTAGAGCTACAGCAGCCATTCTGTGATCATGAGGCAACAAGCCAAAGAGCACAGGATAAAACAGTGAAAAGAGAGAATGATATCATTAGATGATATCATTAAACTGCTGAACCAATCTGGAACCAATGACTTCTAGACTTTGATTAATTCGTGAGATGATTAAAAATTTCTATTGTTTTACCCACAATTTTTTTCCTGCTACTTGTAACCAAACACATCTTACATGATACAAACACTATCCAACTTGTGTTACCATTTTTCTAGTTCATGTCTGTAGATTCGGTGTCTAACTTTTGCATTTTTAACTTTGGGTATGATCCTGGCACTCAGGAAGAGTCACTAAATGTTTGTTTAGGAGGTGTTTTGGTTATAATAACTTCTGAAACGTGTGTATGCACACAGTGGAATATCACACAGCCATAAAATGAGATCTTGCCATTTGCGACAGCATGGATGGACATAGAGGGTGTCACGCCAAGCGAAATAAGTCAGAAAGACAAATGTCATAGGATTCCACTCATATATGGAGTCTAACAAAAAAGGAGTAAGTCAACAAAAAGCAGGAAGAGACCTATAAAGGCAGATAATAAACTGACGGTTGCCAGAGGGGAGAGGGATAGGGAGACAGGCAAACTGGGTGAAGGGGAGTGGAAGATACGAGCTTCTAGTTATGGAATGAATAAGCCATGGGGGTGAAAGACACAGCATAAGGAATATACTCAGTGGGACTGTGACAGCGTTGTAGGGTGACAGGTGATAACCACACTGGTGGTGAGCATAGCAAAAGGCATAAACTTGTTGAATTTCTATGCTTACACCTGAGATTAATTTAACGCTGTGTGTCAACTATACTTAAAAAATTAAAAACAAACAAATTTCTGAAGTTGGTGAAGCATGAAGATTAGGATTCAATTTTAGGTTTTACAACATTCTTGCTTCCCTCCCTGCTAGGAACTTCTTTATTTCTGTCTGACCCTCACTAGAGCCAAAGAATGCTAGAGAAGAACTATCAACACTGACTGGTATTTTGGCTTCCACTGAGAAGTATTTCCTGAGAATTCTCAGCAGTTTTCTCCAACCACAGTTAGATCAAACTCTACAGGGATCAAAGGTTCTGAATTTAAATCAGCGTATATAACCAATGGAGTATTTAAATTGGCATTGTCCTGGAAAATTCAGGACGTGTGTTTTATACATTTAGTAAGCATTTAGTCAACGTGTTGTACCTGCCAGGCGCTTTAGGATGCACTGGGATGTAGAAATGACTTACCACAGAGCCCCTATCCTTGCAAATCTGAAAGTGACAAGACAGGACGTTACGACCTAACCAGAGGTATTTGCAAAGTATCACATCCAGCTGTCAGCAGATCATGGAGTATGCATGCCAACTTGCCACCACTGAATTAAGAAAATCAATTCGTAGGCGCATGCCTTTGACAAAATGGCGTCCATGAAAACTTCCCAAGCATGGTCCTCCCCAGCTGACTTTCTTTTGGGGTGTGTGTGGGGGGGGGGTGGCTTTTATGCCATCATCACCCAAAGTCCTCAACATTTACCACCTATTCTCCAGAGGCACCCCTTGCCCAGAATACACCCTCTGCACGGTTCACCAAGAGTAGTTATTTCACGGGGGGAAATAAGTTTGATAACTGTGCGAAGATTTGGGGTGGGGGTGTTTTTCTAGGCGAAGGGGGTTATAAGGAGTGCCGTGCTTGCCTATGCATCAGTAAATGTAAAGAAAAAACAGGTCAGATTCCATTCTCCTGCATAGCTGTGATTTCTGAACAAGGCTAGAGCTCTTGTGCTCTGCAGCCCTGGTCCATTAGCCCCAAGAGCAACTTTCAGTTCCACATGGGCCTTCAGTGCACAAAGGTAGACTTTCTAATTTCCCCGCTGTTCTACCTTTTATACACGTTGCCAGGAACTGGTTTTCCTATTACTCTTTCCTAACCGGTAAGCCTTCCCAACTTCCCTTATATACCTTTCTCCGTCCCTCCTCCTACCGTCTAGTCATCAGGCCCTTAGGAATGTCCTAGTCTTCTGCTGGTTGCCCAGCTGTTGTTTCTTCTTCTTGGAGAAGCACTGATTCCAGAGCCTGACAGCCTAGCAACATCCCTGAGCTTCTCCACTCGGGATTCAAGTGACTCTTACTCCCTTTCTCTCCGCGACGGCTTCTGTAAAACACAGATTCACCACCTCTCCTCCCAGAGTCACCATCACCGGCTTCCAATTTGCCAACGTGGATCACGGACTCCCTGTCCACTCCTCTCCTACTCTAATTGTTCACCGTCCAGATTCATGGTGGGAAACCACAAGCAGAACCACCACTGTATCTAAGATTCATTCTGCACCTGGGTCTCTGCACCTTGGGAAGAGTCAAACTGTGTACTTAGTATTTGTGTATTTTTTTCTGTGCATGTTAGACTTCAATAAGGTATTTGCTTAAAATTTTTGCATTTGTGTTAAATCCTCTTTGCCAGACAAAGCATACTGCCTCACTCAGCTCCCTTTCTCTCTTGCTTTCTCTGATTCAAAAGGATTACACATGTATACACAGTTATTTTAGAAAAAGAGTATAAAATAGAAAAGCAAAAGAACAAAAATTAAAACCCATCCATTATCATTCCCGGCAGTCAAAAACAACCCTTTTAGGTGTGAATCATTTTTACAAAGAAAAAAAAAAATCCTACGTTAATAGTATTTTCTAACCTTTTTAATGGTATCCAAATTCCAGGCTATTATTTTTAAAGGCTGTGTTATACTCCATTAAACAGGTGCAGCACAATTATTTAACCAAACCCTACTGTAAGACACACAGGTGGTTCCAGTGTTGGGCAGTGTGGCTCTGAACAGCTGTGGGGCTAAATCGTAGCACGGCGCTGGGGTTTCGTTCAAATTGCATTTCAATTATTCATACCATTCATTCCAATGCAGTTTAGATTTCTGGGTCTGTGCAGGAGTTCAGAATTGCCTTATTATGCACTTCATCTTCTGGGCTTTCCTTCTGAAAGATTTGTATTTCACTGCAACAAATCATGAGCTTCGATGCAGCCGTTTTCAGAGATGTGATGGGAAGGAACAGAGGCACTTTGGGTCGTATGTCCCCTCTGCAGCAGTGACCAAGCACAGGGGTATCACACTGTAAGACCCCTGACTCACTAGGGACTGATGTGGCTGGGAAGCCCTGTTCCAGCTCAGAGTGGTATTTGCTTCCTGAGTGTTATTTGCAATGTTTCCATGGTGCTAATGACTACAAATTGCTAATGGCTGTGAAAAGCTAATTGTTGTGCAAGGTGTTTCTTCTCTCCCCCACCTGCCGGCAGAGCTCACAGCCACGGTTAAACAGAGATCTCATTAGTGTCTCAGACACAGTCCTCAAGGGGAGCCCGTCCTCACAGCCTGGCAAGTAACCAAGCCTCCTCTGCAGACCCAGAGCCCCGAGGCCTCGCGCCTGGCCAGCAACAACGAAACGGGGCGGCAGAGATGTAGAAAGCACTTCCCAAGAGGAAACAGAGGAAATGGGATGGTGTGCTGCAGAGTCAGAGAGATGGAAAGGATGTAGGTATATCTCCCAAAATAGCTGGCCGTGCCAGGCACCCTGCTGAATGCCTCCTGGCTTTTTCTCTTTTCGTCACACCCACTTTTCAGAGGAACACGCCGAGGCTCAGACACTGAATAATTTCCCTCAAATCCTTCAGCTGATTCCAGACCTGGGACATGCCTCTTGGCCTTTTTACTCTAGAGGCCAGATTCTTCACCACTGCCTGATAGTGCTTCTTGGAAACCAGTGGGCTAGCTTCAGAACATGCTTAAGAGTGTGTGTGTGTGTGTGTGTGTGTGTGTGTGTGTGTGTGTGTGCGCGCGCGCGCGCATTAAGAATTTGAACCTTGAATTTAATTCATCATAGTCCATGATTACTCAAGAAAGGTGGTCCCATTAAAAAACCAACAGCAAGCTCACATGGTTCATGAATGTTTTTTCATATAACCTAAGGTGAAGTGTCTCCCTGTTTCCACTCAAGTCCTGTATGCTCAGCTCTCCATTTAGAACAATCTACTCTGTTGATAACCTATTATTCCCCTGTCCTTTGACTTAAGATGAACAATCTAATGACACAAACTCAGGCACAGTAATGCTTATGTGAATTAATTGTGCTTCAGGTTTTGCAAACTCTCTTTCCCTTTCTCGATGGGCTCAGTGATTCAGTTGGAAACCTGAGTTTTAGAACTACCTTCCCCCAGCCCACAAGTTTAAAAGTGTACCCCCCCCCCGCCCCCGGCCAACACTCCACTTTCCTTTTCCTGGGCCCTGTGGCAACTTGCCACTTTTCTGCTGGTAATTTCACATGCAGAATTGTGCTTTCTGTGCTGTACAACAAAAACATTAAACCAACGGCAACAGAAATCGAAAGGGAAGCCATGCCTTGAATCGCCAAGATGATGGCTCGTTCAAGTTCATTCTATATCCTCTTTGAGACAATAAAGACGAGAGGCCAGTTGATTTGCTAACACAGGACAGACGGAAGAACGTTGAAAAGCAAAACACTGCCATTTGCAGTTGTGGGAGAGGTTGCCTGGGCAACGCAGACACTCAAGAGATGAAGGCCGGCCGCACCTGCCATCCTCAGTGTTTCCCCTGCCTCATTAGCTTAACAGAGAGAGCGGTTGCCTTCATTGCCTTGACTATCAACAGGGCCAAGAACTGGTGTTGAAGTTAACGTTCAACTCACAACCATCGCGATTCAATAATAAGATTTGGTGTGAGCCAAAAAATGAACACCCACGGAGGAGGCCGTAGGATTTCCACTGCCTCGGGGAGTGACATGTGCTGACGGCAGCTGATAAACTATCTCGGCCACAATTATTCCAGGCAGAGGATTTAGGGCAGGGAGAGAACTGGATGTAAAGGACGTGATCTGAAAGTTCAGAGCAAGTGAGGCTGCTGAAGTGCTAGGAAAATGGTCCCATGAGAGAGTCGGTCCTGTGCCCCGCCCGGCCCTCAGGTGCTAACAGGTCTCAGTCTAGGCTGGGTTACTCCGCTCAGGTTGAGTACAGAACAGCTCCCACCATCCCTGTGCTTTCACCATGGGCTCAGGTAACATGAGATTAACTCTTTCCCCAAGCTGCTGAGCTGACAATTGGCCACAGTTGTCACCCACTGGTTGGTTGGCTAGGACCATCCCGTGAGCAGGTCCCTCTAATGCTTGTATCTGGGAAATCAACAGCCTTCCTCAATAGCTGAGTTCGCAGCCAGGGTAGGAGTGACAACTTGCAAATGATTTCATGAAGCAGGGGACATCCTTGTGGTTTCTTTTTGCTCGAGTTTGGGACAAGTCCAAGCACATTCATGATTCCCAGAAGAAAACCCTTTCCCCCTGTGCAAATGAGAATCATTTAGGAGACAAGGCAAAGCCATCTACTCCCCAGAATCTGTTCTCCTGGGTTTCTTGTCTTGGTGAAAGGCTCTACTGCCCATCATTTGCCTAAGCCAGCAACTCAGCAAACGTCTCCAACCCTTCCCCGTCCCTTCACCAGAGATTTCAATTTCCCAGGCCAGCAGCTCCTACCTCCTTAATATTCCACTCACGTCTCTTCTCCATTCTCATGTGTTCTGCCCTGCTTCAGGATGCCATATTGTTATTGCTTGAATTATTCACTACAACAGGGATCCAAAGGTCTCCCTGCTCCCCAGGCTTGTTAGCCTCTAAGGTATAGCATTAAGATAATTTCTTAATCCAAATCTGATCAGGTCACTTCATTGCTAAAACTATTTGGAGATTCTCCCAAGCTCTAAGGCTAAAATTCAAACTCTTTAGCTGAGTATGCAATCTGGAAAGAGCCAACCTTTGCCCACCTTGTCTCAGAAGGTTGCAGAAGGCCCTGAACACAGAGAGGTCTAGCATTGCCCTCTGTGCAGGCAGAACAAGGGAGTGTTATGTGAGCGCCAGCCAAGTGGTTAGATGGAAGGACTGGGTTCTATAGCATCAAAGCCAGAGTGAGAAGCTTCATTCCTAGCATGGTTGCCAAATGGAATATAAGATGACCAGGTTAATTTGAATTTCAGGAAAACAATAATTTTTTTAGTTGAACTATGTTCTATGCAGTATTTGTTTCTCTAAAGTTCAAACTCAGCTGGACATCCTGTATTTGTATTTGCCAAACCTGTCAACCCTATTCCATAGCGCTGGGTGTGGGGTGGAAGGTGAGGGTGAGGGGGGCCTCCAAAGACAGTCAGGAGTAGAAATCCAGGGGTCAGTGTAAGGAAAAGAACTGTCAGTTAAATATGGCCATCTGAACATTGCAAGTCTATCTCAATTCTGTCCAGGAAAATTTTCACAATGACAGAGAATAAAGAAGAAAACCCCCAAGTTATGAAGGCAAATAGAGTAGGGCATGACAGTAGATGACAGATTTTGAAAAATTGGAGGAGATAGACAGTAATAGTGGTAACTGACTACATAGTGGATAAAGCCTGCAGGGGGAGAAACTGATTAAAGCTGCAAAAATCTAGAAAGTCCAGGAATTAGGGGAACCCAGGGGCCTCAGAAGGCATTGGGGGTGGGGAAGGCTTAGTCTGCCTAGAAGTGAGTCATGCCCAGACACCTTCACTGCCCCAAACTCAGAGGAACTGGCAGGTATATTGGAGGACAGGAACAGGACAGGCTTTGTAGCTGAACACATCAGGCACAGAAAAGCACGGAAGAAAACACAATACTGCTGAAAACACAATACTTAGGTCCACACTGCAAATGCTAAGATGCCCACTCCCTTCCTTCAGATTGCCAGTACCCTAGCTTAAGGGAAAACATCCGCTGATATTTGCTAGCAATTCACAGGAAACTTACTGGATCCCTGACCTATCGCTTTACCATACTACCTGCCATCAGCCAGCCCTGCCTTTGCAGATAGATCACTCATTCTGCTTCTTCTCACCATATTCTTAGCCAGGGATGGACCACCAGGGGTGAATGATATTTAGGGAAACTTTCGAAAATGGGAGAGAGACCCCAAAATTAACAGAAAAAGATAAAAGGGCCTACGGAAAAACTTCAGGAAAATTTTAACTAGTAATCTCAGAGAAATAAGAGAATGTTTTGCATGAAGGAAACAATGAGGTATCATTTTTTAAAAAAGATTCAGAGCAAGAAATAACAAATACAAAATAAAAAAATGGGGTAACAGAAAACCTTCTGTAAGATGATCAGAAGGCCAAGTTAAAGAAACCTCAGAAAGAACAAGTGATCAAAGAGATGAAAAATAGGAAAGGGGGCTGAAAACTAGAGAAACAGTTTGTATTAGACCTCTACCCAATAGAAATTCCAGGAAGAAAAAGGGAGAAAAATGGAGAAGGGTAAATTATTTGAAACAAACAAAATAAGAACATGAATCTCAATTTTCAAAGGGCTGATCAAAAGTTTTTTAAAAAATCCAATTTTCAATTGAACCGAATTAAAGTCATGACTTAAAAACAACTAAACAGAGGGAGGGGGCCAAGATGGGAGAACAGCATGGAAGGTTTTTTTGCGTGTCTCTAATCCCTGAAATGAAGCCAGATCAACACCAAACCATCCTGCACACCTAGAAAACTGATTTGAGGATTAACACAACCTGAACAACCTGAACCACAGAACTCAGCACACACATGGTGCAGAGAGGTGAACTGGGGGAGAGAGAACTCATGGAGGGCAGGGAGCTGTTTTGCTTTTGGAGAGAGGACAGAGATGGGGTGTGATTTGCCATAATCCCTGAAATGCTGCTGCTACATGATCGCACTTTTTCTGGGGTGGGCTGGCACCCAGCCGCAGTCTCTGGGCATTGGCACAGTCTCACGGACATTCTTGGGGGTGGGCTGGCACCTGGCCATTGCTCAGTGAGACCTGACCCAAAGGGTCAGAACAGGTCAAAGCCACAGTCCCTCAGAAGCGAGGGGTCGGGAAACACAGACAAAACTCAGGAGGCAAATGCTTCCTGGCAGCCTAAGGGCTTGGTCACAGACAGTGTAGAAGCAGGGAGTGGGCAGAAACTAGAGACAAAGGAATAGCGCTTGATTGCCTGTCAGGGAGAGCACAGAGTTCTGATACTAGAGACTGAGTATCTCGGTGATGCCATTTTCACCCCTCCCTCTCATGTGCATACGCACATACGTGCACCACAACAATCCACCCCAGTAAGCTAAGCAGCGCCATCTAGTGGAGAACGGAGCTGTTACACTAAGCCCCACCCAACTGGGCCAACTAGGCGCTTGAGGAACAGCACAAGTCTCTCTGCCTGCTTAGTTTATGGACGATAAGGTGCTTCATCGTCTGACTTCTAGGGGAAACCGGTTGTAATTTCAATAGTATTTCATTCTGTTTGCTGGTCCATCTATTCAATTTCTTTTTCTTGTCTTATTCTTGAATACAGAATTAGAAAAAAATTTTTTATTTTTCATTTTTATCAAAAAGGTTTTTCATTTTTGTCTACATTTTTTATCTTTTTGTAAATTTTTAAAATTCTATTTTACTTCCATCATTTTATTTTATTCTATTTTATTGTATTCATGTTTTCAAATTTTCAAATGTTTTCCTTTTTTCCTTTTTTCCCCTTATCTTTCCCTTTTTTCTCTAATCTATCAAGCTTCTTTCAACAACCAGACCGAAATACACCTAGGATAAAGCATCCTTTGATTTTTTTGTGTGTTATCTTTGTTTATTTAATTTTCTTATTTATTTTTATAAATTTATTTATAAATTTTTTTATAAATTTTATAAATTTATTTTTATAAATTTTATGTATTTAATTTTTTAAAACTTTATTAATTCCTTTTCTTCCTTCAAAATTACAGAATGAAGGAATTCACCCCAAAACAAAGAACAGGAAGAAATGGCAGCCAGGGACCTAATCAACAAGCAAGATACAAACAAGATGTCTGAGCCACAATTTAGAATCACTATGATAAGAATACTAGCTGAGGTTGAAAACAGATTAGAATCCCTTTCTGTGGAGGTAAAAGCTAGTCAAGATGAAATAAAAGAAAGTCATAACTGAGCTGCAATCTCATATGGATACCAGGGTGTCAATGATGGATGAAGTAGAGCAATGAATTACAGATACAGAGGACAAACATATGGAGAATAATGAAGCTGAAAAAAAGAGGAAGACTAAGGCAAAAGAGCATGATCAAAGAATTAGAGAACTCAGTGGCACAAAAAACACTCAAATCAATGTAACAGAATAAAGAACCCAGAAATGGACCCACAAACGTATGGCCAACTAATCTTTGACAAAGCAGGAAAGAATATCTAATGGAATAAAGGCCATCTTTTCAGCAAATGGTGCTGGGAAAACTGGACAGTGACATGCAGAAAAACGAACCTGGACCATTTTCTTACATCATACACAAAAATAAACTTAAAATGGATGAAAGACCTAAACTTAAAACAGGAAGCTATCAAAATCCTCGAAGAGAAAGTGAGCAAAAAACTCTTTGACCTTGGCCTCATGTCTCCATGAGGCAAGAGAAACAAGAGCAAAAATGAACTATTAGGACCTCATCAAAATACAAAGCTTGGGCACAGTGAAAGAAACAATCAGCAAAACTAAAAGGCAACCAATGGAATAGGAGAAGATATTTGCAAACAACATATCAATTAAAGGGTTAGTATCCAAAATCTATAAAGAATTTATCCAATTCAACACCCAAAAAACAAATAATCCAGTGAAGAAATGGGCAAAAGACATGAATAGACACTTCTCCAAAGACAACCAGATGACTAACAGACACATGAAAAAATGCTCAACATCACTCATCATCAGGGAAATACAAATCAAAACCACAAAGAGATACCACCTCACCCCTGTCAGAATGGCTAACATTAACAACTCAGGCAACAACAGATGTTGGCAAGGATGTGGAGAAAGATGATCTCTTTTGCAATGCTGGTGGGAATGCAAACTGGTGCATCCGCTCTGGAAAACAGATTGGAGGTTTCCCAAAAAATTAAAAGTAGAACTACCCTAAGACGCAGCAATTGCACTATGAGGTATTTATCCAAGGGATACAGGTATACTGTTTGGAAGGGGCACTTGCACCTCCATGTTTATAGTAGTGCTATCAACAATAGCCAAAGTATGGAAAGAACCCAAATGTCATTGACAGATGAGTGGATAAAGATGGTGTGTGTGTGTGTGTGTGTGTGTGTGTGTGTGTACACACACACACACACACACACAATGGAGTATTACTTGGCAATCATAAAGAATGAAATCTTGCCATTTGCAACTACGTGGATGGAATTATAGGGTATTATGCTAACTGAAATTAGAGAAAGACAAATATCATAGGACTTCACTCATGTGAGGACTTTAAGATACAAAACAGATGAACATAAGGGAAGAGAATCAAAAATAATATAAAAACAGGGAGGGGGACAAAACATAAGAGACTCTTAAATATGGAGAACAAAGAGAGGGTTGCTGGAGGGGTTGTGGGTGGAGGGGAAGGCCTAAATGGGTAAGGGGCATTAAGGAATCTACTCCTGAAATCATTGTTGACTGTATGTTAACTTGGATGTAAATTAAAAAATTAATTTAAAATGGATGAAAGCAGGAATCAAAAAAGAACAACATCAACAAAATAACTAAACATATTAAGGTACATTATCATTGATATGAGGGGCAAAGAGATGATGCTAACAAATGGGGCCAATGGCAGAGGAAAAGGTCACGTATAAAAAACAAAGAATTAGGAGCCCTTGGGTGACTCAGTCAGTTGAGCATCGACTCTTGATTTTGACTCAGGTCATGACTTCATGGTTCATGAGATCAAGCCCCTCAGCACAGAACCTACTTGGCATTCTCTTTCCCCCTCTCTCCCTGCTCGTCCCCAGCTCATCCTCTCTCCCCCTCAAAAAATAAATACACATGGAAAAAAAATTGAAAACAATATGAAGAATCAGAAATGGCATATAACTCTACACATAGTGAAAGCCAGGAGTAAGTGGGCAATGCCATAAGAATTCTGAAGGAAACTTCCCATCATGAACTGTTACCTCCTGCCAAAGTATCAATCTACAAAGGATAGAATAAAGCCATATTCAGATGTGCAAGGTTGCAATGGAATTAGCTCAGAAATGCAAAAGGAAGGCACCACAAACTGAGGCGACCAGCTGACGATGAGGCTCCTCACTTGGGTGTAAGAATTGTGAGATGGGTAGTTGTCCTGGGCTGCCTTAAGCTCTAGAGAGCTCTCCTCCTTTGTTCATACTTCTTCCCCATCCAAGTCCCCAGTCCGATCACATCATTCCCCGGCAAGCACAGGAATGAACATCCCCTGACTCTTGAAATTATTACGTCCCTTTGACTTTCAGTCCTCTGTATCCCCACCCTGACAGATATAAATCCCTTTACATGCTGGCCCTTCCCCTTTAGACATCAGTTCCTGGAGCGTATTCACTTCAGGGGAACCAAGCAGTAGCTCACAGTGAAGTTCCGAGTAAATATTTGATGGATGGGTAAATGGATGTATGGCCTTCAGGGAAATATACCATTAGCCAATTAGTAGCCACAAGGGTGGAAGACTCTTCATATTGAACGTGGGTGCTAGAAAAGAAAAAAGAGTTTCATCCTGAATCTCCCCTAAGGAACAAAATGCCTGTATTTTCCCATTCATTCATTCAACAAGTATTTACTGACTGCAGTGTCTTCTGCTTTACTACAGTTAATACAGCATGTTGGATAATGTCTTCGGCCACGTCATGCCTTCAATTTCAGTTGAACAGAAAAGGAAGCGTGTCTATTAAATCAGTAACAGAGGACCTACATAACAACACAAGAGAGGTTACAATGCAGGACAAAACCAGGTGTCAAAGTAGGATTCTAAACGATGCGTTCAGCCTGGGGAGACCACTGAGGGCTGTATTAATCAAAGGCGGCTTCACAGAGGAGGTGTGACATAAGCTGATCTTTGAGAGAGAAGATTCAGGATTAGTAAAGAGAAGTGGGGCATCCAACTGGGGAATAAAGAGCACAAAACTGAGAATAACACAAGCTGAGTGGAGTAAAGAGATTGTGTCAGGCATCGTGGATGGTGAAATTGGACTAGGGTAGACACAGTGACTGAATGTTTGTCTCCCCTAACAATGCATATGTTGAAAACCTAATGATAATGGTATTAGGAGGTGGGGCCTTTGGAGTACTAGTGTATATTAATTAATTAATTTATTTATTTATAGAGACAGAGTGGAAGAGGGGCAGCCAGAGAGGAAAGACAAAGAATCCCAAGCAGGCTCCATGCTGTTAGCACAGAGCCCAATGAGGGGCTGGAATCCACAAACCGTGAGATCATGACCTGATCTGAAATCAAGAGTCAGACACTTAACTGACTGAGCCACCCAGGTATCCTGGACTAGTGCACTTTGAAGAGAGACCACAGAGAAAGCCTTTGTCCCTTCTGCCATGTGAGAACACGGGCAAAAGAGCAGTCTATGAACCAGGAAGCCCTGACCAAATAAATACCAAATCTGCCAGTGCCATGATCCTGGACTTCCCAGCCCGCAGAACTATGAGAAATAAACTTCTGTTGTTTGTAAGCCACCCAGGTCTTTGGTATTTGTTATACCACGCAGTAAATGGTATTTGTATATGGAATGCTTACAGCAGCCCAAACTGAAAAAGACACACGTATTGGAGACCCTGGAATGCCCCACCGAAAGGGCTGGGGTCTGTAATGGGAGCCATATGTGAAGGCTTCTCCAAAATTCAATTCCTCGATAATTAACCACACAGAACAAGCAACTTCCTCCTCCATATTCTCACAACCTCCCGTACGCATTTCCAATAGCAAACCCATGGCAGTGAATGGTGATGATCTGGTTTTGTAGATGCCTTCTCCTAGAGACTGGGAGATCTTGAAAGGCAAGGCTGTCATTTTTGCCATGACAGCTTGGCACCATGCCACTTCTCCTGCCGCCACCACCCCTGGTTACCGAGACTCCTCCCCCAACCTAGTGCTATGAAAACTCTAGCCCTGGACAAAAACACAAACAATTAATTCTTCCACCCCACTCAGATGTCAGCCCCAAATCAAAACCCAAAGTAACCCCCACGAGTCTCTGTGCCCATGCCATCCTTTATAGACCATACTACTTCTGATTCTGAGAAGAGCTGCCCTGTCCTGTCACGTGCCTTGGTGCGATCAGCTCTTCCAATCTTGCACAACAGCTTAAGAAGGCTCGTGTACCTTTAACCCACCCACTTCTTGGCCGAGGAGAGCGGGCTCTCCTTCTGCCTAAATATATACGACTTCTCAATTGTTCAGGCTTCAGTCTTAACTCCTGGCTTGGAGAATTCTGCTAATTTAGCATTAGTCAATTCCTGATCCCTCACACAAAGGCCATTTAGCATAAGGAGCCAAGTATCTGCCTTATATATCTGAAGCCATTTGCTCTGACCCCCTCAGAGTACTGCCTACTTCTGGGAAGTGACAGGAGCTACATAAAAATGCACGCTGTGCTGGGGAGTTGACCAGATGCATTTTCTGCATCTCTAATTTCTGTAATTACCACTTGGGGAATATGATCTACATTCATTTTTATTCCTAGAAGCTATGCCACAAAAGTCTTTTTTAAAAAAAACCCTCAACGATTACTGCATTACCTTGTTTTCCCTTACATAATAAACACACAGCTTCAAGCAGTTACAACTTGGTGAGTTTCATCCTGAAATGGTGCCACAGCCAAATGTAATTAAAATGAAAGAACTGAGTTTTATTTCTCCCTCACCCTCAGCTCAGAATCACTCTGTACTTCTTCCCCTATGAATCAGGAAACAGCTGGTAAACTAGTTCATCCTTTTTATTTCTTTTAGCTCATGTTCAAGCTGGGAAGGCCTTCTAAGCATAATCTCTTCCTAAATAAATAGTTCTCTGGGTTCACACTTGGAATAATTTACTGAGCAGTTACTTGAGGGGGGGAAAAAAGGTTTTTCTTAGAAAGAGAAAATGACATGTGGTTTTTGCCCTTGAGCAGTCCATGAGGGAAGGCAGACATAAAAGGGAAATTAAGATGTAATGGTTTAAGTGCGATGCAGAAGTATCCACATGGTGCTGGGGAAACCCAGTTGCCAAAGCCTTGCTACATCTAGGGGATGTTGGAGAAGCTTTTCCAGAGGAAGTAACACTTCATCTGGGTCTTGGCACAAGGGATTCCTGGGCAAGAATGGGCTTTTCATGCCAGGCAAATAGTTCAGGCATTTTTACAAAGGTATCAAATCACTAGGGGTATATGTGAAAAAATTTAGTGATAATCAGCTAATGGAAAAATGATGTTACCCATTTCAACAGGTAACGGGGGATGAAATTTCCTTCCCTTGGCTCTTCAGTCCCTCAGCTGGCTTCCCTTAGAATAAAGGGCTTAATGCTTTAATTCTATGTCTTGAAATTCACATTTGTCAAGGTTGTGGTTTGTAAGGTGTTCCTAACCATTTACTCTGGCAAACATCAGTTTATGCTAGTTTTCCTGGTATAATCTTTCATTCTCAAACATCTCTATGTCTGGAAATAAATAATATGGCTCTTCCACCCATGTGAGAAAAAAGAAATCCATAAGATATGTGTGTGGACCAAGAGACTAGGACATTCTCTTGGTAGACCCAATCATCTTATTTCATAGAACAAGAATGGCCTCATATCTTCTGAAAATCAAATACCCTTTCTGAGATAGATTACTTGTAGGGAATGGAATGGATTCAATGAATGCCCAAGTGTTTCCCACGCACATAATTCTCCAGTCAGAGATGTTTCCTCATTCTTTTGAGCTAAAAGACAAAAACCTTACCTCTTCTCTTACCTAGAATCATTTCTCAAAGGCCAATAGAACATCTAGTGTTTTTAGGAAATACTGTAGCAGGTGACTCATCTTTTGTATTGCTTTCTCCAATGGGCTTTGTACCAAACAAAATGATTTTCATTTGTGGCTAAGTCAACTATAATTATCCCTCTCTTCAGCTGGAAAGGTGGATGGACTATATTGGGGATTCACAACCAAATCTCACAGAAGATCAGAGACCCCATCATTTCAGTGTCACTACTGGGTTTAGAGAGCTCTGGTTCACAACTTTGACTCAACAATCTACACTTATTGTTCCAGGACTTGTGCTAGGATACGGAAAAGACAATGAAAAAGAAGCTATCCCACTTACTCGAATCCATCAAGAAAGGTTGGGTTATGCTGCAGTAACACACAACCCTAAATCCTCAGACAACAAAGGCTTATTTCTCACCCAGACTCCATGTCAATTCAGATAGAAACTCTGCTAAGTTCTCATACTGGAACCTACGCCAAAGCAGCAGCACTATCTGGCCCATTGTCTGTTTCTATGAAAGAGGAAAAAGAATGTGGTGAAGCACACATTAACTCTTATAGCTTCCAAGAAAGAGTATCATCTACCAGTCACATGGCCACATTTAAGCTAAAGAGAGAGGAGTATAACAATCCCACCATAGGCTTCAAAGACAAAAGAGAGGAAATTACTGTGAACAGATTTAGTGACTATGATAGCCAGCACAGAGGTTACTCTTTGGAAAGGAAGATAGACAAGGTAGTCAGTCACACTATCCTAAGTTTGCTAAGAGGCTTGTGGTTGAAACTCCTAAGATAAAATTTTCTGGTCTTAATGAATCAGTAACAGGTAAAGACCACAGAATTTAACATGAATATACATACATCAGAGTCAATGTGAACACCACAAATAGAATTTCCAACATACAAGGGACTTTGGACCCACACAGATCCCTTGTTTTGTTGGCATGGGATTTACAGTTCCAGCATCATCATGGATTGAATGTGGATTTCTCCATTCCCCTTCCTGACACAAACATGTCTAAGAGCAAGAGTTGAAAAGAAAAAAACAGTGAAAATAAATGAGTTTGATAAAAAGAATAATACTTAGAGTACATGTCTAGAATGATGAGTTTAGAAGTTAATGGTGGGACACCCAAGGTGGTATTAAGCTAGGATATGGGTCCTATTGGAAAGACATAGGCTTGCCTAGAATTGTAACATACATGCAAGGATAGGAGACATAATCTATAGCTCAAGTGGAGTAGGAAACCTGCACCAAAACTTCATAAAGCAAGGATACCATATGGTTATCCCCTTCGTACAAGAAAGATTAGAAAAACTCTATACTCTGGCCTAGGAAAGTGGCAGGAAATCTCTTCTCTTGACCTTGAGATTGGACTAAAAATTTCCTATTACACATAAAAAAAAAGCTCAAATATACATACACCATATAAAATACAGGTATGATATCCTCATTTAGATTACCCATGTGGTATGAAAATCCTAAGCAGATGAGTTAATGTGTGAATTGGTTCTGGTAAAATAAAACCCAACCTGGGGTCCTGGTTGAAGAAAATTCCTATTTCATCCGAAAGAAAATATTTTTTGTTTAATGCATATGGATTTTCTAAGGAGAAAAGTAGGAAAGGGGAAAAAAACCTGATGCGCTCAATATAAAACTTGTAAATCTATAAACCCTAAAACATATAAACGTACCTACCACAAGGAAGAATTGATAAAATGAAGTGGAATTTGTACTCCCCCTAAAAAGTGAGGTAGTAAGGTTCAAGAAATTATAAAATAAAGGTGTTCCTAATCATTACAACAAAGTTAAAGGAAAACACAGTGAAAGAAGAGAATACTATAAAAAGAGACTAAGCAGAACCAAATAGAACTTGTTAATAGTTTAATAGTTTAAATAATAGTAATAGTTTAAAAACCCAACGAAATGGCCAAATAGAAAACAAAGAGAAAACAAAATCCAAATACATCAGTAATCGTACTAAATGTGAGTGAACAAAACATTTCAATTATAAAAGACCAAGATTATCAGATTAGATATTTAATGTATCAGCCTCATTATCTGCTATATTTGGATCACAAAGACATATGGTTTGGAGTGCCTGGGTGGCTCAGCTGGTTAAGCATGTGACTTCAGCTCAGGTCATGACCTCCAGGTCCATGAGTTCAAGCCCAACATTGGGCTCTGTGCTGACAGTTCAGAGCCTGAAGCCTACTTTAGATTCTGTGTCTCCTTCTCCCTCTGCCCCTACCCCACTCACACTGTCTCTCTCTCTCAAATATAAACATTTTTTTAATTAAAAAATATAAAGATACAGGGTATGAAAATAACAGAAAAATATAAAACATCAATGAGAAGAAGTCCAATAGCATTATTACTGACAAAGTATACTCTAAAAAAGGAAACATTAAAGAGAAAAATGGGTATTTTGTAATTTATAAGGAGGTCAATAAATCCTTTATAAATGTGCACCTACTAACATAGCTTCAAAATATATAAAGCAAAAAAGTAACAGAATTCACTTCACACCCATTAGCATTGCTACTATTTAAAAAAAAGAAAAACTAACGGGTGTTTTCAAGAATGTGGAGAAATTACAACACTCAGGTACCACTGGTAGGAATGTAAAATAGTGCAGCTACTATAAAAAACAGCATAGCAAAAATGTAAATTTTCCTAGATTATATGGCATTAGCATATAATCTAGGAATTCTATTTCTAGCTGTCGAGCCAAAAGAATTGAAAGCAATGTCTCAAAGAGTTATTTGTACATCCATGTTCACTGTAGCATTATTAACAAAAGCTAGAAGTAACTCAAGTGCCCATTGATAGATGAATAGATAAAATGTGGTATGTACATACAACGGGAAAAGGAAGCAAATTCTGACATATGTTACGACCCTGATGAATCTTCAAGACATGCTAAGTGAAATAAGTCAGTCACAGAAAGACTGATATTGTACAATTCCATTTATATAAAGTTCTTCAAGGAATCAAATCCATAGAGACAGAAAGTAGAATAATGGTTGCCAAGGGCTAGGGGAAGGGGGAAATTGAGAGTTATTGTTTAATGGATATAGAGTTTCAGTTTTCCTCCAGAGATTGGTTGCACAGCAATGTGAATATACTTAACACTACTGAAATGTCTGTTTAAAAATGGTTAAGATGGAGAATTTTGTTATGTAGATTTTACAATAAAATTAAAAAAAAATTTATAAACACAATGCGGTAGATAATTCCACCATGAAGTCTCTCTTGCATTATCTATTACTGTATCACAAATGGCCCCAAGATGTAGCAGGTATTAAGGAAGTACTTTAAGTAAGTGGCAGCTTAAAAGAGTAATTATCATTTCAGTTTCAGTAGATCATGAATCATGGTATGGCTTAGAGTTCTCTGACTTAACATCTCTCATAGGGCAATATTACTTGAAGGTCCAGCTGGGGGAAAATCTACTTCCAATGTGATTATTGGCAGGATTCAGTTCCTCACCAGCTGTTAGGCTTAGGGTTTCTGTTCCTCTCTGGTTGTAGGCAAGAAGAAGCCTCTGTCAGTTCCTTGCCACAAGGGCTCCTCTATAGACTAGTCTTATGTTTGACCATGAAGCAAGTAGTAACATATTTTAACAATTGAAAAATAGAGTATATTTTCTTACCACACTGGAAGTTAGAAATCGCTAACAAAAGGTAAGTCGAATATTCCCAAATGTTTTCAAATTGAGCAATATACTTCTAAATACCACATAGGACGAAAGGGAGAAAAATCAATGAATTTTAGAAAATGTATTAATTATGATGAAAATAAAACATATTAAAACTTGTGGTGTATAGGTAAAATAGCGCTGTGATAGAATTTTAAAGACAAAGAAAAAAATCTTAAAATTAACTAGGCAGAGGATGTAGTAATGAGCCTTAAAACATTAGCAATATTAAACATTACCAAAAATTGAGTGAAAGTAATAAATAACAATATGTAGCAAATAATATCTGCAATTTTGTGGGAAATAATTGCCATCCCAGATTTCTCAAGAAAATAGAAAATTACCTTCAAAGATTAACAGCTAAATTACCATTCCAAGGTCAAATTGGAACTTCTCTTTCTGGTAAATAGATTTGGCTTGGTATTGGGGCTAACTCTTCTAATGTTGACAATTAAAATAAATGATCATGTATAGAAAATATGCCTTTTGAAAATATCTAAGAGGCAAAAAGGAAAAAAGGTTTTATCAGTACTAAATCTTAGTAAAGGTCAAGACCCACAGATGCAAGAGGAACTTGAAAGTTGCTTCTGCCTTGAGGGCATTTATCAGATCTAATGAACTTCGGTTTAAGTATTCATGGGATCATCAGTAAGGGGTAGAAGATAAATCTCAGACTTTTCCAAAGTAGTAAGTCTAAGAGGTAAATCTCCCATAAGGCTGGAATACCCCCCAAATGGCTATACTTTCAATATAAAAGCATCCAGGAAATAAACTACCTCATGTCAATATGCAGCTCCAATTCAAATCACCAAGAAAATCCAAAATAACCACCAACCATCAACCTTTTAAAAATATCATTATTAAAGGAACCTCAACTGGTAGTACTCGTGGGTTTATCGCAAAGGAAAAGCAAATTTGGTCCAGAGGAATGCATCTTTACCACAATTCTCACAGAATTTCCAGAAATAATTTCTCCAAGGAAACTCTACAACAAATGTAGAAAAGTTTTAAGAACACACGGAAATAATGCTTCATGAACAAAAATATTAACAGAAAAAGAACTCAAGTATTTCAGATATTGGTATTATCACTAACAGAATTTTAATAATGTCTACTATTTTTTACCTCATAAAAGACAAAGTTTAAAACATCTAAAGGAAACAAGAATATAACCAAGTAGCTATTTTTCAACCCCCAGAGATTCTAGAAATAAAAAATAGAATAATTTAAATGTAAAATGTCAGATTTGATAGCAAATTAATTTAACTGCAGAGTTGATGAATTTGAATTCTCAAAAAATTTATGATGCAACACTGAGTATAAAACGGAAAAGTAAAAGTGAACTTAAAGGACTTGAAGAGAAGAATAACAAGTTCTAAAATACATATTTATGTTAGATTTCATGGAAAGAAGGAAAAAGAGCATTTGGTAGTGGCAATATCTAAAGGTTTAACAGCAGAATACTTATCACAATTGATAGGTTTTGTTTTGTTTTCTTATGAATCCCAATGAATCCCAAACAGGGTACACAAAAAGAAAGAGAATAGATAGACAGAGAACAGAAAAATTGTAAGACACTAAAGACAAAAAGAAAATCTAACAACAGCCACAAAAAAAAAATTGTATAGTATCCTCTAGGAGTAGAAGACTGACAGTTGATATCTCAACAGTAAAAATGAATGATAGAATATACTGGAGTGGTATCTTTTTTTAATCTAAGAAAAAAATTTTTAATGCTTATTTTCGAGAGAGAGAGACAGACAAAGTGCACAGGAGGGGCAGAGAGAGAGAGGGAGACACAGAATCTGTAGCAGGTTCTAGGCTCCAAACTGCCAGCACAGAGCTTGATGCAGGGCTTGAACTCTCAAACTGTGAGATAATGACCTGAACCAAAGTCAGATGCTCAACTGACTGAGCCATCCAGGTGCCCATACTGGAGTGTTATCTTTAAGGTGCTGAGAAATAATGAAGTTCAACCTAGAATTCTATAGCAATCCAAGTATCTTCCACCAGTAAGATAAAATGCAGTATCTTCAAGAAACAAGGACTGGGAAAATATGCCATTACCGATCTTCACTATAGGATATTTTGAAGGCTGGTCATTGGAAAAGAAAGTGATCTAAAATGGAAAGTTTG
This sequence comes from Felis catus, assembly GCF_018350175.1. Lineage (NCBI taxonomy): Eukaryota > Metazoa > Chordata > Mammalia > Carnivora > Felidae > Felis > Felis catus. The sequence continues at coordinate 8,977,055 of NC_058380.1, forward strand.
AGGTGCAAGAAGGGAAGAATAAAGAAATAGAAATATGTGGGATATCTAAACAAATATTGACTATAAATGGCATTTCAGTTAGAGGATGGTGGTAGCTAATAGATTTAAAAAGGTCTAAGAACTTGTAAGGGAGATGGTAATGGTATTGATTAAATATAGATTTGATAAGCTAAATCTGTATGTTGTTATTTGTGGGTTAATCATTAAATGAATAGAAATACAATGTGCAACTTTCAAACAAGTACAGGGACAAAAGAGAATAAGAAAAAAATACTTAAAGCCAAAGGAAAACAAAATGGAGAACACAAAATATGATAGTACGTAATAAATCCAACCAAAGGAATATTTGTATTAATTGTACATGAACCAAGTACTCTACTTAAAAGATAAAGATTATCCTACTGGCTTTATAAAAAGAAATCCAAACACAATTTTTTTATAAGATACCTAAAATAAAAGGATATATAAAGGTTAAAGAGTTAAAGAATAAAGATACATCATGCTAACAGAAGTTAGAATAAAAATGTGTACGTATGTTAATATCAGGCAAATGAACCTAAAGGCAAAAAGAAATACTTAAGTTAGCGGTCACTGCATAATACAAGTTCAATTTACCAAGAAGATATAACATTTTAGTACATGTACATAGTAACACAGCCTTAAAACGTATGAAGTAAAGAACAACAGAATTCCAAAAAGAAATAAGCAAATCCACAATTGCACTAGGAGATATTAACACACCTCTATCAAGAACTAATGGAACACAGATCAACAAAAAACTAAAGCTGTAAGTATTCAGAATATTTTAACAACATGATTAACAAATTTGACTTAATGGATACTTATAGAATGTTGTGCTAGATATTGCAGAATACTTGTTTCAAGCAAGATTGGAACGTTCACAAAAATTAGCCATATCCTGACATCTCTTCACAAATTTCAAGGGATCAAAACAGTATTCTCTAACCATAGTGCAATAAAGCTAGTAGTCAGTAACAAAAAGATACCTGGAAATTTTTCTACATGTGTGGAAATTTAAAAATACCTCTCTCAATAGCCCAGGGGTCAAAGCAGAAATCTTAACGGATACGAAAAACATTTTCAGCTTAACCATAACAAAATGGGATGCAATTTCGGTGGCACTTAGAAATTTATAGCTTTGAATGCCTGTAGTAGAAAAGAAGTTAGGTTAAAAATTAATGGGCAAAGCATCCTTCTCAAGATATTTAAAAAAAAAAAAACTATAAAACAAACCTAAAGAAAGTGGAAGGAAATCATAAGGAAAGAATTTAATAAAATGGAAGAGGCATAAAATAGAGAGGATTAATAAATCCAAATATTGGTTTATTGAAAAGCTAATAGACAAGCCTCTAGCAAGAGAAGTCTAGGAAAAGAGAAATAAGGCATAACCAATATCAACATGAAAGAAAGAGGCTACCAGTGTAGACGCTGCAGATATTAAAAAGATAAGTTATTCTAAATTTTGTGTGAATAATTCAAAAAGTTTTGATGAAATTCAAAGAAATACATAATTTGCTAAAAATATCTTTGACCTGAGAGGCAAACTCAGACCAAGACACTATTTCTCAAGGCCAATTCTAAATCCCCTGAAGAGAGAATTCAATCGGCCCTCTCTTTAGTCCAGCAACCACCCCAGACACAATTAAAACCAGAGTGTTGGATTAAGTTGCAAAACACATCTGCCAGGGGTCAATACTGAGGGGAGAGTAAAAGCAGAGTTCTCAGAGAAATGGGGTCATTGTGGAGGGCAGATGCTCCAAAGGAAATGTACAAGTGTTCAGGACTTACATATATCTATGTAAATACATAACCCGTTTTTACTCATTTGTTTCCCATCTATAGACTTCTTCAATGGCAGTTCTTAGCAAAGTATTTAGAAGAGGGTGGGGGTCAGTCTACTTTCACTGAAAAAATGCTTCAGTGAATGCACTTAATATTTGAGATTGGATACTTTTATCTCTAAAATGGGAATAATAATACTTTATACCTGAAGGAAAGAGCTTGGACCAATAATACTGAGATTCCTTTTTTAGATCTATGATCACATCTGAAACTTCCATGTATTTCTATGTGAGGTATATGTATCTCGGCCAGATTTATTTTTATTAAAGGCCTATTATTACAACTTATTTTTAATTTTGTTTTTTCAGGTACACATAGGTACAGCTGACAAAAAATTATATACATTTAGGTGTACAAAGTGATGATTTCATATAGTTATACATTGTAAAATGATTACCATGATCAAGTTAGTTGATATGGCCATGACTTCTCCATAGCTTTTGGTTTTGTTCTTATTTTGAGGGTGAGAACACTTAAGATCTACGCTCTTGGCAACTTTCAAGTATATGATATATTACAGTACATTACAGAACTTAGTCATCTTTTAACTGAAAGTCTGGATCCTTTGACCACCATGTAAACAAGCATGCTACCGGAGACACATCTGGAAGTTTGAACTGAATTGAGTTGCGTGACAGTGGCATTTTCTAAGCTGTTGAGGGTGCACCCAAAGCTGGTCTCCATCTCTGATCTCTCATTGCTTGGGCACAGTCTTTAAGATGTGCTCACCCTACCTGGGAAGGGCTGACTTTTCTAGAAGAAAAATATTTTTTTCTTTGTGCAACTTCTGTTCCTTTGTCCCCTTTTACCAGTTTGTGGAAAAATCTGATTCTCCAGTTGCAGTAAAGTTCACAGATATCGGATAAATCCTCTCAATCATTATCCTTTTGTCACGCCAATCTGATGATGTGATTTTCCTTTCGAAAATACTTTGTGGTTTTACTCCTTAAATGTTACTCCACAGACTTGGGTGGTTTGAGAAATATCACATTTTTAAAAATCCAATTAAATCCAATTCTAAGCCCCTATTGTTACAGCTGGCAGGAAATTCAATCAGCATACTTAATGGAGGTTCTCCTCTTTCCCTAGAGGAGCCCCAGAAGCCAACAACTGAGAAGTCCAACCTCTACTCTCTTCCCAGCAGAGGGACTCTCTTTCCCTCCCCACCCAGGATAAGGAGCATAATCTCATCCAAGACAGGAGTCTTTGGAAAAAAAAAAAGAATGTTGGTCTTCCAATAGCTTCTCCTTGGGCCCTGCCAATGCCCCAGGGTAAGGAAAGAGACAAGCTCAGGCTACCTTCTGGAAAGAAGAGTGGGGTGGAGTAGGGTTGTTACAAAAGGCAAATGCAAGTTAGTAATCAGAGTAAGTTATCTTGCCACACCCTCAAATACTCTTTTTTTTTTTCTTTTACAGAATAGAGTTCAAAATTTGTAGCTCGACTTCTAAGGCCTTCATTACCTGGATTCTGTCTACTTTGCTAGTCTTTCTCTCCCTAACCCTGCAGAACTACTAGTAATCCCATATTCTTCCAAGCCTGTTTCATGTTTAAGCAACTGCGTTTTAAGTTTCTCTCAGTGTGGTCCCTATCTCCCTAGGAAATCCTATTCATTCATCTACAAAGATTCAACACAAGGATTATCCCTTTGGGGAGACTTGTCCAAACTTCCCCAGGCAGGAATGATCACCTCTCTACCATAGACCCCACTGTTCCCTCTAATGTTTCAATAAACTTTTTAACATAGATATCTGTCTTCCTCAACTAGCCTGTAAGACCTTGAGGAGCGCAATCACGTCTATTTACTTCTCCATCCCAGTATCACCATCTTCAACATAGGATCATTTTATATGTAGGAGGCACATTCCCTCCAACTATGTTTACGCCAGGATCTATTTTTTTTTTCTTTCACCACATTTGGCCTTAAAATACTTGCCATTTGTGATTTGAGTTTTGTCTTAAGTTCCCTGCAACTACCGTTGGAGGTCTCCTCAAGAGTCTAGACCAGAAGTTTCCAACTAGTCAACCAATCATTGAAATAGAAGCAGCCTACAATATATATTTATATGTTTAAGTCTGGGTTTGAATGTTCTTCACATAGTCACATCTGCTCATCTCTTGAAGTCATATAAGTCTATGTCCCCTGATCGAAGCCAACTTTCTATACAAACCAGTTGGTCACTAAATTCTTCCCACACTCAAGCCGAGACTAGGGGCCAGCTGACCATTTTACTGTGGGTGCATGCCTGTGGATACACATGTGTTTAGGTGGAAAATAGTGCAGGGAATAGAGGCAGAGAGAACAGGACAAGATACAAGAGAAGAAACAAAAGAAAATGGAACCGGTCAGTTCTGCCTCTACCTTGTGGCTAGCCCGTCTTTGTTCTAGTGCATGTTTGCTTCCTGTTGACTGCCCAGGTGGATACTTGCCAATATCACAGGGTCACCCTAGCTTCCAATCCACTTTGGGTGGCTTTTAGCCACCTATATACAGGAAGTGCTTTAATGAATTCAATTCTGTTCAGTTTAACAATTATTTTGAACTTATGCTGTGTTGGGCTACATCCCTAGAGCTACAGGGATGATATAGACAGCAACTGTACTTTTTTTTTTTTTAATTTTTTTAATGTTTATTTATTTTTGAGAGAGACAGAGACTGAATGCAAGTGGGTTAGCGGCAGAGAGAGAGGGAGACACAGAACCCGAGCAGGCTCCAGGCTCCGAGCTGTCAGCACAGAGCCCGACGCAGGGCTCGAACTCACAAACTGTGAGATCATGACCTGAGCCGAAGTCAGACGCCCAACCGACTGAGCCACCCAGGCACCCCGACAGCATCTGTACTCTTAGGGAACACATGGCTTAGCGAAGACAGACATGAGGACAGATCACTAAGAAATAAGATAGACTATGCAGAGGGTCATGTGGGGATCTACAGGAGAGGCATTTGGCCCAATATGGAAATTCAGGATAGACTTTCCAGAAGAGGTACTATATACGGCAGGGAAAAAAAGGCAGCCAGGGCCATGGTGGAGATGGGGGTTGCCCATGAGGATAGGGTAAAGAGTAGATTATAAAAGATATAACATGTCAAGAATATAAACTTTAATCCAAAGTCAGTGGGGATCCCTGGAAGATTTAAGCAGGGAAATAAAGTAATTAAACCTGAATTTTAAAAAGCTGGCCTGGTTCTCTAGATAGATACCTTAAACTATACGAAGACATTTTGCTAAGCGCAAGATTAAATGTTTGTATGCTCTGGTCTGTCAGTGTTTGTGTAAATATACACACATGTATGCTTCCAAAAAATTTGAAATGTTCTTTGTCTTCCCTTATTTCATTTTTTTTCTTGCTCCAGACACTGAGATAAAGTCACTTGGCCAAAGACAATCAAAAGCTTCCAAAAGAAAAATGAAACCTAAGATATTCAACTTTCAAGCTGGCGAGTCAATAGGTCATTTGGAAACTTACCAGATCCTATAGGAAACGTGTTCTAACTCTTTCCATACTCAGTTCTCATGCCAATTCTGCTCCAAATTTTTAAAAAGATTTAGGGTCTATCATTGTGTGTTTTTGTCACCATAGTAAAAGTACCTTTATAGATTTTTTTAATGGATGCCAGTTCTTGCAAATTGCTTCTGCATCTGTTTTCCATTAAGGTTTACATGAGTGATTAACAAACAGGATCTCAATGAGGAGAAATTATGGGGCTTATTTACAAGGATGTCACATTGTAGCTTACCTCCAATCTGTGGTTTTTACCTCCACTGCTGATATTTCTGAGTTTGAGGACATTCTGGCTTTCCCCAAATCCCAAATTCAAGCAGCTGAATACTGCTTCTAAGAGAATTTCCCAGTGGGTTACTTTCTGTAAACCATGAAGATAAATCAGTATGAGTATGTGTGTTTCCAGGGCAGGATCTTTCTCTGCAACAGGATACCAGGGAAAGGAACCTCATTTTATCTTTGCTTCCCAAATCCCAAGCGGGCCAAGGCATAGGATTTGTTACTGCCAGAGGCCCTTTACAGGCATTTTTAATACTCTTTGGGTTGGGTACCTTTCCCTTTTTAAGAATTTTGAGAATATAATTGCCAGACTAGGGAACTTAGCCCTCTAAGCTTTCCTACCCTTCACTCTGGCCCTACTAGGCACCATGATTTGCTCCCTGGGTACTCCCAAACTGCTCCCAGGTCTCTCCTAAGCACCCCTTGACAATTCAAAGCAGGTGTTGCCTTTTTCTCTCCCGGTTCAAATTTTGAAGTTGGTTGGAAAATTTATTCCCGCTAACCTATTAATGGCTAGAGGTGTTTTTCTACGATTCATCCTAGAGATATTCATAGGACTGGATGGCCCTCATCTAAAGAAATACATCTGCAAGGATTGTGGCAAAACTCATCTATTTTCCGAAGCAATTTACTTTCATCCCTTCATTTGGCAAATAGCTACAGTATTACGTTACTACTGTGACAAAGGAGCTCCCAGATGGAACAGACATAGATCTTGTTTTTAAGCCGCTTACAGTTGGGTAAGTAGCGTAGCCTTTCAGACCCGAGGCACCAAGCTGGTGGGGGTCTTAGTTAATGCTACAGCTGGGCATCTGAACGAAAGCCTGCATTTCATAGGTGCCCAGTAAGACGTGTTGGAGGATGACACAGAGAAGGGAGACATGAAGAGACCAGAGACCAGTCAGGCTTCTGATTCTTCTGCAGTCTTGCAGGGAGAGGTGGAGGGAATAGAAGTTAAATAGGTAAAGGCAAAAACGCCTTGCTTAGCTAGTGCTCCTGAAAAGTAGGCGGGAGAGAGACTGCATGTTAGACAACAATGAAACATCAGGGGCGCTTAGGTGGCTCAGTCGTTTTGAGCAACCGACTCTTGATTTCAGCTCTGGTCATGTTCCCAGGGTTGTGGGATCAAGCCCCGTATCAGGCTCCACACTCAGCTTGAGATTCTTCTCTCCCTCCGCCCTCCGTCTCTAAAATAAATTAATTAAAATGAAAAACACACACACACACACACACACACACACACACAAACCCTTCAAAGTCTGTAGCTTGGAGATGGGAAGGAAAGTCTACTGAAGTCTTTGAAACAGTAAATGGAAACTCCAGAGTTTTTGGCTAAGAGCCAAGAGGAGGAGTCTAAAAACAGCTACTGATCAAGTTCATCAGGATGGGAATAAACTGAGCAAAGAAATGTTAATGTTTAGCTAGATATTTTTTTTTAATTCAGCTGATTTTTGAATTTCTATTAAAATGGTAGCATTCATAGGGGCGCCTGGGTGGCTTATTCAGTTAAGCCTCCAACTTCGGCTCAGGTCATGATCTCACAGTTGGTGAGTTCAAGCCCCTCTTCAGACTCTGTGCTGACAGCTCAGAGCCTGGAGCCTGCTTCAGATACTGTGTCTCCTTGTCTCTCTACCCCTCCCCCCGCTCATGCTCTCTCAAAATGTTAAAAAAAAAAAAAAAGGTAGCATTCATAATATATGATGAAAAACTATGTAGCACTTGAAATCATGTATACATTATGACTACAAACATATATGTGCATTGAATCATGTAGAATACGCCAAAATATTAACGATGATTATCCCTAGGAAGTAGGATTATGGGTGATTCTTTAATAATGAGTGTTTAAATAAGGAGTTTTAAAGTTCATCTTTTTTCAAAACATATTTATTCATCTTTGAGAGACAGAGCATGAGTAGGGGAGGAGTAGAGAAGGAGAGGGAGACATAGAATCTGAGGCAGGTTCCAGGCTGTCAGCATAGAGCCCAATACAGGACTGAACCCCTGCACCCTGAGATCAATATCTGAGCTGAAGTCAGACGCTTAACTGATTGAGCCACCCAGGCGCCCCTAAAATTCATCCTAAGTAGTGAATTATAATGTTTAATGTTTAAATGAGGAGTGTTTATTGCCAGAAAAAAACATTTAAAAATATATTATTTAGTGTACCTTAAACACTTTAGTGATAGGGTGAGTAAGGATATATGGGTTTATGTGGAATGCAGTATGGAAATTTCAAAAAAAATCTGGGTGTTTAAAGAGGCTTGAAAAGACATCTGCTTTTGAAAAGTCAGTGAAAGCAAACATCTTGCTCTCAAGTCAGAAATTCTTCTTCTGATCTACCTGCAAGTGTAATTATATACTCTTTGCTTTCACCTGATTAGAAGACAAACAAAACACCTCAACAATACCTCTAAGAGATGAAAAGGTGGCAAAGATCCCCTTCTCTGAAAGGCTCTTGGATTCAGGGAGGGTGGGGGGGGGGGCGGAAATAGGAAGAAGGGATTGATCTTAAGGTGCCAACTATGATAATTGTAGGTTTGAAACTTAGCCCTTTTTCTCAAGAATTAGAGCCATATGCAGATGTCTTATATAAATAGCCCAAGCTACACGGATGTGTTGGTGATATTTAACCTTTTCTGCTGAAATCAAAATATGTTAAAAATTCCTTTGTGACATACACAAAAACATAAACAACAAATGTAGTTTTAGGGACAGGTATTTAGGTAATTTTTATTTCGTTTGCTCAGCTATAGGTCCTGCTTTTTAATTGAATTTTTACCCTGAACGTATAGGATTTGTATGCCAATGATAAGAGGGATAACGCTCAGTCGGATCACGATTAAAACAAACCAAGCATGTGTGATAAGAGAAAAGACCACCGGAAAATATACCCATTACTCCCAGGGGCTGGCTTTGGGACGTATAATAAGCTATGGATAGGTTTCCACTCCTTTCTACTCTGGCTGTTCTCCAGACTTTCTAAAATGGACAATCAATCCACATAGCATGATCCCACTTTGTATAGAGTACACTTGCACAACTATATAAAACACATAGTTTTTGTATATGACCTACACAGGAAGTCTGTCCAGCTATACAGTTCTACTGTTCCAGCTTTGGCGCTCAGCTTTTTAGCCCTTCCCACAATTTCAAATGCATCTTAAAAATAAATATTTCTTTCCTATGGAACTTCCCCCACTTTTGCTGTGTATTTGAAAATTGGTGAGCCAGGAAGTGGTCATTTGAAATCTGAGATTTCTCTTCTATTTATGTATCTGTCATATAGGCGGTGATAGGACCTACTAATATTTAAAAGCTCTCAATCTGGCATATATTTTCACTTGTGAAAAACAGACTGATGGATGAATAGCACCATATATTCCATTCAGTGGTGGCTCCTTGGATCAAACCAAAATCTCCAGAGGTTCTAAGTTTTATAATCCAAGTACTAGAAAATTCTGCACAGTATTTTCATTTATTGGCTTTTTAAAAATGACAATTCTGTCACTTAAGCCACTAGGAAATGGAGTTCACGGTACTGTTTTAGTATAGATGCCATGTTCCCAAGGGGAAGCCAGACTCTACATTGAACAATCACTGGACATGGGCTACCAGTGGTCCTGAGTGTTGGCAGCTGGCCAGGTGCCATGGATGGTAACGGTTGGTAAGGAAATTGCTCTTTCTTCATGATTTCACCCATTTCTCTGCTCATTTCTCTTTCTCTTTCCCCATTTAGCACCCCCTTCCCCTTCTTCTTTTCTCCTACTCACAATTTTCTCTTTCTTCCTCTCAGGGGTTGAGTCGTGTCGACCACACCCCTCACACACACAAATAAGGAAGATATATTGACGTTCCTAACCCCCAGTAACTCAGAATGTGACCTTATCTGGAGATAGGGTGTATCAGAAGCATTGAAGTGAAAATCACGTCACTAGGGTAGGCCCTAATTTATTATTTGTCCCATATGATTTGACACTATAGTATAGTGTCCTCATAAAAGGAGACATTGGGACCCAATGAAGAAAATGTGAAGACACAAGAAGAACGCCATCTTGTGTCAAGGAATGCCTGAGGCTACCAGAAGCGGGAAGAAGGACATGGAACAGAACCTTTCCTCAGAGCCCTCTGAGGATACCAATCCTGCTGACCCCTCGATTTCAAACTTCTAACTTCCAAAACCATCACACTATGTATTTCTGGTGTTCAAGCTGCCAAATTTGTGGTACTTTTTTTTCAGCAGCTCTAGGAAATGAATATATCTGACTCCTTCCCCAAGCTCTTGATTTCTCACGCTCCATGCCCGGGTTTGTTGTTTTGTTTTGTTTTTTCCCCTATTTCTTTCCTCTGACCTTTCTTGTCCTAGGACCACCTACATTTCTGTCCTCTGCTTTGGGTGCATTGGATAGTCAAACATGTGATCAATGTCTTCAGTGAAATAATCCAGACCCCAGTGAACCTCCAAAGACGAGAAAAATCTTGTCTGGAGAACCCTTGAATTGGTCATTATGTTTTGGGATTCTTTATACTTTAGCCATTACCAGAGCCAGCCTGTCTGCTTTATTTCTAAAAATTTGAATCCATGTAGTATCTAGTGCCCATCCAAACTCACATTTGGACAAGCACCTTCTAAGAAATGAGTGCATACAAAACATTTTCCTCAAAAAGAATTGAATTCTGTACACTCTATGCACTATCAATAATGTCATTATCTATGATAATCAAGCACCTCTAAGCCATTTTGCTTTCTGCCCATTTAATAATTAAATAGACTTTTTCATGTTGACAGCAATTGATTTTTATCTTGGCAGTCAGAATTACATAGGAGATCACTTTGATGTAGAAACCTGTCAAGACTATAGATGAAAAAAATCCAAGGCAACATATCACACTACCTAGAAAGCAGTACTTTCCAGAAAGTACTGTGTTCCGAGTTATCAATCTTGATCTTAGAAGCCAAATTCCCAGTCAGGGTTAAATTGAATTACTCCAGTGACCCAGACAATAAACTTAACCTGGTTTTCTTTGGGAGACCAGACGGAGGAACATCAGTAGCCTGTTTTCTCTGAAAAGGATACATCGTGTCCTGATATCCTGTCATTTGTTCAGTCTTCATTTTGAAGATCATTTATGCCTAATACCCAAAGGTTTGGGAGAAATTTTAACCACTGAGGACAGCTCCTCCTACCTACAACACAAGCACGTGTAGGTCCACTGGCTGTCACTGAAGACCACCCCACAGCTTCTTACCAAGTGCCATCCATTCATTTGCACTGCTGTCCTACTTGTGCTAAGGAATGATTTATCATGAAACCTAAAAGAAAGGGTTCACATCATCACCGCTAGTATATAAACTAATTTTGAAGGCACTTCTGGGTTATATCTGTGAAGTCTACCTACCACACCTGTGTCACACTGTTGAATAGTTTTTAATTGTCTAATACGACTCTGTTGCTTACCTCCCACTGAATACCACTCACACAGCCAGGACTTCACCACCCGACACATCTTGGTTCTGGGTCATATTCTCCTGGTCACCCTCACTTAACCTCCCTGAGCCCCAAATTCCTCTTCTGTCTGTAACTCAGGAGAATGGGGAATGTTATACAGAATTATACTACTTTCTGAAGTAGGCAGATCAAGGTTAAGGGGAAAGACATTCATCTCAGGGCTTCTGTAGGTCCTTTGGCACATAAATCAATGGGTCTTTTGTTTGGATTTTTTTTTTTTTTAAATATGTAGTGGTTCTCAAAGTGTTGTTCCCAAACCAATGGCATCCTCGTTACTTGGGAACTGGGAACATGTAAGAAATGCAACGTCTCATCCTCCTCTATAGACTTAAAATCCAGAAAGGTGTGTCCTACATAAGGCTCTGGGGGACTCAGATACTTGCTCACACTTGGAACCACTCGTGTAGGTAAATGAAGGCCTGGATGTGAATGTCGATGTGGAAGCTCACAAGAATGGAATGATGGTCTGTTAGAAAGAGAGGAATCTGGAGTTCCTAGTACAGACTGGGAAAGGAATATATGAAGACTGGAGCCAGCAGGGTGCTAAGAAGACAAGTGGTTGCATGACGACACCTCCTGCCCCCTCACTCCAACGATGCGGTGGCTGAAAGGGGTCAAGAGCAGGGTCACCTTATGAACGATTTGGCTCATTTGCTATGCAATGTGATTTCGCACCCTCTCCCTTTGACCTATAAAGATTTAGTAAGATTTCTTCTGCATGCAGTAACCCCACATTAGTGGGGCCTTGAACATTTGGAGATAAATCTATATCCACAGACACGCATGCACACACACCAAGGTGGGATAAAGAAACCAATGGATAAAGAACAGGGCGAAAGATAACAATGAAGGCAGGAAATCAGAGTCAGAGAGGATTATATTCTAAGGGCTTCTTAACCTCAGCACCACTGACATTTTTTATTTTTATTAATTTTTTAATTTTTTAACATTTATTTTTGAAAGAGATAGAGTGCGAGTAGGGGAGGGGTATAGAGAGAGGGACATACAGAATCTGAAGCAGGGTCTAGGCTGAGCTATTAAGCCCAGAGCCCCATGCGGGGCTCGAACTCACATACCGTGAGATCATGACCTGAACCAAAGTTGGATGCTTAACCGACTGAGCCACCCAGGCACCCCTGTTTTTATTTTTTAAATGTTTATTTACTTTTGAGAGAGAGCAGGGAGGGAAAGAGAGGGAAGGAAACAGAGGATCTGAAGCAGGCTCTGCACAGTCAGCACAGAGTCCGATGCGGGTCTCAAACTCACAAATGGTGAGATTATGACCCGAGCCGAAGTTGGAAGCTTAATCACCTGAACCACCCAGGCGCTCCCACACCACTGACATTTTAGACTGAATAATTCTCTTTTTGTGGTAGCTCTTACTGTAATTATAGGATGTGTGACTGGATTCCTGGCCTCTAGCCACTAGACGCCAATATCACTCCTACTCCAAGTTGTGACCACAATGTTCTCAGCCATTGCCAAGTGGGGCAAGGGGGAAATCACTTCCTTTGAGAACCACTGTTCAGAACTCTTCTGGGGGCTCTGGATTTTCTAAAGGACATGTGATGAATGAGGTATTTAGGATGTGGAGGGTCAATTTTACCTGAATTATAAGTAACTAGGTTATTGTAGCTGACATCTAAGTGGCCAGTAAAATGGTGGTAGATCTCTTACAGACCATTGTCGACACTCAACCAGTATTTAAGTATTAGCAGAGTAGTTGGAATCTGATAGACATAGTGTCTCATTTCCATATCGATTATAAATATATTTGGAGACCCTGACCCATGGTGATCATAGAGATTTGTACATTGTTTGTTACTGCTGGTCAGCAACTATGAAAGATCTGACACTTTACCCTATTTGTAAGCTAACAAGTTAACCTATTTCAGTTTCGTGGATGCAGAGGGAAGACCTAAAACCCTGGGGTCAGAGACAAAGGACCATTGACTCACAGAAATGGCAGCAGCCAGACCATCAACATTTCCTTGAGCTGGTTTTCCAATCCCAGTTCTCACAGGACAGCACAAAGCGGGCCAGATGATACTTTCATACAGTGGGTTGCCTTATAAGAAACCCTGAGCTTAGGAAACCTGAATCCTTTATACTGGCCTCCAAGCTTGTCTGGCCCGTGCCCTGGATGTAGACACTCTATCTTCCGAGGCTGTTCGCTCTACAGACAGATTTCCTTTAAAGATAGTCTTGACCAAAAACCATCAGTGCCTCTGCCCACAAGCTGCACCAAAACACCAAAGACTGTTTCCAACACTGTTCTAGAAGCTCTTTGGGGACTGAGACCATGGTTATTGAGCTCTGTAACCCCAGAGTTCAGTATCCAGGAAGTCGCTAATTCATTTTAATAAAAAAGAGTAACCAAAAATTTTGCAAGGAATTTAAGAAGTTATGTTTGGTCCACTCAGATACTCCACCCAGTTTTCCATGTGTTATTAGAACAAATTGCCACAAACTTTGTATCTTCAAACAACACAATTTAGAATTCTGCAGGTCACAGGTCTGAAATGCCTTTTAGTAGGCTGAAGTTACAGGGAGGGCAGATTGCATTTCTTCTGTAGGTTCTAGGTGAGAATCCATTTCTGGCCTTTTCCAGCATCATGAGTCCTCCAACCCTTGGCTTGTGACCCCTTTTCCCTTCTTTAAAGCCAGAGCATAGTAATTTCCAATCTTACTCTGATCTTCCCATCTCCCTTTTTCTCTTATAAGGACCCTTTTGCTACATTAAAAACACTCAGGTAATCCAGGAGAATCTCTCTACCTCAAAATCCTTAGCTTACTTACAGCTGCAAAGTCTCCCTTGTCAGGTAAGGGAACATATTCAGTCTCTAGAAATCAGGGTATGAAAATCTCTATCTACTCTTCCGTAGACAAAATCAGGTGTTTATCCCCTCAGTAAGACTTCCTTGAAGTATAAAGCCCAGTCATTCTGGTTTGGGAATCTGGAATGAACTTTTTCCTTCACACTATTTTTTTTTTCCTTCTTATAATTTACATTTGGAACACATTTAAAAATAATTTTTCCACACGTCCTCTGTTGAGCACCCAAAGTATGCTGAGGAAAAGTGCTCTCCAAGAAATAGTAGGCAGCATACTATTTTTGCTTGTGATGTTTATTTGTGATTTCCATATTATACATAGATAGGATTATGTATATTTCCTATTCATCCATAAACTCCTTCCCTAGGAGATAGTTTTTATGAACAGCAAGAATTTCTTTAAAGTCTTATTAATGTTAATGTCTTAATTATACCCTGAGAAAAAAAATTTTTTTGAGCACTCACTATATGCTAGCTGCTCTACCAAGCCCCTAACCTCACCATCTCAGCTAACCCTCTAACAAACATATTGGGTAAGTACTATCATGACCATAGTTTTATAGGTATACATTATTTATTTGTCCAAGGTCCAATACATTTTGAATGGGCAAGTCTTTCTACTTCCACAGCCCTAAAGCTTAACTCCTGAGCTAATTTTCTTTCTTGGGTCTGAATCATTTTTGTGAAGTAGAACACACATACCAGAAAAAAAAAAAAAGCATCAAACAGATAAGTATAAAGCAAACATCCATGCAACCATCATCTAGAACAAGGGTTGGCAAATATGACCCATTGGCCCAATCCAACCCACTGCCTTTTATTTTTTTCAAATAAAGTTTTTTAAATTTTTTAAGGATTTTTTTAATGTTTGAGAGAGAGTGAGAGAGCGCGAGAGCGAGCAAGAGAGAGCGTGTACAAGCAGGGGAGGGACAGAGAGAGGGAGACACAGAATCTGAAGCAAGCCACATGCTTTGAGCCATCAGTACAGAGCCCAATGCAGGGCTCAAGTCACCAACCATGAGATAATGACCTGAGCCGAAGTTGGATGCTTAACCAACTGAGCCCGGGCCCCCCCTCAGAGTTTTATCTGAACTCTTCCAGGCCCAAATCTGCACATATTATGGTCTACTTTCAGGCTATCATTGTAGAGTGAAGTAGTTGTGACAGAAGCCATCTGGCCTATAAAGCCTAAAATAATTACTATCTACCCCTTTACAGATAAAGTCTGCTGACCTCTGACCTAGATCAAGGACAAGGGCATTGCCAGCATTTTGAAAGACTCCTCTATGCCCTTCTCATCCAAAACCCGATCTGTAACCACTATGTTGCCTTTTGTGATGATTTTTTTTTTACTCAATAGTTTTAGAACCTAAATGTTGATGAAGTGTATAATTCAGCTTTGCCTGTTTTTGAATTTAAGAATAGAAGCAAGCATACCATATGATATTTTTTCATCTTGCTTCTTTTGCTCAAGATTAATTTGTGAGATGAATTCATGTTGTTGCACTGAGCTGTAGTTTGTTCATTATAAAATTATACTCTTGTTGTATGGATAAAACAATTTATTCCTTTTACTTATGAAAATTTGGATTGTTTCAATATAACGATCCCTGGTACTACGGACATTCTTATTCACATTTCCTAGTCCACGTGTATACGGGTATATATGTAGCAGATATGCTGGATCCTAACACATTATTTCCAGTTCTGATAGATCATTCCAGATTACTTACCAAAGGGTTTGTGCCATTTTACACTCTATGGTATAACCAACTGGTCCATGTATCCATTGACATTGACATTATCTAGTACCTGAGAGTTTCCTTTGCCAGTTTTTTTGAGGTTATCTCCAAGGTAAAATGATCTCATTGTTGTTTAATATATATATCCCTAACAACAGGTGAGATTGAGGACTTTTTTCAGGTTTACTGACCCCACTTGGATTTCCTTGTTCTAGAAATGCTTCAAGTTTTCTGCCTTTTCTGTTAGGTTGTTTCTGTTTTTCTTCTTGATTTGTAGCTCATTATACATTCTGGATCCTAGTCCTTTGCAAGTTATATGTAATGTAAATAGCTTCTCTCACTCTAGGGCTTTCCTTTTCATTCCTTTTATGATGTATTTTAATGAACAGAAGTTCTTAAACTTAGCCATGTGTAAAAAAAAAAAAACAACCCTCAATCTTCTCTTTTCCGTGTAATGCCTATTTGTCTTAAGAAATTCTTCGTCATCTTTGAGATACTCTCCTTTATTATCTTCTTAAAGCTTTTTAATTTTGCCTTTCACATGAGATCTTTAATTCAACTAGAATTCTTTTTGTTGTAGTGTGACATAGGGGTCCAATTATTCCCCCCACCCCCACCCATGTTGCTTCCATTGGTTCCAAAACCATTTATTGAATATACTTTCCTCTTTTCCTCAGGACTTCTCTTCCATAAACATAATGGCCATACATGCATGGATGTGTTTTCTGGGTTCTCTTTACGGTCCCATTGGTATGTTTGTGTATCTTCACACCCAATATCGTAACGTCTTGATTATAAAATAGGTTGTGAAAACTGGAAAAAAAAATTCTTCCCATCTGGTTCTTCTTCAAGAGAGTTTATGGCTATTTTAGCCATTTGTACCAGAACGTAAACTTGAGAATTAACTTGTCAAGTTCCATAAGCTCTACTGAATCTATAAACCCATTTGCAGAGATTTGACAATTTTTATAATAACAAGTCTTACAGTCTGCAAACCTAGGCTCTCTCTCTATTGATGAAACTTCTTTTAAAAAGTTTAAAGAATACCTAATCATGGTCTTTACGGGTCTTTCACTGATTTTGTTAGATTTATTCAAGAGCTTATTTTTAAAATTTTCTTGTAATGAAGATACATAGGAGTACGATGATTCTGTATTACATTTTATATCTCGAATGTTGTTAGATTCTAATCCTAATAAATTTTGTATGTTTGTAATCATAAAACTTTATCATCTGTAAGTAAACGGAGTTTTATTTCCAATTGTTAATTTCTTTTTTGACTTACTGTACTTGAGGTCCTAGTCAGTGCCGTGTTGACTAGCAGTATTAATTCCAGTCACTTTCTTGCTTCTGATTTTAAGGGGAAAACATTCAATGTTTTGCCATTAAGCATAACATTTTCTGAGTGGTGTTTTATAGATACTCTTTATCTGCATCAGATAGTTGCATTTTTACTACTAGTAGCCTCAAGATTTTTTTTTTTAACCAATCATAAGTGATGATTTTATCATCTTTTTCTTTATCCATTGATTATTCTTTATCCATGTACTTTTTCTTTCATTAATACCTTAATGTGGTTAGTTATATTAATTGGATTTATAATCCATTTTTTAAGCTAACCTTGCATTCCTGGAAAAAGCCTCATTTTGTCCTCATGTGTTATCCTTTTTACTTACCTATTACTAGACTAGGTTTGCTAATGTTTTGCTTAGGACTTTTGTACCTGTATTAATTAGGAAGACAGGACTACAGTTTTCCTTTCTTTTTATTGTCCTTGTGAAGTTTTAATAAGGTGGTGATGTTAACTCACAGAACGAGGGTTGTGTGAAGCAAAGACCATGCAATTTCCACATCCTCTACGTTTAAGACTTTATCACCCAACAGGGAAATGAATGAAAAAGACATGCCCTTCAAGACTTTCAGTTAGGAGTGGCCCTAGCTTCTCCTTTTTTCCTACAGGAGATCACACGTATTTCAGATGGTAAAATAATAAAATGGAGGAAGGTGAGGGCACAGCATTAATTACCCCTACTAATAGACAGTGTGTTCCTTCTCTTTGCATTCTCTTGAAGAACCACTTCTTCTAGACAGAGTATGGCTGTGCTCTAGCCCTACTAATAGACAGTATGTTCCTTCTCTTTCTATTCTCTAGAAGAACCTATGTAAAATTTAAGGTGTTTTTTCCTTAGATTTGTGGTAGAAATCACCAATGATTTTATTTGGAGAAAGATTTAGGACTTATGGTTCCATTTTGTTAATGGTTGTAGGATTGTTCAGATTTTCTACCTCTTTGTAACTCAGTTGGGATCAACTTTTGAAGGAATGGATCCTTTCAAAATTTCCCAAATCAAGCTACTTACAATATCCCCTTATTACATTTGCAAATGTTTACAACATCTATAGGATATCAATTATTTCTAATATTAATTATTGGCATCCTTTTCTTGATCTTGCCTCAAGTCTCACAATTTTAGTAGTCTTTATGAAAATCTATTTCCAACTTTATGAATGCCTTTTGTTTTTTAAGTTTTCATCTAGCTTGATTCCAGTCTTTGGATGTTTGGTTTTCCTTTTTTCCCCTTAGGTTTATTTGTTTTGAGAAAGAGCATGCTTAAGGGGCAGAGAGAGAGGGAGAGAGAATCCCAAGCAGGTTCCACACTGATGGTGCGGAGCCCAAAGAGGGGCTCAAACTCATGAACCGTGAGATCATACCCTGAGCCAAAAATCAAGTCAGACACTTAACTGAATGAGTCACCCAGCACTTGGAGGATTTGGCTTTTATTCTGATTTCTTCACATAAATGCTGAACTCATTAACTTGAACTTTTAATTTTTTTTTCACATACATATTTACGTTATAAATTTCCAACACTGCTATGTTGGTCTCCTTACAGGTAGGACAGTCATTTTTGTTCAATTAACAATGTTACTAATTTTTTGTTTATGATTTGTGCTTTGCCCTATAGGTTGGAAGTAGAATTATTAATTTGTAATTCAATAAAGATTTTCTAATTATCTTTTTGCTATGAATTTCTAAATTAAGTGCCATGCGTCCTAGAACATGGAATAGATCATTTTATCCTTAACAATTTGTTGAGACTGGCCTTGTCTAGGACATGGTAAATTTTTGTGAAAAGTCCATGTGTAGTTCAAAAAAATAAAGCACATTTTTCTTTTTTTAGTGTGGTGTTCCACAAAAGTTTAGTAAATTTGTTAATCATCTTGTTTAAATCTTTTAGATCATCACACATTTTTGGGTCTGCTTTTCTATTAGTTCCTAAAAGAGATGTGATAAAAATCTCCCACTATGATTGTTATTTCTTATAATTCTTAACAACTTTTGCTTTATGTATTTTGAAGATAAATTATTACATGAAGACCCATTTAAAACTGTGCAGAATAGCCTTCTGGTGACTTGAACTACTTGAAGGAACTTACTCATCTGTAGAAGCCTATCTTGTCTTAAAATGTGTTTAATATAGGAGAAGCCCAATCAACTACACCTTAGTATTTCCATCTTCTTTAATTTTTAACTTTTCTGTTACTGTTGTTTTAGGCATCTGTTTTGTAAACAACATATAGTTAAATTTTAATGTTATTTTCAGTTTCGTTTTAAAAAAAATTTTTTTTTAATGTTTATTTATTTTTGAGAGAGACAGAGACAGAATGCGAGTGGGTTAGGGGCAGAGAGAGAGGGAGACAAAGAAGCAAAAGCAGGCCCCAGGCTCTGAGCTGTCAGCACAGAGCCCGATGCAGGGCTCGAACTCGTGAACTGCTAGATCATGACCTGAGCCGAAGTTGGACGCTCAACCGCCTGAGCCACCCAGGCGCCCCTGTTATTTTCAGTTTCTAATCCAGCCTACAATCTATGTCTATTAACTCGAAAATTCGGTTCGCTTACATTAATGTGATTACTTATATGCTTTTTTCAATCTAACATTTTATTTTGTGGTTTCAATTTTATTTTGGACTATTCTACAGTTTCTTTGTTTCAAATCTCACAACCTTTAATCCTTTTATTCCCCCCTCATTTTACTTATTTTTCCTTTGGCTAAAATGGAAGTTTTACATAGTTTCTCCAGTTTTTCCGATTACTGCAAGTATCAAATAACATTTAAAAAACCAGGTTAATACCTGGGGTGCCTGGGTGGCTCAGTTGGTTAAACATTTGACTGGCTCAGGTCATGATCTCCTGGTTTCTGGGTTCGAGCCCTGCGTTGAGCTCTGTGCTGACAGCTCACAGTTCAGAGCCTGGAGCCTGATTCGGGTTCTGTGTCTCCCTCTCTCCCTGCCCCTCCCCTGCTCATGCTCTCTCTCTCCATCTCTGTCAAAAATAAATAAATGTCAAAAACAAAAATTTAAATTTGAGGTGAATACCACTAAGACCTCTACTCTGAAGACTATGAAACATTGATGAAAGAAATTGACGATCACCCAAAATAATGGAAATATTTTCCATGCTCACGGATTGGGATGGTTAATACTGTTAAAATGTCAATACTACCCAAAGTCATCTCCAGGTTTCATGCAATCTCTATCAAAACACCAACAGCATTTTTTACAGAACTGGAACAAATCCTACTAAAATTTGCATGGAAGCACAAAAGACCCCAAGTAGCCAAAGCAATCTTGAGAAAGATGAACAAAGCTGGAGGCATCAAAAACCCAGATTTCAAGATGCATTACAAAGCTACAGTGAACCAGACACCATGGTACTGGTGCAGAGAGAGACACATACGTCAGCAGAACAGAATCGAGAGTGCAGAATCAACTGACGCTTCTGTGGGCAATCTACAACAAAAGAGGCAGGAACGTACAAGGGGAAAACACAGTCGCGTTAGTAAGTGATGCTGGGAATATGATAGCTACATGTGAAAGAATGAAACTAGATGACTTCTGCATAAAAATAAACTCAAAATGGATTAAAGATCTAAATATAAGACTAAAACCATGAGTCTTCTAGAAGAAAACATAGGCAGTCATCCCTTGGACATCAGCATTAGCAACCTTTTTTGGTTAAGTCTCAAGCAAGAGCAACAGAAGCAAAAATCAACTATTGGGACTACATCAAAATCAAAAGCTTCGGCACAGCAAAGGAAACCACTGACAAAACAAAAAGACCACCTACTGAATGGGAAAAGGTATTTACAAATAACACATCCAGTAAAGAGTTAATATACAAAATATAAAGACTTTAAACAATTCAACACCAAAAACTTACTCAATTAAAAGAGGACCAGAATAAACATTAAAAAAAAAAAAAAGACATACAGGTGACCAGACACATGAAAAGATGCTCAACATTACTAATTACAGGGAAATACAAATCAAAACCACAATGAAGTATCACCTAACACTTGTTAGAATGGCCAACTCAAGAAATCAAGAAATAACAAGAGTTGGCAAGGATGTGGAGAAAAACGAACTCTCATGTATTATTGGTGGGAATGTAAACTGCTACAACCACTGTGGAAAACGGAATGGAGGTTCCTCAAAAGATAGAAAATAGCAACACTATCTAGTCCAATAATTCCACTATTTACCTAATGAAAACAAAAACACTAATTTGAAAAGATAAATGCACCTCCATATTTACTACAGCACTGTTTCCAACAGCCAAGATAGGGAAGCAACCTAAGGGTCCACAGATACATAAATGGACAAAGTTGTGGTACGCGTACATACACATACATAAAATAGGATATTACTCAGCCATAAAAAGAATGCGATCTTGCCATTTGCAACACCATGAATGATCCTAGAGAGTGATTCAACACCAAAAACTTATTGGTGTTGATACGCTAAGTGAAACAAGCAGAGGAACAGAAATACCATATGGTTTCAGGTATATGCGAAATCTTAGAAGAAAAAAACCAACCCTCCCCACACACACATAAACAAAAAGCAGAAACAGACCCATAAATTCGGAGAACAAACTGGTGGTTGCCAGTTTGAGGGCAGGGGAGGAGAAGATGGAAAAAATGGGTAAAGGGGGGTGGCAGGGATAGGCTTCCAATTACAGAATAAACAAATCACAGAGATGGAAGACACCGTGAAGCGAATACAGTCGATGATTCTGTAATAGCATTGTACGGTGACAGACGGCAGCTAAACTTGTAGTGAGCATAGCATCATGTACACAGTTGTCAAATCCGTATGTTGTACACCTGAAACTAATATAACACCATGGGTCCACTATATTTCAATACAAGTAAGAAATAAGGAAAAACATAAAAAGTGACAGTCATTATGAAAAATATGGTAGTTCTTCAAAGAATTAAAAATGAACTACCACATCACCCAGCCATCTCACTCCTGGGTATACATCTGAAGGAACTGAGAGCACTATTTGAAAGACATACCTGCACAACCATGTTCGTGGCAGCATTATTAATAACAGCCAAGATACGGAAACACCGTGTCAATTAGCAGATGAATGGATGAAAAAGATGTGTGGTTATAAACAGAATAGAAAATTATTGAGCCATGAGGAAGAAAAATAGACTCCCCTTTACAACAACACAATTGAAACTTGAGGCCATTATGGTAAGTGAAGGAAGTCAGAGAGATGAATACTGTAGGAGATCACGCATATGTAGAATGTATATAAAGCTAAATTCATAAAAACAACGACCAGAATGATAGTCACCAGTGGCTGGGGGTAAAAAAATCAGAGATATTAAGGGTACAAATTTGTAACTAAGACATTAATAAATCCCAGAGATCTAACGCACAGCATAGTGAACACAGTCTACCCAATGTATTATAAACGTCCAAGTTGCTACAAGACTAGATTCTTAAATGTTCTTCCCAAAAGAAAATTATGTGACAAAACTTTTGTCTTTGGTTTTCTGCAGTTTCTCCATGTTATGTTTAAGTAGAGAATTCTTTTATGATCATTCTTGGGTTGGTCGGGCTTTTTGAAATTGTAGAGAGGTGCCATCATTTGAGGAAATTGTCCAGTGTTGGGTCCTAATGTTGTCTGTCCGCATTATTCCCCTTCTCTCCTAGACCTGATAAAGCACAGGTTAAATGTTCTCACTTTACCCTTCAAGTTCCTCTTTCATATTTTTTTTTTCTGTACCGCATTCAGGATAATTCCCTCATGGCTCTTTTTTTCAGCTCTGATTTTTCACCCATCAATTGACATTTTATTTTTGTTCACTCCATCAACAATTCTTTGGAAAAGACCTATTTGTGGGTTTTTTTCCCCTAACATAATAGGTCCCTTTTTGTACTTCAGTGTTCTTTGTAGAAATTTCTACAAGGTTTATCTTTTAATTTATAGGTTGCAATCATAGTTACTTTATAATCAAGGTTTTTAAAATTACAATATTTAAAATCACGGTATCATTATGGCTCTGTTTCATTGTCCGTATTTCCTGATTGTCACTTACGGTGACTTAGTACCTTAATGTTCAGTTATTTTTAACTGCAGAACATTAATTGCCCTTAAGTTTTTTCTATGGAGATTTTGTTTGAAGCCTAGCATGAATGTGCCTTCTTTTCAAGCGGATTTCTTTTTACTTACTTCTGCTTGCTCGTACTGTTGGTCATCAATCCTCTTAACACAAGGTCACGACTGGAGGGCCCGTGGGTCAACCTATAGCAGCATAAACCCAGGATGCAAATCTGTACATAGATGGGCTGTGGCCACAGCTTTTCATGAAGACATTCTCCCTTCTCTCCTGCTGTGGGGCATCCAGGCATTATGTCCTGAAATCCTCTGGTGGGTCCTCTGGTTCACACTTATCCAGAGAGTTTTCCTTTTGGGGTCCAACAGAGATATAACCTGAACTTCTGAACTCCCTTGATTTGGGAGGTTTTTAAAAATGACCAGAATTGTCAAATGCCCAGAAAATGAAAGTAGCTTTGATTCCCAAGCTCTTCTTAATTTTTCAAGTTTCATTTTCACTTATACCAGGTCTGGGGTAGTTCTGTTAGGTATGACAAGCTGTTTAAGGTTTTAAAGGATTTTTTAAAAATAGGTTTTTACCTGAAGTTTTGATCCAAATCACTTAACTTCCCATTCTCAGAATCTGAAAATTAAGTTTGTGTATGTGCATTTTTTAGAGCTATCCCATGCAATACGGTTAGGAGAGAAGCTTTGAAATGCTGTATCCTATGATGGACAGAGGATATTATTTGGGGACCTATTTGTGAGGCTTGAAATCCATAGGGCCACCTTCACTCCCAAAGGCTGCATTTCATTTTTTTTCATTTCTTTTTTTTAATATATGAAATTTATTGTTAAATTGGTTTCCATACAACACCCAGTGCTCATCCCAAAAGGTGCCCTCCTCAATACCCATCACCCACCCTCCCCTCCCTCCCACCCCCCATCAGCCCTCAGTTTGTTCTGTTTTTAAGAGTCTCTTATGCTTTGGCTCTTTCCCACTCTAACCTCTCTTTTTTTTTTTTTTCCTTCCCCTCCCCCATGGGTTCCTGTTAAGTTTCTCAGGATCCATATAAGAGTGAAACCATATGGTACCTGTCTTTCTCTGTATGGCTTATTTCACTTAGCATAACACTCTCCAGTTCCATCCACGTTGCTACAGAGGGCCATATTTCATTCTTTCTCATTGCCACATAGTACTCCATTGTGTATATAAACCACAATTTCTTTACCCATTCATCAGTTGATGGACATTGAGGCTCTTTCCATAATTTGGCTATTGTTGAGAGTGCTGCTAGAAACACTGGGGTACAAGCGCCCCTGTGCATCAGTACTCCTGTATCCCTTGGGTAAATTCCTAGCAGGGCTCCTGCTGGGTCATAGGGTAGGTCTATTTTTAATTTTTTGAGGAACCTCCACACTGTTTTCCAGAGTGGCTGCACCAGTTTGCATTCCCACCAATAGTGCAAGAGGGTTCCCGTTTCTCCACATCCTCTCCAGCATCTATAGTCTCCTGTTTTGTTCATTTTAGCCACTCTGACTGGCGTGAGGTGATATCTGAGTGTGGTTTTGATTTGTATTTCCCTGATGAGGAGCGACGTTGAGCATCTTTTCATGTGCCTGGTGGCCATCTGGATGTCTTCTTTAGAGAAGTGTCTATTCATGTGTTCTGCCCATTTCTTCACTGGAATATTTGTTTTTCGGGTGTGGAGTTTGGTGAGCTCTTTATAGATTTTGGATACTAGCCCTTTGTCTGATATGTCATTTGCAAATATCTTTTCCCATTCCGTTGGTTGCCTTTTAGTTTTGTTGATTGTTTCCTCTGCTGTGCAGAAGTTTTTTATCTTCATAAGATCTCAATAGTTCATTTTTGCTTTTAATTCCCTTGCCTTTGGGGATGTGTCAAGTAATAAATTGCTGCGGCTGAGGTCAGAGAGGTCTTTTCCTATTTTCTCCTCCAGGGTTTTGATGGTTTCCTGTCTCACATTCAGGTCCTTTATCCATTTTGAGTTTATTTTTGTGAATGGTGTGAGAAAGTGGTCTAGTTTCAACCTTCTGCATGTTGCTGTCCAGTTCTCCCAGCACCATTTGTTAAAGAGACTTTTTTCCATTGGATATTCTTTCCTGCTTTGTCAAAGATGGGTTGGCCATACGTTTGTGGGTCTAGTTCTGGGGTTTCTATTCTATTCCATTGGTCCATGTGTCTGTGTTTGTGCCAATACCACTCTGTCTTGATGATTACAGCTTTGTAGTAGAGGCTAAAGTCTGGGATTGTGATGCCTCCTGCTTTGGTCTTCTTCTTCAAAATTACTTTGGCTATTCAGGGCCTTTTGTGGTTCCATATGAATTTTAGGATTGCTTGTTCTAGTTTCGAGAAGAATGCTGGTGCAATTTTGATTGAGGTTGCATTGAATGTGTAGAGAGCTTTGGGTAGTGTTGACATTTTGACAATATTTATTCTTCCAATCCATGAGCACGGAATGCTTTTCCATTTCTTTATATCTTCTTCAATTTCCTTCACAAGCTTTCTATAGTTTTCAGCATACAGATCTTTTACATCTTTGGTTAGATTTATTCCTAGGTATTTTATGCTTCTTGGTGCAACTGTGAATGGGATCAGTGTCTTTGTCTTTCTGTTGCTTCCTTATTAGTGTATAAGAATGCAACTGATTTCTGTACATTGATTTTGTATCCTGCAACTTTGCTGAATTCATGTATCAGTTCTAGCAGACTTTTGGTGGAGTCTATCGGATTTTCCATGTATAATATCATGTCATCTGCAAAAAGTGAAAGCTTGACTTCATCTTTGCCAATTTTGATGCCTTTGATTTCCTTTTGTTGTCTGATTGCTGATGCTAGAACTTCCAACACTATGTTAAACAACAGCGGTGAGTGTGGACATCCCTGTCACGTTCCTAATCTCAGGGAAAAAGCTCTCAGTTTTTCCCCATTGAGGATGATGTTAGCTGTGGGCTTTTCATAAATGGCTTTTATGATGTTTAAGTATGTTCCTTCCATCCCGACTTTCTCGAGGGTTTTTATTAAGAAAGGATGCTGAATTTTGTCCAATGCTTTTTCTGCATCGATTGACAGGATCATATGGTTATCTTTTATTAATGTGATGTATCACGTTGATTGATTTGCGAATGTTGAACCAGCCCTGCATCCCAGGAACGAATCCCACTTGATCATGGTGAATAATTCTTTTTATATGCTGTTGAATTTGATTTGCTAGTATCTTTTGAGAATTTTGGCATCCATATTTATCACAGATATTGGCCTGTAGTTCTCTTTTTTTTACCGGGTCTCTGACTGGTTTAGGAACCAAAGTAATACCGGTTTCATAGAATGAGTCTGGAAGTTTTCCATCCCTTTCTATTTTTTGGAATAGCTTGAGGATAGGTATTATCTCTGCTTTAAACATCTGGTAGAACTCCCCTGGGAAGCCATCTGGTCCTAGACTCTTATTTGTTGGGAGATTTTTGATAACTGATTCAATTTCTTCACCGGTTATGGGTCTGTTCAAGCTATTTCCTCCTGATGAAGTTTTGGAAGTGTGTGGGTGTTGAGGAATTTGTCCATTTCTCCCAGGTTGTCCAGTTTGTTGGCATATAGTTTTTCATAGTATTCCCTGATAATTGCTTGTATTTCTGAGGAATTAGTTGTAATAATTCCATTTTCCATTCATGATTTTATCTGTTTGGGTCATCTCCTTTTTCGTTTTGAGAAGCCTGGCTAGAGGTTGCATTTCAATCAGAATGTGGCTTGTTGAGGAATCCTGCTTTTTTCTCTTTCCTTTGATAGAGCTCATCAACACCATGCAGGGAAAATCATCTGTTGAGTTACAAATGGCTTGAAGGAATCTGAGTTCCTTGCACTTAGCCCAAGGCTTTGAGTTTCTGCTACAGGTAACTTGTATCTCCATGAAACTTCTAAGTTTATGCAGCACCTTAACCATGGTCTTCTAACTTGACCCTCACCACCTCCTCATGGGCTAAGCAGGACAAGACGAGGTACTCCTTTTCCACGGAGGGGAGGGCAGTGAGAGCTGAGAGTCAGGATTTCACTCTCCTGATTCAGTGCCCTTTACCCTCAATGCTCATTGTACTCAAAACTCTGGAAGAGTCTCAAGATGCCGTGTAGAAAGCTGGACTGCCTGATACTTGTTGCAGGGCTGCTAAAGGATGTGTGGAAAAGAACAGGTGCTCACAACAGCAGTCCAATTCCACACCAGCTACACTGCCATCCATTCTCAAAATAAACACCATGACTTTTAATGCTATTGCCCTCAGCACGGAGTGGAATAAAGATTACGGCTTCAAGAGTTGGGCTGGTTTCCTTCCCTCCCCTTTTCACTTTTTCTGCTCCCTCCCTTCACTTTTTTTCCCCCGTCCTGTCTTTATTTTTTCTTCCCTGTTTGCATTTGGATGAAGCTTTCCATTTGCACGTGAACTTGAGGAGGAAAATGTAGAATGGAGGAAGAGGGGTGGTTCATTTCACTGGATTTGGGCATCCAGGCTCAAAGTCTGGTGTTTAAGCAAAAACTAAAACTCAGCTAAAGCCTGTATGAACTTAGTATAGCCCAAATCTCCCGTAAGCTTATAAATATAGGACATCTTAACAGTTAAATCTGAATGCTCCTAACTCTAATACTCTGACCACTATTTCCGTCCCCAGGAGAACCTCCTGCCCATAAGTTGGAAAAACACCCAGGCTTACCCAACACTTATCACTTGACCTTGTCCTCCACTCCATCCTGATCTCAATCATGCTGCCCTTCTGTGGCTGCCTCCCCTCCCTCCCTCCCTCCCTCCATCCCTCTGGTTGCCTTGTGCTCAATTCTCAAGTCATGAAAAATTCACTCAAAAATGACTTGAGGACAGTAAGAAATGGCTTCCTCCTTCCATTTTAGCCTCTAAAGGGGTTCTCCAGCAAAACTGCTGGGGTCCAAGCTTGTCATACAGTTTAATAATTGAGTCATTTGAGTTTCTATACAAAAACCTCTTTGTCCCCAGGGGACACAAATCCACAGAGAGGACTTTACCATCAACTACCAAGCTTCACTCTGTCCAGCTCACCTCATGCTCACACTGGAAGACCCCTTCCTCCTAGTTAACTTTCTCAGGGACCTAACCCTTTTCTCAGAGGCTTCTGAGTCCCTCCATACCTATCCCTGTCCAGACCACTGGGCATGCCAGGTGGTTTACGGTATAGCTCACTGTTAGAGGTAGTATCGTTTCCAGGAGGTTCCTCTGTGCCCATGATAATCCAAGAAACAAGGAGAAAAGTGGGCAGTAAGGATTAGGGCACATCTTTATGGCTGTTGGATCTCAAGCTTCAGTTGAGACTAACCGGCAGCTCTGGTATATATTGATTACGTAATAGAAACCACTCTCCCCTTCTTTGAAGGTGAAATCTAAGTTCTTAATTTTTAAAATATTTTATTTGGGAGCATGTGAGCAGGGGGTAGGGCAGTGACAGAGGATCTAAACTGGGCTCTGTACTGACAGGACCAAGCTTGAGGTGGGGCCTGAAGTCACGAACCAGGCAATCATGACCTGGGCTGAAGTCGGACACTCAAGGGACTGAGTCACCCAGGCGGCCCTGAAATCGAAATTCTATCCACGGTGACGATATAGTCCACCTAAAAGTTGTACACCCCCCTCGTGTACATAGGTGGGCCCCTAGACAAAGCTCCAGCCAATGAGATGTAAGTGGGGGGTGGGTGGGGCTTCAGGAAACTTTTCTTGCACTGGGAGCAGCCAGTTCACCGGGTTCATTCCCACCCTTCTACCTTCCTCCTCTTTGCTTCCTCGAATTGGATAGGATGACAGATTCTAAAAACACTTTTTGTTCCATGAAATGAACTTAAAAATTAAGTGTAAGCACAAAGTATGGATGGTGGCATGAAAGTTAAGAAGGAACGCTATGGGGGCACCTGAGTGGCTCAGTTGATGAAGCATCCAACTCTTGATTTTTGGCTCAGGTCATGATCTCACTGTTGGTGAGCTCAAGTCTCACCCTGAGCTCTGGGCTGACAGTGTGGAGCCTGGTTGGGATGCTGTTTCCTTCTCTCTCTTTGCCCCTCCCACCCATGTACTCTCTCTCTCTCTCTTTCTCTCTCAAAAAAAAAAACCAAACCAAAACAACAACAACAACAACAACAACAAACCAAAGGGAAGAAAGAGACAAGATGAAGAAAAAAAGAAAAAAAATGAGAAGA
This sequence comes from Felis catus, assembly GCF_018350175.1. Classification (NCBI taxonomy): domain Eukaryota; kingdom Metazoa; phylum Chordata; class Mammalia; order Carnivora; family Felidae; genus Felis; species Felis catus. Next base: position 9,006,402 of record NC_058380.1, read on the forward strand.
AAAAGGAACAAGAAATTAAAGGAGGAACCCTAGGGGCCCCTGGGTGACTCAGTTGGTTAAGCATCAAACTCTTGATCTTAGCTCAGGTCTTGATCTCAGGGTTGTCAATTCAAGCCCCACATTGGGCTCCTCCGTGCTGTCTGTGAAGCCTACTTAAAAAAAAAAAAAAAAGAAGGAACCTTATCTCCAGTGATGAGAAATTTTTCTAATAACCCTTGATTGGCTGCTTCCAGGCTTCTATTACCAGAAAGCAATTTTTAAACAAAAAAAAAAAAAAACAAAAAAAAACAAAAAACGAAAAAAACCCTACATGTATTGGGTCGGATTTTCAATTTTCTGTTAATACACAGTTCTTCCTAGCTGCAGCTGATGAAGCCCTCTGGTTGTTAGGTGTGGGTCAACTTTTCCTGGGGTCCTAGGCCTTCTCTCCGCCCCCCCCCCCATCTCAGTGTCAAGCTCTTTGTGCCTGCTTAATTTCAAGTAAGAAACGGATAGAGTACCTGTCTCAAAGTAATTAAGAGGATCAAGTAAGATAATACCATGAAGCTCTCAGAAGTGTCCTTGGAACAGTCTTCATTAAATATGATGACATTACCTCGGAAAGAATAACCGGTCCCTACGTTGACTAGGTCTGAGATTATTCTGCGTGCGATTTCATTTAAATGCTCATTTCACTCATCTTGTGTGCTGGACAAGGCAGACGCAGCTACCAACTTTACTTCCCCCTCATCCATAGAGAGGCTAGGGGTTTTATTTGTATACATCTTTTCTCCCTTTCTGACACCAAAGAATGGTCTCATTTTAATAAGATTTATATACCCCGTACTTGGACTCCAAGCTCAAGGTCGGATGACAATTCTGACAAGCCCACCTTTTCTTCCCAGAGCATTTTAAATCGTTCTGCAAACTTTCTATCAGTCACTTGCGCTAGGCATGAAAATATAGCCATCTCTGCCACACGGGACAGGAGGGGGGAGGCCGTTACAAAGCTCTGTAGACCGAGGTCACCACTCGGCAAGGCAACCAGAGGCCCGCTTCAATCCAAGGGCAGAAAACATCAAGCGGAAATCAGTCCAGATGCCCCTCACGCTCCCCTCACACATAAAAATAGGAATAGTTGAAATTGAAAATGACGTGGGAAGAATGAGGCACCATTTGTGGGAGATACAAAAAAACCCCACGAAGCCCGTGAATGCTATTTGTTCCCGCTCCATTATTCACCATCTGCTGTTGACCCTTTGTCATTTGCATCCTTTTGTGTCGGGCCACCTCAGAGATTTCCCGTTTTCTGACACAGATGATGAGTTCCAAACCCAGGATGAATAGGCCATTTGCTGACCATTTGTTTCTGTAGCGAGGGTGAATGCGTGGGGCTTGTTTGCAACAGGATGACCGCACACTGCTTTCCTTCGGCCTCGGTAATGGGGAGCCTGCGAGATAATGGCCAGCCTTTGGGGGCAGGCCCATGAAACCCACGAGCCAGGTGCATGGGATGGAGGAGGCAGGTTTCAGTTCATCCAAGGCGTTGATTCCTATTTTCCTGAGCTTGCTTCTTTAAGCAAGGCAGCAACAGAATGAGAAGGAATCAATGAGAAGAAACCCATCAGTGGAAAAGAAGGGCCACATTTACCATCCTACCTGAGCATCCTAGAGGTGATGGCCCCATGACCTGGCTAAGTGGGGGGGAGGTCGGGAGGAGTTCCAAGGAGCAAACTCCTCATGCCCAGGCAGCCACAAGGCAGAAATCACTCAGTCCTGAACCAAATGCTCATTTTCGCAGTCTCAATGGCCTGGCAGCTTAGCAGGGGAGGTGGGGGGCTGGGTGGCAAGAAATCCATCTACCTCTCAGCCTGCAAAAACCCCCCGGAAACTACTTTGTTTCCTCAGGGAGGTTGGTGCCTTAAAGAAAAGGTGCCCAGGTCCGTTTGACATGCAGGGGTCAGTGCAAGTCGTGATTTAATAGATGGCAAGCGAGGGAAAAATTCAAAACGGCAATTAGGTTTTCCTGCCAGATTCCACCCGCTCTTCTGAGTCTTACCCTTGCTGTCTTCCGGATGCTTTTGATAATTATTTAATTGGTCTCCGGACTAAGTAGATGCTGTTTGAACTGTCTTTTGGGGTTATAAGAAAGAGTTACTGATTATACAGCTCTCAGATGAAAAAATACACCGAACTTTTTTCCTTCTCTCTGATCATAGAGAGGCAGTACTTTGGGTTTATTGATGGACACCAAGTAGAGAAATCAGGCAATTTCCTGTAAAATTTAATACGCCAATTTGTGTGTGTGTGTGTGTGTGTGTGTGTGTGTGTGTGTGTGTGTGTGTAAACAGGTATCTAATGACAAAGGAGCAGCTTTGTAAATAACGCCTGTGTTCAGGACAGTTTAGGGTATGAGAAAGGGGGAAACAATACCACTTTATCATGTTTCAAGTACCAAGTAAGAAACAATATGTGAGTCTCCTAGATCTAAAAATTAAACATACCATATAAGCACCTGTTCTTTATCCCGGATTTGGTGGTTCAGTAGTAATATTGAGGTGATTTCTAGGATAACTCTGGATCTGAACCCTTGATGGCTCCAAAGAATAGAATACCTTCCCTTTCTAAAATCTCATCTCTGTGTTGCTATCAAATGAGAAATGTTGCTAATAGCATGCAAAGGATAAAACGGTGCTGTTTTAGTTTTTTGCTACTTGCCAATTCCGTAATGGTCACACAGAGAGCTGTATATAATCCCAAAGCGGCAATCTATAAATGCCATGAAAAATAGGATTTCAAATCAGCTCCTCTGGAGCCCGACAGAGCTCAGCAAACCAACCACTGCCAGATCATATCCCCTGTTAGATGCCAGAGTGGTCTTTAGGGAGGTTTCTATGTTGCAGGATCCTTACTCAGCTGTCCTTCTATCAGCATACTATCCTAGGTCTTTCTGGCAAACCCATCCTGGCAAGATAACGGAGGTAAGCTCATAGAACGTTTTGAAACAAAAGCACAAATGGCAGTTGTGGATTATGCCTCAGGATAGAGAAATGTTCCCTACTGTCCCCCCTGAAGCTTCCACTAACTACCCCACACAGATCTAGTTTTTCCTTCCCCTATTGTCTTGGTCCCCTGTGTGCCCTTCTCTGTGGCAGGAGCCTCACTGAATTGTCAATGGGTCCTCCACAGACTGGAAGAATTTAATGAACCAGGTCTGGTCTTGGTGTCTTCCAGTATTACAGCTCCAGGCATAGCAGGTGTTCAGTGAACATTTGTTGAAGAAATGACATTATACCAAACATTTCTATCATCCAAAAGTATTGCCTCTACTCCACCTAACTTTTAGGCAGTTCCCCTACTTGTTCATTTGATGGGATGAGTACCTTCAGGGCTTGAGCTGGACCCAGGAAACTGTGTAGCCACCTTCTTTCCTCTTTGACAACCAATGTTCACTGGTTTTAACAAGATCCACTCTGTTTTGACCAAATCTTCCTCTTCAGGGTCATTACTGCTGTTTGATTCCTTACCAGTGCCAGGACCGGTGACCTACACAAGAGCCCCTGTCCTTTGCTTTGGCCAGTTGGAAGGTGATTCAAGTGATCAGAATATGTAAAGGAAAAGCTATCAAGCATCCCTAGAATTAACCCTTCATTTATAACAACATGCTAGTTAGGATCAGGTCACACTAATGACCTACAGATACCATCTGGAGTGAGAAATTCTTTCTGATCAGCATTATCTTTCTCACAAATTTTATTAGAGTGTTACAGGTCTAGGGACTATTGCGACCCACGAGGCTCTGACAAGCAGTTGGATTTGCCACCCTGATTGGATGCAGCCATCTTTAAGACTTGTATTTTATTAGGGTATTCAACAGAAAGGTACTCAAGCCCAACAAGGTCACTTGTCTGTTTAACACTGTTGTAGAAAGCATTCTAAAATGGCTTCCAATGGTCCCTACCTCTTGTTGTCCACTCCTCATACAATTTACATCCTATGTATGGCAACTGGATCTAATAACTTCCTTCCAAGACCCGAACAACAGGCAAAGGATACGATCTTACCTCCCGGAATAGGTTCTAGGAGATGGATTTCTCTCTTCCTTACTCTCTCTTGCTGGCCTTCTCTTGTCCCATTGACTTCTTGGCTCATTCACTTTGATGAGCCAAGTTCCCAAGTTCAAGAGTTAAACGCAGCAAGCAGGAAACTGAGGTCCCTGCTCCAACAGCTTTGCGAAACTGAATCCTGCCCAAACCACTGAAGGGGCATACCATTAGGTGCTGCTGCCCTGAATCAAGCCTTGAGACAACGTGGTCCAACCCAAACCTTGATTGGAAACTTCTAAAAGATCTTGGGCTAACCCCTTGATTGCAGCTGTAGAGAAACCCAGAAGTTGAAGACCCAACTAAGCCACACCTCGATTCCTGACCCACAGAAACTGTCACTATTTTAAACCACGAAGTTTGTAGTCATTCATTATGCTGTTCAAGACATTCTGGTATTGGGGTGCCTGGGTGGCTCAGCTGGTAAGCGTCCAGCTTTTGGTTTCAGCTCAGGTCATGATCTCTCGTTCTGTCAGTTCGAGCCCCTTATCGGGCTCTGTGCTGACAGCTTAGAGCCTGGAGCCTGCTTCAAATTCTGTGTCCCCCTTTTTCTCTGCCCCTCCCCTGCTTGTGCTCTGTCTCGGGCTCCCTCAAAAAATAAACATTAACAAAATATTCTGGTACCAAATCCAGTGTTTGAGGGGTGGGTATTTCCCACACCAACAAGCAATTATCTGAGGGAGGCTTCCCCACACAGCACCAAGTCATTATCCAGAACACCAGCTGAGTGTCTTCTAATTCAACTCAATTCTGACACGATCTATCCAGACACAGCAACAGATTCCACAGGTTAAGGGCTCAGTCCTGCAAGAGAGCCCTCCACTCCCCCACTTCCAGTCACAAGCCCAAGTTGTTATGTGTTTCCTGCCCATCTGTCATTTGGAGGCTCCAATTACCCACTCCAACCAACCCCAAGTCCACCGTGTTACCTGTACTTCCAACCAGACTGGCTACACATCACACGTTGCCATGACCACCTCCTCAGCTTTAATTAGTTTGCTAGAATGGCTCACACAACTCAAACAGTTTTGCTTACTAGAGCACCAGTTTATTAGAAAAAGATGTCAACTCAAGAACCACCAGATGGAAGAGATACATAGAGCAAGGTCCAGAGTTCAGAGCTTCCCTGCCCTCTGTTTGCCCTTCTCCCAGAATCTCTCATGTATCCATCAACATGGAAGAAGTCTAGACTCTCTTCTTTTGGATTTTTGATCAAGGCTTGAGTACATCAGCACAACTATTTAAATTAGCAGCCATTGGCCATTGATTCAACCCCCACTCCTTCCCCGGGGTTGGAGATACGGACTACAAGTTCCTCCCATTCTATGGTTGGGACTCTGGAAAGCCAGTCTCCAAACTCAGGTGGGCACCAAAAGTCAATTCCTTTAACCTAACAAGAACACTTATTCTTTTTCTTGCTTAGGAAATTCCAAGGGTTTTTAGAGCTTTATGCCAGAAACAGATGAGGACCAAAGATATATTTCTTATTATACATTGCAGCACCACAGCAGCCACAGAGAACTGATACAATGGTGGAATAAGAAATAGAATCCTGACCTCTTTCCTTCCATTTACCACTCCATATGGTGCAGGCCCTGGCAGCCTTGATCACCTTTAATCAGCCAGCAGACATTCATGCTCCCAAGCTCAGAATAAAAAGAGTTGTCCTCCTCCTTTGGCTAGACGAGAAACATCACAAGCATTAAAATAGCTGCAATTGATCAAAAATTAAACGGAACAAGATAGAATATAAAAAGGAACACAAGTCACTAGAGTGTTATGCTTGCAATTATCTCTGTATTTAGGGAGGTTTGGTTCTTTAAAGTTTCCTTCAGAGGAAGTTTGTCCACATTGGAGACAAAAATAAAAAATCTCTGTCTCCCTGACCTCACGGTCCCTGGCAGAGTAGGGGCTCCTCCCAACCCAGGGGGGAGTGATGAGTGGGTAAGGTGCACGAGGAGTCACCCCGCTGATCATTGGCTGTTGCCAGATCCCAGGTCTGTCTGACACTAAGTAGCAGAGTGGAGCCCGGTCCCCACATCAGGAGCGCCCTCTGCTCTCCTGCCTCGATCATCCATCATAACTGCCTTTCATGGCCTTGGCTTGGGGCCAGCCCTTCTGTCCCACCATCTTTGGAGACCGTGAACAATTCCCTGCCTTCATTTATATTGCTTTTGTGAAGTATAACTTCATCATGTTCCTCCAGAGTCTTCCTTTTCTAGGTTATATAAATTTAGCTCTTCACCCTCCTTCACGGTGTGCCCTCCAATCCTCTTGCTAGTTGATTAATTTTTCTTCATTTCTTGCACATTTGCACAGGTATACTATACACCATTATGCAGGGTAAAGGGCTGTGCAAAATAAGACAAAAGATGTTTTGAGAAAGCGGAAATTCACCATGAGAAGTGGCAAAATAGCAAGTTTCTTTAGACTCATTGTAAATTAACAGAAACTCGTTTGTGGAAAGGCCAGAAAAAGAAGGTCATTTGGAAAAGGTTATGGTTTTTGAAAATGATGTTCGGGTTCTTCCTCAAGATAGGGAGTTCCAATTAAGATCAGCCTTTAAGATGGTTTCAGCATGTGCCACAGGGCTGCAGCCAGATTTATCTTCCTGTCTCGCTCCTCACTCTCCCCCCAGGCTCTGATCTCTCCCTGAGCCTCTCTCTCCTTGCACCCACCTGGATCTCCACCTACCCAAACAAGATCCAAGCCAGGAAGAGAAACAGAGGAACCACCTTCACTAGAGGTGAAGTCAAGGACACCTCTAATACCTGCTCCTGGATAATCCTTTGCCCATTCGCAAAGTTGTTCAGAGGACATATGCCCTCTCTATCCTACCCGTGAGCTTCCCAGGCCCCACATAACTGCATCCGAGTGGCACATTGTTGCACTATGGAAAATCCCTGAGGCACAATCCATCAAGTCTATGCTTTGCTTTGTTTTTCTAGAAACCTTATTTTTCTGTTAGGACTTAAAAATCTTTGTTTTGCTGGTCTTCCTCTCTCCTTGTTCCTTAATCCATTTTAGGGAGTTGGAATTGGAAATGCTCCTGCCATCAGGCTTTCAGTGTTGTCACTTCTCACATTAGGGGCCAAGGAGAATGACCATCTTCTTTCTAGACTTTCCCTCTTAAGGTAAGAGGGTAATCTGTGCTTCATTCTCCTAAGGTGTGATTGGACTCAGAGAAAATCTAGGGCATGGTAATGTGGGGTGTTTTTTTGTTTTCTAAACAAAGTTTCATGGTTACACATTTACTTGAGAATCCAACAACGTGAAGTTTTTGTTTTGTGCTGTCAAAGTGTTGTTACCCCCAAACAGTCACCTGATCAAGCTACCCTGTGGGAGGTGAAACCATGGAAACTTCCACCATTATTTCATTATGTGTCTTGTACTCTTATGCTATTACTGGTGTTTGGGGGCTTCTCTACTTAAAAGAGGTCATGTTTATCAGTGCAGGAACCAAGATTTATTCTAGGAAATGCCCAATTGCATTATTCTAGACCCATAATGGCTTCGCATGATGAATAGGTTCTCTGGGTTTACTTCATTCTGAGCAGGTCCTAGTGTTAGGCAGCTGGTCTCAGCTGGACTATCAGATCACCAGAAGGGATGGCAACAGACGGTGGTTCAAGAGATCAGGGTTGACATGCATTATGCATGGCCCAAGTTCAAGCAGAGGCAAAGGAGGGGCACATAAAGGTTGTTATGTGCTGAATTGTATGCCCCTAGAATTCCTATGTTTAAGTCCCAATTCGCAGTAATTTTGAATGTAACTGTATTTGACCTTTTTCAAGAGGCAATTGAGTTAAACTGAAGTCATTAGAGCGAGCTCAAATCCAATATGGACTGGTATCTTTGTAAGAGATTAGCACAAAGAAAAACAGCAGGCATGTACAAGCACACAGAGAAAACTGTGTGAAGGGCCACGGAGAAGGTAGCCATCTTTAAGCCAAGAAGAGAGGTCTCAGGAGAGATCAAACCTGTCAACACCCTGATCTTGGACTCTCAACTCCCAGAACTGTGAGAAGTTTCTGTTGGCTAAGCCACTCAGTCTGTGGTGTCTTAGTATGGCAACCATAGCAGACTGATAGAATGTCAAGGCAAGGCAAAAAAGTGAGCCAGCCAAGAGGGTGGTTCTTGGTGGAAACAGAACAGGAATCTCATCATTAGAGGATACCCAATGCAGCTCAGAAGACACACCTGATATCAGGCCCATGGTCAATTTCCTCTGACCATTTCCTCCAACTCCTCAGCTCCCGGAGCTGGCTCTTCTAAGACCCAGAGGCCGGGACCAGCAAAAATGACCAAGCCTAACATAGGCTTTGCCCATCTCATGTAGGACAAAATGGATCCAGTCTTTTCCTTATGAGCAGGAGGAGGGAACTTGTCTGATCAAGAATCAAGTGCTTAGGGAAGCACAGAGGGCAGATGAACAAACCAGGGTTTCCTCCACATTAGGAGAGGACCCCACCCATCACAATGTGGACGCATTGGTGCCACAGCTTCCACAGATGGCACCTGTGGTAGGCAGAGAAACACACTCCTCCAAAAGATATGCACAAACCAATCCCCCTAACTCAGAAAGCTCACATGGGGACTTCACAGGTGTAATTAAGGGGATGAACCTGGAAACAGTCATTCTCCTGGATTACTTGGGTAGACCCAAAGGAATCATGAAGGTCCTTATCAGACAAACAAGAGGGACACAGAAGGAAAAGGAAACCTGGTTATTCTATCACAGCTTGGAGCAATGCACCCTGAAGGTGGAGGCACGGCTCACAAGCAGGGGAATTCTGGGAGCTTCTAGAAGCTGGGAAAGCCAAGAAAGAGCTTCTCCAGGGTCTCCAGAAGAAATGAGCCCTGTCTGTACCTTACTTTAGCCAGGTCAGGCTGATTTTGGAATTCTGACTTCCGTAACTAATAAATTTGTGTTCTTTTAAGCAACCAAGTTTGTGGTAATTTTGTCACAACAGCCATATGTGACTAATACACTGTCTTTAGCACCCCTCTCTACATCCCTCCCCCCACCCTTTTCCCTTGTCTATTTCCCTTTCCTTCCTGACCCTCCCCAATGCCTCACAACCCTGCGTCAGCAGGGCTGCCCTGGGTGGGGGGGCTGGGGGGGGGCGGAGTGCCCCGTGGTGCTGGGAGCCTTTGAGTTCTTATGCTGGTCACAACTCTGTAGGCTACTCCTGGCCCAAGAGTCCAAGTTTCAAGCAACAGCTACACTTTCCCACTCCACCTGTCCTGCCAGCCTGGACAACTTCAAAGCACACAGTGGGGGAAAAAAAAAAAAAGGGGCTTAAGCCTGAACTTATATTACTCTTAAATATGTATCAGGAAAATCCCAACTCTTTGCAATGGGCTTTACATGCTATGGGCTCCAATCTCATGCCTGTGTCAAGTACAATCATTTTCATTTCCCAGATGAAAAGGGCACATCAGAAAGACACAACAAAGACCATGTCCAAGGTCACAGAAATTAAGGCTCATCTAACTCCCAAGAGTCACAAAGACAAATGCTCGTGAGGGCAGCCTTCTCTTCAGAGAGTTCTCTTAGATTTACACTTCATCTACTCGAAGAAGCTGGGCAGGAATCTCAGCATGGCCACGGTAATTTTACAGGATTTGCTTTATGTGGCTCTGATGTGCACAGCAGTTTGGTCTAATGAGATCTGGAGTCAGAGAGCCCTCACTGAATACCAGCTCTAGCTCTGTGATCTTGAGGAGTACAGCAGCATGGCTATTAAAATTATAGGCAACTTTCAACTCAGCACACCCATCCCTCGGAATATAGTCCTTAGAAATTAAATTAAAGGACCAATCACATAAAACTACCATTACCAGGATGATTATTACTACATATTTGTTTATAGTGAAATGAAAAAGGGAGAAAATTGGATGCCTATCACAGGGGATTGGCTGAATAAATGGAAAATATCCACACCATGGAGTATCATGGGGCAATTCGAACAATGAGCTACGTCTACAGGAGGTAACTTAGGAAGAACTCTACAAGGTATCATGTAGGGAGAATGAGAAACCACTGGTAAGCATATATGGCAAACTTTTTTTTTTTTAAGTCAGCTACAAAACCCCAATGCTTAAGAATATATAAGCAAGGGAATGAAGATATTTAAGGATACCAGGAAAATTTCAATATACATTCTTAATTTTATAAATTACAACTGCAGTAAAATAGCATTAGATAAATAACTCTCTAACAAGATAAAATCTTCTTATCATAATCCCAAAGCTAGCATTATCCTTAATGGGAAGCACTAGAAACATTACCATTAAAGTCAGAAATGGTAGTTGATGCTGTGCTAGAAGTAATGGCCAACACAACTAGGTAACAGAAAATTATTATCCTAATTCTAGAAATTGGAAAGGAGCAGGAAAAATTATTTGCAGATGGTATACTTGGCAAATGAAAACTACAACTGAAAAGCTACCATAACCAGTAAGAAATTCATCAACACTTGAGAAGTATAAAATAAATACATTATCTTTCACATATACTATATATATTATATATATGCACATATACACAACCACATAGATAAGGCTTTATGAGTATCGCAACCAAATCAGGAATTAAAATAATACTGTACAGGGGCCACAAGAAGAGAAACTTCGCAATACACCTCAAGATTAAAATTTTTGAAAGACAGAGAGAATGAGTGAGCAGGGGAGGGGCCGAGAGAGAGAGAGCAAGAGTGAATCCCAAGCAGGCTCCACACTGTCAATGCAGAGCCCATCATGGGGCTCAAACCCATGAACCAGCAAATCATGACCTGGGCCAAAACTGAGAGTCAGACGCTTCATCAACTCAACCACCCCACACCCCTTAAAAAAAAGAAAAAGGCTTTTTTAAATGGGTGGCTCAGTCAGTTAAGCGTCCAACTTCAGCTCGGGTCACGATCTCATCGTTTTTGAGTTTGAGACCTGCATGGGGCTCTGAGCTCATAGCTCAGAGTCTGGAGCCTGCTTCAGATTCTGTGTCTCCCTTTCTCTCTCTGCTGCTCCCCTACTCAGGCTCTGCCTCCCTTTCTCTCAAAAATAAAAATCAACCTTAAAAAAATAAAAAATAAAAATGACAACGCGCACCATGACCTAGAGGCAACTTTTCCGAAACCTAAATTTGTAGGTTTAATATACCGCAATACTTACACGTTTAGTTTAAGAAAAGCACCACAACTAATCTGATTCCAAACCTTATATGGAAAGAGGAGTTGGAATAACCAGGAAAACTCTGAAAACCAACAATATGGGGGGAAGTGGGAGGGGTGTGGAATTAGTCACACTAGATGTTCCAACATGTTTAAAACCTTTAGTTATTACAAGAGAATAGTGATGTACCAAGAGACTGAATAGAACAGAATACAAAGTCAAAAAAAGGCACATACAGACCCATCTGTAGCAACTTGAGTGTAGGATCAAGAAGGAATCTCACATCAGTCATGAGATGATTCAATAAAACATACTAGAATTGGAGAACTACCTAGAAATACATAAAACTAGATGCATGCTTCAATCCCCCCTCTGTGGGATTGTTTCCAAATGGACACAAGACTTCTATGCCAACAGCGAAGTCAAAATCCAGACCCAAATATGGGAGATTTACTTTTTAACATTGGAGCAGTCATGATCTAATGAGAACTCCCACTTAGAAGAGACAAAAAACTGGTCAACTTGCCTCTTTAAAAAAAATAATTTCTCCATGGGAAAAACCTACTTAAGGTCAAAAGACAAGAGAGAAACTAGGAAAAAGTACTTATAACTCCCATCACTAAAGGCTAACTCCCTAATACATAAAAGGGAACCTAACAGAAAAAAAATCGACCAAGGGTATGCACAGATATTGCCCTAAAAAGAAAACTGAATTATCTTTCAAACATGAAAAGATATTCAACTTCATCTTAGGATAAAGAATTTCAAAATACCTGGGACATCTGGGTGGTTTAGTCGGTTGAACATCCGACTTCGGCTGTGGTCATGATCTCACCATTCCTGAGTTCAAGCCCCACATTGGGCCTGGTGCCGTCAGCTTCAGATCCCCTGTCCCCCTTGCTTTCTGCCCCTCCCCTACTTGCACACGCTCAAAAATAAAGTAAAAAAGAGATAATTCAAACTACCTGGACTTGCCAATTTTCATCTATCAGATTGGCCAAAAAAAAAAAAAAAAAAACAGCTGAAAATTTGATAAGAACTGTTGGCAAAGCTACAGGAAAACAGACACGTTCAGTGCTGCTTGCAAGAGGGCAAGCTGGCCAAGTCCATGGAGGACAGTCGGGCAGAATCTACCAAAACTACAAGTGCCTGTCTTTACCTCTGATCCAGCAATCCACCCCAGACACAGTAGCACTTGGAGGTAACACACTGGGACAGGGGAGGGTCTGCGTATTTCAACACGGTCTGCAAGAGAAAAAAAAAAAAAAAAAAAAAAAAAAAAAAAAAAAAATGGAAAACAAAATGCCAAATCAAGAACTGGTTAATTACGGAATTCACTTTTAGAAAGGAAATGGCAACAACGCAGCCCTTTAAAACGAAGTCTCATGCTAGGGTTTGTGAAGGTCTACAAAATATAGTCAGGTTGGGGTCAGGCTGAGGCAAGGCCTAAGATAGTGTGCACAAGCAGCCTTGAGTGTAAAAATAGAAACATATCCATATATGCATAAAAATGCTCCAGAAGAAAGCCTAGATTAATAACAGGGCTGCTCTAAAAAAAAATTGTTTTTCTAGGTGAATCTACTACCTATTCAGAGAGATTTCAGAATTTTTCCATGTTGACTTTTTTTTGTCCAAAGCATACATTATTTATAAAATAAAAAGGCATTTTTATTTTGAGAAAAAAAAAAAAAACCTTTGACACGGGAGAAGTGCCTCTCAGTTCTGGTTCCACCTCCAAGTAGCTGGGTGACTTTGGCCCAGGTAGGGAACCCTTGACACGTGACCTCTGAAATGCACCTAACACCTCCCCCTGGGTTGTTTTGACAATTTGCCACGGTGAGGACCTTCAAGGGTTGGCCCCAGAGTAAACCCTCAATAAATAACACTTTTTATTCCCTCGCAGGGTTGCTCTGGAAAGAGGGACAGAAAATAAATGGCTAAAGCCACTGGGGCAGAACAGGTGCCCCATGAATATTCATGCCTTCCCCTCGGCTTCCACCTCCCGTATGGCTCACCTCACCATAGGCCTCATTGCAGTCAAGTATTTCCCACATCTCAACAGAGTTCCAGAATCATCTTTTTTTTGACAGTGTGCCATCATAAAGACAAGGAAACCAAAGGCTGGAAATAATGATAAATTACTTGCTTCAGACACCGTTCACCCTTCTTAGAGACAACTTGCCTAATAATTGTCAACTGCCAGACCGGGTCCCTGAGCGGCTTGGCTAGCAGTGGAATTATAAATGCAGCTGAGGAATCCTGGTGATCAAATCCCGATGTAAGTGACCAGTTACATCCAGAAATTTTGGATTTCCAACCTGCTAAAATTTAGAAGATCTGCAAACTTAAGTAACCCACGCTTTTCAGCCTCCTTTCCCCTCCCCTGCCACAACACCACCTCAAAGTTACCATTTGAGTCGAACGATCTTCGATTCAGCCTAAGGACAGATCATACCTCAGAGTAGGAGACTGGTCACTAATTTAATGTTCATTAAGTACCTGCTAAGTGCAGAACAGGAGGTTGGTCTCTGCCTGTGGTACGAAGAAAGTGAATACAAGTTATGGGGTTCCTTTGAAAACAGAGCTAATACTTTAGAGCAGGACAACCAAGGTCATTCATTCTAGCTGTGTTGATTTAAGATTTTTTTTTTCCTGCGAGCAGGGATTATACCAACGATTTATTTAAAAGAGACAGGAAAGGCTAACCTACTTGGGAGCCCTAGCTTCCAAATTCTTGCCAGTTACAAGTAACTCATGTTGACTTTTTCATCTTTCTTTTGTGTGTATGAGAACAATGGCCTGTGATTTTTTTTTGTCACCTAAGACCAGATGACTGTGACTGCATCTCCCGTCCCTGCAGATGGGGCCGAGAGGCGGCAGGGTCAGAGCCCAGCCAAGTCTGCTTTGTGCTGCTACAGCAACAGGACCTCGGGGTTGAGCGTCAGGGTCAGTTGGATGCCATGGTCAGGTTTCAGGGCATAGAAAGGGACGGCGTGGGCCAGGTCCGGGGTTCCAGGGAAGTGCTAGTTCTCATCCTCTGGGGTCATGGTGGCACTGCACCAGAGGACTTCCCCGTGTGCCCGGAGAGCAGGACAGCCCAGGCTTCCAGGGGGGTGCTTCTAAGCACTGAGCCCAATGTTCTGGCCAACCTCTTTTTGTGGCATCTTCAGCAGGCTGAGCATCACAGAACCCATTGGTCACACATAGGCCGTCCATGGGCACATCACCCATGGACAAGCCCAGGAGGTAGCTCTTTGCATCTGGGGCTTTCTGGGACAGTAGGAGAAGAGGTTCCTGAAATAGCAGGATGGCCACATGCTGGCCATGGCAACTCCCGTGTCCCGCAAATAATCCTCCACCTGCCCTTGGCCGACACAGAGGCCTGCTTACAGTCCCCCAGCCTTCAGCGTCTTGATGTTCTCCAGCAGGGGCTTAGCCAGGTTGCCCAGCAGCTTTCCCTGCGGGACCTCCAGCTCCTGGCTGCAGTTTCCCCAGTCGTCCATCAGGACGAAGGCTTGTGGGCCCCAGTCAGGGCCAGTTCCAAGCTGGCCTCATCCTCCTGGTCTCCCTGCACCACTTCCGCACCGTGCACCTTCCGCTCCTCCGCTGCTCGATGCCCAAGGGCCCACATCCTCACTTCCAACTCGCATATTCTGGCACCTCTGGGCCACAGAGCCTCCCTGAGCACCTGTGCCTGCAAATGCCACCACCAGTTTCCTGCCTGCCTGGAGAGCGGAAGGGGGAGGGGTGGTTCCCCGAGGCCTGGGGGCTGTGGGACCCACGGGGTCGGCGACGGGGGCCTGGGCGACCCCACATGCACGCTGTGTGGGCCAGATGGCCAGCCAGCCAGGAGACCAGGGCTCTGTGACTCTCGGCCTCGGCGCCCCATCCCCCGCACAACCCCTCCGAGAACTTGGCCCCCACCCCCTAGCCAGTCTCCGGGCTGGAGCTGACTGCCCCCCACCACCCCCAGAGGGGGGGGGACGGATTTTTAAATCATTCCCATTTGTTTAATAAGGGAGCTCTTCTGAGAGTGTTTACCGTGGAATACTTTATAGGCAGAGTTTAATTAACATTTGAAGCCATAAATCTCTTTCAAATAACATACTCTGATTCAAATCTTATTTGGCAGCTGCAGCGAGAGAGCAGTCAGGAGTGAGGACCGGTGGCAGGCACGGTCACTCACTCCCACACCCCTTTAACCCCGGCATCCGGTCCCGCTTTACGGATGGTGCCAGGGAGGCTCAGGCACAGGGGACCAGGCCAAGTCTCCCCGAGCGGTACGCAACCGCAACCCCCATCTACTTGTTGCAGGGCACTGGCCCTTTGTCGCCCCTCCCCCCTAGTTCCCCCTTGCATTTCACAGCAGCCATTAGTGAGAACAAAGGCCAAGGCTAACCATGCCCGTGGCACAGAGAGCATTGGAGACTGGCCCCAGAGCAACCCAGCTCCTTGGCATGCCCAGCCGCGTGCAGGGAACGGACAACAGACCCAGGCTGTGATTTCAGATTTCACACCCTTAGGAAGTGTGACAACTGAGGGGACGCAGTCTGCTTTCCAGGCCTTTGAGAAGGACCACTCAGCAAAAGGTTATTTCCCGAGCCTGGAACCACCAGCATTGACACAATTTCACCGCATTTCATACCCCAGATTCAGGGTCCTCCATCGGCCACCTCCTCTCTGGGCCCACCCATGGTGTGTGCTTCTGAGGCTACTTTTCTGCGACCTCCTGTCCCCCCAGGAGTTCCTTACTTCTTTGGTCAAGGTTGTAGCCATCGGATTTTTGTTGCAGACTTCGGTTTCATAGCCTGACTGACTTTTCACTTAGATACTAAACATTTTAGAAATCCCAGGACAACTTGGGAGAATTTCCAGGTTGAACTTAACACAAGACGGTTTCATAGGAAGTCCTTCTAAGATCATTGACTATGAGGGGTTATTAACAATCCACTTAGTACGAGCCATGTAATCCTATTCTTTTCTGACCATAGACAAGCGCACGCCCCATCTTCCTCTGAGGGCCTGTTCTCTAGAACCAGGGACTGTTCTCTAGAACCTGTTTTCTAGAACCACAAACTGTTCTGAAATGAATGGTTTTAGCTCACATTCCTTAGAAAGTAGAGTCAGAGCCAAAGATCTTGTGCCGATACTTTTTGGAGCCCGGCGACAATAAAGGAAAACGGAGCGGAGGTACAGAAGAAGCAATGAAATGGGGTAATGGGATAGGTCATCACTGGACACCATTTGCCATGTGGCCAATCACTCGGCAGGGTACCCACTCAGCCACGTGGGACAACTCCATATAGGTGATCCTATGGAAAAGTCCATTGTAGAGACGGAAAGAGAATTAATCTGCTATCCCCTTCCCCTCACACATCAGTATAAAAAAAAAAAAAAAAAAACAACGCCCCACAGGTTGACGTGGGGGGTCTTTGTCTTTTCATCAGGTACTTGGAAAACTGTCAGGTGGTTCAGGGCCTCAAAGTGCCAACAGGAGTCAGAGTCTCGGTAGGCTTTACTGTTGGAGGACAGCCAACGGGGCTCACAGGGAGTCAATTGACCAGAAGAGTAGCTTAGGCAGAACCACGTAGCGTATGGATTAGTAGATTGATGAGGTCCCAAGAGTTAGAAGAGGTGCCAAAACTAGGTCTCATGAAGAATCCGAAGCCGGACGCTTTCATTTGTTCACCTATTACACTCCTAGACAGTGTATAGGATCTTGGGATTACAATTGGAGTCTTACTGCCATCAAGAAACTTTGTCTACTGAAGATACCAAAATAAACCCTTTGCACAGTATTCAGGACTATACCATGGGTTAAAAAAAAAAAAAAAAAAGCTCTTAAGAGGAAGAACTCCAAACACGTAAGAGAATTTGGCAAAAGGTGTTCCCAAAGAAAACCATCATTAACTGCGTCCTGTCTTGTTAAAAAAAAAAAAAAAAAAAAAAATCAAAGTTTCTAATTATAAAGGAAACTCCAGAGCTCATCTGGTGAGCCTGACTTCAATCAACCAAGCTTTTCTTTCCCTGAGACCCAAGTGAGGTTGAGTCCCACCCAATCCCCACCCACCCCAGTCTCCACCACATTCTCTGGTGTTACTAACCACTTCCACTTTCCAGATCAAAGACATCACAGGTCTCAGAACTTTTGTCAATAAAATTCCCCACCCCGAATGCCCTTCTGTGTCAGGCAGGATAGACTAATGCTGTGGTACCCACTACCGAAAAATTCATGGCTTTCAAAAATGATTTATTTCTGTTCATTGTAGTCGTTCAAGAAGCCTGACAGATGGAAGTTTCATCTTAACGTATGTTTCCCCAGTTTCTTCAGCAGTAGAGGGAAAATGATAAATCACATACTGGCATTTAAAGCTTCTACCCAGAAGTGACACTCCTTCCTTTCACATTTCCTTGGCTCAAGCACAGAGTACGGCCACACTTAAATTCAAGAGTCAGGGGTATCCTATTCTATCCTGTGCCCAAGAGAGAAGAATCAGGAATTCAACGAGTAGTCAATCGGGACGTGAATGAGGCGTCTTAATGAATCATCTTTTCCCAACTTCACCCATCAAATTCCTCCTCAAAATCCTAGATGCAGGTCAGGTATTCTCCATTCAGAGAGGCCTCCCATTCACCCCAACCTCCAGGCTAGTGAAGGAGACCTCAGAGGCACCCCAGACACTTACCTCAACTTTGGCACCACCAACACTGCATAGACACGATCCCCTGCTTGCCTGTCTCCCACATAGCGCTGAGTGTTCCCCTGTGACAGCAACCCTTTCTCCTTTGCCCCGTGTGCTCGGCACCCAGCCTAGCACCTGCTGGATAATAGACACTCCACACGTGTTTGTTGAACTGAACAAAATTGACACGACAGGACAGAAAATAAAGCTTCCTTCTTATAAGGATCCACCGTGCCAGAGTAAGTGAAGTATTACACAGTGTTATAAGCATTTTTCAATGCCAGTCTCTTCTCTCCCACTGTTTGTCAAATTAAAGTGACACATTCAGGTGATAAAAAGAACTCCCCTTGGGCAGAACCTAAATATAAACATTCTAGGAAACTTTCGTCCTCCTCTGTTTTGCTAGTCGAGTAAACCTTGCAGAAATCCTCGAGTTTTGTGGGGGTTTTTTTCCTCTCCCTAAGCAGAGTTCAGCAAGGAGGTAGGGCCTGGATCGGCACAATAGCTCATTTCCCCAGTTCTTGACGAAAATGTAAATCAGGTCATAAGCAAAAGTCATTTGGAAATCTGATTTCTCTGTGGGCTCGACTACTCTTCTCTGCCAAGTGGGAGAATCCCACGAGCGCCGGGCCTGCCTTGTCTGTGCTGTTAAGAGAGAAGGAGAAAACGTACTTACAGACTTGCACAAGCTTGGGTCAGAAACACTCAGGCCAAGTGCACTGCGGGGCTGAGCAGAGCCAAGGACAGCTTCGCAGGGGCGTCCGGCGAGTGGTCAAGAAGCACGGGCGTCTTGCTGCACGGACCACGAGCTCTTCGCAAGCAGACTGAGGGGCGGCTCCGGGGCCCTTTTATGCAAGATGTGGTCCACGGACCAGCAGCATTGGTATCACCTGGGGCCTGAGTAGAACTTCGGAATCGCAGCTCCCCACCCTACACCTGCTGAATCAGAACCCACGTTTTCGCCAAGATTCCCAGGTGACTCTCCCGTACCTTAAACTCTGAGGAGCACCGAGCGGGGCTCTGAACACACCTCCCAAAGGAGTCCAGAAAGCATTAGGACAGCAGTGCCCATCGCTGTCCCCACCTGTCACTTGGAGAGAGAGAAACACTCCTTGATACTCGTTGTTGAGGAGATCAAAGAGGGGATCGAAGGTGGAGAGTGATCCCGGTGTCTCCGAGGAGCTCGGGGCCAGGCCGTCTGTGGACAGCTCTCTCTACAGTCATGGGTGGCGGTCGGCCAGGTTGCAAAGATGGACAGCCAACTCGCCGTGGGGCGACCCAAGAGAGCCAGAGATACCGCAAACCATTTCCCGAGGCCCCACAGGCTTCCTGGCCCTGACACTGCAAGCTGCAGCTGGCGTCTCATTCGCAGCCTTCCCGGTAGGGAAGGGGAGGGCCGGGTAGGGGGCCATGGAATTTGCTAGCTGCTGACAACCTCAAGCCATTATTCTCCCCTCACAAAGGCCGGGACTCTTGTGTCCTTGTTTATCCTCTCACCTGACCGCTCTTTGTCTGAGTTTTACACTCTCTCCTTCCTGCCTGCCCTCCCTCTCCACAACCCTTCACAGCTCTTTGGTTTCCCGGTAACGTGACTTGTTCCGTGATAGGATCTCGTCTAGTCCATCGTTTTGCCCTTTCTTGGTCGGCTATTTTCATCAATGCCATTCCATCCACCCTGAGATGAAGGCATTTCTCTAATGGCTCCTGTTCTCGTCACCTTATTGTACGGCATTATCACGGCAAAGAGTCTGTAGTGTGGTCTTCTGCACAATGACCGATACTGACCCACTGCACATAGTGGCTTGAGAGAAACTTGCATGCTAGGCCAGGCATGCATACAAATCTGGCTTCTTGGATTACCTCTGTTCTCCCCTGTCTCCTCAATCCCCCCATCGTCCGTGGCAACGGGCCGGCAGCCTGCAATGTGTTCAAATCTCCTCCATCTCCAAACAGAACTTTTCTTAAGACTCTTCTCCCTGAAGCGCACCTGACCCACCTCCATTCTTCCTCGTCACAGGTGCCCTGAACTGTCTTCTCTGCCTCCATTTCTCATTCTTATGAGCTAGCAGCTAATGGAAATTGCTACAACTTAAGTTGTGCCTGCATTCCCCGGCTGGGAATCTAGCGATGCCGGATAGAACTGGCAGATAGAACTCCAGATGAACTCCAGATAGAAATCGAGAACAGACCTTGCCCCTTGCCCTTGGTGACAGAGACCTGCCTTATTTCAAGTCATTTCTTACCTGCTGAAAGTGTATACCCAACCGCATGGCGCCTCCTGGTGATTTTGGACCACAGTCATGATTTTCCTTGCTCCCAACCTGTGACCCTATCAATTTCCTATGTAGATGTCTTTTCCCTGTTAGCATCTGATGAGGTCTGCCCGCCTCTTAAGACCCAGCTCGGATCATCTTCCTTGGTGGGACCTGAAGCCTTGCCTCACCTTCTCGTTCTAATGTCTTAGCCACACCTCCATCTCATTCATTGCCGTGTATTTACATTTCTGCAGTGTGAGCTTCTTGGATACTTGGGTGTTTATTCTATTTTCTTTATCTCCGAGGCTCTAATAGAATGCCTGACATGGGCACAAATGGTCATCAAATTACATTTCAAATGGACTCCAATTTCTTTTCCGTTTATTGCATACTGTGGTTTCAGATTCATAAGATGTCAAGAATTCTATCCGGAGAGTCATGTCCAGAGACGCGGCCGCCAGAAAGCATGCCATGGCTATGAGGGGGGGTGGGGGGGTGGGGTGGGGCGTGCAATCCTGGATGGGCTGCAGCCTCCTGTGAGAAAGCGGGTCATGGAGAAGCGCCAGACCTCTTAGCCATGACTTTCCTGTCCCCATCTGCTTTGGATTTGATCTGCTGAAAAAGCAACTTCCCTCAGCTCCTCAGCTGGTAGAGATTCCCCTGGACGATCGGACCATTTGGAAAGTGGAAATGCTGGACCCGTCCTCATTTCAAATACCTGCTGAAAATCAGGCCAGGCTGGAGTGGGCAGTGGTCGGGGTTCAGCACTTGAGGAATTCCTAGAGAACCATGGATGATTCTCGCTTGAAACTTCATGTTTGCTTTATGGAGCAGAGAATAGAGGCAGGCTGTGGGCAGCCCCTCACAAAACTGCTTTGGTCTCCTTGCTCTGTATTGCTGATGCAGCTGGCCTAACTTCATGTGTATAGTTCCCTAACTGCACTGAGTCTAACTGTCCAGAGCCATGCTGGAAACAGAGCTGAGCATCCGAAGGGCTCAGATCTGACGTTAAGTCTGCTGGGGTGGCCACTTCTCAGCCGACACAGGGCCTCCAGGTGGGCCACGAGGAGAATCATCCAGAGTGTTTTACTTGAAAAGGAGCTTCGGTACCCACCGCAGCTGCCCCAAGGCCAGGGCGGGCCACAATGAGCCCTTGGCATGTGCGTGAGTCCAAAGTGGGTATGTGGGAGTTTTCAAACTTTGTGATGCTCTGATCAACTCTGTCTTGTGGCTAGACCTCACGGGAGCTTTCCTGCTTCCAAAAGAAGATATGTTTTCTTCCGACATCTCATGCTGAAACTACATCATCATGACATGACCGTGAAATGAACAAAACTTTTGCTAAAAATGACTTGGTGTTTGTGTGTGAGCAAGCACGGTGCGATCATAGTGCCATCTATGTAAATAACTGGAGTGTTGTTGTTGTTGTTGTTGTTTTAAGTATCGAAATACTTGTATTTTTTCCCAGAGCAATAGACGCACGCCTATTTAATTCTGAAATCTTATTTTGTTACAACGTGAGATATACCGAGAGTTATTCGCTGCATTAAAATTTCAAATCCAACAAAACGGCACGCGCTTAGAAAGCGTTCATCTATGCCTCTGCAATCCTCAGGAGGAGAATGAAAATAACAATCAAGGAAGCAGGCTTCCATTGCAAAGAGTACCTCTTACTCTAGTTCAAAGATTTTCTGAAAAAGTGGAAAATGAACATGACAAAATTGAAACTGATGCAAGTAAGCCTGCATAAGATATTCCACACACACATGACGAAGCCAGAAGAGTCAAAGGCATGCTGGTGATGATGTCTTTGAAACAAAGCTATAGCTTGCTGTCGATAAAAAGATTGTGCTTTGTGCAGAAGAAAAAGCTTTTCAGAAACGCCTTCTCAGAATTGTCAGCGAGAGATGACATTACGTGAAAATGTGAAGCCAGAGGAAAATATTTGGAGTCAGTTTTTAACTAACGTCACCACTATCCCTGCTGCAAAGAATCAGAGTATCAATAGCTAGAAAATTTGTACCAAAGTATTGTCATCATGACAGTGATTATATACATATATCTCATATATTAAAAAAATAATATATTTAATTTATTTAAATTCAAGTTAGTGAACATACAGTGTAGTGACACTGTATATTTTCAATGTACACTTAATGTAGACGTTTTAGTAATATTTAATATATTTAAATCAATATTTAATTCAATGTAGACTCAATGTAGACTTTTTAGTAATATTTAATTTGCAACTTTTCATGGTTGACAAAATTTTTCCTTTTATACAGCATTTTTGAATATTACTCCATTTTATTAATTATATTGCTAGTAAGTGATTTTGAAATATCAATGTATTTTTAATATGCATACTTTAAAATTTTTACATTTTTACTTGTTTTGGAGTGCATTTAATTTTTTTTTTTATTTTTAGGTTTATTTATTTATTTTGAGAGCGACAGAGACAGCACAAGTCAGGGAGGGGCAGAGAGAGAGGGAAAGGGAGAATCCCAAGCAGGCTCTGCAATGCCAGCACAGAGCCCAACGTGGGGCACGAACCCACAAACCGTGAGTTCATGACCTGAGCTGAAACCAAGAGTCAAACCCTTAACCAACGGAGCCACCGAGGTGCCCCTAATTTTTTAAACAGTTACATATTGAATATTTGGTTTTACTTTTCATTTCATGAACTCTGAAAACATTAAAAACCATAAAATGCCAGGATCAATACTAATATTTCAATGTTATGCAAAGTAATACCGAATTACTGAGACTGGCATTTTACTTTGGTATTGTAATCACCGAATAACAAGACAATAAACAAACCCCTAATCACACAGACACACACACTTTAGAGGGACCGTTCAGGACTTAGGGTTTCTGTATCTTTTTCCCTTATGGGTCAGTTTTAACCACTTGATTAAACTGAATGCTGAAAGAAGCTCGTACAGTTTATCAAAATTAGGGCTATTGCTCCAATCTGGGGAAAACCGTAAGCTAGATTCTCTTGTGTCACGATGACATAGAAATTCTCAGATATTAGGAGAGAAAAGCTGGCAGAAAAGAGTCGCACTGTGTGTTTTGGCTCTTGAAAAATGTGGAGCAGGGGCGCCTGGGTGGCGCAGTCGGTTAAGCGGCCGACTTCAGCCAGGTCACGATCTCGCGGTCCGCGAGTTCGAGCCCCGCGTCAGGCTCTGGGCTGATGGCTCGGAGCCTGGAGCCTGTTTCCGATTCTGTGTCTCCCTCTCTCTCTGCCCCGCCCCCATTCATGCTCTGTCTCTCTCTGTCCCAAAAAATAAATAAACGTTGAAAAAAATTAAAAAAAAAAAAAGAAAAATGTGGAGCAAGCTACACTCAAATGTGATGGCTTTCCTCTGGACCTCTGGGCCTGGCCGCCTTCCCTGCCTCAGTGCCTGGGAGCCGATCAGCTCTCTCTGTGGCTCCGGGATGCTGACCTCTGAGAGGGTTTCCCTTCCCACAGCCTTCTGCTCTGCAGGAGGACCCCGGCCCCATTCCAAGAGGGGCATGTGTTCTGATTCCTTCTTGTGCTCTCCTGGGGGCGGTCCCCCGGGGGCCTGTGAATATCAGTGAGAACCCTCTCAATGCATTAAATTTCTCTCTATTCTTCAACAGCAACATTAAAGGCACAAAGTATAGTTTCTCAACAAAGAGGGAGACTTTTTATAGGGCATTTGCTGATATTACGAGTTTTCTCCTCTGGTGTCAAGAGTCTCAGCCTGTCCTGGGGAGAGGGAACTCGTTCAAAGGTCGGCAAGTGAGGGCCGCCTGGGCGGCCCTGTCGGTTAAGCTTCTGACTTTTGGTTTTAACTCAGGTCACGACCTCATGGTTGGTGAGTTCAAGCCCCACACCGTGCTCTGTGCTGGCAGCTGGGATCCTGCCTGAGATTCTCTCTCTCTCCCTCTCTCTCTCTGCCCTTCCCCCACTCGCAAGCACATTCTCTCTCTCTCTCTCTCTCTCTCTCTCTCTCTCTCTCTCTCAATAAATAAATAAATAAATAAATAACCTAAGTTTTTTTTTTTTTTAAAGTCAACAAGTGATTCGGCCAGGTTCAAGCCCCAGTCTAGCTGCTGGGGGAGGCTCATGTTCTGCCCACTCCATCAGTGGTTCCTGGACGGCAGCATGTATCCAAACACCCTGGAGGGCTGAGCCCCAGCCCCAGAGGTGGGGGGCGGGGGGCACATTTGTGTTTCTAATAAGATCCCAGGTGAGGCTGGGGCTGGTGGTCCTCAGACCACACTTGGAAGCCCTCTGCCCCACAGCCAGGGGTCCCCCAACTCGAGGGGGAGCTTGTTAGGAGAGCCCCAAGCCCCAGCCACTCCCAGGTGATTCTGAAGTAGGCGACCCACAGGTGACATTTGGAGGAAATTACACCTCGCTCGAGGTAGCCACCAGGAAATACACAGTAATTCCAAGCAGCATGGCCGAAATACAGGTCTAATTACAAGTTTAAAAATAATTAGAAGTGAAGGGCACAGAATAAATAATGTTGAAGGAGCCGTGGTAGGAACCAAAGGCAACGTTATTGCCAAGGAAGCGTCCGAGCCAGAGCTAGCTACATAATGTGCGCGGTCCAATGCAACAATGAAAACCTGGGGTCCCTTGCGCCAAAATTAGGAAAAGTGTGACATCAGTGGTACTAAAATAGAAAACTTTTTTCCTTTCTTTCTCAGTCTCTCAACTTGTCACGGAGTTTTCGATTTGCTATTTAATGACATTCTAAGGAAAGTTTAAAAATTATATTGTTGGCATGAATTCTACTGTTCGTCTTTGTATTGTGCAATGGCAGGGTTTTTTTTTTTTTAATTTTTTAATGTTTACGTATTATTTTTTGAGAAAGACAGAGCGTGAGTGGGGGAGGGGCAGACAGAGAAGGAGACCCAGAATCGGAAGCAGGCTCCAGGCTCTGAGCTGTCAGCACAGGGCCTGACATGGGCCCGAACTTCTTAACTGTGAGATCATGACCTCAGCCGAAGTCGGATGGATGCTTAACCGACTGAGCCACCCAGGCGCCTCGGCCATGGCCAGTTTTAAATACAACTTTAAGAGTATCTAATTAACATACAGAATCACCAACATTACACCATTCATATTTTGGAGGTTGTACATGTGTACGTATGTAATTCGTTAAAAAAAATTTTTTTTAATGTTTATTTATTTTTGAGAGAGACAGAGTATGAGTGGGGGAGGGGCAGAGAGAGGGAGACACAGAATCCGAAGCAGGCTCCTGGCTCTGAGCTGTCAGCACGGAGCCCAATGCAAGGCTCGAACACGAACTCGTGAACCTCGCGATCGTGACCTGAGCCGAAGTCGGACGCTTAGCCCACTGAGCCCCCCAAGCACCCTTGTACTTCATTCTGACCAGAACAGTGGAAACACTGCCCAAAACTAACTGAACTCTTGGGCTTTCACTTCTTGCTACTCGCTGGTTCTACCTTCAGCCTGTCGATGAGGAAGTAAAGGACCAAAGGAAAAAGAACTCTTGCCTTTTCCTGTCATATATCATTTTCAGCCAAACTGGTTGGCTAATATAATACCATTAGGTGTCGTGAAATGGTGGCCTGAGTTTTTAAAGTCGCACGGATAAGGAAGGGTACGGTGGGATTCCTTCATTGTTCTTGGTTTTTAGAAAACCACTGCCTTCCTTCTGGGTTGAAATAAATTCTGTTAGAGCAGAGCATGTGTCTTCTCAGACTCCCAGCGCCCCCACTCCGTTGTGGGGCTCTTACCTTGTACTCACCTTGAATTCTCTTGCATCGTGGGCTGACCAGAATTCTATGCTCATGAAACATCTGGAACATAATGAGCAAGGAAGGGAGACACGCACATTGCATGCCTCGTGTGCATACCCCACCGTTCCATCAGGCTTCAGGTGCAAAACACAAGTTCAAGGATAGAAGTGTTATGTACCTCAAGACAGTTAACAGCAAAGCATGAGACCAAGCACGGGGCCCTTCTGACCATGGATCCCTGAGAGTAGATGACCACAAAGCCAGCTCCAGTTTGGGTATTTGAATGAGGAACCATAAAATGGGAGGTAATAAAGAAATTCCAGGCCAAGAGAGTCGGGTGGGATGGACACAAAAAGGTACACATTCAGGATGGTGAAAATGTAGGGGAAATCATGCTCTATGGCAAGACAGAGGTCCTTCCTGTTGGACCTATATCACTACAGAAGGGACAGGGCTCTAGCTGACTTGGAATAGTTTATTCTCTTTATTATTATTATTATTATTATTATTATTATTATTATCTTTATTTTTGAGACAGAGAGAGAGAGCAGGGGAGGAACAGAGAGAGAGGAAGACACAGAATCCAAAGCAGGCTCCAGGCTCTGAGCTGTCAGCACAGAGCCCCATGCAGGGCTTGAACCCACAAACCACGAGATCATGACCTGAGCAGAAGTCTGACGCTTAACCAGTTGAGTCACCCAGACACCCCAGAATAGTTTACTCTCTTGAGAAAGGTGTTCCCAATGATGAAGCAAGGCAGTTTTTTCCCCCTTTCTTCTATTAAAAACAAAAGCTTAAACTCATACATAAGAATAAAAATAAATGTGAGATTTTATTATATTACAATTTTGTTTTTTCTCGAAAGCAAGAAACCTTCCCATGAAAAGTTATATATGTTATTGATTTGTGTAATAAAAGTATCAGAAGATAATTTTCACCTTTGCATGGCCTAGAGGACATTTTAGTTTCTCTAATGAAATTATAAGGAAATATTTCCACTTGTTTGTTAGTTTTTATATGAAACTACGTTTATTAAATCATACTGTTATTACTTTCTCTCTCCCCTTGGTTATTACTGTGAAACACTGAGGCACAATGCCCACTATGTTGGGAACTGTTTAGTAACATAGCTAATATTTTATGAAAGTATAATATATCATTGCTTTTCAAATAACTATCACATGAGCTAAAATTAGACCTCATATGTACTTGTGTTATCCAAATTAGCATAAGATTCTTATCAGAGAACCATTACCTAACTTTATATAAAATACATTCACTTTTTGTCTTGAGAGTAGACATTGTATGTTACAGATTAAAATAATATTGTAAGAGTTCATTATTTAATTTCTCAATATAAATTTAAATTGTTATATCTACTGCTTTGTAATTTGTAATTTTTGTCTTTTAAGGTACACAGTTAACATGATGAGGTTCAAAACTGACTTCTTTTTTTTTTTAATGTTTATTTTCGAGAGAAAGAGACAGAGAGAGAGCAGGGGAGGGTCAGAGAGAGACACACACACAGAAGCTGAAGCAGGCTCCAGGCTCTGAGCTGTCAGCACAGAGCCCAATGTGGGGCTCAAATTCACAAACTCCAAGATCAGACCTGAGCTGAAGCTGGACGCTTAACCAACGGAGCCACCCAGGATCCCCAAAACTAACTTCTAATATTTGAGATGAAAGTATGTTTTGAATCTTAAAACTCTTAATGTTACATTGAAATTATATAAAAAATACATTAGTACTTTCTACTGCAAAAAATGCAGCCAGTACAGAAAAATAGCAATCCTCCTTCACACCCCTCCAGAGGTAGCAATTATTATCAGTGTGATAGGTATGATTGAAATTATTTTCTTTGTATTCATGTCATAACGAACGTATGGAAATTTGGTGTCGTTTTTAATATGAGTGATGTCATTTTGGGCTTATTGTTCTGAAACTTGCTTTAATTTTAAACTATCAATGTCAGAGAGTTCTGAGCTGGTCCATATGTACGTCTAACATATTCTTTTTCGCTGCTGCTAGTATTTCTTAGATATTTGGTTGTTCATTTATTCCCCTTCTAATGACATGCTGGTAGTTTCCAATCTTTCACCTTACCTAGAATGTTACAATGAACAACTTTGCCCTTGTGTCTTTGTTTATATACAAATGTGTTTTTAGGGATAGAAAGGGGGGGAAATGGAACTGTTGGGTCATAAGAGATGTATTTGAAATTTTGATTAGTCCTCTCAAACTGTTTTCCAAAAAGACTTTGTCACTTATACCCATGTCACTTATCCCCAGTCCATGCCAAAACTTGTGATTTTGAATCTATTAAAATGTTTGGAAATCCAGTGTGTGAAAACTGTGTGAAAACGATTCTTCCAAACGTGGATCCCACGTTTTAAACAATTCTTCCCTCTTCAAAGGGGGAAGCCGCCATTTCCAGAACAATACAAAGAAGGCGAGGGAGTATGAAGGGATAAAGACGTAGTTTTTCTCCTTCCACCCTCTGATCTTCTGTTGGTACTTTTCATTGGCCAAGTTGACTAGAATCCAGAGAACAAGCAGTGTATTGAGGTGGGCCTCTTAGGACAAGAGCAGGATAAAGAAGGGAGGAGAATGGAACTCAGGGACCAGGAGACAGGAGAAAAGAGAGAAACCAGCAAGATGCAATTAATGGTCCCAATTTTCAATAAGGAGCCATAATTGCCAAGCATTATGGGCTGAGTGTTTGTGTCCCCCCCCCCTCAAAATATATATGTTGAAACCCTAACCCCCAGTGTGATATTAGGAGGTGGGACTTTTGGGAAGTGACTGGGTTTAGATGAGACCACAAGAGTGGTGACCCCATGATGGTTTTACAACCATGAGAAGAGCAGGAGACTAGAGCTTTCTCTTTCTGTCTGTCTGTTTCTCCCCCATGTGAGGAAGACAGGAAGGAAGGGACAGCAGGAAGCCACTATGCAAGCTAGGTAGAGAGTTCTCACCAGCGCTGAGTCTGCTGGCACCTTGATTTTGAACTTCTCAACCTACAGAACCACAAGAAACAAACACATTTCTGTTGTTTAAGCCACCAGGTCTATGACGTTTTCTTATAGCAACTGGAGTAGACTAAGACACCAAGGAAATGGTAAAATCAGTTAAACCCAGGCCAAGCTTTGAGGTTAATAAGCAAGTTGTGGATAAACAGACTCTGGGCCAGAGCCACTGCCCTGCCCTGCACTGGGGATGCTGTTCAATTTTGACCCGTCCCAGAAGCGTGCTGCTCAGACAACTGTCATTCCCTAATTCTGGCTCCAAGAACTCTGTCAAAGCCACTGGTCATTTATGTTTCACAAATCCTGCGGTTAAGAACCAATCAGCACTTCAGATGTGGACCTTACGTGGCTATAATTCTCATCAAAAGCAAAAGGAACTAATGGGTCAGAGAGCCTCCAATTACTCCTGGTTCCTTTAGAACTTTAAACATTTGACAGATAACTCATCACCACCTTCACTAACAGGCTGGGAGCTTTTGAAAAGGCGTGCATGTCTACTCATTTCAGATGTCCCAGAACTTTCTGCCATCAAAGTGGAAACACATCATGAGCTGTTGGGGGTAAGACTGTCTTTCTCCACATGTAACGGGGTGGGGTGATTTATAATACCAAACTTGTGTTCTGTGTTCAATATTGAGAATCATTTTGACTCTTAAGAACTCAGGCCTCCTGACAGTATGGAATAGATCTGATGGATAGATCTCCTTAGAGGCTTAGTTAGTACCTCAGAGGCTTGAGAGAAAGAGAACAAAGGAAACTCAGGTGATAGAACATTTCTTAAAGGACGTGGCCTTTGACTGCATCCTGGTTGATGTGGAGAATTTGTGGGGGATGGGAAGTGCTATTCTATGCTAGAGAAGAGATGTAATAATACTGGAAAAACTTCTGTTACAAGATGTTTGGCCTGACAGGCACTAGCAGGAGAAACAATGCAACCCAATGGTTAAGAGCCCAGACTCTGGAAACTTCTCAGTCTCAAAGTCTTGTCCCACCACTTACTAGCTGTGGAGCTTTAGTGCCTCTGTGCCTCAATTATCTCATCTACTTTGTGTTCATCATTCCTATGACTCACAGCAGCCCCGGGTCAGCTAAACTGAGAGGAGACGCACCCACTTTGCCAATACCTACGTGCTGCTGAGGGTTCCTGAGGTGAAAAGAGAATACTAACTACTATCTACTACCTGCCATCTACTCTCTACTCTCTACTATCTACTGTTGGGAAGAAGGAAGGCTAGGGGGCACCTGGGTGGCTTAGTCAGTTAAGCATCCAACTTTTGATTCCTGCTCAAGTCATGGTCTCACAGTCCATGAGTTCAAGCCCCGGGTCGGGCTCTGTGCTGACAACACAGAGCCCGCATGGGATTCTCTCTCTCCCTCTCTCCTCGCCCCTCCCGCTGCTCACACACACATTCTCTCTCTCTCAAATAAATAAATAAATAAATAAACTTAAAAAAAAGGAGGAAGGCGAGATCTCTCACGGAATCCCACCTATTTCTGAATTTGGTGCGCTTTCCTCTCTGACCACGCCACCTTTTCCTCGCGCTCAACAAATACGTGTTGTGCCGGATGCCATAGAGGAGCGAACACAGCTTCGTTCTATTTCTTTCTCCACCCTCTGGCTGAAACAAGCAATTGCACTGCAGAAAGTTGTATTTCTGTGTTACCCATCCCAATGTTGATACTGGATATCTCCATCACTCCATAGCAAGTAGGTTAGATGTGACCAAGGCTCTCTTCCATTCCTCTCTGAAAATGACTTCTCTGCCTTCGAGTTGCTTCCATTTCACAAATTTGCCAAATAATAGTAACAACAAGAACAACTACCACCACTTAGTAAACACCCTGCCTGCTAAGCCCTTTATATGCATTCTTGCATTTAATCATCGGGACACGTTATTGTCCCAGTTTTATTGCTGTTAGAGCAGGGACAGAGGGACTACGCTTCTTGCCCAAGATCACACAGCAGTCAGCTAAGTAGCTGAAATGTGCTTCCAGGTCTGTCTGACTTCCTATACTCTTTTTCTTCCCAGTTCATGATGTGTTTCTTAGAATGTCCCATAAGCAGATTAAGAATGATGTCTGGGGGCGCCTGGGTGGCGCAGTCAGTTGAGCGTCCGACTTCAGCCAGGTCACGATCTCGCGGTCTGTGAGTTTGAGCCCCGCGTCGGGCTCTGGGCTGATGGCTCGGAGCCTGGAGCCTGTTTCCTATTCTGTGTCTCCCTCTCTCTCTGCCCCTCGCCCGTTCATGCTCTGTCTCTCTCTGTCCCAAAAATAAATAAACGTTGAAAAAAAAAATTTAAAAAAAAAAAAAAAAAGAATGATGTCTGTTGGGGCACCTGGGTGGCTCAGTCGGTTGAGCGTCCACCTCTTGGTCTCAGCTCAGGTCATGATCTCATGATTCGTGAGTTCGAGCCCCATATCGGAATTGGGATTTTCTCTCTCTCTCTCTCTCTCTCCCTCTCTGTCTGCTCCTCCTCCACTTTCTCTTTTCTCAAAATAAACAAGTAAACTTTAAAATTTTTTTTTAAAAAAGAATGATGACGGGGTGCCTGGGTGGCTCAGTCGGTTGGGTGTTCGACTTCGGCTCGGGTCATGATCTCACAGTTCATGAGTTTGAACCCCGCGTCGGGTTCTGTGCTGATGGCTCAGAGCCTGGAGCCTGCTTTGGATTCCATGTCTCCCTCTCTCTCTGCCCCTTCCCTACTCACACTCTGTCTCTCAAAAATAAATTAACATTGAAAAAAATTTTTTAAAAAATAAAAATAAAAAAAGAATGATGGCTGTTGAAGTCATCAGCCAGAAAGACTTCAAACTTTATTTCATATTATGAGATTATTTCTTACAGTAAAATCTTCTTAGAAACCAAAGTTTATGTAGAGATGGTGGAATCGCTTCTCTGGTTATAGAGAAGGAGCCCAGATTCAAAATGACCCACTCACTCCCATAAAACTTGTTCATTACCCACCATTCCTATGGTGGGAAATTGACAGAGGCATGCAGTTTAAAACAAGCAAGATGCTTGTTTTGAATATGGAGGAAATGTGTCCAAATATAGATAGAAATATATATGATTATTTGTCCTTGTGATTAGAAGCTTCCCGTTAGCGTTACTGCCATGTCATATGATCTCTTGATTGCAATAGAGATAAAAAAATATATGAAAAGGAATTTAACATAGCATCACCTTCTCAGACTGGAAAGCAACGTAGTTGTTTAAAATGCTTTCTTGAGAAATACAGTATACTCTCTACCAATCAAGTTGGGCTAGGCTATAGGAGGAAACAGTCTTCACAGGCTCAAATAACAAAGGTTTATTTCTCTCTCGTGTTATATGTCCATTCCAGCTCTGGGGCATCCTGACTCCAACACCCAAACTCACAGAGCAGCCATAATCTGGAAGGTCACCGGTTTTCCCGGCAAAGGGAAGGAAAGCCCCAGACGTTTCATGGCAGGAATCGAACGCTCTGGACCAGGAGCACCTGCTGCTACTTACAACTCCTTAGCTAGAGTGATCCCATGACCTCCCCTATCACAGGGAAGACGGGAAGTGACAGAAGCAAAGTGTTGGGGAAAGTGGTGACCAGCACCAATGACCATCACAGTTACCTAAGTGTAGAGACCTTGGATTCATCACTACATGACTGGGCTGGGGATACCCAAACCCTAAAGTGAACCAACCGAGCATGTGTTCCAAACTGAAACAATCAAACAATGCAGATGTTGGCTGGAAAGTAGATAGGATATAAAAGAAAGCATGAGAAATGTTCAAGTCAAAGTAGCCTATGGAGGATTGTTCTTAAAAAGAATCAATGTTGATTGTGTGATTAATAACGTATCAAAACATCTTATTCAATGTTATATGTTTTATGGTGATACACACACACACACACACACCTATATAACTTACTTATTTACTGCAATTTATGGGGGAACTGAGGCTATTATGCAGATAATTTGAAAGTAAAGGCATCTTGTGTCCATTATCTGCACATTTGAGATGAACAGGCATTTTTGTTTGTTTTTTTACTTTTTTAAGAAAATTTTTAAGAGCAGTTTCAGGTTGGGGCGCCTGGGTGGCTCGGTCAGTTAAGTGTCCGACTTCAGCTCAGGTCGTGATCTCATGGTTTCATGGGTTCGAGCCCCACATCAGGCTCTGTGCTGACAGCTCAGAGCCTGGAGCCTGCTTCAGATTCTATGTCTCCCTCTCTCTGTGTTCCTCCCCTGCTCACACTCTGTCTTTCTTAAAAATAAATAAAGATTACAAAAAAAAAAAAGAGCAGTTTCACGTTGACAACAAAATCGAGAGGGAGATACAGAGATTTCCCATATACCCCTACCCCCACATACTCTTAGCTTCCCCCATTATCAGCATCAGCTGCCAGAATGGTATGTTCTTTACCCAGGATGAACCTACATGGACACATCATAGTCACCCAAAGTCCACAGTGTACATAAGGGATCATTCTGGGTGTTGTACATTCCGTGGGTTTGGACAGATGCGTAATGATGTATATCCACCATTATTATATCATACAGATTATTTTCACTGCCCTCAAAATCCTCTTTGTTCAGCCTATTCTCGGCCCATCCCTTCCCCCGTTGCCAACCACTAATCTTGTTATTGTCTCCAAAGTTTTACCTCTTCCCAAATATCATGCAATTGGAATCCTACAGTATGGAGCATGTTCAGATTGGCTTTTTTCACTTAGTAATATGCACTTAAGGTTCTGCCATGTCTTTTCATGGTTGGCCAGCTTGTTTGTTTCTAGCACTGAATCATATGTTATTGTCTGAATGGACCACCATTTATTTATCTGTGCACCTACTGAAGGACAACGTATTGCTTCCACATTTTGGCAATTATGTATAAAGCTGCTATAAACATTCATGTGCAAGTTTTGGTGTGGACCTGAGTTTTCATCTCCTTTGGGTAAATACCAAAGAGCGTGATTGTTGGATCATATGGCAAGAGTAGGGTTAGTTTTATAAGAAAGTGCCAAACTGTCTTCCAAAGCGGCTGTTCCACCAGCAATGAATGAATGTTCTTTTTGCTCCATGTTCTTGTCAGCATTTGGCATTGTCGGTATTCTGGATTTTGGCCACTCTAATATGGGTGTAGTGGTATCTCATTGCCTCATTTGCATTTCCCTGATGATGCACGATTGGAAGCAATGAAAATTTTTAGAGCCATAATGACTCCAACTATTGCCTCAAATTCCCCAAAGTCAGTCTGTGGTAGCAGACACAGCAGATTAGTAATTTCTTGGTGGGATTTGGAGACGTTAATAAATGAAATCTAGAACCTGAATAAATCAATGGCTTATGAAACAATACCCTGCTCTTGGGACCAGGTGTCCTACACAAGTAAGAAGTTTGGGCAGGGGTGCCTGGGTGGCTCAGTTGGTTGGGCATCCGACTTAGGCTCAGGTCATGATCTCACAGCTCATGAGTTCGAGCCCCGCATCAGGGTCTGTGCTGACGGCTCAGAGCCTGGAGCCTGCTTCCGATTCTGTGTCTCCCTCTCTCTCTGCCCCTCTCCCACTCACGCTCTGTGTCTTTCTCTCAAAAATAAATAAACATTAAAAAAAAGAATGGGACCCATTAGAGCCCTGGAATGGTCATCGGCCAAGCCTGCTACCTCCACCTATGGGTTTGTGTCCAGTCTCCCCCGAGACCTCGAACGCCTGTCATGAATGTGAAGACCTTCTTTCACACCCCGCCCATGAAAGACTCTGTCTGTGATAAACTCTACTGGGGCCACTAGTGACACTAGGAGTGAATTGGATTCACTTTCAGATCTGAGAGGCCAGCATCCTTCATCTTCTGGAAAGAGACGCCCCAGGCCCAGTTCAGTGGCTGAAACCAGCTGCGTGGGGAGAGGGGAGGTACAAGCTGGCAGGATCCCATTCTCCCCTCTGTGGCTACTGCCTGTGAGGCTGCTGGTCACACAAGCTCTCTGTCGTCGGGAGAGGAAGCAGATGCGATTCTGGGGACACACGGAATTTTGAAAGTACATGAATGGAAGGCTCCTTCCTCAGACTCTGAAATTGGGAAGAATGGAGGGTCAGGCTAAGAAGTCGGGGTGTCTGTGAGCTAGCCCCAGGGCCCTTCCACTGCCCAGGTGCCTGTTCTATAGCGTGTCCCTCACAAGTCCCCAGGCTTTCAACCTTCTTTTGTCATCTAGTAGGGCCTTGTCCTTGCGGTTGTCACCATAGCATAACCTTTCCCGTCCTGACCGACCCAGAAACGTTTTTTTTTTCTGAAAGCAAAGATCTGCGTACCCGCCTAAAAACCCCTCATCTGGGTGTGTGGGTGTGTTATTAAAGAATGTAACTGAAGGCACCGGGCAAGGGTTCACATCACAAGAGAAAGTCTGTTGCTGCGGAATGTCTCGCAAATCACTCAGAATCGCTGAGCGCCGAATCTTCAGTTCTACAAAGATGGTCTCATGAAGGACCCACCTCAGAGAAATGCTGTGAGAACCAAGTGAGAACACCTGCGTGAAAAACACTGTGACTTAGGAAACCACTACCGCCCCGTCCAGCATCCTCCGGAATCACAGAGCAAAGAGGCCCTTAGCCATCCAGCGGCAGCCCAAGGGGGTCCCCGGGGTAAGTGAAGCCTGGTTTGAAACCCACCCCTTCACACCTAAATGGACAAATGAGCCATTCAGACGACCCCTTCCAGACTACAGCGCCCTCAAGTGCCAGGCCCTGGATTCACCCACCTCCCGGCATCCAGCCCCGTGTCTGGCTCACAGGTGGTGACGCTTGGTGCCAGGTGCATTAGCGGGTGTCGAAGGAGTCTGAAAGGCAAGCGACCACTGTCACCTGCACACCCCCGGAGAGTGCGATCCCGTGAGGAAGGCTGTTGGGAAACACGTCTGAGCTTCCCGGTGTTGACCTGAGTCAGGAACCGGACCAAACGAACGGTGGCCCCAGGGCTGGGTGGAGGAGGTGAGTGAGGTGCCCACCCAGTGCACGCATGAGCCCGAGACAGAGGGTCCCTTAACTGTCGCCCCCCGGGTGCCTCTCTGCCTCAGCTGAGAGCCCACCCTGGATTGCTCTACGCATGACCGGCTTTACTCTGGGAGTTGTCTGATGGGTCACGCTAGATCAAGGCTGGGGGGCGACACCCCCTTCCCCAGATGGCTGGACCGAAGAATGTTATCACTACTGAATACTGAATATCGATCAGGGCACAATCTTGCTCACTTCGGAGAAGCACGCGCATCCCGGGCATGCGAGCGGAGAGGCCCCGTGTGCCCCTCAGCCCAGCATCGCCTCACTTTTAAAACGAAGTGTTTCCACTTTAAAACTGTATTTTCAGATGGGCAGAATGGCAATAATTAAAGCTCGAGGATGGGAACGTGGGGGCTCGTCACGCTGTCATGCCGTTCTAATTTGGGGCGTGTGCAAAATTGCACACAAGACATGCAAAAACTGGTCGCGGATTTTCCTAACTAGCCTCTGCTGCTTAAACCAGGTTTCTGAGCAGTCCAACATAGCACAGACGACCTCTGAGCCATATATATATCCCAAAGCAGTTCCAAATCTTCAAGTCCACAGACATCCCAGCAGTGTAGAATTTTCTCTGGCCACCTTCCCTGCCCCCCGCCCCGCCTCTGCCCCCCAGTCCTGAATGATGCAATGGGTAAATGCAAATGCAATTTTAGACGATCTTTTCGGACCCCCAGGAGGCGTAAGTTCACACACGAGAGCAGCGTTGAGATGCCGGTGAGCAGGGAGATGAATATCTTGCATGAAAAGCTCATTTTCCCACCTGAAGGATTTAAACTTTGGCCTTGTCAGAAGGACACCTGGCGAGGGACTTTGGGGCCTGCTGTAAATGCATCCGCAGTAAGCAGAGAATGCGAGCTTTCGTCCTCTAACTCAGATGTACGCAGAATGTGATTTTCTTTATTTTTCTACAACGTAATCTGATTTATTTCGAGTCCTCTTTATACTAGAATAGCATAAACTGAATCGCAATCTATTTGGGGATTTCCCCTTCTGGGGCTGTGTGTGAATTGGAAAGGGAGGGGAGTCAATGGTATCATTGGGGAAATAGCATCGTCTGCGGGTCGGCATCTGCTGAGACATTCTGGTCCCGTCAGGACTTGATTTGCGCATCAGAGCATTGACTGGGCCGTCCCTCAGCTTATTAACTAAGCTCCATTGGAGGGCGAGAGGCAGTTCTGGGACTCCAGCCCCTGTGAGGCTGTGTAAGACAGCCTGTGCTTCTCTGGGGCCTGGCCTTTCCCCTCGGGTGCTACTTAGGGCAGACAGGTTGAAAGTCGCTTTGGTCTCAGATTTCCCCCGGGACCTGGACATGCTCTCAGCCCCAGACCAGTCACGAGCAGAGGACAATACACTCCAACCCCCCGACCCCCGCCCAGCACATAACACACACCCGTGTTCCTGACTTCTCCTCTTTCTTTACCCCTCCCAGCAAATTCCCAGAACCTTGAATTAGTCTTGAGGGAAGATGCCTTTCCCTAACTTACCAAGTATTAGTCCAAATCTATTGTTTATGCCTTAAGGACCCTCAAGGCTAGGCTTTTGAAACTCAAAGCTTTTTTTTTTTCTTTCTGTTTTTTTTGCAATAACATCAATTCTCCATGGCGATGAACACCTCAAAGTCTGGGCTTGAAACAGAGAAAGGTCATGGGGTTGTGGGGTAACAGAAAGTAACAGGGAAATTAAGAACACTATTAATATTTTACTTTTTTAAGTTTATTTATTTTTGAGAGAGAGGGAGATAGAGTGCGAGCGGGGGAGGGGCAGAGAGAGAGGGAGACAGAATCCGAAGCAGGTTCCAAGCTCTGAGCTGTCAGCACAGAGCCCGACGCGGGGCTCGAACTCACGCACCGTGAGATCATGACCTGAGCCGAAGTCGGACACTTAACCGACTGAGCCACCCAGGCGCCCCAAAACCGCTACTAATATTTGAAAGTATGATTTTGCTGCAGACATTCTCTGGTTTCACTGCAACTCAAAATTCCAGGAGCCTCTCTCTGCTCACCTTCAAAGCTCTCCGTCTCTTCACTGTTCCTAGGGGGAGTCCTAAAATGGGTTTCATGTTTGTTCTCTTCCCCTGCTCACTGCCCAGGGAGCCGCGGAGGCCACCACAAAAGGTGCCTGTGCCACTTCCTGCTGCTGCCCAAAGCCATGGCACCGGGCTGCCGGGTCCACGAGGGCTTGCCTGTCCCTAGGGATTTTAGAGAAAAAGGTTTTTTTTAGCGTGTGCTCCCTGTCTAACTTCCTTGGCCGTGAGCCCACGGGGCTGGTGCAGGGGGTGATGTGAGTGACAGGCGTGGCCCCCGTCCCCCAAAGCCATTCAGTCTCTCGCGCTCTGAGCATGTGGCCTCCATGGTTTCCGGCCACCAGGAAGGTGAGCCTTGTCCAGTGGCTCCTGGGTTCTGCAGGCAGAGACGTCTCTGGTGGGTCAGCCCCACAGACCCCGCTGGACGTGTTCACAGAATTTGAATCCTAGGACAGAGGCAGCCCAGGTTCTCAAGCTGAGACCCAAATCCTGCCCCCTGCCTTCCGCCACGTTGATACCAAAGGCTGATCAATACACATGTAAGCACTAGCATTTGGCATTCCTTCCACTTCCAGATGGCAGAGGCTCAGGCGTAAGGACTGAGGAATGTGGTCTCTGTTCACGGATGCCGTCTGGTTATTTGCCATCCCCTCCGCTCTGGACTCAGAGACGAAGGGGGAAAGATCTGTGAGGCAGTCTATTCTCCACACACTAGATACCTTCTTCCCCTTATTGGGAGTGCAGGCCTTGGGTTCTATAGCCTTCCCATTCTCTTTCCAGACAAATCCCTTGGGAAGTGGCATTTAAAAATCTTTCTTTGGAAAACATGGAACCTGGAATGTTAGGACAACGTAATTCTTCCTGACCTTCAAATATGGCCGTGCTCTAACCCCCAGAATCTGTATGGCGAGAGGGACTCGGCAGATGATTAAAATAAGAGTCTTGCTTTGGGGAAATGATCCTGGATTACCGCGCGGACCTGCTCTGGTCACAGGGGCCATTATGAAAAGCTGCAGGATGCACAAGAGTCAGGAGAAGGCAGTGTGACGCCCGAAGCAGAGACTGATGTGATGGGGCCTCCAGAAGCTGGAAGGGGAAAGAAATGGATTCCCCTTGGAGTCTCCAAGAGGAACGAGCCCTGTGGACACTTTGATTTGAGCTCTGTAAGCTTCGTTTCAGACTTTTGGCTTCTAGAACTGGAAGGCTTCTCAAACAGTAAGTTTGTGGTAATTTCTTGCAGCGGCCATGGTGACCAAAAACCTCCTCCGCACCCAGGGTAACACTGACTTCAGACCCGGTCACCACACAGGAGAATTAACAGAACGGCGGTGTGAATTTGTATCTGGGGATTTTACCCCATGGCTCTGGGGCTGCAGAAGAAACGGAGATTGCGAGAAGCTAGACGCTGTGTTTGTTATCAAGGGGACACTTGAGATCAGCTTGCCTCTTGGTTGTTAATGGAATGGTAAGTTTCCCACCACACGGTGGGTAGCATCTAAACCTACAACCTGTAGACTACCTTGAACTCTGGTTGCCACCTGCTAGCTGATAATTCGGGGCAAGTAATTTAACTTTTATAGAATGGGGGTGGGGCGCCTGGGTGGCTCAGTCGATATGTGTCCAACTCTTATTTCGGCTCAGGTCATGATCTCACAGTTCATGAGTTCGAGCCTCGTGTGGGACTCTGTGCTGACAGGACGGAGCCTGCCTGGGATTCTCTCTCTCCTTATCTCTCTGCCCCTCACCCCCTTGCATGCACTCTCTCTCTCTCTCTCTCTCTCTCTCTCTCAAATAAATAAATAAATAAATAAGTAAAAAGAGGCTGGAGGGATCTCATTAGCTAAAAAGATCATATGGGAATTCAATGGGATTATGTAAGAGAAAGGATGTAACATCGTATGAGGACCTTTTCACGTATAAGATATTTCTACAGATAAAACTATGGCAGAGCCTATGTAAGAGATTCCAATCTTTTGCCTTTCCTGGTCGTTTGGCTTTCAGATAAATGGAAGTTTACTGAAATTTGCCTTGGGTTTTCTTATAAGGAGCTCAGATCTCATCAAAAGCTTTGGAGTCCTGTGTGTAAGGTCCCTTCCAGCTCCGCCAATCTAGAATTCTAAGTATCAGCCTGAACGATACCGGGAAAGCACCATTTATTCTCTCATGGCAGGTCGACAGGGACCAGAAACTCAGGAAGGAAGTAGAATTGCTCAGGTATGAAGGATGGCGTGGGCCCGTGGACAGACTTCCACGTGAGAGTGTTTAATTCATGCATCCTTTATTCATGTATTTGTTATGCATACAATCACTGAGTGAAACTATGCAGGGGCCTGCTCAGCCCCTGAATCAGGGTGCTTGGGGGGCAGGGAGAGTTGCAAAAATCAATGAGGCAAGGGTCAAGACCTCGGTGACTTCATAGTCAAGAGGAGGGGACAAATACGAAACCCACAGCAGGTCACATGTCCCAAGCTTGCTCGGGTGAGGTCTCCAGTGGGGTCACAGCACATTTATA
This sequence comes from Felis catus, assembly GCF_018350175.1. Classification (NCBI taxonomy): domain Eukaryota; kingdom Metazoa; phylum Chordata; class Mammalia; order Carnivora; family Felidae; genus Felis; species Felis catus. Next base: position 9,046,923 of record NC_058380.1, read on the forward strand.
CCCACATCTCATTGATTTACAAGGATGCATCTGTTCACAAAGACACTCAAGCCCTTGCCAAACCCCCAGTACTTCTGGGGGTCTCCGGGGGTTACTCTTATGTCCTCAACAGCATTCCGGGCTTCCCGGCGGCTACCACTCCCCACAGGGACTTCACAGGACACACCATGTGCCTACTGCCATTAGAGCTACAGGCGGGGCTCTCTGTGTTTCATCGCCGCGGTTAGGTTAGGAACCAACCTTCACTCCAGGGCTTTCGTGGCCGTCTAAATCTTCCCCCCAATTTCTGTGAGTTTCCATGGCTTCCCATTTCCTTACCTGCTTTGTTTACCGCTCGCCCGCCTCCAACACCCTCCTCCACATTCTTGCTGCAGAGCTCAGCTTCCACTGTCTCCAAAGAAATCCATGCCCCTCAAGCACATTGTGTCCTTCCTCCCTTCCTTCCTTCTGTGGAGTCAACTGACAGTTTATATGACAGAACAATAGGCAGGGGACAGAGTGGGGCGCAAAGGGAGAGAACTTGCAGAGACACCTGCTCCCACCATCCCCTGGCTGGATCACCCCTGTCCCTCTTCTCTCTCTCTTACACCACCGAGCAAACCCTACCCCACCCCCGACGTCCGCAGGGCAGTTGTGCTCACACTTAGATGTTTGGGAGACTCGGTTCCCACTACAGGTGCTTATCAAAGTACTTTCCCGATAAGGATTTGTGGAATCAGGAGAAAGCACTGAGTGTCACATGTAAAATCTTTCAGGGTAAAACGGAAGAAATCCAGTCCATAAAATGTCTTTAATTTCATTTCCTTTTTTTTTTTTTAAGCTTATTTATTTACGTATTTAGAGAGAGAGAGAGAGCATGAGCAGGGGAGGGGCAGAGAGAGAGAATCTCAAGCAAGCTCTGCACCCTCAGCTCAGAGCCCGATGCGGGGCTCGAACTCACAAACCACAAGATCATGACCTGAGCTGAAACCAAGAGTCAGATGCTTAACCAACTGAGCCCCCTCATTTCGTTTGGTAAAGCACCTGGCTGCATTTGGAAATCCAGGAGTGAGGACACACGGAGGACGGCAGCCTCACCAGCCAGCAGGCTGGTGTCCAGCCGCCAGTGCCTGTGTCATTCAGAACTTGGATGGGGCTGCGCCTGCACACCCTCCCCCCGTAGGGACAAATCGGACGCAGCAGGACCCTGCAGTCTATCCCCAGAGCAGGCGTCTCTTTCATCTTTAGGATTCTGAGCGTTTCAAAGTATTCGTCATGCACCAGATGTCACTAAAGGAGGCTTTTTGGGAAACAATCTGACTTAAAAGAATGAGACTTCGATTGTTGCTAAGAGCTCAAGGGGATAAAAACATAAACACAAGCCGAGGTGGATTCACCCTGCAGCTAATACAGCACAGGCTTCGGGGCTTGTCACTCGGGCAGGTTCTTTTCAGGGCCCTGGCCCTGGAATTTTGTGTTTGTAATTTTATATCCATTTCCGTGAAGAAGAGTCCAAAGTTGTCAAGTTTCGGGTTCCACGACCTCAACCACCCTGGTCCATCGCCTGAACATAGACAGGTGCACACACACACACGCTCTCACTGGACCCGCCCTTGCAAAATTAGGAAATGTGAAAGCTTTGTGGCTGACATCCTTTTACTCCTTCCCCTTCAGAGCCCATGGCCTTACGTCTTAGAATTCTCTGTGCCCCCACCGAACACTCACCACCTCCCACCTGGGGTGCTCAGCTACGTTTCCACACCCATTGCCTGATCTCGCGGTCTGCAAACTGGGACCCCTTGGGTCAAATCCAGCCCACCTCCTGTTTGGCTAGAAAAGAGCTCTAGTGGGACACAGTCACACTCCTTTTGTTCACACATTAGTGATGGCTGCTTTCGTGAGGCAGAGCTGAGTCGTTGCACCAGAGACCAGGCTGCCCCAGAGCCTAAAATATGTACTCACCCGGCTCTTACAAAAAAGCATTGCCAACACTTGATCTCTCCCCAGTGACTTCATAACTGATATTGACAACTCATGCCATCAGCCAAAAATCTGCTGAAGAAATAAACCAACTCGTGCTCTCTCCTCTTGCTTCCCATGAAATTTAAAATAAGATCCAGCTCCTCCCTGGTCCCCACAAAGCCTTACCTGGTCAACGTGTGAACCTGGCTCCCTGATCTGCTTGCCTGCCCTTGGCCTGGCTCTCACCATCTTCCCATTCTGGAGACACTCCGTGGGTTCCAGCCTCTGGGTCTTTGCATGTGCTGCTCACTCTTTCTGGAAGCCCTTCCCTTCCTTTCTTATGATTTAGACCTCAACCCAAACATCATCTCCCCAGGCAGGCGGTATTCCATGATCACTCACCTTCAACCCCCACCTTCAACCACTGTGGGTTACTTGCCCTGGTTTCTTTCTTTATACCTCTTGTAATTATCGTGCTCGTTTACTTGTTTGCCATCGGTTTCCCCCAGGAAAATGTGAGCTTCCCAGGACCAGAGCGTCGTCTGCATTACTCAGTGTTGGCAAGTGTCCAGAACGGGTCCCGGCATATTATAGGCTCCCGAGAAATACGTGTTGAACAAGTGAATGAACAGACCGGTTATGCCTTACTAGGGGAATTCTGAAAGCTGGAAAGGAATACCTTTTGTGGAGGAATTTCAGAATTGCACACCTGGCTGCAGGAGTACACTGTGGAGAGACCGGCCAGAGGCTCAATGAGATACTCCTTTTGGGAGTCTTGGGAATGCGGGTTTCAGATTTAATCTATGACCGGGAAACCACCCCGAGCCGAGACGGATTTGAGGCAAGCCATACCTTTCCTACTCTCACTGAGGAAAGCTCGCTCACATTAGGGTTCGGGCTGGGCCAGTGAATTTGTCTTTCACCGTGAAATATTTCCTTAAACAGCATCTGACACTGAAGCAATAACCAGAGGCAAGGCCTTCGTCTTAAAACATCCTTCTTGGTGGCAATGAGCATCTCCACTTTCAGGCAGTGCCCTGACATTAACTGGTGATTATTTTCAAAAATCTCTTCCTGCAGCTGTTTTCACCCACACCAGCCTCACTGCAGTCGGCACATTGTCTGTGAGCTCTCCGTGCACCGCCTCCTCTATCTCCTTTCTACGTTGGGCACGACTCCCCCAGTCCCCACCCACTCCACTTGCCCATGGCCCCCCCATCCTCCAGGCCATACCTAAACTCCACCTCCTCCATCCCAGAGATCCTCAGTGTTAGCATCGACCTCATCTTCCCTGACACCCGGTTGCGGTCACCGACCACCCCAAAACTAGTCAACTGAAAATGACCACCGTTTTATTTTATTTCATGATTTTGTGGAGCAGGAATTTGGGCAGGGCTTAGCTTCATGGCTTTTCTGTTCCATGTGCGGTCAACCGAAATCATTTGGTGGATTCATCTGGTGAATGAGTAAGTTTGGTTCACCACAGCTGGCTCAATGTTTGGCACGTGGGTGGGGCTGGTGGGAGGCTGGGCTCAGCGGGGGCTGGCATCCGGACACCTACACCTGGCGTCAGGTATGTCCTCTTTTGCAGCAGCTCAGAGTTCCCAGAGACTGTTCAGGGAGACAAGAAGTGGAAGCTTCTTGGGTTACCGTGTCTCCTCTGAAAAGAAAAGCATTGCATTGATGAGATGGTCTCTTAGATTGCCTCCAGCCCCAAGAGTATCACACTTGAACTCTGTCACAGACCGTGTGCACTCCGCAATTAATCTCTCCTTCTCTGGGACAGCAGGGCATTTCTAGGAACATCAGACAAATTACAATAGAATATTTTGAAAGCTGTTCATCTAAAGGGCCAGGAGTTACAAACCAAGCTGGTAGGACAATACGGCAAATACAGACCTACTCCACTGTGCTGACAAATACCAACGTGAAAGAGCTTCTTTAAATGCTGTAACTGGTTTGATCTTCTTCATTACCAGCTTCCCTCCAGCCCTGCTAGGTAGTGGAGAAATAGGGCAGGGGAAAGAAGGAGAATTTAACTGGACACTTAACAGTGTCTCCATATTAAAATTACTCTTTTGGACAAATATTTGTTTAACTTATATTTAAACTCTTTAAACAGCCATTTCTCCCTTCTTTGTCCTCTTTTTCAAGATGGTTTCTGAGTGAAGGTAAAGCTCAAGGGTCTTTTTAATAACTGGGGTTGGGAGGATGCAAGCCGGACATGAGGCAGTGAGAGGTGGTGGACCCAGGTACCAGCCTGGGACCCAGGGCCATGATGATCTAGTCTCAGAATTGTCATCCGTTAAGGATGGTCTCATCCGGTCTTCGGGCATGAAATAGTGTCCCTGAGGCTCATGGTTGCCTTTATCATTGAATTTCATGCCCTTGGCAGTTGCCTATGCAGTTGTCTCTTTCTGACCCCCAGGATGCTGCTGGCCTGGCTCTCCTCTTAGCACCCCAACAGCTTCTCACCAGGTGACACAGCAAGTTTCAGACCCTTTGCCCAATACACGAAGGTGCAGCAGAGCCGGGAGAGTTTCCTTCAGGCTCATCTCTCTAGATAACTTCCCTCTACTGTGTCACAATCTCTCCTTCAGCATCATTTCTCCTAGACACCTGAAGTGGTCACCAGGCCATGCCTAGGGTCCGGGCCACCACACTACACAACTCCAGGAGGGGCCATTCCCAAAGAATACAATGGAGCGTGTGCCCCTGGAGTTGCAGAACACAGAGATTTTGCTACGAGAAGCAGACCATCAACCTTAGTATTGGGTTCACTCAAGAGCTCCCAAAAGGGAGGAAACCACAAACCCACATTTGTGTTTACAACCCTACCTTCCTCTTCCCCAATCTCTCAAGTCCAGAGACTCCGGATTTCTCCCTGGTCATCCATGAAACCAACACTTCCCTTACATTATATCCAGAGTCTTCACTTCTCAAAGTTCATAGAAACTTCTAGGCCACTCCGCCAGCCCTAGCTCCTCATATATTAATGGGAGCTCAAGGACTTAGAAATTCATTTCTCCTCACCGAAGCCTGGCTTTGAAGTCTATTATCTTGCTAGTGACTCAAAAATCCTATTTGCTACTCAGAGATGAGAAATAACTTTATTGTTATAGTTGGTCCCCTCCCTTCCTCTGAAACTCTGAACTCCATTGTTTCAATGGCTTCAGAACCCCAGGGCAACAATCATTTTAGGAGATGGTAATACTACGGAAAAGATATTTTAAATGATTATCCCCCTCATGCATATATGTTACAAACACGGTTTTCACATTTTTACAAATAGTGGCATTTCAAGGCTCACGGGGTAAAGAAACAGGGCGAAAACTTCTCTTTTTTGCTTATACAGGATTTATTTCCTATCATCTTCTTCCTGGGTCCATTTTCCCAACGTTTCCATTTTTTAACACTCTTACAAAGGGTATATTCTCCTCCTAACCTGATTATTTCTGTTATGAGCTTGCTGCATATTTTTGAGCACACGCTACTGTGAATTTCTACGTGAAGCAACCGAAATACTCAGCCTGGTGTGTTTGCCCTTTTCAGGAAAGCTGAGTTCCCATGAAAAGCATCCCACGTTCTCGTTCTAGCTGTGCAACTGAGCAGCTGTTTGAAGAGTGTCACGTCACCTCTACAGGCTTCTGTTTCTTTGTCTGGAAAGTGAGGGGGTTGAGGATCTCGGCAAGCCTCTGACTATTGATCTACCTGAGCTTTTGTTTTCTGTTTTTTTGTTTTTAAGTTTCTTTATTTATTTAGAGAGAGAGAAAATCCTAAGCAGGCTCCCCGCTGTCAGTGCAGAGCCCAACGTGAGAATCAATACCACGGACCGTAAGCTCATGACCTGAGCTGGAGTCAAGTGTTGGATGCTTCACCAGGTGAGCCACCCAGATGCCTTGTGATCTATGTGAGCCTCTATAGTTGCCCTCTTATACTGGGCTACTCATTCTTTCAAACCCCACTTCCGGTCATCTTCTGGAAATCTTCCCAATCCTCCTCCTTAGCACTCTTTGGCTCCTGGGCGTGGCAGACTGAACTTCTTCTAAGACCCTGTCCTTCCCTGCCTGGATAACAAGAAATTGATTATTCAGAGGAAATTGATTATTCAGCTTGTCTGAATGCACACGTGGAAGAAGAGAGCTAAGATTCGAATACAGGTCTTTCTAACTCTTCACCTTCTTCCCCGACTGCTGTGTTAATCCAGCCCCTCTTCCCACCAATGAAAGGGAGACATACACAACGAGGCCTTTGGTTCCCAGCCTAAAATAATTTTGTGTGACTTAGTTGCTGTCAGTGGGCTTCTGAGAGTCACCGGGGCGGCCCAGGCTGGTCGTGACACCCTCGTTCTTCTTCCCCATTAGTCTTCTTCACCACTCTACCCTTCCCCAAGATGGAAGAATATGTTACTAATCCCTAATAATGTATTACTAATTAATTTTAAGTTATCAGCACTGATAGGCATTAAAGTGCTATCAATCATTAATACCTATCGGTCGGATTGTAGCTGGGCAGATGGATTGATTCACTGGATGGAAACCTGGGGTCATGGTCCCTCTAAAGCATTGGTTCTCACCAGGGGATGGTGATTTTTACCCCACTTCCTACCCTCAGGACATTTGGCACTATCCAGAGACACTTTGACTGTCACATTTTGAAGAGGTGCTCCTGGCATCTCATGAGAAGAAGCCGATTACCCACCATGCACAGGACAAGCCCCCCACAGCAGGGAATCACCTGGCCCCAAATGTCAGGCATTTAACGGGAAGAAGCTGATTACCCACCATGCACAGAGATGCTGCTGATTACCCACAATGCACAGCCCAACCCCCACAGCAGGCAATCATCTGGCCCCACGTGTCAGTAGTGCTGAGGTTCTGCAGCCCTGCTGTCATCAAAGCACAGAGGTTGTCGCTTCCTGTACCTACTCGTGAGATCGGTCCTGAAACCCTCAGATGCATGAACGACTTGGTATCTGCTCCCGGGGCAGCATGATGTTAGCTCACCTCCACTTTTGTAGTTGCTTAGGAGCAAGGGGACAGACTGTAGGAGCCTTGTTCTCAGAAGGGAAACGGGTGAGACGACCTAGCAGACGTGGGGACAGCCGGCCTCCAGTAAGAGAGTATATGCTGGGGCCCAGGCTGACCGATGCCAAGTAGGGTGAGGCAGGCGGGGGTGCTGCGTCAACCAGGCAGGCTGTCCAGGGGTGGGGCTGGAGCCAGAAGGCAGGAGGGAGAGGGCAGTCACCAGTGTCACCGGGAGACACAGGGAGGTCCCGCCTCAGCTCTGCGCCTGACTGCCACGCTCTGCCTCTTCAGCAGCCGTGCCCGGGCCCAGCTGAGAATGAGACTCTAGGGGGTCAGAGTATTAAGCTGATGTGTTTTTCTCTGCTTTGCCATGCTCTTTTTTCTTGATAATAAAAAAAAAATAATAAAAAAATAAATTTAGCCTTTATTCTTTTTTTCCTGCAGTCCCTCTTTTTTTTTTTTCTCTGAGAAAACCTGGGGCCCATTGCCTATCCTCTTTTATTATTTTTCAGTATCCTAACTGAGGACTCCTTGAGGAACAATATTATCTTTTTCATAAACCAAGAGCCTGGCCCATAACAGATGCTCAAGATATGTTTGTGGGAATAAAGGATTTTCTAAGATGGAGGTAACAAAGCAAAACATCTAAGATTTTCTGTGCTTAATGGTCTTTCCTTTTAAAGTCACAGGGCCATATTAATGAAGTGTCAATGATAGTGGCACCTGGGTGGCTCAGTCGGTTGAACGTCCGACTCTTGATTTCAGCTCAGGTCATGATCTCGCGATTCATGGGATCGAGCCCCGTGTCTGAGTCTGCTTGGGATTCTCCCTCTCCCCCTCTCTCTCTGCCCCTCCCCTGCTCACCTTCTCACACACACACACACACACACACACACACACTCTCGCACGCGTGCGTGCGCTCTCAAAATAAATAAATAAATTTCAAAACATCAATAAAGTATCAACTCTCTTAATTAGGACAATTTATGGCTTTAAGCATATGTGTGACACACGGGGTGACTTGGGTCCAGAAATGCTTCCTGAGCAGGTACCAGTCAGTGTTTTAGGTGCTGTAAGGGATATGCAGATAAAGAAATGATTTCTGCGTCAGGAAGTTAACTTCAGTGGGGGAACAACACAATTTGCAAAGAGCTAGCTAGTCCAAACAAATTTCGACAGATACTAAAATAGGAGTCTACAGGCAAGCAGTGACAGGAGCCCAGAAGAGAGATAAATTTGGAGGAATCTGACTTTACAAGGAAAGCTTAGAGGTAAAGTGGCATCTGAACTGGGTACTGAAAGCTGAGTGGTTATTGATTGGTCCCCTCATAAAGCACTGCTGCCAAGACCTGGCTGGAATCCACTCTCCACCTGCAGGCATGTTGCCCTTGCCATGATTTCTTATCTTTTTAATGTAAATGTAAGGTATAGACAGAAAAGTGCACAATTCACAACTACTCAGTTCGATGAACTATCACAAAATGAGCACACGCGTAACTGGCACCCAGGTGATGCGATGGAACACTACCGTGTTTCCAGAAGCCTCGTTTTTAAAATTATTTTAAGTTCGTTTATCTATTTTGAGAGAGAGAGAACAGGGGAGGGGCAGAGAGAGAGGGAGACAGAGAATCCAAAGCGGGCTCTGAGCTGTCAGCGCAGAGTCCGATGTGGGGCTCGAACCCACCCACTTTTAGATCATGACCTGAGCCAAAGTTGAATGCTTAACCAACTGAGCCACCCAGGCGTGGCTTCAGGAGCCTCTTCGTGCCCCCTCTCCACACTCCTCCTCCTAACCCCCTAAAGTTTAGCACTCTTGTGTTTCTAATGCAAGAGAGTCATTGTTCCTGATTTCATAAAAGTGCAGTTGTGTGGTGTGTTTTCAACTGAGTCTTACTTCTTTGGTGAAAGTTATGTTTTAGGGGACCCATCCATTCCTTCCCCACGTAGCTAGAATGTACTCATTTTCATTGCCATATAGCATTCCACTATATGAATATACCTTGATTTATGTGCCTATTCTGTGAATGATAAGATTTAGCAACTTGAAACATTGCCGTTTTTTGTATGTATCTTTGGTGAATACCCAAAGAAGTGTGTGCATACCTCCCCATTGGGTATATGCCTTGGAATTAAATTTCTGAATGCAGTTTAATTCCGTGAACCTTTTGGGTTTTTTTTTTAAAGTTTATTTATTTATTTTGAGACAGAGAGAGACAGAGAGAGAGAGAGTGTGTGTGTGTGTGTGTGTGTGCATGCATGAAGGCACAAAGGTGAGCAGGGGAGGGGCAGAGAGAGAGAACCCCAAGCAGTTTCCACACTGTTAGTGTGGAGCCCGACACGGGCCTCGAACTCATGAACCATGAGATCATGACCTGAGCTGAAATCAAGAGTCAGATGCTTAACTGACTGAGCCACCCAACCACCCCTCAATGAACATTTAAAGAGAGGACTGAATGTATGTGAATGTCTTCACCTATTCTTAGTTGGGGGGTGAAATCCTTGCCCCTGTTGTGGTAACTGAGGGATGAAGGGGGTGGTTCCAGACCGAGAGGGCTGGTAAAAGGGGTGCACAGGCAAGATGGGTATGTGGGACAACCAAGGCTTGCCCGCGTGCTTAGCATAGTCAGAGGGAAGCCCTCCTCACTGCACCTGGCAGGGTGAGGAAATAGGTCTGGAGCGGTGGTGACTCCAGACGTTGGCCAAGCCAAGCCCCTGCCGTGTAACTTACATCAGGTTTCATCCCTGATTTATTTGGATTTTCTCAAATTGCTAATACCATTATTCTACCCCATTCATTTCATCAGCCACCGTTGGAGCTCAGTTGCCTCGAATCAGTTACAAACAGTCCCAAAGGTTTATCTGGCCTTATATTTCTTAACACAATTTATAGCATTCAAATATTGAGTTAGATTTCGGGCTGACATTCATCAAGCCTGCTGTAATGTGCCCTCGGCTTTTTTCTCATCATCCCTGTCATCTGTCTTGGCAGTAAAAGTGCTCCGTATGATCAGATAAAATCACTTCCTCTTTCCTGGGCTTCTATTTCAGCAGCACCTCAAAACTCATCTACGTGGACTGCTGCAATGTCATTACTTCCACAAAGCTCGGTAATCAACTCACCCCTTCAAATACGTTTTCCTCCAGGATATACCCCCAATTTGCCTGTCTTTACCTTTCCAAATGCTGGAATCGCTTACCTCGGCAAGGGATGTTCTTTTTCTGAAGAGAAGAAAGATCAGGAGACTTCCAGACTTCTCAGGATGCATGTGCTCACAGGGACAAAGGGCAGCAATACCGTGATTTGTGGGAAATCTCGTTTATAAGGCTCCTTGTCCAGCCTGGGTTACTCTCCAGCAGTGAAGTCCCCAGGGCTCCAGCCTGGGAGGCAGCGTGCCCAGGACAGAGGAGATTCAGCGGCTCCATGCTGAGCCTTCGCAGACTCCAACAGAAGTCAGGGAGGGGGGCGGGTGCTGGGTTCATTCGGTCCAACCCCGCTTGTTTCTTAAGTTGGGAATCTGAGAGCAACGAAAATGGCAACCAATGGAGCCTACAATCCAGGGAAAGTAACCAGGGGAAGTCCCAGATGTGCCCTGTGGGTATTTTAGCATCGGTCATTCCCTGTGTCACAAAAGCCCTCACTGTACCCGCTCCATGGGGAAAAGAACACAGTCTCTGAGGACAGAGCACCCTCAGGCTGCACCGATTCCCTACCACCTACTGATGTGCAGGCAGAGCACTTTCTTTTCGTTTGAAATGGGGTGTTAACACTGACTCCCTGGAAAACCAGGGTACCCACATCGCACATGAGGGCATTGTGAGATTCAGTGCATGGCTACAGAGCAGTCATTGCGGAGAGCCAGGGATCAACAGGTGTCCTATAGGTTTTCAGCGAGAAAACCAGATGACACTTCAGCGTGCTGCCCTCCCTCCCAGCCCTTTATTATAGGTCCCTACGGTGCATGTATATTACATCATTTGAGTGCTCTTGGAAAACACAAGTCCTGTAGTTTTCTGACTCAGGACTCCCGACACATTGCCAGGCATAAGGATGGGCATCCAGTAAATCATTTGTCAAGTCGTATGGCCGGAAGAGACTTGAGAGAGAGGCTCGCTCATTTTTCTGGTAAAGCGATACAAAAAGAGAGCTAACAGACCACCGGCCTTGCGTACATTTGGGCGGAAGAGTGGGTCTAACAGTGTTTCGGAAAATCAAAGCGCAGCCCTCCTTTCGTGCATTCTAGCCCTCTGTTCTGTGTGACCACAAAGGCAGCCCAGCGTTTCTGTTTTCACTCAACCTGCCTGCTGCATCTTGCCATCTTGCATCGTTCAGTGGATTCACCACCACCCACAGCCACTGGGGAAAACCGTAACCTCTGCCTTGAAACTTTTCTACGGCCTTTGTTCTTCTGCTAGGCCAGGGCCCAACCGAAGCCTAATTTCCAGTTTGGAAGTGAACATATGGCCGTGTGATTTAATACGTTCTTGCTCGCAGAACTGGAAAAGTCTGTCTTCAGAAATATATAGCTGCAGCTGAGACCCAAGATCTTGGTTTATCAGCAGAGAACAGTAGGGATGAAAAAAATCCTATATTAAGGTTCACACTCCCAAACGCCAACGACCGTCGTCATAGCCAGGCGAGTCAAGGCCGCTATCTGCAACAGCTGAGCCTCCACTAATACCACCGGCCCTCTTACTCATCAGTGGCTTTGTGTCTCCAAAGCCATGTTGGTTTTCTAAGACTGCCTGCTGCCTGGCACTGTTTCAGCGTGTGAATGTTTCCATTGAAGATTTCCCCATCTGGCAGCTGCCCAGGCAGTCATGCCCTGGTGTGCACGGTGGTGTTCTTACAAGGGGATCAGGCCACTGAGAACGTGACACCTGCCCGTGGGCGACGCGGGAAATCGTTGGGCAAAGCAAAATGTCACGGGACATGGTTGCAAAGAAATAAATTAAATACGCTGCATCCTGCTGGTGTAGCCAGGTGACAGAAGCCCATCTGGATGTAATCCATTCCTTGGAAACAGAGTCAGAGATCCAAGAAGCGACAGCTGCACAGGGGTAGGAATTTTTGTCCCACATCAGTAAACCCGAAAAGTTTGGATTCCCTGTTGTGCTCCCCCTTCCGGGATATTCACCCAGCTAATGATAACATCTTTTCAGCGATATCACAAACTTCACCTTTCCAGGCTTGGAAAGCCAATCAATTCTAATCACACGCTGGTCTCTGGGAGACAGGTGATAAGCAAAGTCAGAGCCGCTATACCTTGACATGGGTGACCTCTCCTGAGTAGCTGAACTAAAATGTTGCAGGGAAGGGAAGAGGGTATAAGGCAGAAGTAGGTTTAAATTTTCTCTTGTGGTGAAAACCCATCTGTTATTCCGTCTCAACACAAATAGAATCATGATTTCTGTCTTACAATTTCATAGGTGATTTGCCGTACCTTTGACATTTCTAATGTATGTTAGGCAGTTATCCTCCCTCCTCCACCAGGAAGCTGTAGGGGAAAAAGGGAGTTGGGCGCCTTCACATGGGCTTTGGGTACCGAGGGAACAGTGCTGGAGCCGATCCTTTGCCTGTGGTAATTGTTAGCTGCCTTGAATATAAACAAAGAATAAATATATCCATGGAAGGAAGAGGGAAGGGACTATGAGGGCACAAGATTCACCCCCCAAAATGCCCCAACCCCACATGGTGGAAATTGGGGGTCAGCTGAAGTTGACTGCCCATCGGAATGGACTGTTGTAAGAATGATTCCAGATCCTTTACCCACCATATTCAAACCCGTGAGAGTTGAGTAAGACTGTCATGATGGAGTGGCCAGTTTGGCCACGTACTAGCTGCATCCCCTGAGCGAATTACCTCTTTTATAAGCCCCAGTTGCCTCATCTGTACAATGGAGATCATAATAGGATCTATCCAGCGTTGTGTCGGGATAGGCTCTCACTGGCTTGCAAGAGCAAACTTTTGGGCTTCTCTCCCCAACTCAGAGTTCAGGGACTTCACACTGATAGGTTGAGAATAACTCGGTGGAACTATTTACACCATGGAAATTGGCAAATACCACAATCCAGAGCATTTTCTTCTTGGAAGTGGTAGCTCTTACACATTTGGGGGAATTAATAAGATAGTTTGTGTGGAAGGGCTTTGCGCCATCCTGCACATTAAGGATTGTGAATTATTACCCTATTACATACATGCTAAGACTTCTGTTTTTACGTCTGTAGAACCACGATGTGACTTATAATCAATAGCACCTCACAGTTATCGTTGGCAGCTGTTTTCCTTATTGGCTTACAAAATAGTCGTTCATGTACCAGTCAGTGGAGAGTTAAGAGTTGATGAAACACTGTTGTTATTATTATTACCAGCATCATCAGTTTTTAAAGTTTATTTATTTATTTTTGTGAGAGAGAGAGAGAGAGAGAGCACAAGAGGGGGAGGAGGCAGAGAGAGGGAGAGAATCCCAAGCAGGCTTGGGCGCTGTCATTGCAGAGTCCGATGTGGGGCTCAAACTCAAGAGACATGAGATCATGACTTGAGCCAAAACCAAGAGTCAGACGCTCAACCAACTGAGCCACCCAGGCACCCCACCACCATCATCATTTTTATGCTAAGTCCTTTATAACAGACCGTGTACATGATTCTCAAAATGTGGAGGAAAGCACCAAAGTGCCACCAAACCTAGAGCAGCATGTGGCTGATTCTAGGGGGGCCTTGGAAGTAGACAAAACCCTCCCCTTCTTCATCCTTGCCTACAGCTGGCAGCTCCCCCTCCCTGCCCTGCTGTTCTCACTCCCCAAATTCTCCAGCTAAGCCCCATGTCGGAATAATCCCAGAGGACCCTTGGCACGCATGAGTCACTATGGTGAACATGACCCCTCCTTGAGCAGTTTTGTGCTGAAGCCAGACAGCTCACGAGGCACTGGGAGCTGCAGTCCCCACTGAAGGCACTCCACACGTCCGGTGACAGGCTGGTCAGGAGACTTTCCTGACACCAGGATCACCCACACAGATTGTGGTTTGCAAAACCGTCGGCTCTACAAACCCTTCCCGCCTTTGGATCCGATTGCCTGGTAGGTGACAATGACTGAGACTCAGTACTTATTGAAAAACCCAGTGAATGACTAACTGAATAACAATAAAAGGGACAGTTTGCCGGTGCATATTAAAATCTAATACGTGCTGGGGCACCTGGGTGGCTCAGTTAGGCACGACTTTAGCTCAGTCATGATCTCACGCTTCGTGAGTTCGAGCCCTGTATCAGACTTTCTATCGTCAGCTCAGAGCCCACTTAGGATCCCCTGTCTCCCTCTCTCTCCCTGCCCCTCCCCTGCTCTCTCAAAAACAAATAAATATTTAAAAAATAATAAAATTTAATACGTGCCTACCACATAGGTCCCTTCTGTGCTGCCAGCTTCACAGAAGCACTCGGAGGAGACACAAACCGGAGGGCACAAGATGTCTGTGGCTCTCCCGTCTCTAGTGGCAAAACTCAGCGACAACCTAAATACTACTAAGGGAGGGTTAAAGAAATGTGGCTGCCCCCATACCCATTCTACCCGCAGCAATTTGGAAGAATGAGGTCAGTTTGTACATTCCGACAAGGAAAGAAATATTGGGGGGTGGGGAAGAAAGCAATTTACCAACACAGTGCATTAGAGGATAATGAAACAAAAACCATTATGCATTTTCATAGAGGAGCCTAAATGCGTAAGCAAAACTACCCGGAGTTACCTCTGCGAAGGGGGATACGGTGGGTGCGGGGCGGGTGGAGCATATGGTCAAGACAGATTTTAGCTTTATTTTCATGCTTACATTTAAAACTTTACAACCGGGAGGTATTCATATATTCCACGTGTAATGAAAAATGGTAAGTAAACAAAAGGGAAGCCTAGCCGATGGATGCTCAGGCTGAGGCGTGAATCCCCACGCGGCAGCCAAAGTGGGGGGAGCTGCCGAGGGGGAAGCGTGTGTGACCAAGGACAGCAGCACAGAGCCGCTCAGAGACTGTGGGTCCCAGATGGGCAGGGGCCAGGAGCCCCGCACGCATGCGCTGCCCATGAGACAGCAGCGTTCACAATGGTCCTCCTACCTTGCTTCGTCTTTAGCCATCCAGCCACCCACCATCCATCCATCCACCCATCCATCCACTCACATCTGTTTAGCACCAGGTACTGTATCCCTGATTATCAAGGGTATGTCAAGGAAGAGTGTGTCAAGGAAGGCTTGGAGGAATTAATGCCCACCCCTCCAACAAAACAAAACAAAACAAAACAAAAGAGCAAGCCAGGAATCTTCAGGCAGACAGGGTGGGTGTCAGAGAAGGGAGGAAGCCGTGTGACAGGGTTGCTGAGCAAGCGCTCCACACCCCAAAGGGAAAACACGGGCTGCACCTCGTTTTAGCAACTCAAAGGCCCCCGGGACTCACAGAGGTTCGGGAAAGAGTACAGGAAGCAACTGTATACTTGATGATGAAGCGGTCGGGAGTCTCTGTGAGATCTGACAAAGCAGGGGACCCTCATTCTCAGGCATTTGTATGCTTGCTAATGAAATACCAATAAAGACTACGGAGGCAGAAAGGCAGCCAAGTGATTCGGGACTGGACCCCACCTTTCTGGCAAAGGGAAGCCTGATTAAGAAGGTGCTGGTGTTTTTCGCTTCCGAACCACGGGCAAAGTCTGATGCGCTCAGGGGACATTCGTCCAAGTTGAGAGTCAGGAAGCAGGTTTCCCCCACCCTTTGAACCCTCTAGCCCCGTGGCCGGCTTGGCTTTTGTGATTTTAATTGAAACCTCAGTCCTGATGGCTCTCCCGTGCTCACAAAGAACAATTGCAGACCCTAACTTTCTTTCAAGGGCCTTGCCACTCTCGCCAGGATGAAAGCCCAGCAATAAATCACACTGCCTGTGGGAATATGAAGTAGGCTGGGGCTATGGGGGGGAAAGTGGCCTGCTGTGGATTCCAGTGGCTCCAGCACCCGTGAGCATGTGTGTCACAATTCTTGCAAGGCACAGCCCGGTACTCTGCAGGCGGCCACGCACGCTCTCTACTTGGTGGCCGCGTTCACAAGTGGTTTGTGCATCGCACATTTGCCGGTGATACTCAAAGGGGCGGCTGGTCAGTCATTTAAATAAACCATTAATTGGGGCGCCTGGGTGGCGCAGTCGGTTAAGCGTCCGACTTCAGCCAGGTCACGATCTCGCGGTCCGTGAGTTCGAGCCCCGCGTCAGGCTCTGGGCTGATGGCTCAGAGCCTGGAGCCTGTTTCCGATTCTGTGTCTCCCTCTCTCTCTGCCCCTCCCCCGTTCATGCTCTGTCTCTCTCTGTCCCCAAAATAAATAAAAACGTTGAAAAATAAAATTAAAAAAAAAAAAACCATTAACCAACCACACAACAGAAACTCGTTAAGTGGCTACTTTAATGTCTTTAGGGTTAGGACGGAGGGTAGAATAGAGGTGAGGAACAGCCAGGAGCGGGGCTATCACGCTGCTGAGGGTGAAGCCCTGGTGTCATCAGGGCTGGGTTCGAATCTGTCCTATCACTCGCCAGCTGGGTGACTTGAGTCCCTGTACCTCAAATGGGATAAATACTATTTGCTGTTTCAACGTATGGTTAAGATTAAATGAGAAAGGATTAAAAGAGATAAGGATAAAGCACTCGGCTCAAAGCAAACCACCCGTTATTCCCAGGGCAAAGAGATTTCCAAGCCTCGTTTTATAAGCGAGGCCCAGGGAAACAGGCATCTGTAGAAAAAGGGCAGTGCACCTGCTCGCTGTAGAGACCTCCAGAGAGCAAAGCCTCACAAGCACGTCAATTTTCCTTTCATTCTATATTGGCTCAATTCTAGAGGGTTAGAACTTGAATCTTTCAAGCATTCAAGTTATGGAAAGCAACCTTTGCAGATACCAGGTGGAAAAAAAAAAATCAGACCCTGAAAAACAGATGCATTCTATTTGGGATGTAAATTAAGCCTTTTAAGAGGCTTTTAAGAGGTAGCTTTTCCTGGATAATTGCACTGGCAGGACTCCGGGCCAATTTATCTTTAACCCAAATGTCACCTCGCTGTGGATACAAATGGGGTCACTTTTAAATTGCTGCCGTAATTACAGTGCCTCCGAATCCAGTAGATGGTCGAGCAAATCTTCAGTGCCCCTTGGCCCTGGTTATTGCTGCCAGGCTCCGAGGGGTGTTTCCATGTATCCATGGGGCTGGAAACGAGAATTGCCATACATCCCTCTTTCTGTTTATCTCTTCCGCCCCGCCCCATCCTCCCCAGTTGGTTGCCCATAAAGGAAATTGACTGGTGCCCCTGTGGTCACTGCTACTCATCATGGGATGCCAGCGCCCATGCCCAGTGGTGGTGCCTGCAACGCCTCCAAGACTGTCAGCTCTCGGGAAGCCAAAGTAATCGCGGGTGGCCCCCCAAGCCCCGGGGCCATGCCTTGTGCTCTGGGCCCAGCAGCCACTCTGTGGTTCCAAGTCCCACAAAGCCCCTCATGAATTTCATTCCGTCAGCTTCTGGTCTTGCCTAGCAATACCACGGAGGCACTTAGCTCACCCGACAGGGAAGAGAGACCAGGTCAACCCCTGCAAGGACCTCTTCTCCATTCCCCTCAGCGACCCCAGCTCCAAATATACCCCCTCCTCCCCAAGTTCTGAAAAGAGCCCCAGGGCAGCACCAGATAGACCCTAGTGGAGGAACGCTACCGGGAGCAAACAGCTTGCTTCATCAGCCAAAGACTCTGTTATGCTGCTAGCCGGGCTGCTGAGGTCATTGCTTGGCCTTAGTGGTCGATAAACCTAAAATAAGGTTTTCATTAAGCTGTTAAAAAAAAAAAAACGCAAAAAGACAAACCTCGAACAGCACCCTGATTTTGTCTCAAATTTAGATCATCGTTGGTCTTCGCCACGGACTTGGTTAGGGTGACTGAGGCATAAAAATGATCAAAGACAGAAAAACACCCAATGGGAAATGGAGAAGATGGTCTACTGCAGGTAAATTAATATTAGAAATGCTCATTACAAGCTGATGCAAGTTAGACAATTATCAGAGTAGCAGCTCCTTCAAAGAAACGGTTAGTGAGGGCTGTGATGCATTGGTTAACATTTTTTGGTTCCCTGAGGATTACCATTAACCTTCGGTTTGTGCCTAAAATTAACTTCTTCCACTTGAGTGCATTCATCCGACAGAATTCATCTGAATGAATTCATTCATCCTTCACTGCATATTACTGTATTTCTACTGTGTGCCAGGCACGATGTTAGGGGTATATTATACATTGACTGACAGAGCCGACCAGACCCTGACTTCATGGATTTTCTTTCTGCAACTGGGGGACAGAAAAATAACAAACAAGCTAACTAAAGAGAAACATATAATACAATGCCGTTAGTGATAAGGGTTGTAAAGATAAAGGGACCAGGGATGATGGGAATACTTTAGAAAGGGTCAAGAAGAGGTGACATCCAAGCAGATGTTGGCTTGAAGTGGGGCAGCATGCCGTAGGGTTACCTAGAGAGAGGCAAGGTCTTTAGGGGCGAATAGCACATGCAAAGGCCCTGAGGTGCTCCAGGTGTTTGAAGAACACAAAGCTAGGGTGGGAAAAGAGTTTGGTGGGGGGGTGGTGATGCTAAGGAGCAGTGCCCTGGCTAGGGTAGGTAGGTCATGGGGGGGGGGGACCTGGATGTTACTCAGTGTCTTTGAGGATTATTGATAATTTCTGACCTACAATCTAAAACTATTCTGATCCTTTCTATAGCGGAGGCTGTGCAGAACCCCCTAAACGCAATCATTGCCCCCAGAAGGGAGGCGGCAGGCCACGGGCTGCCGAAGCCCCAGGCCTTGTCTGCTGGCGGGGGAGGCAGGGGTTGAAGGGTGAAGCCTCCCCCTTGCTTGCGCTCCGCCCACACCAATGGCAACCAATGGCTGGCCAGCGCGTGAATGTGGAGGCGGAGCCTCCTTGCCTCAGTTGAAATGAGTCAGAGTCAGATTAGCCGCAGACCCCGGCGTGGTGTGGGCTGAGGTCTATGCAGCAGTTGTACCTGTGCTTAATCCCCCTTGCCTCGCGCCGCGCAGGTGTTGATCCCGAGAACGCTGTGTGGTACACCCCAGCAGGCCGATCCCCCAATCTCTCCCCCTGCGGATGCAACCCAGGACAATCCTCAAGGACCAACTCCGTTATACAGATGTGTAGACGGAGAAGTCAACCAGTGTATTCCGCTTCGGGCAAGTTGACAAACCGGTGAGTTTTTTTTTTTTTTTTCTATTGGGTTCCTGACTTGGCTGGTCGGCTCTTGGTATCATTTGGTGCTTTTCTCTCAAAGGAGAAAGCCCATAGGAAAGGGGAAGGAGGTGGAGACTGTTCTCATGAGTTGGAATCTGGTTTTACTCTTTTGGTTCTTTGATTCTCACGAGCCAATCGGTTACTTCACTCAAGGGTATGGAAAGCACATTAACGATATTTAAGTGGGAATCGATGTCCACAAACCAACCCTGAGAAGTTTTGTCATGACTTTGGTGATATTGTGATGTTATTAAGAAATGGTTTTTGTCATTTCTAGCACAGTGCCTAAAACCCTCTTAATTTCCAGGGTGGTGGGAGGGGTAAAGGTGTCTTTTGTTAGGTTGATGCGTGACTTTTGGAAAGCCCCAAGGTGACCCTGATTGGAGGGTTAGAACTTTCCAGTGAAAAGAACGTGGTTGGGGATTGGTTCCATCGTCAAGGGCCAATTTAAGCAATGGTGTATTTTTTTTAATGTTTGTTTATTTTTTTGGGGGGGGGGTAGGGGCAGAGAGTGAGGGAGACAGAGACTCTGAGGCAGTCTCCAGGCTCAGAGAAATCACTCATTTGTAATGAAGCCTCCATTTAAAAAACCCCAAAACAGCTGGTTTGGGGAGCTCCCAGGTTCCTGAACACATGGAGATGGTTGGGGGGGGGGGGTAGGTGGTTTGTCTGGAAAGGGCGTGGGGACTTTGCAGTCTTTCCCCACACTTTGCCCTACACCTCTCTTCATCAGGCTGTTGATACGTATTCTTTAATATCCTTTGTAACAAACCGGTGACTTAGTAAGTTTAAGGTTTCAGTGAGTTTAGTGAGCTTCTCTAGCAAATTAACCAAACCCAAGGAAGGTCTTGGAACCTACTGTCTATAATGAGTCACTCTGAAGCACAGGTGTGTGGGGGGGTGCAGGGGGAGGGCAGCCTTGTAGGACTGAGCTCTTACCTGGGAAATCAGGTGCTGTCTCCATGTGGGTAGTTTCAGAATTGAGTTAAATTGTAGGATGCCCAGCTGGTGTTCAAGAATTTGTTGGTGTGGAAAACTCCACCCAACACACATGCAAACACACACACACACACACACACACACACACACACACACACAGTTAGAGTCTTTCTATACCTTCCCAGATTTCCTTTTTCTGAGAGAAAAAGCAAAAAAAACCAAAAACAAACCAAAAAAAAAAAAACCCTTATCTTGTTAAACTGCTACTCTTTGACTTTTGTACTGTGTAAGCTGTGCCTACTCTTTATAAAAAGGCCTCAGGCCCTACCCAGTATTTCCTTCCACAGACTTTGTAGAAAATGCCAGAGTCTCATCTTTTCTTGCTCCCAAGCAAGGAGGAAATTGGAATGTGACTTAGCATTTGAATTCTAGCAAAGAAAGCCTTGCATTCTGACATTAAATTTGGCCTCAGACTGTCAGAGAATCAGTACTTATACGGATTGCTTGATGAGAGATGGGGCACACTCTGAATGCTGGGTTGAAGAGGTAGCAATGCTGTGATTCCTTGAGCTGTCCCCAGGATGGAAGTTCCAGGGAGCCCTAAGTCTTAGGCACCTGACACCTCATGTAAGAACTTAACTCTTTCGATGGAAGCAGTTAGAATCAGCGGAGTGGCTCTCGTCTCTCGCTCATCACCAAGGAGTGACAAGGCTATGAGCTCTTTGCCCGTCTCACCCTGCTTGTCTAATGAAGGAAGGAAAACCATGCAGCGTTTAAAGTTCCCGTGATGAAAGTTTCTTTTGGGTAATTAGGCTACTTCCGAAGGTCTTTGGTTAGAACTCTCTCTCTGAGAATTTTGTATGCTTGCTCTTTGACATACGTGTTTTATCAAAGAGGAAGAGAAAGCTTGCGTCTCAAGTAAGGTAACAGATGACAGCGGTGGCTGTTGCCATGGGCCCTTATTTCTGCTCCGGTTGAAATCATTAAAGGGGTCAAATCATTTATCCCTCCCCCACACCCACGCATTCTCAGTTGCCTGGTGATGGCTGCAGGTTGCAGGGTTCCTTTTGTAGGAAGAGGGCAGACCCCGCCTCACCTGTCCCCATCACGATGGCAGGTACATTAACTCCAAGGCAAGTGACTATTTGGACAGTTAACAAATTCCACCTGTAGGCTAACAGCTGAAGGTCGTGCAGGTGACATGGGGCATTGGAAATTTATCTCTGTCTCAGACTACACACAGGGGAAGGCTGCATCTGTAGAGGAGACCACACCCCAAGTACTGTGCAAAGGGGGAGTCTCTAGGGGAAATAAGATCTCGTGAAACCAACTCCTATAAACCGAAGCCTAAAAATGTTTGGCTAATACTGCTGTAAAAAAAAGCACTTTGCTGATTTCCTAGTTTATAGTCTTTGCCCACTTTCATACTGACCTGCAGAAAATAAATCCTTGATCTTCTAACTTTTTCAGATACGGTAAGCCTGCCGGGACTCTCAACCAGCAGAATGTCCCCAAAAGCAGGCATTTCACTTGGGGGTTTCTGTCCTGCAGCACCAGCCCACATGACTCCTCGGTCTGGTCTTTCTCTGTCAGCAGGACTGAAGCCTGAGGCAGCAGTGAAGGGACTTTGGGATAGAAGATGTTGAGCTGACCAGGGGGTCAAAGAACATAGCAGGCTGCGTGGTTGTCATTGGCTCTCATTGAGGCAGAATTAATTCCCTCCTGAATAGAAGGGGCAGACAGAACAAGTCACAGGCTGATGGTCTACGGTTGGTTTTCTCCGTCCTTGTTGTTTTCACCAAGGTCACATTCATTACTGACCCTTCTCTGTGGATGTGATGATCATTCAGCAGCCCCCAAGTACAGATGAGGCAGAGCTTTCTCATACCCCCAGGTGGTCCCATACACACAGACTTCTGGCATTGAGGACCCCTCTCCTTTTTTTTTTTTTTTTTTAAACCCTTACACCTAAGCTGCAGAGTTGGGTTAGGAAGGGTGGCTAATGTACATAGGGGACAAATCCAGAGTGGTCCAGAAGAAGTCACAGGCACAGACAGGGTCAGCCCTGCTATCACATCTCAAGGCAGGTACAGGATGTCAATGAAATGAAGTCCTTGATTACATAGCTCCTGGGCCCAGGCCATGGAGTGAGAAGGTGTATACGTATTCATTCTTGCAAAAGTGACCGAGGGCAGCAAGGACTCAGCACCCAGGGATCTTTGGAATGCTTGCCTCTGGGGAGCTCATGGGAAAACCACCTTCCCGATTTTTAAGGAAATCCCCAATTCCCCTGAGATACTTGGTCCTTTGAGTATCTCCTCCTTTTTACCTTGTTGCCCAAACTTCATCCATTTTTCGTGGCAGATATTGATGGCCCAGAAGACATGGAACCCCAAAGAATGGGACCTACTACTCTGACCTTGAAGGCAGGGAGGGCTTAAAGCTTTCTAAGGTAGCAAGGAAAGGCAAAAAAAGAAGAGGGAAAACCATTTATTCTCCATATTAGCATTTCCAAAACTTTGACATGTGTGGCCCTATTTGGGTGCCCAGAGGACTCCAGGCAGGGCTTCTCATTTATTTATCTATTTATTTATTTGCCGGGGGAGGGGAGGGGGAGGGGGTTAGGGAGAGAGAGAATCTTAAGCAGACTCCGCGCCCAGTGCAGAGCCTGACATGGGGCTCAATCTCTGGACCCTGAGATCATGACCTGAACCAAAATCAAGATTTGATCACTTAACTGATGAGCCACCCACCCACCCCCGGGGCTCTTTAAATGAGCCCAGCAGTGCCAATGCACTATGAGGACTGTAAATAGTGAGTAACAAGGGAACAATTAAGTTTGCTCAGTGGGTGTTGCTTCCTGACAGTCATTACTGGCATCTGAAATCCTGGGTTGAGGAATTAGAACCAACAGTTCCTTTTCCATTACCATGTTTGCAACACAGCAGGATATATATATCCTCCTGATGGCTTTGAATCACAGGCAAAATCTCACAAGCATGTATTGGAGATGCTGGCCAAGGTGCTCACATTCAGATTTCCTAGTAGGAAGGACTCAGTGAGGTTCTGGAATTGATAAAGCTTTTTGGTATGGCTCCCTTTGACCTCTGGCACGGAGATCTACCCTGTGTAAAGATGGAGTTGGAAGGGGATGAGACGAACAAGAGCCCAAGATTGGAAAAGCCTTTTCGGAAGCCTGCACGATGCTCTCAAGACCATAACTGCTGCCCATGTTAGTCAATTAATGTTCCCCAATGGTCCGTGAGTGCAAATGACTACATACTGAATGTTCACTAGCATAAATCAGAAGAGCTTCCTGCTATCCCTGTTATAAGAAGGACATGACTTTTGAACTAACAAAACACATCATTTTCATTTCAATCCCCTCATCAGAGACAGTATTCCTTGGTTGAATCCCGGAACTTCATTTACTATATTGAGTCAGAACTGGAATCCCTGAAAACACACCAAATTAATAATGT
Organism: Felis catus; assembly: GCF_018350175.1. NCBI lineage: Eukaryota > Metazoa > Chordata > Mammalia > Carnivora > Felidae > Felis > Felis catus. The sequence goes on from NC_058380.1 coordinate 9,070,595, forward strand.
AATTCGTTATCTAGGAGGCTGTTTTTTTGACTGTTGGGTTTGCTGGAAGACAAGAGACTAAAAACAAGAACAATGAGAGAAGTAGATGAAAGGAAAAAGAAAATGAAACAGGATAAATAGATTTGAAAACACATGTACATCAAATGTAAGACTTGGCAGTGTTTTTCTCCATTAAAAAGGGTCTTGTCCTTGATTATTAGGTTTTTACCTACATTACATACATTTTTTTCTGCTTTCCTCTGTCTTGCACAAACAGCAATGTATGTTCGTCTCAGGAATAGTACAGTGTGATCAGAAATGTACACCGTTTCAGGGGCGCCTGGGTGGCTCAGTAGGTTAAGCGTCTGACTCTCGATTTCAGCTCAGGTCATGATCTCCTGGTTTGTGAGTCTGAGCCCCGAGTTGGGTTCTGCACTGACAGCACAGAGCCTACCTGGAATTCTCTGTCTCCCTCTCTCTCGCTGCCTCTCTGCCACTTGCACATGTGTGCACTCTCTCTTGTAAAGTAAGTAAACTTAAGAAAGAAAGAGAGAGAGAGAGAGAGAGAGAGAGAGAGAAAGGAAGAAAAGAAAGAAAGAAAAAGAAAGAAAGAAAGAAAGAAAGAAAGAAAGAAAGAAAGAAAGAAAGAAAGAAATGATACCACTTCAGGTAATTCCATAAAAGATTGCTAAAAATTTTAACCTATTTTGCTGGTTTTGAAACCGTGTTAAAAGCCTAGGAAGTAATACCTACTTGGCTCATCATGACCATCTTTATGTCCTAGTTACTATTATTGTTATTGTCATTGATACTATCGATAATAGTACACCCCATACATAGTGATTTTAATCCCAAAGGCAATTTTGCATTAGGTTGAAATCACGGTCTCAGGTTGGGATTCAATGCTTTTTCTGAATGTAGAAAAAAGACTTGGGTGACCTGAAGCGAGTGCGTTAATTTCCTTGCTGTAAAGATGTTTGATTGGCAAACACCAGACAACCGGAATGGGTAGACAGCGTCCACAGAGAGGCCAACGACCTAAAAAGTGTGCAGTTGCCAACACTGGAGAAGTATTCTTTTTTCCCAATGTGTTCTTGTTAAAAGCACTATGAACTAAGCATTCTGGTGCATTCAAACATCTACTTCTGTTGTCCAGATTTTGATGGCGGTGGGCGGGAGACCAGCAACCTGGGCCTTGGCTCTTTCTAAATCCCCGATAAATGAGAGCTGAGTCGAAATCATAGCAGGTACACTAGACAGCTCTGGGGTGATTTGGACCACTGTTCCGCCCCCACTATTACAGACTCAACAAGCTTCTGTAAGTCCACTCTGAGGTAGGCACTCTTGGGCTTAACAAGCTTGTGTTTAAAAAATGAAAAGAAGTCATAGGGAGGTTGACATAGTAAGTACAATGAGCCATGGGTGAGGGGTAGGGAGAAAAATACACATGGTCTCTTGCTCCTTCTCTGAGCCTGGGTAAGAAGAGGAGATCGTGTAAAAGAATTGCAAAATCGAGTCGGGGAGACCTCGATCTGAATTCTAGCTCTTCACCTTGTCAGCTATGTGACCTTGGACAAATGATTTGACTTCTCTGACTGTCAACTGCCACATCTTTCAAATATGCAAAATAATCCTTCCCAGGATCATTTGGGGGGAATCCTGAGATTACAACGTATGTATCAATTGTACATACAGAGTAGGTAGAATAGTAGTTCGTGCGTCATTATCTGATGCGCCTTGCCAGCTCCCCACATGTGACGGTGACCTCTGGTTTATAGTGTAGTCCAAGTTCTGCCCCAAGCATAAGGGCCCATGTGGAGCCTTCCAGAGAGACCCAGTCGGGCCTAAGTGGATTGTGTGGTAAAGAGATTACCTTCCGTGTCCTTCCCCCTTTGCATAAGCAGAGCCACCTTGCTGTGAGCAAGATGGGTACCTTTCCATCTAGGTCTATAGGTTTAAGATAAACAGACCTTCTGTTTGGGCTAAAGGATACTAAAATAACTCTGCTCACAGTGCTGACTTTCTGAGCTAATCACTTATTCTACTCACTTGTGGTTCCTATCAACAATCGTGGAGCTGGCCTCTCTCCGCATTCGCTCCTGCAGCATTAATATTTCATGACGAATAATAGGGTAGGGTCATACACCAGCTTCTGGAAAAGAATAAAGCACAGAAAGAATTAAATGAAATGGCTTGAATACATAGAAGGAAATGTGATAAACCCAGAGGCAGTGGCCTCAGTGGTGTTTTACAGAACAGGATTTATTGCACAACAATGAACTTTTATTTATTCTTCTTTCAGTGAGCATTTTTGCATTATTATTCATTCAGCAATTCCACTGGGTATTCAGAAGTGACAGCTTGCCAATTTTTTTCGCAAACATTTTGGACTTTAACATCTTCATCTGAAATCATTGCAGTGATTATGAGGGAGTGATGGTAGAAGGATGTGGGAAAGAAAGGTAGCAGCATTTTTGAGATGCTCCTACCAAGAGGAATGTGCTAAATGTGGAGCTCTGACAGCTGAAGAGGTAGAACTGGAATCTTGGCCAATGAACAGCAGACACGGCATCATATAGGGCATTGAAGGGTGGCCCACTTGGAGGTCTTGCCAATTATTAGAGCGTGATCATACCTGTGCAAGCCAAGATGGCACTTTTCTCTTGGTGCATTGTCTTTGAAGGCAGCGGGGAGTCAAGGTATCAAAAGGCCATACGTAATCAATTTCAGTAGGTATCTATTCTGCCCACTAGACTCTATCTACTCTGCTTTATGTCTTTCATAGTGCTTGCTATCAATATTGTTATATTTCACTTTATTTGCCTCATTATCAGTTTATTCAATTAGGATGTAAGTTAGGGATGCCTGGGTGGCTCTGTCGGTTGAGCGCCTGACTTTAGCTCAGAGCATGATCTTATGGTTCATGAGTTTGAACCCCACATTGGACTCTGTGCTGACACACTATCAGCACAGAGCCTGCTTTAGATCCTATGTCCCCCCCGCCCTGTACCTCCCCTGTTCATTTTCTCTCTCTAAAAAAATAAATAAAACATTTTTAAAAATGTAAATTACATGAGGACAGGAACCTTGTTGGGTTTTGTTCATTGCTGCATCCCCAGCACCAAGGACAGAGCCTGTCACATAGTATGGACATAATACATATTTATTAGATTAATGAGTGAGTGCTAAGTGTTGAGGCACATTAAGGAATGGTAGCACATTTTCCCCGATCTCACTTTATAATCTAGTGGAAAGCAAACTATGAATACTAACAGAACCTGCAAAGCGAGGTAGCACATCAGAAGCTCTTGGTTTTCCTTTGAAGGGTATTCCCTACAAGTGACGACTATGTACTTCTGTGCAGAAGGAAAAGGAGTCTGTTGCCATCCCCTTTAAACATCATCCAGTGAGCATAAGCTCACATCACCCTTAGATCTGCTTTTCGGCTTGCACACTGTGCCTTACTCCGTACCTGACCCCCTTTCTTTTGATCTCACAGCTGAGGTCCAGAGGCTCCCTGACCTGCCAGTGTTACCAATTAGTCTGTTTCCTTCCCCTCCCCATTAAATATTTATGTCAGAGGACGGGTCGATAGAAATGTACCCCTGAAAGAGACCTTTTCAACCATATTTCTCAACTTGTGTTGCAGAAGATAAAGTAAATCATGTGGCTGTTGCTAGAAATTTTATGGGAAAATGTTTCTGTGGTCATATAGATGTGGGGCTTGGAGTTAACTGAAACCACCCTTGTAGGTGGTCCCCCCAGCCTTCAGTGCACTCTGAGAAGGAGCCATCGTCTGGAGTGTCTATTTCCCCCAAATTTATTTGACCATGGAAACTTGGTCTCCTAAGAATAAATATTGTCTCTTGTTGTCACTGGAACATAGTTAGGGAAACACTGGTCATGGAGTGGTGAGTCTGAACTAGGCCTTTGGAGGTTTGAAGATTGATTGGTGGATCACCAACAGTTGGCTGGGAATTACCACGATGGGTAACTTCATAGAACCCAGACCAAGAATTCAGCAGGGAAACGAAAAAGGTTTCATGGAAGAAGTGGGATCGAGCTGGGCTTCCACTGATAAACGGGATTTAGACAGAGGAGAAGAAAAGGAAATTTGAAGTGTGGGCAATGTGAAAGACGGGGAGGTGCATGCCCATGAGTGTTCTTATTTCCAAGTTTAATTTACTCAGGTCCCTGAAAATTCAGTAGGACTTTGATTAATGGTTCCAATATCCAGTCCCATTTTTCCTACTAATTCAGTGTGTTGGTGTGCATCCTCTGAGACCGATGTTAAGGCAGGAGTCAATATACAGGATTTTATTAAGGGAAATGGCTGCAGAACAGACAATGAAGAGCAACCAGGGGAAGCAGGGAAAACCATCAGACGGCTGTGACTTTAACCCCATGTGAAGGAGAAGGGAAGAAAAGTGGGATAGAAGCATCCTTGGCTGCTGTTAAGTCTAAGGAAGGTTTAGTAGTGTTGTCAGGGAGGCCTCACATCAAAGTGGGCCATCAGAAGAGTCCTAAGTCTTCCAGGATTAGCACTGTCCAGGTGTTCCTGCTGTACTCAGTTACCGGCTGCCTGGGAGTAGCCCATGGGAAGCATGGCCGGGATGCAGATATGGTGATGGGTTCCAGAGCTTGCTGGCCCCTTGGTCAGTGAAGATCCCTGTAGCTGGAATTCTATAAGACACATTCTCTTGACTGCCACACTCAAGAGACAGATCTTGATAAAATAAACCTACGTATTAGGAACAAACTGCCTAGAAACCCAAAGTTCTACATCTCCAATTAGGGATGAAGGCAGGACAGTATTTGATGCAAATGACCATCGATTTAGCTTGGCAAAAAAAAAATCTACTTCTCATTTTATAAATATTTAGATGAGAATATTTGTGTTTCTCCAGGGGGTAGGTTCAGTTATTGTGGGATCTCAAGCTTGTAAAATCAGATGTTGAAGATGGGAGAGACCATCATTCAAGAAAAGAATATAAACCACAAAAGCTAAATGACCAAGGCTCCTCCTGGAGCCTTGGAAGGGGTCCTGCAAGTAAGAGGCCAGCTCCAGCCTCCTCGACTCGGTGATAAACCCACTCCTGCTCATCTGCAAAATATGGATAAGAAACTTGGAGTGTATTGCAAGAACATATTCAAAAATAATTCACTGCTGATTGATTCATGAAAATGTAAAATGCCTCACAAGTGTTTAATTATCTGAACTCTGTGTGCTTTCAACGGTAAAGAATCCGCTGATGAGAGCTGGGGAGTGAGCCGCTGAGGTTAATGCACAGAGGATGACCCCGGTCTGCTTTCTCCAGCAGAGAGCTGCCCGAGCTGCTGACACAGATCCGGGAGGATGTGTTGTCAAAACCCAGCTTTGTCACAGTCCTTGGCGAGGATCCCTGTGTGGCCTCCGATTTTCTGTGTCTCTTCAGGGACACAAAATAAGGAAACCAGGGACACATGCAGCACACAAATGATTTTTCTTTGATCCAAGCACCACAGTGGAGTGGGACAGGCTGTACAATCCTGGAGACTGCAGCTGACACCCCTGTATTGGTTCATAAAGACCTGGGGCTGACATGAAGTTTCCCCAAATTGGTTTTCTTGAGAGGATTCCAAACTACTCCAATGATTGCAATGATGATACTTCTCATACGAACAGGAAAACCCTGGAAAAGGAGAAGGAATAAGGAAGAAAGAGGAAAGAAGGAGTCAGGACAGCCAGAAAAGGGAAAGGAATAGGAAGGAGTGGACGAGCATGCAGAAGAGGGGACTCGGAAGGTCATGGTTGGTAGCTCAGTGAGGACAGAGGCCTGATTGCTTCTGGATCTTTCAGCATCATTGGAAAAGAACATGACCTGAAGTCATGAGATTGATACAAATCTAGTTAGGGGAAGCTCTTGTTCTGGTTGTGCCTGTGCGGTACTCTGAGCATCCCTAGGTTTCATCCCCATGGTTTTCTAGTTGGGTTGATGATCCATCTGAATCTACCATTGCTGGAACAGTCTTCCTTATGCAAGATGATACTAGCGCTCTTGCCCATTCAACATGGCATGAGGCACGACTGCTTGCCGTGCGAATCCAAACCTCTCCCCCAAGCATGCTCTCCTACCACATTTTCTCCGTCCTACTTCATTTCTTGGCACTTGCTTCCTAACGCTTCATCAAACTCATTTCTCACTTTTGGTGTTGTTCTCTACCGAGACCCATTGCTCCAACCAAGCAGACCCTTGTCTTACGGATGCGGTCATGGTATATTGTAATTCCTGCCTATCTCTGCATTGCCCAGATCCCATAGGCTCCAAGGGATTGCTTCAGCAATCTATCCCGATGGATGACAGGTAGCAAGATCATCATAAATATTCCTTAGAGGAAATGCATGAATGAAAAGAATTCCTTATATGCACGTACACTTCTTTTTACTTACGATTCCTACAACTTACTGCATAATTATCTTTTCTTGAAAATCCACTTGAAAGTTTGTCTCTTGCAGAAAAATGTACCAACATACTCATTTTTTTCACACACACACACAACTCACCCACTCCACACTTCTCATAATTGATATCAGAGGCTATAGGTGCTGATGTATCTTTCATTTGTTTTCCCTCTGGGGAGGAACTTGTAGCAGACCAATGATTCAAGAAAGGTTGTTATCTTTCAAGAGAGCAGCAAAGAGAATCAGGATTGGAGGGGCTGAGATCCCAGAAGTAGGAGAACTCATTGATGTGACCCTAACATTTTATACTGTGCATTTCCCCTTGGGGCATATGCTCATTTTTTGGCCTTGCTTGAGGGGTTGCGAAGCCAGGCAAAGGGTGACATCTTAGAGGTAGAGAAGCTAGCCAAGCTTCTACTGGAACTAGGGCGAATAAAAATCGAATTTGGGGGACCAAGGACTTGTGGTCCAGAGCTCTGAAAGAAGAGATAAGCAGAGGAGTAAGCCCAACATTTGGAAGTTGTATCCCCCTCAAGGCATTTGATGATTTGATGAAAGGCTTAAAAGCCAAGTTAATACCATCTAAAAATCAGAGTGCAGTTTTTTGTGGTCTCTTAATCCTAGGGAGGCAAATATTAGAGCTCAGGATACATCTTCTTAAACTCTCCATGACCTCAGCTGAATACCCTAAAGGACTATCCCCTAGGAGCAGGGGAAAATCAGAAGTAAACGGAGAATGGGGCGCCTGAGTGGCTCAGTCAGTTGAGCGTCCTGCTCTTGATTTCAGTTCAGGTCATGATCTCACGATTCGTGGGATCAAGTTCCGTGTCAGGCTCTGTGCTGACAGTGTGGAGCCTGCTTGGGATTCTCTCTCTTTCTCTCTGCCCCTGTGCCACATGTGCACTCTCTCTCTCTCAAAAATAAACAAACATTTAAAAGGGAAAAAAAAAAGTAAACTGAGGCTTACTTGGATTGAGTGCCTATTTGGAGAAGGTGAATTGCCTTAAAATCTAGCTGCCTGCCATGGTTAGGGTAGGTTCTCTCCAGAAGAAAACATCACACAGAGCCTCTCTAATTTTTCATACACACTGTGTCCAGCAAGCAGTCAAAATTTGCTAAGAATACAAAAACAAACAAACAGACAAAACACAAAAAGCCAAGAGATGAAAACAAAAAAGAAACTGATCCTGGAATTACCAAGCACTGGCTCGACGATGTTCAGGAAAATAATAAGTTGGAGAATTTTACGAAGAGCTGGAATCTATTTTAAAAATGATCAAATGAGAATTCTGTAACTGCTATTAAGATATGAGCGAGTGGATTTAACATTAATGATAAAGCTGAAGGTTAATTAAGTAAAAGTGAAGTCAGCACGAAACATCAAAGCTAACTCACAGGCAGAAAAAGAACACGGAACATGAAGAGCAGGAGACAAAATGCAAGGAAAAAGTCTCACATACTTGGAATTAAAATCCCAGAAGGCTGGGAGCGAATGGGAAAGAAGCACTCTTTGAAGAGCCAACGTCTGATAATTTTCTGGGACTTGAGAGAGCGATCAAGCCACAGATGGACCAAGTTCTATAAACTAAATACAAACAAGCCAAAATACCATGAAAACCACACGGAGACCTACAAGGAGACCCCTGGACATGAAGAGCACAGAGAAATCTTAAAAGCTGTCGGATCAAAAGACCAGCTACCTTCACAGGAGCAAAAATTAGAAGGAAGACATCGCAAAAGAAGCAATAGAAGGTAAGACACAAAAGAGCGACGTCTTTCAAGTTCAGAGAGAGCAATCGTGCCACTCGGGAATCTATAACCAGGGAAAGTAGCCCTCGAAAATGAAAGTAAAATAAAGACCTTTCGAGTTAAACAAAAATGGAGAATGTCATCCCTTGCGGAAGTCTACTTACAAGAGAGGCCCCGGGGGGAAAAAAGGACGTGAGGTTTCTTCAGGAAGAAGCAAAATGAGCTCTAAAGGAATTACAGAAATGTAGGCTGACCTAACAAAAACAAAGGAGGGAAAAAATAGGCGGATAAGTTGAATACAGACTGTATAAGGGTGGTGGGCTTTAAAACACGTGTACAATCAAAGTGCATGGAAATAAAGATGAACAAATACCTTTTTTTTTTTTTAATGTTTTTTATTTGTGAGAGAGACAGAGCACCAGCGGGAGCTGGGAGGGGTGGGCAGAGAGAGAGGGAGACACAGAATCCCAAGCAGGCTCCGCGCTGTCAGCACAGAGCCCAACGCGGGGCTTGAACTCACAAAATGCGAGATAATGACCTGAGCCGGAATCAAGTGTTGAACTCAACCGCCAGAGCCACCCAGGCACCCCGAAAAATGAACAAATACTTTCATTTCATTTTGATCTCTGCCCATCAAGGGGCAGTACAGGGGAGGGGTCCTGGGGAGCCCTCCTTTGATAGGTAAGGGAGAAGAGGGAAGACCAGAGACCTAAATTTAATGTCAGGGCTGCGCCCAGCACCCAGATCTCTCCCGAAGTCTCTCACTCTTTCAGCGCTGACTTGGGAGTCTGGCTTTGGCCTCAGCCCACTTCAAGACTGGGGACATGGTAGGCTACTCTTCCATTCAAGTGTGCCTGAGAACAAAGCCTTACGCCCCCGTTACAGGAGCCTGACACCGGGCGGTTCTCTGTCTGCTCCCCCACCTGAGGACCAACCCTCACCTGAATCCGTGTGTACCCACTCTCCTCCCCTCTTCCCTAAATACCCTTCTCTACGTGGCAAAGCGTTGAGAGTGAGCTCAGAGGCCTGGGTTGAGGTTGTGGTTATTTCTATTGGCCCGAGCCCCTTTTTCCTCCAGCACTGAGGCTTTGTTCTGGAAGAATGCCAGGTGGGTGAAGGAGAGCAGTCCAGCTGCCTGTGCTAGGAGCACGTCTGCCGAGCTGTCAGAGTTCATTTTCCAAGCCATTCTTCCAAAGGTCTTGGGATGACAAACTGGTTCTGCCTTGTCGATGATTTTGTTTTTAAAGAGAAAGCCCTAGAGGCTGCAGAGAATTTCTGAAGGGGAAGGAACACGATGAGAGCTCAGCTCTCTCACTGCCTCCCTCCCCTCTTCTCCTAACGACACCAGAAGGAGCTGGCGCGAAATATGCAGCACCGGATTGATTTACAGACTGTGGGGTGACTTTGTGATGTGCAGTATTGGAGCAGCCCTTTTAATTTCTCAGCCCCTTCCGCAATCGTGTTTGAATTAGTGTGGGAAACGATCAAGTAAGCTGCTGGGCAGAGGGAAAAGAGCTAGGGTTTTGCGGTTAGGTAGTTTGATTTCAGTTTTTATTCTACTTCATAGAGACAGATCATAGACCAATCTCTTAACCTCTCTGAGCCTCAGTTTCTCCATCTATAAGTGGGAAAGCTAGTAATCCCCCCCGCCCAACTACATGATTTGAGGATGGGGGGAGGATCAAATGAAATAACATGTATTAGCTTGTTTTTTAAATGGATGAGTCCAGGTAAGCCTGGGTGGCTCAGTCAGTTACGCGTCTGACTCGATTTCAGCTCAGGTCATGATCTCATGGTTTGTGGGTTCGAGTCCCACACTGGGCTCTGTGCTGACCCCATGGAGTCTGCTTGGGATTCTGTCACTCCTCTCTCTCTGCCTCTCCCCTGCTGTCATGCTCTCTCTGTCTCTCTAATAAATAAATAAATTAATTAATTAAATGGATGAGTCCTGAGAACAATCTCAATTTCTGCTATTTGCCTCAAGAACACTGTAGATACCACATACTCTGACAACTCATGACTAATAGGTGTATGGAGAAAATGCTAAGGGTGTTCAGAGCTGGATGGATACTTAGCAACCTTCTGGCCGAACGCATTTAGGTTTCAGATGAGAAAACGGAGTGACCACCAAAGTAAAGTTACTTTTTTTTTCAAAGTAATGAAGCGAGAAAAAGAAGGGAAGAGAACACCTTTCGGATCTGTTCCAAATTCTGCGTAATCTCCTGTTACATTCGAGGCAGGATTACCAGATCCTAGCGCTGACGCTCTGTTGGGTTTTGATGTGCACACAGTCCCGAGCTGAGCACGGAGATCAGCGGGCAGTCAAGGAGAGACGCGAAAGGTCTGAAGCATCTATTTGATTTTTCTCTGAATTCCCAGAATCCCAAAGCCAAGAATAACAAGAATCCCAAAAGCATTGAGAGACTTCTCTAAAGAATGTAGGCAATGTAGTTGAGTCCTAGGACAATCTCTGATTAACTGGGTTGGAGTTTTTCCAATAGTAGAGTTTTGGGGATCTACACAAAGAAGATTGGTCTACTACCCACTTGGCACAAGGCGCTTAGAAAAAGTTACTTGAGCCATTGACCGATTGAGTGTTAAAAAAAACACTCCCTACCCTAGTCTCCTTCAGTGCTGTGAGGCCTCAAAAGTGTTTGAAGATGAAGTGACCATTTGATCTTGAACCTGTAACCACCACCACAGCATGAATCAAGGCTTTTTCCAGCAAGTCTTTTTTTCCCCTCTGTTCAAAAGTTAAAATCAAAAAGCTCCAGCTCTCAGCAGATCCCAGAATGCTGCTGGGTTAACCCAGCCACATGTTGGCACTGGGTCAATGCCATTGTTTGGACATGGGTGTCCCCGGGTCACATGAATCCATAATCAGTGTTTTCCTCTGAGGTGGCAAGCCCCAGAGCCTACCCCACATCTTAAGATGCATAGATTTCACGTCATCAGGGACTCAAGGAAACACCTCTAGTTCAATAAACATAACTGCCGCCGACTCAACAACAAGAAACTGCCTGTCTCCAAGGGGCGAAGTCACCAGGCAGGAAGGCCCTCCCTAGAGTGTGACAGGTCACTGTGTTCTGTGCCAGTCAGCCACTGCCTTGAACTGTATTGCCATCTCTGATTCACTCCTTTCTTTCCACAAAGGGTGACTCAGGGCAGGTGGCTGGGGTAAAGGGCTGTGTAAAGCCATGCTACATTTATTTCCAAAAAAAATTTTTTTTCAGTATTTATTTATTTTTGAGAAGAGACTGAGACAGAGCTTGAGCAGGGGAGGGGCAGAGAGAGAGGGAAACACAGAATCCAAAGAAGGCTCCAGGCTCCGAGCTGTCAGCACAGAGCCTGATGCGGGGCTCGAACCCACGGACAGTGAGATCATGACCTGAGCCAAAGTCGGACGCCCAACCAACTGAGCCACCCAGGAGCCCCAGCCATGCTACATTTAATTGATGATAAAATGTAGTCAGTTACTGCCAGGCGAAAGCGGGGGGAATGGATCATGCCAGGATGCACTTGAAGTAGAACACTAAGCAACGTGGCAAGTGGCTGTGGCTGCAGACAAGTGAGGAGGGACCGTACTGGACTGACTTGGCTGGCCTTCGGCCATTTGAGCTCATCAGGAGCTCTCGGGGACAAAAAGGCAGAGCCACAAGTGCCACTGTGACCCATAAACGCCAGCCAGGAGCACTGGACAGAGGCAGACCCCATATACGTGTGCTTTGAGAAGAGCCACTGTGAGTTATTTTAGTCAGCTGTTGAATGAATGCTAATGATTGCCGTGTGCACAGTGAGGACCATGATAGGACACTATGTCACGCATCAAGGAACAAGACAGTTTCTGCACCCAGGAAGCCAGACCCTAAATACGGGAGACAAGATGACACAAAACTTGATATTCGTTTTGAAAAAAATGTCTATTTATCTTTTAATTCTTCTTTTAATATACACGTATATATTCAGTAGATTATATATTATGTATAAATACATATTTATACACACACATGTGCACATATACATCTATTTTATTTTATTTTATTTTATTTTATTTTATTTTATTTTATTTTATTTTACCTAGTAACCTATCTGTTGCCCTCCCCATCTGCATACTGATGGAACCTACACAAATGTATAAAAACTCTTGATCACTGGGGCAAAAAACAAAAATTACCACGTATTAAAACTGTTTTTAAAAAGTGCAAATACCACACGCAAATATAATTTGTGTCACGTAGACAGATACTCATAAAAGATAGGGAATTGAAAATGTCTTCTAAATATTTTGAATTAGGGGTGCCTGGGTGGCTCAGTTGGTTAAGGGTCTGACTCTTGATTTTGGCTCAGGTCATGTTCTCATGGGTTTATGAGTCTGAGCCCCACATCGGGCTCCATGCTGACAGTGCAGAGCCCGCTTGGGATTCTCTCTCTCTCTCCCTCCCTCTCTTTCTGCTCCTTGCCTACTCATTCTCTCTCTCTCTCTCTCTCTCTCTCTCTCTCTCTCTCTCTCTCTCTCTCTCAAAATAAATACATAAACTTAAAAAAAATATCTTGGGTTAGAGCCCTAAGATTGTATTGACTGACCTAATTGGAATTTGAACTCCTTATTTCTGAATTGAAGGGCATTATTTGCAGTGACTGACCCAGAGAAGGCATGTCTCCATCTCTGGGCAGGGACCCTCAGCAGGTAGACACAGAGAGAGGGGTGGTGCATATGCTGAGGGGCTGGGGGCACCATCTTGTTAAACCCACTTGCTGGCTGGCTCCTGGGCTCCTCCTTAGATGAACATAAATGCCTAACAAGGTTGTGTCTTACGTGATATAATCTTTTACAAAGATAATTCCATTGGTGGGGGAAGGTTGGAGATAGGGAGTACAGTAAGGAGGTTATGGTACTAGGTGCCTAACACAACATGGTGAGGTGGGAATGGAGATACCAGAGAAGTCGAATTGGTGGAACTTGGATATGAACAGCATACTGAGACAAGGCTAATATTGTAGAGGGAAGAGGGTCTTCAACCCACACGCCAGGCTTCTGGCTCTAATGGTTGGTTTAATGTTTAGCATGTGCTGTAGTAACAACTCCCTGATCTCAATGGTTTAACACAGTGAATGCTTCTTCACCCAAGACCAGAAGTCTCTATGGCTGTGAGTGGATACAAATAGTTAGGGACGAAAAAGAGAACTAGTCCTATGCCAGAAGTACTTCAGGCCTGCCAAGATAACAGATAAGGAAATGTATGTGTTTCACAGAAAAGACCAACTAATTTCAATTGCTAAAAACTGCATGGTGAGCAAGATGATGTACGAGCAAGGCAGTCCAAAAAATGGTGCTTGACATTTATCTCTCCAAGTGTGTTTTGTAGACATTGGAGTCTGCAGAGCCTGGTTAATGGTCACCCCTAGATTTCTTCCGCCATCTGGTAAACCTCCGTCGTTGGCTGAGTCACCACTCCAGCGGAACCTGGAATAGCAGGATAACAAGATAATGAAAATAAGTAAATATGGGCCTACAGCATCTGGTTGAAAGACATCCTTAGAAGGAGAAGGAGCGTCGGGTCTGTCGTCACTCCTTAGATCATCGTAGTGCGCCACCGTGTCCTGTATTAAGAAAACAGAATGTTGAAATGGAGAAAGGATTGGAAGTTTACCCACTCCAACCTGTCCCATCTGATAGTTAGGGAAGCCGTGACACAAAGGGCTTGAGTAAATTCCCAAAATTGGAGCTGACGACACCACAGCAGTAAAATACCCAGTTCTCTGCATCCTAGTGCTCTGTGCGGGTCCCCTCCTGTCCTCTCCGTCATGCAGGTCATCTTCAGAGAACGAGTGTGGATAAAATAACTGATAGATAAAGTGGTCCTGTCACCTCAGGGCTCAAACAAAATTAGGGCCTTGTCAGTAGATCTTAGTCTCTGTCGACAGGCAGGTGCTCCTGGGGGATCGTCCGGAAGTCTAGAGGGGTCTGCCTGCTGATGGCAGAACGTGTTTCAGCCCACTGCGTTCTCGGAGAAAACAGCCGTGGTGTCGCAGGCTTCTTTGTCGTGTTCATAAATGGGCCCCCTAAGCATTAGCGTGTACAGTCCATGAGCCGCTTGATTAGCAAACCTGCTACGGAAGGGAGATGTGGGAGCGTCAAAGACACTGACGTGCCCAGGACGTCAGCCTGTTGTATGCGACTCCTGTATGCGACCCAGAGCGCTGTGCTATTCTTCTCAAACTGCCAAACCCTGGGCACACACTGTCAGAGAATGTGCTTTGAAATTTCTTGTTCTCCCACAGTGATGGTGTATGTGATTACCTGGGGTTAAAAGCAGTCCATAGACCTAGTTATGACAAGGATCTAGTCACTTAACCTCCCTCCCTCCCTCCCTCCCTCCCTCCCTCCCTCCCTTCCTTCCTTCCTTCCTTCCTTCCTTCCTTCCTTCCTTCCTTCCTTCCTTCCTTTTTTTTTTCTCCAATGTATAAAATGAAGGAATTGAATTAGATGACCTCGGAGACCCTTTCTAGTGCAGACATGTCAAATCTATAAACACAAAGCCACCTGCCTCACATCAGGACTAAACTCCTAATTTTGCCTCATTAGCAATCTGTCCTAATCGGCCCAGAGAAGAGGACAGAACAGAGTTTCATCTGAGGGGTGGGCATCAGGAAAATCCAGATTTTTTTTCTTGATTCACATTCCCCTCCTTAGAAAAGACTGTCATTTTGCTGTGTGGCCACAAAGACCCTTGCTCCTAATTGGCTGGCCTACTGATACCTATTTTTCATTTGATTTAACAGTAAGTGAGCCGGTTCTGGGAAGATATACACACTAGCACGGAATCCACAGCTGTTTACAAACATTCTTGGTTGTGAGAATCCTATTAAAATTCTCTACATACCCTAGTTACTAAGGCTTCCAGAAGAGATGTGACAGGAAATCTTGTCTTAATATGAAACCTCGGCATCTCCCCCAGGAAGACGAAGGCTATAAACTGGAGTTTTTTACTGGAGCCTTTCTTTTGGAAATATAACAACCAGTTGTGGTGATAGTGTTCATGGTTAATCAAGTCTGTTTTTGTTTTTGTTTTGTCCGTGTGTGTGTTTTTGTTTTTATTTTTTTTTCCAGGAAACCTTTTCGCCCGCTGATTTTTAAAAAATAACTCTTTTTTAAAAGAATTGAGGGCATAAACATCTGTATAAAGAGGCAGCATTTCTGTGTGAGAGAAGATGTGGTCTCAGGGCTAACTGAGAGGGTCGTCTGTGTAGAAGAAAAATCACCAGAGTTCCTTCTTTTCTTCCATCACAGATTTGTTGAGTGCACAGACTACTATAACATCGAGGGCAGATGCTGTAAATACAACTGGGTAGTGTGCGCGCTCCAGGACGCACTGTCTGATAGGGGAGGCTAGCGTGCATCGGCGGTGCACCATGTGCAATGGAGGCACTGGGGACGGAAGGGGCTGGGGGGATCCGTGAGTAACTGTCCCAGCTTAGGAGAGCTGGGGGTAACCCTGAAAAGTAACGTGTGAATTTTGTCTTGGAGAATGAGCAGTAGCAGCTGGCAGGAGAGATAGCAAAGCATGTGTGCTGGACACGTTCCATTGGCCCCTCCAGATTCCCCCCGCCCCCGCCACCTCCTCTGCTATCTGCTGGGGTGATGGGACCTTCGTGCCCTCTGGCTTTAAGTTCTGATCAGTCCGTGTGTAACCTCCACAGGAGCTTGGAAGAAGAGGAGAGGGGAGGTCAGGGGGCTTTATTCCCTCTCTGCATTCCTGAGCAGGCTAATTGCTCATTCAGTGAAACCAAAATTAAATCCAGGTGACCTCTACAAGACCCTCTCTCATTGTATTTCAGTAAACACTCTTGCCTAGAGGAGCCCAGGGTAGAAATGGCATGCTCCCATGTGGCTGACCCTGCATTACCTCCTTAGCCCCTGATGTTCAAGTCCCTTCAGATGTACACTGTGTCCCTTGGTACTTTGGTCCCTTTGCGTATCAGTTGGAGCATGCAGTCTCTACCCAGCTGAGACCCTGACTGGGACCCAGCGTGCAAGGCTTGGGGGTGGGGGAGGGAGGGACAGACTGACCAAAGACACAGGGTGAAAAACTGTAGAATCCTTGGAAGGCACCGTATCGTTCAGAGATGCTAGAACATGAGGGGATGTCTGTGGGGCGGGGTGGGGGACAGCCAAGTCCCTCAAGGTTTGTCAAGTAGGACGATGGGACATAACAGGATTCGGTTTAAGTTGACAGAGATCAGCCTGGCCGTGGCATAGAGAATGACCTGGAAGGAAGAGAGACTTAGGAGACTAGTGGGGGTGTCGATGACCACCGTTAGCCCCCTCCCCACCACCCCCATGGTTCTAGCTCCCTCCGGCCCACATCACTGTGGTTCCTGGTTTTGTTAGATGGCATCTGCCACTGGGCTTCTGGAACAGAACCCCTTTTCTCTAGCTGTTGCTCCTTTTGGGTTATCTTGCTCTCCCATATTTGGCTCTTAACTTGTCTATCACCTGAACAACCTGTGCACTATAGTTAATCCCTTCTTTCATAAATATTTCAAGTGCTTGTTTTTTTTTTTTTTCTGGTTACACCCAGGAGAATGTAAGCATCTTTTTTTTTTTAATTTTTTTTTCTCCGTTTTTATTTATTTTTGGGACAGAGAGAGACAGAGCATGAATGGGGGAGGGGCAGAGAGAGAGGGAGACACAGAATCGGAAACAGGCTCCAGGCTCTGAGCCATCAGCCCAGAGCCTGACACGGGGCTCGAACTCACGGACCGCGAGATCGCGAGATCGTGACCTGGCTGAAGTCGGACGCTTAACCGACTGCGCCACCCAGGCGCCCCAAAGAATGTAAGCATCTTAATAGGGCAAGACAACGAGATGACAAGTAGTGGCATATTCTAAGGGGGACTCTTGCTGGCACAGGGCTACAGTCTTCCCTCCAGGCAGAAAGCTATTCCTCCCTTGAACGAGGAGTAGAACAGTGCAGTGCTCCCACGGGGATTCCAGAGGAGGCTGCTGGGGCCAGAGAGCTGCCTAGATAATCCCATGCAAGTTTCCTGATCTCTGTGTGCCTCGTTTCCTCATGTGTAAATTAAAGATAATCGTGCCTCCCATCTGGGATTGTTGCAAGCATTAAAATGAGCGAATACAGTCTATATAAAATGTTTGAAGCAGCCCGTGGTAGAGCTCAAGTGCCATATTCGTATAGCTCTGCTATCAAGCTATTCTCTCTGGGTTGGGGCATGAAAGGCTGATGTCTCCAAACACCAAGTTATCCCCTATGAGGGCAGTAGATTTGGGCTGTGACTGAGAGGGATGCTATAGAGAGGAATAATTTTCCAGGGGCAACCAGTGGTTGCCGTGGTTTCCAACTGGGAGAAACTCCAAGGTCAGTTCCTGGCAAATATTTCACTGCTGATAGGAGCAAGGCGGTTCCTCTCTGCTCCTAACCATTTCCTCTACACCCAGCTCAGATGGCTCCAAAACTGAGCCTGCTTTAACACAGGGCAGCAGGAGAGAGAAACGTGAATAAGGTAGAAATCAGAAAACACAGCAATCCAGCTGACTGACCACTGACCATGAAGGGCAAATACAGCTGATTCCCCGGGGGGGCCTGAGAAGGCCAGTGTCGCTCGGAGAAATGAAATTTTAATAACCACGGGGGGAAGAGAGCATTTTATTATAAGACTCAGGTCTGCATTGATAAAGATCACTGAAGACGACTTAGATTATTTGAAATTTTAGTTCTGCTCTCTGAGCGATTCATTTTTATTTCCCTGGAAATTCAAGTCCCAGGGCGTGGGGGAAATTACAGTGCACAAAGCTCTGGTAAAAGCTCTCCCCCGCTCTGTGCCCCCCCCCCCCACCGAACCCCACACCACTCACCACCCAATTTAACTGTTGCCCGCCTGCCTCTAGGCCCCCTGTGTGTTTCATCCTCAAATCAATGTTCCATCCTTAGGAATTAAACTCGTCTGACAGCCCACCTGAAATATTGATTAAACATTTTCCTTTATAGAGTGGCTCCAGTTGTTTCTGGAAGCCTCTCCCACGGGCAGGGGATTACTTTCAAAGAACCTGTTTTCTAGGATATTGGCCTCTCCCACAGCGTAGGGCATTCTGAGGGCAGCCCCTTGAGCTGGGCACTGAAAGTGGGTAAGTTCATGATGGGCAGGCTGGAGAGTCCTCATATACACAGTCTTAAAAGATGCAAGTTTCTTCAGTATTAACAGGATTCTGCCTGAGTCAAATGCGCGCTCTGTCTCTCTTGTCTACTGATTATTAACTACTCTGAAAGTACCACTACACATTGACCAGTCATTCAAACGCTTTTGAAAATGCATTTAAAAGGCAACGTAGAAAAGTTAAACCAAAGTTGTTTCCTACTTACACAGCATAAAATGATTCTTCCTCTAGGGAAGCTGGGGCTTAGTCACGTATTTACAAAGCTGAATTAGAGATGGAAGAAAAAGAAAAGAAATTGGTGAGGACTTGTGATTTTTAAAAAGTTTTTTATTTTATTTTTTTAAGTTTATTTTTGAGAGAGAGAGAGTGGAGGAGGGGCAGAGAGAGACAGAGAATCCCAGGCAGGCTCCGCATTGTCCGTGCAGAGCCCAGTGCTGGGCTGGAACCTGTGAACCATGAGATCATGACCTGAGCCAAAGTGAGTGAGCCACCCAGGCACCCCTGATTTTTTTTTTTTAACGGCCACAAATTCTTTGTAGCTACTCTTACCAAGAGGTGGAGTCTTTCCTTTCTTCTTGAATCTGGGCTGGCCTGGAGGGTTGCTTTGGCCAAGAGAAGGCAGGAAAAAGGAAGGTGTTAGGCTTGTTGCCTTAAGAGACCAGTGGCTTCTGTTCTTGCTCATGGCTGTTGCCTCCATGTGAACAAGTCCAAGCTGGTCTGCTGGAGGGACCCCATGGAGGAGAAATGAGGCATCCTAACCAACAGCCTACCAATCACCAAGAATGTGAGTGAGGCCATCTTGGACCACCCAGCCCTGTCAACCACCTGGTGACTGCACCTGCACACGTGACCTCAAGCCAAAGCAGCAGGAGCCCTGCCAGTCTGAGCCCAGCCCAAACGGTTGACCTGTAGAATCATGAACAAATAACGTGACTGGTTCTCTTGAGCCATTAAATGTTGGAGTGGTTGGTCACACAATAGCAGGTAACAGTCGCAAGATTAGCGCTTGATTCATCTGAGAAATCAAGATCACATCCAGTTACAGAACATAGTCGACGGATGGAGTATTCACACTGACTGAGACAGCCTGCAGAAAATGTTGAACAATCGGACTCCCCGGAATATTTACCTGGATTTTTCAAAAGCAAGTATTTTTATAAAAATTATCTGCAAAACTGGTAACTTCCTACTTGTTTTTTTGCAACAGCAGAGTCATAGGCTTGTTGATCATACATTCTTGGGTTATTTGCCACTGTTCTGTTCAGAGATTTGTCTACAGTCTCTCCTCCTGTAGAGTGAAGAATTTAACGTTGCCCAGAGAGGTCTGGCCTTGGCCCTCAGCTTGTGGGAGGGGATCTTGAAGCCCTTGAAGTGTTATGCGTGATGGGAGTGTCTTTGTTTGCTTGAGGGTCCTGGGTCAGCCAGACAGTAACAATATGATTTAGGGTTGGAGCTTGGAGCCGCACCGACAGTGTGACCTAGGTGGAGACTTTGGGTCATGAGGTACCAGCCTGATCTCATGAGGAGTTGGAAACCGAGATCAGCCAAGTGGGTAGTCAACCAGGTCTATGCGATGGAGCCTCTGATAAGGACTGGGTTCCAAGGCTCAGCCAAGCTTGCTTGGTTGTTAACACTTGATGAACATTGTCCCATATCAGGGCCAGGGAAATAACACTTTACTTCATGGGAGAAAATAACTAAAACCTCTGCATTTGGTACTTTCCCTGGACTTGGTCCTACGCCTTTCTTCCCTTGACTGCTTTGAATCTGTACCCTTATTCTGTAATTAGCCGTAACTGTTGAGTATATAATAGCTTTCCTGGAGTTCTGTGGGCCTCTCTCATGACTTCTCAAAACCAACAGTGGTTTTGGAACCCCCTGAACTTGTTGTTAGTGTCAGAAGTGAGGGCAGTCCTGTGTGGATGGACTCTTCCCCTAACTTCGCAGTTAGCTTTTATACCTTCCTTTGAGCTATATTTCAAACCTGCCTCGAGGACACCTTCCCTGGCCATGTTGGGTACATAGAAGGTGTTTAACGTGAAATAAATTGATTTTAAGTTCTTAGGACTTTGCCCTAGAATTATTAATTTGGGGCCCCTCAGAATGACTCCCACTCAACAAATACATTTATGGCAACCAGCATGTTCACTCCCCCAGGCACCCCGGAAAGATTTCCCTTTCTCTACAAAGATGATGCCAACGCATTCCAATACCAGTCTTCTAGCGGTGGGGGCTGGGGAGGAGAGAGAAATAGCCATTTTCAGGGGAAAATCCACTCTCTGAATACTTAGAGCCTGCAGGGCTCACCTGTGACTCTCTTAGGATACTTAGACTGGTTCCTGGCTTTGCTCTTGATCGTGTGTACTTACTACACGTCCTGTACTACGTTTTAGTCCCTTGAAGAGGGAAGTGGTACCAGGAGGAAAGGTTGAAAAAAGGAGAGGCAGATTTTGTCTAGAGAAGTTGGTATGGAGCAGGAGAAAAGAGAGAAATGCCTTGCCTATTTCTCTCTCCTCCCCAGCCCCCGCCACTAGAAGACTGGCATTAGAATGCGTTGGCATCATCTTTGTAGAGAAAGGGAAATCTTTCCGGGGTGCCTGGGGGAGTGAACATGCTGGTTGCCATAAATGTATTTGTTGAGTGGGAGTCATTCTAAGGGGCCCCAAATTAATAATTCTAGGGCAAAGTCCTAAGAACTTAAAATCAATTTATTTCACATTAAACACCTTCTATGTACCCAACACTTAACTAAGTGCTGTGAAGAACTTCAAAGAAGTCAAAAATACAGTCTCTGCATAGCATTTAGTATTTCATTAGCTCACAGACTTGGCTAAGCACAGTGAAAGACATGAAAGAAACATAACGAGTGAACTTTGTTTTCCAGGAGCTCATAGATTTGTGGGAAAGACAAAGTATACATTGAGATGTTTAAGATGTGATCCTCGGTGGGGGTGGGGGGTGGGGGGTGGGCGAGAGGGTACCTGGGTGGCTCTGTCAGTTAAGCATTCCACTTCTGCTCAGGTCATTAGCTCAAGGTTCGTGAGTTTAGGCACCACATCGGGCTTTGTGTTGTCAACTCAGAGCCCGCTTCACATCCTCTGTTCCCCTCTCTCTCTGCCCCTCGTGCTCGCTCGCTCTCTCTCAAAAATACATAAACTTTTTAAAAAGTACAAAAAATAAATAAAATGTGGTCCTAGGCAGGAAATGGCAAGTGCCAGAATGGTTTACACAGAGTCTAACTAGCCCTTCATTAGAAGGGAAAGATCAAGATGTCTTTCAGTGGGATCCATTGGTGGGAAAGACTGAGCTTATACCCTTGGGATCTTGGCTCATTAAACTACTGTAATTCCTGAGGAAATATGCCCGTCATAAATCTACAAAGAGAAATTCAGGAAAATAAACATATACAGGACAGCTATGCTGTTAGATGGGTGAAGACACTTCTAGAGAAGATAACATAACCTAAAAGCACATTCAAACCTGGAAAGAATCTCAAAATACTGAACATAGAGTTGCATATGACCCAGAAATTCCATTCCTGGGTATAGACCCAAAAGAATTGGAAGCATGTGTCCTTGCAAAAACTTACAAGTGTTCATGGCAACATTATTGATCAAAGCTAAAAAGTGGATCCAATCCAAATGTCCACCAAGAGATGAATGGATAAGTAAATTGTGTTATATCCATATAATGGAATATTATTCAACAATAAAAAGGAATTACCTCTTGATACATGCTGTAACACAGATGAACCCTGACGACTTTATGATAAATGAGAGAAGACCTACACAAGATGTGACAAATTGTAGGGTGCCATTTACATAAAATATACAGAGCAGGCAAATCCATAGAGACAGAAAGAGGATTGGGAGTCACCAGGGGCTGGAGGAAGCAGAGAACACAGAATGCCTATTTCGGAGGTGCAGATGGGGTTTCTTGTGGGAGTGTTGAAACCCAATATTAGCTAATAGTAGAAAATAGTGACAGTTGCACAACAGTGAAACCAAAAATCACTGAGTTGTTCACTTTAAAAGAAAGGGTGAATTCTACGGTGTGTGAATTGTGTCTTAACAAAGCTGTTATAAAAATTTTAAAAGGAAAACCTGGGAGGGGTAACTCCCCCAAGGTTGCTAAGAACGCTGCCCCCAAAGAGTGAAATCATAAAAGGGACATCTGAAGAAAAGACATAGACAAAACAGAGGACATGCATAGACATAAGATTCTACCCAGACTTCCGCTTCTCATTTGGTGTCATTAAAAAAATAAATAACAAACAACAAAACTATAAGGTGTGCCTGAATTAAGAAAAAGAAAAAGTGGAGTGTAATGTGTCATTTTACGTTGGCAACTTACAGTCAGGGAATCCTAACTGGGATGTGCTTTCTTAAAGATATGTGAGCATGATCTGATTAAAAAAAAAAAAACCCTTATTTCAAATAATTTTGAACATAGAGAAAGGGTACAGTAATAGTAATAGAATACCTACTTATATCCTTTAACCCGTATATGCTTGTACTTAGTGTTAACATTTGCCCCACTTGCTTTATGGTTTATGCTTGCACACCCTTCTTTCTTGGTGTCGTTTCTCTCTCTCATACATATTTGTATGTGTGTGTGTGTGTGTGTGTGTGTGTGTGTGTGTGTAGATAAATGTTGGTAAACATCTTGGCCCTTTACCTAATATAACCGTGTTCCGTGTATACTTTTTAGGAATAAAGATACTATCTTATGCAAAGTAAAGTGATCGACTTGAGCAAGTTTAACATTGATAAAGTTGTTTGCTGAAGTTGTGTCTGTTGTATCGATAGGGTGGAAATACTATATAATGGTGCACCTGTCTTCCCAACTCTGTGTTCAGGGACATCCTGTAGGTAGCTTGCAACTGTCCATGGTGGGAATAAACACTACAAATTAGGGCTTGCTTGTTGTTTTGTTGATCTTCTAGACTTCAGTGATGGATAAAATGTTAACGGAGTTGAAAGTGTATCATGTCTGTAGCCAATATTGTAAATATTGGTGTATTTGGTGTAAAATAGCACCAAAAAATGGAGGGAAGGCATATCCTTCCAATATTTGAAAACTGTCAGATTGAGCAAAGATTTCACTCATGTTATTGACAAACAAGTTCTAACGTGTCTTTGTTGTTTGACTTTGGTCTTAAATGGAAAAGAAAAGAACGTGCCGATCAGAACTACCCATTTTCATCAATAATAAGCAACTCTTTGCGAACTCAGGTAGTAAGCATTTATTCGTAGCCTGGTTAGGTCAAATTGTGGTTCAATTACAACCATAGGTTGACGACAGATAACAAGAGTTTGCCAAAACTCAACCAAAAGCATTCTGTGAGAATCGATTGGCTACATGGGATTTATACTAAAGAAGTATTGCATTAAAAAAATCAATGAAAATGGGGAAAAAAAACCCAAATTGCAGTCTTCACTCACTTCTGGAAGTCTGTACCTTTTGACCACCTTGACCCGTTTTACCTGTTGCTCACCTCCTACTTGCCATTATTCATTTAAAACACAGTTTGGTTTAATTTTCTTTTTCAGTTTACTTTGAATTTTACTATCTTTCTCCTTTTGCGTGCTTATTGGCTTAATTTCATTTTTTAATTATATAGTACAGTAACGTACTTCCGAAAATCAAAATTATACAGGAAACTATGCGTGGAAGGGTTATTCTCTCTCGTACGTCTTACGCCTTGTTCACCTACCCTTGTGGGTGCCTTGTTTCATCTCACTTCGTCGCTTTCTGAAGTTTTTATTCCTCCTATATACTTTTTCAAGGTACACAGGTAAGACTAATTTTCTCATTTTTTCCATTTTTACCACACATTGTGCCTGTAAATAGGCTTATTCGCACTGTGCGTGTTTGTTTTACTTAAGATATTTTGGGAAACATCGTCATTTCATATATCCCCCCACCTCCCAGCTGCGTACTACTCCATTTTGTGCGTCCACCATACTTTATCCAACCAATCTCTTCTGTTGGGACCTTTAGCTAATTTCGATTCGTTTGCAATTCTAATAATGCTGCAGCGAGGAACTTGAGCAGAGAGGTGTTCGAATTTACAGAGAGCCCAAAGCTTTTGCGGAGAAAGCTTTATCAAAGTTGTCAGACGGGGTCTGACGGGGCACCAGCTCGAGATGTCTGCAGCATGATGCTGCGTGTAAACGGGCAGGAGCCTCCTTTGGAAACAAGTGATTGGCATTCCCCAAAGAGCTCCTGATGGGACCTCCCCCAGGATGGGGGTGCCAGTGGGTCTTGGGATCTCCCGACTGTCCAAAGTTGATCACTGTCAGGAAGGACCGATATCCTTGAGCCCACGGGAGGCTTACCAGGCTTCTGTGCAGAGTCTCACGTTCATTCAGCAAACACCTGAGTCTTTTCACAGGGGCCACACTGCTCAGGGAGTCCTGTGTCTACACAGGTGAGCTAGGCTCACAGTGTAGACCCACCTCGGGTATGCTTTGCACCCAGCCCAAGCTCAAGCTCAAGGCCAGCAGGTTCCTAGCATCACATTTTTTCCTGAACCCCATGCTCTGAGTGTGCAGGCCCTTGTCAGCCAAGGCCGTAGGGGACTTTTACAGGCCCTTACCTTCACCCAGTACACACATATTGCCTGATCTCCCTGTTGCCCTAACAGGTGTGTGTGTGTGTGTGTGTGTGTGTGTGTGTGTGTGTGTGGCGGGAGCGGGGAGCTCCCAAGGAAAGGGGGGAAGATGTAAAAAATAGTGTTTTCTAAGCCCTCCTGCTCAGTCGCTTGCTGGGTAACTGTGAGTGTTAAGCATCCTTGCACATTCTAGAAGGGGGGTGGCTCCCAAGCCATTTCCTCTCCAGCCTGCTGCCAGGCCCTCTCTGGGAAGGCCGCTGCCCCTGGCTCAGCAGCTGGGGGGCAGGCGTGCTTTGCACAGGTTCCAGGAGACTTGACATGAGGACCCCAAGGTGGTGGGGTGCACGGGACTCAGGCGGCAGCGGGGGTGTGTGACCAGCTTTGCCTTGGCACCCTCTCCACACCTCAGTGCTCCGGTGACATCCAACATCTGTGGCTGTCCATCCGTGTCTGTCCTACAGCACCACTCCCTCCAGGAACCGGGAGGAGTGCGTGATGGCCCCAAGGAGTCAGTCCCGCAAACCGGGTGGGAAGCACGGGGGAGAAAGGAAGGCAGACGCGTGGAGCTCCTCATAGGGTTAACACAGCCGGGCGCACACAAAGGATGGATGAGAGCGAGGAGAAAAGAAACCCGGGCGCAGCGAGTAGGGGGAAACACCTTCCAGCCTCGCTTTTTGCAGCAGGGGGTACATTTACATTTCAGAGTAAACTGAGCTACACCAGAGGGTAGCTGGGAGTGCGTCCCTCCCCAGGCAGCTGATGAAAGACCCTCCCAGCGCCTTTGATGCGGGATGCACTTTGGAGCACGTTTTCAAACGTGCATCTGTGGTGAGTTCAACCCGGGAACCCCAGCGGAGCAGCCGAGCGGCCGAGGGAGGTGAGAGGGAAAACCTTGCCTGGTGCTCACCGGGCCTGGAATGGAGCAGCACAAAGCAAAACCCGGAGTGGATCTGGGGAAGCAAAGCAGCAATGCCTGGGAGCCTTGCACCCAGTCCCTTTGCATAAACTCCTAGGCCGGCAGGGGCTCTGCGAGGCCCGCCGTTTGAGCGCCCCACCCCGAGGGCTCGCCAGCGGTGGGAACCTAGGAGGGGCCGAACATGCTGTTTGGAATAATTTAGGAGGGGGAATATTCTTCCTGCTTGGTAGTGTGAAATCACTTATTTATGGCTTCCTTTCAGGCCCGGGTTTGCAGATAATCCCCCTTTCTAAGCAGCCGAACTCATGAATGTTGATCTTGCAAATCAAGCTGACACTAGCAGCTTTTGTCCACCGGGGCATACATCAAGGCCTGCCTTCTCCCCAGCACGTTTCCCCTCTCAGTTTCCCCTCTCATCGGAATGCGTGTCCCAGCCTCCGGGGTCCCTGAAAGGCACTCTCCGCCCCACAGCGACCTGGGGTCTCCGGCAACAATTGAGGGGCTTGTCTGCCAAGTGCCTGCCGAGCGCGCTGGGGGCCCAACTTGGAGCCTCCTGTGCAGGGCCCCAAGAGAAGCCCTCAAGAAAAATGGCCCCAACAGGAGGAGGTCAACCGATGAGGGGCTCCCGGGCTCTAGACCCCCCTCCAGGGGGCTTAGGTATTCGTCCTTAAACACACATGCCAGCCTAGCCCGGACAAAACACAGCTCCCAGAAAGGAAGCAATGAAACAAACAATCGCATTTATGTGACAAGATGGGCTGAGAGGAGGCAAAGCCAGCCAGGATGTATGGATCTGAAATAATGAGATAGGATGGAGGAGGGCACATGTCAACCGCATTCACAGAAGCCATCCATAAAGGAGCCTTTGCTCCAAGCAAGGCAGGTCTTTGGTTTGTAGAGGGGATTCGGTGGTAACCCTGGAACAGGGGGTGACAGAATGCTCTTTTATTAATGCTAATGAACTTACATGTATAAAGAACTCTAGGCTTCAGGGAAATAGGTGCTAACTGCAGACCAATTTTTTTTTTATGAGTGTTTGGTGATTAATGTGGCTGGGGAAAGGAGTAAGAATGCAGGCACCCACACCCTCCCTCTTAGGAATCCAGACTCATGAATAAAGATATTCGTACTTAATTTAAATGGTATTATGATGCACTTTCCAAACTGGTCTCTATGGCTGAGGCAACTCATTATGTTTTATCAATGCGCAGTTGACCTGTGTGATTTCTCACCATTTGGTTAAGGGCCTCTCAGTGTTCACGTGGGGCCATAGGAAGGATATGTTAACACGTATATTTCGTCTTTTTTTTTTTTTTTTAAATCTGGATTACTTGATACAGAATGGATAATGGCGGTGGTCAGGATTCTTGCTGCTATGGTGCTATTTCTTGCCCCCTCCCCACCCCAGACCCCAATTTACAAATCTCCCTGTACCCTGTGAAGTAAAGCTCCCGTGGCCACTGCAGCCCTGTAGATAAGTCCTCTCCCTGAGGTCCCAGCAAACAGGAGCCCTGATTCTTGGCACTTCTTAACCAACTTCTACCGCTTGTCAGTCACCTGCCCTGCCATGGAGTGTGCTAGAGAGGAAACCATGAAGGATGATTGAAGTTGGGTTTTGTGGAGAAGAAAGAGATGATCAGAGGGACCGTTTCTCAGAGAGAAGGGCTGTAACCAGTGAGGGCACTGTCAGTGGGGAGAGTATTTCCTCTATGCCCTGGTCACCATCTTCACGTCACTTAGGCTCTCTGGTCCTAGACCCCAGTGGTCGAAAAAACGAAGCAAATTAACTGCTTTCCTTTTGTGGGAAGAGTTCGAGGGACAGTTCAATTATCATCAAAGAAACTGATCAACCTGGTCTTTGCTTGGGATTCTCAGCTGCATACTTCATGGTATCTTGGTGGTTTCTGGGGGTTGGCTTTGACAGTGTCCCGCTTGTGGTGGTTTTCATCTGCACATTCTCCTTCTTCTGTATCTCCCTGATGCCATATGGCTCTGGGTGGGGCAGGTCATGTGACCATTCAGGCACATGACCCGACTGGTTCCATGTTGTCTTCTGAGAACTGGGGTCTTCAGTGGGACAGCCAGAACAGAGGAAGTTGAGCGTGATTTCTGATGAGCACACCCTACAGAAAGGGCCGCGCAGAGCATGATCCCTAGAGCTCTTTGGTTGCTGGTAACTTCCAAAGCCTACTCTTCAGCTTGTTTCTGTTCTGGGACTGCTGCACCTGCCCTTGAAAAACTCTTTTAACTAAGTATTGAACTTAAATATATTGATATACATGTTCTAAGGAAAACAGCAAGCTTAGAAACCACTTATTTTGGGGGTGCCTGGTGGCTCAGTCAGTTAAGCATCCAACTTCGGCTCAGGTCATGATCTCACAGCTTGTGAGTTCGAGCCCCGCATCTGGCTCTGTGCTGGCAGCTCAGAGCCTGGAACTTGCTTCAGATTCTGTGTCTCCCTCTCTGCTCCTCCCCCACTCGTGCTCTGTCTCTCTCTCTCTCAAAAAAATAAACATTAAAAAAAATTTTTTTAATAAAAAAACACACCTTTTTATCGTGAAATATACATCCAGAAAAGCACATAAAAATGGATTACAAACAATTATGAAGTAAGCACCCATGTATGGGATTGCCACCTAGGTCAAGACATAGCAGATTATTTGTATGTCCCCCTGAGTGCTCCCTTAATGATGACAACCACTTTGCTCTTCCCTACCCCTTATTCTGACATTCTTGATAATCCTTTCTTTGCTTCGCTTCAGTTTTAGTACCTACGTGTGTGTTCCTACACGATTGTTTGATTTTGTCTGTTTTTGAAAAGTATGTGGAAGGAGTTAGTTGTTTTGTCTTTGTTTACCGTTATGTTGGTCATGTTATTATGCATAGAAATACTTTGCCAATTATATTACCATATGGTAGTACGTGTGTGAACCTACCAGTTACTGATCCATTCTACCCCAATGAACATTCACTTTTTTTCTCCTGGGGCTATTCCAAACAGTGTTGCTATGAGCATCATTGTATGTCTTCCAACAACATGCGAGCACATTTCTCTGGAGGAAATCCCTAGGCATGGAATTGCTGGGTCATAGAGTATATATATCCTCATCCGTACTAGATAACGTTACCCTGGTTTTCCAAATCATTGAACTAGTTTTCCATGATGAGGGATCCTGTCTTCTCATCTCTCCAGACTTGGTATTTTCAGCTCTTTAAACTTTGCTCATCTGGTGTGGCTTCATTTTTATTGCAATTTCCTGATGTCTGATGATGTATGCATCTTTCCAGGTCTTCACTGGCCATTTTATTTCCAAACGTGAATTACTATTTCGTAGAGACATGCACAGACACACACACACGCGCGCGTGTGTATATGTGTGTGTATATGAATGGTTCACATTTCTTTAAGTGATCAAAATAGCATCAAATCTTAGTTTGGTATTCAACCATCAGATTCAAGGAAAATTGTTCTATTTCTGGTGTCTGGCTCTTACAGGATGCATTTGTTTATATTTACCTCAAGAGGTAAATTTGAGGAGCTAATCAGAAAGTCTTGATCTTGAAATTATTTCCTTTGAATTTTCATTTGAAGATCTAATTGTACTGAAACCCAATATTAATCCCTGCTCGTGGTAATGCCTATTAACTTTATGTCTACTAAATAATTCACATAACCATGGAGGCTGCCATAAAACTGAACCACTACCCTTCACAAGAGGCCTGCAGTGAACTACGACCTATGGAATTATTGCTTGAGCTAGTAGGTTTGTCTGTTCACATCCAAAAGAGGCAATTTGCTTTTTATTTTATAACAAAAATGAAGTATCAGCCCTTCCCAGGTACAACCAAAGATAGCTTTAGCCAACCATATTTAGATATTCAACAGATTTCCTTCTCCCTCCTCACTCCACACTAGTTTTGGTTGTCGACTCTTCCTTGTCCTTGATCGATAAAAGGAAAACGAGGAAATGTAAGACATAATGAAAGTAAGAAGCTTCTGGGTGCTAAAACTTGAGGCTATGGTTTTGGATTCTGTGCTAGCCCCAGGGACCATCCAGAACAGGGATGGCAAATAGGTTTCATTTGCCACATCGACGCTACTTGACTACATTAATAGATGGAAGAAAGACCAACTCCCACTTGGACTCTTTGGGGAAGAATGTCATGATAGGTTAGTCACATCTGCTGTAGCTTGGGGTGGAAAGAGGCAGGACTTACATCACCTGCAGCACAGAGCAGTGGTTCCCAAACTTGGCTGCCCTTGGGACTCATCTGGGGAGTTTTTTACGTGGACCAGCCCAGGTCCCGTCCAAGACCAATTACCTCAGCAACTCTGGGAATGGCCCAGGCATCAGTATGTTTCAACCCCGGGAGATTCCGATGTGCTGCCGAGTTTGAGAACCATGGATCAAGGGCACTGTTTTCTTAACGATCTGTTTTTTCCACCCTCGCCCCCAACAGAAGGCGGCGATTATCTTTTCACGATAATTTTTGTTTTTCCCAACTGCCCTCCGTCCCAGGGAATTTTACCACCAGAGATATTCGGATTTGTGTACCCTGTGTGTATCTGTGCTTTATCCATGAAAAGGGTCAGGTGTTGTCTCCTCTCCCACCCCAAGAACCAATCTTTGCCCCCTAGACAGCCAGTATCAGCTGTGTTGAAGAATGTGTGATCTAGAGAATAAGAATTTGCTTTTTGAGACTTGTTCATAATGAGAAAAACGTGACTTGGTGCCATTTGAGATGCAGGAGTGTTCATTTACTCTGCACGAGCAAAAATGCCCTTGTAAGCGGAATAGTAGAGGTACAAAATTAAGCATGAGGCCACTGATCCACTTGGTTACGCTGTTAATAGTTTTCAGAAATAATTAAGTGATAATGTTAATTGAGCAGGGTGCTGTCAGTTGTGCTGATCCCCTACTGCTAGATAAGTACTGAGAAGTGGGAATGTTTACTTTTCTGGCACAAGAAAGTGCTTCTAGGGTAAATAAATCCTAATAACACCGTGATTATTTCTATTCTCCATGATTATTCCTATTTTCCATTGTTGCCACAAATGATATTGTTTCTTTGGTTAGAGTTTTGTGCCTTCTAATGCTGTCTGACCACTTTACTATTACTCACCAGCTTAGTAAGAGTCTCAGCATGAGTTTTAACAGTGCATTTATTCACCTATAACCTACAGTGGTCTTTACCATTATGTCTTTTCACCTTTACAACTGAAAAAAAAGAAAAACGTTAATGTTTCTTCGGAGGCTCCAAATAAACCCAAATTAAAAGACATAGAAGTAGGGGCACCTGGGTGGCTCGGTCGGTTAAACGTCCAACTTCAGCTCAGGTTATGATCTCGCTGTTTGTGAGTTCGAGCCCCGCATCAGGCTCTGTGCTGACGGCTCAGAGCCTGGACCCTGCTTCAGGTTCTGTGTCTCCTCCTCTCTGTCTCTCAATAAGAAATAAATGTTAAAAAAAATTTTTTTTTGAGACATAGAAGTAAGCCAAGGGACACAAATTTAGGGCCTGGGCAGACACTTCTTTTCTATTTCCTTAAGCGCCCCCTCCCCAAGCTGGGCATCTGACTCAAGACCCCCCACCCCCACCCCGACACTCACTCTGTTACCTCGCCCAAGTCGCCCAAGTTGTTTAATCCCTCTGTGCGTTGGTTTCATCTCCCTTCTAAAGAATTGAAAAATACCCCACCCAGGCTTCTGGTAAGCATCAATATGTAAAGCTATTTCATAAAAGTTGGAAGGTGCTACCCCAGTGAAAGGAAGCAGCGATCCCATGCGATTTAGCAAGTACTTATTAGTCACCTTTGTTCCAGTCACTGACCTTAACCTCTGAGCCCACACATGAGTAAGACAATGTCTCTGCCCTCACTGAGCTCACACCAACAGCCTTCCTGCCTTCCTGACATGTGGATTCTTGTTCCCAAAAAGGACGAGGTAGGCAAGCCATCAGATGGGAATCAGGTTCAACATTCGGGCATGCCCAGTGTTGTATGTTAACAGAGGTATTGCGGCTGAGAACTGCCTTTCTGATTTCCAAACCAGTGGCTTATTCTCAGGGCTGCTGTGTATGAACAGGCCGGAGTCTCAACATATCGGCTCAGTCTTGTCACAATCGGACTTCTCATTTGTCCACTGACAACAGGTTGACCAGTGCTGGTCCCTGAGTAAAGCGCAAGCCCGTTGAGGGCAGGTGCCTGTGGGCTCCTTAGTGGGTCCTCCCACTTTGCTGCTGACGGGCAGAAGTGCTGTGTGATGGGTATTGAACAGATAGTAACAGAGGGACCAGCAGACCTGGTGCCCTTTCACTGCCAATGTCATTCTGTAACAACTGTATCCTCTTTTTTTTTTTTTTTTTGGTAAATTTAAATCCAAGTTAGTTAGGGGCCCCTGGGTAGCTCAGTCAATTAAGTGTCTGACTCTCGGTTTAGGCTAAGGTCATGGTCTCTTGGCTTTGTGAGTCCTAGCCCCACATCGGCCTCTAATGTTGGCATTGCGGAGTCTGCTTGGGATTCTCTCTCGTGCCCTCTCTCTCTGTCCCTCCCCCACTTCGCACCATCTTTCTCAATAGAAACTTTAAAAACATGAAAAAATGACTCGAAGTTAATTAACATATAGTGTAGCATATGTACTAACATGCAGTGCAGTATTGGTTTCAGGAGTAGAACCCGATGATTCATCACTTACATACACCACCCACTGCTCATCCCAACAGGTGCCCTCCTTAATGCCCTCCCTTTAGCCCCCCCCCACCTCCCCTCCAGCAACCCTGTTTATTCTCTGTATTGAAGAGTCTCTCATGGTTTGCCTCCCTCTCTTGTTTTGTCTTATCTTTCCTTCCCCTCCCTGTGTGTGCATCTGTTGTGTTTCTTAAATGCCACGTAGAAATGAAATCGTCTGATATTTGTCTTTCTCCAATGGACTTATTTCGCTTAGCATGAGACCTTCTGGTTCCATCCTCACACAACTACATCATCTTTTTTTTTTTTTTAATGTTTTTATTTATTTTTGAGACAGAGACAGAGCATGAGCAGGGAAGGGGCAGAGAGAGAGGGAGACACAGAATCGGAAGCAGGCTCCAGGCTCTGAGCCCTCAGCACAGAGCCCGATGCGGGGCTCGAACTCACAAACTGTGAGATCATGACCTGAGCCGAAGTCGGACGCTCAACCGACTGAGCCACCCAGGCGCCCCACAACTACATCATCTTAAACCCTCGTCTGAAATGCCCAGTTCCCAGAGATCCTCTGGTCTGTTCCTGGCCCATCTGGCCACAGACCAGAGGAGCACTGCTGGCACTTCTGTGTCTAACATCTGCGGTCTTTCTTTTGCTCTCCTGTTCTCCCCCCTTCCTTCTTCTCTCCGAAGCCCCGTGCCAGGGGCCCTTGGGACTCCAGCCTAGTGACACATAGAAATTAAATGCGGCATTAAGCCGAACCTACCGTCAGAACCTACTGGGCCCCAGAGAGTTGCTGATGTCCCAGCGAGCAGCTCCGGCTGTGGGGAGAGGGGAGAGAGGCCCTCAGCCCAGCCTGGGCTCAGCACGTAGTCAGTCTTCAGAGCGCATCTGGGGACAGAAAACCAGCTTCAGAGAGTGGGCAGCTGAAAGTGTGGCTTGATAAGGAACCACACAAGTCCCCCTAGACCCCGAGGAAGTGGAGTTTGCTTCCCCTGAGGCAGGGGCTCCTATGAGACATACCGGCTGCCTCGAGGACACTTGGTACACCTTGCAATTCCAAAGCGACATCCTTGTGTCCCACACTCGAAATACGAGCAATGCATTTCAGGAAATGTAAGCGCAGGTCTCCCAATCTGCAGCCCATCCGTGGGAGCTTTTCCAGCCGGGTCCTAGTGCAGAGATGACACGGGCCACCTGGTTAGAGGTGGAGCCTTGAGTCGCGGGGAGAGGCCTCGCTGCCTCCCTGCTGGCAGTGAGACCAGGGCCTTTATTTTTCTTAAAAACTCAACACTTGGACGCCAGCAGCCTGTTTTCTACTCTCAAGGCGTCATGAAAGCTCAGCTTGCCTGAATTGGGCACGAGCGCCAGATCTGGGCGGCTCTGAACAAGGAGCGTGTGGTGCGGTTGTCAGCGTTGTTTTAATGTAACTTATGTTATGGTCTTGAGAGAGCTGAGCCAATCACGCGCAGTCCCGGAGAAAGGGCGCTGAGGCGACAGTTTGGCCGAGCTCAGAGGGTCTTCACATGCGGGGAGCTGGCCTGAGTGTCGTCTCCTTTTCGCTTTGCAGAGATCCCCGCTCATTAGAAGCAATTCTGAAAAGGGCAGCTGCCTCCCGTCCCTCTTTAATCATCAGCATCCCATTTTTATGGTTTCGATAAATCTGGTACCATTTCGACTGCACTTAACGTTGGTGATGGACCTAAAACACTCCAATAAATTCTTCTTAGGAGATAAAAACCTCCTGCTGATGTTGCCAGTGCCTACAACAGGTATCAGGAATACAGGATGGGGCGCCTGGGTGGCTCAGTCGGTTAAGCGTCAGGCTTCCACGCAGGTCACGATCTCGCGGTTGGTGGGTTCGAGCCCTGCGTCTGGTTTCTCACTGACAGTGCAGAGATTCTGGGATTCTGTCTCTCCCTCTTTCTCTGTCTCTCCTGCACTCACACTCTCTCTCTCTCAACACCACATGAGTAAATGCTTTTAAAAATTAAAAAAAAAATTACAAAAGGAACACCCACCCTGCTCTTACGCACGGTGCTCTGGGGTCCTGCTAACCCTCCCCCGTGTCCTCAAGATGGGCTTCTACTTCCTCCTCCCCCTGAGGACAGGACAGTCACACTGCTTTCCCAACACCACCCCCCCCACTCGTCTCAAATCATTGTGAAATGTTGACTTCCTGTGATGGAAACATGGTGTTCTAAACTGTGGCCAAAACAGAACCTTGATCTTCACCTCTGAACGTACTGGAATTGATGGAAACTACCGAGCTGATCGTGACACTGCTTTGTCCCTGCCGTGCACAGTGCTGGTTCACAGTTACTGTAAGACCTGTCTGAACACAACTGTGCATTAGAGTATGGAGCCTTTGGGTAGAGGGTGGCTCCAGGGCAGTTTCCAGCCTGCATTTTTCAGACTGTGCGAATATTTTAATACATGTGAAAAGGAGTTCCTCGAAATAAAGGGTTTCATCCATGGGCCACTACATTTGGGAGCCACCAAATTCCCAATGTCCTGCCTGGAGGTTCTCAAAGCGAATTACCCCCAGAAATGCTCTGAGAAGCCTCCCTGTAGAGAAAATGTCCTTCTACCTAGCATTTTCCAAGCACTTTTGATCCCAGAATTCTGAGAGATCCAGTGCTGAGTGAGCATCATGGTAAGGGTGGCGGGATAGGACATTCTAACTAAGAAGATGTTAATAATTGGGGATAGATGTGAGGAAACCTTGTGAATTGGAGCTCAGCTCTGGGGTGTGCAAGGGGGTCCTGGACCAGCACTTAAAGGGTGACGTAGTGAGCTTTTATTGGCCCTGTGCCGGGCACTGTGCTAAATCTTTTACCTGAGCATAACTTCATGAATTTTAGTCCTTCAAACAACCACACAGGTCGGTCCTACACACACCCAACTTTATGACTAAGGAACAAAAAGATGAAGTAGTCATCCCAAGGTCACTGAGTCTTTAAGGAGCGGAGGAACAGACACCACAGCGGAGTCCGGCTCTGCCTGTCGCCAAGATCCGCGTCCTTCTCCCGAACACTCTGCTGCTTCCCTGTGGAAGCTTCGTGTCCTCGGACTGCCTCGGCGGAGATTTGAATAAGGATCAGTGTGGGTCAGGAAGGTGGAAGCTGTCCTGGAGAGTTCTGGAATGGAATGCTGAAGTGGCCAGTGTCTCCAGTGATGGGGGCCAAGTCGACAGATTGGGCCCTGCTCTCATGTGTTGCGGTCATGGGTGGATGCTGTCCGTCCTGCCGTTGAGACAGAAGCAGGATTCCCAGCTGTGAGCCTCAGAAGGAAGGCTCGTAGACGCTCACGGCATCACGGTGTGCCAGGAACTGAGCCGGTAGCCAACAGCTCCCTGGTACTCTGAAGTGCGGTCCCCAGGTCGGCAGCTTTGGCATCCTCTGGGTCCTTGACAGAAAGCCAGATGCTTGGACCCTGCTTCAGACCTCGCGAGTCAGAATCTCTGAGGATGTGGCCCAGGAAACTTTTTAACAAGTCCTGCAGAGCAGTCTTGTACACCTGCTAGTCCGAATCTCTCATAGGTGATAGAACTGTGTCCAAAAGAAAAGAGTTGAGCAGATTGACTCAGTTCCTACCAGTAAGTATTGGTACAGCTAGGCTGCTGTTTTGTTTTCACCAGCTGCATTTCCGTAGTCCTTTCTTCTAGAAAGGACTAGATTTTCCTTGGGGTGGCCTGCCTGATCCTCTTTTTTATTCATGTACTTTGGATAGAGCTAACGCCATACTCCCAGACTTCAGGGTGGGCGCATGAGCCAGTCTGGTCAAATGGAGTATCACCACCGTGGCCACCGATGGTTGGTTCAGGGATGGGCATCAGCCATTGAGACTTGCTTGTGGGAAATTTACTGGGAACTTGGGAAAGAGAATCTTTCTATTGAGATTGACAGCTGTAAGGATGAGGTATGAATGAGCTCTGTACCATGAAGCTCACCCAAGTAGAAGTCTCATCTGAAAGAGCCCTACTCTGGGCTCCAGAACCTTGATTTCAACCATCAGCTAGATTCCAGTTAGTCCCGGGACCTACTTACACAGCACTCAGAAAAGATGGTTAACCCAGTATTTTGTGACAGCAGGCTTGCTGATAATGTGACCCCTCACTGTGGCTTGAGGATCACAGGGAGTTAACTAAATGTGATAATAGTCACTGAGCACTAGAAGTCAAAATGCAGACTCTGATGGGAGTCTTTTCATCCTTCTTCTTAAGGAAGCTTTCATTTTTATTGAATCTTTTTTAATGTTTATTTTTGAGAAACAGAGACACAAGACAAGGAGGGGAGGGGCAGAGAGAGAGGGAGATAAAGAATCTGATGCAGGCTCCAGGCTCTGAGCTGTTAGCACAGAGCCCAAGGTGGGGCTCGAACCTACGAACTGCAAGATCTTGACCTTAGCCAGAATTGGACACTTAACCAACTGAGCCGCCCAGGCACCTTGAAGCAGATTTCATTCTTTTTTTTTTTTTTTCCCAACGTTTATTTATTTTTGGGACAGAGAGAGACAGAGCATGAACGGGGGAGGGGCAGAGAGAGAGGGAGACACAGAATCGGAAACAGGCTCCAGGCTCCGAGCCATCAGCCCAGAGCCTGACGCGGAGCTCGAACTCACGGACCGCGAGATCGTGACCTGGTTGAAGTCGGATGCTTAACCGACTGCGCCACCCAGGCGCCCCGAAGCAGATTTCATTCTTAACCAGTGTGGTCAAGGTGACAGTTCTGGGCTGCACCCACCCCCCACCCCCACCCCCCCACCAAGTACAAGCATGATTGATAGATATTACTGTGCAATTCTCTTAAACATACCTAGAAAGGAAGCAATCGTTCAAGGCTTTTCTGCTAATCATTCTACACTCAATACTGTATAAATTACAAAAGGACTTCTGAATGTCAAAATATCCTCACTTTGACATGAAAATCTCTGCCACTGTTCCATCCCTGATCAGTAAATGGTCTGGACCCAAGATCGTAGTTCTCCCTGCCTTGCCGGAAAACTCTAAGAATAACATTCATGGAGGTGGCTGTGCCAAGTACCGTGGTCAGACTTTGGTAACTATCATCTCGTGATGCCCACAAGGAACCCTGTGAGACACTAGCCATGGGAGCTGACATCCTTTGAGCCCCTGTTTTATGTGCTGGACAGATATTAGTTCTTTCTTTCCTTCCATCTTCAAACCCTGGCGACCTGACCCAGAGATTTGCTTACTGCCTACAAGGTGCCAGCCTGGGTGAACAAAACTGGCGGGACGCAAGACAAATTATCTACCTTCTTTGATCCCCTCTGCAGCCTAGTGAACGAAATGCTTTCTGGGTTAGAATAAAACGAGGGCTAAAATCAGTCACCTCCACAGTTTCTTTTGGCTCTATTGTAAGTAGATAGAATACGAATTTTTTTTTAACGAAGGATAGTTATATTTGAGAAAGTACATTTTTTATTACATAATTTATTGTCAAGTTAGCTAACATACAGCACACAGGGTGTGCTCTTGGCTTTGGGAGTAGATTCCCGTGATTCATCGCTTACATACAACTCTCAGTGTTCATCCCAACAAGTGCTCTCCTCAGTGCCCATGACCCATATTCCTTGCCCCCTCTCCACCCCATCGACCCTCAGTTTGTCCTCTGTATTTAAGAGTCTCTTATGGTTTTTAAAAATTTTTTAATGTTTATATTTGAGAGAGAGAGACAGTGTATGAGCAGGGGAGGGTCAGAGAGACAAGACAGAGTCTGAAGCAGACTCCAGGCTCTGAGCTGTCAGCATAGAGCCTAACGCGGGGCTCAAACTCACAAGTGGTGAGATCGTGACCTGAGCCGAAGTCGGACCCTTAACTGACTGAGCCACTAGGCGCCCCCTCTTAGGGTTTTTAATGTGTTTTTCCACTGCCTCCAAAGCCGTGGGACCCCTCGGGTACCTATGTAAGAGGGTCTTAAAAGAGGCAACCTGGTTGGAAGATGAAATGAGGAAACTTCAGACTGCATTTACATGGCTGGCATGGTATGTTTATTTGGACTATGTGCTTATTTGACGTAGATTTTAGAGGCTGGATATTAACAGAAATTATTATAATGCCCCCTTCCTAGAAACTCCCCCTTGGTGTCTCCAGATATGGCTGTGGAAACACCCATCGTTTTGAGAGTCAGGGAAGGGAAGAAGTTCCTGATCTTGGAAAACCTCCTTTGGATTCGGTCTGATACTGAGGGACTTTGTTCTCCTTAAATTTTAGAGTTCGTTTCATCCTCCGCCTAAGCCCGCGACAGTGGGTCTGTACATAACGAGGAAAGTAGCCGTGCCTCAGTTCTGGATCTGAATCATTTAGCTAAAGGTATTTTCTGTTGGTAATAAGATTTGAGAAATTTTTCCTTTGAGTGGAATCTCAGACCTCTCTCTCACGCTACCTTTCCCGTACCAGGGCTTGGGAGAGAAAATAGAATTCTCTGGGAAAAGCAGTAACTTAAGATACCAGTTGGTTGACCGTTGCCCTGGATTTGATTCACTAGGCTAAGCACCTTCTGTGTGAACTGCAGAGGGTACAAGACTGCGAAGCGTGTGCGGTTTTTCACGTTTGGTGGTCTAAGCAAGGTAGAGATGGTCCAGCAGAGCAACAGAGGTCTTGAACTCTGCTTTGTTTGGGGTTAATGTTCACAAACCACAGGATATGCAAAGACAGCAGTCACTGGATGCTTTTTACCTCGGGGCAAAAATACCCAAGGATACCAGCATCTTCCTTATATCCCAGTGGCTCAAAATAATATTTTCGTTACAGTGTCAGTCCCTAGTAGACCTCCCAGTTCTTCTTGCCGGCCTTTCTCTAATACCTGCGGTACCAGGGTCCTTGAGCTCGTCGCTGAAACTCTGAGCTTTCCAGATAAATTCTACCAAAGGGAGGAACTGGGCAGGGAAATGGTAAATATCATCGATGTCCGTGAAGTTTGCAGAGCTGAACGAAGAGGACATGGCTGGGGACTCTGGTCACACTTGCTCTCCCTGGGTCATTTGAATGTAGGGAAGGCACTTCGCCATGTTTCTGCAAAGCAAGAGAAAGCTGATTTGCCCTGTGTCCTGAGGAGAGAGGTTAGTTGCAACATTTTGAGATTCGAAGATATTAATTTTTCCCTTAGAGGGGAGCCGAAAGACTAAATCATCATCTACTTGGGCATCACCTGCTTGGGTTGGGTGTGTGTGTTGGCAACTCACGGAGTCTCCCCAGAAGGTTCCACTCGAAAGGGTTTCCTTTTGAAAGGACTGGCCTGAATGGGAACTCACATCTCCTTGGTGGTCCGTAAGTGAGACCGTGCTATGGCTGAGCCCCCTAAAGCCATGACTGGCGACAATCCATACTGGGTTCAAGTCTGCCTTCGCTATGGTCTCGGGGGCTGAGAGGCTCGTGCACAGAGCTTCCTAACACGAAGGCAACTCGGTACTGGCTCGTTTTCCACTTCTCTTACCATGACTTCTCCCTTCTTTTCCTACACTCATTACTCTTCTGCTGTCTCCACTAGACCTTCCACTTATTAATGGCTTTCATTCCTCAAGACCTTGGCGTTTTCAAAACTTCAGCTAATTCATGATCCCCACTCTCTCTAGTGACATTTCTGCTTGTGCTTCTGCTCTCATCATGTGCTCTCTGTAATTTTCAAATTCAAATTCGTGAGTGAAAGAAAATATAACTGGGCCACCTGCTTCCTGTATGGACAGAACTTTTTTTTTTTAATTTATTTACTTTTGAGACAGAGAGCACAAGCAGGGAAGGGCAGAGAGAGAGGGAGACACAGAATCCGAAGCAGGCTCCGAGCTGTCAGCACAGAGCCCGACGTGGGGCTCAAACCCACAAACTGTGAGATGATCACCTGAGTCTAAAGTCGGACGCTCAACTGACTGAGCCAGCCAGGTGCCCCTGGGCAGAACTTTTTAGTCATAGGCCATTTTCTACCGTGCGTATACCTTGATCTTGGATCAGCTGCCAACTTCGGGTTCAAGCACATTCGTTCAAGTGGGAACGTGCAATAGGGAGACAGCTGGCTTCAAATGGAACAGAATATGGTTACTCAGCCCGCCTTGTACCTGGGGCTTTAACCTGACGTTACCTGAGCAACCTAGAGGCATCAGTACAGAGGATACTGCGAAGGAGGGTGGCTAGTGCCTGTGTAGGGGTAGGAGGAACACGTTTAGAGAGTATAGAAACTCTGCTCAAAGCGGGGACCCTCCATTTCATGAACTATGTGCCAGGTGCTGGGGGGAATCAAAGAGTAAGATTCAGCCTTGCTCTCATGGAGTGAGTCCTACTTCCCGAGGAGGTAGGACGAGGAGGAGCTAGAAGTGGTGATTTTGTAAAGTATTCTTCTCCAAAACTTTGATGGTACAGAGAAGAGTAGCTCCGGGTGACTGCCACGTTAGCAGGAAGGATTGATTGCCAGAGTGTGTTGGATGATAAAGGATGCTTGAACATGTCGGTGGATGACAGAGCCAAATAGAGGGTGAGGTCAGATGGATGGTCTCCCCAT
This sequence comes from Felis catus, assembly GCF_018350175.1. Classification (NCBI taxonomy): domain Eukaryota; kingdom Metazoa; phylum Chordata; class Mammalia; order Carnivora; family Felidae; genus Felis; species Felis catus. The sequence goes on from NC_058380.1 coordinate 9,111,666, forward strand.
GAGCTTTGTTGATGCATTCACACATTGATTTATCGATGGATCTCCCTCGCCTTGCTGTGCGACAAATCCACTCTCCCGTACTCATTGAACTCCCTACCCCTAAACCCCTCTGCAGTTTGCTTCTGCCTTATTCCTACCTTCATTCAAAGCCAAGTCCTTCAAGCTGCATCACTGCTTGTTTTGTGGGAAGGTCAGAGCAACCGATTTTCTGCTTTGGGCAAAGCCTGCAAGAGCCTGGTGATTTGGCGCCCCCCAGGGGTACCCATTTAGCCCCATTCCTGCTCAGTGTTGGGTAAGGAGCCCTGAGGGGCCAGAGGGAGGCTGACAGTTAACACATCTAGCCTTCGTGACAGGTTGATCATGTCTCCTGGGCTTTTCTCGTAATAAGGAGTCAGGGGCAGGGGAGGCTGAAGCCTCTGGAAACTCTCCTTGGTGTAACTGACATCGTAAAACGTGGAGACCTGACCTGAATTGAAACCTAGTTCTGCTCTGCCCTAGTCCTGTGACATTGAAGTGACTTTGTATTTCCTCATCTGTGAAATGGGGCCAATGGTAGCTAATGTAAATACCTCTGTTAGAATGAACTTGGGCAGTGACTTACAGATGCATTTCCAAATGGCCCACAGAACTCTTAAAGACCCATGTTCTTAGCCCCCAAAGTCTGGAGGGTCCTGGGAGTCTCAGGGAGTCAGGAGAGTCGAGGACAAGACACAGCCTATTTCTAGGGGGCCGCTCCTCATTCTAGAACTGGAGCAGCCCCACACACAGTGGAGTGACTCAGAACAGGGGGGGGCCTGGGTTGCCAAGTGGCAAGCAGTTTAAGTATGAAAACTGAGGTCCCCAGGGCCTGTTGGTCGCCAGTGCATGCTGATTGGCCAGCGTACTCTCCAGACAGACGGCTCCGTTCCCATGGATCTCAACCCAGCCTGATCCAATCAGATAAGGATGCAAGGCTTTGATTGTTGTGCTTTTCTCCTAGTCTTTAATCATTAAGTGGAAGTCAAAAACTCCCTGCCTTGGCGAGAAACCCCAGGCTTTGTAATCAGTCCCTCCCTGAGAATCGGGTCACGGTGTTTCAAAAGACAATTTTCTAAAGAAAGAGGTTTTTAAAAGAGAATGCCCAAACTTGCTGGCATTTTCACAACGATGTCATTGATCACCCACGTCAACCCTCCTAAGGAAGTGTTTGTCTACCTTCTGCGATTGCTATTTGCAGTGCGTCTTGTCAAAGTGGAGGGCGGGGGTGACAGCGACCTATGTAATGAAGCGACCAAGCAGGGCTTCAGAAGCACGAAGCCTCCCTTGGGGGAATTAAGTCATTGCTGAAACGTAGGGCCATCTGTAGAGAGACGAGCTGTCTTCTCTTAGGCGTAGATCCCTTGCGTCATAAAAATCATAGAGTGTTAGAGCTAGAAGACACTCAAGGACTTTTGTCCATCATTTGTAGATGTGGAAACTTAGCCCCGGGCAGGTGGAGCTGTTGGCCCACCGTCAGCCACAAAGGGAAAGGGTTAGAACTCGAACCCGTGTTTTCTGACTCCCATGCATGCGGCCCTTGCCATCACATTTGTCTTAGTAGCTAACTCTAGGTGATGTGTTGAGCTTCCCAGGATGAAGGCAGGAGAAAGATCACAGCCAAGGTCATCCACACCTAGGATCTGGAGCAGGGTGGGCGTGGCCAGTGGAGGCTGGAGGGTAGCATGGGGAGGCCACGGAGAGGCCCCTGTATTGCCCAGGGAAAGTATGTCAGTAGTCCGGGAAAAGCTGTCTGAGACACGGGCTTACAGAAAGGCCAGAAAGAGGGAGGCTGTAACTTCAGAACGCCACTTCTGGGAGGCTTGAAGACAAACTTCTGATCCATGACACCCTGGAAATGAGGAGAGAATAAGGACAGTGAACTTGTTTGTCTGGCTCACTCCCGTGGCCCCAGCATCTGATGGGCTCATTCATGTCCTCACAACATTTAGGGAGCGTGGACTATGGGCCAGGCTCGCACTAGAGGTTAGGGAGAAAATAATGAGATCTAGCCAGTGGCTTGGTCCTTAAGGAGATTATAGTGTAGGGGCAGAGACAGAAAATACATCGTCAGACAAATAAGTGTAAAATTGCAGTGGGATAAAACTATATATTCCACACCTACCTCACGTGCGTGTTTGTGCGTGGATCCAAAAAGGGAGAAGAGGAGGCATATTAAATGGACAGTGGGGAGGGGGTGGGGAACCTCCTGCTGTCAGCGAGTTATAGGGATTTTTCAAAACAAAAATGTTCTTAGGTGATGGAAATCAAAATAGTGGTCATTACTCTTGGAAGGAGGTGTAGGCTTCTAGCATTCTGGAACCATCTGTCTCTTGACCTTGAACATGCATGGGTATGTTCATCATGTGAAAAATCATGAAGCTGAATTTCAAGTATGGCTTTACCTTTTGTGTTACAGTTCCATAAAAGGCTTACCCAGAGTACATTCATGTGTTTTGATGTTGATACAAAAAAATTTTTTTAAATTTTGCCACTGTGTGAAATGCTGCAAAAAAAAGGGGACGGGTGCATAGTACTGTGAGCACGTGTCATTGGTCAGTAGCGAAGTCTCACCTTGATAGGGGAATCAAGGAAGGCTTTCTGAGGGTTTGAGTTTTGAACTGAGATGTCAAGGATGAACAGGAGATTTTGCACAAAGAGGGGAGGGGGGGATAGAATTATAGACAAAGGGAGCAGCCTGTGCAAATGTCCTGTGGCAGGAGGGAACCTGGTGTCAGTGAGGAATTGACACCATGTTGGTTAGATAGGAAGCAGAAGCTAAGAGACAGAACAGATGAGAAGAGGCTGGAGAAAAGGGTGGGGCCGGGTCGTGCAGGGTCCTGTTAAATCTGTGTCTTAAGAATTTTGATGTCGGTCTTAAGTACTGTGATCAGCCACTGAAGCACGGTGAGTTGAAGGTGCCACGATCAGCCTTGTATTTCAAAATTGTTTTTCTGGCTTCTTTCTGGCGGGTGGATCAGAGGGGGGCAGGTGTGATAGGGGAGAGCTTCCAAGAGGCTAATGCGTAGTAGACCGAGGTGTTGGTGATGGAGGAGAAGGCAAAGGAAATTCAAGTAGAGACTTAAGAGGCGTTCAATTGTAGTTGCCTTAGGACTTAGTGATAAAGTATCAAGGATGATTGTAGCGACGCAGGAGAGTGCTGCCACAGAGCTATCATGCAATAAATGTGCACCACATGTTGTTGAAACGGGTGGATGCCCCTGGCCTAAGTTGCTGCAGTCCCAGACGATGCTTTGGAGCTCGGGTAGTGCTCGAATGCATTTGTGAGCTGTCACTTCACCCAAAAAAACTCCTTTGGGAAATCTGGCATTGCTTTCACGCTGGAATGTTCTACTACGTAAGTCAGTAGAATTTTTGCCAGAGACTAAGCCCACATTAAATTGGAATACAAAGTTGCGGAACGAGCCCACATCTCTTAGTTTTCTTTGCTTCCTGTTTGGCACTCTCAGCTCCCGCTTTGACTTCAAATTAGAAGCCAGGCAGCCTGTGGCTGATGGGATTCTCCGGACGGGAAAGAGAAGCTGGGTGAGAATGTTCCCAGGATCTCAGGTGTCTCAGAGAGGTGGCCTGAGGGGAAGGAGCTGGAATGGGGCCACCAGTATGCGGGGACTGTGACCGTGACTGTGAGAAGAAATGGAGGCAGGGGGAGTGGTTGAAGGGAGTGGACAAATGTAAACTAGACGTCCCCAACCTCTCCAGCCCTTGAGGTCACCCTTGCTCCCCTGTAACTGCTCAGTGGCATGAGTCCGATGCCTCATCTCACTTGACCTCTGAAAGTCCAGTTTCCACCCCCCCCCCCAAAATCCTTACCCAAAGTATTTCTGGACCTTCGCGATAATGAACTCCGGTGCCACGCACCTGCCCTGTTTGGCTGTTACTGGAGCCTGCGGCTGCCCCTGGGGCCACTGCTGCAAGTTTATGTTGTACAAGTTCAAGGACCATCATCCGCTTTGCAGTGGGTGGGAAATTCACCCCCTACCTGAACTCAAGCAGTGCCCAGCCACTCGGCCATACCCGGTGCTCTTTTCCCAAGCCTGTGTCTTAATTCTGCTCGACGCATTCCTTCTCCAAAGCACAGAAAAGAGTGGGCTGTCATATTTGGAAAAATGTACTGAACATGAGGGAATCACTGAGGGAATCACAAGTGGAAAGGAAAACTTGAGGTGAGATGTGATAGATAACCGGTATGGGGTCTTTGCCCAGGATTCTCTGCCAGGACTTTTCTCTCTCTGCTGAGAGCCAGACCGGCTATAATGTCACAAAGGCCAATTCATCTCCGTCTTCCTCCGGTAGGAGTGCCTTCACCATGCCTCTCCCACCCAGAGTCCAAATCTCTGAGCTCTGAAGGTAGACGAATAAAGAGTAAAGGAAGGAGACTTTTGGTTTCTGGCTCAGCACGTCAGGAGCTTGAAGTCACCGCTCCATCCTAACAACACGTGAAAAGCTGAAAAGTCAACAGCTCTTCTTAGATCTGTAAGAGAAGTGTGATCACCCAGAAGATTGCTGCCCCCAACCTGGAGAGACAGACAAGAGAGCACAGAGGATCACAGCCTAGGGAAGTTGGGGCATGGGGTCATGCCTTGGCATCGGGAAACCTGAACCGTAAGCGAAAAATTGCCGGAGGCTCAGCGTAGACAAGCCCGAGAGTCGAAAGCTTCAAGGGGCAGGCCGGTTCCCGGACTTTTGTGAGTTTAGCCTCTAGGACTTTGAGCAGACTCTCGTAGTAAGTGTCAGAGAAAAATGTCCTTGTGTTTCTGGCAGGAGGAATACAGCACAGAATTCTGTTCTTAATAAGGCCCACCCTCAGAGGAAACTAACCAGATCCTGACCTGCTGGGGTTTTATCAAAGCCTAACTTACCTGGGGGAAGGAAAATACCCAACTCCATGCCCCACTGTAGCTGTCCTGTCCCACCTAAACCTAAGGGTTGGAGGGAGATACTGAGATGCTGTCGTGAAGTTCATGGCCCAGAGGGACAGGCTCACGAAAAGACACAGGTTTAATCAAATGCTTTTTCTCCCCTGCACCTTACCCCACCTCATTACTAAAACTCCACGGACACCCGTTCCTTTTATCTGGTGCATCATATCCAGCTGCCAAGTACCTACAAGGCAAAAACAGTCTGAAGGGAGAGAAGCCTGAGAAGCAAGCTCAGAGACAGCAGGGATGTTGGAATTCTCAGCCGGGGAATTTGAAGCAATTGTAATTAATAGGAGGACTCTAACGGATAAAATAGACAGCCTACCTGAACAGGTGGACAATGTAAGCAGAGAGATGGAAATTCTAAGAAAAACGCCAAAAAGAAGTGCTAGTAATAAAAAAAAAACCACGAACGGAAATGAATTCCTTCGATGGGCTCAGTAGCAGAGGACACGGCCAAAGAAACAGTCACTGAGGGTGACCTTTCTCGACAGAAACTTCCCAAACTGAAAAGTGAAGAGAAGAGCCCGAAAAGACACACACACACACACACACACACACACACACACACACACGCCCTCAGGATATTCAGGAACTGTGGGATAATTATAAAAGGTGTAACATACAGGTAATGAGAATACCAGAAAGGAGAAAGAAAAGAGAAAGGGACAAAAGCAATAGCTGAAGGAATAATGAGGAAGAATTTGCCCAAATTGCTCTCAGGCACCAAACCACTGATACAGGAGACTCAGAGAACGCCAAGCAGGATAAATGAAAACAACAACAAATACCGAAGTATATTACAACCAGACTGCAAAATAGCAAAGGTAAATTAAAAATCTTGGGGAAAAGGGGCGCCTGGGTGGCGCAGTCGGTTAAGCGTCCGACTTCAGCCAGGTCACGATCTCGCGGTCCGTGAGTTCGAGCCCCGCGTCGGGCTCTGGGCTGATGGCTCAGAGCCTGGAGCCTGTTTCCGATTCTGTCTCCCTCTCTCTCTGCCCCTCCCCCGTTCATGCTCTCTCTCTGTCCCAAAAATAAATAAACGTTGAAAAAAAAAATTAAAAAAAAAAAAAATCTTGGGGAAAAAAAAGGTTAAAAAAAATAACCTTACCTATAGAGGAGCAAGGATAAGAATTACATCTGACTTCTCAGAAGCCATGCAACCCACAGAAGAGAGTGCAATAAAACACTGAAAATGTTGAAGGGAAAAGCCACCAACCTAGAATTCTGTCCCTTGTGAAATTTTTCTCAAAAGGGAAGGAAAAGTGAAGACTTTGTCAGTCAAACCATAACTGAAGGAGTAGGCTTGCCTTGCATGGAATGTTAAAAGAAGTTCTTGAGAGGGGCACCTGGGTAGCTCAGTCAGATAAGCGTCTGATTTCAGCTCAGGTCATGATTTCACGGTTCAGTTCGTGGGTTCGAGCCCCACACTGGGCTCTGTGCTGACAGCTCGGAGCCTGGAGCCTGCTTCGGATTCTGTGTCTCCCTCTCTGTCCCTCCCTGCCCATGATCTGTGTGTGTGTCTCTCTCTCTCAAAAATAAATAAATGTTAAAAAAAATTTAAAAGAAGTTCTTTAGAGAAAAATAAATGATATAGGTCAGAAACTTGGATCTACATAAAGAAAGGAAAAGGAGAAGGAACAAAAGAAGGTAAAATAAAAACTTTTCTTTTTCTTAGTCTTAGTTGATCTAACAGGTAACAGTTCAAAATCATCGTAACACGGTAATCACCTATGTTCATATGTGTACTGAAAAATATATTGCTTAGATATGCAAATATATATGTACTTATATAGCCTATATATACATATGCATATATGAAATGATAGCAACGATATAAGGGTCAGGAAGTAGAAATTCAGATTATTTTGCTATTATAATGTACTCACACTGCCCATGAACCAGTATTGTATTATTTGAATGTGGGCTTGGATTAGATGTAAATATATATTGCAAACTCTGGGGCCACTGATTTTAAAAAGTAAAAAATAATAATAATAATAATAAAAACCTATAACTGATAGGCTAACTTAAGACAGACAATAGAAACATTTAAAATGCTCAATTAAAAACACACAAAGCAGAAAAAGAACAGAAGACAGAGGAACAAAGATCAAGGGCAACAAATAGAAAATAGTAGCAAATATGGAAGATATTAATGCAGTAATGCAGATATTATACCAGTAATGAAGTTAAAGTTCAGTGATCTAAATACATCAATTGAAAGAGATTGTCAGAGAGGATTCAGATCTAGCTATGTGTTGTCTACAAGAAACTCACTTGAAATATAAAGATACATAGACTAAAAGCAAATGGACGAATAAAGGTCTATCATGCTGGTACTAATTGAAGTGAAAGAAGCTATATTCATTTCAGACAGAGTAGACTTTAGAGCAAGAAAAGTTATCAGGGATATAGAGGGGTGTTACATAATAATAAAGGGGTTAATTCTCCAAGAAGACAGAACAACCCTTAATATGTCTACACCTAACAACAGAGCTTTCAATTCTGTGAGGCAAAAACTTGATAGAACTATAGAGAGAAATAGATGAACTTATTATTATGGTTGAAGACTTCAACACCCCCTCTATCAAAAATGGACTGATGCAGCAGGCAGTAAATCAGTAAGGATATAGTTGAACTCAACAGCCCCATCAGCGAATGGGATGTAATGGACATCTCTTGACTGCTTAATCCAGCATCATCAGAAAATACATTCTTCTCAAGCTCACATGGAACATTCACCAAGATAGATCATGTTCTGCGCCATAAGGCACATTCTGACAAAGTGAAAAGAACAGAGATCATCCAGTGTCTCCATTCAGACCGTAATGAAGTGGCCTAGAAAACTAGAAATCGGTAGCACACAGGTGGCTGGAAAATCTCAAAATACTGGAAAATTAAACAATAAACTTCTAGATAACATATGAGTCCAAGAAGAAAAGAGAAATTTCAGATCATTTTGAATGAAATGAAAGTAAGGATGCAACTTATCAAAATCTGTAGCACAAGGCAAGGCGATGACTACAAGGAAATACATAACATTGAATGCACCTATTGGAAAATAAAAAAGATCTAAAATCAATAATCTAAATTCCACCTTGGGTAGAAAAAGCAGAGCAAATTAAATACAAATTAAGAAGAGGAATTTTAAAAATCAGAGCATAAATCAATGAAATTGAAAACAAGAAATCAATAGGGAAAATCAATAAAAGCAAAAGCCGATTCTTTGAAAAGATAAATAAAGTTGGTTAGCCTCTATCTAGACTATGAAAAAAAAGAGGACATAAGTTACTAATACTAGAAATGGAACAGGGGGCATCACTATAGATCCTGGTCATTAAACATAAAGAAACACTCTGAAAAACTCCATCCCCCAAAGTCATAACCTAGGTGAAATGGGATTAGTCCTTTACAGGATACAATCTGCTGAAACTCACAAAAGAAGAAACTGACAGTTGGACAATCAGAATGGGCCTTTATCTGTTAAATAAATTGAATTAATAATTAAAAACCTTCCCAAACAGAAAGCATCAGGCCCAGATGGATTCACTGGGGAATTCCACCAAACATTTCGGGAAGTAATTATACCAATTCTCTGCAATCTTTTTCAGAACATAAAAGAAGAAAGAATACTTGCTAAAGTACTCTGAGGCCAGTATTACCCTAATACCAAAACCAAAGACATGACAAGAGAAGTACAAACGTCTCTCATGAATATAAATACATATATTCTCTACAAAATAGTAGCAAATTGAATGCAACAGCATCACAACAGGAGTGTTCAAGGCTGCGATTTAAATGTTAATTAATGTAATCCATCCCATCAACTGACTAACAAAGACAAATCACAGGATAATTTCAATAGACACAGAAAAAGGTATTTGACAGAGTCCAACACACATTCATGATAAAATTTTTCAGCAAACCAGGAATAAAGGGGAACTTCCTTGACTTGATAATGAATAGCTTCAAAAAACCTACAGCTAGCATCACATTTAATGGTGATGAACTCAAAGCTTTCCCACTAACATCAGGAACAAGGCCAGGAGGTCACCTCTCACCACTCCTTTTCAACATCATACTGGAAGTCCTAGCTAATGCTGTAAAAAAAGAAAAGGTATATAGATGGGGAAGGAAGAAATAAAACTGTGTTTGCGGGTGATGTGATTGTCTCCATAGAAAACCCAAAAGAGTTGACAAAAAAAGAAAAAAGAGAGAAGGAAAGAAAGAAAAATAACCCTCAAAGTAATAAGCAATAATAGCAAGGTTGTAGCATATAAAATTAATATACAAAAGTCAATCCCTTTTCTCTACACCAAACAAATAGAATTTGGAAGGCAAAACAAACTATCATTTACATTAGCACCCCCCAAAATGAAATACTTGGGAATAAACCTTAACAGAAATGTGTACAAGATCTATATTGAGGAGAACTCCACAACTCTGATGAAAGGAAACAATGAAGACCCAATTAAATGGAAGGATATTCCATTTTCATGTAAGGAAGATTCAATCTTGTGAAGATGTCTGCCCTTCCCAACTTGACCTATAGAGTCAATGCAATCCCATCAAAAGAGGTGAGTTACTTTGTGGATATTGACAAGTTGATTCTAAAATTGATATGCAGAACCCCAATACCCAGAACAGCCAAGACAGTATTGAAGGAAAGAGCAAAGTTGGTGAATTAACACTATCTGACCTGAAGACGTAAAATAAAGCTACAGAAATCAAGGCAGCATGGCATTGGTGAAAGAATAGACAAATAAATGGAATAGAAAGCCCAGAAATGGACTCACTAAAACAGTCAACTGATCTTTAACAAATGAGCAAGGCCATACAATGGAGAAAAGATGGTATTTTTTTTAAGTTTATTTATTTATTTATTTTGAGAGAGAGAGAGGATCCCAAGCAGGCTCAGCACTGGCAGTGAGATGTGGGGCTCGAACCCACAAACCATGAGATCATGACATGAACTGAAATCCAGATTCAGATGCTTAACTGACTGAGCCACCCAGGTGCCCCGAAAAGATGGTCTTTTGAACGAGTGATGCTGGAACAGCTGGACATCCACGTGCAAAAAAATAAAATAAAATAAATCTAGACACAGACCTTACACCCTTGCAAAAATTCATTCAAAATGGATCATAAACCTAAAATAGCAATGAGTTACCACTATACAACTATTAGAGTGGCCAAAATCTGGAACACTGACACCACCAAATGCTGACAAGGCTGTGAGGCAAAAAGAACTCTCATCGATTGCTGGCGGGAATGCGAAAGGACACAGCCACTTTGGAAGGCAGTGTAACACTTTCCTATGAAACCAAATACACTCTTACCAGGGGATCCAGCAACGGGGCTCCTTGGGATTTACCTACAGGAGTTGAACACTTAGGTCTACACAGAAACCTTCACACAGATGTGAATAGCCACGTCATTTCATAGTTGCCAAAACTTGGAGGCAGCTTACATGTTCTTCAGTAGGTGAATGGATAAATAAACCTGGGTACGTCCAGCACTTTATTCAGTGCTAAAAAAGAAATGAGCTGTCGAGCAATAAAAAGACACGGAAGAAACGTAAACGCACATCAGTAAGGGAAGGAAGCCGTTCTGAGAAGGCTACATACTGCATGATTCCAAGTATATGACTGTGTGCTTTTCTGGCAAAAGCAAAACTAGAGAGAGAGTGAAAAGATCAGTGGTTGCCAAGGGATCCAGGGGAGGGGGGCAAAGAATAGACAAAGCACGGAGGATTTCGAGGGCAGTGAAACTATCCTGAATGATGCTCTAATGGTGGATACGCGTCATTCCACATTTGTCAAAACCCACACAATGTACAACAGCAAGAGTGAACCCTGATGTAAACTATGGGCTCTGGGTGATAATGATGTGCTGGTGTAGGGTTATCAGTTATAACAAATAAAGCACTCTGGGCGCACATGGAGACAATGGAGGAGGTTGTGTTTGGTGGGCGCAGAGGGAGATCTCTGTACCCTCTGCTCAATTTGGCTGTGAATCCAAAACTTCTCTAAAAAATAGGCTATTTTTTGTAAAGTAAAGGAAGTGTTTCAGAGTTGTAGTTGCCCCCATAGACAAAAGTTCCCATTGTGAGGCACAGAGAGCAGTGACCTCCAGCCTCATGCTCTGTCATCGTCTTGACTGTAGTTTTGCGAGCCTCCAAGGCTCAGAACATGATCTTCCCGATCCTTTCCATTCCCTACCCAAATCACCACAGCCCCCTGGCCCCCGAAATGAATTCACAACTTGGGTTCTAGAAAAAGAGAAAACCTGCTTAAAGTTTGAAAATAGTGGTTTCTCACCCACCTCTGGTTATCAAGCAATTCAGAAATGATTGGGGTGCTGACGTGGTGAGAACATCCCACTCTGTGGCTTGGGAGGAGTGGCTGGAAGCTGATGAGAGCAAGTGAGGCCATTAGAAGCCTCTCCCTCAAGAGTCCTCTCTACAGAAAGACAGACCCATCTAGATGACTCTTCAGGAGTCCTCTCTACAGAAAGACCCATCTAGATGACTCTTTAAAAGTCCTCTCTACAGAAAGACAGACCCATCTAGATGACTCTTTAAGAGTTCTCTCTACAGAAAGACAGAACCATCTAGATGATGCTTCAAGAGTCCTCTCTACAGAAAGACAGAACCACCTAGATGACTCTTCAGGATTCATCTCTACAGAAAGACCCATCTAGATGATGCTTCAAGAGTCCTCTCTACAGAAAGACAGACCCATCTAGATGACGCTTCAAGAGTCCTCTCTACAGAAAGACCCATCTAGATGACTCTTCAGGAGTCCTCTCTACAGAAAGACCCATCTAGATGACTCTTTAAAAGTCCTCTCTACAGAAAGACAGACCCATCTAGATGACTCTTTAAGAGTCCTCTCTACAGAAAGACAGAACCATCTAGATGATGCTTCACGAGTCCTCTCTACAGAAAGACAGAACCATCTAGATGACTCTTCAGGATTCGTCTCTACAGAAAGACCCATCTAGATGACGCTTCAAGAGTCCTCTCTACAGAAAGACAGAACCATCTAGATGACTCTTCTGTCCCCATTGGCCTAGGGGCCTCGGTACAGGTCATTGTCCATCACGGACAAAGCAAGAAACAGAGGCTCTTTCCTTCTCTTCTGTAGTTGAATTGTTAGTGCTAATCTTTTGAGTGCTAAGGCCTTCTCTCGTGATCATCACTGTAAGACATGATGTGGGGCTCTTCCTACCCAGAACCCCATACGAAGTGGTGAATTGATGACACACTAAATTGGAAGGATCAGGAGAGTGCAGTTAGTACAATAGAAAGAGGAAGCAACACGTCTAAGATTGCCCATATAACTAGAGGCAGAGTTTATTTTCGCCCCTAAATTTCTACCTCGCACTTAACGCACTGTGTGCCCACTGTCCTCTGAAGTCTTTTTTCAAGCCTCGGATTCTTGAGGATTCGTGAGTTTGTGAAATGAAAAGGGTGTAAGCGTAATTCACTCCCAAAAGATAGTAGAAAGGAGTCACTGTTTTTTGTTTATTGTTTTTGTTTTTTTAGCACTGTTTATCCTTGCTACAACTGAAAGTTCCCAAATTGGAAGGCCAGCGTGTGTTACTCATTTGTTCAGTTCACAGACACATCATCAGGCATTCGGATCCAAACAGCGGGCCACACCCTTGTAATTCCTAGCCTTCCTCCTGCACAGTCTTGAATCATGTCACTGAGGCTTATAAAATCTATCCTTTGGTGCAATAGTTGGGTTTAGCATGCTTCTTTGATAATCCATAGCAGTGTTAAGGATCACTGCTGAGGACACCTGCTGAGGTAGGACTATAAATTATTGATGTTTGAGGCCTGGCCTTTTGAGTCAGTTCCATTTTCTTCCTCACAGGAAAATGAACTTTTTTTCTCATTGACTTTGATTTCTGTTGCTATTTTTCATAGCAAACATTGAGAGACTTTGCGAATCCCACACCTAGTCATCCCTGTCTGGTCTTGTGTTGTCATTAATTCCTAGAATGGGAGATAGATGGCCTGTGCAGCTCTCCTAATTCATGACACAATACTGCCACCATCCTATAAATAATTAATGAAAGGAGACTTTCCTAGTGGAGGAAACTGTCAGGCCCGTTAGATTTAGGTCCAATTTCCCTTCCCTTCCTGTTAACTTTTATTGAAATTTTTACAATGTAGAATCAACTTTTAGTAATGCAATAAAATGACACTGATTCAGATTGGGGGGGGGGGGTGCTTGTGGGAGGGGAAGCCAGTTCGAATTCATGGAAGATAGGGGGATCTTTTTGAAGTACGGATTTATTTCTTCAAAGAAACACCATGAATTAAGCTTTGCTACCAGAGGCTTTTCCGGTGGGAGTTCTAGTAAGGGATGGGTTGGTTGCAAAGAAGAGGGACTCCCTCTAGCTTAAGTAAAGAGCCATGGGGGGTGGGGTATAGCAGATGCTCTCGGTGCCCCTCACCCCATTTCTCGGCACTCACCAATCCTTACATACTGAAAGCATCTTACCACTGGTCCACCAGAGGGTGATCTCTGGCTGCAGGAGCATGCGAGTTCCATGCCGGACATGTTGGGAAGTTGGCCATCCTTGCGGAGGCAGGCAGGAGTTGTTGGCAAAAATGTTAGCTCCTCACTGTCGAGGTAGGACAGCTCTGTGGCATGTTCTACATAGTCTCTTAGAGGTGCCCAGTGGGATTGTACCCTGGCGCCCCACAGCAGTAACCTTTTCATTCACGAACATTGCCTTGGCTTTCTTCTCTTCCTTGCCTTCATTCTCTGTGCGCCTGCTGGTGCTTCTTGGGGTCACCTCCCTAATAACTTGCTCTCAGATCTTTGTCTCAGTTCTACTTGTGGGAGAACCCAACCTAAGGCTGCAGTAGAGAGTGCAAGAGATGATCTTATTGAACATACAAGGACTAGCAACCAACGGCTGCCACGTAGATAAAGTCAACCCACTCTTAGTAAGTCTGTACTCCGTGTCAGTAGAGAAGGGAACTAAAATGCTCAGTACAGTGTAGATCTACAATGACAGACATTGCAATCTTTTTTGAATAGACCCTTTAAAATGGGCTGCCATATGAGATCAAGGCCTGCCTTCCTCAGCCTGGCAGAGTAATAGAAGTTCTTGGGACATCTGGGTGGCTCAGTCAGTTAGGTGTCGGACTCTTGGGTTTGGCTCAGGTTGTGATCTCATGATTCGTGAGATTGAGCCTTGCGTTGGGCTTTGTGGAGCCTGCTTGGTATTCTCTCTCTCCCTCTCTCTTTGCCCTCCCCCCCCCCACTCAAAATAAATATAAATAAACATTTTTTAAAAAATAAAAGAGGGGCGCCTGGGTGGCACAGTCGGTTAAGCGTCCGACTTCAGCCAGGTCACGATCTCGCGGTCCGGGAGTTCAAGCCCCGTGTCAGGCTCTGGGCTGATGGCTCAGAGCCTGGAGCCTGTTTCCGATTCTGTGTCTCCCTCTCTCTCTGCCCCTCGCCCGTTCATGCTCTGTCTCTCTCTGTCCCAAAAATAAATAAACGTTGAAAAAAAAAATTAAAAAAAAAATAAAAGAAGTTCTCTCCTCTCCCCGAGCATATTAAGAGCCTTTGTCCCTGCTGATCATGTGATAATGTAAGAATAGTTCCTTGCTTGGGGCGCCTGGGTGGCATAGTTGGTTAAGCGTCCGACTTCGGCTCAGCTCATGATCTCACAGTCTGTGAGTTCGAGCCCCGCATCGGGCTCTGTGCTGACAGCTCAGAGCCTGGAGCCTGCTTCAGATTCTGTCTCCCTCTCTCTCTGCCCCTCCCCTCCTCACTCTGTGTGTCTCTCTCTTTCTCAAAAATAAATATTTAAAAAAATTTAAAAAAAAAAAGGAAAAGAATAGTTCCTTGCTTGCTTTGGACAATGCAATTCACATGATTAACCAAGTGTTATTTTTCCAATTAGGAGTCTTGGGTCTTTGTCTCCTCAAATGGGTCCCCTAAGAACTAAAACTATGAAGCTTAGACTTCTTGGGCCTCTCCAGGGTCCATCTGTCTGATCTCTTGTTCCCTGGACCTCTGTGGGCATCTGCTCCTTTCTTCTAGTTTTGATTCTGTTTGTTCATTTTTTCATTCTGTCATTTGCGTGACTCTAACAACACCTAAATGTGATCTCCGTGTCTTTGCTTCAGGTTCCCAGGAGACCACATTCAGTTGGCCATGCGGAGCCTATGCACTGATCCAAAAGGATGGTCTCCCAGGTTCACCCTTCCACTGGGGGGTTTGGGTGAAAGGGAAGTTCCAAAGAAAGAGCGATGGGCTGCCAAGGCACCCAAATATATAGCAACTGCAGTATTAATATTACATATCGATTAATAACCAGAATATCTATTATTATGATTCAATGGGGTTTCACAAGTGCTTGAGGCTGCTTGAAAGTTGTTTTCTTAAACAGAATAACCTTTCCCTTCAGTGTCTTCATTGGTAAATGTTTGCCCTGCTGAAGTGAACCAAAAATAATAGTGACTTAGTGATACTGAATTTTAGTTCATTTATCATGTTGCTCGTAATAACTTTCCGAGGTTGCTCGGCATTTGGGGCGAAGTCCTATTTCCTATTTGTTTTGATTCCCTACCTGTGTTAGCATGCCTTACATAATCCTCTGCTCAGAGTAGCAGCTAAATAATATGTGGTCAATGGACGATAATACGTAGGCTAACATGATTCGCCGAATCGTGTCTTCTTTTGAGATTCAACTGTGGAAACGTAAGCTCCTCCTGGGGAAAAGGGGGAGACGTGCACAGGCCAATTAACTTACTGCATTGTTGAGCATTTGTAATCACTCTGAAATAGTCTTTCCCCAGGACAAATTTTAATTTGTTTCGAAAGTTGACAATCACCGAGCTTAGAGGTTTTTGTGTTCCTGTTGATTCTAGCCTGATTAATAATATCTTAGCTCTACATGCTATGCACTTAATAAAGAATACCACGAGCTGGTTGAGAGGCAGCCTTGCAGAGGGATTAAAAACAGGGCAGGGCTCTGGCACCGCACTGTCTGCCTGAATCTTGGCTCCGCCAGTTACTGCGTGACCTTGGGCAAGTGGTTTAACGCCCCATGCTTGCTGTCCTCACGTGTGCAATGGAAATACAATACTCTCTACCTTGCACACTCATCCTGAGGATTATTTCTAGAACAGCTCTTGGGCCCATCCTTAGTACGTACTAAGCCATGATAAAGTTATCAAGTATTACCATTATTTAGTAAAAAAAAAAAAAAAAAATAGTGGGTAAAAAGCTCCAAAGCCAACACGTCACTGTTTAGTAAGCATAGACTGTTCCATGTGATCGCATATCGTCAAGAAAGGTTATTCTTGAACCTTGCTGTGAAAGTGGAAAACAGTTTTGAGTGAGGTTCGCCGTTAGATTCGGGGGTGGGGGAGTGCTGACAAAGAAGAAAACTAACACTTATTGGGTGTCAAGTATGTGTCAGGCGTTTGATGGGTATTACCTCATTTTCTCACATGGTTCATTGGGATTCAGTCCAGATCCGCGTGGCTCCAGAGCTCGCCATACCACTCTCCCTTCCAAGTAAAATAAAATCCCCGCCCGTTTTTATCCAGTGAACCAAGAAGGCGGGACTGTGGCTTTGAATTCACCTTCAGTCACTGACTATTTCTGTGACCTTGGGTGACCTTTCTGATGCTCTGTCTCCTCCGGCTCTCTACCTTAGCCTTTCTTTATTTCCTTTTTGGCCAAACTCACACAAGATCAACTCTAGATGACTCACACCATTTAGCATCTTGGTCATGTTTCTCCAGGTCCCCAGACGGTGTTTGCTGTCAGGGCTCTACCCTCTTGGTCACGGCTGCTTCAACTTCCAGGCCCGTCTTGAGACAGCCAGACCAGTGCCCGAGCTTGGGTGACCGGGGAGCCAAGCCTCAGAGGGTGATCCTCTGAGCTGTACAATTCCTCTCGCTTTTGACTTGTTTTCATTCCGTGGATCCGAAGACTTTTTTTTTTTTTCTCCATTGTAACTCCGAAGGAAAGGCACTGAAATATCAGTGCTACTTGGAGCAGCCCACTGTTTGGGAACCACTGCTGTGTTCTCAAATTTCAGCAGAGGAACTGCCTTTTTAAAACAACAGATCATGTTGAGGTCTCTTGTGTCCGCAAGCTTGCTTCTCGGAGAGTCATTTTGATAACGCCTGGGAATAACTCCATCTTTGTCCATAAAGTGTCACCAAATCCTATGTGCTATGCAGCCAGGTGACGTGAAATAACACTGAAAAGTAAAGTTACATGGAGGCTTTCCAACTGACTTTCCATCTGTCAGCTCCCGGGCTATTTAATTTCATTTGTTTGAGCATGGCTTCAAAGCAAATATCCTCACTAGTGACAGATAGGTATTAAGTAAACGAGAAAGGATGCAAATTCTGGCTGTGCTCATTAGCGAAGGCTTTTCTTAAAATAGATCGAATGCCATCTCTAAGATTTAATCAATTGGACGAAATATATCAGCATGTTCTTCCTTCCTCTTTCCCCATTACCTGGTCAGGACTAATGAAATACCACTTATTCAATGATGTGCTTGCCCTGTTTGCGCTGCGTTTGAGAACCTAGTCATGCCGTTTTTCTTCTTTAATTATCTGACTCGAAAGAACATTTCAATAGTCTTTTCAAGACCTTCTTAAGCTATTATTCCACTGTTGAATGTAAGAGTTACTCTTCCCCCTCCGGACACATAATCTCTAATCATTTCCCTCATGGAAAGTTGACAATTCATTTGTCTCCCAAGCAATAAGACATGACTGTCTTTCTGCATAATGAAGAGTTGCAGAGTCTGAATTTATTGTGAAGCACATAGCAAAACTAATTGCATTCAACCACAAAAGCCTAATCAACATAAAAATTGGAATATAGACAGTCAGTCGGTGAATGCTAGTCCCAGAAAGGACTTTAGAGATTATTTATTATCTGTGCAGCCTACAGATGAGAAAACTCTGTCCAGAAAGATGAAGAAACTTCTGAAGGTCACAGACTAGCTCCTCGCAAAACTGGGTCTGAAATCCTTCTTTCCAGGGTCTTCAAACTTTTCCTTCTCTTAAACTAACCTGCTTTCTCATGTCCTAGGAATTTTGAAAGAGAATTCCTTTTTTTTTATTTTTTAATAAAATAATGTTATCTTTTATATTGTGTTATTTAATTAATGTTAAATTAATTTTTATTTTTTAATGTTATTAAAAATAACATTATTTTTAATATGTGTTA
Source organism: Felis catus (assembly GCF_018350175.1). Taxonomy (NCBI): domain Eukaryota; kingdom Metazoa; phylum Chordata; class Mammalia; order Carnivora; family Felidae; genus Felis; species Felis catus. Next base: position 9,129,862 of record NC_058380.1, read on the forward strand.
TTTTTTAATGCGCTTAAGAAGAAATGTAATTTGCTGAAGGACATAGATCTTTTCAATCTTAGTACCAGATCAGGTCAAATGCTACTTTAATTATGCAAGATTTTCAGATCTCACTCCAAGCTGGGAGAACTTCCTTCTGTCTGAATTCTCATATGACATTCTTCACCTGGTAGATGACACCTGCCTTTTCCTATCTTATGTCATATTTACCTATGTTCTAGGAGTTACCTTCTCTCCTAAATGGTGAACTGCTTAAGAACAGAATTTCTGCCTTTACATCTTTGTGGTTTCCTGAGTAGCCGGTACACTTGCTCGTGTAGTTATGGGATATCAATCAATCTCCCTCTTTCTGTCTTCTCGCTCATCTGCCTCCTGTAAACTTGTAGCGCCGTAGTCCAAGAATCTGTAAAACAATGCCGACTCTTCTAATTTGAGGCAAGAGTTTTGTTTGCTTTAAACCAATAAAACGATACAGTGCAGATAACATGGAGGCTTTGTGGTAAATTGAGCAGGAGTCTCTAACTTGATAATGTAACGGTCGTGCGCTTAATTTCATTACTTTGGGCTTTCAGTATATTGAGCAGGGTGAGGTCAAGATCAAGCCGGTGGAATATTTTAAAATTAAGTTTAGATTTATTTCTGCACTGTAGTTTTAAGAGAGATTAAAATTTACAACTGGGTTTTTTGTTATCGCCTCTAGAATTAGGAATAAAGCTAAGATTCCACTTGCAGCCACTTACAGGAAAGTTGGAAGTTGGGCAATATTATAAAGATCTGTTCTAGCCTTTTCACGTCTTTATTCGTCAGCAAATATTTACTGAATGCTGGCCATGTGCCAGTCTGATAGTGGACTAGGTAGGCACTGTGGTTACAGTGGTGAGTAAGAAAGAAGTGGTTCCCTTCCCTCAGGAAGCTCATAGAATGATGGGTAAGACCAGTAAGCTAGTGGGAAGTTAGGGTTACATGTGATAGCTTTGAAGAGGGAAGCACAGGCTTCCGTGAAGCACCCAGAAGAAGCCTATATACTCAGTCACGGGGAGAGCAGACTTTCTGGAGAAAGTGACTTCCCAGCTGAGCCATGAAGGGTAAGTGGGACTTGGCCAGGTTGACATGGATGGTGTTGGTGAGACTGTTCCAGACGGAGAGAACCCACATGTACGTAGTAGTCACAGAGGCAGGAGAGAGCTCAGTGTATTTAGGTACTGGGGAGAAGAAGTCCAGAAGGTCTAGGTTTGGGGATGCCAACTCAACCACAACAAGGCGGCTATAAAACAGCACGGTGGGCCTTCGTGACCTTTCAAGAAAGGCACTTGTGACTTTGGTTCCTGTGCTTACTGCCAGGAAGAAACACAACCCTATCAAATTGGATTGATGAACTTTTAACAGAAGCTTGGAGCCTAGATCTTTATGAGAAATCTAGCTATTTTTGAACGTTGGTAATTACTCCAAGAGAGCGTGGTCCAAATAAAATGGTCGGCCTACTGGATCGGTCCTGAGGCCACCAGTTTATAATCCCTGATCTAGAGCAATGGTTCTGAAAATGTGGTCCAGAGACCACCATCCACACCACCTGTGAATGTGTCAGAAATGCAAATTCTCAGGCCCGCCTTTACTTAATGATTCAAAAACTCTGAGGGCAAAGCCAGCAAGCTGTTACTTAACAAGCCCTCCAGGTGATTCTGATGCAGTTGAGGTCTGAGAACCTTTGGTTTGGAGCTGGGCCGTCCAATAGAGTGGCCACGTGTGATAATAAGCACTTGCTCTGTGGCTAGTCCACACTGAGACAGAGTCCACATGGAAGATACATACTGGTTTGTAAAACTTTGGTATAAAGCAAACTGTCTCTAACTTTTTATATTGATAACATGTTGAAATAACATTTTAGAAATGCCTTGGGTTAAATACGACATGCCATTAAAATTCACTTCACTGTTTCTTTTCATGTTTTAAAACTCAGCTACTAGGAAATATAAAATTACATATGTTAGATTTCCACTGCTTAGTGCTAGTCTAGGGTGTCGTTTGTGGGGGCAGGGAATGCGGGTTAGTGAGGCTGAAGCAGGTAAGAAGAAGCAAGCCTTGTGGGACTTTGTAATTGTGCCAAGGACCTGTACTTGGCTCCTAGAAGACCTTGAAATGATTTGAGCTGATGAGAAGTGTGATCGGATTGGTGTTTTCGATGAACACTGACCAGAGGGTGGCTCATGCAGTGGAGTGTGTATACTCTACACACGGAGACCAAATGCAGTATACCCATGCAGTGTGTATACTCTACACACAGAGACCAAATGCAGTAATCCAGTGGGGGACGGCTGGGCTGGCATTGACAATAGGCGTGATCTAGTTGGTATATTTTTTTTTGGTGCATGTTACTCAGCCAGGTGGAGGAGAACGTTCACCCGAAGATGAATAATATAACCTATATCATATGTGTCCTCCAAGGAGCACACAGTCCAGTACAAAGACACTGAGAGGCAGGCTTGAATTCTAGTCGGAATAATGGTTACGTTCTAGTTGGAATACTAGTTGAGAGAAAAGACTCTGGAGCTGGTCCGCCGGAAGATGGGATCCCAGCTCCACTACCTAGTAGGTGAATGACCCTGGGCCGGTCGCCTCTCTAAAGCCTCTGTGAACCAGGAATAATAGTGCCTACCTCTTGTTGTTGGAAAGATTTTAAATGACTCTATATTTTTTCATCTGTCTGTATAAGAGTGTAGAGCAGTACACATGGTAAGCAATCTTGCACTTATTCTCCCAAGTCAAGGGGGACTGCAGAGGAGAAGAGGGGGTGAGTTAAGGAATTAGCCTCCACTCTTAACTGCAGTGCTAGTGGAATGTACTGTTTTAAAATCCTGGTATTGCCAAGACCAAATACAGGAAGATTGAATGGATGGAGTTTCTTAACCCTGAAGCCACCCTGACTTCACTTTGACCATTTCGTTAGTTTCTTTCACTCTGGTCCGCATCTTCAGCATTCATGCCTTCCCTTCTCTCCAGGAACCCATTCCAAGTTTCTCAGTCTTACCTACATCATCATCATCCAATAGTTAAAGGCTTTCAATATCTCCTCTTGTAGATCTATTTCCTTGTGCCATCTGTCAGCCTGAAGAAGGGGGGTATAGTTGACCCTCGGACCATGATGGGGGTGAGGGGCACCAACCCACCTCACAGTTGAAAATTCATGCACAACTTTGGACTCCCTCAAAACTTAACTACTAACAGCCTACTGCTGGCCTGAGGCCTTACCGATAACATAAAATCAACTAACACATATTTTGGATGTTATATGTATTCTACAATGTATTCGTACAGTAAGGTAAACTAGAGAAAAGAAAATGTTAAGCAAATCATAAGAGAAAATACTTCTACAGCACTGTAATTATTGAAAAAAAATCCATAAGTGGACCCAGGCAGTTCAAACCCACGTTGTTTAAGGGCCAACTGTAACGACTATTTCCAAGAGTCTTTCAGGACAGTGATAGGGACGTTAATCTTCCAGGATCAGTAAATGGGGTTTGGTCAGGAGGAAGAAACTCAAGAGAAGACGTTTCTTATGAATTGTTTGAAATCTGCACAGTCTAAGATCACCCTACCAATGGGAGATGGCAAGTGACTTGCGCATGGCCTATCCAGATTAAAATTCCAAGAGCAGTTTGACTTGTCTCCTTTCTCTCTTTCTTGGGTCTCACACCTAATTTCACATCCTCCACAAAACATTCAAGTTCCCTCCACAGCATCTGCCTCCCACTCTTGTAGCATTCATCATTTTTTGGCAATGGTAAATAAACACCAGCTAGAAACAACCAGAACGTCCCATGAATATGGAACTGTTTAGATGCGTTATATTAACATAATGGAATATATATACATATATATGTATGTATACATGTATATATGTATGTATATATGTATATATGTATGTATATATGTATATATACATGTATTTATATGCATGTGCCATGGTTATTAGAAAGAATGAGTCAGTTCTTTAGGCACCGATATGAATGATTGCTCTCCAAAATAAATGAAGTGAAAAAATAAAGAAGAGGGTACAGAACTTTGCTACATATGATGTGTGTTAAGGAAAAAATACAGTGTTTTACTGACTCTAAGACATCATCAATTGTAAATGCATTATTATTTTCTTTATCTCTTAAGAGGGACGCTTGTGGCTGAACAAAATGATGACATCATAGCTTAAAAAACATTGATGTATCTTTTAAAGAGGTAAAAACATGTAAGTTTTAGAATCGATACAACATACTGGTATTTGGGCTTGTTAGGCGCGTGGGATACCTCTAGTTGTTACCCATCCTCTAGGCACTGGAGCTTCTCTGCCCACTGTGTTTCTCACTCTGCACAGGCAGCCTTGACCACAGAACTTTGGGTACACGTACACCTCCATGAGCCACAGAAGTGGGCCAAAGTGTGATATGTTCACATGCTGGTATCTTTACCTGGAGTACATACGTTGCACTATGAGTTTGCTGGTTTGGGAACAAGCAGTGAGGACAATTTAGAACCAGGTCCAAGTTGCGATTCCCACCCATCCTGGAACAGAAGACATGCCGGGGCTTGCTCTTGCCCAGGCTTACAAAGAAGGTCACAGACTTTGGCCCTCCGTAGGTGATGAGATACCCCTGCACAGCTGTTAAGCGGGGTGGTCTTTTAGTAAGATACGTTGGTCATGGAGGAGGGAGAGGAGGTGACAGAGTGGACAGGGAGAGGTCCTGGTTGTAGCGGAGATGCGAACAAGTACTAGAGTTTTCTCTTCCTGATACCTTCCCCCAGCACCAAGCACAGGACCTGGCCTGAGATACCCTCTGTGTTTTATAAAGCAGGAGGGTCATCAAAGCAAAGTTACAGGCTGAAAAGTGGGAACACGTTTGGAAAGCAACAGAAACTGTGTTCAACTCTAGGGAAATTTTTCCTATTTAGGCTGTTTATTGAGGACTCAGACTCTCAAAAATGTTCCTAGTGAGTCCACAGAAATTCTACAAGGCCATATGGGTGGATTCACATGGAAGGAAAGGTGCTCAGAATTAGATACCTCAAGCATGTCGTGCCCCACAAAGATAGTACAATCCCTTCCTAACCCTGCTGTAGGACAAAGACACCTTACCTGGTGACTTTTGACACTCTGTTAGGCTGGTTCTTTTCTAGAAATGGTATTTATTTATATATGGGGCCCATGCTTGAGTCAGTGTAATACTGGAGGCTCTTTTAAAATTTATTTTTATGGAAGTAGAGGTGACACACATTAGTTTCAGCTGTACAACATAGCAACATTGTGCTACAGCACAGCACGAATGTGGCTACCGTCCATCACCATCCCATGCTATCACAGTACCTTTACTAAATTCCTTATGCTGGAGATTGTATGCCTGTGACGACTTACTCCATAACTGCCCTTCACCCATTTTGCACACCTTCCTCTCCTCCTCCCCTCTGGCTACCACTGGTTCTGTGTATTTATGGGTCTGTTTCTATTTTTGTTTGTTCATTTATTTTGGTTTTTAGGTCCCACATACAAGTGAAGTCGTGTGGTATTTGTTTTCTGACTGACTTCACATAGCGTATTGTCTTTGAGGTCCATCCATGTTGTTGCAGATGGCAAGTCTCATTCACACACACACACACACACACACACACACACACACCACATCTTCTTTTGAAGGATACTACGGTTGCTTCTGTATCTTGGCTATTGGAAAGAATGCTGCAGTGAACAAAGGGTGCCTATATCTTTTTGAGTTTGTGTTTTCATTTTCTTTGTGTAAATACGCTGTAGTGGCATTGCTGGATTCTATGACCTAGTTTTAATTTTTTGAGGAACCTCCGTAATGTTTTCCGCAGTGGCTGCACCAGTTTGCATTCCCACCAACAGTGCACATGGGTTCCTTTTTCTGCACATCCTTGCCAACACTGGTTATTTCTTGTCTTTTTTATTCTAGCCATTCTGAAAGGTGTGAGGTGAAATCTCATTGTATCTTCTTTGGAGAAATGTCTGTTCATGTCTTCTGCCCGTTTTTTAATCTGTTTTTTGGTATTGAGCTGTATACGGTGTTTGTATATTTTGGATTTTACCCCCTTATTGTGTATTTCATTTGCAAATAACTTCTCTCATCCAGTAGGTGGCTGTTTTGTTTTGTTGGGGATTTCCTTTGCTGTGCAAAAGGTTTTTATTTTGGTATCGTCTCAATAGTTTGTTTGCTTTCGTTTCTCTTGCCTGAGCAGACATCTAGAAAAATGTTGCTAAGGCCAGAGTCAAAGAGATTACTGTTTATATTTCCTTCTAGCTTTATGGTTCCAGGTCTCATATTTAGGTCGTTAATACATTTTGAGTTTATTTTTTATATGGTGTAAGAAATGGTCCAGTTTCATTCTTTTGCATGTAGCTCTCTAGTTTGCCCAACACCGTTTATTGAAGAGACTGTCTTTTCCCCCCATCGTATTTTCTTGACTCCTTTGTAGTAGATTACTTTACTATGTAAGCGTGGGTTTATTTCTGGGCTCTTTATTCTGTTCTGTCGATCGATGTGTCTGTTTTTGTGGCGTTCCCATACTGTCGTGTAATAGCTTTGTAGTATAACTTGAAATCTGGCGTTGTGGTACCTTTAGCTTTGCTCTTTCTCAAGATCGCATTTGGCTACTCAGGTTCCCTACATATTTCAGTATTACAAAGCTCTTAAATGGAGTTGTATCATTTCTCCAAATCAACCAGCCTAAAACATGCTAGAGTAAATACGAATTCTCTGGAATGATTTGAATGTGAATTATTACTATCAGGTTGCCTTTCGCTGGTGGAGTTTAGCCTTGGGGTCACATTCCAAGTATTCCACATACCGAACTTACTTCAAAAGAGAAAAATCATGGTATTTCTATTAATCCTCAGCAAATATTAAACTCATAACCTCACTACAGAGAGGCCATTTACAGCCAGTGATATCACCCTTAGGAGCCAGCTTCCCAAAGGCTACCAGGCTGAGAATGTTGCTTGAGAAGCCCAGAGGTGGAGAATGATCTTGTGTTGAGATTCCTGTCAGCACAGGGGTCTGGCAAAGAACTAGACCTTTTGTCCCAAAGTTCCCAAACTTGGCCTCGCAGACTGGAAAAGTCTGTTTTCCAAAATCCCTACTTTACAAAATTCAATGGCAGGGGGGACTGTGGTCACTTTGCTTTCTGAAGACCTTTTCAAAAAAAAAAAAAAAAAGCCTTTTCCACATAAGCATAAGCCCCTCTTTCAAATTCAGAATCTGCATTTATTTATTTATTTATTTATTTAAAAGGTTTTTAAAAATTTTTTTTATGTTTATTTATTTTTGAGACAGAGACAGAGCATGAATGGGGGAGGGTCAGAGAGAGAAGGAGGCACAGAATCCCAAGCAGCCTCCAGGCTCCGAGTGGTCAGCCCAGACCCCAATGCGGGGCTCAAACTCACAGACTGTGAGATCATGACATGAGCCGAAGTCGGACGCTTAACCGACTGAGCCACCCAGGCGACCCCAGAATCTGCTTTTAAAAAATTAAGGGCTTGGGGTGCCTGGGCAGCTCAGTCATTTGAGTGTCCAACTCTTGATTTCGACTCAGGTCATGACTCCGAGGTTGTGGGATCGTGCCCTGTGTCAGGCTCTTGGGTGAGCATGGAGTCTGCTTAAGATTCTTTCTCCCTCCCTCCCTCCCTCCCTCCCTTCTTCCCTCCCTCCCTCTGCCCCTCTCCCCTGCCCACGTTCTCTCTAAAATTTTTTGAAAAAGGAAAAAATATTTTAAAAATTAAGGGCTTGAGGGCCAAAAAAAATTAAAAACAAAAAGGCAAAACAACTTTGCAGAGCCTTTTAAAAAGAAGATGAAAGTATTGTCATGAACAGAAGTGCCTGGTAGGTTTGGTTTAACTAACTGATCAGCATAAACATGACTGAGAAAGCAATCAACTTTAGCTTTAATTTTATTAAAACCCTGTGTAATTGGAAGGGAAATGTTTTCAGCAATGATTTAAATGTCATTCCGCTAATTTGTTGTTAAAAATACAGAGAACATTGATAGTCACAGTGACTGTAATGATTTTCTAGAATTATTTATAATGCCCCCCCCCCCCACCGCCCTCGCTGCCAAACTCCAACCAGTATCAACTCAGGTATCTATTAGAAGAGTAAATGTTGGGGCACCTGGGTGGCTCAGTCGGTTAAGCATCCGACTTCAGCTCAGGTCACCATCTCGCAGTCCGTGAGTTCGAGCCCCGCGTCGGGCTCTGGGCTGATGGCTCAGAACCTGGAGCCTGTTTCAGATTCTGTGTCTCCCTCTCTCTGACCCTCCCCCGTTCATGCTCTGTCTCTCTCGGTCTCAAAAATAAATAAAACGTTAAAAATTAAAAAAAAAAGAAGAGTAAATGTTATCTAAATTATGACACATTCATTGGGATATCGTACAGCTATTGAAATCGGGAGTATCAAAGTTTTTTGCCTTCATGCCAGCAACACAGGAGTTCCAACTACTTGACATCCCGTCAACGCTTTCCATTGTCTTTTCAACTTTAGCCATTCTAGCGGGTGTGTAGTGGCATTTCATTGTAGTTTTATTTTGCTTTTCTTTAACGATTAGGGATATTGAACATCTTCTCATTCTTTCATATTCTTATGGAGCGGTCATACATCTCTTGTGAAGTGTCTGTTGCTTACTTTTGTTTTTAAGTTTATTTATTTATTTTGAGAGAAACAGAGACAGTGCAAGCAGGGGAGGGGCAGAGAGAGGGAGACAGAATCCCAAGCTGGCTCTGCAGTGTCAGTGCAGAGACTGATGCAGGGCTCGAACTCAAGGAACCGTGAGATCATGACTTCAGCTGAAATCAAGAGTCAGACGCTTAACTGACTGAGACACCTAGGCGCCCTTTTTACTTACTTTTCTATTGGATAGTTCTTTTCTTTTTTCTTTTCTTTCTTTCTTTCTTTCTTTCTTTCTTTCTTTCTTTCTTTCTTTCTTTCTTTCTTTCAAGAGAGAGAGAAGGGGAAGGGCAGAGGGAGAGAGAAAAGGAGGGAGGGGAGAAAGGGAGAGAATCTTAAGCAGGTTCCATGGTCAGCACAGAGCCCAACATGGGGCTCGATCCCACAAAATTGAGCCATGGGCCAAAATCATGAGTCAAAGCTCAACCAACTGAACCACCCAGGGACCGCTGGATAGTTTGTCTTTTTAATGAATCCTAAGGGATATTTATGCCTATTCCTCAAACAAGCTCTTTTTCAGATACCTGCTTCCAAATACTTTCCCCTATTTTGTGACTCACCTTGTCATTTTAACTGTGTTTTTCACAGAGCAAAAACTTTTAATTGTGAAGAAGTCTGTCTTATCAACATTTATTTTTAGGGTTCATGCTTTTAGTGTCCCATTGAAGAAGTCTTTGTCCTGTTTTCTTTTATGAATAGAATATTTTGGCTCTTAAATTTAAGATCCATTCTGATTCATTGTTAATTTTTGTGTATGGTATGAGGCATTAAGGTTGAAGTTCTTTTTTCCCCTCATACAGATATCCAGTGGCTTTGATCTTATAAAGTTAAAATCCTTACCATAGATCCAACAATCTCATTCCTCAGTTCACCTTAAGGGGATTGAAAACATGTCAATGCAAATATTTGTACCCCAATATTTACGGCTGCCTTATTTATAATAGCCAAGAACTGGAAACAACCCAAGGTCCATCACATAATGAAGAGATAAACAAATTGTGAGATATTCATATAATGAAATGCTACTCAGCAATAAAAAGGCACAAAATGCTTGTTTAACATAAATGCATCTCAGAAATATTACAGCAAATGAAAGAAATCAAACACAGAAGACCACGTAATGTGTCTTCCATTTATATGAGATTCTAGAAAAGGCCACGCTTCAGGGACAGAAAGCAGATCAGTGGTTTCCAGAGTCTGAGGGTCAGGGGAAGAAATGGATTAAAAAGGGTATGAGAAATATTGGGGAGATAATGAAAATGTTTCATATCTTGATTATGAAGATGCCAAAACCCTACTGTTAAAATGGGCAAGTTTTACTGTGTGTGTGAATTAGATCTTACTAAATCTGGGCAGAGTCCATAGACAGGAGCAAATGTAAGGGAAATGAACTTGAAGAGTGATTCTCTCTGGTATCGGTTGCCCGAGAGTTTACAATATACATATACAACTAAGACAAGCCCCCCTTGATAGAACACGATACCACTACATGGGCAGTGCAAGTATTTTATAGCCAAGTATTTCCAGTCCCCCCCTCTCACCCCTTAGAATATTTTGTCGTTCATTTCATTTCTCCATAAGCTATAATCCTGGAATACATTGTTGCTATTATTATTTCAAACCAACTCTTAACCTGTGTGATCAGTGAAGAATAAGAAACATGAAGTTTCTGTTTTACCCTCATTTATTCCTCTTTCCAGCGCTCTACCTTCGTTAACACAGATCCAAGTTTCTGACCTGTATGGTCTTCCTCTACTCTAAAAAACTTACTTTAATGTTTCTTGTACAGCAGACCACCCCCTTCGACTTCTGCCATCTGAGAATGTGTTTATTTCTCCTTCCCCTTTGAAGCATAATTTTAGGGAGGCACAGAATGCTAGCTTGGTGATTCTTTTAACACTGTAACTATTTCACTTTGGTCTCTGGCATAGTTTCTGAGCTTCTGATATAATTCCTGTTCTTGTGGAGGTAAATTATCCCTGCCCGTCCCCCCACATGCTGGCTTTTTCAAGATTTTTTTTTTCTGTGTCTTTAATTTTTCTGCAGTTCGAATATGATATGCCTAAGTGCAGTTTTTTTTTTTTGTTGTTTTGTTTTTTGTTTTGGTATTCAACCTGCTTGGTTTCCTTTAAGCTTCCTGGATCTGTCTTCCTGGATTTGGTGTCTGTCATTAGTTTTGGGAGATTCTCAGTCATTCTTGCTTCAAATATTTCTTCGGTTCCTTTTTCTCTTTCCCTTCTGGTATTCCCATTATGCATATGTTACATCTTTTTAATTGTCCCACAGTTCTTGACTGTTGTCTGTTTTATTCCTTCTTTTCCTCCTTGGATTTCAGTTTTGGAAGTTGCTGTTGACATTTCTTCAAGCTCAGTGATTCTTTCTATGACTGTGACCAGTCTACTAATGAGCCTGTCAAAGGCATTCATTTCTGTTAGTGTTTTTATGATGATGATGATGATGATGATTATATTTCTAGTGTTTCCTTTTGAATCTCCATATTTCTGCTTACATTACTCATGTTCTTGCAATGTTTCCTACTTTTTCCATTAGTGCCTTTACCATATTAACTAGTTGTTTAAAATTCTGATAATTCCAACATCTTTGCCATATCTAGTCTCCTTCAGATGCCGTCTCTTCAAAATGTTTTGTCTTTTAGTGTGCCTTGTCATTTTCTTTGTTGCAAGTAGGATATAATGTACTAGGTGAAAAAAGGAATGATGTACTAGGGAAATAGGCCTTGATGTAACATTTCAGGTTTATCTGCCTGTGTTCATTGTTTGCTGTAGCTGTAGGTGTCAGGGGCTACATTTCCCTCTGGTGTCCTTGTTTTGTCTCCTTTGTTATCTTTGGGTTTCCCTAGAGACTTTAAAAATGTTGCCTAATGCGGGAGCTGGGTGGCTTGGTTGAGTGTCCGAGTATGGCTCAGGTCATGATATCATAGCTCGCAAGTTCAAGCCCTGCGTCAGGCTTGTTGCTGTCAGCACAGAGCCTGCTTGGGATCCTGTCTCCCTCTCTCTCTGGTGCTGGGTGAGGGACCCCATTCCCCAGCCCTGTGCTCTGGTCTCAGTCCTTTTTTTTTTGTAATATAATTTATTGTCAAGTTAGCTAACATACAGTGTATACAATGTGCTCTTGGCTTCGGTGGGTAGATTCCTGTGATTCATTGTTTACATACAACACCCAGTGCTCATCCCAACAAGTGCCTTCCTCAAGGCCCATCTCCCATTTTCCCTCTTACCCTGCCCCCCGCCATCAACCCTGTTTGTTCTCTGTATTTAAGAGTCTCTTATGGTTTGCCTCCCTCCCTCTCTGTTCGAAACTATTTTCTCCCCTTCCCTTCTCCCATGGTCTTCTGTTAAGTTTCTCAGGTTCCATATGAGTGAAAACATATATCTGTCTTTCTCTGACTGACTTATTTCACTTAGCATAATAGATTTTAGTTCCATCCATGTTGTTGCAGATGGCAGGATTTCTTTCTCATTGCCAAGCAGTATTCGATTATATAGGTATATACCACATCTCCTTTATCCATTCACGGGTCGATGGACATTTGGGCTCTTACCATAATTTGGCTCTTGTTGAAAGTGCTGCTATAAACGTTGGAGCACATGTGCCCGGAACATTCTCCAAGACAGATCACACACTGGGTCACAAAACAGGCCTGAATACATATAGAAGAATTGAGATCACACCATGCATATTTTCAGATCACAATGCTAGGAAACTTGAAATCAACCACAAGAAAACATGTGGAAAGCCTCCAAACGCATGGAGGTTAAAGAACATCCTACTAAAGAATGAATGGGTCAACCAGGCAGCTTTTTAAAGAAGAAATTAAAAAACATACGGAAGCAAATGAAAATGAAAACACGACAGTCCAAACCCTTTGGGATGCAGCAAAGGCAGTCCTAAGAGGAAAATACATTGCTATCCAGGCCTATCTCAAGAAACAAGAAAAATCCCAAATACAAAATCTAACTGTACACCTAAAGGAACTGTAAGAGAACAGCAAAGAAACCCCAAACCCAGCAGAAGAGGAGACATAGTAAAGATTAGAGCATAAATAAACAATATAGAATCCAAAAAAATAGAGTAATGAATCTAAGAGCTGGTTTTTTGGAAAAAAAAAACTGATAAACCTCTAGCCAGGCTTCTCAAAAAGAAAAGAGAGAGGACCCAAATAAATAAAATCACGAGCACAAGAGGAGAGATCACAACAAACACCACAGAAATACAAATAAGTATTAGAGAATACTATGAAAAAGTTATATGCCAACAAACTGGACAACCTGGAAGAAATAGGCAAATTCCTAGAAATGTACACACCACCAAAAGTCAAACAGGGAGAAATACAAAATTTGAACAGACCCATAACCAGCGAAGAAATCGAATCAGTTATCAAAAATCTCCCAACAAATAAGAGTCCTGGGCCAGATGGCCTCCCAGGGGAATTCTACCAGGCATTTAAAGCAGAGTTAATACTTATCCTTCCCAAGCTGTTCTGAAAAACAGAAATGGAAGGAAAGCTTCCGAACTCATTCTATGAAGCCAGCATTACATTGATTCCCAAACCAGAGACCCCACAAAAAAGGAGAATTACAGGCCAATAAACTGGAAGAACAGGGATGCAGAAATTCTCAACAAGATTCTAGCAAAGCGAATTCAAAGGTATATTAAAAGAATTATTCACCGTGATCAAGTGGGAGTCATTCCTGGGCTGCAGGGCTGGTTCAGTATTTGCAAATCAATCAATGTGATACATCACATTAATAGAAGAAAGTGTAAGAACCATAGTGATCCTATCAATAGATGCAGAAAAAGCATTTGACAAAATACAGCATCCTTTCTTTTTTTTTCAACTTTTTTTTTTTGGGGGGGGACAGAGAGAGACAGAGCATGAACGGGGGAGGGGCAGAGAGAGAGGGAGACACAGAATCGGAAACAGGCTCCAGGCTCCGAGCCATCAGCCCAGAGCCTGACGCGGGGCTCGAACTCACGGACCGCGAGATCGTGACCTGGCTGAAGTCGGACGCTCAACCGACTGCGCCACCCAGGCGCCCCATACAGCATCCTTTCTTAATAAAAACCCTCAAGAAAGTCACAATGGAAGGAACATACCTTAATATCATAAAAGCCATATAGGAAAAGCCCACTGCTAATATCCTCAGTGGGGAAAAATAGAGAGCTTTCCCTGAGATCAGGAGCACAACACGATGTCCACTCTCACCACTGTTGGTTAGCATAGCGTTGGAAGTGCTAGCCTCAGCAATCAGACAACAAAGTGAAATAAAAGGCATCCAAACTGGCAAAGAAGTAGTCAAGCTTTCACTTTTCACAGACGACATGATACTCTATACGGAAAACCCGAAAGACTCCACCAAAAAGCTCCTAGAACTGACACGTGAATTCAGCAAAGTTGCAGGACACAGAATCAATGCCTAGTATCAGTCTTTGAGTGCACCTGTGACCCTAGGACTGTGACCTTGATCTGCCTTGGATTGCTTTCCCCCCATCGGAGAGGCATGAAGGCTAGCCTACACTGGAGTTGGGTGTTTGCCTTCTTCCATGTTGGTTAGGCTCCAGTAAAATCATTTCTGTTGAGAACAGGCCTTGTTAAAAAGAACAGAACATTCTGAGCATATTTAAAAACAGCTATTTTGGGGGCGACTGGGTGGCTCAGTAGGTTAAGCGTCCAATTTTGGCTCAGGTCATGATCTCATGGTTCCCAAGTTTGAGCCCCGTGTCAGGGCTGTGTTGTTGACAGCTCAGAGCCTGGAGCCTGCTTCCCCCTCTTTTTGCTCAAAGCCCAAGAGGAAAGTGAGATACTGATGGGCTGCTGGAGGTCAAAGTCATGCAAGTGTGGGGGTCCTACTGACACTGGATCCCTTGGTATGTTTTTTTTTAAGTTGATTTATTTATTTTGAGAGAGAGTGAGCAAGAGTTGGGGAGGGCAGAAAGGGAGAAAGAATTCCAAGGAGGCTCTGCACTGACAGATGCAGGGTTTGAACTCATGAAGTGTGAGAGCATGACCTGAGCTGAAATTAGGAGTTGGATGCTTAATCCACTGAGCCAGCCAGACACCCCTCCCTTGGTGTTTTTAACTCGCAAACTTGTCCAGACAGAGCCTCCAGCAGTTCATTAGTTACACATTAGGGTTTCCTAGGCTGCTTCTGGCCTTTTGTTACAGAGAAGCCAGCGGTGATTCTCCATATCTGCAGCTCTCCTCACTGTTAGAGGCAGTGGTTTGCCCTGTGACTTCGGTTCTGATACATTTAACAGGAGCTGTTGATTTTCAGTGTGTTCAGCTTCTTTGTTGTTGCGAGAATGGGAGAGAGGACTTCTTGGCTCCTGGCATGCCAGACAAGAAACAAATACTTCTCTCTGGATGATAGTATGTCAATGAATTCTTCCTTTGTACATCCTTCACTTTCTGCATGTTCTACAATGTACACATATTCCTTTTAAGATAAACAGGAACGGGGAGCCTGGGTGGCTCAGTCGGTTGAGCGTCTAACTTCGGCTCAGGTCATGATCTCTCAGTCTGTGAGTTTGAGTCCCACTTTGGGCTCTGTGCTAACAGCTCGGAGCCTGGAGCCTGCTTCGGATTCTGTCTCCCTCTCTCTCTGCCCCTCCCCCACTCGCACTCTGTCTCTCTCTCTGTCAAAAATAAATAAGCATTAGAAAACAATTTTTTAAGATGAACAGGAAAACGTTCTTACACTACAGAAAAAAAATTTTATTAAAAAAATTGTTTTTAATGCTTTATTTTTGAGACAGAGAGCATGAGCAGGGGAGGGGCAGAGAGAGGGGGAGACACAGAATCTGAAGTGGGGTCCAGGCTCTGAGGTGTCAGCACAGAGCCCGACACAGGGCTTGAACTCACAGACTGTGAGATCATGACCTGAGCTGAAATCGAGAGTCAGACGCTTAACCGACTGAGCCACCCAGGCAGCCCCAGAAAAAAAAATTTAAATGAGTTTAATCTCTGTTGCCTTGGAAGAAAATAAGGCAAGTTTCAGAGAATAGTATCTTATTTAAAAAATAATAAAAAATAGGAACATCTACACACATACCCCCCACCCTGCTGGTTACTGTCAACATTAAAATGACTTTAGGGGCACCTGGGTGGTTCAGTTGGTTGAGCATCTGAGGCTTGATTTCAACTCAGGTCATGATCCCATGGTCATGGGATGCAGCCCCATGTTGGGCTCTGTACTGGGTGTGGAGCCTGCTTAAGATTCTCTCTCTCTCTCTCTCTCTCTCTCTGCCCCTCTCCCACTCATGTGTGTGCGTGTGCGCTCTCTCCCTCTCTTTCTAAAAAAAAAGAAAAAAAACTTTAAAATTCTATGGTCCTCATTAGCACACTCTTAGTATTCAAGGAGACTCTTGCCCAAGCAAATAACTATTGTTCATTACGTGAACTTCCTGAAAGACACGTTGTCTCTTTAACAAAGTACCAAATGTGATCTATGTGCCCTAAGATCCTTTGAATCCACTCGAAATCCTTGCTTTACTACTTTTCCCGATCCTGATTTATTGTAGCGTGATCTTTATGCAATTCTAACCAAATCCCCACATTGATGTACCTTAGATCACATTTCAACAAAATCCAACCTTGACCTTCCCTTTCAAACTACCAAAGCTCCATCAAGGTGGCCCTCTCCCTTACCGCACCAGGCGATGAATTCAGCTTGTCTTATTAACAGGTGATGTTGGTGATAGCTGGGGAGCCGGCCTTTGACGGTATATAGGACCCTAGGGGTTTATGTGAACGAGAACATCAGGCTGTTATTGCTGATTCCCTCGTGGGGGTGAATTCTAAATTTTGGGGGGTATTATTTCACTATTTGTGGTGGACACATGTCCATTTTATAGTGAACTTTGATTAAAGCTTTGGGAAGAGAATTTTAAAAATACATCTATTTGGTGGTGGGACTCTGCATTCATTCTCTTTGAAGTTTAGAATCTCACAGTGAGCCTTGCTTTGTAGCATTTCTAGGGTTCACAAAGGCCTCTTTCTTGTGCATAATAAAACCCAGTGTTTATAAACAGGAAACTGGTTTCCCCATACTCTTGACTTAGGTTTTTGTTTTTGTTTTTTGCCTTATTCAATTTAGAAAATCCCTTTGGAAAATCTTTACTGAAAGTGATGCAGAAAACGATACCCTCTTACACGAAGGGCTCGGTCATTTGGAACACGCCCCTTCCACTCTCCATTAAGTCCGATGTCCTAAACCACACCCGTGATGAGGACAGCTCACCTGGGCATACCTCTAGCAATTCTAGACCTATCCATCATCGTTTGTCATACCGCGCCTCATCTTTTTTGATGGTCTCTCCCTAAGTGATTGAAACACTGAGATTCATACACTCGGACAGTATATAGGAGTAAGGGCAGAAACTGTGCTTTATCTGGCTTGATGTAGCTCTTACTGAATAAAATTTAGGAAGAGATATGGACTTGGCTATTCTTCCAAGATACCTGCACAGGAAGATTGACTGTTACTATCAAATTCTCATGGGAAGTACATTTATTCATAAGGGAAGAATGTGTCTCTATCCTTTTGCTAAGCAGACCAAAAAACATTTCCCCAGGTATTACACGTTATCAGTCTGAATGAGGTTCAAGTCAAGCACAAATGAAGATTGCTTCCTGGTCACACAGATGACAGGAAAGCTGTGTCAGGGAGACAGGGAGCAAATACTTGGCTTTTTCACTTATTCTCATTTATGTTGATTTTACTAGAATGGCTATCGGGTGATGGATGCGTATGCCGGTACCAATCATGTACATCAAGACCAGGTTCAACATGGCCTCCTATCATTGCCCGGGAGGGAAATAATAGAGATTGAGAAGGTGACGGAGCCAGTGGCGCTTTGTCAGCTGGAACATACATCAGAATCGCCTGGAGGCAGTAGCAGGGTCCGCATCCGCTGGGGTCTAAGGGACAAGGTCCTGGTCCTTGTGGAGTGGCTTGTCACTGAGAAGGAAGAGCCAGGGTAGTAGAGGAGCCCAGCCCCGGAAATGGGGTCCCAGAGGCAAGTTCCAGTGGAGCCAGGGGGTCTAGAGAACTGAGTCAAGACTGATGGGTAAGCCTGGCTGTGTGAGCCAGCGCAGAGCAAATGGGTATGTGGGGCTCATCAACAAGACCAGTTCCGTATCTCCCTTGCTGGGGTGGGGAGGTAGGGAAGCTGCATGAAACATAGGCCCGGGAGCCAGAGTCTCACTTGCCAATTCAGCTTTGGTGCCCTGGCCACAGCTATTCAGTCTTGTGTTTGCATGATCCTCACTTGTAAAAGAGGAATGAGAACTATGCCTTCTTGGGGCACCTCGGTGGCTGAGTCGGTTGAGCATCCGACTTCAGCTCAGGTCATGATCTTGGGGTTCATGAGTTCGAGCCCACTGTCAGGCTCTGCGCTGACAGCTCAGAGCCTGGAACCTGTTTCAGATGGTGTGTGTGTGTGTCTCTCTCTCTGCCCTTCCCCCACTCATGCTCTCTCTCTCTCTCTCTCAAAAATAAGTAGACATTAAAAAAAATAAATTGAAAAAAAATGCCTTCTTCACAAAGTTCCTATAATTAAATAAACCCATTAAGGGATCCAATACATTTCTCTACAGTCTTAGCTTCCTTCCTGCATTCCTAGTAAACCACAGACCTTAGAAACAACTAAGCCCACCTACGGGCTCAGCTACTTGAGCTAAACCGAATGGCGGTCATGATGAGGATAAAAAGTCAGCAGCACCCCAGTGTAGGATGGCTTACCTTTTGCTAATGCGTGCCCACTCTCCCTACCACCTTACCACTGTTCTGTGGACCACCTCTCCTGTCTGCTGGAGTCAGGGAGAACAACACACCGAAGACTGGGGAATAAGAACAAGAGAACATTCTTCCACAACAGAAATTCTGAAGCATAAAGGCAGTGGTCTGGATGGCTTCAGAGCAGCAATGCCTCCGAGGCTGAGAAGAGATTCCAATTTGTACATCAAGTATTGGAAACAGAAATGGTAGCAGTGAAATGAGACTCTTCTCTTTGAACTGAAACCAAACCATTCAGTAACAAAATCTAATACAGTTGATTCTTCCATGGGAGTCTCCAATCCTACTGCGGCCAGCAAACTCTAAACAAAGAGTAAAAGGAAACTCAACACACGCTGTAATGATCAGACTAACTGGAAAGTCAGACATCAGAGTGGACACTTAGAGGGACAAAGGGGTTTCTCAGGAGGATGCATTTTGTGACGGTCAGATTTCCTTCAGGATTCCAAGTAGGAGCCGTTGGTGATTCTTCACGTTCAGAAAGCAAGAATCGTGGCATTCTCCTTAGGCAGTTCTGATTCATCGACCCATTAGAGAGGAGAGAAACCTTTTCCATGTCATAATGAGGTCCATAAAAGAGGAGGTTCTGGCATTCTTTGAAAACATGTGCGAACAAATAAATGCAAGACAATTTGGGGACCGCTGGGGAAATGGGACTGAGATTACCCATGAGATATTAGGAAGCTACTGCTCATTCCCTTGGGAACGGAAGTGGGATTGTGGGAGCCAGGAGATGGCTTGAATCGTTGGGAGATTTGTGCTGAAGTGCTTAGGGGTGAAGTGTCATGATGGCTGGGACTTATTTTCAAAGTGGTTTAATGAAAAAAAAAAGGAGAGGGACAAAATATTGACTGATGTTGAATCTTAGCAGGAGAGTATATGGGTGCATGGAATTGGTCTTGTTCTCTTGAACACCTGTGAAATCTTTGAAAAAATCAGGAGATGTTATATAAGTATTACATACCATATTACACTGTAAATCTATATTACCATATAGATTATCTGGCTAGTAAACAGAATTTAAAGCACTAGAAAAGGGTGAGCAGGGGCTTAGTGTGGCTTGGTCCATGGCACCAGATGTCTCCTGTTGCTTGAGATTAAAGTCCTGAAAGCAGTGGGCTCTCCCTTGAGACAAACCTGGTTCATTCCAGGAGACCAGCTTTCTAGGTCTTTCCGCGCCCCCCCCCTCCCCCCAAGCCTTCCGGAGTAAGAGACTGCCCAGCCCTCTGCAGGAGACCTTCACTCAGGCACCACGGTTTCAATCCCCTAGAACTCAAAAAACAAGAGGCAGTGTTGGTGGAGCTAAATTGTCTCTTTATTAGGAAAGCACCAACACCACATTCTTGGAAATTACTGGAATTTTATTTGCCTCAGGCTTATGACTCGCAACCAAAGACATTGTGCAAAGAAAGCAAAGATTAAGTACACTTTAGGGAGAAGGAGACGATACACATCAGTAACATAGGAGATCGGGCTGACAAAGGAAGCCATCCAATACACTAGAGAGATTGCAATATTCAATAGCGTTTTCAACAAAACTTTTTTTTGAAATCAAGAGCAAAAAAAAAAAAAATTCAGCAATGTTTACAGTAGACATAAATCGTATACAGTTCAAAAAGCATTTTTTTTTCAGATCATAGAGCATAAAATGGAAAAATGTCTATGCAGGTGAAGTCTAATTACTGTACACTTATCACCTATTAAAGTTGCTTATATGTACCACAGTGTAAACAAACAAACAAAAAAAAAAACAATACCGAACAAATAAAAACTCTGAAAATTGCCTGATGAAAAATAAAATAACCAGTGGCTTTTAATGGCTTCTCCTGGTTATCAGTGCTACAAAAAGACAAAAAAATCTTCTCATCTGGACAGGTGGTAAAACCAGGCACAATCAAACCGTTACCAAATGAGACCCACCCATAGAAATATACTATCCACCCACATATTTTCCATCAAAAGCTTTGTTTGTTTGTTTTAATCTTTGAATCTTTGAGGCCCATTTGGTCACAATATGTTACAAATATTTGTGTGTGTGTGTGTGTGTGTGTGTGTGTGTGTGTGTGTTTTTACACCATGATATCATATGTTTGTCTGGCACTATCCTAAAGCTAGTTTATAGATGAAGATGCTATAGAAACAACCCAGGGCCCATAGGACAAATGAACTCACTGGGCAGAAATGAGAGAGGGGACAAAGGAACTCCGTTCTACCGAGGAAAAAAAGGCCCGTACTCCTCACTCATCGTCAGTCCCGCTTGCTTCTGACTGTTCCTAAAAACAAGACAAAATGAAGCAAATGACACCTAAGAAAAAGAAGCAATAAACCATCCCGAGGGCAAGGCAGAAAAGACACGACATTTTGGAAACAGTCAACCCAAGTCTCTTCGTTCTGTGTCGAGATGGCGAGACGCTTGTGAGGAATTCAAGCTAAAAAGGGGAGCCCCCGCTGGGAAATCCCAAAGCAATTCCCACCATCTGTACTACTGTCTTGCTTTCTTTCACTGTGGCGTGAAAAGTTCAAGGCTGATAATTCTTATTTTTAACACTATGGGTTTGGAAAATTCACCAGAGGCAAAAGTACCATACACTGGATGTCTACTCACGGGGACGTCTTCTAAAGAAAACACAGCATTTGAAATGTATTCGAAAAGCCTGGGCCAAGGGTGAAGGCTGGGTGTGGGGCTGGGGTAAGAATTCTCAAATGTTTTCATCAGACCCAAATGGTGGTGCCCTGCAGCCCACGGACCAAAACGTTAAATTCTCTGTCCAGAAGAAGAAAAAAGAGGGGGGCGAGCGATAGCCTGATGAGGTCTTCTGGAAAGTGAATAAGTGGAGGGGATTTCCCAAGGCCGGTGGCAGAAGTTTCTGCCAGCAGTGCCACTTGCCTCCAGAATTTGGGGACGGTGTTGTGCTGTTTGGGTCTGAATTCAACTTCCGTGGTTTGCTACTATGACCTGGAGGTAAGCACATGGAACCTTGGCCCTGGTTTCTGGGCTATGTTGCAAGTAAGAGAAACCTTAATTATGGATCATATGGGAAGGTGATTCTTTCAGGGCCTGGCTCCAGAAGTGCTCCTGAATTTTTCCACCATGAAAAATAACCTGCCATGGAGGGAAGTGACGGGAAGATTAAGGAAGGAGGAAAGGAAACACCATTGACTGGTTTTTCATTTTTGAAGACCATGAAAAAGGCCCTACACACAAAGCCCGCGATTCTTTGTCCTAGATCATGCAGCTTTAGTTCACATCCCTCAATAACAAAATCTCCCCAAGTCTTGGGTGTTTCCATTTCTGGAAAATAAAGAGGGTTACGAAAGAGGGAAAGTGGGGAGAGGGCTTCTGGGCCTCAGTCAAAGCCTGGTCCACTTACGTTTTCCTCCTGCTCCTCATCGCTGTCGAAATCACTCACTACGGGCTTGGCTTTCCCTCGATTCGGCCTTTTCTTGCCTTTGCCTTTGTCCCGGCCTTTCTCGTCTTTTTTATTGAGCTTGATTTTCACCTTGACGGATTTTGCTGCAACAAAAACAAAACCACAGTGAGCCATCGCGGGAAGTCCTTCTGCAGGTAGTAAAAAAGGGCGCCAAGCTGCAGGTGACAAATCAGAAGGTCGAGGAGTATCCAGAACCCTCTCAATTCAGGCTTGTTCTCCATGGTCCTGTTAGCACCCCCTTCCACTCACAGACTTTTCTTGGTTAGGAGGATAGATTAACATCATCACCCTAAGGAGCCAGCATGAGGATGAGGTCTTACAGAAGGCTGGGTTCTTTGGCTGTTCTCTTAACTGGCCAGACAGGGATCTCCCTCAGCAGGATAAACAGAGCTGTCTTTCCTACTCCTGGGGGGGGTTTTCAGGAAAAAGTACAAATAAGTGTAAGGCTTTTAAAAAAATTTTTTTGAAGGCCCGTGTTACTATGGAGATCACTCTAGTTGACTTAAAAAGAAAATTCACATAGTTGAATAATATTAACAGCACAGAAAGGTAGAAAATGCAAAGTTAAATGATTGTATGCTTCCTTTCCCACCATCTCTAGTAATTCCTTATTGTTCTCTTTCTGGTGATTATTTCCAGAAAAAAACAGTTTACATTTTATAATTACATAAAGATGTCAAGCATGCGCATGCACACACACACTTTGTTTTATGCATGCTCAAATGTGACAGCTTGCCTGTATTCTCATATATGTGGGACATTTCTATCCATTCATATACATATTGGTCTAAATCTAAGTATTTTTCATTTTTGAGAGAGAGAGAGAGGGAGACACAGAATCTGAAGCAGGCTCCAGGCTCTGAGCTATCATCACAGAGCCTGATGCAGGGTTGGAACTCAAAAACCTCAAGATCATGACCTGAGCTAAACTTGGACATTTAACTGACTGAGCTACCCAGGCACACCACCCACCCTCCGCCGCCCACCTAATTCTTTCTAAAGCCTGTAAATGTTCTACTTCAAGGGTGCATGAAAAATTCTTTAACCCTTTAGTGGTGGGTGCTGAAGTTCCCAGGTTTGTTTTTTTCAAATTTAGAATATTTGTTGACAGGTTTGGCAGAACTGAGGAGAGAGATGGTGAACATGTATCCACACGGTAAATTTCTACCAGTATTCTACTCAATGAACCTTCAAAAACTGGCATCCCTCTTCCCTTTCAAAGCTGTTCTGAGGACAGGAATAAGAACACGAGGGAGGATTCAACGTGCAATAAATACCACAGAGGCAGGTGCGTATTCCAATGTACAAGGAAGATCCGTCCCATGGCACTGGGCCAGGACGGATGTCCGTGGAATACCATGTTTAGGATTCGATGATGAAGTTACTAAGGATGTGTAGCCCTCATTCAAACCGGTTAGACTGGAATATCATGTTTACTGGGTCTCAAGGCACATGGAAATGGATATTGTTATGGAGGGAATTACAGTTCTAGAAGGAAGCTTAGAGATGAGAGTTTTTCAAGTTTATTTAAAGAGCCGGACACTTAACCACGATGAGAATTTTTCAGACTTCCTTTGTGAAGAGGAGGGACCCACCAAAACATTGACACAAATGAAATCTTCCCTGAGAGCACAGGGTATCCACAAAGAGGAGACTGGAGCTGTTCCGAACTGTAGTTCCCAAGTATGTTCTCCACCCAACCCGAATGCAGCAAAGGTGGGCAAATGCGAGTACACAAAATAGTATTCTAGTCAAGGCTTCCCTTCCTTGGGCCCAAATGTCTGCTGCATCATGAGCTATCAGGTATGGCCCTGTTGTTGTGTGTGGAGTAATTTAGGAAAAGGAGAAAAGCTAGGGTGCAAAGGCTGACCTATTAATGCATAAGGATGTGAAGCAAGGCCTCTAAAAACCCTCTAAAAAATTTCCAAAATTTTAATGTTTATTTTTGAGAGAGAGAGGCAGACGTAGAATCCAAAGCAGGCTCCAAACTGTCAGCACAGAGCCCAATGTGGGGCTCGAACTCACGAACCCCGAGATCGTGACCTGAGCCGAAGTCGGATGCTTCGCCGACTGAGGCACTTGGGCATGCTGCCTCTAAAAACTTGCTAAACGAAAAGAAGACATGAAATATCTTTATCTACACAGGTGGAGCATTTCCTGACATTTGCAGTACAGAAAATCCACGCGAGGTGGGAAAGGGCAGAAGGCTGGCAGTAAAGGTAAGAAAGTACTTCTTTAAGAAGATAATTTAAATACACCTCAGAGTGGGAGATACTCGAAAGCTACCCGATTTTGTGTGTCAGTGAATGTGTTACTTCCAAAAAGCTGTCATGCAAAACTCGACTAAAAGATGGGACCTATCAGGTAAGCACTACAAACAGCATCCTATGGCTTTATGATCCCACCATTATGTACCCATGAAAACTGTCCTTTATCAGGCAGAATAACAGCCCCTTGGAGATGTCCCTGTCCTAATCCCCAAAATGTTACATTACTTGGCAAAAGGGATTAATGTTGCTAATCAGCTGCCCTTCAGAGGGGAGATAAGCCTGGATTAACCAGGGGAGCCCTGAGTCCTTAACAGAAGAAGAAGAGGAAGTCCCAAACTTACCTGCTGAGGACACATTGATTCTACAACTATATACAGAACAATTTCTGCAGGAGGAAAAAAAAAAAAAACAAACAACGACCCCAAACTAGCTAAGTGACTTCTACACATTAGGCAAATGAGGAAAAAACATCACATCAAGAGGAGAGGCTGAGGCACATTCTCACCATAAACCCCACCCCTGGGGTGGTGCTTCCAGTTCAGGAGGTTAACGCAAAACCTGGAGATGCTCCCTGAGGAGTGAAGGGTTTGAGCCCCACATCGGGCACCCCAAGTTTTAAGACCTGCAGCCGAGAGAGGAGTCCCTAAAACATCTAACTTGGAAAACTAACGAGTCTCACATCCAAGAACCCCCACAAGGCTCTAGTGAGCTGCAAAATGGGGTGTCTTGGCCCAGGACCCAGTACAGGGGCAGTGATTGCGAGGCACCCAGACTTTAAGTGAAAAAGGCTTGTTTTATTAAAAGCTCAGCCTGAGCAGTGGGTGCCTCATCTGATGCACTTCTATAAAGGCCTGCTGGGGTGCTCCCCGGGGTGGAGGCATCATGCACTTTCCCTCTACCTCACCAGTGTATCTCCTGGACAGGAGCTGGTACCCTCCTCTGGTGCCCAATGTTGGCAGCTACCCCCACCCCCACCCCAGGGCAAAGCAAAAGGCAAGAGTCCAAGAACGCCAATCTTTTAGTGAAAGAGACCTATTAACTTGGTTTCACAGATGCGGTGTGAGGGGAAAATCTTCTAATGAAACATACCTCTATCTAAAGACAGGCAGGAATCCTTGTGCAAGACCTAGCAGGGCAGGCCTTACCTTTGAGCTCTTCCTCCGCCACACTCCAGAGAGAGCCAGGAGATCCCAAAGGGCCATTTCTACATGTAGGGCCATGGTTTTTATGTCTGCCAGCCCCGGGACATCTGGCTCTGGTGGCCCGCAGCTTATGCTTATGACCCAGCAGCACTGTAGATGTTGGCTCACTTTAAAAGTATCTAAGCAGCCTGAACCGCCATGCTCACGGAGATCCTCCCCTTTCAGACCACGACTGGTTCTTGGCACAACCTTAACCACTGGGAACCACTGAAAATAAAACAGGCTGCTCAGAGTATCACAAAGGTGTGAGAGACCACCAAGAGGTAGAGCAGAGTTGAACAAGTTTCGTCTTCAACAAGCGGTTAAGCTTTTAAGACCGAGAGAAGCCATGGTTTAACGAGTGCATCAAAACCAACACAGACTCCAGGGAGGTGGAGAGACAGAGGTATAATGTTCTCAATGAAAGAGGAAGGTACACGTTTAGGTGTATCACTTAGCTCTATTCTCTTAGGGGCTTTTTCTGGTTAGGAGTTTCAAATAATGGCCATAAAAGTGCTCACAGAACTGGGTAGGAGAATGGATTAACACAGGACTTCCACAAGGAGACAGAAAATAGAAACAAGGACCCAGTAAGAATCAGAGCTGGGCCGCCCAGGTGGCTCAGCCGGTTCAGCATCCAACTCTTCATTTCAGCTCAGGTCATGATCTCATGGTCATGATTTCAGATCAGGTCACGATCTCATGGATCTCGTGAGATCAAGCCCCGAGCTGGGCTCCATCCTGGGCACGGAGCCTGCTTAACGTTCTCTCTCCTTCTGCCCCTCCCCTGCTCACTGTCTCTAAATAAACAAAGTCCCAGAGCTTAAGAATGCAGTAGCTGAGCTGAAAACTTCATGAGGAGAGATCCACAGAAGAAGGAATAAAACAAAACTGGACCAGCTGGACAAGTACAAGGGAAACCCCAGAAGACGATCAGATTTTTCAGCAGAAACTTTCTATGCCAGAAGGGAGTAACAGATGTATGCAAAGTGCTCAAAGAGAAAAAAAAAAAAAAGGCCAACCAAGAACATTCTACCTGGCAAATGTATCATTCAGAACTGGAGAGAAAAATGTTTTGCAGACAAGCAAAAGCTAAAGTTCATCAACCTCAAGAAGTGTAAGAGGGACTTTTCAAGCTAAAAACAAAGGGTGCAAGTTAGGAGCAACTCCTATGAACAAATAGTAGTGAACGGATCACTTGTAAAGTTAATATGAAGGTTGAAGACAAAAGTAGTAAAAATAACTATAACTACAATAATTAGTGGAGATATGTAAGTATTACACAAAATAAAGAGATGTAGCATGTGACTTTGAAAACCTAAAACGTGGAGGGGGTGGGGACAATAAAACTGTAGAGCTTTAGAATATGTTAAAACCTAAGTTGTTATCAACTTAAAATGGACTGAATAAATATAAACTGTTGTATGTAAGCCTCCTGGTAACACGAAGCTAAAACCTCCAGTAAATACACAAAAAATAAAGACGTCTAAGGATACCACTAACCCCAGTCAGGCAACCACAGAGGAAGGAGCAAAAGAAGAAAGGAACCATAAAAATTCCAGCAAGCAATGAACAAAAAATGGCAGTGAGCACACCGCTATTATTAATTGTTTAAAATACAAATGGGCTAAATAGGCCAGTCCAAATAGGCTGAATGAGTGGATAAGAAAAAGCAAGACCTGCCTAGAAGATACTCACTTGAGATCTGAAGACACACAGACTGAAAGGGAGGTGAATGGAAAATCAATATATTCCACACAAATCGAAACCTGTAGCAACAAAAGTTATATCAGACAAAACAGACTTTAAAACAAAGACTGTACTAAGGGAGAAGGAGAGGCTTTACATCATGATAAAAAAGGTCAATCCAAGAAGCAGATATAATATTGATGAATATTTATGTACCCAACATAGGAACACCTAAGTACATGAAGCAAATATTAAAGGATATAAAGAAAGAAAATGTCAGCAATATAATGAAAGTAGAGGAGTGTATCATCTCGCTTAAATCAGTTGATGGATTGAAATGACACATGAGATCAGATGAAATTCATACATGTAGAGAGAACATTCCAACCAAACACTGCAGAAGATACATTCTTCCCAAAGGCACATACAAGATTATCAAGTACCAATAACATGGTGGGCCACAGAACAATTGTCAATACATGTAAGAAGAATGAAATTGTGTAAAGCTTTTTTTTTTTTTTTTACTACAGTATGAAACTGGAAATCACTCACAAGAAGGAAATTGGGAAAAAAAAATACATAGATACCACACAACATCCTCCTCAACAACCAATGGGTCAACAAAGAAATCAAAAAGTAAGTGAAAGTCTCTTGCACGAATGAAAATGGAAACAGTAGTCCTAAGTCTGTGTATGCAACAAAACCAGGGAAGTTCATAGCAATTCAAGCCTACCTCAAGAAACAAAAATCCCAAATAAACTATTGATTTTACATCTATAAGAACTAGAAAAAGAAAGCCCAAAGTTAATGGAAGAAAGGAAATAATACAAATCAGAGAGGAAATAAATGAAATTGAGACTAAAAAAACAATAGAAAACATTAATGAACTAGAAGTTTGAAATGGTAACTAAAATAAACCTCTAGCCAAGACTCATTAAGAGAAAAAGAGGGCTTAAAATCAGAAACACAAAGCATAATCAGTGACTACCATGAACGATTATATGCCAACAAATTGGAAAATAGAAAAACATAGATCAATTTCTAGAAACTACCTTCTAAGAAGCCTCAGTTACGAAGAAATAAAAAAATCTGAACACAGCAAATACAATAAAATTGAATCAGTAATTTAAAAAACCATAAAACAGGGGCACCTGGGCAGCTCAGTCAGTTAAGCAGCCGACTTCTGCTCAGGTCATGATCTCACGGTCCGTTGAGTTCAAGCCCCACGTCGGGCTCTGTGCTGACAGCTCAGAGCCTGGAGCCTGTTTCAGATTTTGTGTCTCCCTCTCTCTGACCCTCCCCCGTTCATGCTCTGTCTCTCTCTGTCTCAAAAATAAATAAATGTTAAAAAAAATTAAAACCAAACCATAAAACAAAATCTAGAACCAGAAAGCTTCACAGGTGAATTCTACCAAACAATTAACAGTTATAACCTATCCTTTCTCCACTTATTCCAGCAACTGAAGAAGGAATGCTTTCAAACTCATCTTACAAGGCCAGCATTAATTACCCTGATACCCAAAGGTCAATATACATGAAGGACACCGATGCAAAAATTCTCAGCCAAATACTAGCAAACTGAATTCAACAATGCATGAAAAGATCACATGCCACAATCAGGTAGGATCTACTCGAGGGAGGCAGGAGGCTTCAAATCCACAAAACAATGTAATATGCCCTATTAACAAAATGAAGGATAAAAATCCCATCTCAATAAGATGCCAAAAACACACCTGACAAAATTCAACAGCCAGTTCTGGTAAAGATTCTTGACAAAGTAGGTATAGAGGGAACATAGCTCAACATAAAAGACACCATATACAAAAAACCCGCAGCTAACAACATACTCAGTGGTGAAACACTGAGAGCTCTTCCCCTAAGAGGAGGAAAAAGACTACGACGCCTACTCTTGCCACTTTTCTTGAACGTAGTAGTGGAAGTCCTGGCCAGAGCAGGTATTGAAGAAAAAGAAATAGAAGGTGTCCAAGTTGGAAAGGAAGAAGTAAAACTGTCACTACGGACAGAGTACACGATCCTAAATACAGAAAAGCCTAAAGACTCCACCAAAACACTGTTAGAATGTGTGGAATTTTACGAAACAGAATGGATGAACGTATGGGAAAGGAAAAAAGAGAGGGAAGCAAACCATAATATACAGAACGGAGGGTTGATGGAGGGACGTGGGTGGGGGGTGGGCTAAATGGGTGACAGGTATTAACAAGGGCACTGATTATGATGAGCACTGTGTGTTCTATGTGACTGATGAATCACTAAATTCTACTCCTGAAACCAATATTACACTACACGCTAACTAGAATTTAAATAAAAGTTTGAAAACAACAAAACCCCGCTACTGGAACAAAAAAATGAATTTGGCAATGTAGTAGGATACAAAATGAACATACAGAAATCATTTGTGTTTCTATATACTAATAGCTATCAGAGAAATTTGGGAAACAACACTCCCTCCAACTGCATCAAAAAAATGAAATACCTAGGGGTGAATTTTTTTTTTTTTAATTTTTTTTCAACGTTTATTTATTTTTGGGACAGAGAGAGACAGAGCATGAACGGGCGAGGGGCAGAGAGAGAGGGAGACACAGAATCGGAAACAGGCTCCAGGCTCTGAGTCATCAGCCCAGAGCCCGACGCAGGGCTCGAACTCACGGACTGTGAGATCGTGACCTGGCTGAAGTCGGACGCTTAACCGACTGCGCCACCCAGGCGCCCCTACCTAGGGGTGAATTTAACCAAAGAGATGAAAGACTTGAACTCTGCAAATTGTAGGGTGGTGATGAAGGAAACTAAAGATGTCACAAATAATGGAAAGATAGATCAAGCTCAGTCGGTTAAATGTCCAGCTCTGGCTCAGGTCGTGATCTCACGGTTAGTGGGTTTGAGCCCCACGCCTGGCTCTGTGCTAACAGCTCGGAGCCTGCTTCGGATTCTGTGTCTCCCTCTCTGTCTCCCCCTGCCTCTCTCAAAAATAATGAACTTAAGAAGACTGAAATATCAAAGCATCTTTTCTGACCACAGTGGTATGAAAAGAGAAATCAATTATTCACATGTGGAGCTTAAACAATGGTAGTGAACAGCCCATGGGTCAACAAAGAACTCAAAGGAGAAATTAAAAAATAACTTGAGACAAATGAAAATAAAAACACAGCATACCAAAACTCCTGCAGCAGAAGCAGTTCTTAGAGGGACGTTCATGACAATGAATGAAGCATCAAGAAAGAAGAAAAATCTCAACCTACTTTTACAGCTCAAGCAACTAGAAAAAGAACAAACAAGTCCAAAGTTAGTAGAAAGGAGATAATAAAGATCAGAGCAGAAATAAATAGAGGGTAAAAAGGCAATAGAAAATAACATTGAAACTAAAAGCTGGTTCCTTGTAAATAAACAACATGGACAAATCTTTAGCCACACTCAGTAAGAAAAAAAAGAGGTGTCAGAATCAATCAAAGACAAGTTACAGCTGATACCACTGAAATACAAAGGATCACAAGAGACCATTGTGAACAATTATATGCCTACAAATTTGGCAACCTAGAAGAAATGGATAAATTCCTAGAAATATAAAACCTATCAAGACCAAATCATAAAAAGGTAAGAAAATATGAACAGATCTATTATTAGCAAGGAGATCAAATCAGTAATCAAACACCTCACAACTAATAGAAGTCTGGGTCCAGACAGCTTCACTGGTGAATTCTACCAAACATTCAAAGAAGAATGAATACCAATCCTCTCAAACTCTTCCAAGACAAAGAAGAAGAAACACTTCCAAACTCATTTTCTGAGTCCATTACCCGGATAACAAAACCAGACCAGGATGCCATAAGGAAAGAATTTTATAGGCCACTATCTGTGATGAATATAGATGCAAAAATCCTCAACAAAATATTAGCAGTACAAGTTCAACAATACATTAAAAGGATTCTACCCCACACTCAAGAGGCATTTATTCTGGGCATGTAATGATAGTTCAAATCACAAATCAATAAACATGATATACCACCTTAACAAAACAAAGGATAAAAGTCACGATCATCTCAATAGATGTAGAAAAAGCATCTGAAAAAACGCAACATCCACTTATGACAGAAACTCTTGACAAAGTGCATATCGAAGGAACAAACGTCAACATAATAAAGGCTATATATAAGCCCACAGCTAATACACTCAATGGAGAAAAGCTGGCAGCTTTTCCTGTAAGATCAGAAACAAAAACAAGGACGCCCACTCTTGCCACTTTTATTCAACACAGTACCCGAAGTCCTATCCAGAGCAGTTAGGCAAGAAAAAGAAAAGGCACCCAAGTTGGAAAGAAAGAATTGAAACTATCACTAATTGCAGAAGATAATGTATATAGAAAACGCTAAAGACTTCAAATATGTTACAGCTAATCAAAGAATTAAATGGAAGGATACAAAATCAATATACCAAAATCTTTTGTACTTCTAAACACTAGTGATGAGCTTTCAGAAAGAAATTAAAACTATTCCATTTACAGTTGCCTTGGGAAAAAAAAATTCCTAGGAACAAATTTAACTGAGGAGGTGAAAGACACGTAAACTGAAAACTATCCAATATTAATGAAACAAGTGGAAAAATATTTGTGCTATCAACTGGAATAACACTGTTAAGATGCCCATACTACCCAAAGCAACCTGTAGATTCAATGCAATGTATAAAATTCCAATGGCAATTTTCACAGAAATAGAACAAACATCCCCCTAAAATTTGTGTGATGCCTCAAACAATCCAGAGTAGCCCAAGCAATCTTGAGGAAACAAACAAAGCTGGAGGTATCACACTCCTTGATTTCAAACTATATTACAGAGCTAAAGCAATCAAAACAGTATGGTATTGGCATTAAAAACAGACATACAGATCAATGGAACAGCATAGAGAGCCCAGAAGTGAAGCACACACATGGTCACTTTACAACAAAGGAGCCAAGAAGGTACAACAGTGAAGGGCCAGTCTCTTCAGGAACGGTGTTGGGAAAACCAGACAGCCACATGCAGAAAAATGAAACGGGATCACTATCTTACACCATACAAATATCACATAACAAGAATTATCTCAGTGAAGATAAAAGACGAAAGCATAAGACCTGAAACCATCAAACTCCTGGAAGAAAACATAGGCAGGAAGCTCCTTGACATTAGTCTTGACTTTATGGTGTTATGTCTGAGAACTCATTGCCAACAAAAGCAAAAATAAACACGTGTGGCTACATCAGATGAAAAAGCTTCTGCACAGCAAAAGAAACTATCCGCAAAATGAAAAAGGAGCCTAGTGAATGGGAGAAAGTGTGTGCAAATCTTATCCCTTCAGGAGTTCATATTCAGAATATGAAAGATCTTCTACAACTCAATAGCAAAACAATCCAATTAAAAAAATGGGTAAATAATTTGAACAGACATTTTCCCAAAGACATATACAGATGGCCAAGAAGTACACGAAGAGGTGCTCAATACCACTCATCACCAAGGAAATGTGGATCAAAACCACAAAGACCCATCACCTCACACCTCTTAAAAGGGCCGCTATCCCAAAGACCAGAAGTAAAAAGCGTTGGCGAGGATGCAGAGAAAAGGGGACCCTCGTAACCTGTTGGTAAGAATGTAAATTTGTGTAGTCACTATGGAAAACTGTATAGCGGTTCCTCACAAACTAAAAACAGACCTTATTATTTGGCAATCCCACCTGTGGAGTTTACATGAAGAAAATGACACTAAATCGAAAAGATGTGTGAACCCCCATGTTCATTGTGGCATGACTCATAGTCAGGATTTGAAATAACCTAAGTGTCCACCGATGGGTGAATAAAGGAAATGTGTGTGTGTGTGTGTGTGTGTGTAGTGAACTATTAATCAGCCATAAAAATTTTTCCATTTCTCACAACATGGATGGACCCAGAGGGCATTCTACTAAGTAAGATAAGGAAGATAAATACTCTATGATCTTACTTAAATGTAAATTCCTAAAAAGAAAACCAAAACACTCCCCGAGGCTGGTTGCCACAGGTAGGGGCTGGAGGGTGACTGAAAGGGGTTGAAAGGTACAACTTCCAGGTTTGAAACAAGTCAGGAGTATATGTGACTATGTATGTGACATTTGCTAAGAACGTAGATCTTGTATGTTCTCAGCAATAGAAAACATTTGTAACTATTTGTGGTGATGGATCTATTTTTTTTTAAGTTTTTTAAAATTTGAGAGACAGAGAAAGCAAGTCGGGGAGGGGCAGAGAGGAAGGGAGACAGAGAATCCCAAGCAGAGTCCGTGCTGTCAGCTCGGAGCCCGGTGCAGGGCTCGAACCCATGAACAGGGAGATCATGACCTGAGCTGAAACCAAGAGCTGGAAGCTTAACCGACTGAGCCACCTAGGCGCCCCTGTGGTGATGGATATTAACCAGACTTAGTGTGGTGATCGTTTTACAATATATACAAATATGGAATCCTTACATTGTACACCTGAAACTAACATGTCATTATATCTCAGTTAAAAAAAAAAAGTGCAAGAAGAGGCAGAAAAGAGGTCGAAAAGACACAGCATGAGAAGGATGCACGTGAAATGGGTTCTGGCCTCCAGTGAGGAACGCGGCCCATGAACACCCTGATTTCGGTCCAGAGAGACCCACAGCACACTGTGACCTCTAGAATTGTGAGGTCCTAATTACGCGTTGTGTTAAGCCACTCCATTTTGGTGATTTGTACAAGCAGCCATAGAAAGATAATACATCAAGTCTCCAGAGAGCTCTGAGAACCTCAACGGATGAGGCTAAGAGGGCAGATATTTGAAAACAGATTAGAAATGTGGCTTTAAAATCGGGAAAGATCGAGCTCGCGCAAGTTACGTAGACCTACATCATCAAACACTGGGATCTCAGAACCGGGGAATAACCACATGCAATTGAAAAATGTAAAATGAGTAGGAGGCAGAATCACTGAAGAGAATGTCATGGAGAAGGGATGTGGGTGTGGGGACACAGGGATGTGGGTGTGGGGACACACCGCTGGCAAAGACGGGTGCCCCATTCTGTGGGGCAATAGGCATGAATCAGAGGTTTGAAGAATGTTTGCAGTGATTTTTGGGTAAAAACGTTCAGGACACTGTTATTTAGGAGTGATATCGATGTATTTTGTTCGCCTCATTCATGAACGTTAATGGATACTGCTGTTATTAAGACACTCACTGCTACTGGGAAATGTTCATAATACAGAAAAATTATGCTACAAAACAGTGCGCTGTGCTTTTCTAAAGAAAATATATGGAGAAAAAAAACTGAAAGGCCCATTCTCCAAATGTTAAATGTATATGGGGTAGCGGTATTACACATTTTCCTTTCTTAAAAAAATTTTTTCCAAGTTGTCTGTACTAAGTTTGTAATGAAGAACAAATCTAATAAAAAAAAAAAAAACAACTTCTGAAGTATACCTGTACTGTTTTACACAGAAGACCGTATATGGCGGAGATTAATTACTTGGAGAGGAGGAGGTAGGGGTGAGAACATACTTAGGTAATCAATTTAGACTTTTGAAGGCACCTGGGAGGAAGCTTCCACAAAAGAGGTATTTGCCTTGGGTGCAAAATTTCTGAGTGGATAAAGAAGATGTGATACACACACACAGGAATATTACTCAGCCATAAAAAATAAATGTCATTTGCCATGACATGGATGGAGCTAGAGAGTATTAGGCTAAATTAAGCCAGAGAAAGACAAATGCCATATGATGTCATTCATATGCGGCATTTAAGAAACAAACAAACACAAAAATAAAGCAAAGGAAAAAGACAACCAAGAAACAGACTCTTAGCTACAGAGAACAAACTGATCCCCCAGAAGGGATGTGGTGGGGGGGCAGCAGATAGGGAAATAGATGATGGGGATTAAAGCACACGCTTATCATGAAGAGGACTGAAAAAGGTAGAGAATTACTGAATCCCTGTATTGTACACCCGAAACTCACAGAACACTGTATGTTAACTTTTCTGGAGTTAAATTTCAAAACTTAAAACAATTTCTGAAGGCACTGAAACTAAGTAATTGAGATAAACATACCAATGCAGTGTTTGAAATACTTGAGGCTAATGCCAAAAAAATCCATGATGAACAAAATATCAAAATTTTAAAGGCAGATCAGTACTGGATCCATGACGGACAAAATGGACCCCATTTCCAACTCACTTTGACAATTATTTTCTAAGACAAGGATTCTCACAGTGTGTTCCTGAGCCCCCACAGCATCAGGATTTCCCGGGAAAGTGTCAGAAATGCTCTCTCTTGAGCCCAACACACAGGTTACAGAATCAGAAACTCGAGGGGGAGCGGGGATGCCTAGAAATCAACGCTCCATCAGTCCTTCCGGGCTAGGGAGCCTCTGTGTCCCATAACAGACAGGTGTCATTAACAGCTACGTTGGTAGAAAATGTGTATTACACTAATTTTCCAAGACAACATTCAGCGAGTGTTTGCTACGAGCCTGGCTATATGCTAGGCTCTCTGCATGCATTGGGGATGTTTCTCATACCTCGGTTTTGTAGGGAAGAACACTGACCTTGATCAGGGTTAAGTACACTGCCTGAGCTTGCCCAGCAAGGACACAAGAGACCACAGAATGGCGGACTCGAACATCTGTTTTGTTAGCATCTGTGGAAATGTCTCTGCAGGTGGCAAGAGGCACAAAAAATGGAAGAAACACATGCCTGGGCTTACCCTCTGACTCGGACTCCTCTTCATCTTCCTCCTCCTCCTCCTCGTTGCTGTCGTCCTCACTCTCTTCCTCTTTGGCAATTTTCTGCCGAGCGCTCTTAAACACAGACTGTAAGACGATCGAGTCTTCATAGATCTAAAGGGTCACAGGGGCACCGGTTACAAACACAAGCTGAGGACTCAGTATCACAGCCACAGTCTCTTCGTCAGGGCACACACCCGCTTCGCTGTACGTGAATCCTATTAGAAACATCAGTGTTAGCTTTTATGCCTGCGGGAAACCCAACAGGAAAACGCTGAACTCTACTATAGACACACATATTCTTACGGAAAAAGAGTCCACTTGTGGTTGAAATTGTGTGCGTACGTGTGCATACATACTTAGGGAAGGGTAGACTTGCGTAAGATATCCTCACAACTGTGGCAACACAGAACACTTACAAAACTTCCATTTGTTCCTTGAAGTGTTTTGTCGAATGCTGTGGTAACACAACCTTGTCTAGAATGCAGATCCCCTAACAAAATGGAGGAAGTTGTTCTTTATTATTGGCTTATGAGTACTGGCCATGACTATTCCAATCAATACCTCACTTTCAAGTGTATGCACAGACCTGAGCACAGCCCTGTGCGGTAGTTGCTGAGATCTGAAGCTCAAACATGGTCCTTTTACTCCAAAAATGAAAAATTCAAGTACCATACGATCCAGCAATCCCACCTCTGGGTATATGTCCAGAAGAATTGAGAGCAAAGTCTTAAAGAGAGATTTGTACTCACATGTTTACAGCACCTTTATTCGTAACAGCCAGGAGGTGGAAACAAGTCAGGTGTCCATCAGTGGATTGACGGACAAATAAAATGCAGTACAGAAGGAAAATGGGGTATTATTCAGCATTAAGACGGAAGGAAATCCTTTCATATGCTAAAACCTGGATGAGCCTTGAGAACATAGCCCTGAGTGAAATAAGCCAGTCTGAAAAGGACAAATACCGTCTGATTCACTTATATGACACATCTGAAGTAGTCAAATTTGTAGCAACACAAAGTGGAACAGTGGTTCCCAGGGACACGGGAGCGGTCAATGGGGTGGTGTTTCACGGGTAGGGGGTTTCGGCTTCACCAAAGAGTTCTGGAAATCTGTTGCACAACAATGAGAACATCCTTAACACTACTGAACTGCACACTTAAAAACGGTGAAAACGATACATTTTAGGTGTTTTGCCAAATTAAAAAAAAATACGGAAGCCAATGGCCTTGGACTCTAGATCTAGAACATAATCCTTTTTGTGAGAAGCCAAACACTCATTAAGGTGACTGGGAGAGCCACAGTGAGCCCCAGAGGTAGTACAAGGGAAGAAATGATGGGGAGAGGCTCTGAGGTGGGGCCACTGGGGGTAGAATTTGCCAGAAATCAGAATGCAGCTAGATATGCACAGGTGAGGAGGATTCCATCAGGGCTGAGAAGGGAGGGGGCTATTTAGGGAAAGACAGCAAGTGAGAAAGGTGGGGAGGCAAGAGTATGATACACGTGGGATTGCACCAAGCAAGGTCAATTTCCTAGTGGTGACGGTGGACTGCGTTATGCAAGATGTAGCGGTCCTGTGACCACATAAAGGGCACACGGGCTCTCTCTCCCTGTCCTATTTCTTACGGCAGCAGGTGCATCCGGGTATGTGTTCATGGGGCAGGTGTGACTGGACCACGAACTAACTGCTTAGCCTGAAAAGCAGCAGAGACAGAGGCTATAGTGTGAGGGTACGGTACGACTTTGGAAAGCAGCCTATGGAGATTCAATTCCTTCTAGAATCTAATAGCACATGGTGGGAAGTAGATGGGCAGGAAAAGTTGCTGGTGAGAGAGTGAGCCACATGTTTCCAGGATGGACGGAGAAGGAAGCCGGCCAAGAGACCACTTAGGACTTTAGTTCACGTGTGAGACAGGGCGGCTGTGGCACCAGAGGGGGACCGGAGGACCCGGAGGCACAGCACCACGCTGCCCAAGTCCAGTATGACGAACCCAAAAGTCCATCCGGCGACTGCAAGGGGTCATTCACAGGAAGACATCCTTGTCGACTCCTGCTTATTACCCTCTCTGCCCTGGTTTCCATGTGAGCCTTCTTTCAAGAGGGTCTGGATTGCAGAAGGCCTGCTTTCAAGAACTGCTGAGGTCGGCCATGACTTACCGCCGTTAACCTGGAAACGCACAGTCTTTTCCTAAAAGGCATAAAAGGCCCATGCGAGGGTCCTCTTGTTCCCCAGTTTCATGATTGGAATGGACATAAAAGATTTTAAAAACAGGATCAGGAGAGAAGCTCAAGGAACTGAATGGTGGCTTAACACTGTACCAGTTGGCAGGCACACTGACCTCTCCTCTCTTCATCATGATACAAGAGCATTAGCAGAAATACAGACAGGGGAAAAGGGGGTGCTTACAAAAGGGGAGTGGAATTGAGGTATAATTCCCGTGAGAGGATCCTCTCGCCAGTTATTTTAATCAGCTGAGTATCACTGACTCGTATACTTGAAGACTTGCTAACAGTAAGAAAGGGGACTTCTTCACTGCGGTTGGTTTGATAAGCATGTTCTGTAAGCAATTAAAGGCAATGGTTCTTTTTTCTACGTGTACCCTTTTTTGTTCGTTTGCTTTAAATCAAAGTATTTTCATTTCCTGACGTACGGTTACGGTCAGAAAAATGAAGGTGAAGTATAATCAAGTGCACGGTCTCTACAAAAGCAGAAAACCATACCTCTAGCCTTGAAGCATTATGCTAAGTGATTTCCTTGAATTCCAACCCCAATTAGAAGCCAAGCCTTGAAGGGAAAGCATAAATAGGAGCTATAGCACAGCTATGATACAGAGGCTGGCCTTAATTTGAAAGAGCCAAAGCCTCAATTTATTTGCATACTCACGTACGATATAGGCTTTTATTTCTCATTTTTGATTCTGCACCCCCTGGTGGGGGGGGGGGAGTAGCAGTGGTTCAAATAGTAGAAAATGAAATAGATCACTTAAAAGCACATAAGCACATCGAAGGTGAAAAGTTTTTCAGGCAACCAAAGACACATACCTGAGATCCCTCCAAGTTGAACGTCTGAGCGTTGTGACAGAGAAGCATGACATCTTTCTCCAGGTCACCCAGGCTCCGGTATTTGTGATTACGAATCCTCTCCTAATGCAGGTTTTGGATAAAATTGAGGTTAATGAAGAGGAAGGGGGGGGGGGGGGAAATGCAAAAATCCTTACTTGGTCCAAAAAAGCCTGATTTGCCTCCCTTGTCTTCATAACCGCCCTGCCAGGGATGTGGGGCTACACAACTCTAGGGGCCACTGTTCACAGAGGCCACCCTCCCACGGGGATTCCTTCTTGCAAGGGGGAAGGAGCTGCCCAGATTGGGGGGAGGAGTCTGAAACTTCTGAAGTAAAATGCAACCGAATACACTATGGGCGCGTGACATGATGAAGTCATATACATGTCAAGGCCCAAGGATATATCCCAACTGTTCTAGGGACAAGCCCTAGATGGAGGAGTTGGGGCCGGGGGTGGAGGCCCACGGTGGTCAGACAGGATGCCACTGCCAACCCCTGACTGTAATCATTTCAGTGAATTTACCTTTTTCTTTTTTTTATAAAGTTTGTAAACAAAATATCTACCTTTATTTTTTTGAAATCCACCGGCTTCCTAATTAATTCATAGTATTCTGGTAACTCTTTCCTTGAAGGTAACTGAATGAAGACTTCACTGAGCTGCCGCCCTGAACTGTAAGGTTGGGGGGAAACAAACAAAACCATATCCGGTCACGTACTACCAAGGAAAGCTTTTATTTCAGAAAATGTCAAAAAAAAAAAAAAAAAAAAAAAAACCAACCAAAAAACCAAAAAAAAAAAAAAAAAAACTGCATCCCACGTATTATAGACAAGGGGCCCCTTAAATCCAGGAAAAATCCCACAACTAGAGATTAATGCTCCTTGTGCTAACTCCAAAATCACATTAAAATGCCATTAGATCCCCACTTCTGTCACACATGATATGCGAGGTCCACTGTGAGTTCCTCTTTCAGAGTGAACAGATCTCTGTTTTGATAGAAACATTTAAAAGTGTCCTATTCAACCAACCACTCCATTTTTTAATGAATAATAATTGAGTTGGCAAGAAAAAAAATTACAATGGCTTTATTTCCACACCCCTTTGTCTTCAAACTCCCTGTATATTCAGAAAAATAGTATGTTAGAATATGACTCTGGAAACTCAAATGAAAAGCTTTTGTGTCGCTTTCTTTTCTGTGTTAGTCCTTTTACAGTGTTTGTTACATACTGTGAACCACGCATACCTTTATTATTATTTGCCAGAGGAACCCCTTCATCTTGCCTAACTGCACTTCTGTGCATATGGCCATTTGGTCAGAAAAGAACAAACATATTTAGCAAGCGCAGATAACCTCGTGTTTCTGGGATTAGTGCAGGACCCTCCCTCAAATTCATGGTAGCTTTATTTGAAAGCAAATTTAATAGCAACAAATGCTTAGTAATTTGCAACTTCGAAAAACAGTTTATAAGGCACTATAAGCTTCAACATCACTTAATACTGGAAGCAGACATGAGTGAAGGAACAAAGATATTCATAATTTAGGTTCAAGATTCTAATATCTGGCTTGGCCTATCCAGATCGATGGTAGCTTGTGAGGTATGGTATGGTCATTTTTCAACAAAATCTTGCCTCCCTTATGATGCAGTCTCTACTTCCTTTGTGAAGGCAGAAATACAAAAATAAATAAATAAATAAATAGATAAATAGACAGAAATCACTACCATGTAAATTTCGGAAGGGGATTCCAGGAGTGTGGGAGAATGCTGTGGCTAAGAATGAGTGACAATATGCTGTTTTAATCCATACTCCCAGTTGTATAATTAAAAAATATTCATAATGACAGTTATCATAAAAAAGGCATGCGCAGTAACTCAAAGGGTTGCTTAGCAACCAGTGGGGAAAATGCTGAAGTGCAAAGGGGCCTGCATAAATTAACCGAAAATCCGCTGTCAAAGGAATGGGCGAGTTTTTTCTATCATACGGGGCGGGGGGGGGGGGGTCCTCTGTTTTATTTTTTAAAATATATACATGGGCCTCATGAATATGGAAATCAGGGGGCACACACCAGAGGTTGAAGAAGACTGCAGTTTAACAGGGAATTAGATTTTTAGGTTATCGTGGGAAGAGCCAAGGAGTTTCTCCCACCCCACAGCCGCCCTGACCCCCCTCTCCCCAGGCTGATAAATCTATTTGTACCTCCATAAATTATACCAGCAAAATATGACAAAAAGTAGTTTATTTATGGTCACCTTCAACATAGGGCCACAATTCCTGGTTTGTTCTTTTCCTCCCATTCTGAGATTTAGACACACAAACGTTTTACCTGTTTGAAAAGAAGTATCTGAAAGGCAATTTATTAGCTATCAGTTTTTCTATTTCTATCGGTGTCTTCTCAACAAAGAGTCAGACCTCCTTGTAATCTCAGATTTAACACCTGACCCTCAATGACATCTTCACGATGTCATTTTCGACATTGCCAACAGATGGTGTCATTTTTCTATTGATGGATTACAAGGACATCTTTGCTTTGTACACCTGTGATGCACAGACCCTTGATTTCAGCAGGGCTCTTGGTGAAATAAGAAATAAGCTGTTTGCACCAAGAACGTGATAAAGGGCTTGCCAGCAGGGGCAAAATGGCCAAAACAATCTTGGTCTGATGTCTCTGTCTTTAGTCGGGTTGTGGGAATTCTAGACCCTGTCACGAGACAAGTCCAGAATTATCTGTGCTCCTAAAGGAGAGAGCTGAAAATTCTTGAGACTCTGAAAAATCAGACAAATTTCTTCTGTTGATATGGTTTCAAAAGTTAACGCTCACTCAATATTCTGGTCCTATTTCCTTTTTTCCCCTCTGCCTAAGAACAAGGGAGCACTGGGGCAAATGGAAGATCTGGAAGCTACTGAAAAAGACCTCTAATGGTATGTTGGTTGGATCATCATACAAACATGTCAGTCCTCCTCAGCTCTGTACTGATGACCTGACTCTTCTATTCGGGACAGTATCTTTCCTGTATGCCCATAAAGATCATGGTCAACCCCCCACATGATTACTAATTCCCAGGCTCCATGCCTCCAATCGTACTTCAAGATCAAGAACCCATTTTCCATAAAAACTGAAGATACTCGCACTGCCAAGCTAACCCTTGGTGCCTCACTGCCCGGAACTTAATTCCCCTATGTATTTTTTTTTTCTTTTTTCCAAAGAGGGTAAGAACATCGTACATGCAGTTAAAAGCCTTTCCCATTCCTGTTGGTACCAGGGGTTCTGATGGCCAGCTTGGGCGGGAATGTCAGGAAGACATCTGGCTTTGTGTAACCTAGAGAGAGAATGCACGGACGTAGGAGAACCACATGTTGACAGATCACTACAGTAACTTATTTTTTCCTAAATTAAAGGTTAAAAAAAAAAGTAAATGAAAAAGGAAGTGAGACAGCCTGACAAGAGTTTTGAATTCTTGGCATTTCTTTCTCAAACTTAAGCTGAGCAAAGGCTTTTTCAATATACCTTTTCAAATGCCTTTTTTTTTTTTCCAGTGCTGGAAAATTTTGTGTGTGTGTGTTTTTAAAGTACAGAACAATGGACTAATTGTACAATGGCTTGCAGAAGGTGTTCTGTTTCTGTTGAAATGCTTAACCTATCCCCCAAGGTATTTTCCATGATGTCATTTTATATAGTTTAAGGCCTAAGTATGAATCGTCGGCTGGAAGTGTGCAGCTTCCCCAAGACAAAAGGGATATAGCCGCTGCCCTCCCCC
Source organism: Felis catus (assembly GCF_018350175.1). NCBI lineage: Eukaryota > Metazoa > Chordata > Mammalia > Carnivora > Felidae > Felis > Felis catus. The sequence continues at coordinate 9,172,530 of NC_058380.1, forward strand.
AAAACAGGGATCCACTGAGGGTCTGCGATTTCAGATCTATTTCATACACTGATCTGTCAAGGAACAAGAAACGTGAGAAGGCAGAGCGTGGGTGGCGGAGGGATAGGGCTACAAGGGGACGCTGGGCAAGCATAGCTCTCTCCAGAGGTGACCGGGCAGGGGGCCACGTGAGCGTGATATGTGACACAGAAAGGCCCTGTGTGCCGCCATGTAAATGCTGCTGTGCAAACCCTGCACGTACTGCTGATAGGTGTGCGCACTACACGTGGATACACAAGCATACGATGGGGGCTCCCGTGGCCGTGGGGCTTCACGTGGGAACCAGTTTCTCTCCCATCACGTCCACAAACCAGAGGGCACTGCTTTCCCGTCTGTACTACCAGGACCCTAAAATGGTGACTGCAAACATTAGGAACCTCTGGTTACATTTTAGGCGTAGCCTCCCTGGAAGAGTACAGAAGACTAACACTGCTAAGAAGCCTACTGCTTTAAAATGCCGGCTGTTCTGGTTCCCCACAAAACCAAACTAGGAAGATCAGGTATTGGGCAAGAGGTTTTTTTGGTTTTGGTTTTAGTTTGTTTGTTTTTTGTTTTTGTTTTTGTTTTTTGCTGTTTTATGATTTTCTTTTCTTCTGCCCAGGTCGATGTGTTGACAAGCATGGATTAATGGACACTTGTGGAAAAAAAAAAAAAAAAGAATTTAGCTCATGTCGAAACGGCCACACTTTTGCATTTGTTAACTAAATAAAACCTATCTTGCCCCCATTAAAGAAGTGATGTCATGATTTAAAATACCCACTTGGAAGGATTTTACAAAAAATAAAAAAAGTTACTATAGTCCTCAAGGATTCAAACACAGGAAATCTTTTGGGAAGAGAACTTTAAAACTGGGTCAACATTGGAGGGTAGTAGGTGAAAGCATGCTGTTGCTTTTCAGGGTCAGATTCCTGGGAGGTTTAAAACAAACCACTTAAAAATGCACCTGAAGGGGACAGCACCCTACTTTCCCAGGGAGCCCTTGGACACCTGGGCCAGGCACAAAACAGGTATGACAATTACTTGTGCTCCGTGTTCACTACGGAGGTCTCTCACCTGAGTCTTACTAGAGTACTGACTGAGAATTCCCAACAAGCTTGGAAATCTCAAGAATACAGGAGGTTATGGCAACACAGAATGGGATGACGGTAGACTTGCTTTTGGTAATGGCGGTGGCAGCCGTTAAAAATCACCCCAAAGGGTAGCGTTAGGACCGTAGATATAGGACGTGCCTGAGTTACCAACAAAAATAAGGTTACATCAGGTTAATGCAAGGTAAATGACCGGATGTTAGCAGCAGTCTATAAAGGGCTCACGCAGCTCAGTAAAAACAGCAAGGCTTTATCAAGAAGCTTAAATGCTCGGGTGCTTGAGAGGCTCAGTCTTGATTTCGGCTCAGGTCCTGATCCTCGGGCTGTGGGATCAAGCCCCCCATCAGGCTCCAAGCTGAGTGTGGAGCCTGCTTAATATTCTCTCTCTCCCTCTGCCCTTTTCCCTGGCTCACACGTGTATGCACTCTCTTAAAAAAATAAAAATAAAAGAGTCTTAAATACAGTTACACCATGGTACATGGTTCTACTTTTGGTAATCTATCCTAGGTGAATAAAATAATATATATGTAATACATAAGTATGTACATATAATAGTTGCATAAATGATGCTCATCATGGCATTATTTAAAGCGACTAATGTAACGCATCCAAAATGTTTACTGAGGAAAGGACAACAGAATGTTAGGGAGTCTAAAATTACGAATTTTAAGATTATGCCTTAAAGAAGGGAAAAATCCTTGTTGTGACCTTCAATAAAAAAACAAAAGAACACAGGATATCAGACTGTAAATGCAGTACAAGTGCAACTACATTTTTAAAAAGTCATAAACTTAAGGACCAGAAGGAGATATGCCAGAGCATAAATAAATATTAACAACAATGTCCTCTGATTCAACAAAATGAGGATTTACACGCTAATGTATTTTGGAACCATATCATCATCCATAAATAAAGTAGGTTTCACACACTTTTACTGGGTTACCTTCTTTGAAAACATGCTGTAAGTCAAAAATCTAATCTAATTTTTCCCAGAGAAATGGTATCTACGAGGTATATGATCAGCTTTTATTTATAACACCATAAATAGCACATTTCACCAACTGGCACCATTTAATTCTACCTTATAAAGCCAAATAAAGGGAAAAGTAGAACAGAATAACTCCATATAGATCACAACCACCAGAATCTACTACCTTATTAAGGTCCAATTTATTTCTTCAGGTTTCTCTCCCTGAACTTATCACTAACAACTCAAAGGTGCTCATCAGGACGTGGGATTCTGAGATTATTACTTATCTGCATAGACAAGCATTTTGAGGAAACTTTGGGAGAATCTACCATCTATCACTGGACTCTTCTAGAAAGTGACCCAGGATGTCCAGTTGCTTTTCCCCTTGTACTTGCCTGACATTTCCTAAGAGCAGGTAGAAATACACAATTGTAACTGCGCACCTGTCCACCTGAGGCCTTGGTCGCTGATTATACCATCTCATCTTGTAGACCTGGACGTGACTCAAAGAATGCGTTCCTTTCCAAAGGCAGGGACCTACCTGCCCTTCCGCTGAGTATTTTGTCCTCTGCTCCGTCCCTTTGTCTCTACTTGGTAATAGTGAAAACGCTTCGAAGCTTTAGGCTGAAATGGGACCAAACTCAAAAGCACACAGCTTGGCAAGCAAACAAAATCAAATGCCTCCCACCTGAGCCTCCAGTCCCAAGTGTCATTTTGTTAAAGGGACAGGTTCAAGGGGACACCAGAGTGCTGCTTTGTCCTAAATGGCTGTTTTAGCAAATTCTTAAGAAAGACACGAATGAGGCACACCTTGCCCCGTGAATATGTAAGAACATCTATGCCCGATAGCTGCCATGTCTCAGAGCAATCTGTTTTATTAAAATGCCTGTAGAGTGGTTTTAAAGACAGTTTTATCAGACCATAAGAAAATCTATTTTGTTATTCCAGCTGGGACTCTTCCTCCTCCTTCAGAAAGAGGTCATTTATGCTGGTGCTGGAGTACAGCTCTGCGAGGCAGAGGCCCTGTGCTTCCCCGGTCAGACTGACCCTGGAGGCCTCAGGGAGGCCCTGTGTGCCTTGGAAAGCAGACAGGCTAAGTTTATTTGCGGGCTGCCCACTTGCTTTATGTGGGTAGAAGTGGCTGAGAGAATCATGAAGTAAGTGTCGAGTTGCCGGGAGTGAAAGTATAAACATATAAAAGTATCAATATTTGTCATGAGGAAAAAATAAAGTACTGAAATCCATATTTCCCTGAGCAAACCCTCTCTGGACTAAATGCAACTTCTAAGCTCCAGTTCAGCACTTCCCAAGGTGTGCTTCAGGGAATACAAGCTTAATGAGTTTTTAACGGTTCTCCCTGGAAAGGGGGTTTTTGTTGGTCAAAGGAGTTTGGGATACACTGGGATGAACGAAGTTCAACAGGTTACTTGACAAAAGACCTCTCAGAGCCTCTAAGTGCACTGAGGGTTCTCCAAGAGGCTATGGTACCGGAATTTGAGGACCCCAGTCTGGGGAGCATCATCCCAAACAATGCCCAAGGCTATGTACGACCTCACCAGGCTGCAACTGCATAGAATAAACTGTCGGCTCTGATGCTGAGCCCGAAGCGTCCGATACGGGGAATGCACGAGGAAAGGCTCTTCACCTCCAACGAATTTTTCTACAAATGTGTCCACTTGGTCACACTACCATTTTATGGCAATTTCGCCATCATCTAATCAGAGCTACTATAGGCAAAGGTGCTTCGGCCGGAGATCCACAGTCATAGCCTTCCTCCCCTATTCAAAGAAATGCAGCATGTCGGGTGCTGACGTTGCTAAAAATAAATTTCCTCTAAAAGAGCTTCTTGGCTGGTCCTGGAAGGATGGTCAATACTAGCAACATAATCACAACATCAAGGGCTGCGAAGAGCCATAGAGTGGGATCGGATTTCCTGGGATGGAGTATGTGGGCTGGGTAGTCGCATGTGCACGCACGCACACACACACACACACACACGCACATATGCATGCACGCACACGGTAGGTAGGTATGCACGCGGCACCCACGCACGTGCGCGCGCACGTGCGTCCTTTCCTCCTACCCACATTCCTGAGTGGCACCACGCGGACTCACCACCACGGACAGAGATCCAAGGGCTGTCCGTGGGTTCTCCTCGCTCACACCTGCTCTGGAATCTTGTCAGTCACGTTCCCACCGCCCCCACGCGAGACCCCCATCCCCCGCACGGCGTGGTCCAGGCCTACTGGGATCACGTGGTCTCTAGAGGGGCCCGCGTTTCCATATGGCCAGGGCTGCCCCCGCACGTGGGCCTGGGTGCCTCTGCCTCGCCCACCACCCCCACACTCTCCTGGGGGTTCCCACTAGGCCCACACAGAGACCTGACGCGTCCACCGCCCCCGCCCCATCCGTCCCCTCCCACCGTGTATACACACGCTGTATACTCCCACTGCGTCCATGTTCTTCCTTGATCGCTTTTTCCAACTAGGCTTTAAGGCGTTCCGTCTTAGCCATTTCTCCCCCACCTGCGACACTCGCACAGAGACAGACATGGAAAATGCTCAGCACTTCTTCTGAACACACAAACACCACTTTCACCCTAACACAGCCTCTGAACAACACACATCATAAACTCGGGGGCTTATGGGAAAGCACAGCATATGGGGTAGTAAGGGACGAGAAAGATGCCAGAGCCTGGAGGGAGGCAAGTGTCGAGCCCCTCCCTGTGGCTCTGGAAATTAGTTTAAATGTGTCTTCGGTGAAAACGTATTTATCTAGGTCCCAACTACATGCAGCCATATCCTCTCTGCAAAAAGGCCAAGCGTGACACTGGAGGCTTGCAATACCCTTTAAAGTTGTGATTAATCCACTTTTCACGGTCACATGACCATTTTGATGTTAGAGAGGGAAAAGGAGCTTATGTCTGTCCTTGTTTCCTGGGTTGAGCGTCTAGCCACATGGTGCCATTTAGACCTTAAGGCCACCTCTTCATGTTGGGGGACGGGGTGGTGAAGGTGGAAACGTTTACCCAAGACGTTCCCGAATTTAAACGGACCAAACTAACGAAGTCAAGTTATTGCAATCCCCAAATGCAAATCCGGACTGCGTTCTTTCTCGTAATGGCCAAAATGTAACATAATTCTTAACATCCTGCAGTTAACACATGATGGTTGGAGTGTCTGTCTGGCTTCTGGGATTGAACACTGTTTACCGAACACCAATAGGAATGATCAAAAATCAACCGTCTGGGACAACAGTTCTATCCCCACACAGACGCGGGCAGGCACGAATCACTCCCACGTTTAATCTCCTTACACACACAACTGGGGATCGGCATCCATTCTGGAATGCCGGATGGAGGAGGCTTCAGTGCTTCCTCCTGGCCCTAGACTGGATCCTACACTAGTGGGGGAAAATGCCGTAAAGGACGTTGCAGGGTCAACCGACAAAAGGGCCATATGGCTGAGCAAGTGGCATACCCGTTTGTTTTTTTGTTTTTTTTTTTTAAGTTCAAGCTGACAGAAAGACATCTTCAATGTAGGACTAATCGTTCCTAACCCCGAGAAATCACGTACATCCCCCCCTTCCCTTTCGCGACCAACGTCACCTCATTCGCAGGAAATGCCTACGACAAAGAGCAGTTCTGTTTTCCACCTGCAGCAGCAGAAGCACGCAAAAGTCCAACAGCCTGGCTTGGGACCCTTAGGACCACGGGGCAGGCACACCCAGATGGCGCAGGCAGGGCGCAAACCCCGTGCACACTGGGGTTAACTCCAGAACGTCAGACACACTGTGTGCACGCACACATTTCTTCACACCCTGCAGGAGAGCCACGCAGCAGACGGGCTGTTCATGAAGCTTCTACAGCAAGGCAGCACGGAGTGAGGAGGCCCACGGATGTAAGACAGAAGCTGCCCGAGGGAGGGAGAAGCAAGAGAAACCCATCTGTGAGGGGAGGTGGGCAGGCGGGCAGGCAGGCGGCTCCCGACGGCCCTTCTAAGAAGGGCATTTACAGGACGGACACACCCCAACCTCAGCGCAGCACAAACAACTTCAAAAGCCACGGCTGGGGGTTTGGAATATCTGCCTCTCCGTCTCCCACCCCAAGCGGGTGTGTGGTCGGGAGGCTAGGGGAGCAATGGGCTGTTTGCTGTCCCGACGGATACCTGTATTCAGAGACAAGGGGATACAAGACAGATCCTGACCTGTTTCCTTCTATTTCCAACTGAGAATTACCGGGCACCTTCTCCACGTTACACCTGCGGTAGAGTAGAAAGAACACTGGAGTCAGAAGACCTGGGTTCGAGTCCCAGTCCAGCTCTTCCTCCTATGGTGGGTGACCTTGGGGGGATTCCTGTCACTTCTCCAAGCCTCAGACTGCTTACCTGCCCGTGTTGTCGACTCATAGGATTTGGGGGGGGGGGGGAACTACACAATGTTATGTGTGGAACCGCATTCTGACACACACACACACACACACACAGTGTTCGAGGAATGGAGAGAAAAGAAAAAACCTTTCTCGTGACGTCTCCGAGACATTTCCTGCTTCTCTTAAACGCGAACATGCCTGTTACTCCGGCTCCTGCTCCCTCTGCTCATGTTTGATGTGAGCATTAGGGTGCAGCTTCCGTGCGCTGCTCCAGAAGCAGCGGGGGGGGAAGTCAGGCAGCATTTGCAGGGGGAGGGGTGGGGGAGCATGACCTTACCGGAGGGCTCTTGCCATCCGAGGCGAGCTAGCTCCTCACGTGTAAATAAAACGGGCCTAGTACTTACCTCGGAAAGCTGGAGTGGAAACTGAATAGCAAGCACACTGCACGCTGCTGCAGCAGCCAGCCCTGATTTCTGCACGCCACCCAGGTAGCTGGCTCCGCCTCCCAGACCTCCCTTCTCTTCAAGTCAGTCATTTGGACTGGAAAGGACCATAAATGGCCACCTGAGGTCTCCGGCCCTTCTATGGGCCTCTAGAGAAGCCTCTTCCATTGACAACTCTGAAACTGCTACCCTGGTGTCCTTTATGTGGCGGGAACCAGAGCGGCGGCCGGGTGTGAGAAATCGCAGGAAAAAAAAAAAAAAACTTCCATCCTGTCCAGACCTTACTCTAGCATCCGCAGGCTGCGTGTGGCCGCTCATAAAATCCCTTCTCAGAGCCACTCCCACTCTTCGGAGGGCATGAGGCACCGCACAAAGGGAACAGCATAAACCAAGAAGAAGTGGAAAAAAGGTGGGGGGGGGGGGGCATTAGCTGCAATGTCTAAAATAAAAGGGAGAACAGGAAGGGACATGTTGGCAAACGAAGCTGGGAGGTCACGAAGGCCAGACCACGGAAGACTAGCTTTCCCTGCACTAAGAAGTTTGATCGCACTTGGGGAGGCAATGGGAAGCCATGCAACGTTACACAACAGTGCGACAGTGAGCTACAGGCCCCAGAAAGGCAGGATGAGGGACAGATTGGAGGCAGGGGACATAGGCAGCACACAGCTGCCCCAGGCCGGGCCTCCCATGACACGGTAAGGGCCTAGTGAAGAAGCATGTGGGACGACGGAAGACGGAGTACCCAGGAGAGGTGCTGGGGTGCGTGTCAAAGCAACTTTGTACCTGAGCGCGTATCAGAACGAAGGCACAGAATTGGGAACACTTTTCATGCTGCTCATTTGGGACACTGGGTTGATGGTAATGTTAACCACGGGGATACAGAAGCCAAAACCAGACCACGTGGTCTCAGGACATGTCGTTAGGAAGGCAGAGAAACCTGGGAATGGTAAATACTCCCTCAGACATTTTACAGAACATGCTGTAAATAATTCAGAGGACGACGGGCAAGGTGCTGCGAGCTGAAACTAACGAAGATTACAGTTCACGGGAGATGCGAGGCTCTGAACAAGAGAGGTCCCTGTAGGATCATTTCGGATGATTCAGATAAGGAGGGCAGGGGGACAGATCTACACGGGTCAGCCATCTGATCACCTTGGGGGAAGGAAGAAAGGTACACGATACCCAAACAACCACAAAAAAAGAGTACAGGGACACGGATTTGGCTTTAAAAATACTGTTACTACAAATCTGTGTTGGTGAGACAATCCCAACAGTGGTGTGAACAGCCCGCCCTGGATCGAAGCCTCGGGAGGGTGATCAGTGTGGGAAGCACCTCCCCCCAGCCCCCCTGACACACACACAGTAAATGCACATCAGGTCAAGCACTTGAGAGAAAACCTCAAAACCAGGCAACTTTCTTTCTTTCTTTCTTTCTTTCCTTCCTTCCTTCCTTCCTTCCTTCCTTCCTTTCTTTCTCTTTCTTTCTTTCTTTCACTTTCTTCCTTCCTTCCTTCCTTCCTTCCCTCCTTCCTTCCTTCCCTTCTTTCCTTCCCTTCCTCCTTCCTTCCTTCCCTTCTTCCTTCCTTCCCTCCCTCCTTCCTTCCTTCCCTTCTTCTTTCCTTCCCTTCCTCCTTCCTTCCTTCTTTCTTCCTTCCCTCCTTCCTTCCTTCCTTCCTTCCTTCCTTCCTTCCTTCCTTCTCTCTCTCTCTCTTTCTTTTTTTTAATGAGAGCCCATCCCTTCTGGAGAATGGATTGATCAGATGGGGACCTTCAAAACCAGCAGCTCGGCCTTACTCAACTTGAGGGCTATGCCACACCCAACTTCAGCATGTAAAGGAATTAAACGGTACATTTAGTCCTAAGGCTTGCGGTCTACCCTGTCCTTGGAAAGGAGCTGAAATGTAAAGGAATGACACACTGGCTCTCCTTTCCCAGGTTAAATGTCTTTATAATGATAGTTTTTTGTTCTTCTAAAAAGTGACCCTACACAAGAACTAATGTCATCGTGCCCTCGTGTAAGAGGCTCACATGACCCCCTGCTTCCCTGACTTCTCCTGGCTGGCCATCTCCTTCCTGGAAGGAAGACTGTCTACCTCCTCCAATACATGCACCGTGAGCAAGATGGGGGGAGTACTATGAGTTTTTTGGTTTTTGTTTTGTTTTTTGGCTTTTTACCCTCTGGCCCTGTTCTGCAGTACAGGGCTGGAAATACAGGAGGGATGCCATAAATATTTCCAAGATGAATAAATGATTTTCTACAATGTGAGTTGAAATTCAGAACAAGCCAAGACCTTCCACCGCTCTCAGACCTATCAGGAAGGATTCTGCAAATTCAGGTCAAGATGACAACAGTCCGTCTTTAGGGAGGACAGCGGAGCCTCAACAGGGCCAGGGAGGAAGCAGCCCAGTGGTCACCAGCCCTACCCCCATCACCTCACTGTGGGCCAGGGTTGGGTCCACCCATCAGACCAGCCAGGCAGGTTTCTTCCGCCTCACCCACTTCTTCCCTGTGTCCGTCCGCAAAGCTGGACGTCAAGTCCCAACCCTCTGCAGACAGCGAGGCGGGTCATCGTAGAATGCTCCAGCCACAGTCTTCAGACAATTGTCAGGGAGGGAAGAGAGGACACAACCTCACCTTCCATTTCCAGATTCTTCAGGGATGAGGACAATGCTCAGATTTGAAAAGTCAGGCGCAATAAACGTTGAACAAAAGCCACCGACGGACAGGACTGTCGACCAGGCGTAAGAAGGCGCTTCACGTGAGTTCAAGTATCCAGTTGCAAACTAATTACATCCTGAAGCACTGTGCAGATTGCTTCTAGTAACGTTTAAGAAATCACAATGAACAGAAGTGGAGTCAGAAGATGAGAGATAAGAGCCAGCGTTCCCATGTCAAAATGAACAAGGAGACTTGAGATTGCTAAGCTTGATGAGGACCCTCCATAAAAAGTTAGAGGAAATTATTCAGATGCCACGGGGCTATTTAGAGAAGATAAATAATATCATTTAAGTACTAGTAGGGGGTCTCTTAGAAAAAGCCATGGCAAGCTAACCTCATTTTATTCTTTCGGCGGGGTTTCTAGGTGGATAGATTGGAGAGGCCACAAATGTGGTATCTCTTGGCTTCAACCTTTCTTGATAACCTTGAGAAAGGACAGAGTGGGGGACATGATGGCGCAGTCCTGTGACACTACAGACGGCTAATCAACTTTAAGGATTGCTGTTTAGGGGCTCCTGGGTGGCTCAGTCGGTTAAGTGTCCAACTTTGGCTCAGGTAATGATCTCGTGGTTCATGAGTTCAAGCCCGGCGTCAGGCTCTGTGCTGACAGCTGGGAGCCTGCTTTGGATTCTGTGTCTCCCTCTCTCTCTGCCCCTCCCCTGCTTGTGCTTTGTTTCTCTCTCTCTCTCTCTCAAAAATAAACATTAAAAAATATTTTTTTTAAAAAAAAGGATTAATGGTTAATACATTTATGTCAACCTGAAGTGATTTTCAGGTGCACATGACAGAGATCTGTCCTTTGCCTTTTAGACAGCTTATGGCAAATCTGATGGAAAAAAAAAAAACAACAACAAAACAAAAATACAAAAAAAAAACCCCACAAAACAAAAAACCCGAAATGATTTACACAAGGAAACATGATTTTTTAAAAAGGCATAAATATGATGTTATAATAGTAGACTGGAAAAATGGGACAAGAATCTGTTAAATGGAGCTGCATATGGGAAAGAATGAAGTCGGTAGATACAGGTTCAAAAAAATCGAGCGCTTAGTTGACGTCTAACCTTGGCAATATTCAAGGGAAGAAAGAGCTTTCTACACGTTTTGGGGCCGGGGAGCTTTCCCACGTTCATGTGTCAGAGCCGTTGGAAGAAGTAAGACACTCTTGAGGCAGGGTAACAGAATTTTGGTATCCAGACCAGGGAAGCTCACTGCCCCGCAATTAGCCATCAGAATACCTTTGGAGGTAGGGGTGCCCTATTCTAAATGGGACACTAAGAAAGTAAGATGTGCCTAAGGAAGGGGACCAGGATGGTGTAGGTCTAGACAGCACTCTGAGAGCAAAGGGAGGTGTGTCAGCCTCAAGGAGAATGGCCTGAGGTGGATAGCCGTGCCCAAAGGACACTGCTCGGAATGCGGACGGACATACTCTCTGAACGTCCAAGTAGAACACCCAGAAGTCAGAAGGGCTGAATCCTATAGGAAAGGATTGTTGTGCTTACAGCTGCACGTCAGTGTCGTTAACTGCCCCGACACAGCGCACTAACTCTCGGGAGGGTCCATAACTGCTGGATGGCAGTCTGTCAAAGATGGTGAGGGGGGCACATCTGAGTTGTGGGAAGGTGAGCCAGGGAGAGCGAGGACCCCGAATCCCTCTAGATCTTTCCATTATCCAAGTAATTACGAGCCACGTCTCTAGACTCGGGATGGCTCTCCCAGCCCCTACCCTTCACTATCTTATTCTAGATCTCATCCCAGGGGTAATTTTAAAGGGTAAGGATGCAAACTGGGATGGATCCTTTTTCTAAAGGAATAGCATCTTAGGTTAAATAGTACATAATGTTAGAACAGGATTCTTAAAAGCCTCCGATAGAAACAGAAAACAAGGCTTATCATAACAAGTCAAAACAAAGCCTTCTAACACTACTTGATTTGGGGAATGAAAATAGTAGGAATGAGCTATAGCTGACCAGTTCTAACTTTAAATAGCAATTACTGCAGAAGGATTTTACATTTGTGAAACACACAAAATTACTGGCTCTTTGGGGTCACATTTTAAAAAGTATCCTCCTTAAAAAAAAAAAAAAAGCCTGGCACTGAAAACAAAGGCAATAAATAGATGCTTAAATTATCCTAGTTCTTCATAAAAAAGAAAGATACATCTGTCCCAGAATCATGCAAGAACTTTGAAAAAAACTGTCTCATGAGAGCTAATTAATTCTTATATATCAGTTAAATATAGATGGCAATTCTGATCTAATACACCGCTAATCTGTACAACTGTCAGAACCCTAACACTTGAGGTAAGGGGAGGGAAGTTAGTACAGGTGGTATTTCTTGCACAGGTAGGCTGAGTTACTATATTAGTAGCTGACTTTAACCTTACAAAAATCTCAGCACATGGAGGGGTAGGTACATTTCCCAGCAGTATTTTTCTAAAACCAACAAAAATATAACAATGTATCCAATTAAGGCCCTCCTAATTTGGGCACCTCCTACTTGAGCACCAAGTTTGGGAAGAGAAATAAAACACAGAAATATTCACAATAAGTGCCTTTTTTTTCTAGACTACTAACACGAAATATACATGAAACATGCAGCAATGGGAAAGGGGCCCATACTCTCCAGAACGGACCTAAATGTGGGGGCTAACAGAACGGGCCTTAAGAGGGTACTTTGCAAGGAAGAGTTAAATAAATACATTGAAACCAGAGAAAACAGGAGGAAAAAAGTACTCAGTGTCTGAATGCTACAATATTTAAATATTCTTTCCCTACAATACAACCAAAGACATGTTCGATAATCAGTCCCAGTGAAACTGTGTTTTCTGTTTTTGGAGGGTGTGAGGGGACAGAAAGGATAGAAAACGTATTAGCAAGGACGCTTACTTTCAAGTGCTCAGAGCTCCATTTACCCACCTGATGAGCTAAAAGTAGTCTGAAAGGCTGATTATTAATAATTAAACGACTCAGCAAGCAAGCCTGGCCTGCATTAACTTCTCCAACTCGCCTGACGCCTCTGGAGGCAGGTACGGTAATCATTCCATTTTGCGGATGGCCAAAGTGAGGCTCAGAGGGGTTAAGGAAGTCGCCCGAGCGCCCCACAGGTAGTAGATAAATGCTGGAGTTAAGATTCAAACACAGGTAAGCTGAACCCACGTAAGAGCTTGTGTATCAGCAACGGTGCTGTGCTCAGCTGAGGCGCAAGGGATCTAACCTCCTCTTCTGTGGTGGTTTCTAGGAAAGGAGTCAGCCCATAGCTATCTATGCCAGGAAGCGCAACACCCAGAAGCCTATGGAGCCAGCAGGTGATATAAATGAGTCAGTGGGCCGGGCGGGAAAGCACGATGATAAATAGTAAGTGGCACCCAACACTAGAAGGATGATTTAGCAGGGTGATGGGGGGGGGGGGGAGGGCTGCGGCAAGCTGGAGCAGGAGAGCCTGTGGGGGGGCGGTGGGGAGCCATCTCCTCACTCCTACCCGTTATCACCTTGGGGAAACTTGGGTACAACGCTGCATGATTTTTAGGTTTTTCTAAAAGGACGGAGAACACCTGAAGTTTATAAGAAGTCTCTCCGGGTTTTAAGTGTTTGCTTTCTCCCCATCCCCCACCCAACAACATGAATCATGAAATTAATCAGGCTGTGGGCACTTTGTGGTCCACCAGCTGGTGACCTCTTTTGCACCGTTAAAGGAGGAGCTAGACGTCACCTGGAATAAAAGGCCTAGCTCCTAAACCTCTTCTCGGCTCTGCGCAGTGCTCCTGCCGCCCCAGACTCCACTCAGCAGGTTATGAGCAAGATGCCTGTCAAATACCAAGGCGCACCTGGTCAGAGTAACAGATGTCGCGCTCTGCTCTCCTGAGACAAAGGCAGAGAAGTTGGAGGCTTATGCAGGGTGATCCTCTCTACTTATTTTATTATTATTATTATTATTATCTTTTTTTTTTTTTTACACCAGGGGCTGATAAAATAAGGCGTCATTGTCCAAGCTGGTTTCCCGGAAACCGTTCCTGCCTGTGGCATATCTTCCAGGAGGGCTGGGGGCGAACAGAAACCTGACAGAGTTACTGATTCTTGGCTTACGAGGAAGCGTGTGCCCGTTCGCTCTGGTCAAAGAACGGACTGGTGGGCCAATCTTCCTTTCTGGATGGCTGTCAGCCCCCTGTGTCAATGAGTGGCCTCTCCAAACCCAATATAATGGGGCTGCTCTTTGTTGCCACGTGTGAAATATGCAAGGGGATGCACTTGAAAAAAAGAACAACAACAAAGACGAGTAGTAAAAATAGTAAGCAGAGAACCTAAAAACTCTGCAACACAAAGAAGGGCAGGAAATTCTGACTCTTCCACACACACCTCGTGCTACCACTTGTCACCATTTCTGGAAACTCCTTACAGATAATGTAACGAAGACCCAACAATAGAACCTCTCAGTGGAAAGTTTCTTCCTGGTTACACGACTTCATCTTTATTAGGAGGTTTCTTCCTGATAGAAAACGAGTACTAAAGTCGCAAAGAAAAGCTAAAATCACAACTTCGTTATGTGTGTTAAACATTCCTGGGTGTACGGAGCAACACTACTGTAAGAAAATAAAAATAAAAAAATAACCCAAACCGGATTAAATGCCGCTGTGCAACTGCGAGAAATACAGTGTTTAATTCTTTTGTTTCCTATCAACTTTTCAACTGGAACGAGATGTGATCTTTCTATGAAAACTGCATCACATGATTATCAAGCAGAAACCAAAACAACTAACCAAAATGTAGCCCAACTAGTTTATCTACTGTGTCGGGCTGACCGACACAGGTCTGGGGATGATAACGTCTCTCGTGCGTTTCTCCACACTCACACTGAAAAGGTCTGTGAAAACGAGGTACATCTGCCAGAAAACCATGCGGTCTATGCAGTGTCATTAGGAAGGAGGAGATGTTGCTCAAACGAGGGCTCAGAAATACAAGTGTGTTGGAAGGAAAGAAGGAATGGTATTTCTGACGGAGCACCTCTTTGGTTTTCGACAGAGTCTCGACACGAAATATTTACCTTAAGTATGCTAGGATTCTTCTTTCCCAAACAACTCAGCCCCAAAGTATAATTTCACGATGTCATTCCAGTCCTTCTACAAACAGGATGGTATTTCACAGATCCTTAAGAGTCCTGACTCCTTCAGTTTAGACTGTCTTTTTAATTTTTGTCACCTACACTATTTTCAAATATCCTCAACAATGCCTGGGAAAACAGCACACAAAACAGCAATGGCAGCCATTGTGAAAATAGTACGACGAGGTTTCTGACACCTTTGGGCAAAAGCCATGAAACACAAAGCAGAAAGACCTTACAACCCAGCGCATGCCTTAAAATACATCTTGCTCAGTAGTATCAACTCTGTCTCCGTGGAGGGGAGCAAGTTGTAGGAGTGAAACACTCACCTGTCTTTGTAGTTTATTACGGTATCAATGATTGCGTTCATCTGCTTGGTCAGTTTGGGGGGATTGGGGGATAGTTTCTCAGCTGGAGGGCGGCCTCTTCTCTTCTTAGCTTTTTCCACGTCTTCTTTGGCGGGATCTTTATCCACATTTCTTCGTCTTTTCCGCTTCTTGAGCCGTACCTCCTCTTCCATTTCTTCCAAATTGCCGTCTTCGATGGCCTGTTGTAGTAGGGGATGAAGGAGGAAAATTCAAGACAAGAGATTAATCAAGAAAATTTTAAAAAGCCAAGGTGAGTGATGAGAATCAAGTAAAACTAACAAAAATAAGATTAAAAATACAAGTTAACAGTAATCAGTCAAGTAAGAAGAGGGAAGACCGCCATATTGGATAAAATAATTCTTTAAGCCAAGTCTAATCTGGGAACAAAATACAGCGAGGGCAGGAAACACTAATAGTAAGAAGAAATGACAAATACAAAAAGGGCGACACATGTGAAGTGTCTGAAAGGTAACTGAATCCAAATGAAATTTTAGCTCAATATAAGAAAAAGACCTGAATTGTTTTACTACTATAAAAGGGGGGAAAGGTAAAACAGAAACAAAACAAAACCAAAAAGAGGTGGGTGAAGAAAAAAATTCCTCTAAGAATACATCCTTACGATCATATAAGCTCTGACCCTTCTCTGGGCTTTTACATCAATTTACTCATGATTCACGACATAAATCCCTATTCCATCCAGATTTTGTTCTAACGTAGCAATTAGTAAACAAGGAAACAGGAAGTACAAAGCCACATTCCTTGGTAAATGCACTTAAATCATCTGATAAAGAACACACACACTCACAGACAACAAACACTTTTTTCCAATTACCTGCAAACGCTTGCTTTAAAGCAGAGCCAGCAGCACTAATGCAGAGAGATAATAAAATAGCTATAAAAACAACCAGGTATAAAAGAAACCTGTTCGTAAATGGCTAAAAGATCCATGTGACAGACCCAGAAGTTTAAACTTTTTTTTTTTTTTATCCCCCTGGTAAATCTCAAAACTTAAGAAAAATAAAGGAAAACTGCAATGAAAAAAAAAAAAAAACCGAAACAAAACAGATAAAAGAAAATTTGACCATGAAAAAGAAAAAAATTTTTTAAAGACCTTTAAATTGCATTTCAAGATTGCTTTCTCACACAAAATAAACTGATGTTGTTATTTGTTCCTCCTGGCTCTCAATATTGCTTCCAGTATGCAAATGCTAATCAATCCTTTCTCGTAGCTGAAAGAGCCCTAATCATAAAGCAATTACCTTCATTTCTCCACAGCACCAAACATGGCTAATATTTATGATCATGTGAGTATAACAATCAATATAAAGAGTGATTACAGCTCAGACATAATTTCTTTCACTTGTGTACAATGCCTCCTGAAAAAGAAAGGTTTTATGAAGAAAACCTGGTGCAGAACACAAAACAACCTGGCATGTTAAAAATGCTAGTGGGATTAAAAGAATGTTTTCTATGCATCTTCCAATGTGCAAACCCGAAGAAGCAACATGCACACAGACAGAATCCTAAGGGACAGTCTGAGGCTAGGCCTTAATAATCAAAAGACAATTTCCATCACGATCCTACAGTGTTCAGATAACCACTATGAAGGAGGCGAGATCTGATGAGTTATGAGGAAAAAGAAAAAAAAAAAAAAAAAGAGAGAGAGAGAAAAAAAAAAAGCTTCCACATTATTTCATTAATATTCATTTGCCTAAAAGCAGGACACCCAAACTATACAGCTAAACACACTGCAGCTAAGCGAAGATTAAGAAAAGGAAATTGTCCCGCAAATGTTGGGGACTGAACATGCTAATAATAAATACAGCATGCAAGGCTGTCAACAGTTAATGGTAATGCTCTCCTCAAGCACCCAGTTGCACACAGAAATACGGAGAACACCGGCTTTTGATGTGTTACACACCTACACATGCCTGGGATGTAGTTCTACTGAATCTTCAAGACGGCAACGAAAAAGGATATTTACCTTACCACTATCGGCAGGCCGGCTATCGGAAATCACAGTTAGTGGGGATAAAATTAACAAGCCAGCAAAGCAGCGAGCTGCTAGTCTCTTCATCAGCTGATCAGGAAAAAAAAGAGAGCTGGGGAAAGGCTATGTTTTCATATACAAGTAATTTTATTTTACTGAAAATTTAATACTGAAAGGATTGTGGATACTCAAATCTGCTGTTTCATTCTACCTACTACAAGGCCCGAAGCCTTCCTCCTTCAGCCTGTTTTAATATTGACAACTACTTATCATATTTTTTCCCCCCTTATTATTCCAGGAAGCAGAATTAGAGATTTTTTAGCTCAGATGGTTTCTGATTCTTACTCTCATTTTAACAATTAAGCCAGTAAGGAAACAAATTAATATTCAATTTTATTAAAAAAAATTAAAAACAGTTTAAGCTTTTTTTTTTTTTCTTTTTTTGGTATCTTAAACCTCATTTTAGTGCCTTTAAAAAAAACAGGCTGCATGTTTTTGGAGCAATCTCAGATGATCTTTTTTTTCTGGATAAAAGAATTTTTTCATTAAATGCATGTCGGTAAAAGCAATGTGCATGTTTCCCAAGTTCAAACATTTTAATACAATGTCATTCTTCTCTTTAAAGAAAATCCCGAACAACTGTGATACTTCCCTTTCAGTTTCGTGCTGTAAAATTTTTCATTGTTTTTCTTTTCAGTGGGATCCATGAAGAGGGGGAAGTTGTGAAAAGGATATTTCTACTCTCACCCCCTCCCCTTAATTTGGGGGGGGGGGAAACGGAACAAAGCATAAACTTATGATATTTGGATTTATCAATCTCTAAATCTGGGAATAGCTAAGAAGCGAAAACAAATAGCAAAAAGGAACTAATGAAACAATGTTTATTGCAATTGCTCATACGTGCAGATTCTTATTAAATTTAGATTTTTGGAATCACAAGGAAACACACAAAGTACTGACCATTATTCCCCTTAAATTAAGGTTTTATGCAGGAATGCCGTCAGCTACAAAACATCTTCCCTCCTCCCCAAAGACCCCAAACACATCCATATGCAGTACTGTATGTTCAGGGATTTCTAAGGGTCTTTTTCTAATGGAAATCAATTCACTAAATATTTCCCAGTGCTTTTCGCACTTAAAGAAGTGGAGTAAGATTACTCCTGCATGTAAGTAAAATTATTCATGGAAATTTAAAACTGTTCTTTTATTTAAAAAAATTATTTATTACACTGGCTCAACAGACTCAACTCAGTGCTAGGCGAGGGGGGGGGGTGCCACGAAAAAAAAAAAAAAAACTTGCTACACAATGCTAAAGTACTACCCCGAAAAGAATGCCCTTCCAAACCTTTTACCAGCACAATAATGAAATAAATCACAGAAGCAAACCCCCAGTTTCCGACTGGTGACGTGTTGGGCAAGAGTGCGAGCCCTAATTCAACATACAGACGGCTCCCATGCTGAACTGCCTCTAGACTTAATGAAGTGAATAGGAAGGAAGTCGGGGGAAAAAAAAGTGTACAAATAAGAAATTAACACTTTCCTTCCCTCTCCGAACGGTGAGATACAACTACGGCGAAGTTTGGTGAGGCACTTCTTTCCTTAAAGGCACACTGCACCCATTTGGCTCCGAATGTCACTAAAAAAAAACAAAAAACCCTTCTGGTGATAAAAATCCCCAGCCAAGTTAAAATAGTTAAGCATATTCCAGCCTGTGTTTTTCCTGAATGAAGCTGGGAATTACTCCTTCCTCCACTGGATGGCAACCTTTTCTCCCCCCCACCTTTCTTTCTCTTTCTTTCTGTTTCTTTCTTTCTTCTTCTTCTTCTTTTTTTTTTTTAAGAATACATTTTCACAACACCAGAACCGGATAAAGACTGGCTCCTTCCTCAATTAGCTCTTAAGAAAGCGGCATGTGGGTTCTGATAACAAAATGCAGGAGCCAGTCCTGCAGGGTAAGAGGTTTCCGAGCAAACACTTTTTGCAGCCTGCAAGGCACATGGCAGACTCGACTGAGGAATCAGTCACCACACGTGGGTCTGGTGGTGCCCCTGTCATCCCGACACATGCCGTGTCTTTTAGGGCAAGAGAGACGGTCGGCAGAGTGGGCATTATCCCCGCTCCCCTCTCCCCGCGCTGCAAGGGGGTGCTGTGAATACGGGACTTCACAACCCTACCCAGCGGAACAGAAGGGATCCATGCCCGGGAATAGGTAAACAGAGACAAGCGAACAAAAGCCACAAGCAAGTAGGAGGCATTGTTTCACTGTGGTCGCCTTTTTCCGCCCCGGCATCTCTAAGCCCACCACACAGAGGGGGCACAGACCCAGCAGCGGAACAGACCATCTTAGGAAAAATCAAAAGGAGTCATTCTAAAGACATCAAGACAATGCATGGGAAATGTCTTGGATAAGAAATGGGAGACCCAGTATTCTCATACCCAGCTCTGCTGTTGAAATACCACGTTTCTGCCTACGGACAAGGGCTCTGGCTCTCTTGGCGGGTCCTCCTCCCTTAGGAACTTGAATTAGGGTCCCAAAGAGGACCCTAGATGCTGCCTGGGTGGGGGTGGGGGTGGGGTTACAGATTGAGGGCTAAGCATTAAGGCAAGCGGTTAGGACAATTACATATCAATAGGAGTGTTTCCTGGAGACCACTCACGGGCTGCTAAACTTGATTCTAATATCAGGGGAGGCTAAACCTCCCTCACGCCCTGCAGAGACCCTGAAAGCCAGGAAGACAGGTAATGATGCCAGCAGCAGCAATGACCAACAAAACAAAACAAAACAAAAAGTGGATTTTTAAAGAAACTTGAAGATTTCACGGGAAATTTTCTTACAATAGGCATCTTTAATAACAGCAACAAATTGAACATGGAGTTCTGGAACTCCTACTAAAAAGGCCAGCCCATTTCAGCCACTTGGTTTAATAAAGACCACGGCACTTCTGGATACAGAATTTTGGACTCGGGGCCGTGGACCATTTTAAGGTTTCTGTTTGTGTGTTTGTTTTTAAGTTTATTTATTTATTTTGAGAGAGAGAGAGTGAGACTACAAGTGGGGTAGGGGTAGAAGAGAGAGGGCTAGAGAAGTCCAAGCAGGCTCCGCACTGTCAGCGCAGAGCCCAAAAGGGGCTGGAACTCACAAACTGTGAGATTATGACCTGAGTCAACATCAAGAGTCAGCCGCTTAACCCACCGAGCCACCCAGGTGCTCCTGGGGCCATTTAAAGTTTTTGATCATTACCATCCCCGAAAGCAACCTGTTAGATCACTAGGCATGAAATCAAACTCCCCAGATAAAATAAGCTGGACACCAAAGGACAGACAACTGTGTGATTCAACTTACATGAGGAAGAAGAACAGAGGTCACAAGGCAATGAATGTTGGGGAAAGTGTGGAGTTATTGATTAATGAGTACAGAATTTTGGTTTGGGATGATGAAAACATTCTGCAGCATCTCCCGGTGATGAATGCACAGCAAATTTGCTAAAATGTACACTTAGACTGGTCAAGGTAGCACATTTCACATTATGTGTTTTTTACAACAATAAAAAAAAAAAAAAGTCCCGGGATGGGGGGAATAAACTCTGTAAACATTACACAAAACAAAACAAACCCAACTGCAGGTTCATACGTGTCCCCGTCACCTTCAGACACAGCGCACAATACCAGAGAAATCTTGCTGGCTTTCCTTCCGACCTCAGACCCTATAGCATTTCAACAGGTAGCACGTTCAGTCTTGCCCTCACTAGTGACTAGAAGCCTTTCCAAAAATTCTTATTCATTCATGTGTTATTAAGGAAATACCCAGGATGTGAGAATACACCTGTACAGAAGGACATACCTATCCACAAACTTCATAGTTTTGTTAATAAATGCCTCAAATATTCAAGGAGAAAGATGAATTGATCTAAAAGGGTTTTGTTTTTTGTTTTTATCATGCTGGCTTTTTCTTTTTTCTTTGTCACTGTGGTGCAATTGACTGATGTCCTATTAATTCAGCGGACCCTCATTTCTTCACTCGTGCGTCAGGCACCAGGGTCCTGGAGACTGAAATGGGCAATGCTGGCCATTAAGGGCAAGCGTGCGGAGCCTCTGTTAACCTAAATTTCTGTTCAGCGACTTTCCATCACTTTTGCGAAAGTGAACCAAGGTGCTCTTTCCCCCTAACGCCCTGAGGAAGCTACCTAAAGAAACCTAGGGGAAGGGGGGAAAAGGCGCGCGTATACAATTGAGAGAAGGCAAATTAGACCCCTATTTCAGGTCAAAGCAGTTGTGGGGTGGGAAGAGGGAAAAAAAAAAAGTTTAGGAAGCACAAAAAGTATTTCAGTCACAGGATCAACTAAGAACCCAGAGGGCACCTTCTGGGGAATATTAAGCACAGTACTCTGTTCAGAACGTGACTGTTAAGAGTTCGTAGAGGGTGGCCCTGCAGACCCTACCACGTTACAAACATGATGTACTGACACCTTTGTTCTCACACGTTAGGCACGCACGATGCTGTAGCTCCCTTGGGTGGAATAAAGAAGCAGAGAGAATTTGTGAGCCAGCAAAAGGCTAGAGAAACGACGGAGAATTAAAAGAAACACAGTTCTGCTTTCTCCTGAGACCATTTACCAGTTACTGTAACTCGCAACCCACTCATGCCCCAGGGAAGGCTTCTCAGGGAGGCCCGGGTCACTTCACACTTTGGGGTTCTCAGTATGTTAAAATAAAAAATGAGACGCCAAAGATAGGTAACAACAGACTGTGGTACAATTTCAATGCTTACCAAGCACAACATGATGGGGGCGCCTGAGTGGCTCAGTCGGTTGAGCCTGTGACTCTCTTGATTTCAGCTCAAGTCATGATCTCACCGTTTGTGGGATCAAGCCCTATCGGGGTATGCACTGACAGTGCGGAGTCTGCTTGGGATTTTCATTCTCTCTTTCTCTATCTCTCTCTCTCTTTCTCTCTCTCTCTCTCTCTCTCTCTCAAAAAAAATATCTATATATCTATATCTATATCTATATCATCTATCTATATCTATACCTATATCATCTATCTATATCTATATCATCTATCTATATCTAAACTGGCAGTGCCTGGGGGGCTCAATAAGTGTTGGACTTCAGCTCAGGTCATTCATTGATCTCGTGGTTCGTGGGTTCAAGCCCCACATTGGGCTCTGTGCTGACAGCTCAGAGTCTGGAGCCTGCTTCGGATTCTGTGTCTCCCTCTCTCTCTGCCCCTCCCCTGCTCTCGCTCTCTCTCTCTCTCTCTCTCTCTCTCTCTCTCTCTCACACACACACAAATAAATATTTAAAGAAAGAAGGAAACTTAAAAAAAAGAAGAAGAAGAAGAATGTGATATTTTTGAGAGAGACAGGTCATGTACAATGACAGAAGTGAACCTCATTCGGAGGTCCTCCAGCCAAAGAAATGGTTCTCTCACGGGCTTGCCTGGGACAGGCCATCCAGGAGCAACAGAGCCCTCCTCCGGGCTTCCAAACTGCATCAAGACAAATTCTTTGGGCTATAAACGCGCCCTGGGTGAAAAGCATCAAATCCAACAAAAGGGTGGCTCAGAGTAGGGTGCCTGTTCCCCCTGAGGCAGAGGCCAAGACCAGTAATAGCCCAGTTAAGGCAGAGAACACCTAAGGAACACAAGAAATCAAAAGCACTGTAGCCTGGGGCCATCTGGTAAAGGAAAGAGTCTCCTTTCCAACCCCTCTGAAGATACGTGGCAAGGTGGATACTTCTAATGCCCCTACACCACCATCATCACCAGCAGCAGCCGCAGCAGCATCACCAAACCCTGACACATACTGCTGACACAGGTGCCAGGCACTCAGTGCTTTACATACATTTGCTCATTTAATCGTTACAACGACACTGTGAGGCAAGTACTGTGTCCTCAGGAGACAGGTGAGAGACGGAGCATCTCACTCCAGATCATAGACAAGTAAGTAGCGGAGCTAGGATTTGCGCTCTGGGGGTTTGGCTGCATTAAGCCACACCCTTAACCAGGATATTATTCCACTTTACAGCACAAATGAGGGCTGAGAGCCCCATCAGGAAAAGGCTAATTACGCTTCCTAGGCTTAGGTGAAGAATGCACGTAAAGACCCAACATGGCGCATCTTAAGGAGACTCTCAGCAGGAAAGATACACGCATGCACACGTTCACAGTTGTCACTTTGCCTGCAAAGCACGGGGACCATAAAAATGATGGTGCAATTTGAAACCGCAAAAACCCAGTCTAATAATCAGGAAAGCACGATTTCTTCCACGTCCCTTAACAAACGTACACGCCAAAAAATGAAAAACTCCTATTGCCGGTTATATGCACACAAGAAAATGAAAAACATAGTAAAATGAGTATCTATTTAGTACCTGAACTTTAAAGCACTAGAAATGAGAGCATTAAGAGGACTTTTTGGGGTTTAAAAAAAAACCGTATCAGTATCGGACAGCATTTGCTGTCTTCTCACCAATTAACTTATGATACAGAACAATCGTTTTCCCTAGGCTTTGGCAAAACGCTCAGGATCAGCTTCCAACATTTTACCCTTTGCCCTTTGGATGTCGTGAAATGTCTCGCTCAGATGTACCCTTGATGTGAGGATTTTGTTCTGTTTTATTTTTTAACTGCTGTCTCTTCCCCTGGGACATCGTCATCCTTTTCTTCACGAGCACCTTCAACCAACTTCCTCTGGCTGAACATCCAGACTGTTCTTTATGGGCACTCTACGACCTTACGTTTTTGTTGGCTTCCGTTCTCCGTAGAGGGGTCTTCCAGAAAAGACCAGTCTCATCAACAGTCAATACGGGATGATCCTTGGAGCTTGGGTGCAAACTTCACAGCAGTCCCCCCTCGTCGGCCCCTGGCAGTGCCACTAACCCACTCTGTTCGCACCCACATCTGAAACCTTGAAACGGGCCTTTTCTGGTAGACAAGGTTCTTCTCCAGTCTCCTCGTAATCACCATGCTTTTTCAGTGCAAAACTTCAACACTTTGGCCTGACCACTGGCCCAGTTGTTTGGGATTTATATATATATATATATATATATATATATATATATATATATATTGTATGTATATATATATACAATGTAAATATACAAATATATAATATAAATATATATTTATGTGTAATACATAATATACAATATACAATATATACAATATACAATATAATATATATAAGTAATATAAATGTATATATTTATGTATATGTATATATACATGTCTTCAAAGTAAATGTTCAAATTCAATTTAAACTGAAATACACTGTGATGACTTTAGCCTTTATTTGTATGTTCACTGGACTGTTTCCAGGCTGGTTTATACTGAAGTGTCACGCAAGACTCCTCCAGTCTTTGCAACGATGCCACCATTTTCAAATCCAGTCACATCCAAATTCACTTTCTGTGCGTTTTTCTTCCCCCCTACACTTACGCCTTTGGAGGCCGATGCCCTCTCGTGACTATCTACTTTGGTAGAGTGTTGTGCGGGTCTACCACTGGGAAAGAAGGAGGCACCGCAACCACATGCTTCACCATCTGTCCCTGGACTGAGCAACAGCCACTCGATGACCAGTCACCAACACACTTTGAAAAGAGTGATGGGAACGGTCACAGACCATCATGCGGGTCTGTTACTTACACAGCAAGGATCAAAAAGCCAGCCGCCAAATTTGTACTTTATATAAAGACACAGTATATCATGGCCTTCTGGTATACCCCGGTGTGTTTCCCCTCCCCAACTCTTGTGGTGGGGTCCTAACCCCCCGTGGGCCTCAGAATGTGTATGTATTTGGAGACGGGTCCTTTAAAGAGATAATTAAGGTAGAAAGAGGTATTAAGGTGAGCCTGAACTCAGTATAACTGGGGTTCTCATAAGAAGAGATGTGGGAGAAGAAGATGGTGTCCACAAGCCAAGGAGGGAGGCTGCAAAAGAAATCAACCCTGTCAACACCTCGATCATGGGCTGCTAGCCCCCTGATCTGTGAGAAACTCAATTTCTGTCCTGTAAGCCACACGGTCTGTGGTATTTTGTTCCTGCGGCCACAGCAGACTGATTCACCTGGTAACCGACCTTCGTTACTGGGGACTGAGGTTTTTTAACTCTCTCACGGTAATGGAAATTTGTGTGCACTGGAATGACACCAAGTGAGGACCTCCTCAAGGAGCGGAAACATCCCTTTGGGTAAGTGATGGCAGCCTTGGTCTTCTGTGCCCATCCTATAATCCAAGGGAAACTGCCCTGCCCGTAGGGCTGGCCGCCCGGCTGCTATGCTCTGTGTCTGGTCTCACCTGGAGGGACTTGGAAGGTGCCATGTTCTCAGAAAGACCGGTCTCCTAGCTTGGGTAGGGCCTGGCAAAGGGGTCTCTCCATCCACAGAAGAGCGGCCAAAGTAGTTCACTTGTCTAAGGAATCGGGACTGCCAGCGCGGAAGAGGTGTCTAGTGGGTGAGGGAGTTGAAGCTACACGAAATGAGGAGAGCCGCTGGTCCCAGGGAGGCTGTAGCTCCGTGTGCACAGGCACATACTCCTCACTGGTTAGACTTCCCCAGATACGTAAATACGGGCACGCGCAGATGCACGTGTACATATACGCACAGATACCATTAGAGTGTCTGTCACAGGGGAGTGCCTGGCCCCAGCACCACTTGAGAAGCCAACCTGGACACGTACACAAGTTTCAGATTTAGGTTTGCTCAAGGTGCGCTTCGAAATAGACGTGAAGTTATTTGTCAAGGAAGACTGACTTTACTTAATTCCAGGTCAGCAAAGCTGAATTTTCAAAAGAGAATCCTGAGCCCCAGTGAGCTATCCATGTTACAACACAATGGGTCATGCAGTAAGCCTTCAAACAGGTCTCACGTTAAAGCACAAACAAGAACGGAGGTAAATATGACCAGGTTTTACGAATGAACGTGCTTAGCACTACTCGGGCCGTCACGGCTCTCATGGGCTCTTGGTAGGCCAAGCCAGGACTACAAATTTTGCTGGGAATCAGTGGCCGAAATTAGGATGGGCAGTGCTGGGTAGCAGAGGAGGCAACGCTGGGAGACGGGGTCCCCTGAAACATGGTCAGTGATCTGCACGGCGCAGGCACACACAGTGACCAGCTGTACCTAGTGGTGACATTCTAGCGCAGAAAATCTCCCCTAAGTGCTATTCTAGGAACGGAGCACCTGGAAAGTGGTTTAGACGAGGCACACCTGTCCGTCACTCAATCTGAAGGAAGTGACGAGGCTCCTTCAATCCCCCTCCACTTAAGGCCCCGCCCACAGCGGCTCCTGGCTCCCATACCAACACTCAGTGGTGTTCCCCTCGATCTTAATGCCAGTTACAACTTGTTACTGGAACTACACAATTGGACTGGAGATTGGGTAAAATGAAACACAGTTGCAAAAGGAAATAGGGCTCTAACTTCTACTGACCGCCAGGATAGTTAATGAAAGACTCCGTAAAAGGGGAGTGGCTTAAAACACTTAACAGTATTGCTGAATTTGGCAAGGGCTAGACTCATCACGTGGGTAAGAGTATGCACTCTGCCTGCTTTGTAAGTATCCGGATTTGCCTTCAGGTGACGGATGGGTTCATGAACTACATGGGGCAGTCTGTTCAAAATGTATACTTGACAGGTCTTACCACGTCGTGCCTCAACCCTCAATAAAGCTGAACTTAAAAAAAAAAAAAAAAGATTCTAAGGGGCACCTGGGTGGTTTAGTCGGTTGAGCGTCCGACTTCAGCTCAGGTCACAATCTCACGGTCAGGGAGTTCGAGCCCCGCGTCAGGCTCTGTGCTGACAGCTCAGAGCCTGGAGCCTGCTTTGGATTCTGTCTCTCCCTCTCTCTCTGCCCCTCCCTCACTCATGCTCTGTCTCTGTCACTCTCTCTGTCTCTCAAAAATAAACAAACATTAAAAAAAAATAAGAAAAAAAGAAAGAAGGAAAGAAAAGATTCTAACACCCAAACTGGAAGCTCTAAGTGAAACATAATACGGTTACTCAAGCGAGAAAGACTAGTCAGTAGATTCAGAGGTAACTTCATAAATAAATAAAAATGTGATAAATACTTGTTATGTTTCCCATTAAAGGTTTCATCGACATATAAGCGACATTTTCCCAGTGTAATATTCTCATTGATGGACCAGCTACTGATAAGAGGGTGTCTGCTGTTCTCTCTTTTCAGAATGGGAGTCAAAAGAAAAGTCATACTACCTTGCTTGTTCTTTCCTGTCCTCCAGCCTTTTCTCCTCTGCAAGAAGATCTAAATAGCTCAATTATGCTTCCCCCCCCCCCCCTAAGCATTATGGGCTACATCCCATTGGCCAGATCTGAAATGATCCATTCATTAGGTTACTGCCCTACTCAAGTTGCAAAGTTATCCTTAGGATTCCAATTCCAGGTCTCCCCGCCAGACTCCAGAGGTCTCCATAAGCTGATTTTACCCCATCTGACTTGCCATACTTTCCGGCAGGGAGCCGAAAGCCAGTACCCTTACCGTGGTGCGCCATATTTATCCCCACCTTTGTGGTTTCTCTTACGTTTCTCACCTGGAGCGTCTCTCCTAATCCCTTGTGCCACACTTCCATGATCAACTCATTCCCTGCTCAGGACCTTCCCCACCTGTAACGGATTATTCTGATCTTTTCCTTATGGAGATGCCTTATGCTTTCTCCACTTCCTCTACAGTATCGAGCACAGCACTTGGGGAAGAAAGTTAGGGAGTATAAATAGAGTTGGAATACAAATGGAACTTTCATACAGGATCCCCTGGGAAAACTGCCCTTGGGTATACACCTGTTTACTGAACACTGGTCATGAATGCCAAGGGTCTGTTCTAGACATTTCTATGGGAATCTCCAAGGACAAAATCATAAACTCTGGCATCGAACTCTCTGTGTCTTCTCCAGTCTTCTCATTTCTCACTTTCCCCTTACTGCCAACCTCTGGAGTCACCTGCACTGTGGAATCTACGTCCTGACCACGGAGTAAAACTCCTTAGCGCCCAGGACAAGACATTGCTATGTTTCAAAAGTTGCCCAGAGCTTCCGAATCCCCATTAGTCTGGCCTCAGACCTTATTTTCTTTACTTTCTCGTCCATTGCTCCTTATTTGAAATCTCTCCTTCCTGTCACGTTACAGTCTTGGGGTTCCCTACCTTTTCTTGCCGCCTTGTTCCCCCCCTTAAGTGCAGATTCCCCAAGTTTTTCTTTGGCCTCCCCGTCTCTTTGTTCATGCTCCCGATAGTGAAATGTGGCTGCCCTGGGCCCACAGCAGCCATCACTAGTATGTCTGATGCCCTCACCAGCTGCAGGTGAGAGGTCTCTTAATGACCCGTAGAGGCTTGGGGGCTGGAGAACTTCAAAACCGCTCTCCTGGGGGTGGGGGAGAGGGGGCATAAATCGTTATCTTGGAAGGCGTTGGCCTCTCCGCTTCCAAAGCAGGGCCCTTGGTGAATGTCCCTGTGCTGAACAGCCTGGACACAGACTCACAACCCTCAGTGAGGTGGGTGCTTTCTGAGCAGTCCTTTGCCACTCAAGAAGTCCGGTCCCCTATTCTGGATAGGACACCTTCTGTGGAGATCCAAACGGCCCTGACTGACTTCACTCCGGGCACTCGGCTTCAAACATTTCTCTCTCTAGCCTGGACCTGCTTTGGAGTTACCAGTTGTGGTTTCCAGTATCTTGGTCAAACATCCCGGGTAAACGTCACTGCCCTTCTCCCAAGAGAACAAACATTTCTCTCTGGATCTCTCTGTCTCTTCAAAGGGCGGCATCATTTCCCCCCCAGTTATCCAACCTCAAAACCTGTAAAATCATGACTGCCCCTCCTCACAGTCTGCCAGGCCTGCCCGTCACTGTGTGGTCTGCCCCTGAAAGAGCTCATTTCCTTCTGTTCATTCTCCTCTTGCACAGGGAGGGTCAGAGATAATGGCCTCCCTCTGGGCTTCCCTTGCCCTCTCTCCTGGGCCCTGGTTCATCCTTCACAAAGTGGACCGTTACCTTCTGCTTAAAAGGAGGAACGCACATTGCTTCTCCCATTTCAGACCCTGGGTGTCTTTCTATGGAAAGCAGTAAAGCCCTGGTTCCTGGGTCACGCACTGCCCCCAGGGAGTTGCCACCCCAGCTCTTCTCCTCCATTTCTAGCTCTATAAAAACACCACGCTCCTACCACACAAAGTCACAGTGGAAGGAGCCACACATTTCCACGCCTCAGCGTGGGTCAGAGCCTGGGACTCCCTCCTCCTGATCCCCCAGTCCTACGCAAATCAGGGTCCTTTTGGCAGCAATGGCTAAAATGTCACTTCCTTCATAAAATCCTACCTGATCCCTTCCTTCCCGTGTACTTTTTACAATATGTTACATATACTTTTGTTCACTGTTTGTTCAGCTCTGCTTTGTAGGAGTGTTGTTCTCCAAATATGTCTGAATTGCCTATCAGTCTGAAATCTCTTCGGGAATTAAAAAAAAAAAAAAAAAAAGGTCGCCTTAATCAAAATGTAAAGGCATTTTGAGTGATGCCTTACCCAAAAACGGGATCCAAAAATCTTGTTGAAAGAAAATTAAATCTTCATTCTTTATTCTTCTGCTTTCTCAAAATAGCAGGGCTTACCAACCACGTTGCAAGGCCTGGCTTAAATGACTTCTGTCCAAGGGACGCGACACAGTCATACAGTGAATTAAAAACAACCCAGGGGTGCCTGGGTGGCTCGGTCGGTTGAGCGTCCGACTTCGGCTCAGGTCATGATCTCGCGGTTCCTGGGTTCAAGCCCCGCGTCGGGCTCTGTGCTGACAGCTCAGAGCCTGGAGCCTGCTTTGGATTCTGTGTCTCCCTCCCTCTCTATCTGCCCATCCCCTGTGTGTCCTCTCTCTCTCAAAGATAAATAAACATTAAAAAAAAATATTGAAGAAGAAAACAAGCCAGACAAATGGGGCAAAAGATTTTGGGGGCTTTGTTTGCCCTGCCCCAACCCACTTCCTTTAAGGTGCCTTTATTTTACTTGTATATATTTCTTAAAACAATTTTTTTTAAATATTTTTGAGAGAGAGAGAGACAGAGAGACAGACAGAGGGTGAGTGGGGGAAGGGCAGAGAGAGAGGGAGACACAGAATCCGAAGCAGGCTCCAGGCTCTGAGCCGTCAGCACAGAGCCCAATGCGGGGCTCGAACCCAAAAACCGCAAGATCATGACCTGAGCCGAAGTCGGATGCTTAACCAACTGAGCCACCCAGGCGCCCCAATCTTTGTTTTACTTTCACATTTCATTTATTTCTTTTCAGTCATCTCTACGCCTAATGTGGGGCTCCAACTCACAACCCCGAGATCAAGAGTCTCATGCTCTTCCGACTGAGCCAGCCAGGGACCCTGGAACTGCCTTTATTTGAACTGCCTTTACCTGTCTTGCTCTGAAGCTTCGAAAGTCAAATGGCCTAAATAAGATATCCAGCCTCATGGGCAAAAAGGAATATGCAGCCAGGAGTTAAGGTGAAGATCAGGCCTCATTAACTCAAAGGGAGAACATCGGGCGTGTCCCCACCCAACAAGAATGAGGAGGGAGGCCAGGGAGAGGCCCAGGCTCCCTGCAAACAAGGCGGGGAGAGGAGCTGACCTGAGGCCGTCAAAGCCCCGTGTGAGTCCCACTGCTCAGCAGAAGGAGGTCGACAAAGAAGCCCCCTCTTGAGGAGTGGGGGCAAGTCTTCCATTGATTCCATCTCAAAGGCTGTCTTGAATGTCAAGGCAAGTCAAGACAAGTCCCCGAGAGGACTTGCCTCCGGGGTCCTCGAGAGACTCACCTGTTGCGGATCTGACCCGAGCTCCTGCACCTTTTCAGGAAGCAGCTGGACTTCACAAGCCAGAGGAGGTTGGCTCAGTGGGCAAAGGGCTGTAAACTGGGATGTGATTTGTCTTTTGCCAAAACCCCATAGTCCTGCAGCTTTGCCCTGCTGTGCATTTTCAAAATCTTTAAAAGGCAGTAAACTGAACGTCCAGCATTCATCAAACGAATCCACCTTCTGGGTACCAAATGCTCTACCTGAAAACTCTGCTCCCCCACTGTGAGGCTTAGCTCCTCATCTGTAAAATGGGAGAAATAATAGCTACTCCAAGTCTATGAGGAGATTAAAACGTGATGTGTATTTATAGCACCCAGCCTAGCACTGTCTGGAACAGAGAACGGGGAAAGGGTAGTGTTGGAACTAAAAGTCCTGAAAAGTCTATGGGAGGGAATTCGGACTAAGAATTCAGACCTGGCAGCTAAAAAGCATACAGTATTTTTTTTATGTCAATTACATGTCAAAAAACTGCAACAAAGCCACATCAGTCTTGGGGGATGGGGTGACACGAGCCCACCCTGTGGTAGCGAAACAGCACCGACTCCATGACACAGGGAGGGGAAAGCACTTTTGAAAAGAGGAAATCACAGCCGGTGAAATCTGAAGCGGAGACATAAGAGGCCTGTTTACGGAGAAGCAAAAATTGCTATTCCAGTGTGGGAAGGCATGCCCCCACATATCCCGTGGTGGCCTTAAAAAAAAGTCAGTCCCTTTGGCACCCGGAGCCCCGTAAAACAGGGCGTTCTTAACACTGAGTGGAAGGACACGCAAAGATTCCTAAAGACAGGCTGGGGCTTGATGGGCCTCATGGGTTGGGGTTTACTCAAACTGCTACAAAAGAGCCAACGAGCAGCCTCGTAACAGGTTAAAAATAATTCGGAACGTAATGGCACCAAATTAACCCCCGTCCGTGTTTTACTTGGCTCCGTCTCCAACCTGGGTACGTGAAGGTCAGTGAGATCACAGGTGCTTCTATTTTCTTTCCCTCACCTCACGCTTCTGTATTTCTCATTACGCTTTTATGACCGGGGGAAAAAAGTGCCTCTCAAAAAAACTATTTTGAATTTTAGGTTAAAAAGAAAAAAAAAAACAAAACTCCCAAGGGTTTGGGTGCTGATTATAAAAATGCAGAAAGATACACGGGGCGCCTGGGTGGCTCAGTCGGTTAAGCATCCGACTTCGGCTCAGGTCATGATCTCGCGGTCCGTGAGTTCGAGCCCCGCGTCGGGCTCTGAGCTGACGGCTCAGAGCCTGGAGCCTGTTTCAGATTCTGTGTCTCCCTCTCTCTCTGCCCCTCCCCTGTTCATGCTCTGTCTCTCTCTGTCTCTAAAATAAATAAACGTTAAAAAAAAAAAAACATTAAAAAAATGCAGAAAGATACAACTAAGCAAACAGTCCATCACCAGATTCGTTTCACAGGATAACATGGTGGCAAATAAAAACCCCGAAACCGGGTTGGTAACTTCTCTTGCAGAATACGTATTTATGTCAGGGATCCCTCTGCAATGTGGACACTATAGTCTGTCGGACTCCACGGTATCTTCCCATGCCTTCCGGTAATATCCCCTGGCATTAGTGTACCAATTTTTTTTTTTAATGTTTTATTTATTTTTGAGAGGGAGGGGAAGCGGGGGGGGGGGGGAGGGTGAAGAGAGAGACAGACTGGGACAGAGGATCCCAAGCTGGCTCCATGCTGGCAGCAGAGAGCCCAAGGTGGGGCTCGAACTCACGACCAGTGAGATCATGACCTGAGCCGAGGTCAGCTGCTCAACTGACTTTGCCACCCAGGTGCCCCAAGTACTGATTTTTTTTTTTTTTTTTATTAAAATGAGTGTAAATGGATTTGGTCTTGATAATTTGGGTGGGTGGGTGGATGAGGGGGCTTCATATGTGTCAGTGAACAAAATAAACCTATTTGGCAGCTGTGAAGCACTCGGTAGTGTGCAAGGAGTTCAAAAAAATTCTTGATCTTCGTCTGTAGAGAATGGCAGAAGCCCCGACTGCCCGCGTGGGAAAGGTACTCCCGTATGGCAGGTACGACGCTCCCTTCACGCACTCCACTATGCTGGCGTCCCATCCGCCCCGTCCTATCAGCACACAGACTCAGCTCACCATTCTAAATGCTACAGACAACCAGACCGTCCCAAACACTGGATCATGTATGTACTGAGTCTACTAACATGCAACAGGACCCTGTGTCAAACCTGCATTTTCAAGAGAAAGCCTTCCTGAGAATGACAGGAAACCTCTCCCCGGTGCCCCCAGTTTGAATCCCTGAGAGCAGAGTCTCAGAGCTGGAGCCAGACCCGGGTAAATCCACGTGGTTCTCCCCAGGGCCACCAAAGGCAGAGTCACATAAGGACAGGGCAGGAAAGATGGGGCATGGACTCTCCCTCATCCCTCCTGGGGAGGTGAAATGATGCCTCCAAGATGTCATAGAGCAAAACAATGGCAGATCTGGAACCCCCGTTCTTTCCACTAAGTTATCAGAGGCAACTTGGAAAAGAGGACCACTGGCAGCCTCGATCAAGTTTTGAGGCTATCATTTTATTTTATTATATTTTTAAATTTTTTTAATGTTTATTTTTAAGAGAGAGAGAGAGAACGAAACGAGCGGGGCAGGGTCAGAGAGAGAGGGAAACACAGAATCCTAAGCAGCCTCCAGGCTCTAAGCTGTCAGCACAGAGCCTGACATGGGGCTCGAACTCATGAACTGTGAGATCACGACCTGAGCCGAAATCAGATGCTTACCCGACTGAGCCACCCAGGCGCCCTTTGAGGATATCATTTTAAATAATCTTTAGAAAATATTCTACTGAAGGTGCAAGGGAGGGACATTTTACGAAACAACTTCCTGCGTTAGGATTATGCTTTCTACAAAGGACTATGAGCAGAGTGACCTTAAATATTGTATTTCAGTAGGAGTGGCAGACTAAGCTTTGCCTGGAGCAAAGTTTCATGGTCCCATCTACAGTTTTTCACGATTCTGACAATCCCACATTCTCCAATAGAAAACAAGAAAGGAAGCCGTGCAAAAGTCCACGGACTTAGGCTTAAAATGCACATTCTCTTTTGGGGGCTTTCTTGTACAACACTAAAAATGAAAACCCAATTAATTTAGTGCCTTTAAAAAAATTTTTTTTTTAACGTTTATTCCTTTTTGAAAGACAGTGCACGAGCAGGGGAGCTGCAGAGAGAGGGAGACACAGAATCTGAGGCAGGCTCCAGGCTCACAGCTGTCAGCACAGGGCCCGATGTGGGGCTCGAACTCAGTGACCACTAGATCATGACCTGAGCTGAAGTCCGACGCGTAACCGACTGAGCCACCCGGTGCCCCTAGTGCTTTCTTTTTGCCTTTTCATTTCGAGTTAGATTAGATGTGCTAATCTGGTTTTCACCGAAAAAGAAAGAAAACAGTTCAAGCTGAAAAACGGCTGTTGCGAAATCTCTGGCAATTTCCAAGGAATAGCTGGGTTGAAGCAATGGCTGTACTTATGTAGGCATAGTTAAATGATCTTCATCAATGTGCTCTGAAATTAGAACAGAGCCTTCAAATTCTTGAGGAACTCAGGAGCACTTAGGTCAAAACTGCATGCCTTTAGAATTCTTTTTTTTTTTTTTTAATTTTTTTTTTCAACGTTTATTTATTTTTGGGACAGAGAGAGACAGAGCATGAACGGGGGAGGGGCAGAGAGAGAGAGAGACACAGAATCGGAAACAGGCTCCAGGCTCTGAGCCATCAGCCCAGAGCCTGACGCGGGGCTCGAACCCACGGACCGTGAGATCGTGACCTGGCTGAAGTCGGACGCTTAACCGACTGCGCCACCCAGGCGCCCCTAGAATTCTTTTAAGTGAGAAAATTTTCCAAGGAGACACAGATCACTGGACCCTAATGGGAAAGAACGCCAACAATGTCTACCTTGACCCACATCAGTCAAAAGAAAAACACAACGCAGGATTCACAGAGTGTGCCGAAACGACACAGACTGCAACCAAATCTCCCCCGAGCCCACATTTCTGGCTGGCCCACTCACGCAGTCGCAAGTATTTGCTGAGTGCTATGGGTGAAGTGCTCAGATGCTGGCATAGGGCAGTG
Organism: Felis catus; assembly: GCF_018350175.1. Lineage (NCBI taxonomy): Eukaryota > Metazoa > Chordata > Mammalia > Carnivora > Felidae > Felis > Felis catus. The sequence continues at coordinate 9,207,534 of NC_058380.1, forward strand.
GACCAGACAGGGGAGCGCACCGGCTTTCCCGGAGCTGAATGCCAGTGGAAAGAGACAATAAGATAACCTTGGCATGATGGCATGAAGAAAACTAGCCTAGGTCACATGACAGATCCCGGCAGGGTGAGGCTATTTCAGCTGGGGTGGTCGGTCGGGAGGGATGTCTCTGGAAAGAGACCATCAGGGCAAGGAGATAGCCATCTGGGAAGGAGCCTTCCTGGAAGTGCAGAGGACCTGAAAGACAGCCTGGTGTGAAAGCCTTCCTGAGGGCTAGGGGAGAAGACCAGGTTCAAAGGCCAGGCAGTGGCCAGATGGCCACGCCTCCCAGACTATGCTGAAGTGTTTTGAGTTTAACTGCACTTGCAGTAGGAGACTGGAGTGTCTTATGTGGCAGGTTGGGGGAGCTGGAGCGGGGGTAGCAGGTAGGGGGTTATGGGAGTTGGTATTTGTTGTGGAAAGTACCCTCTGACCTCTCTGGGTAGCCACCTGAACTGTTGTGAACAAAGAGGAAAAGCCATCCTCCAAAATTCCAGGAGTCTGCAAATGTCACAGGCCCCAGCACCTAACCCCCTGCACCTCCACCTCCTTTTCTCTGCTCAAAGGTGGAGGATGTGCTGTGCTGTATTTCACCTCCACTGGGGGCCAAGCAGGGTCGGTAGAAACCCCAGGAGCACAGGCGTGGCTGTCAGAGAGGCTCGGGTCTCCCGGGGACAGCCAGGAGGTGACCTCTGTTGCCCTCTGCGAGTGGAGGGCACAGTCCGAGAAGGAGCTGCCCTTCCCTCCTGTGGAAGTCTTCTTAGGCGTGGGGGAGGGGAAATCAGAAATCACGTCCCCAGAGGCAGGACACTAAAACTCTAGCATAAAGTAGAGTGCATGTTGCCTAAACTCTGCTCATTTCTGGAACAGTTAAAAGCCCCACAAGTTAGAGCATCTCACAATCTATTTTAATCTCTATCAATTCCCATCTGTGTACACTTGGAGACCTGCTCTTGACAAGCTCTTTAAGGTGGCTAAGTGTGCACTATTATCTCTAATAGCATCTCTCAAATCTGGCTCTTAATTGCACTAATAAGGCGGGCACTGCTCCGACAGTAAGGAACAGAAACTTGACGATTAACGCTGCTTTCCCCGCTCCAAGCCAGTGCAGTTCAACCTACTCAACGTTCAATAAATGGGCGTCGAGTTGAATTTGCTTTGAAACAGCCTCCGCGCGTGGACCCGCTAATAGGAAAAGCAGGGGATGGTCGTTATCAAAACCAGAGTACGAAGTAAAAGGCAAACCAGCTTCATGGGATTTGGAAGGTTGTGGAAGGGACCCTGCGAATCAAACATAATGCAACTAACTCAACCCTACAGGCCCAGTTCCTGACAGCTAGCCCCAGTGCTCTCTTCCCACATGCACGGAGGGTTAGGGAGAAAACCCTGGAACAGACAGTTGATAGCTGAGTGTGTATAGGGTGGTGGGCTTGAGGTGAACAAGCCTGTAGGCCAATCACACAACATATTCAGCAAGTAAACATTCTGTCCTCCTTAATTCCATTGAGTGGGCATAGGGACATCCCTACGCGCCCCCTTTCCCTTTCTCCTGGCACCCCAAACCGTGTATTCAAGATACGCAACAGAAGTATTTTTGTTTCCTCTTTTACTATTACCTATCAGGTTTACTCTGAAATTAGTGAATACTTTTTCGTAATAGCTTATTTGTTTTTGGAATCCTTCTTATACGAACCAGGTTCTCTATGTTATGCATTGAAACCTCGGAAAACCCTATGAAGAACATGCGATTATTTTCCTTGTTTTATAGCAAAGCTACGAGAGGTTACACTAGGCACCCCGGGCCACAGGCTAATAACCAATCAATGGAGCTGGGATTTGAACCCTGGCCCATCATATTCCAAGGCTTACTTTAAAAAAATTTTTTTTTTTAATGTTTATTTATATTTGAAAGAGAGAGACAGAGACAGAGTGCAAGCTGGGGAGAGGCAGAGAAGAGAGGGAGACACAGAATCTGAAGCAGGTTCCAGGCTCTGAGCTGTCAGCACAAAGCCTGATGTGGGTCTCGAACCCATATCTGTGAGATCATGACTTGAACCGAAGTCAGACACCAAACCGACTGAGCCACCGAGGCATCCCTCCAAGGCTTATGTTGTTGGCCACCATCCTAAACTCCCCAGGTAGACAGCCACCAAAAGGGACAGCTGTGACACCCACCCAGACGGAGGCACAATGACGGTAAAGTTATCAGCCCTGTCTCTAACTTCCGGATACCCTCCCCCACCTCCACCCCGTGAATGACGTCATTTCAAAACCTATACCTGTATCAAAACATCACATCTCACACCTTAGATATATATACTTTTACTTGTCAAAGACAAAAATTCTTTCAAGAAGATCTTTGTGCAGCTTTACTGATCAAAAAAAAAAAAAAAAGAAGTAAAAAAGAGTATAGGACTGGGGCGCCTGGGTGGCGCAGTCGGTTAAGCGTCCGACTTCAGCCAGGTCACGATCTCGCGGTCCGTGAGTTCGAGCCCCGCGTCGGGCTCTGGGCTGATGGCTCAGAGCCTGGAGCCTGTTTCCGATTCTGTGTCTCCCTCTCTCTCTGCCCCTCCCCCGTTCATGCTCTGTCTCTCTCTGTCCCAAAAATAAATAAACGTTGAAAAAAAAAAAAGAGTATAGGACAGACACCAAATCTTGATTCAAAAAAAAACAGGCGTATATCTAAAACCATCTATTTGTCTGCAGGAATAGGCTCCACGTAAAGATAAGACGAACTCATTGGGGCTTGTTAATATCAGTAAGCCCCATCCCATTTCTCATGGTTACTTTCCATGCCTGAGCTCTGCTTCCAGAGCCCAATCCCTGTTTCAAAGGTTAAAACTTGAAACCAGAAATTCCACCCATCACAGCTTCAAAAACTGAGCAACACAAGTCTCTCTTGCTTCTCCACCTGTAATATTTATTCTAGTTGGTCCTTTGAGGGCTATTTCTTCTACTGAATTTTGACAAAAGGGAACAACATACTGAGTAAGGTCCAATGGCTGGGAAAATAATCTAGCCAGTGGATTTAAGAGTAAAATAAAAAGTGTAGAAAAGTGACCGAAATGCTTTTACTATTGTCAAATATTTCCCCAAACAATTCAAATTCTTGCCATTAATCAGTTCAGGACTTCCTTCCTAAGGTACTGCAGAGCGTGAAATTTGGCCAAACCCAAATCTATTTTCTAGGGCCTTAGCTCTCCCTTGTGTATAAAAGCGGAAATGCAGCTTGCTAGAAATTTTGCCCCAGTAGATCTGACGACCCAATTTTAGAAGCTAAAAATGCCATTTGAAAAAAGGAAAAGAAATATCAATTTTTATATCTTATAGCAAAAAAACAAAGACTGCCCAAAGTGACAAAACAAAAGAGAAGCAGGAACAGATTAAAGGCATTGGGCACATGACACTTTCAATGAAGAATCCAAAAAATCAAAAACAAACACACAGAGAAAACCTTGTCAGTATAAGATATTTTAGGAAAAAGTACATCTCCCAGAATCACAGATGCTCTTGACTGTGATTACAACTAGGGTTTTGCAGCCCCTGTCTCTGATTTCAGGCTGGATCGTACTTTTAATCCAGCCCAAATGCAAGACACTTTATCCTGTTTCAAAGGTTTCTAGAGAGAAACCACCTCTTTGGATAGGTGAGAAGATAATTTTGCTATTTTTCACTGTGTATTTCAATAGAATTTCAAATATATTATTTGAAATACCAATCTCTTTAAACCTTCTTGGTACCTTTTCCAGTCCTTTGTGACCACCTCTCCATGGATTTCTCTGCCTCCCTCCCAGGTAGGGTTTGGCACAGGCTGTTGGTGATGGAAAGCCACTCAAGGGATCTTAGCATGTATTTGCAACCTGGTGTTTCATAGCTTTATAAGGCACACAGGTACATTCCCTTGAGAAGGGTCTCATTTTACTTCCTGACTGCCCCCACTACTGTATATTTTAAGACTTTGTTACTGTTTTCTCCACTTTGAGCTGCAGGAAGGAGAAACCCCGACAATCTTCCTTTCAGTGTGGTCAGGAGACAGGACCATGAAGCACAGAAATCATGGGGAGGCTTGAGCTTTTAGGTGGTGACAGACTAGTTGAGGAAAAAGAGGGTTTTCTCTGTGCTGCCCTTCCTGGGGGTCCCTCTCGAAACCCTAACACTTCTAAAAATAGCTGAATCTATCCCTAGGTTCAAAGATGTGAGAAAGTGGGTTTTACTGCTATCATTCATGTAACATCGTTAGGGACCCCCAACTAACAGGGCATTGCAAAAACACAGAGGTACCTTCCTTTATCACCGGGAGCTTATACAGCAGGCCAAAACAAACAAACCACAAACAAACAAAAAGCAAAAAAACAAGCATCTTCATACTCATACATGTGGACCACTCAGACAGCCACCAGCAATTAAGAAGGACCTTTCCAAATCACAGTTTGGAGACACATCACATCCATTGTGAAACAAAAGCATACTCTTCAAAGTTTGTTCCCTCTACCCGGCTGGCAATTAAATAGTATACAGAGCACACAATTTAGTTCGCATTCCAATTATCTTCAAGTGCTGTAGGGTATAAATCACTCACTCGGCAATTAAATAAATTCTGGGGTGTCACTAAATGTTTTAAGGAAGGGAAGGGTTCTGAAGTTGGTGGCGGGACCAAAGGTTCGGGAAGAATGGGAAAAACCAAGGGCTCCAGAATTCACCCTCAGTCCAGCTTTTAGCTTTGCAATCACCCCAGTTTTACTGACCTCCCGCCTCAAGAATAACTACGACAACTAGAGATGTCCCAGACAGGGCACACACGGCAGGAGGTGAACCGAAAAACCTGTCCCCCTGGGCTCATCAGGGACATCTGCCCGTTTCGGCCGATGGGATGCCCGCTCTCACACAGAAAGAAACAAAGGTATTTTTTCCGGGAAGTCATCAACACGAGCCGGTCATTGTGTATGCGCAAACACACACGCGCACACATACACACACAGTACGTGGTGTCACAGTGTTGTCACCTGGGGCACACCATGGGAAAAGCTGTAAAATGCTAATGGAGATAGTGTTGTTAAACCCACGTTCATATTCTCTTTTACGCCTTCGAAAGGCACCATTCCCTGCTGAGGGGAGTCACCCACTATCTTCGGAAGGATTAGGAAAAAGTTGGTACACAAAGAAAAACAAAACCCAAATGATAACCAGTGACTTCCAAAAACGGATTTGTGAGCCCACCATCAGAACGGCAGACTAAATCAGGGTTTGTTGAGGGAAGGGAGGGTTTCCTCAGTTCCAAAGGCTCTTTGCAACCAAGAGCTACCCTTGTGGACAGGGATCCCCAGAACTGCCAGGGGTCATAGTGTTGAACCCCGTGGCCGGGCCACATGTGGATGCGAAGTTGCTACATATAGGGCAGGAAGGCAGGGCACAGTGCCTTCTTTCTTGGCCACAGAGGGAGTAAAGAGGAAGAGAGGCAAAAGGTCAGGCCTGAGGATATTGCCACCTGTTGTATAATAATTTATCTGGTCTTTGTCCTGGGTTGCTGGCATAGAGCTTTTAAAACCCTTGGAATTTCCTGAGGGGCAGTGGTGCCTTTGTTATGCTAATGAAGTGACCTAGGGAGGGCCCCCAGAGGGCTTCTGGACGGGGGCTGTCATCAGAAGGACCAACCACCAGATTAGATGGTGGGGCTGTTGAGCGCGCCCAGCCTGGGAGGGGTGGGGGACCGGAGAGGGAGTCCTATCACCCGGCTGATGATTTTAATTATTCGTGCCTGTGTAGTAATGAGCCCCCGACAAAAACTCTGGACCCTGCAGCTCAGTGGAGCTTCCCAGCTGGTGAATGCACTGATGTGCCAGACGGGCAATGCGTCCTGATCCAAAGAGGAGAGGGCAGGGGAACTCGGTGTCCCCTTCTCAGACCTCATCCAATGTGTCTCTTCATTTGCTGGATTCGCTGGTCCTTCTGACGTGGGGCTTCCATAACAAAACTAATCACAAAGTAGTGCTTTTCTGAGTTCCGTTCATCATCAGAGCAAATTACTGAACCAGCGGGGGTCATGAGAACCCCTGAAGTTATAGATGGTCAGTCAGAAGGAAGTGCAGGTGGCCTGGGGCCCCCCAAAATGCGGCTGCTGGGGGAAGGAGGCACCGTCTTGTTGGGGGCCGAGCCCTTTAGCTTGTGGGGTCTGTGCCAACGCTGGGTAGTTGGTTCCAGACATGAACCCAGTTGGGGTTGAAATGGAATACTCACCCGCAAGGGTCCAAACTTGGTGTGCCTGTGGGATGGGTGCAAGGGGCACGAGGAATGAGGTCCTAAAAGTGCCAGATTTTTCTGTGATGCTAATATAGCGCACACTTGAGGATGCTCGCCTCACAAGCTCCTTCTGAGGCTCTGGGAGGGTCCCTCACTAGGTGTTCACAGGGTCAGATTCAATATGCACAAGTGACATGTTTTTGTCTCACTTGTTGTATTTTTTTTTAATTCATTATTATTTTTTTACCGTTTTTTTTTTTAATTGAGAGAGAGACAGAGAGAGAGAGAGAGCAAGCAGGGGAGGGGCAGAGAGAGAGGGAGACACAGAATCCAAAGCAGGCTCCAAGCTGTCAGCACAGAGCTTGATGCAGGGCTCGAACCCATGAATCATGAGATCATGACCTGAGTCGACATCGGATGCTCAACTGACTGAGCCACCCCGGTGTCCCAATTGTCTCGCTTATTTTGAAAAGCTCCCTCACCCACCCACCCATCAGATTCTAGAAGCTTCAGTCTTGACAACCCTTTGGAAGTGACTGTGCCATTGTTGAGAAATGGGGCTAGACTGTCTCCCTGTTCTAGCACGGCGCGAAGAAAGCAGCCAAGACTTTGGCGATTCTCAAGCCGGGCACGAAAGAGCTGAGGGGCACTCTGGCAACACCAGAGGGGCTGGGGTCCTCACGAGACTTCAGAGTGCAGGAGCTGGGAATGGAGTCAGGACCCCAGACTTCAACAGCACAGATCATGGCACTCTCCCAGACGATGAGATGGGAACCAAGGGCACGTCAGGGCGTCGAGGGATGGGGCGGCCCGGCAGCCCGGCACTGACCCCGGCAGACAGAACCGGGGCACCGGCCCCCAAGGCCATGATGAAACACCCACTTCTGCCTTTTTCCAGATGCCACTTGAGAAGGTACGTGGGACAGCAGCCCCCAGGAAGAGGAGAGAAACAGCCCATGGGTTACGTGCCTGTTGACCTGACTACCCCAAAAAGATGAGTTAACTCGAGAATGGCTAAACCCCCAAGGAAATCTAAGTCTCCCTCAATGGAAATAGGGATTTCAGAACAACTTTACAAAAACGTTTGTTTCTTTTTTTAATTGAGCTGTGTTTGAAATTGTGAACCTTCTCATTTAAAACAACATTATGGATACAGAAAAATTTAAAAGCCTTCCAACTAAACAGATTGTCTAAAGGTCACTGTGGGAATTTTTAGCATAATATGATTATAAAATAAAACCTGTTTGTGATAAAACCGTAATAAAATTTTCAAAGAAAGTGGCCATATCACTTAAATTTAACCTAAGTGTTCTGAGGCAGAGACTGCTAGCTAGTCACCAAAATCTTATTTTCCTGGGCTGGCGGCCAGGCCACATTTCCCAGTCTCCCTCAGAGCTGGTGCGGCCACACCACCGACCTCCCGCTGACAGAATCCGACCAGAAATGGATTCAGGCCTGGCCCGACTGAACCCCACACCCACCACTCTGTGCTGTCTCCCCCACTTCCAGCTCACTGGGGTGCAGATTAACAAGCTGCCAGAACGCTCGGTCAGCCTAGAGCCTTGAACAAGCCCGGGCTCACCTCGGGCTTTTATGTGAGGGATAACATCCTATTTAGTTTTCTGGATAGGCCCATGAATGCGGGGTGGTGAGTGAGCATGACCTTAGGCTCTATTCTTGCACATCAGTATGGTGCTGATTCAAGGTGGCACTCCATGGGCGCTTACTATTGGCACGTGGAGCTCCTACGTTGTAGCAAGATCCACCTTACCCACTAGGAGCCGAGCAGGCACGTCGGCAGCTAGCAACAACGCGAGGAAACTGGACTGCAACTGGGATGAGAGAACAGGCAAAGGCATGCGACAGCACAGGGGAAAGTTCATTTGTGAAGGCGCCACAGATATGGTGGCCAGGGGAGCTGGGCCCTGAAGGATGAGAAAGCTTCCGAAGAAAGGACGGGGCGGAGGTGGGAGAGTGCACTCCAGACTGAGGAGACAGAATCAAAGCCGGTGAGAAGCAGCTACAAGGAAAGAGGCTTCTGTTCAAAGAGAGGGGAAGAGCTAACAATCGGGGTTGACCACGAATTGGAGGCACTACGCAGACAAAAAGGCAGAGCGATTCCTTGAGGGGTGGCCAGCCTCCTGGCACAGGGACGGCGGAGAATGCGGTTCCAGCACGGGATGGGTAGCTGCTCCATTCAGTGGCCTTCCAGCTCTGGGATCTACGTATCTCCGGTGCCTCTGCCAAGCAGGCTTTGTACAACATTGCCAGAAGAAAGAAGAATTATTTTAGCCCTGTTTCAGCGTTGCTTACACGATGGTCTTTGCCACATTCCCTCTCAAGGCTGTGTTGGCTGGGATGGGACCATTCAGTGCGTTCGATCCTAAGCCAGTAGAGAACATCCCTTCACGACGAGGCTCGGGAAAACCCCTTGAATATGATGTTATTATCGGAAGAACTTAGTAGGCTGGTATTAACCAGGATTGCTGCTGGGGACCAAGAAAACAGAGAACAGGAAGTATCTGTTTCGAATGCGGAGGCCGTGGGACAACGCCGCGTGAATTGCGTGTGCTGGCTGACAGCAAGTTACTAGCTCCTACCACCAATTATGGACATACGACTTTCAGAAGAATGGTTCACACAAAGACATATTACAACACAGCTGTGCGGAGAGCACTTTTGTCTTTCCTGGGTGACTTTTTATCTCGCAAGACACCTTGGCCTGAGCATCATAAACGTGAATTTCACAGTGTAGTTTTGAAAAGCAAACTAGTTTTCCACTTTTAGACGTCTCTGTTATAGGTCAAAGAAAGTCTACCGGAGCACTAGAAAGAGAAATACTATTCTAACATCACAGTAAATGAGTCAATTTCCACTTTCTGCATACAGAGTTATAATTTCATCTCACAAACCTTTCTGAGTTTCTACTATGCGCTCGGCACTGTGTTATTCATTAGTGATATAAACGGAATGAAAAAGAAAAGAAATGGGGTCTTCTAAACTTGAAAACTTCCTAAGATCCACAACGTTATCTTTTTGTAAGAGCATTTCCAAATGATTACTTTATTTATTTATTTATTTATTTATTTATTTATTTATTTGAGAGAGAGAGGGAGAGAGAGAGAGAGAGAGAGAGGGAGAAAGAATCTTAAGCAGGTTCCACACTCAGCATGGAGCTGGCAACGGGGTTCATTCTCACGACACTGGGATCATGACCTGAGCCAAAATCAAGAGTAGGACACTCAACAGACGGAACCACCCATGTGCCCCCGGCCAATGATTATTTTAAAAAATGGTAAGTTCGGCTACATTCTTGCCCCAATAAACAAGGTTATTTTGCTTGTCACATCTCGAGATTCTACATATAAAGAATGACTTTCAGTGTTGGCCTGGGCTGTTATCTCGTCTCCTGTAACAGGACTCCAGATACTTAATTTAGTGCTTAAATAAAAGGGAAAGGGAAGAGAATTTTCCTGAGCTCAGAAATGATTGTTAAACAAACACAGAACTCTTCACGTTATAGAACGGATCTTAATTAAACAGCTCCCGCCTCACAAAGCGAAACAAAAGAAACCCATAAAGCCATGTTCCGGGGCCACTGGAATGTTCGGACCTGACAGTAAAACAGCCACACAGGAAGTTACATTTCATACGCCATCATTCAACCATAAATATGAGCAGTGCCTTCTTAGTCTCTTTCTTTTTCAGTCCTTTCAAAATTCAGGTCACGTCTCTCTCATCGTACAGCATCCTGAGTAAATCACATCTCAAGTGGTGACAAGACCTGTCTGCCTTTGATATCCAATCTCAAAATACTTCCCAATCGCCTTTCTACCCACCTACCTTACTTATGTCCTGGGTCCTAAAAGCCATGTTTTACAAAGCTTGGGAACTGCATTCCCTTTCGATAAAATGAACAACTCACAACAACAGCTTCTATTTTGTTTGGTTTTCGCCCAACTGTGCTGACTCTTTCCAGCCCACATTTACTGGTCCTGCCTGGAACGTGGATCCCAGTTTGTTGTCAAGGCAGGTACTGAGTCTGCTCCCTGTGACAGAAAGCAGGGCTAAACCTTCAAACGGAAGATTCCCACCGGCCTTGGCATTCGCACCATGTCATTCCTAGGTGCACTGTGGTATTTCTCTGCTCCCCAGGCAACATTCTGAGATTTCCTTCCCTAGCCAAAATGAGAAATCAACATTTTCCAAAGTGGGGCGGGGAGAGCCCCAAACGACAGAATAACACTTCCAAACATCAGTGACCCTGAGTCTGTGTTTGCGACGGGACCGATCAGATTAGCCGAAACTGAGCACGTCAATGCTTCGGCACTCACCGATTCTTATTTCTAGCCAGCTGTGTGATCCTGTATGGTCACTGAACCTCTCTGGGCCACAACCACTTTGTCTATAAAACCAAGAGAATACCAAGAGACCTTCCAGCTCTAAGTTCTTTGGGCCACAACAACTGCTTTGTAAAACCAAGAGACTCCAAAGACACCTCCCAGCTCGCATTTCTTTGGGTCTGGGAAATTAACAACGCGGTTAGAAAATGCCACTGTCTCTGGACTGACTCTGCAGACCTTGGAAAAGTAAAACTCGGATTAAAGACCATGAAATTGAGGGGGAACAATTAAAAGATCTCTAAGGCCCCTTTCCACATTTTGATTCTAACTCCGAGAGTGAGGCTTGGCCGGGCAATTGGCCATAAAACATTAGCGGGTCTCATTGCTTCCAATGGCCAATTCGGCTCTAGCGAAACATTCTTCATCATGTTTCCAGGCACTGCCTTGAAATGTAAAGCGTCCAAGGCAACAGCAGAACGACTTGCCCTATGCTCTGCTTTCACTGGCAACTCGTCCCCGGGTCCCCGATTTCTCAAGCCAACGAGAGCGTCCACCCGGCAAGAACAGGTAAGAAAGCCACACCTACCCTCAGCCACTGCTTCTCCGTGAGGGCGTCGCTGTAGTCCACGTCCCGGCGCTGGCGAGAACCCCTACCAAATATTTTCTCCTCCTCCTCCTCACATGTGAGCCGTTCAACTTCGGCGTCATCCTTAATAATCCAGGAGGGCAGCTCATCTTCCTCCATCAAGCGGGGCTTACGCTTTGGGTTCCTGGCATCTTCCCTCCGTCGGTCCATGTCCATGCGCTGCAGGTAGTAAACAGAAGTGTCACCAATGGGAAGGGGGACTCTGTCCAGTACCGATGTCACAGCACACAGAACTTTCACGAGGGGCACCTGCGTGGCTCAGTCGGATAAACGTCTGACTCTGGCTCAGGTCATGATCTCACAGTTCACGAGTTCGAGCCCCGTGTTGGGCTCTGTGCTGACAGCTCGGAGCCTGGAGCCTGCTTCGGATTCTGTGCCTCCTCTCTCCACCCCTTCCTCGCTTATGCTCTGTGTGTGTGTCTCTCTCTCTCTCTCAAAATAAATTAAATAACACTAAAAAAAACAAAACAAAAACAAAAACGACTTTCACGAGTCTCCTCCTATGGCTTCAGGGCCCCTTTCTGCTTTTCCCATAGAGTCTCTCTATCCTGGCTTACTTGTTCCGGTTCCTTCCTCACACACACTGTCCCACCAGAGATTCTGCAAGGTGAAATCTCCTCCCTCCCTCCCTCCGTACCCCATCTTTGAAATTCATGCATGTAAAATATGCTCTTTACAAATTCCTTTACTTCACCTGGGTGTGTGCAAAAGCTACCCCTTAAAACAGTGAGAAAATTCCAATTGAGGGTATATTTAAAAAATATGAGCCCCAGAAATACAATTTACGGGGCGCCTGGGTGGCGCAGTCGGTTAAGCGTCCGACTTCAGCCAGGTCACGATCTCGCGGTCTGTGAGTTCGAGCCCCGCGTCAGGCTCTGGGCTGATGGCTCAGAGCCTGGAGCCTGTTTCCGATTCTGTGTCTCCCTCTCTCTCTGCCCCTCCCCCGTTCATGCTCTGTCTCTCTCTGTCCCAAAAATAAATAAACGTTGAAAAAAAAAATTAAAAAAAAAAAAAAGAAATACAATTTGCTGCTGCCCTTGCATAAAAGTACTCTCTGAGCATATACAAGAGAAGCTTCACTAAGAAAACTTCCTTTGACTCAGTAGGGCTCATGCTTTTAATTAAACAGAGGAAAAAAAAAAGTCAGCGACCCAAGTTTTGCTGCAGACTGGCTCACCCTTGGACTCGGACATGTGGGCACATAAATGGCTTGATTAGTCATTCGGCCATGAATGTATTGGATTTTCGGCACACCACGGGTTCCGTGAGAGGAATGTCCTTCGACGCTTTAGCTTTTAAAAAGTTTAGCTCTTATGAAAATATTACAACGCCAGAGAAAAACCTCAGATGTAATGTCACCTCAACGGATCAAGTTTTAAGTAAAGTATCTCCTTTTCATATATTTTCATAGCCTTTGAATGCCTACTTCTCCACCTCTTGCTTTCTTTTTTAAAAACCCAGTGCACCTGGGTAAATTAAGTACTACATGCTGGGCTTTAACCTATAACTAAACAATCTGAGAGCTAAAAAAAAAAATAATAAAGTAAATAAGACCTACACGGAATTGCTGCTTATGTTACACACACACAGACACACACACACACATATGTATATATACGTGTGTGTGTGTGTGTCTGTGTGTATGTATATGGGTAGCTAGATGTACTATTTCTACAATCAAATAGACCATTAACTATTCAATGATTTACCTTTCTCCCCCTTCTTCCTTCAGTTCTACCGTCCTGAAACAGGAATTCAACATAACTTTTTCTTAACAACTGAAACTGGTAACAAAATAGAAACGAAATTTCTATTCAAATCCAAACTTGACCTCTAGAATCGACACAAAAAGTAAAGTTCAAAGTCCCTTCACCTACGCTTAAACATTTTTGGAAATCATTATATTCCCAGGGTCGGGGCAGGCTTGCGGCATGGGGGAGCCCCATTGGTAGATAAATGTGGCCGTCCTGTTCCGTCATGTGCTATAGTTAGCTGGAGAGGCTGTCCTTAATCCTGACTCCTAATGTTCTGGTATCAGAAATGGGACCCACCAAACTTGCCTTGTTAGAACACAGAATGCCTTGCTAACAATACAGTCTACAGAGGGGCTTCTCAAAGGGACCTCCTAGTAACAGTACTTTAGAATGCTAATGAAAAAAAAATTTTTTTTTTGGTGAATGCATTCCACTGTGATGACAAAATACTGCCACATTACATCACTACCATCACTTTTATACCGATATACCTATATATGACTTATCCCATGCATTTGTCCACAAGTGAGAAAATAAATCTTTTCTGACATAAAAATTTTAAAAATCAATATTAAAAAAAAGTAAATTGATAGAAAATCTGATATAAAAACAAAATTGCATTTGTTTTTTATTTTTCGTTTAGGAAGGGGTGATGCACTTTTTAAAAAAAGGTTTATTTTTTTACTTATTTTGAGAAAGGGAGTACATGTGAGCCAGGTAGGGGCAAAGAGAGAGGAGAGAGAGAATCCCAAGCAGGCTCTGCACCGTCAGCACAGAGCCCGTCGTGGGGCCTGAACTCACAAACCATGAGATCACGACTGGAGCTGAAATCGAGAGTCAGACGCTTAACCAACTGAGCCACCCAGGTGCCCCGGGTTGATGCACTTTTTAATAAGCTTAAAGTTCTGATGCTTGCCATCTCTTCCCAAAGATTTCTACTTGCAGAAGACACGTACAAAGATGTGAAGTTGATATTCAAGCATGTCTAATTTACTATTTAGGTACTACATGAATGTATTTGTTTTACGATACATTCGTGATAACAAAAGTTGTGCTAACAAGTACAATGATTTTTAAAAAGCACTTCTTAAAGTCTCATGTTTGTATGCCATTGAAATATTTCACATTTGTATCTTGATGTGGCAAAGGTCTTTTTAGGTAAAATTCATTGTTAATCAGTGTGAAGGATCACTGTTTCTGAAGTTCTGTTTTTAGGAGAAAACAAGAAAAATATTTAAAAGAAAGGTTTCATTTTAAAGAGACTAGCTTATCTGCTTAATGTGCGTTATTTAACTACAGTGTCCGTGATAAATAAAATGATAACCTTATATTAATTTACACATAGAGAACCAGCTTTTCAAATAATAAGGGATAAAAAGGTTAAATGTTTGAAATCCAAATCTAGCTTGCATTCCATTCTTGTGTCTCACTGAACTTTTTCATCAGGAGTAGCTGGCAGGGAATCAAATGTGATTTCCTGCCCCCTGGTGGAGGTGCTAATGCATACAGAATGGGACAAAGGCAGCCCGCTGCTTGGATTAAAAAAAAAAAAAAACAAACCAAACCAAACCAAACCAAACCAAACCAAAACTTTGTATCATCTAAAAATGAGAAGGCAACCATTAGCAAGCAGAACATTCCCCAAATCAAAATGCCTACAAAACAGTGTTCCCTAGCCAGCCAGCTTCATTTGTTCTAAGCCTCCTCTTTGCGTGATACAATATTCCCAAATTAAAAGAAAGCTGGGCCTTGGCCAGACATTTCTTTCTTTTTTTTTTTTTCCCCTGAAGCTTTCAATTTTTACAAACACCCAGCCCAAAAGTCAGAAAAGAGATGTACTCTTTTCCCCTCACTTCGGGGCTGCTGATGCAAAAATCTCCATCTCTGGGCCTAATCTAATTTGTATAATGACAGGCAGCTTATCCTTTCCCGGGCCTCAAGAGTATCTGCGGCTGTAGCACTGCTGAATTATTGCCAATCAGGAAGCAGCCAGGGAAGCTGAGGGCCTCTGGCCCCGGTGATCCCCAGTAATCTACATTTTAATAAGTTCGTCAAGGAGAGAAAAGATGTCTGTTTCCTATGTGTGCCTCTAATGTCCCCAAGGAGAGCACCAGTCTATAAGGGTGACCAACAGTCGGGGCTCAGAAATTTAGGTCTGAGGAACACCCTGCATTGGCCATGCTGTCACATGACTGTGTTGCATCATTTCTAGCCAAAAATGCCTTTCCTAAGGAGGGTGGTTCACTTAGGAACGGGGTGGGGGGGGGCAAAGTGCTCATCCCAGGTTAGGAGCTATTCCCACAGCTCCCTAAAACTTCCCTGAGGAAGAATTAAATGTCTTTTATCTCGAATCTTTATGTGTGGACACAACCGTTGTTCCCTAGTCAAAAATTGCAAAAAATAACGTAAGCCTCCACACAGCTGGAGCTCTCTTCTCAGACTGTCTGGGCTAAAAAGACAGAGGATGCAAATCCTGTGGGTCACATCTGGCCCAGAGTCCTGTTTCATTTGGCCTGCAGTAGGAGATCATAATAAAAACAAAACTGAATTTAGCCGCAAACATTTTGAAATCCAGAGATTGCCCATGAAAAAAACCTAGATTTCCAGCTTCTCTTGGAAATTTGGAATTCCTGGATACCTGGGGCCTTGCGGCTCTGTCCCCCTTAGACAAAGCAGCTCTGGTTTACCACCACCACCCACCCACCCCCATCCACTTGTTTCACTCCTGCAAAATGCTTGGCACCTTGTGGGCATTCAAACTGGGGGCCTTGGACTTGGGGGCCGTGCAGCATGACCGCATCACAGTTCACATTTCCTTACTCATTCCGCCATCAGACTAAATGTCCGAAAGATCAGAATGATTGATGGTACTGGAAGGAGCCTTGCAACTTCACAGGTCCTGATCCGCACTGACATCTTCACGGGGCTTAAAATGTTGCAAACGCTGCCATTCGTTCACTCAAGATTTGCTAAGCAAGTACTATGTGCCAGAAACCGTTCTGACCATTGGGCCGCAGAGTAGATGAAAGAGGTCCAGCGCATGCCTGAAGAATGCAGCAAAATAGCACTTCTGAGGGCCTCCTTCGCAACCGGAGGGGCTTGCTTCCGCACGTACTGACCCTGGGGCGGGCCACACACGTAAATCAAGTGCAGATTTCAGCAAAATCGCACGTGACTATGTAGTACGGAACGTCAAGGTTGAAACCATGGCTGTTAATTCCTTAAATGTCAAGGTTCTTTCCTATCTGCCCAGATCAGCGAAATCCAACCAATTCCGATCTTTCAGCGAAGGCTACGCCTTGATGTGCATCTGGAAGGCTCCTGCTGGCTTAAGCCAGGCTCTCTTCAACAGGAAGGAGACACACGACCCGTGTTGTTTGGTTGGGGAGCATATCTGCTTTGATCCAGTAAGGAGACAGCGAGGGAATGATTGTAAACTACCTACAGGAGTAGGGCAGGTTCCCAGAATGATGCTGGCCTTGAATTACAAGGAGTTGGGATTGGGGCTGGGGGGCCAGGGGCAGGGATCTGGGGCAAAGCCGTAGCCTACATGGCCTGTCCATCCGGAGGGTGCGGCTGCCACTAAGCCCTGGCCAACTGTTTCCACACAGAGACGTGGGCCTGGTGCTGCCCACCCTCATTTTTCAAGAGAAGCCAGAAATCAGGATTCTTTTTATGTTGGCAACAAATTTGAAATTTTAAAAAACACCGCGTGGGCCAAACAAAATACGTCTGCAGGCTAAATCCAGCCAGTCTGCAGCCTCTGAACTGAAAGGCCCAGGCTCTCCGTAAAGGAAGTTCTGCCAGGGCACGCAGGCTCCAGACATCGCGCGTTAACAGAAAAAGGTGCACGATTTTCTATGGTATTACCATAAAAAGATCAAATTCTTCCTCTCGTCGAGCAATCATTTGGTTCAGGGTCTCATCGTCGGGCACTTCATCTTCTTCCTGGGGTTAAGAACAGAATGATTTAACAGGCTTTAGGGGAAAGTTTGGACAATCAGGGTGAGGTATGAAAGAGTAAAGTGGATCTGTCCTGTAGACCACAGGGATTCATTTCTCAAGCCCCAAAGAAAAGAGAAGGGTCACTGGGGGTAGTATTTGCCATCATTATTTCCCAAGCTACTCAAACCAATCTTCCCAGAGCAAAATCTGTTTAGGAAGGACACATGGTACACTATGAAAAGTACTGTGTGTGTGTGCGTGTGTGTGTGTGTGTGTGTGTGTGTGGTTTTTGGGGTTTTTTTTGGTGAGGGGCAGGGGGGTGGTGGTGGTAGTGTGTATCTTGATTCCATTACTTTTGAAACAAGTTATTTAACGTCTCCCCTGCTTCAATGACCTCATCTGTAAAATGGGCGTGACATTTAGTTCACAGTCAAGTTGTAAGGAAACGTGAGGGAAAAAGTGCCTGACATAAATCCTTTTAATTCTATTAAGCCGCATATAAGTGCTGATTTTCAAAACCTTATGAAACCCACCAATATGTGAAAGTTTGTGACGAGGCACAGGACAAGGCCATAAAAATCATACAGATAGGTCAAATATAGAGCCTTTAAGATGGGTTTAATCAGTGGGAATTATTATGCTAACAGTTTTAGTTCTGGATGGGTGCATAAGGGGGAACAGTTTCGTTTTATGTGATATTAGACCAAAGCACATGATCTCTCTGCAAACTCCTCAGAAACCAAGTTCTCAAGTTTTCTAGAAATGCTATGACTTCCACACTTTACAAAAGAACAAAAAAATCTAAAAGTTGGGCATATACTACAGAACTTACCTTCCAAAATTATTTTTATCATATGCTGACTGTGTTAAGAATCAAATGGGGGGATCGCAGGGTATGGGCAGAAGGAGGAAAAGAGGAAAACCCACAACTTCAAATATCCAGTTTCCCAAATTATATGAGCAAAAACGAGGCACCTTGTTCTAGAAAGAGTATGAGTGTCCCAGCAGCTTCAATGACTATGGCTCTTCCCAAGATAATGTCTTATGCACTGTGTTAGAAGTGAATGCATTTCCATAGCCAAATATCTAATGACTCAAGATAATAATTCCTCGTAAAAAGCTTTCTGTTCTAGTTCGCCTCTAACCTGATTAAAGTAAATTCGTCTCAATATTGCATTTCATTTGACAAAGACCAAGCCTATCTGGCAGCGGGCTGATACTTCATGGAACGAAGAATTTGGTTAACATATCCTTTGGTGAAAAGGTGCCCTGGTTTGCTCACTACCTAGAACCACAAATTATCCACTCTCTGCCTATGCAATGGGGGGCTTGCACATCCCCACGCGTAAGGTGAAAAGATTCTCTTGTAAACTGCAGGAAGCCTGCCTGCAAGGGTCTGACCTTCACAGAGAATGAAATGGCTGGGAAGTGTGCAAAATACCTCCCTGGGGTCTTTGTATCTTAGTACTTCCCGGCCTGTCAGCCGTGCAGATAAGCAGCCTACTCGGCCTCAGTATTTGGAACCACAGCCCTTGACTGTGGTCTGTCAGTGTCTCCAAAGATCTGGACACAGGGTGCCCAGGGCACCTAGACACAGGACACAGGGCCCCCAGAAAATGGCACCACGTCTGACACACTAACAGCCTGGAAGGAGTGTGGAGCCCCAGTAATGCGGCTGGCCCCAGGTCCCACCCCAGCCCAGT
Source organism: Felis catus (assembly GCF_018350175.1). NCBI lineage: Eukaryota > Metazoa > Chordata > Mammalia > Carnivora > Felidae > Felis > Felis catus. The sequence continues at coordinate 9,226,198 of NC_058380.1, forward strand.
CCTGGTGGCCCCTGCGGCTGGGAGATGTCGACATCTCCCTGCAGCCTAGGACGGGTGGAAAGCTCCAGGCTCCTCTGCACGCCATGTTCCCCAGGCCAACCTCTACTTTGACAAGGCCTATACAAAACGAGTTAAAAGCAAAAACAGGGTAGAGACCATGGGCTGAGTATCAGCTCTGCCCACACCTGTGTTGGGACAGTATACATCATGCAAAAAAATAATATATGTTCTTTAATTTCCAGGTGTGCAAACAAGAACACAAAATTTACCTGACAACCTGATTCTAAATCTGGACCAGTCAATTTCAAGAATCAAGCCTCTATCACGTATTCAATTTTAAGAATCCGAGTGGTAAATTATTTGAGATCACAATTTTAAAAATACGGGTGGATGTATCAATGCGTGCGCACACATATTTTTCATTATTTTAACAAAACCTAATACATAACTAATCAAATATATTAGACCTACAAGTTAGGAGGAAGCACGGTATAAAAGTGCTCTCCAGTTGGCAAAAAGATTCATTTCAGGATTCATCTGAATATCAAGATCTACTTCACATTTAGGCTCATTTCACACACGCAAAAAAATGTACGGGAGACTTTCAAATGAATTTGCTTTATAATTTATAGAAGATTTCAAAAACATATATCCTACTTAAGGCAAAATCGAACTATATCTAATATACGCAATGAAAATAGTATTCCGTATGAATATGTTAAGGTAAACCCACTCCTCAGCTTACAAATATAGGGACATCAAACTAAATCTGTCCATCCCAAGACAATTTTATGGTAAGGATTGGTGCTGGTATTTTGCACACTTTTCTAGACTACATTAGAACTATGTCTTTCGATCTCTTTCAAATCTGTTCGGGTTGAAAATTCAGTATAGAATTACTAAAATTGGCGATCTAAAAAAAATACAAGCGACTACCTAAAGACCCCCTTAGAGGGGCGCCTGTGTGGCTTAGTGGGTTAAGCACCCGGCTTTGGCTCAGGTCACGATCTCACGGGTGCGTGAGTTCAAGCACACATCGGGCTCTGCGCTGACAGCAGAATCTGTTTGGGATTCTCTCTATCTCTGTGCCCCCCCCTCCCCCACTCATACTCGTGCTCTCTCTCTCTACGTGAATAAATAAACTTAAAAAGTTAAAAAAAAAAAAAAAGACCCCCTTAGAGAAACATAAGGAATGTGTTCTTTGAACAATCTTGCCAAGTAAAGAGATTTTTTTTTTTTTTTTAAGCTGGTCATTTTCTCAGCCTTTGGTCAGCTTTTACAGAAAAATTTGCACTGGAGGTCAAAGTCCTGCTTTCAGAGAGTAAGTACAAGAAAACACGTTAAGATGGGTGTGAGGGCTTGTCCTACAAACATACTGAAGAGCTTAATCAAAAGGCAAAAGACAGAGACGGCCCAGGGTAGGGGGATGGCAGAGAGACAAGGCAAGGAGGGACCCCTCTTTCTGGCAGTGTCTACTCTCATCTGGCTGATTGTGTCCGGGTACCAGGGGCCCCTGTGCAATTCTGCATCTTCCCTACAGAAGGCGGCATTTACGGTACGATTAAGCACCCTGTCTGCGTCTCTCGGGGGGAGCCAAGGGGGTGTGCCCTGGCTGAGCCTTGAGGTGCCTCTAGCAAAGGCTTTTAAGACACTGGTCTGGATGACTTTCAGAGGCTTTCTGTGCTTGGGATGTAAGACAGGCAGCTAATTTATTCATTTTAATCAACGCCAGCCCAGCAAATTCTTTAAAGAACGAACAGGTCGTTCTTAATCCTTCCGAGACAAAAGGCCGCTGTGAGATTTCATCAGCTCAGCTTTCTATCGTACCTCATTTTCCTCTTCGTGCTCCAAGATGGCCTGCAGGAATGCCCTCCGCTCGTGGCTTGAAGACTTCTGATCAAACATACCGGCCTGGATCACTTTCTGATCCACGTTCAGCTTGTATTTCGCGGCCGCGAGAATCTTTTCCTCCACGCTGTTGACAGTGCACAGCCTCAGCACCCGGACCTCGTTCTGCTGGCCGATGCGGTGAGCTCGGTCTTGTGCTTGTAGATCCTGTGAGGGAGAACCACATGCTCTGAGGGCCAGCGCACCTGCCTCAGCCCAGCGAACAAGTCACCTGCCCGAGAGACAGGGGAGCGCAGAGGGTTACTTAACCCACCCACGCTAGTGAAAAGATTTTGCTTTCATTTTTAATGTATGCAAGCCACCTTCTCTGGAAAACCTGAGTTCATCCCTAGTTGAGGGAAGCTGGGCTCCGATTGGCCAAGCCAACCGAAATACGTATCAGGTTTTGAAATCCAGGCATCAAGGTGTTTGCACCCGTCTCTAGGTTCACCATCAGATTTTGTCCCGAACTAAAACACAAAACAAACGAAGACCCCATTAAATTTGATGTCAGAATTATGACTTTGATATTACCTACAACTAACCTTAAATCTCAAGAAACACTAGACGCTGGTCTAAAGTGTTAGAGACGATTTTTAAAACATCTGTGGGGGCGCCTGGGTGGCGCAGTCGGTTAAGCGTCCGACTTCAGCCAGGTCACGATCTCACGGTCCGTGAGTTCGAGCCCCGCGTCAGGCTCTGGGCTGATGGCTCAGAGCCTGGAGCCTGTTTCCGATTCTGTGTCTCCCTCTCTCTCTGCCCCTCCCCCGTTCATGCTCTGTCTCTCTCTGTCCCAAAAATAAATAAATGTTGAAAAAAAAAATTAAAAAAAAAATCTGTGAATTATACGTACATACAGTATACATGCACACCGTACAGATAGGGACTTGTCAGGGGGCAGATCTCCAGGCATCTAATTCCACCAAAGACTCCATCTTTAGTTTGGGCAATGAAAAGAATTCCCCCAAATTATAGCTTGTGGAATGCTAGATTGGTCACAGTTTTGGGGGAAAGAAATCCGGAACCAAGTACCAAAAGTGTTAAAACTGGGTATGATCTCTGACTCCTGAAATTTTGCTTCTGGTAATTTATCCTACAGGAATAATCATGGATAGGATATGCACAAAGATTTACAAATATGGGTGTACCTCTCAGCATTATATATTATTTACAATGGTTTTTAAATTTTTTTTATGTTTATTTATATTTGAGAGAGAGAGAGCGAGCGAGCCTGTAAGCAGGGGAGGGCAGAGACAGAGACAGAATCTGAAGCAGGCTCCAGGCTCTGAGCTGTCAGCACAGAGCCTGATGTGGGGCTTGAACTCATGAGCTGTGAGGTTATGACCTGAGCCAAAGTCGGATGCTTAACTGACTGAGCCACTCAGGCACCCCTGTTTTTTGTTTTTGTTTTAAAGCAGAATTAAGTCAACATTCAACAATAACAGATTGGTTAAAAAAATTAATCTTTGTATGTATGTACCATATACTATATGCATAGCACCATACAAACTAATTATAGGAAATTTAATGACACAAAGCACTAACAAGTAAAAACGACACGTTACATATGACTATGTACATGTGGATCTCATATGTGCATATTTACGTAAACCAAGTAAAAGGCAGGAATTTACACTTCCAAGTAACGAAGAATAAAGTCATTATTAAATTTCCCTCATTTTACTTTCAAGTGGTTGAACAATTTTTTTTTTCTGCTTTAAACCTGTATTACTCTTTAAGAAGAAAACAGTTGTAATGAATTCTTTATTTTTTTTTATTTAAAAAAAATTTTTTTTCAATGTTTATTTATTTTTGGGACAGAGAGAGACAGAGCATGAACGGGGAGGGGCAGAGAGAGAGGGAGACACAGAATCGGAAACAGGCTCCAGGCTCTGAGCCATCAGCCCAGAGCCTGACGCGGGGCTCGAACTCACGGACCGCGAGATCGTGACCTGGCTGAAGTCGGACGCTTAACCGACTGCGCCACCCAGGCGCCCCCGGTAATGAATTCTTTAAATAAAACCCCTACTAAACCTAGGAGGCCGAGCTACCTGATTTCAATGCTACACCACAAAAACATCTTGGTCTGTCACTTTGATCTAGGTGATGGTCTCTGGGCCAATGCTAATTAGTGGTTTCCATGCACGCCCCATTAGACCCGTACACGTTTTGGGGGCAAAAGTCTGTCCCCTGTATCCGGCATCCCAGACGCCCTGTTTTGCACAGAGCTGATGCTCTACAGCAGGAAGCCCAGCCACTTGGCCTGATGAGTTTCCTGGCCATGCACATGGCACGAGACGACAACAGGCCATAGTCTGTCCAGGAGACCCGTCTTTGCTGCAGGGACCTCTACAATTAAATGACTCGTGAGGCCAATATGTTTCCTCAGAAGATACCTGAGTAATATAAATATCAGACAGCTGAAACACAAACACAGCTGGGATCCAACCAAATCAGATCACGTTCCCAAAACAGGAGAAGGTGAGTTGGAGACGTACCATCCAAAGCTGGTAGGGGGAGAGGGGGTCGGAACCCTAAACTTCATTTTCAAGCTCTTAGTTCAACCATCTCTCTCGCCAAACGCTCACGAGAATGGTGAAGCAGATTTCAAAACAGCGAGGTGTATGTTATCCACCTCTGGATTATTCTTAGAACAGGGGTCAGTGGAATGTTTCCTGAATGGGCCCAACAATAAGTATTACTAGTAAATGTTCTAGACTGTCTGGGCCAAGAGCAAGCAATGAGCAACTGTGCTGTCAGCAAAGAGCCCACTTAGGATCCTCTGGCCCGTTCTCTCTCTGCCCCTTCCCCCACTCACACGTTTCCTTTCAAAAATAAATAAAATAAATATTTTTTTAAAGGTTAGAAAAATTATTAAAAAAAATAAAACGATCTATCTATTTGGAAAGTAGCCAAAATTATTATTTCTAAGCTGAAAGTTAAAAAAAAAAATTTTTAATGTTTTTTAATGTTTACTTATATTTGAGAGAGAGAGAGAGAGAGAGAGAGAGAGAGAGAGAGAGAAAGAGAGACAGAGTGTGAGGTGGGGAGGGGCAGAGAGAGAGGGAGACACAGAATCCAAAGCAGGCTCCAGGTTCCAAGCTGTCAGCACAGAGCCTGATGCGGGGCTCGAACTCAGGAACCGTGAGATCATGACCTGAGCCAATATCAGATGCTTAACCAACTGAGCCACCTAGACGCCCCCAGGCTGAAGTAGTTTATAGAATGTTTAGCCTCTGAGTCTCTAAGCTAAAGTGGGGAGCGGGGGGGCAGGGGATACTATGACAAAGAAAAACGTGCTTTCGTCATTGAACGGATTCTTCAGTACCTCTGAGATCGGAGTCACCTGACACTCGGCCACACTAATTAGGTGTGATTCTATCTGCACATAAGAACATAGCCTGGGAAAAGGACCTCCAAGGTAACTTTGTGGGTGGCCATTCTGTGGTAACAAAGCAGTTCAAACTCCATGGGCTAATAGTAAAGGCATCAACCCATGTTTCTGATTCGGAGTTTGGAAATGTGAGTCTTAGTAATTCCGAGGGATTTTATTGCTAATTCCACATGCGTATGTGCTGTCCTTACTTCTAGTAAGGGCCTCCAAGTAGCAACTTCTTGGCCTCTATCTTCAACTTTGCAAATGGACCTGCGATTTCATCAACATGACTTAATTTTGATTCAACTTTTTGATTTTTTTGATTCAATTAGGATTATTACAGACACTTTTGTTTTTCAAAGCACACTGGAACCAACAAGGTAAAAAGAGCTCCACAACTTTCATTTTGGGGACCATGCAATATTTATGCAGGGGTATAGGGTAGAAAGAGCCCAAAGCCAGGATTCACACCCAGACAGACATGGGTGACTTAATACTGACTGGTTACCTTACATGTGAAATATTTTGAGGATTAGGTAGGAAATTAGGTATGCAAACTGCCTCATCATATCCAGTGGAGTCGTGGCTTAATGAAAGTTAGCTGTCTTACTTTTTAAATGAAAAATTAGTACTTACTCTATCATTGTAAGATAACTGATTTCTGAAAGTGAAAGGAAAAAAAAAAGTTTGCCCAAAGTAATGGCCATGTTTAAGTGACAGCCATGAAAACTCTGGTCAGCTCAGTTGTCCAAATCAGGTGACGGTGAACCTACCTGTGGCAGATAAAAATATTTGGAGAAATATACGTCCCAGTGCCAGGAATCTGGGGCAAATCAGACCAGATGAAATTCGAGATATTAGCTCAAATACAGTGAAAAGTGAATGAATTGCTCATGCAATTTACTTGATTCTGGAGTTACACCTTTGGTTGCTGGTTGTAAAAGTATGTCTGTGTGTGTGTGTGTGTGTGTGTGTGTGTGTGTGTGTGCGCGCGCTTGCGTGCATATGAGAGAGAGAGAGAGAGACAGAGAGAGAAAGAGAGAGAGAGAATGAGAGAGAGACAGACGTAAAGACAAGACAAAGAGATAGAGGGGTAGAGGGAGACAGAGAAAGGGAGAGGCATGGATGTCCCAGTATCCTCTCTCTGGTAATTTAGCATTTCTAGAGACCTTGAATTCCTTTGACTCTTAGCATTTGCACCGTGCCAGTGAAGGTGGTCAGCTGAGATGCCATAGATGTGCTTCCCCTGCCAAGATAAAATCTAATGAACTCTCCATTCCCCTATAGACAGGTTATTTTTTTCTCAGTAAAGACACAGGCAGCGGCTGCAGGGTGATCTAAACCACACTGGGCACCGAGAAGACAGACATCACATACTCCTCCCCTAGACGCCCAGCCGAGCTCAGTGCCTGCACGCGGGCAGCCTGTCACGAAATGTCAAACAGACACCGAATTCACAATGGTAAAAAGGGACAAACTGCAGGTCTCGTGGGATATAAAAATATAGAAAACATATAAAAATATTTCCTAAAGACTTGGAACTAATATATTCCGTGCTGGTGGCTCCCGAGCCCTCTCCAAGGTGAGAACATTTCCAGAGAAGCTTCCTTTAAGATACTCAGCTAGAGTAAATGACTGGCGAGCCTCGCAGGGGTCCAAGCTGGTGGTCACCCCAAGGCTTGGAACCACTGCTTTATTCCTGAAATCAGTGCTCCTTGGCCAGGAGAGAAAGGATGTCAGAATCTCTGGGGAGCTTTCAAATGTAGGGTGGGGGGAGGTGGTTCTGGGAAGCCTCTACCGAACTGGGGGTGGGGTGCAGGGGATGGTAGGCAGGCATGCAAGTTTTTTGAAAGCTCTCTCATAATTCTGTGCACCCCCTGAATGCCACTTCCTGCCCAGAATGACTGCTGTCAGCTTCTTCATCCCAGTCTCCCCGCCGTGACCCGGTGACAGGGTCGTACTCTGCGTATTTGTAGCTGAGGAAAGCAAGGTGCAGTGAGGAGCCCAGGCTGACCTGGTGTATGGTTCATATTCATACACAAGGGCCGCTTCCCTTTTTACTACCTTGAATTCGCGTGCGCCCCAACATGAGTCACATCCTGATGAATAGCACTCCACCCGATACCTTACAGGCAAGCGCACTATCTCCCTGAGTAACGTAGGAACCCACAAGGGTGCCACAAGGGGCCCATCCTCACGGATAACGCTACATTCACCTAGGCTCAAAGAACCTAGTAGTAGATCCTCCATAGAATATTCTTTGATGGTGATTTTATTATTTATTTATTTTTTTTTTTAAATTTTTTTTTCAACGTTTATTTATTTTTGGGAGAGAGAGAGACAGAGCATGAACGGGGGAGGGGCAGAGAGAGAGAGAGAGACACAGAATCGGAAACAGGCTCCAGGCTCTGAGCCATCAGCCCAGAGCCCGACGCGGGGCTCGAACTCACGGACCGCGAGATTGTGACCTGGCTGAAGTCGGACGCTTAACCGACTGCGCCACCCAGGCGCCTCTTTGATGGTGATTTTAAACAAAACCTACGGACTAAAAGACAAACCATCATATACTAACCTCAGGGAACTTACTTAGAGCTTCCGGCGACTCATTTTCCTTGACTGGGAAGATGCATATAGTAATAATAATTACAACCTCACAGGATTGTGAATAAAGAATGAAGCAATGCACATCAACAGGCTGGCACAGAGTCAGGGAGGGTCCAAGAAATATTAACTGTTGTTGTTTTTATTTTGGGACATTTGTGATTTGTCCTACGTACGACTAAATATCCTTTGCCTGACGTCAACCTCAGGAGGGGGGTTAAAGCTAGGCAGAGCCTGAGTTTCTGTACCCCAAAATGGAGCTCTTCAAAGGCATGTCAAAGGTGGGTGTGAGACATCTCACTGTCTACGCTCTGGAGGGACATGAGAAAAGAGCCATCACGAGGTCACCATTTCCCCAGAGGGGAAACAGCCCGCTCATTTAGAAATTTGCTCTTCTGCACAAGTGTGAATGCAGACACTGATAGTCTTTGAGTTCCTCTGGTTCCGGAAGGAAGGCCTGGGCACCCGAGTCAGAGACATTACAGACCTGGTGAGGATTCCAGTCACTGTCAAAGATGACCACGGTATCAGCTGCCTGAAGGTTCAAGCCCAGGCCGCCAGCTCTGGTGCTCAGCAAGAAGATGAAATACTGGGACCCGGGTTCGTTGAATTTCTTCAGCAGAGCGGCGCGGTCCTCAGACTTGGTGGTGCCTGTAGGTACAAGAAAAGTAAATTTGCCAATTAACTCCTGTCTGAAAATGGCACGGTTCGAGACAGAAAGGCTGGCCTCCTTGAGAAATAGACTCCTCTGGCATTGGTGAGGTAATCCCCTGAGGTTTTTGTGCTTTTTGGGAGAGGAAGTTTGAACATTTTGCAATTAAAAAAGAGAGAGAGAGTGAGACAGAGAGACATTTCTCAAATCAAGGAAGGAATACTGTCTACTACCCACTGTTTCAAAATGCTCGGTTTAAATAAGCACTTATGACTGTACCTTTGCAGATTGTACAACTTTCTCATGTTAACCCAAACCTTTGTGAAACATCTGCTGGATTTATTTCTGTGCTTTAAAACAACAAATAATTTGGGGCGCCTGGGTGGCGCAGTCGGTTAAGCGTCCGACTTCAGCCAGGTCACGATCTCGCGGTCCGTGAGTTCGAGCCCCGCGTCAGGCTCTGGGCTGATGGCTCAGAGGCTGGAGCCTGTTTCCGATTCTGTGTCTCCCTCTCTCTCTGCCCCATCCCCGTTCATGCTCTGTCTCTCTCTGTTCCAAAAATAAATAAACGTTGAAAAAAAAATTAAAAAAAAAAAACAAATAATTTTATTTATTTGTTTATTCATTCATTCATTCATTCATTCATTTATTTAGAGAGGGAGAGAATGAGTGGGGGAGGGGCAGAGAGAGAGAGAGAGAGGGAGGGAGAGAGGGAATCCCAAGCAGGCTCCACACTGTTGGCACAGAGCCTCAGGCAGAGCTCGAACTCACAAACTGTGAGATCATGATCTGAGCTGAACCAAGAGTCGGCTGCTTAACCTACTGAGCCACCCAGGTGCCTCAAACACACCAAATAATATTATAAAATACACCTACATACACACACACACACACACACACACACACACACACACACACACGCCTGCACGTGCCTACAAAGATTATCATAACGGTTTAAAGCAATTTTGCCGATGGGTATCAGACCAAGTAGATGTTTATGCCAAGAGGGTGGAAACAAAAGGGAAATTGATTTCCACTGCATTTTACCATTTCGATTGCTCCTGAGCATGATCTGGCTGCTTAAAACCTGAAATGTGAATGGAATATTTTTATCCTGGTTAGCAAGACTTGAAGCCACAGTAATCCCATATATATAAACATATACCTACACACACACACACACACACACACACACACACACACACACACAGAAGCTCTCCGTCTGTTTCTTGTGTGGACATTCTGCTTGTTGAGTTCAAAGGGTGGTAACCTAAAACCTAACAGACCATCATGCGACTCACCCACTGATGGGTGGCCCCAAGGTACCTGAAAGGACTCCAAAGACCTTGAATTAAGCTCAGCACACCAAACCCCAGGGGGTGGTGCTCACTTTTAGAGCAGGAAGTCACCCATACCTGCTCCCAAACCAGCCACTCAATCACATACTGGGCATTTGTAATGTATTTACCGAGAAAGCACAACTGCAGAGTTTTGAAAAAGGCCTTAGGCTGTTGGGAAATATGGGAAAACTATATATACATGTTACACGATAGCCCCTAAACGTCTGCTATGCAAATATTATTTCTACATGGTGTTCTTTTTTTAAGGTTGAAAATACACCAGCAATTTATTTCAGAGGATTAAAACAGTTAAGTGGTGACAGCTAATGAAATCTAATTACTATGAGGGTCAGATTCCCAAACATGGAGGGGATCTATTATTCATATTAATAAAAATTGTAAGTACCCTCCCGAGGAGGGGGAAAAATGCCAATTCCCCACATATAGCAAATGGGGATCAGAAACCAGGGGCTTTGGGGGTTCTCTTCATTAAATGAAGCAATGTTCTTTGGAGCTCATTTTGCTTCCTAAGTTAGATTTCAAGTTTAGCCACCTGGTCAAATCCTGCAACAAGAAATGGTAAGAGTCTGAATCTGGGGGGAGGTGCACTAAATGTGCTTTGCTGAGTGAGGTTTCCAATACGTGGGGCTCTTCTTTTCTTTTCAGAACTGGCTTTCTGAGATCATAGTGACCTATTTGTTCAGGATGCTAACGGAAGATGTGTTCTGTGCTATCACGAAACCTTTTCACTATATCATCTTTCCAGTTGCAGTAATTAAAAAAAAATACTCACAGGGAGTCATGGTTCATACATTTACCCTATGCCTTGAACCAAACAGAAAGCTACAGAAACCAAAAAAAAAAAAAAAAAAAAAAAGAGTTCTAAAGTAAGGAAAAGAAAGAACGCCTAGAGACAATGAAGTCTGTCTTCTGACAGCACAGAGCCTGACGGGGGGCTCGAACTCATGAACTAAGAGATCATGACCTGAGCTGAAGTCAAATGCCTAACAGTCTGAGCCACCCAGGAGTCTCAGAAGTTCAGTTTTAAATCCACTGAAAAATAATCAGCTAATGACCACATGTGTTAAGATAGGAATAAAACTAATTAGTGGAGATAGTTACTTGGGATGAAATAACCCTAAATACAAAATAAAGCACTGAAAAACAAAAGAAATACCAAAACTATTTGGTCAAAGGAGTTTTTGGACCCTACCCCAGATACCTCAAGCAAAGAGAATGACTATATATACATACATGTGTATATATATATATATATATATATATATATATATATATATATGATGTGGATTCAAACTATAAAATCATAGGGAACCTGACAAATTTTTCAAGCCAGACAAAACTCTGATTAAATCACTTTTCGTGCAAAGCTAGGACATGTCTAATGACAAGGTTCAGGATTTGCTGGATTACCATTCCCATTAGTCAAAGGTTCTCCAAGTCAAGATCTTGGCTGGTCCTCAGCAGTCCTTGGGGTATTTGCTCTGGGAGGTTCAGATACTCCGTCAGGGTTTATCCGCAGGCACGTAAGCGCTCCTCGCAGGTGGCACAGGATTTGACGTGCTCGGGATGAGTGTCAGCCCCATGTTCTTTTGGACTTTTGACACAGAACACAACCCAGACCATAAATTAATAGCAAGGGCAGTTGTGTTGCGAGTTGCAGAACGAGCCAGGAGGATTAGGCTGCCAGGCTTTCATGATTCCTAATTTTAACTGCGTTTCATGTGCCTTGGGAGAATTTTGTCTTCTGGGATGTAACTTCACCACTTGCTCTCACTGAAAAATCATTTCCAGTGAAAACAACGACTATAACGGAGTAGTAGCCAAATCTGTTCATGTAGCCATCATCTTTGCAGGAAAAAAAATCTGTTTCGCTGTCATCGAATGATTCCCCCTCCGCGCCACCCCCCCCCCCCGCCCCAGGTCAAAAACCTGAGACATCAGACGCAGCAGTGAAAATCTGAAGTCATTTTAACAAACGGGCTAAGGGGCGGGTGGTGGGAGGGTGGATGTACTTGGAAGTGGGTATATTGATTGTTTGCCCATCGATTCTCTCCAACTCCAGAAACAAATGGCGGCTGTTTCTTGTGGGTGGGAGCCTGTACAATCCTTCTCAATTCCATCTGCAACATTTTACGGAGACTGTTTACTTGTCTCCTCCAACCTCACGGTAAGGGCGTTGGTCGCGGGAACAGTGAGCGGCTCCATTCAGCTTGCATCTCGTTCCGATTAATCACCTTACAATTTTCTGAGTGAGTTCCAAACCACTCGCTAAAAAAGGCTGTCGCCAGGAAAGCAGCCTGCGTTTGAAGAGATGGGGTGCACCTCACTGGGTCTGCTAAACCTGATGCTGAACTAATTTGGAATCAGACAGATCTAAGACAGAACCTGGTTTTGCCCTCGGCTCCTTTCCGTAAACCTCTGTTTTCCCATCTGTGAAATGGGAATCGTAGTCACACCTCGGTAAAAGGGAATGAAAACAGCTTGCTTGCCTGAGAAAATTAAATTAATAACGCACGCGAAGTGCTTTGCCTGGTATCCCACATGAAGTAGGCGTTCTGTGAACCTTACCTTTTAGGACTATTATTAATAGCGATAAGGTCAGCAACCAACAGCAACGGAGGAAAGGCACTCCCTCAAGCTGGCAAGAACATGGGAGAGAGATTTGTTTCAAGGAAAAAGCACTTCTTGCCAGTTTCACAGACGGGAGCATTCCAAGGCCACACAGCAGAGGCTCTAAACAAAAAGCCACAAAGTAGCAAATGGCAGCTGGGTGGGACACCAGGGCTGGGCTGCCCCCCACCCGAGCAGCAAGGAAGGCACGGAAGGCACGCTTATCCTTCAAATGAGTGCTGACCTTGCCCCTCACAGAGAGGGAAGAAGAATCAGGTCAAAGGAGGAGACACAGTGCAGGAGTCGTGCCAAAAGAGAGACTGTGGATGACAGAACTGTATCACGAACTGTGTTCAAAAGGAACACTTACTTAGCCATGCATCGGTCTGCGGTGACTTGGGAAGGGAGATGTGAAAACACCCTGAAAAATCAGGTCTGGGGTCACCTGCGTGGGTCAGCTGGCTAAGCGTCTGACTTCCGCCCAGGTCATGATCTCACAGTTCGTGAGTTCGAGCCCCACATCAGGCTCTGGGCTGACAGCTCAGAGCCTGGAGCCTGCTTCCGATTCTGTGTCTCCCTCTCTCTCTGCCCCTCCCCTGCTTGCTCTCTGTCTCTCTCTCTCTATGTCAAAAATAAATAAAAACATTTAAAAAAAAGGCGGGGAGACAAAACCTTTTAATGGAACATAAACTTTTAAACTTCCTGTCTAACAATAACTTGAAGATTGCACTAGCTAAAAACTGCTATTAGAAATACTGTACTACTCTATATCCAGGATTCCATACCATCCTGGCTGTAAATTAGCTCCTGTTCCTACAAACCACTCTTCAAAAGTATTATCCCACACCACCATATGAGGAATTTTAGTATCTTTCATCTTTAAAAGCTTAGGGCTGATAGCAAAATCCTAACAGCAATTTAGGAAATGTCTCCAAATTCTTATTTCCTCCCATTCGTGTTTTCTTACTAATTTCTTAGAACTTTGCCTACCAGGTAAATCAGGCAAATATTTTGCACATAGTCTGCAAAATCTAGGACACAACGGGGCCATATGTCTTCAGGTAGCATGTAGATATGTTCTACTTAGAAAAAGAAAGAAGCTTTTATTTTTTTAAAAAAGAAGCTTGAATGATAATTCAGTATCACCTTAAATGAACAATTAGAGTGTTACTGAAGAAAGGAGACACAGCCCTTAATCTCGTTAAAAAAAATCCTCAACAGGTGGCTTAGCCTGGGTGCCTAAGTCAGTTAAGCTACTGACTCTTGCTTTCGGCTCAGGTCACGATCTCACTGTCATGAGATTGAGCCCTGTGTCGGGCTCTGCACTGACAGCGTGGAGCCTGCTTGGGATTCTCTCTCTCCCTCGCTCTCTGCCCCTCCCCCCTCCAAAAAAAAGTAAGTAAACTTAAAAAAAAAAAAAAAGCCTCAACAGAAGAAGTTAAAGGTTTATCAGAACATTCGTACAAGTGTGTAGATAACACTCAATCCTAAAGGCAGAGACGAATTTTAAATTTTAATTTAGCTTCGTTTAGTTTAATGGTGGTACTGATAAAATGCCTCCAAGTTCACTTGCATTATTGGCTTGTCTGGGGGATAAACAGCTGTGCAAATGATTTCAGCGTATTTTTTAAAAGCCGGAGGAAATAAAAACTGTCTCTGGCAAAGCCGCACCTCACCCCGCTAGTTAATTCTTCAACGACTTCACTCCTCCTGTTGGGGCGGAACTGGATCTAAGTGCCCGTCACCCCTGCGCTCTCCAGGGCGTGGCTTCCGAGCCTCACCCCTCGGGCACTCACCGTCAAGGCGAAGGTAGAGGAAGTTCCGAAAAGCAAAGTAATCCTCCATGATGGTCATGAGCGAGGTCATCTGGCAGAAAAGCAGCACGCGGTGATTAGTAGCTCGCAGTTTGGGCAGAATACGATCAAGAAGCTCAAACTTTCCTGAGGCCCGATACAGCTCAGCCCTGAACCCAAAAAGGCAAAACAAGAAGACAGTATTACTTCTGTCTTCTTGAAGGATCCAGTATCGCTCTCGCTTTCAGGCACTGCCTTGTGCGTAGTGAACGTTCATTAAAATAACTGTGGAATGAATGAATGAATGAATGAATGACTATCCACTCCAGGGTGATGGGGGTATGTAAATGGAAAAAGAAAATGTTTCTATACAAAACCCATAAAGAGTACATTATAGATGCCAGGTATGATGGCAGATTCTGGAAAGAAATGGAAATCGTTTCATGTTCTGATTCTTTCACTCTGTGTGTGTGTGTGTGTGTGTGTGTGTGTGTGTGTGTCTCATTTCTCCCTCCCTCTTTCCCTCTCTGTTACACACACGCGTACACGAATATGTTGTATTTCCTTACGCTGCTACTGAGCAAGCACATAATTATTAATTCAGGGCACGTAAGATTCATCCAAATATTTATTGAGCACCTACTACCAGCCAGGCACAACGCTCGGCATGTGTACGGGGATGAGAAAATAGAAACCCTGCCTTCAAAATGGCTAATTGCACATTGTGATAAGTGCTGAAAAGAAAAATAGCAAGTTGCTATGAGACAATGCATAGCAACACGTGACGTCTTTAAATTAGAGCAGAGTTTGGCCAATTTCGGCCCTGGCCTGCTGCCTGTTTTCGTAAATAGAGTTTTGCTGGAATGCAGCCAGGCTCACTCATTTCTATTTTGTCTACGGCTGCTTTCATGCCACTATGGGCAAGGTTGAGCTAGAGACTTTTTGACCCACAAAGGTAAAAAATATTTGACATCTGGCCCTTTACAGAAAAAAAAAAAAAATTGCCAGCCTCTGATGCAGAGGGTCAGAGGTGTGACCTTGCTGAAGAGAGAACGGTTTAGCTAAAACCTCAGATAATCAGCAAAAAGGCAGCCAGGTGAAGAATGGCGGCTTGGGAACGGAGAGGAAGAGATTCCAGAAAGAGGGAAGCGTATGTGCAAAGGTCCTGTTGGAGTAAAGGAGGCTGGTGAGTCTGAGGAACGGAACACAAGCGTCAGGAGAATTCTGGAGATGAGGGCCGAGAGGCAGCAGGAGGGAGTGGGGACAGGTGCCGCAGGGTGTGTTAGCTTTTAGTGCAACGGGAAGCCCCTGACGGGTTTTAAACAGGGGACTGGCGACATCTGCCACACCCTTCTACAAGGTCACCATGCACACTGTGGAAGGACAGACTGGGAAGGGGACAAGAGGCCTGGCTTGCACAGAAGTTCATATCAAAAACAGGACAGGAGATTTACCTCTGTCAGGGTGTTAATGACCTAAACCAGGGCCTTTCCTCCACCGTAATAAACTACTTGTCTTTTGTCAACAGGCATGTGTTAAATTATTAAAACGTAATCGTAGGGCTGACGTGGCTGGGAACACCGGTCAGTGCACCTGCAGTCTACACTGAAGCGTATCGTCTGGCAGCTGATCCTGTGACACAGTGCGTGTCGTCTCTAACAGACACATTTTCAAGTGTACGTCTTCCCAACATCCACCTTCCCGCCCCGACATCTCCTGCGGCCATGTTTTTAGTAAGCAACCTGGCCAGTCCCGTGATGGTGGCAGGAGGGACCACAGCCAGGGGAAAGGGAAGCAAACAGGAGTGGGAGAGCCTAGAGGCACTGGTTCTGGATGGGTCCCAACCTCTGGTGCTTAGCCCAGGGACACCATCTGCCTTTGGGATCCCAGAATGGCCCCTACATCCTCATGATCAATGTTCCCCGGGGCAAAACAGAGACTATCTGTTAATGCGAGGTTCTTTTTTGTTGTTGTAAGGCATGGCTCTCTTCAATGTCTGCTGCTAGGAAAAAAAAAACCCAAAAAACCAAAAACAAAAAACCCAAAACAAACGTTTCTCATACGGGCCATACTTTGACAAACTACTGTAACGTCATCCATATTTATAGCAGATGAGACCTTTCCTCTCACGCACGTCCAGGTTAAGTGTCAACTTGAAATTTAATATGATAAGTTCTCTTTTCGGCTCAAGCTACACCACCGGTTATAAGTCACAATGTTTGAAGCTTCCACAACAATTTTTAGGACATGAGCATACCGTTAAGTCTATTAAATGAGATCTATGTCCTTTGAATAGCCACATGCTTAAGGCATGGAGTAATTTATGCCAGGGAAATAAAAGAGAATGCTGATGTTATCTCACCTCTGCTGAGGTGAGAGAGGACTGAGGAGGAGAACAGTACGTACGTGTGTGAGAGGAAACACTACGGGAGGGAAAAGTTTAGGTATGACTAACTACTTTTTGGAAGAAAAATAAATTTTAAGATTTACCCATTGATGACCCCGTTTGAATAGCCCAGGTGTTCAGCAAAGGATTCCTTTAAAAAAGAGAGGAGGAAAACAATGATTAAAAAAACAAACAAACAAAAAAAAACCCCAGACATGTAAATCATTAACTTAATAATGACTCTTGTAGTGAGGTCGTTCTATTTATTTCTAGAGTATAGTTAAACAAAATAACAAATAGGAAAATACTTGTTAGACGATGAACCAGAAACCCCGTATCTTTGAATTCGGAGTTTTGTTCTGCCACGAACGTGTCCTGGGAGTTTCTGCGAAGCTCCAGAATCTCATACTGAGATGACAGAATTAGTTTACTTATCAAACAGTGATTAAGTGTCCACTGACCCAGGTTTGAGCCAGGCAGGTACGGGGGACGCAGAAAGAACTGAGTATCTATCCCGAAGGAGTTAGGTCTAGACTAGAGGAAAAGCCTAATATAAGCAAATCAGGATCAGACGTACACATGTGTATACTGCAAAGATATTTAACAGGTGCACTGTATCATAAATCTGAGTTTACTGACATCCTAAAAGCCTCCCATACTGTGCTTTTCTTCCCTCTGTTACAGATAAGGCCCTAAATGGACACTGTTCCCTCAGGCGCCTGGCTTCCATTTTCAAAACAAAGTTTTTTAGATTTAAAGAATGGTGGAATGTTACATCGAATTTTGAAATGCTTAATCACATAATTCCCTCCTCGCTGATCCTGCAGAAGAAATAAATGACTGTTCTCCATGTGATGTTTCCATTCCTGCTTTATGGAGAGGGAGACCATCTGTGGGGAAAGGAAGCATATCACACCTTCACATTAGCCACCAGCTGTCACCCTTCTCTGCTTCCTTTCCTTCTCCGACCCACGGAGCTTCTCCTCCAAGGGGATCAGATCTTCCCCTTTGGGCTCTCCTCTCGAATACCCTCATCGCCTGTGGTGGGCTCAGCCCCTCAGGATGCTGCCCCGCTGGCAAGATCAACACCGATGGACAACGGCCAAAGATCCCGCTCTGACTCCAGGAACCACGTGGGCCTGCCCACTCCACACGCAGCCACTCCCGGCTAGATTTTTGGGTTCTGTCCCTATCTCCAAGAGACGTAAAAACCACAGAGATGGTACGTGTCGGTGCATGGTGGCAAGTTGAGGAATTAGCAGCATTTTAAAAATGCTGTTTTTGGGGTACCTGGGTGGCTCAGTTGCTTAAGCGTCCGACTTCAGCTTGGGTCATGATCTCGAGGTTCGTGGGTTCAAGCTCCGCCATCAGGCTCTCTGCCGTCAGCGCAGAGCCCGCTTCGGACTCTCTGTCCCCCTCTCTTGCTGCACACCCCCTCTCCAAAACTAAACATTTAAAAAAAAGTGCCGTTTGTCATTTCCCTGGTTTGCAGGTGCTCCGGGGAAACAGTGAGCCCACAAGAGAGGCTGGACTTCCGGTATGATTTTGTAAGAACAAAGGTTGTGGGGCAAACAATACAAAGACAAAGGCAAAATGCGTGTACTGACTCTGGGTTGTATGGGTGCTATGTTTGCCAAAACCGTGAGTCTCCTTTCCAGGAAGATGCTTCTGAAAGTTTTTGTGATTAAAAAAAAAATGTAAATCAGACTCTGTCTCTCTACTGAGTGCTATTTACAATGTAAAGGGGCGCCTGAATGGCTCAGCTGGTTGAACTTCTGACTCTTGATCTCGGCTCAGGTCATGATCTCGAGGTTCATGGGATCGAGCCCCGCATTGGGCTCGGGGCTGACAGTGCAGAGCCTGCTTGGGATCCTCTCTCTCCGCCCCTCCCCTGCTCGTGCTCTGTCTGTCTGTCTCTCTCTCTCTCTCTCTCTCAAAATAAATAAATAAATACTTTTTTTAAAAAAATGTAAATATGCAAGTATTGGAGGGCATGTTGCTTAAACTTAGCTCCTTTGATGATCTTCTCCCTCAGGTTCTCCGGACGGAGAAGCTTGAGGGAGGAAGACGTCATCCCCCTTCCTGACATGACCTCCCATGTTTCAAAGGCTAATTTTTGCATGAGAACCAAAATGAAATTAGGTTGACACTTAACTTTCCTAACTTGTAAGCCCTCAAACCCCTCTATGCATAGGAATAAATATGTGAAAATTGTTTTGCGGGCAAAATGGGTGGGTGATGGGTTAGCCTGACATGACCCCAAGTCATTTTCATCATGAAGACATTTTATTGGCTCCCCACGCCCCCCCCCCAGTCACAAACCAACGTAAATCCAACACGAATTCGTTGCTACCTTTGATCTGTTTAATATATATTGTCAATTTACAAGATGCTTCCGATCTTATTTTTTCTTTGAAGTTTAGCCTCTGCCAGTCCCTATAATCAATCTGTCACCATGAGATGACAGGTCAAGCACAGTGAAGTTTGCAGATGCTGAGAGATTTTCACCAGGTCACACAACAAAGCAGCCTGGGACGTGCCCTCACGCCCCATGGTGCACCCACTGGATGCTCCTTCACTCTGTGTCTAAATAGCTGTACCTTGACGGTGAGATCTTTTTCCTTCTTCTTTTTGTTTTTTGGGTGGGTTTTTTGTTTTTTTGTTTTTGTTTTTGTTTTTGTTTTTGTTTTTTTTAGTATTGTTGCAGCTGCCATTTTACTGGGATCCAGAACTTGTTAGCCTATAGCTACTCTGCCCCATGAACAGTGGTGACAGCAGTTATCAGGATGCCTGGGACAGGTTTCTAGGACAGGCACAGAATGTGCGATGAATACTCTTATCTGACAAGCGTGGTTACCAAAAAGAAGGGAGAAGAAAAACGAACCGTCAAAGTCAAGACGATTTGAAAGTCAGGAGTATGGCAACTCGACTTTTATACTGTAATTATGAAATTTCTCATTTGCCAGAACCTTCGACTTATTTCCTTTTTTAACGAACGGGGGCAGGCGCTGGAGGCCTGCGGTGGCTTGTGCCCTGGAGCACCTGCTCACGTGCCGTGGACAGCAGGCATTGCCCTGGTGTGTAACTGCCACAAGGACCATACGCATCAGCAGCAACGCTGAAAAATGGGAGACTGTAGTTTGTCTCCTTTTCCTTCCTGCTCGGGTCAATTGTTCCCACTGGGGTGAAGTTCTGTCAATTTAGGAAACTTATTTGCACGCAGTGAACAGGGAGGGAAATGTCCTCGCCCCTAAAAATAGCTCAGTGAGACCAGAGCGTCAGGATAAAAGCCGGGATTTACACTGTCGTGATAGGAGCCAGAAAGGGGGAAAAGAAAAAAAAAAAAAAAAAAAAAAGCAGATCGAAGCAACAGACCAAAGTCAGCGTCTTTTACAAAGAACGTTTCGAGAACGTCTTCCTCTTCAACAGGTATAAATACGTTATTTTAGTATTTTTTTCACAGCATCCTTCTGAGGAAGCTGGCTGTATTCATCATTACCTTCAATTTCGCAGCTCCTACCATAACAAGGCAATTCACAGCACTTACCCAAACCCACATAATGAGCCAGAGCTTACAATATTTTCTCACTACTTTAAACCCTTGGTTATAAAATTCCAGCTGCTCAAGTGCTTGGTGCCAGTGAGAATCCATAACCAGAAAATCCGTGTTTGTTAATTCTGCCTGTCGAGCCATCAGAACATACGTCTGCAACCTCCATGCGTATTTTAACCCTCTTTCTTCCCTCTGTCGTTCCTTCCTTCTTTCCTCCCTTCCTGCCTTCCTTCTTTCCTACCTGCCTTTTTGTAAGAGTCGTTTTCACAGGACAGTGCGATCGGGATCAAACTCAACACAGAGCAGAACAGGGACTCACCTCGATGTGCTGGAACATATACGGGTGGTTGCAGATTTTCCTCAACTGCATAATAGTGTTCATAAGTGTCTTGGCACCTCCTTTCCCCTAAGGACGAGGGGAATAAAGACAGAACAAATGATTAATCGATCAGATACTCCCTGTTTTAAAAAGTAAGCTTTTATAGAAAGGGCCATAGGGTCTTCTAAGTAACCTATGCGTCTTGGGGTCCAAAGCTCCTGTTACACAGCTGTTCCCGAGTGACATAAAACATCTCCCTTGGGACTAACTTGTCCTACGGGAGGGAATTCTGTCGAGACGATGGCTTTGCGACCTGTCTATTCCCCAGAAGCCTGGAGAGAGAAGACAGACCAGATGCCCGGGGAGCGGCACCGGATTTTAAAACCTTCTAAGATGCCACCCCACGCTTAGGCAGAATATAGTCCCTGCAGAAGTGACATGAGCAGAGCTGAAAACTATTTTGGTGAGAGGAACACACTCTGTTCTCCATGCCCCAGTGCAATTTGCGATTGAAGAGGTTAAGAGACTTCCTTCGGCTACAACAAGAGCTAGAGAAAAGGCCCCAAAGTGTGCTTTAACAAATCAGCATTGGCAGGGACGCGTCCCGGGAGTATGTGATGTCACGGCCGTGAGAAGACGCACAATGACACCTTGAGTTGCACTATTTTCTGTGATGTACCTTCTTATCTTTCTCGGAACCATCTGTGAGGAGGATCCCTTTGGCTTGCATATGGCGATAGAGAATCTTCTGCAGGGCTGACATGTCACACTTGATCACATATTCAACCTGGGCGAGAAGAAACAGCAAGTAGGTAAGAGGAGGGAGAAGGTGCCCGTGCTCAGAAGGCTGTTGAGGCGTGGTGGCAGGTGTACTCTCTGGAGCCCTGCAGGTGCCTCTGTTTCCCCTTCTTGGATTCACAGAGTGCAGGGCGGGATGGGGGTGGTGGGGGGGACCACGGTCATCACTCCTAAAGATATGATTACAATGGAGGGACCTTCCAAAGGTTGTAGGTAACTGAGGCTAGGGTCATGTTTTCTGAAAATTCTTGACTTGTTCTATATTTGAGAAAAGGGGGGGGGCTTGCAAAATGTTCAAATTCAAAAATGTCCCATACAGAGTTTTTTCTTAGTATTTCTTCTGCTTCCTGGCTACACCCTCTCTCATATGAACAGAAAAACAGCGACTGGCCAATATCCCAAGACTTTCTGTTAATCATTTTTTTAATGGTCATACATAGCGACCCCAGTACTGGTCCAAAAGTGAGATTTGTAATAGCCCTAGGTTGACTACCATTAATCTCTGCTTTTCAGAGATGAGAGAATACTACCTGTGAGGACAGCAGGTGGGCAGGAGGGGGGGGGGGTTGCGGAGAGGAATTAATCCAAAACTGGATGCAACTTTACGACCTTCTACAGAGAGCAAAGCCTCCTGTGCCTCCAGTTGGACTACTGCAAAAAATCCAATTTAAAACAGTTGGAGGGAATTCACGTGCCCTTGGCTTAACACGCACCTGCAATACTTCTAGCACGTTCTTAATGCATAAAATCTGCCTTGATTATTTCTTAGTATTATTTTTTTATTAAAAAAAATCCCCAGAATACAAATGTGCAATTTTCATAATAAACGTCACATAAATGCCTAGAAATCTGCAGAATGTGATTAAAAGTCAATCAGCAAGCTGCCTAATGTTTAATAAACTGATTAAAAACGATCAGGTTATTTTCAGCTCTGAGGGCCAGGGCGAGGAGGTCACAGATGAAGAGAAGTTGAATATTCATTCAGTTGTTGCGTCAGAAGGCACCTTTGTCAGCCCAGATAGAGCGGCAATTAACAGCCCTCTGCCACCTGTTTTGATGCGCCGACTAAGACTGGAGAAAGGCTAGCGTCTTTGCAGAAAAGTTAAGAAAAGCAAGCAACCTACCATATGCTTTTCGTTTGGAATGACCTTCTTGGCCAGAGAGGAAAAACCAAAATTTCAGGTTCATAAATTGAAATTCAAGTTCAAGTTTCATAAATAAGAATGGACTTACAACAGGCTCTCTGTTGCAGATACCTGACCCTGTACTGTTTTCACAGCACGTCGACTTTTTCAAGAGCTGTTCGCTGTCGGTGAAATTCGATCATGGTGAAGAGCAGTATTAGACAAGTTCAGACCGCAACAAGTTAGAAGCATAAAAATGCACCAAGGGCTAATATCACCGAGCTCTTCCTGTGGACCCGGCCCTGTGCAAAGGGCGTTCTGCGCCTTCACTTATTTCACAATACGAGAGCTCAGGAGAGGGTTAGATGTTGTGTCTGCATTTTATACAGAACCTGAGCATCAGAAAAGTTGACAGTCTGGTTCAAAATGACAAGGGTATTTAATGGTAGAGTTAGGACTGGAGACAGAGGTCACTCTTTCCAGCTCTATGCTAAGGATGACCGAGGCCATCCAAGGCTACTCTGCCAGAAGGGATGGCCACCGCTTGCTTGAAAGCAAGGGAGCAGCAGATACAGATATAGGGACAGATCCCTTAACTCCCTTCCCACCAGTCAGCTACTGCTAAGCACTGGAGGGGAGGGACTTTGGGAAGCGGGAGGCACATATGATGACACCATGCAGACAGGGAAACCAAATACTCCTGCAGCATTCAGGTCAGCAGAGAAGTGAGCCCATCCCAAGGATCCAACAGCTGCTCTAAGAAGGGGAAGTCTCCCTCACCCTCCTCCCCTGCACCCTTAGGGGGTACCTAAGAGCAGAAGCTGCTCTGATACACATGATCAAAATCACGGTCATAAGCTTCACAACTGTATTTGACGTTTGCTCCCTGTACCTGCTCAGACAACTCCAAGCTGTTTTGTTTGACTTTATACTCTTCTCTAGGCCTGGGGTTGGGGTGGGGGGGTTACTCTTAGTGCCTCGTTTCTAAAAAATCTTATTCTACCTTAAGGGTTTTAAAAAGTATCTTCCCAGTGGTGCCTGGGTGGCTCAGTCGGTTAAGCGTCTCTCAGTTTCAGCTTGGGTCATGATCTCGTGGTTCGTGGGTTTGAGCCCTGCCTCTGGCTCTGCAGCAGGGAGTGTGGAGCCTGCTTGGGATTCTCTCTCTCTCTCTCTCTCTCTCTCTCTCTCTCTCTTTCTATCTATCCCTCTCCTCCTCATGCTGTCTCTCTCAAAATAAGTAACTTAAATATATATATGTATAGGCATATATATATATATATATCTCAAATATATATATGTATAGGTGTGTGTACACACACCTATACATGTATATCTCTTCCCCAATTACCGTATCTATCAGAGTCAATTTCCCCTTTCATTTCCCTCAAAGAAGTAGTTATTAAGCTCTTCTTTTTTATTAAAAAAAGGTTTGTTTTTAACGTGTATTCATTTTTGAGAGACAGACAAAACAGAGCGTGAGCTGGGGAGGGGCAGAGAGAGAGGGAGACACAGAATCCAAATCAGGCTCCAGGCTCCGAGCTGTCAGCACAAAGCCTGATGCGGCACTTGAACTCACTGGCCACGTTATCATGACCTGAGCCAAAGTCAGATGCTTAACTGACTGAGCCGCCCAGGCACCCCAACTATTAAACTTTTTTGAAGGCATCCCCTTCTCAGGTAGACATACGAGAGCACATCTTCCCAACACATGCCCATGTATTTGCTTATGAATTATATGTAGGCACTAGCTTTAATATCTGAAGACACACATGGCTCTTAGGGCATAGTCATCAATGTTAAGGGCAGCTAATTTATTTCAAGGGTCCAATTTGACGACATCTAATTTTTTTTTGGCCGATTGCAGCCCAATTACCCTATGATGTGGTTAATAAAAACTCACACCAGGAGCAAGAGAGGCCGGACTGCCTTTTTCTTACTGTTGACTTACGCTCATGCTCTTCTTCTTGCTTTCAACCCGCAGTCCTTTGTGGAATCTTTTTAAGTCCTTTGTCCATTATGGGGCCAGGAGTGTTGCGCTAGTTAAAATCAGACCATCCTACATCCTCTGATCTGGGTACAGGGAACTCAGCATAGCCTCACAAGAGGCAAGAAGTGCAGAAGCCGGGCTGTGAGGGTCGGTGGGCTGCCAGATGCCCGGGTAGTGGGGTTTCCCCTCACACTCCCCCTGGGGATGACCTACCCGATCCAACCCAGGCACGTGACTCATTTCTCCCGTGCACACCGCATGGGTACCCATTCCAGTCTGTATGCTAAATGTCAACAAAGCTTAATTTTTAAAAATATTTTTAATGTTTATTTATTCTTGGGTTATATTAACTTTTAAAAATAAAAAAAACATTAAGCTTTTTTTTTAATTTTTTTTTTTAATTTTTTTTTTCAACGTTTATTTATTTTTGGGACAGAGAGAGACAGAGCATGAACGGGGGAGGGGCAGAGAGAGAGGGAGACACAGAATCGGAAACAGGCTCCAGGCTCTGAGCCATCAGCCCAGAGCCCGACGCGGGGCTTGAACTCACGGACCGTGAGATCGTGACCTGGCTGAAGTCAGACACTTAACCGACTGCGCCACCCAGGCGCCCTAAAAAATTAAGCTTTGTTAGGATGCCTGGGTGGCTCAGTTGGTTAAGCGTCCGACTTTGGCTCAGGTCATGATCTCGCGGTTTGTGGGTTCGAGCCCCACGTTAAGCTCTTTTCTGATGGGTTGGACCTGGAACCTGCTTCAGATTCTGTGTCTCCCTTTCTCTCTGCCCTTCCCCTGATTGCTCGCTAAGAATAAACATTTTTTTAAAAAGTTAATATAAATGGAAGTTCTAAAACCTTCTTTCCATACCCCAATGGACTGCCAGTACGCACCCCTGCCCAAACACACTCCCTGAAGTGCCTGCTCTGGAGACCTCTGCCCTGGAGTGCTTGAATGCCTGCATTACTCATCCACATGGGCTGGATGATGTTGCCTTTCATGGTCATGTCCTTGTTCAAGGTGAGTAGACCTCGTCTCCACACCATGTCTGACCTCTCACACCATGTCTGTTTCTGGTGTGGCTCCCACATCTTCTAGCCCAGCCATACACACAGCAGGCAGGCAATGAGGGCTATGTGTTGAGAAAAGGGCAGCCTGAACGATTATTAAGTAGACACAGAGACCAAGAGGAACCAAGTGAAAGAAGTTTCTATGATGCTCATGCCCCTTAAACTGCCGGGTCCGAGCGATGTGATGGCACCTGATTATGGCATGAACGCAGAAGTTCCTTGAGATATGCCGGTGCTGCAGGAATGAAATCTGTGCCTCTTTAATAGGGAGAATCCCCCCAACAAGTGAGATTGGCGAGGGCCACTGGGGCTATTTTTGTTCATGTGTGAAAGTGAGGTACTGAGCTACACTCAGAATAATTGTCTCCTAAGAATTCTTATGTTAGTAAATGACCAAACTGGTCCCTACAAGGAGCCACATCAGGTGACTGTACTGGCCCAGAGTCTGCTCCACACAACCCCATAAAAGTTTTCAAGCTTTAGCCATAGTTTCCTCCTGAATACTACTCTTCACTTTCAACTTCCCTCCCGAAAGGATATGTTACTGGCACAAGCAATGTAGACTATGTTGTGTGACATATTACCACTTTCTGAACTGAGGTTTCCAAACAATAACATTAAATATTTGCAAGTCTCAAGTTCTGGAATCTGTGGTGTGAGAGCCCCGAAGTAATGATTAATCACATCAAGCACTCCACGGATTTATATAAGGAAGATACAAGTTGCCCATCTAAGGGAAGCCTGTTTGTGGTTTTACACAGATGACATCAAAATCAGGATCGATTTTGGGTAGGTCAGCCTCTAGTCAACCTCAGGCATTGTACACATATTTGAGCATATTTAGACATCAGTATGTACACAGCCGATTGCAAGTAGAGTTGCTTCTTGATTATATGAATTAACAAAGTGGAGAGTCAGCATAGACGACCCCAAACGGGGGCTAAATCGCAAAATCAATTTTTATTTAGTTTACGTTAGGTTTTACATACATCCTTTTGTATGAACTGCCTTTCTTTCCTGAGTGGAAGGAATGGATTTCATGTGACAAATTGGTGGTGGTGTTGGAGGCACTGGGGGGACAGTACATCCCCCCTGCTCATTAGATGTATCGCTAGACTTATTACATTATTAAATACTCATGGATTAAAACAAATTTTTATTAAAAACTCACCTACTCGAGCTAATTTTTCTATGAAACAGGGCTGCACATCCCAAAATTCTGGCCCTTAGATGCCTGTTTTAGTTTCATCAGAGGGAGTACAGGTTCCTGAGCCTACTCCAGCTACACTAGACAGAATTACTGTTTAATACATATGGAATATATTTTGTATTTTGAAGAGTTTTTCTGTTTTAAAACTCAACGATAAGAAACTATCCAATAAAAAAAAAACAGGCAAGAGATTTGAGCACCATTTCATCAAAGAAGGTATATGGAGGCCAAATACGCCATGAAAAGATGCCCAACATCAGTGGAAAATGGAGAAATGCAAATTTATGACAAGGTACCAGTGCACCCCTGTTGAAATGGCCAAAAAGGTCAAGAAAGCTGATGACACTCAAAGAGTACTGACGAGAATGTGGAGGAAACGCCCAGCTCAGACACTGCTGGTGCAACTGCAAAATGGTTCAGGAAGCTTAGAAAACAAGTCAGTTTAGAGAACTTCCTGTAAAGCTATGTGTACATTTACCACAGGACCCAGCAATCCCACTGGAGTGAGATGAAAAGCTATGTTCACGCAGAAACCCGTGCACAGTGTTTATAGCAGGTGGATCCACAATCATCAAAAACCAGAAACAACCCAACTGTCCCCTCAAATAAATGGACAGACACCCCACGGTGCACCACAGACCAGAAAGCTACTCAACAATACAAATGAGGCAACCATTGATACAGGCAACAACTTGGATGGAGCTCAAACACACTGTACTGAGTGAAAGAATCCAGATGCAGAAGGTCTGATGAGACACGATGACTGATTCTATCCACGTGACAGTCTGGAAAAGGCAAAGCTATACGGATGGAAAACAGATCAGGGGTCGCACGAGGCTAACGGTCCCAGAGAGGATTTGGCTAAAAACAAGCAGCGCCAGGGGATCTGGGCGGGGCTGGGGGGGACTGGGAGGTAGAAACATTCTGTATTTTGACTGTGGGTACGGTTAACAGGATTATGCATTTGTCGAAGCCCACAGAGCTGTATACCCGAGAGACTAGATTTTATCATATGTAAAGTTAGAAATAAAATGAAAAAACACTTTCCTAACTGGTTGCGTTTCATGAGAGCATTTGAGAATTCTTACTATGGAATATGTAGCCTTTTCCTACCATCAGCCATAATTCCTATCCAGTTCTTTATACAGGTTGAGAAAGACATACACGTTGTTTGTGGTGTCTGATTTATCACACCTGTAATAGGTATATATAATACATACACGTGTGTGTACATTTCATCCTCTGTATGTTTACACATATCACATCTGTAATACGCATATGTAAAATACAAGTGTATGTAATACATATACATCTATGTTTATGTATGTGATACCATCTATATGTTGGCATATATTATACCTGTGATATGTATATGTAATATATACACTATGTATGTAATATACACACGTGTCTATGTATATGATACCATCTATATGTTGGTATATGATATATTACACCTATAATATGTGTGTGTAATATATACACATATGCGTGCAATAAACATGCATATATATGTAATACACACGTGTGTGTAATAAATATACATATATGTATATGTATATGACACCATTTCTATCTTGGTGTATGCTATATTACACCTGTAATATGTATATGTAATATAAACACACATGTATGTAACACACGTGTGTGTGTGTGTGTGTGTGTGTGTGTGTGTGTGTGTGTGTGTGTGTATACACCATCTGTAAGCAGATGGGGGCAGAAGGAAGCTCCTTATCGCCCCAGGATGCCACTTTAATGGCCAACCAACTTCCCTCAGGTAAAAAAGCCTAACAAGACAAAAAAAGAAGAGAAGGAACACAGGCCAAACCACATCAACAGCTACACGCACAAGCAGTGTGATTAGCTCCCTACTCACCTGGAAAGGTTTATGGGCACAGAATGGGGGAGGGCCCCAGAAAGGGCAAGGAGGAGCGGAAGGTGACAAAGAACTTGAGGTGAACACAAAGGAGAACTTCAAGTCAGCAGCAGACAGAGCAACACGTGTAGACAGTAAGGAACATGGCAGCAGCAACTGTCACCGGTCCAGGGTGTATCGCATGCCAGGCTGAGACTTAGAAGTGCCACCTCCATGAATCCTCTCAACGACTGTAGGAAGGCAGGTATTATTTATTTTCCAGTTCACTGAGAGGAGCACTGAGACTCACTGGATTAACTGACCAACGCCACACGGTTAGTAAGAGACAGGCAGTGGGGGACCCATGTCCGCTCCGGCAGGCAGGGCCCGTTATTCCTACTCCACGAGCTGCCTCCACAAAAGGCAGCTTATCCACAGATAATATACCACATACAGGGCATGTACCATACCTCAAATAATACTCTGGGTATTAAAGAATATAAAGTGTAGTTTATGCAGAAGACATGCTCTCGAAAATCGAATCCTCATTTTTTTTAAGTTTATCCATACTCAGGAAGCTCTCTTGTGAAAGGAACAGTGAAAAAAAGTAGTTTAGTAAAGCAAAGAATTCCTCTGTGACACAAACTGATCACCCCATAACCCTTACTCTGGGCAAGCTGGGAGTTTTATATAATGGGTTTTCTTTTCTTTTTAATGTTTATTTACTTATTTTTAGAGCGAGAGGGAGAGAGAGAGAGGGAGACAGAGAGAGACAAAGAGAATGCACATGTAGGGGAGAGGGGCAAAGGGAGAGAGAGAAAGAATATGAAGCAGCCTCCATGCTCAGTGCAGAGCCCAGCACAGGGCTCGATCCCACAGCCGTGAGATCATGACCTGAGCCGAACAAGAGTTGGATGCTTAACTGAGTGAGCCACCCAGGCGCCTTATATAATGGATTTTCTTAAAACAGGGCATACTTCCAGCTTGTGATGTGTTCTTTTTTAAGATTTTTTAAATAAGTTTATTTATTTATTTTGGGAGACAGAGAGCGAGCGGAGGAGGGGCAGAAGAGAGGGAAACAGAGAATCCCAATGTCAGTGCAGAGCCCAGTGTGGGGCTCGAACCCACAAACTGTGAGATCATGACCTGAGCTGAAGTTGGATGCTCCACCGACTGAGCCAGCCAGGTGCCCCATGTGATGTGTTTTTAAAAATCTGTCTATATTACCCAGTCCTGGAAGTAAGTAAACAAAAGTAACAAGTATTATGAAATGAATAAATGAAGGACTTCGGTTAGTTACCTTTTATTTTATACTTCTAAAGAAACAAAAGAAGTATAGGATACGTTAAAATTATTAACATCCACTTCTATACCTTTCAGGATGTCAGTAACAATATAATGACAAGTAGTTAGAGGGGGCCACTGACCAATGGACCCATGCCCCAGTTTATTCAAGAAGTACGGTCCAGGAAGGGGATTACCCAAAGACACCAAGACCACAGGAAGTCAAAGAAATATCAACCACATTCAATCCCCAGGATGCATTCATTAGCAAAATAAAATACTTATTTAGTCTTCTGCTGGGATAAGAATGATATGAGGACTGTATTTATTCTTAATTCCTTTTTTTCCTGACTGTTAATGAGTAGGGAAATTAGGAACAGAATTCGGTCTTAATAAAGAGATCAGCTTTGTATACTACCCTGCCAACTCCCACTTAAAAAATGAACAGGATGAGCCAATCTGTCCAAAAAAATAGAGCCCTTACACAGAAAAACACAATGATGCAAAATATACATTTCTGAACTGGCTCATCTACGGAGAAAACTCAAATCCAAATATCTCATCCAAGTCATATACAATGTCAAACAATCTATCTTTAAGACAATATAATTTAGAACTCAGAAGTGTGTGCTTCCAAAATAGGATCAGAAACATATTAAACTAATACCCAGGTCAAACCAAAGAATGTGCAGGGAAGGGCTCAATAGACATTCTAAGGCACTGAAAAGTCCTGATAAATACCTGCCTAAAAGGTGCACAGGAAGTTACTTTTTATGGTGCAGGACAAAATCCCTGTCCAAGAATAATTAGATGATGTGTCTATAATTTGCAGGAACTCTTGTTTTTCACTTACTATCAGAACAGTGGCATCACAAGCATCACAAGCATTCAATAAATTTCTAGGAAACCTGGCAAATGTCTAGTAGGCCTTTTGCTGATGATTCAAGCCCCAAACTCATGTCCTTGTTTGACTCACCAGCACATCAATTCTGTGGCTCCTGCAAGAGTAAACTCAATGAGGCCAATAACTTAAAAAAACAAACAAACACCTTAAAGTTACAGTATAACATTAAACGAACACAAGGTTAAGGGAAGGTAAGTTAAAGCTAAGGTGTAAACAGACTCTATGAATTTGCTAATTTTATAAAATCTGCCCCAGAGCCTTAGGAAACCGGGCTGGAGACACCAAAATTTCCCTTCTCTCCCTACCCTAAAATCTCTTAGCTTCTATCAAACAAAAAAAGGACATCACGCTATTTCCGCGACACCACCTGTGACTCAAACACAAGCCTGCTGTTTCAGAAACACAACTGAAGGTGCAGAGAGAAGGCACCATTTTTTTGATTTTGCAACATACTTTTTCGGGCAGCTGGGATTCAACTTCTTTCTTCAGCCTCCTCAATAAAAATGGTCTCAACACCTTGTGCAGGCGCCTGATGATCAATATAGTTTCTTCTTCATTCAAGTCCACCTACAAGAGAACCTCAGGTGAGTCGGACATTTTTTTTTAATGATGTTTCACTTAATAACACTTTAGGCTACCTTTCTTATTTGTTGCAATGCACGCCTGAAATTGTATGTGCAGCACGAAGGCCAGGTCATTCATTACCTCTGAATTCTCGTCCCACGTGCCAGGTGGTAATAAAATGGACTCTAAATGGGTGTCTTTGTCTTAATGTGCAGTTCCATGGGAAAGGGGCCAGAGCCCCCAGCTTCCCAGTTGAGAATCTTTTGGATAGGATTGCAACAAAGCCTTACTGAAGACTGAGACAGAACCCGAGGGAAGGGGCAAGAGTTCGTGTGTTCTCACTCGAAGCTGAAGCGTTAAGCTAGGGCTCTTAACTTGGATTGTCTCCGATGCAGAAACACACCAAGGCCATGTGGCCTGAACATGAAGAGAAAAAGAGAGCAGATCTAGTTTGTGTTGGTGAGCTTCCAAGCCTCTCTACCTCACTCTTCCCTTCCTCTGCCCTCATCTCGTTCCACCCTCTGTATACATAACCTCGTCTAGAACCTCTGTGTCACCTTCCTCTATGAACCTCTAGGGGGCAGATTTCATTGGCGTTGCTTTCTACACCGGGCAAGCCACTGAATTTCTGACAAAGGGCAAAGATCCCTATAACGTACTTCAAAATTCAAGGGCTGAAGAGTTCCAACATAAATGTCTCGACAGCTTTCTAAGTGGCTTTTCAATCCCACAGTTAAGAAACCACTAATCAAAAGGACAGGTACCCATTTCTTTTCTTGCAATGGCCCGTGTCTTCCTTTCAGAAATGAGCTCCAAGACAAAAATTGATGGTGGAAGGAATGAAAATAAGGAATGTGAAAATGGCTGCTCCGGGATCTGAGGAGCATTTATATAGACACAAAACTGAGGCTCAACACAAAAGCCGGAAAAAAAAAAAAAATGTGTACAGAGAATTAGTGTGGACTCGCTCAGTTTTACACACAAATTCTTCAGGGGGCTATAGTTTGACAAGAAGCCCAAGTTTACAACAAGGAAATATCTGTTTTAAGGTTTGTGCTCAATTGGTTCGGTTGATCTGGTTAAACTGATTCAACAAATATCTCCTGTTCATCCTCCCTGTGGCCCTTGTAGATAAACATTCCAACAGTCAGGAACATTCTCTGCTGGCCTACTTAACATGTTGGCAAAAGACCAAGGACCTAGATTCTAGGATCCTAGACCATTTTCTTAGGACAGAAAATAACCCTGGAAAGAGAACATATGCATCCACCGATTAGCTCTGTAAAGTAAGCAACACTGTAAACCACCCTACGGGCTTTCTGGGGCGCTAACATTCTTGGCTTTGGGTTCCTTATGTTCATTTCATTCCCATACGTGGAAAATACAAAAGTGAGACCAGTACCCTTTCTCCAGTCATGGCAAATGGAGCATTAAACCACTGTTCAAACGTGCTGCAGCTCTTAAAAATCGTGGGGAGGAGGAAGTTAAGGAGGGCCCAGAGTTCCGGGAGCTTATTCTGCAGTGGGGTCCCGGTCAACAGGATCCTTCTGGGGGCCACATAGTGAGTGTTCAAGACCTGAGTCAGCTTGCAGTGGTGATTCTTCATTCGGTGGCCTTCATCCACTATCATGTATTTCCACCGAATCTGTAACACATGAGGAAGGACCAACATGTGGTGAGCTAGGGAAAATACCACAGGCAGGCAGTGGTGAGGAAAACCAAAGAATTCATGCTTTGTGCATAATACAGTGTGATTCCCCCTAGGATAAAAGAATCTCAACAGTCTATTTCCCATACCTGATGGATCACGTAAGACGTCATGTGATGATGGAACGTCAAAGCCACAATGCTGCATAGGGGCCATGTGATTCCAAACCGCCCTTCCCAAAGAAGGGAACTTAGCCCAGAATGAAGTGGTGGGGCCAGGACTAGCTCCCGTGTCTCGCCCCCCAACACCCCTCCTATTGATGCTATCTCAGATTTAGCGTTCATGCTGCCTCTGCTCCTAGAAAGTACAGAATAGAGCTCTCCACTTAAAGCAGAGATTACTGACTGGTTTTCCAAGGTGGCGTCAGCAGGTACTTAGAGCTGAGCTCTTCCGGCTTCAGGCCTTCTTTTCTATTATTATATTGGCTGACTAGTACCTTTGGGGCTTGGCTCAGCTCAGTGTTCTTTTTTCTTTTTAATTTGAATGAGTTGCTAACATTTCAAAGTTGGAATATTTCACATAAAAATCTGGACATCCAGCTTCTCTTAAAAAAGAAGAAGATCTGGCAACTTGGAGTCTCTCGGTTCAGACAAATTCCTTACCTGCCAGATCTAGGATCACTCTTTTGAGACAGCTAAAATGAAAGGACATACTCACTAGCACTGAAGACAATGCTAAAATATCATCCCTCTATTTGTGCCAGAACTTCGGAATTAAACACAATCTTCTTTCCCAGCATGACTACTGCTTCAAAAATAAAGAATGGCCATATGACACAATCTTCCCTCCTAAGTCTACTAGACACTGGCCCCTTCCTCTCTCCTAACTTACCCTTCAGCCCTCTTCAAGGTCACTGGTCTCAGTTTCTTTGAGTGAGAACAATAAGGAATGTGCCACTAAGCCTATTCATTCCCTACAAAACAGTGGAAATGGCCAAGAAAAGCATCCGGTGCTCAGATGTCCCTGGATCCTGCTGCAAAGCTCCCAGAGAGAGGAGGGAGACTAGCAAAGTATTTTAGGTGGTTCCTGCCTTCCTCATGAGAAGTGACGGTAAAATCGGGGGAAAAGAAATAAAATCATCCGCCAGGCTGGGATGTTCGGGTAAAAGAGACTACCAGAGTTTGGGGTTGCTTACTCTTCTTTCACCATTTCTAAGAAAAGCGTTTAAGAACCAAGCTGTACGGACAACTGTCCGAAGCTTACCAACAGCATGAAAAGAGGCCAGCAGATAAAAATGTATTCAAGTAAGCATTCTAATCTAATTTCCTAATTTAGCTTATGACCTAACAAACAAGGAATCAGGGGACGCTGATTTTGCTAATTTGCTAATTCACCAATTAGGTCTTCTGCTTGGGCAAAATATTACTACCCCTTTCTATAGCCTCAGTAACAAATAAAAGCAATTCATCTCATTACCAGGCATCTCTGATGAATTCTGAAATACATACGCAGAAGATGTGATAGGGTGTTTTTTTTTTTTTTTTAAGAATCTCAAATGTGCAAACACATTCCCGCAGTAATATTGAAAACATGTCATTTTTGACATGTTCAGTGTCAAATTCATCTCTGAGCCGGAGGAGCAGGAACACAGCACTATTGCCACTGTCATCTCAATTATTAAACCCCCCTGGGAGCACACTTCCTGTATGTTACTTCCTGTGATGCCACGAAGGGAGCACTCCATTCCCAGAGCAAAGGTTTAAGGCAGAGAGAGAACAGGTCCAAGAAACAGGGATTCCGTTCAGTTCTGGCCATAACTTAGTTTCAGATTATAGCACTTCGGCAGCACCGTGGGGGAAAAAGAAATTACCAAAGGGGAAAACAAAAGGAAGTTTTCATAGTTGCTCCCATGAACCAATGTATTTCTGTCATTCGGCAAGAACGCATTGGGAGGCAAGGTGATATAAGTGAAAAACACTTTTCTATTTTATGGCTAAAGGACAACTTAGGACGTACAAATTAAGAGCCATGAAGGTTGCAGGTGGAAAAACAAGCCTCTCTCAGCTTCAAGTAAATAGAGAAACAGCCCAGAGTAATTCAAACAATAGCCCATTATTTTACCAGGAAAACCTAACACAGGAATAGCACCAAAGCCCCAGCCTGGATGAATGTTCGTATGGAGAGGTGCCCACTCATCTTTGGAGAGACAAAGGCACCAGAGGAATGAAGTCACGCGGCTGACAATAACCCAGGGCAGCAAAAACAATTATTTCTTCCACAAGCAGGTTCAGGGCCACTGGAGAGAAAAAGAGTTGCAGAGGGAGCCCAGGTGAATTTCTTAAGAGATGTAAACTCATTAACTATGAGAGGCTAGGTAAGAGAAACAGAATCAATGACATATGCCAAAAAAAAAAAAAGCATGCATAAAATTAAAACCCAAGACCAAAATATATCTGACTCTGCAAGTGAGCGAGAGCGAGAGAGAGAGAGAGAGAGAGAGAGGAAGGGAGGGAGACAGCGAGAGGGAGAGGGCAAGGGGAAGGGAGAGAAGCCATCTAATGATCAAATTATAGTAGCGAGTATAATTTGGGGAATACTTTACGCTCCAGTGCAATGGTCCATAATTAGAGGTAAAAGAATTTTTTTTTCAAACATACCTTTGCAAGAATGTGCTTGTCTTTGATAATGTACTCATAAGTAGTCAAGAGGACGTTGAATTTGCCACTCCGCAGCTGGGGGACAAGGGAGCGACGCATGGCAGGGGTGCCCTGAATGGAAAGAAATACATACATATATACATATATACATATATATATATATATATATATATATATCCCAATGGAAGTAATGTGAGCATTTTGTCTCACTATTCATGGCTTAATGGAGCCCAGACACGTGACTGAGAATTGCACATATATGCATTATCATATACAGATCCATTATCCAGGAAGAAAGTGCTTGGCAAAATCGCACACATCTGGACAGTTTTCAGACCCTTACAGACAGGCTTTCCCAGGGAAAACTGAGGGTGGGGAAAGAGAGAAAAGGAAATTATGGCAACCTCGAGGTAGCAGAGACCCTGCTGCCCTGGTGGAATGCTTCATTTCTATGGGACCGTGCAGCAGGCAGCCCGAGCACCCGGGTAATTGCGAACTTTGCGGGAACCGTGGGCATAGAGGCACGCGGAATGCGCGGTATTTGTCATTTGTATTACTCTCATCAGAAACCTCGCAATATGATAATTAACAATTTTCTTCTGCATTTCACTATCTGAAAGTAATTATGGTTTATTACAGTAATCTTCTTGGGATGATTAACTCACACTGTTTGGTACATGATGTACATGACAAAACTTTACAACCAAATACAGTTCACAGATGTGCATATGGAACGAAGAAAAAAAAATAGGGTCTATTTTTTGCTTCTCCACATTTATATATAAATACAGCATTCCAAACCTTGTAAGAAATTTTCACCACAGAAGGAGCCCATTTGTCAAATTCATATGTCCAGTTAGACAGAGTCCTATGGAACAAAAAAGACAACATTCAGAGAAAAAGGCATTTGTATGAAAAATCAGTGGTTAAAAAGATGTTCTTATTCATGCTCAGGCCTCACCTTGAAAGGGGCTAGAGACTATAAATTATCTCAACTAAGTATCTCTTTTAAAGGTGTGGAAATAAGAGATAAGTGGAGAATAAGACGCCCCAAAGCATGACAAGTGTGTGTGTGAGTTCCTAAGAAATCTCGTAAGGAAAAACAAAATTAATGCATAAACATAGAGGGGGAAGAAAAACCTTAGCAAGTGCCAGAGTGATGTGGGGACTCTTTAGAAGCAGCCATGTAAGTGCACAGAAAAGTTGAGTCAGGAAAAACAAATTTTATAAAAAGCACATGAAAATATTAAATAAATATGTGAAGACAGAGTAAGGGAAAAACATTGAATGCCCTTTTTTTTTTTTTAAATCCCTGAAAACATCACCGTAATATAGGAGTCTGAACATGAACAATATAGGTAAAGAGCAAAATATATACTTGACACGTAGATATAATACAAAGGATGTCTAAATACCACGGATTTGGATAATGCAGATTCAGAAGGCTTGCAAATAAATCGTCCTCGTTTGGACCGAATTTGCAAAGGCTAAACCAGAATCCTTTTTTTCTCAAGGTCCAAGACTGTACCAACACTGGGATCGACAAAGATCTCAGGGACCACAACTGTAATCTAACACCCCCAGCCAGAGACCCCATTCTCGAAGGGGGTCTCTTCTGAACAGGTATTCCTTCTCTCAGAAGAGTCAGAGAAAGACCTCCGAGGAGACGCACAGTGGGCCAGGCTCTGGGAACTGAATGGAGAACAGCAAGACCCATCCTGATGGCTGAAATTAACCTGCATGTACCAAAGGCAGTTTAATGCAAAATTCAGTTACGACTGTGATTTAGCTTCTGCTTTAAAAGATACAGCGAAGGCAGGTTGAATAAGACATACTTTTTGAATTTCTGCAACCTTTTGGAAATGGGACAAGGGAAAGCTATCAAAGAAATCTTTAAAAAAAAAAATATGTCCAAGCCTTTCCACCTCGGGAGTCACTTAAGGTGTCACAATGAATAAGACCTAACTGTGCCCTGTGCAGGCTGTGTAGACTACAGGGCTAATGGCTGATAAAATCACTTTGTCCTGTGTTTAAACAGCCATTCAAAGAGGCCAGGGGTTGAGGGGGAGGGTGGGCAGTGAAAACCTAAATCCAGATTAGATGCTCTTGGTAATCCCACGACCTGCTAAAATTCTGCCTTAAATGAAAAAACAAAGATGAGCTACTAAGAGGGCAATCTACAACCTAGGGAAAGATAGTGCGAAATAAATGACTTTACTTACGAAAGGGGAACAATGATGAGATAGGGGCCATTGAGTCTTTTGTGCTCCATCAGATAAGTGATGAGGGCAATGGTCTGTATGGTCTTTCCTAGCCCCATTTCATCAGCTAAGATCCCGTTCAAATTGTTATTATACAGGGAAACCATCCATTCCAGGCCCTGGAGCTGAAATGAAGAGTAATTGCTTCAATTATCCAAGATCTGCACAGGTAATTAATACTAATACAACTCAAGTGAGGCTGTGACTTCTTAACTCCTCGGTGCCGTAGGTTGCATTTCCCACAGTAGGCAAGTGGGGGGAAGCACCAACACAAAAAGAATTTAAAACATGAGCCTGTAATCATTCCGGCTGCTTGGCAGGTGCTAAGTGTTAATCAGATTTAGAAATGACGGGCTGCAGCATACTGGTGGGATTTTAAGCAGCTTTCCTGCTCATCCCTACTTAGCATTTCACAGTATATGACATTCCACAGTGATTATAAATGAAGAAAACCCAAACTAAAATCCATTCCAACCACTCCAAGAACAAAAAGCCAATGTGAGGATTAGAGACAAACAAACCAGAAGGCAGGTTTGGCACACAGATCAGAGATCATTAGAAACAGCCTTCTTGGCAACGTAGAGACTCCCCCGGGGCGGGATCCCCTCCGGGAGGAAGCAGGGTGACCGGGGAGCCAGGGGCGCGCTGCTGGGTCCACAGGAGCACATTTCCTGGTGGAGAAAAAGCTCCCAGGCACCACTTTGCAATGTGGGTGCCCCCCATGGGCAGCGCACTGGAAGCTGACTACCTGCAAACAGGTCCCACAGATTTTTAAAGTACAAGAGCTCTGCACCAGAGATGCGGCTTTGGGGTTCCTGGGTTAACTACAAGAAAGCTTGGGTGAAAATACGGAACTGCTCCACTTCCTTCCCCCAACCACCAATACCACTATCATCCCACACATGTTGGATTTCAATGGTAGAAGCAATTTAATGTATTTATTTACGTGATATACATTTACACACTTACATGTTACATAATACATAGAACTATTCTATTACATATTACACAGAAGTAAATGTGTATAAATATACAAACACATAAATACACATATCTGCTGAAACCAATTTAGCTTGCTGATGAAGTTATACTTAGGGAAATGTTCCTTTTAATTTATTTTATGTAAGAACAAAGCGAGTAATTCAATGATTTTCGTTAGTTATTAAGTGACTGTTCTGTGCAAAGGACCATGCACCGAGGTAGAGAAGACGGATGCGGAGTGTGGAGGACGCATGCCTCCCTTCAGAAGTTTCCAGTCCAAGAGGAGACAAAAGGCATTCACACATACACGTGGTCTAAGAAGTGCTTGAAAGTATGTGGCATACATATAAATACTATAAACTTACTTAAAACGGTACTAGCACATATATGCAATTGTATCGAGCAGGTCTGCAGAAATACCTCCATAGGCCACTTGGGCTACCTTGTCATCCTACAGGATTTTGCAGGGCAGCAACACCAGGAGATGGGAGAAACAGGGAGGGCTCTGAGGGCACGGGCAAAGATAGAGAAGGCAAGAGGGGAAATGAGTGGCCACCACAGTGGCGGGTGGGAGGGGTTGCATGACTGCAAGAGGACCCTGAGACCACCAGACCTTTTGGAAAGTCAACTAAATGCCAAAAGCATTTGAACAGTGGTTTAATGGATTTTTTTTTTTTTAACGAAAACTGGCAAAGGGGCTGAATTTTGGATCTGCGTTCAACGTAGATAAAACAGGAGCACGAGTGGGCAGCACAGGAGACTAGAAAGTCATGAAACTGTAGGAGGGGATTTGGATTTCCCCAGACCGCAGAACTGGAGGGTTCGGGCAGCGAAGCGCACTTGTGCGGCTTTCCCGGGAAGCAGCAGAAGAGCCTCCCCTCCACCCCCATCCACAGTGCCAGGGTTACAGAACTATTAATGGCACAAAAAAATGTGCCAAGGAGCAAGGTGACAGAAAGCTAACGCGTGGACAGAGATCCAGGAAGGCGCTGAGCCGCAGCTTTGCGAGAAGCAACTCCGTGGAGCGAAAACCCGGAAGGTGTCTGATGCGCATGCTCAGGAAATCTACAGTGGCCTGGAGAGGAGGAGGGGCATGAAACGCACAACCGGAAACCGGGGAGACAGGTGTGAAAGGACTGTGATGTCAGGGGATTAGAAAGGTGTTGGGTGGCGGGAGGAAATCAGTGTGGCATTAACACTGATTTATGAATATTCCAAAGTATGCATCTTCTCCGTGCAGACCGACAACAGTTTACTAGAACAAACTGAGTTGACATCTATGCCAAGTACGATGAAAACAACTCGGAACCTCGTGAAAATAGCATGGTCTTTGGAGAAACCATGACCTTACTACAGCCAGAACAGTGGTTCTCCAAGTGTGCTCCAGGGGCTCCTGCTGGGGAGATTTTCAGAGCATCCCCAAGGTCAAAACTGTTCTCACAATATCACTAATTCACCTTTTACATCAGGTTGATACTTGAACCGGTGATGCAAAAGCAGCAGTGGGTACAGACTGCTGGCACCTTAATTCAAATCGAGAAGGGGACTGTGGCAATGGGCAATGCAACCTTCACCCCCCACAATGGCAGCAAGCACAGTGCCCAGTATTAAGAGTTTAGGGGAGGGGCGCCTGGGTGGTTCAGTTGGTTAAGCGTCTGGCTTCAGCTCAGGTCATGATCTCATGGTTCGTGGGTTGGAGCCCTTCATCGGGCTTTCTGCAGAAAGCTCAGAGCCTGGAGCCTGCTTCAGATTCTGTGTCGCTCCCTCTCTCTCTCTCTTACTCTCTCTGCCCCTCCCCCACTAGGGCTCTCTCTCTTTTGAAAATAAATAAATTTTTTAAAAAATTAAAAAAAAAAGTTTACAGGAGCCGAGTCCAAGAAGTCTGACAACTTAAACTTCCTGAGGTATATTCCAAAAGACACTAATTTTATAGCATGTTAATAGGGGATATATCAACATAAAATTTGGTGGTCAAAGAAATTTGGGGATTAGGAAGTTAAGGTTATTTCACTGCAGGATGCTGATGTGCAATCATAGGTCACACGTTTATTTTTGCAGAGTCGTGAATGCGCTCCTGCACAGCAGGGCTTATCAGAAGGGTCACTTCCAAGGTGCCCATATGTCTGCTTGGCTCAGGATAGTCCTGGGTTACGCCTGGTATTTATAGGAAGGGCTTCTATACACGCTCCTAAGCATCCAAATTTGCGATATTAAATTATGCAATAATCCTACTTACAGCTGATAGTATTGCCCATATTTATT
Source organism: Felis catus (assembly GCF_018350175.1). Taxonomy (NCBI): domain Eukaryota; kingdom Metazoa; phylum Chordata; class Mammalia; order Carnivora; family Felidae; genus Felis; species Felis catus. Next base: position 9,267,335 of record NC_058380.1, read on the forward strand.
TGACCACAGAACATTTTTTTTTCTTTTTAAGGTACGTCTCCTGAGACAAATGTTCCAAGGAACCCACTTTGGGAAACACCAAAGTGGCAGGAGGTAGAAGACAGGAGCTGACCTTATTCCAACAGGTCAAATGCAACGTCTGTTATGTTTACAGTATACTTTTCACCAGAGCTCCCCATTTTATGGTGTCTTAAAAAAAGCATAAATATAGTAGACAGCGGCTCCCAGAAGCTGAATCCATGGCATTAAACTCTAGCCACCACTGCAAGTTGTGAAAAAAATGCTTCATTTACTTCAAGACGAGGCACAGATGTTCCTTTACGTACAGAATGTGGCTGGGTTTCCCATTGTGCAGAGACCCACAAGAAAACCGTTCCAAATGTTCCTTAAGATGCAATTCACCCAAAAATCATGGAAGAGAAAATGGGTATGCCCTAGTCAGGTGGTAAAATGGAAGTGCTCTGAAACAAAAATGGGAGGCACCACGGAAGAGAATCATCTTAACAATGGGACCCCAAATGCCTCCCCATCACCAAACTTCTTAAGCAATCGACACGCGCCTGTGCAAGACCCACTCCGACGAAAATTAGGTACAAGACTGTGACTTGCCAGGAGGGCACAGACCACACCCATTACCTGATAATGCTTCAGGGTCCCGTTGATGAGGAGGGCGGACTGCTTCTCCACCCTCTCCGAGATGGCATGGGCCACCGTGTAGTAGGACTGGGAGCCCCTGGCACTGTACTGCATGCTGTACTCATCATCCACGTCTTGCTTCGCTGTCCTGGGACAGAGAGTGGAGAATCATCCTCAGATAATTTGGTGCCTGAATGGGGAGCCTAAAATAGCTGCAGTGAGTACGGTGTATCGATCACCTACTTCCTGTCTTCTAGTTCAAATACACGATCCGTAACCCTCACAGAATTAGCAAGGTAGACTGAGTAATGTCCATCCCCATTCTAAGCTTGTGGGGAGCTGTAGGCTCACAGAGGTTAATTCATTTGTCTGGGCCACATAAAAAGTAGTGGAATCCGGGTCTGCGTGCAGGCCCGCTTGACCTCCAATGACCGATGCGAGCATGAGCTTGCCCAGCAGCTGAGAGAGGGAGCAAAGGGATAGGAAAGACAGGCCGGTTTCAGCTTCCTATGTCTTGTTAACCAGCTGGTATTTTATTCCACAAGCAGTGAGGACCATCAAAGGTGGGGGTGGGGTTCTAGCCCTTTGGTAAAGGAGGAACGGCAGACTGAGAAAACAAAGTTTCCTAATGTGGGACCTATTTCCTATTCCTGGGTGTTTCTTTTAAAACTCATCCCTTTTATTATTTATTTGTTTTTTAATAAAATTTATATTTATTTATTTCGAGGGAGACAGAGACCGTGCACGTGGGGGAGGGGCAGAGACAGAGAGGGAGAGAGAGAATCCCAACCAGGCTGTCAGCACACAGCCTGACGCGGGCCTCAAACCCATGAAGCCATCAGAATATGACCTGAGCCAAAACCAAGAGGCGAATGCTCAACCGACTGAGCCACCCAGGTGCCCGGAAACCTCATCACTTTAAAATGTTGTATTTTGCAGGGCGTCTGCATGGCTCAGTCAACTAAGTGTCCGACCTCGGCTCAGGTCATGATCTCTCATTTCATGAGTTCAAGCCCCACATTGGGCTCTGAGCTGACAGCTCAGAGCCTGGAGCCTGCTTCGGATTCTGTGTCTCCCCCTCTCTCTGCCCCTCCCCTGCTGTGCTCTCTTCTCTCTCAAAAAATGAATAAATGTTTAAATAACAAATAGATAGATAGATAGATAGATAGATAGATAGATAGATAGATAGATAAATAAATAAATGTTGTATTTTGCGGGGCACCTGGGTGGCTCAGTCGGTTAAGCGTCTGACTTTGGCTCAGGTCATCTCATGGTTCATGGGTTGAGCCCCGCATCAGGCTCTGTGCTAACAACTCAGAGCCTGGAGCCTGCTTTGGATTCTGTGTCTCCCGCTCTCTCTGCACCTCCCTCACTCTCGCTCTGTCTCTCTCTCTCTCTCAAAACTAAAATAAATATTAAAAAATTTTTTTTAAATGTTGTATTTTGCATATTATTTCCTCCAAGGTTTCTCTTAATATTAGAGCTACACAAGCAAAGTGCTGACACAGAGGATGGCTGGGGTGAAGAATGGAGCCAGCAATTGAACACCGGGAGAAGAGGGTGCTGAGGGGTCCTGGGGTGCTGCGGAGACCGGGCAGGACAGGGGTTAACGGGGACCAGGAGGGAATGGCATTTCTCACGGGGTGGGGGGGGGGGCGGGGGCTCAGGGTGAGTGTCAAGGTGGGAAGGGCAACTGAGCAGCCAGCTAGTAGGGCCGGTCTGATCAGTTCAGTCCTGGCACCAAAGGCCAAGGTCAGGCAGAAGCCCAGGAGTGATGCTGAGCTGGAGATGGGGATTTGGGAGGAAGGAAGGAGATGAGCCCCCAAAGCTCGGTGGGTGACCTCAGTCACCACATTCGTTTCATGTGGGGTGTGGGCGTAAGGTCGGTTGGCCTCCTTCCTTAGACAAAATTTTCTACAAGAAAATCCATAAAGCACAATCCTCCTGAAACACACGGACAAGGGAGAAAACTGAGCGATACACACTCAATGATCTGCTTGGCATCCTTCTCAGAAACCTCTTCACTGTTTGGATCCAGAAGTATTTTCTCTTCCGTGTCCTGCCGACTGGACTCCTCCTCTTCATCCTGGGGAGGGAACAAAGACACAGGAAAGAGTCCACTTTCGTGAGGGAACCTCGATGGTAGGCATTTTCTGAAAAGCGACTGGGTGGTACTCAACTTCACCCACAGAGGAAACACAATTAAGGGAGGAAGTAAATGTAATACTTACCTGAACCAGGCAATACGCCATTCCATTTCTGTTTAAATCATTGAATAAGAGAATAAGAGAAACCCTCTGAGGATCCCTTAGAACACTCACTCCCAAGAATGAATATGGAAAAGTCATGGCAGATGGGTATTTATCATTGTTTGGTTATCAGAGTCCTGCAGACCGTATCTTCTCTCACTTAGAAACATTCTAGAGCCTTCTCTCCAAAGCCAGACTTCAGAGGCTTACTATGATCCTTCTCATAAAAATGCTCTCTGATAATGCCAGTCGTCCCCCATGCATTCAAGGTAGAGGGGCTGGAGCTTGTGAACACACTGCCTTCTGCGACTACTTCACATCACGTATTTCTGAATTTAGATTAAAACTGCCAATAACTTGGCAAAGGACTCACTATCTCCACCTCTCAACTGTGTACTATGATCTGCTGATCTGTTTGAAAGCTTCGCTATGTGCACTACCAACCACTGGTGTTGAAGGCTCAGCCCTTCCAGATAGTCCAGGAGAAATTCTTTAAAAGCAGGTTTCAAGAGAATAATGCTTTCCCACAACTGCTGAATGAAAACATATGAACTGACATGATGTTAACACTGACAATCAAACCTAGGACAACAGATCATTGAGATGGCGGGGGTCTGGCGAGGAGGCAGTACAGGTCTTTCGTTTTCCAGGCAAGGGATGAAGTTCTTTGAGGGGAACATGACTCGCCATGAGTGGGAGACCCAAGATGAGGACTCGGGGTTTCTAGACCCCTGGGTCAGAGTTCACTCTATTCCCGGCTGCCTAGAGCTGTCTGCAGGGGTCAGTCTTGGGCTGATAGCTGGGGGTTCAGCAGCCTACTGTATCTCATCTCTGTCCCTCCCTGGTTCTCTTACTCAATGACAAGATGCTTCCAATGGGTCACTTATGGACACACTCATCCGAGTAAACAAGAAACACTTTTAAAATTGATTTTGTAAGCTTCAAAGACCTTGGAACAAAAGTGGCCTATAAAAAATAAATAGCATGCAACCCAAAGCAGTTTAATGGGGTGCTTTTTTTTTAACATAACTTTTATTATTTTTCCTCAACATAACTTTTATTTTTTTTCCTCTTTGTAAAAGTTAACAAGTGTTCATGGTAGATTCCTTTGGGGAAAAAAAGGGGGGGGGCACAAAACAGAAGAAAATGACAATTGTCTTAAAACTCTGGTGAGCTATATGACCCAGTCTGTGGATCTACGCCACAGCACTTTGTGAACCAAGATTCTTCCAAGGCTGGCAAACAGAATTAATGACCACTCAATAACAATGCTCTCATAAAGGAGATAAAAGTCTTCTTTTAACCCTCCTATATGTAATTATTAAACATTTTGCAGTTGATCTAAAAAAAAAAAACCTTTACTATTATTTCTTAAGTTCTGTTAAAAGTGTCCAAAATTACCATCCCAGGCTCTAGATGTCCTGACTGCTCCCTCCAAGAGACTGAGAAACATGCTTCTCCTTGGGTCATGGGTATATCCGAGGAATTCAAACCAGAATCATGTTTAAAGAGAAACCAAGAGGGTCAATAACCTCATTCAAACAAGCCCATGTTGCCCTTTCGTCTAAGTCTCCAGGTGTTTGACTGCAAATACACTCTAAGGCTTACAGGACTGCAGAAACCTTCAGGTGACTAAGTCTCAGTGCAAACCAGGTAAGGCAAGGCGCTGCCTTCCCAAAGTAAACCATCTCCAATTCTCCCCCAAAAGACCGTTCTGTCCCCTCCAACATAATGTCAGCTTCTGTTTTCTTGGATTCATATAAATTTAGAATTCACCAAGTTTCCCCATTGGCCACGAGCCCCCGAGAGGTCACTGTACCGTGGGGATTGTGCCATCATGGCTTTGGCTCACCCCTCAGCCCCAGGCGTCCCCCAAAGGCCAACACTGGAGGAAGACGCGACAGACAGACACGGTGCCTCCCCCATTAACTTTCAAACCCATACACTCCAAACACAGGTGACTACATACCTCCTCCTCGTAATCAGAATCACTCTCTTCGCTGTCGGATCGGGGGGCGACTTCGTAACTACAGGAAAAGGAGTGGGAAGGAGAGGGGGCTTAGTTTTTTAAACTATAAGACAATATGTACACCCGTGACCTAACTAGCATGTTCTATGCACAAATGACAGATGCAGGTGAAATAACTTTAACCAGATCGGTAAAGGTCATGCTGTTTTAGTTCTAAGATTGTACAAGGAGCACAAAACTCTAAGAAGCCAAAGGAGGCCAGTACTTCTGTTTTATTGTTTTTTTGGCTTTTTTATTTGTTTGCTTGCTTCAATTTATTTTGAGAGAGAGAGAGAGAGAGAGAGAGAGCAAGAGCGCAGGAGGGGCAGAGAGAAGGAGACAGAGGATCTGAAGCAGGCTCTGTGCTGACAGTAGACAGCTTGATGCGGGGCTCAAACTCACGAACTCTGAGATCATGACCTGAGCTGAAGTTGGACGCTCAACTGACTGAGCCTCCCAGGTGCCCCCTCCCCCAGTATTTCTGCTTTTAGGCCATACCCAGGATTCATCTCCAACCAGGCGTCCAGCTGACTTGCTTTGGGTGCTTCTGGTCCAAACAGGACCTTGCCAGTTTCTGTGTGAGTCACTTTGACAGGGAGGTCACTCATCTGACTGCTTTCATCTATGGGCTAGAAAGGAGAAAAAAAAAAATACACATCACCGCTTGGTGTTCACACAGCCTCCCAATTCTGTGCTGGGCATTTCTCAGCCTTTTGGCTGCCCAGCATCTGGACCCTTTTCCTGTGAATGGAAAGTTCACCACCTAGGGAATCCTGGCAGGAAGTGGAATACCACCTCCTACTGAAGAAGCTGAAAACACCAGCCTCTCTTACAGCAAGGCTACCAGCACAAGACCTCAGCTCCATCCACCGGATGCACTCACCAAGGCTCTGTATAGGGACCCAGAAGGCTGGGGAAGCCGGCAGGAACAGGCATGCTGGAGGGAGGGCAGAGCACAGCAAGTGGCCTTGTGGAGCTCCTGCCCAACTCCCAGCATCAGCCATAGGTCCCTTGGTCGAGTTGTTCGGCTCAACGCTGGCTGTAGCCTTGAGGCATGTTCTCCGGGCTTTCTTGGAGATCCAATGAATTACCCAATATCCCATTAACATATTCTCTTCTCACTTAAATCTGGCAGGGTTGATTTTTGCCATTTGCAACTCAGAACCCTCAACCCCCAAATAATACTTCCCCAGATAACAACTATTGCAAAGTCATAGTTTCTGAGAAAACAGGAACAGAGAAAGGTACTGTCACCTCATGAGGGGCCAGTCTAAGCTTCTGCAGAACCAAATGGCCTGGCATCTAATGCAGCCACGGGTGCTAGGAGTAGGATTTTAAAGCAAAAAGCTCTGCTCATCTGAAACCTGGCGAACGGGCCAAGACTGAGCTGAAGTTCATTATTAGACTCTCAATGAAAAATGGCTTGCTCAGAAAATTAGGAGAAAAAAATGAAATTGCAGAGGCTGCATTCAACCTACTTCAGAGAACAAATTTTTTTAAGAGGCGTAAAAATGGAGTAATCCTATGCAAATGCGTGCAACTCATTACAGGGTGACGTCACCTCTAGGAGCAGACCCCCAGGCCAGACGTTGTTGGTTTGGAAATGCTTGATGTTTTAGGAGTCCTCAAGTTACCTATCTCCTTAAAGGTAATAAAATTCAATATTTAGAGAACTTATCAATTCCAAAGGATTTTTCCTAAGTTGTTCTTAATTGAAGTTAAATATAAATGGTAGGAAAAACAGTATACAGTAGCTTATCTTACGTATCTTTAAAATAAATGACCAGAGGGGCGCCTGGGTGGCTCAGTTGGTTGAGCCTCCGACTTTGGCTCAGGTCAGGATCTCACGGTTTGTGGGTTTGAGCCCCATGTTGGGTTCTGTGCTGACAGCTCAAAGCTGTCACAGCTTTGGATTCTGTGTCTCCCTTTCTCTCTCTGCCCCTCCCCCACGTGTGTCCTGTCTCTCTCGAAAATAAACATTTAAAAAAATTTTTTAAAAAATGACCAGAAAAGGGGCGCCTGGGTGGCGCAGTCGGTTAGGCGTCCGACTTCAGCCAGGTCACGATCTCACGGTCCAGGAGTTCGAGCCCCGCGTCAGGCTCTGGGCTGATGGCTCAGAGCCTGGAGCCTGCTTCCGATTCTGTGTCTCCCTCTCTCTCTGCTCCTCCCCTGTTCATGCTCTGTCTCTCTCTGTCCCAAAAATAAATAAACGTTGAAAAAAAAAATTAAAAAAAAAAATGACCAGAAAAAAAAAGTTCTCTCTCCCTTCTCCTTTAAGAAAACACTGTAAGAATAAAAAACAATATATTATGATTATCAACCAAAATAAGCTTTAAAAAAAGAAAAGGATTACTCCAAACTGTCTTTTTTGTTTTTCTTTTATGTGTGCTAAAGCGACGCATGTGAACACCATTACTTTGCACGCATGACGTTTCTTTCTCTTTAACGTGAAAGGTCATCTACACACCCATGTGATCAAGACCTACCAGTCGCTCTCGCCTCCCTCGGAAAAGTCAGCTTACGTTACCTTGAACTATCATAATATAGCTTTTTCATTCTTATGTCATGCCTCAAAGAAAATTGGGAATCACTGTAGCTGGAATTAGATCTTTGGCAAAAAGCACTGAATGAGCACAGCAGAGTGTAAGAACACGATTTAAAAACAAACTGAGCAAGATGTCCACTTTGCCAACTTGAGCAAACAGAATGCACATGTGTTGAGATGAAAAGAAAAAAAAAGGTGCATGTCACAAGCCCAAGATCAGTGGCTAATTTTCCCAAGAGATGATAAGAGGTAAGAGCATTGTCCCGCTAACGCGTTAAATCTCTCCCTGTGTGCTTGTTAGTTACAGACCCTTGTGAGGCATGCTCAGGTAAGGCTGGGGGCTATTACAAATCCGAGTGGTTTCTAAGTGCTCCAATATATGGTATTCTTCCCCTAGAATGGCCCACTGAGAGGGCCTTACACGTTAGACTCTTAACCCCATCCTTTCTTTCCCTGTGATAGATTACAGTGGTTAAGCCACATTTACTGTTCAAGAAGTTTCTGCGCAGAAAAGTGGTTTCAACCTTTTTCTCTGGATCCAGGATGTTCACATTCAGAGTAGGCCTCCCATGTACAGTGATTCTAGAAGGGTTCCCCAAGCAGGTTTATCAGAATCCATGAGAGAAGACAGTTTGAATCATACTCCCTCCCATTCGGCTGTGGAGAGGGGTATGTATGCCTCCTCATGTGAATCATTGGCAGAGAACTTTGAGTTTTCGGAGAAAAAAAAGTCCAATAAATAAGTAATTGTGTTCTCATGATTCAGGAGAATTTTCAAAATCCTAGGAAATAACATTTAGGAATGTGCTGATGACTCTACACATAGAAGCCCTATCATAAACCTACACACAATGTCAAAAAATAAGTTAACCAAATATGTAAATTGTTTACAGAGTTTCATAATTTCAAATTAGTAATACACTAAGGAAACTGGGTCATATTTTATGTTTCTGTATCATTTGCTGGGGAAATACAATTATACAATCACTTAAGGTTCTTACACACATGCTATACATTCATAAACATATAGGTACACAGAAGATTCCAGAAGGTACACAAGAAACTTCGTCTGAGACGGAAGATGCCTTTCCAGTGTATCCCTTTTATGCTATTCTAATTTTCAACTATGCTAATGTACTACTATTTTTACTTAGAAATGAATAGCTGAGTAAAAATAACGTTGGTATTCACAGAAAACGGTGTCGTAGGGCATGGTGGGGACTCACGGAGCAGAACAGAGCAGAAATGGGTGCAAAACGCCTCACCTCTCCGTCTGGTCCCAGGGCAGACTCTCCTCCCTCGGCCATCTCTTCGGCCTTCTGCAAAGCAAGGTCAAGATGTCAGGTGTACGTGAATCAAGAAGACGGTTACAAGAAGAACTTTGTGGCAGTGCTGTGGTATAAAAAAGCACTTCATCGCCACTCATCATCATCCAACAAAGCTCACGTGTTAATGCCTTTCATTTGTATTTCTCTTCGCTGTCTGAGACAAGGTGTGTCTTTCACGGGCAACTTGCGGGGAGTTACTGAAAGCCACATATGATTCAAGGCTGGCACACACCAAAGATTTGTGGGTCGAGTCTTCCAGGACCCAAAATGCTGAAGGTATGAGAACATCAGGGCTGAGGTCAGCACGTGGAATGTCCTTCCCCTGTTTGGCACCGGGAAGACAAATCCTGATGTAACTGGCTCCACGTTCCTTGGCAAGGTTTCTAAAAACGTCCATCACGAAAAAACTCGGAACCGCTCTTGGGTCATAAAAACACAGAATCGTACAACAATCCTGTGAGCTCTCTGGATGTTTTCCATTCAACCTAATCGGCTTTTCATAATACACAGTATTTCTACGGTGGGTACTAGGAGCAAATGTGATACAGATACTGTGATCTCATGACAAATTCCGTCACCTGCCATTTCTTAAATATTTCAATATCTTAGTCCATTAACCTCCACGTGCCTCAAAGACAGCCTAAATGAAAAGCGAGGATTATGTCACATTTGGGGCATACCCGAGAGAGTCTCATCTGCAATAAACACAGAAGAGTCTCAAATTTCTTACATTTATAACAACTTCTTTGACAAGGGAAATCTTTTCCATCACCTTTTCAGAATCCTTATTTGAAAGTTATTGCTGGAAAGCTATACTCTTCGTGTGTGAGGAAAAAAAACCCAAAAAAACAACTTTAGTCATTTCCTTTATCAAGACATTTAAGAAAATGAGCTTTCCTCCCCTGGGCTCTTTAGTTAATTAAAAATATATATAATGATACAGAATCGATATTAACTCTACTCTGTTTACTTAAGGCATTGATTATATAATACATTTTTGCTTTCCATGAAAATAACTCAGTTGTCTCTTGACAAAACAGCTTTGAGAGACAATGTTCAAAATCCAACCCTTTGTCCATACTGAAGAAATGCAGATCCCATAAACGTTTGAAATTTTGGGGAAGTTCTTTCAAAATTGTCTTACAAGGAATACATGTACGTATGTATGCCAAAGCAAAGGGCATGAAAAAAATATTTGCAGTGCTTCTACCAAAGAGCAGGAAATAAAATGCTCCCTTTGGTTATGATTTCCCAAGAATTTAATATTCTATGTATGCCGCCCCAACGTGAAAAACGTTTACACTCCAAAGGAGTGATGAGCGTCAAAAAAGACACCAGGCTCTATATCTTGGCGAAGGATATAGAGAACAATGGCAGAAAAGCCCAGAAAAGAAACCACCCACGTGACCAGCCCCTAAGAGTTCCAATTTTGGAATTCTCGGGCACTACACTCAGGCGACTGTTTTAATTAATGGGAGAAAGTCAATTAATCCCACCATTCTTTCCATACAAATCAGAAATAAGCTACAAATTTGGCCAACAAAGAAAATCAAATGAGACAATGAATAAGCCAATTTCCAATATCTAGCGAGTGGAACTGGATCACCATTTCAATGAATAGTACATTAAAAAGCTTGAAGGACCATAAATAATAGAATCAAAACCATTCTAAAGGATACTCTTCTATGAATATGCTTTGACTAGTTAGAGTGTTATCTAAAAACTGCCTCACCATCAGGCCCGTCCTTTATTTTAAATCCTCTAAACTCATTTTAAAAATAATATCAAATTCAAGAGGCAATGTAAGATTAGATTTAAAAAATTTGGTTCTGGAATTAGACCACCAGTGTTTGAATCCCCAGCTCTGTCACTAAGAACAAGAGATCTGAGCTATGTGATCTTGAGCAAATCTCCGTCGTGCTTCCCTCTTCTGTAAAAAAGGGGCAGTAACAGTCCCTCCCTCATGGGGCTGAGGCAGGAAAGGATCGCTATTTCAGTACGTACAATCCAGTGTTCCATTATATACTGTTATATACATATATACTCCTAGCATCAACCTCCACAACGCACAAGTTTCAATGACTGTCTGAAGACTATTCCTTTATGTCTGTGAGACTGGCTATAGCACTGCCTGAAACTGCTTCATAAGGTTCATCCCATGAAGTCAGGGATTTCTGTCTGTTCTGTCACACGTATATCCCCACACTGACAAGGGGTCTTGGCACGTAAAAGGTACTAAGTAAATATTTGGTAAAAGAAGGAAGGAAGGAAGGAAGGAAGGAAGGAAGGAAGGAAGGAAGGAAGAAAGGAAGGCAGGCAAGCACCAAAAATTATAATAATAAAGAAGCATCCACTTAGCACACCCTCAATGAATCATCCTTATTGTAATTACATGCCAATGTATTTGCAAACCATAAAATTAGTTAAGAACACACACACAATTCCTCACAGAACTGGCACGCCCTGAATGTATACCCAATCCTGCTGCTATTACACAAGGTGGAAGCCAGGTGGCAGTCTACTCTATGGCAAGAGACAACACATTCTCCCATCATGCTTTGGATTCTTTCAGTTTGGTGATCTCTGGATCTCCCATGACACTGGTGCTTTATCTTGGCCGCCCACCCCCCACAAAAATAAATAAATAAATAAATAAATAAATAAATAAATAATCCCACAAAACATCCCTTTTCTTGGTTCAATGTTAACTCCAAACAGATTGCTCTTGGTGTTACCATGGTCTCCCATCAGTTGAGGAACCTTCATATACAGTTATCTCCATCACATGATTACAAACACATCCTACGTTACCAGCTGATGCCTGAGCTTTTTTTTCTCCATCAATTAAAAACAAAACAAAACAATCCTACAAAAAAACTACAAAAAAAACTACAACACTGTAGTTCATCCATTAATCAGAACTAAAAGGACCCTGTCTTGGCTTCTTCCAACCTGCAAAACGTTGGGGACAAATTATGCTTGCTGGAGGGAGGAAGGAGTGTAATTCACCTAGTGATGGAAGGGGATACGGAACAAATTACTCACAACTAAAAACAATGTGGCTTCCCAATGCCCAAGGCCAATGGCAATTTAGAAATTCCACTTAGGAATGTTCACCAAGCTGTGTGCACTGCTACCTGTTTTCCTTGCAGAAGCTATGTGAGATAACTGGCAATGGGCGCAAAGAGGCCAAGGAATCCCTACACGTGAAAATCCTGTGTAAGCCCGCACCCAGGAAAATAAACTTCAGCGGGGCACTTCCTTCACATCACTACCCCAACACAGGCCACGAACGGCCTCGATCTGTAAAGAAACGGTTTTCTACCAAATATTTCACAATTTTACAATTTGTATGATGAAGCGAATGCATTTTATCCCCCAGCAGGTGTTGTTACGCTATGCTAAAACAACGTTCAAGAGCGCTGGCATCTTACAGACTCATTCTGTTTCAGCGGAAACCTAAGCTTTCAGAAACCACTTGGGTTATTTTTACTGTCATTTAAGTGGACCTTTGAGCATTAAGATAGGTGATCAAGCAATAAAAAATACCCAAGAATATCAAATGAACAGGCAACTGCACATTACTGGGCTTGTACTCTGCAGAGAAAACCAACTCCAACATTTTTGACTCAAGTAACTGGTCAATCCAGTTAAGCAGGACTTGGATCCAAACTTCAGTTTTCACCCATTTTGATACTGAGCTAATCAAATTAATCTAATCACGCTGGCATTGCATACACCTACCTTGACCACAGCCCCTACACTCAGATACCCGGAATTTCTTAGAACTTTTCTTTGACCTGTGAAATTGTCCTCGTGGGGGTACATCATCATCTTGGGGGGAGGGGGGAGAAACAGGAGAGACAGAAGAATTGAGAAGAAGTGGAGAGCGGCTTGAATTTAAAACAAGGGTCTCAACAATATTACTATACTTTTGCATCTGATGCCTCTTTTCACCAAAAACTATACCAACAGGTTTTCCTGATTTGTTGATATCTAAAAAGGATGAAAACACATTTCCTCTTACCATACTGACCAATGTGGTATGCTGTGCCAGAAACACTCCCCCTCCAATATGTCACGGTCCTGAGATTTACTCCTAACAGTGTCTTCTGAGAAAGAGAATTAAAGAACTTCTGGAAGGAAAACTGAACACTACGATGGAAAAGGTACTTGACCCAACAGCCCCCCATGGGATTTGGACGGTTCTTATTAGCATCTTGAGTTTCCAAGAAATGTCACAAATTAATAGCAAGGGTGTAGTTCTGTTGGTATACACGGCATCGAAAGACTTTGGAAGAGGGAATTAAATATTTATTTTTGGCCTGAAGTCAACAGCTCGGGAAGCTGAGCCTGTGAAACGACCACGCGTCTTGACAGTAGGTTGGGTGAGGGAGGTCGGGGATGGCTGGCATGGGCTCCTGACCACAGCTGAAGGAAGAACTCTAAAGCCCTGCAAGGGCCACCTTATTACCGCCAGGAACCACCGTAAATTAGAGGCTTCATGATTAAAAAATTCTCCTTGTAGGAGCTAGGGAGAGAGAGATAGGCAGGGTCCACCACAAAGAATAAATCTTCACTTCCTACTACATGCCTCAACAGGCAAAGAACCTGTCACTGTCCTAAAAGCCATCTTACCTATATTGCTCCTAACTAAAATACATACATACATACATACATACATACATACATACATACATAAAGTAGCCATTTATTCTCTCGACATCACAGAGAACATATAGCATGGGGAAAGAGAAGATTTTGTTTAAAAAAACAACAACTATAACCACCACATTTCAACAATTACTATCCTACATTTATACCGCAAAATTGTTTCATAAAATAATTAATACTAACTGAGCACTTACTCTGTGCCAGGGTATACTCTAAAAGCTTTTTTTTAAGTTTACTTATTTATTTTGAGACAGAGAGAGAGAGAGAGAGAGAGAGCAGGGGAGGGACAGAAAGAGAGGGAGAGACGGAGAAAGAGAGAGAAAGAGAAAGAGACAGAGAATCCCAAGCAGGCTCTGTGCTGTCAGGGCAGAGCCCAACACAGGGTTCAATCTCACAAACTCTGAGATCATGATCTGAGCAGAAATCAAGAGTCGGACACTCGGCCAACTGAGCTGCCCAGGGCCCCACTAAATGCTTTAGATACACTTTGCCATGTAATCCTATCACCTTCTTACAGATCCAGAGACTGAAGCACGAGGTAATAGGTCTTTTAATGAAATACTCTATAAGGGAATGAAAGCAAATGTGTACGAAATTTAAAAGTCTGCAGACTAATGTGATTTATTAGACAGTGGCTCAATTTTCTACTCCAGTATGCTCAATCCTATTTGTACACACCCTGGTGGCCTTATGTAGCCCCATGCCCTTTTATACCTTGTAGTCACCCAGCAGATGTTAAAAGAACAATCATGGCAGGGGACAGAGACCTCAAGGTCATGCAGAGTGCACATCAGAGTACATTAATCTTGTCACACTGCAAAGACTGGTTTCACATAATTAGGTATTTCCATACTTTACAAATTATGCCTCCTCTAACACCTAGGTAGATACATATATTTCGTTTCCTATTCCTCCACTTAAAGGGCATTAACGGAAGACCACACCCACAGCGAGAAGCTCCAGAATGATTTATAAATGTTATACGTCACAGCAGCAGCTCTGATGGTGAGAAGAGAGAAGCAAACATGGTCAAGGCAGGTTAAAGAAAACCCACTCTCCTGTTTACCAACAGCAAGGAAACACAATAAACTCCACCAGAAAGAGGGAGAACTTCTCTGTTACATTGGGGCAATTAAAAAAAAATTGATCCCTTTCCATTTAAGTTACAAGGTCAACCACACTCATCTACAGGAGTGTAGATACAGTCAGCTGTAGCCGAGTGGTCCTATACCTGTTGCTATAGCACAATGTTCTTGGTCCACTGGGTAAAGAAGGCTTTCTCAAAATAAAGGCTTATTGATGCCTTACTTCATTAAAAACAAACGAATGAACAAACAAACTGCAGACAGGTACAGCATAATACTGTTCTGTGGGAAAATGCTTTCTCAAAGGGTCAGCGCAGAACTTTTAAGCTTCAGGACACAGCCTTCCTTCCCAGCAGAGAAGCTGGAAGGAGCCATCTCAATCATTCACTCTAATGGAGGGAAGAAGAACTACAGATAATCCAAACTGTCAAATAATCAGCTTTTGAAAGCATCCATTTGCTTTGCACTTGAATAAAGGTGCATCTGCAATTGTGTAACTTGCTTTGAAAGAAGTCTCAAAGCCCCAGGAAAGAGACAGGTTTCAGGAAGGAGCCTGGTTTCTTTGTTTCCTCCATTATCCCATTTGTCCCAGCAAGATGGCCCCGGGAAAGAAATACAGCAGGTCCTCCCCAGTCCTGCTGAGGGCAGGGTGTGCTCAAATGCTGAGCATCCTGACAGAGCACCGGGAAGGAGGCAGAGGGCTGATGATCAACTAATGGTTCTGCACATTCAATCGTGTGAGATAACCAGCCAGAGCCACCCAGAGATTCCCACCAGGCAGACAGGAGGGAGTTGCTTTGGTATCCATTATTCTTTTGCCAGGAAACCAGTCCCCACCCCCAATTTGACTCCTGGGGCTTCCTTTTCCGCATTCATCATGGTTTATCATTATGTACCTGGTTGCATATTTGATGAATGTCTACCTGCCTCTCGCTCTCTGATGGAACTGAGAAGGCACGTGTGCTTCTCCTGGCCATCGCCTTCTTTCTCCCCCAACGTGTAGCCCGCTGCCTAGCTTCAGCTGATACTCGTCAAACAAATGGATAAAAGAGAAAAGAATAAATGCTATCAGCAAACCTGAAGCTAAGAGTTTGGAAGTAGAGAGCCAATCTATAGATCATGCAAAGTTGGCAGCATCGTGAAAAATAGTGTGACAGGTTCCCGCTCTATACAGATTAACACAAAAATAAAGGCATAATCCCCATCACTCAGTTAGAGATCCTTCTTTGCCTACGATGATGTAACAATCTAATACCATGGCAGGAATCCATTAATTATAAGCCAGAAGCTCAATTCGGGAACCCTTCAGCTTTTACATCACACACACACCAAGTAGAATTTGAATTTTACTGCTACGAACACCAACAGTGACCTTTTCCTGGCCACTTCTGCAAAACACAGCTCCGGACTAGGAAAAACGAAAACTGCCGTTTCACGGGGTCCCCTTGTGGAATGTTACAGAATTCTTTCTACCTGTTTGCCCATGTGCCTTTCTCTGACTCTGAAAGCGTCTTTTGAAGTCAGAAACTGGGAGCTGGCATTCTGCAGAGTCTATAATGCCACCTTGACAAGAAAATGAGGGATCGCTCAACGACGAAATGTCTAAATCCAAGCCCTGAGTCATTGCGCGCTCTTCACAATGCGGGAAGCTATCTTCTACTAAAGAAGTCAGGTGCAAGAAGGCACCTTCTCAATCATTTATTCCTCCTCCTTAATTATGAAGCAGGGATGGGAATTCAGGAGCCATGAAATTAATTATTTTTTGAAAAACATTGCGTTCAATTATTCAGTGCACAGAATAAATGATTAAATGGCACCAATCTTCAATCCTCACAGCCCTGGCCGAGACTTCCTGTTTCTTGCTGGTGTGTGTGCCCAGGCCAATCAGGGTGTGCCGTGAAAACAAAACATGAACCAAGAACCAAATCACCAGACCACTCAGGATTCAGAGAGGATCTGTATTCACAGGTCTACACCGGCAGGTTGCCCTTGAATGGAGGTACAATATCTGCAGGGCAGAAATTCTAAATCTTACTCTTCACTTTCCGTGCAATATAATTAGGTTATATTGTACATAAAACTATTTACTGTTCTCTGTAATAACCTAAAACCCTGCCTTAGACACTCACCTTACTGTGACACCAGGGCAGCTGAACTGAATGAAGGAACCACTTTGACCCTGCCTCCCGTTCGAACAAACAGACTGAAAGCTGTTTCGAAAGTACCCCAAGGCCATCTCTTAACATCTTTCTCAGGCTCTTTCCATCTGTACTCTGCATTCCTTCTTAATTTTCATCGCCCTACCACACTGGCATTCAACTTAAGCAAATACTTCTGTGCCCTCACATCTTTCCCTTTTTGACTGACCGTATACACTTGATATTTCAACACTGTACGGGACCGTGAAAGTATGGACAGAACCGTTACAGTTTGGAACATCCTACTGGCTACACCCTCATCTCCGACCTGTGGTCTGCTGTGCCTCATCACCTCTTTGACACTGTGCCTGTTTTGGGTAAGCATTTTCTGCAACTCAAATATCTGATTCTTCCACTAGGGCAGTAACGAGTAAATACACACACACACACACACACACACACACATATAAAATACACACACACACACACACACATATATACACACATATATATGCATATATACATACATGTATATATGCATATATATATATTTTTTAAGTTCTTTTATTTTTAAGAGACAGAGAGAGACACAGCATGGGCAGGGGAGGGGCAGAGAGAGAGGGAGACACAGAATACGAAGCGGGCTCCAGGCTCTGGGTTGCCAATACAGAGCCCCACTTGGGGCTCGAACCCATGAACCGCAAGATCATGACCTGAGCCGAAGTCGGATGCTTAACCGACTGAGCCACCCAGGTGCCCCAGGAAAATGTATTAAAGGGCCCTGGACTGGCTCCTGACCATACACTCCTCTCCTCTGACTCACTAGGGCGCTCACCTTCTTCCTCTTCCTCCTCTTCTTCTTCTCTTTGGCGGCCTGGGCTTGCTTGTGCTCCCAGACCAGGTTGGTCAGGTTGGCCACATACTCATCAGTCTGCTGCAAAAGGTAAGCTAAACGCCTGTCTTTCTTTTGATCAATCAGTTTTCTGTAGCCCTCTTCATCTTCAGCCTATTAAGGAAAGAAGAACACGGTCAGGGCGCCATAAAGATTGGCAGACGACTCCATCTGCCACTCATCCGCCCCCCTCATGGTCTGAACTCTGACCGGTGGTGAGTGCGGGCAACCTAAGGATCCAGGCTGCGTGAGTTACGGTGCACAATCCGGGTCTGGGGCGCGCTTGGGGGCGCCATGCCTGCGTCCCAGGACACGCGGGCTCGTAGCAGTCAGGACACCGAACCACACTACTTATGCGGTGCGAGCAAGTCCTCAAAGTCAGCTCTTTGCTCTTCTAAGGTTCTTTGTGCGCGCACACACACACACACACACACACACACAGATAAAATTTGAGAATCCGTCATCCAAAGTGTATCCTTAACTTTGTATTCTGGAAATTTTCAAAAACAACTGAAAGTAGAGAGGAGAGTATAATCTCTCATATCACCAACACCAAGCAACAGGAATTAACTCACGAGGACTCCCTTTTCACGGCTGCCCTTCCCTCAAGTCCTCTCCCCAGTCCCAAGCTAGAGTGTCCTGAAGCAAATTCCAGACATAAGATCTCTTCATTCAGAAATAGTTCAGTAAGTATTTCTAATGGCAAAGACTCCGATGGACTGTAAGTGTAGTAAGTATAACTTCATATACGTGAAAGCATCACAAACACCGCGGCTGATAGGAGAAGTCAAATTCGGGGGAGTTTTGTCACTGACAGGCACGGCGCGACGGGCCTACGTGACTAGAGGCGAGTCATTTAGCACCTGGAGTCTGATACTGCTGGGTAATAAAACAGGTACAGTAATTTCCACCTCTACCTCCCATTAAGCAACATTATGAGGTTAAATGCAATAAAAACTCTGATGTACTCTGGGCCATTTCAAGAGAAATCTCTTTTATGCATCCCAATAAAAAGGACAGCTCAAAATATTTTCCTCGTGTGATGCGCAGGATAAAAAGGGACATGCCACAAAATCTTCCACTCTGCGCAAAAGCTGGGGATCTTGGGTCCAGGGGCACCACTCCAGCATGTGCCCGAGTGACAGCCGTTTTATAACCCAGTCTAGCTGCTGTCTGCCCCGTGGATGAGTGTGAACCTCAAATGCTATTATAACTCTAATTGCTTTCGGTTATGGTTGATCTCACTTGAAGAAAGAGTGATAAAAACTGCAGTTTCCCTGTTATCTGTATATTCCATCATTTAATTGCAAAACTTAATGATTTGCAAATGCCTAATCATTAGTGTCAAACCAATCTGTTACTGAAGTTCTAATATAGTTTCACTCCAGTTGAATCAGACAAATTTTGACCGCTTACTGCTCAAATTACTATAAAGCAGCCTCCTTGGCTAGTTAGAAATCTCGTGGACAGTCGTCTCCTTCCCAAAAAAGCAGAGGAAGGTTGGAGGAGATCTAAGGTTTAGTAATACCTGGAAACAGGGCTCTTTAAAACATGGTGTTTAGTCTCTGGAATCCACAAAATTAGTGGGGAAAAAAAATTCAAACCATAATAACACCAAGAAAGGCCTTGTCACTTGGAATTTTCCAGGTTCGTAATTATGGGCCAAGGCTAATGATTTTATCTCCATCCTATTCTCAGGCATTATGTCCCAGGTACAATTTGCAGGTCTCGCATCATTATAGATCACACACACTTTTAAAATTCCATGGTGTGCTCCGAGGTCCAATTCCAAAAATAAATGGTCAATAAAACCAAACACCCAGGCCAATGATGTAAACCAATCCCTTCTGTATTTATATATCCATTAAAAAATAATAGCATAAACGTAATGACCCGTGGGTAGCCTTTGACAATAACACAGCTATAACCAAAAACGCAACATTTCAAAATTAACTTAAAAATCACTTTTTATACTGCTAGGGAGAAATTTCTATCATTAAAAAAAAAAAAAGGATAACACCAGAGGCTTTAAAAAAACAGACCTTCTTCGAGTCCAAGATATAACTTCATGACACATTCATGCAAAGCAACCTGTATCATGAGTCTCAAAGACGCAAAATTTTACAAAGGACGATCTGGTTGTTCAATACAACTCCTGAAAGCTGTACGACTCGCCTTTATGTGAGAAGCTATAATCTGAACAGCAATGCTGCCCCAGGACAGGCAAGTACTCGACTCATCAGCCGTGGTCCTGGATTCGTGGTATGTGCTGTCCAGGAAAGAGAAGATGTGCCTACTCCATCCATACGAGGCTCAAAGGGGCGTGTTAACATGTTTGAGAAGACGCTTTTACTCACCCCCTGCTATAGCATATTTACCATTCTCAACACGGGTGCCTGTGAGGACCCCCATTTCCCGGGGTCCCTGCAGGCGAGCGAGCCCCTTACCATCAGTCTTCGCATTCTCTCCTTTTCGATACGCTCCGTCTCTTTCTTCTGCTCTCTTTCCGTGTTGGCGTGCCAAGTTGCCACTGCTTTGGACAGCTTCTGGATCTTCCCGGCCACAGACCGATGGTATTCCTTAAAATCTTTTGCATGCTGCAAAATACTGTTCAGGTACTCCTACGGGATCCAAAGGGAGGAGAAAAGGATACTCAAAGTCTGTTTCCCATGAGGTTTCAGCGTAGCCCAAGAAAGCACACACTTTGCCTTCATGAGAGTGGACGATTAGAATCTTCTGGGGGACAGGTGCCCTGGGATGTGTCCTGGCAGCTGAGCTATGGGCTATGGGGCTGGTGAAAAAGGCTCTCAAAGTTTGTTTGGGCGCCAGTGTGTGGAAGCGAAACCTCTGAGGCCTCAAAAAATACGGCCCCATGAAAATGGCAGGACCAAGGATTGGCAGAAGCATGCAAAACAGCAGTGATGAAATGTAAAGCACATCACCCTCAAATAAACCCGAGGGAGGAGGGTATTTTCAGTGAGAACCAGGTTATAAAAGTCATGCCTCTTCTGCTCTAACTTAAACGCCTTAGAACCGTGACTTGAAATAAGATGAGGAGCCACGAAAATCGCCGCCCATAATTCAGATCTACTTTTGAAATATGGGAGGAGACACGTGTACCAACGAATATCTAACATTTATTTTTCCAAATGAAACGAAGCTGGGGCATTAAATCGGGCACCAGAAAACAAACACAATTTACAGGGCTTCTAATGCAAAATCAAATCCTGCATCAAAAATATTTCCAACCCCCTAGGAAGGAACATTTTAAAATATCTGCCCCTGGGTGCCTGGACGGCTCAGTCGGTTAAGTGTCCGACTTCAGCTCAGGTCATGATCTCACGGTTTGTGAGATGTGAGCCCCACGTCGCCCTTTATGCTGGCAGCTCAGAGCCTGGAGCCTGCTTCGCATTTTGTGTTTCCCCCTCTCTCTACCCCTCCCTGGCTTGCGCTCTTTCACTCTCTCTCTTTCAAAAATAAATAAACGCTAAAAAAAAAATTTTTTTTAACTCTGCCCCTATGAAACCTCCAACGGCGCCCCAGAAAAGCCCAGGAGGCTGTATTTACATTCGTTATAAAAATAACTGTTTTGGGGAGCCTGGGTGGCTCGTCAGTTAAGCCTCAGACTTCGGCTCCGGTCATGATCTCACAGTTTGTAGGTTCCAGCCTCGCATCGGGCTCTGTGTTGACAGCTCAGAGCCTGGAGCCTGCTTCGGATTCTGTGTCTCCTTCTCTGTCTGCCCCTCCCCCACTCACACTCTGTGTCTCGCTCTCAAAAAATAAATAAGAAATTAAAAAAAAAACAAACAACTGTTTTTCTCTCTTCATTTCTTTTCCAGGCCATCGGGGTGGCAGCTGGCCGTGGGATTATGCAGAAGACACCTGCCTGGAATTCAGAAAGCAGGGTCCTCCACTGATCCCCTCACAGTCCCATGGACAGGCCACCCACTTCCCTAGCCTGGCCTGTCTCACATGGGGCGGCTGGAACACGGGAGTTGCAAGGGACCTTTCTGTTCTCATGGTACGTCCCCACCGCCCTCGCCAGTACATTTCTCAGTCCTTCTGAGTCCACCTGAGGGCTCAGTCAGGCGTGTCCGTCAATGTAGGGCCACACAGTCCACCCCCCAATACCTGGTGCTTCTGTCGACGCTTCCTTTCTTGCTCAATCTTCTGCTGCTTCTCCAGTTTCTCCGTCATGCGGGCCTCCCTCAGGGTCTGGCGCTTGCTCCGTTTGTATGCTTTGGAGTTGAGGGCCGTCTCCAGGGTTGTGTCTCGTCGCATGCAGGCCACCACCTCTTGTCTCAGCTGTCAAGGTCAAGGGGGGAGCGGGGAGCCGTTGGGAGAGCTTCCCCAAACAGAGGCCTGGCTCCTGGACAGCCTCCACTGCCCTGCTCCCCGTTAGTGGGGCAGAATGGGGTCTCTACAAGGTTCTCCATTGGAGTTGGCCTTGTTTTTTGTAAGTGAAGGGACTAAATCGTGCCAAATCCACGCAGCACTTTCAAAGACGGTAAAAGTGTTCTTTCCAAGTAATTCAGATTAAAAACAAAAACAGAAACTTACAGCACTGTAACACGAACAAAAACACTAACCAAAACCTGTCTTGGGTGTTCAATAAATTAATTCATTCTGTTTAATTATTCTAATGGTATTAATTAGCTAATGAGCTTCTGAAATATTTTACTTCATTTTAAGTGCCATACTAACATTCTCTTTGTGTCTAAAGATGGACTTTAATGATGCTCTGCAAAAAAGAGTAGAAACGTTACTTCTTGTTCATGCACAGTAGCAGCAGGTACTCAAACAATATTAATTCAATGTTAATTTTCATATGAAAAATGGGAAATACGGGCTTTGGCTTCCCCCACTCCCAACGATGATATTCTTTCCAAGATATTTAAATTTCACACTAGATCGTGGACTTCTTTTTAGATTACCATAAATGTAGTATCTTATCCATGTTGTACGTTATGTGGTAGCAGCCGGGGTGGTGGGGGTGGGGGAAGGATTGGGCATAAACGTTAAAATAACAATCTAACTGAATCTCAAATCAGCATCAACTATAGTTAATTCACTGGGAAAATTTCATAGAGGGTGGACTTTTCTACACCATCAAGCAAAAAAATCAGAGACTGGTAAGAGTCCCAGCACAGAGAAGCAAATCTGAATATAATCTTATTTTGTGAAGATATATTCGGTTATTAATCATTTTCACAAAATTTTAGCAAGCACTTCATGAAGTGCGTTTCGTGAAGTCTCGTATAGGAAAGGAAGTAAATGGCATTCAGGGCCTTTTATTTTCTTTCTTTTAGAATTTCAGCTGAAAGCTACTCTCACAAAGCTATGGCCAAGGAGCACCCTGTCACCACGACACCCTCCTGCGACATTATAACCCAGAGGGCAAATGTACTCCCAACCGAGTTCCTATGACAGTAGCAAGTGGGGTGCCTTTGTGATTTTAGTCACATCCCGCAACAGACTGAGTCATGCAATTCAATACTTCCAAACCACTTTCATTCATTAATAATTCATTTTGCACGCCCCGAGACCTTCACCAAGTAAACCCACCTGCCTGGCAAGCATGCGTCCCTTCTCCCCTTTGGCTAAACGAGGCAGGGTGCGGACCAGGAGACCTGCACCTTTTGGGTCCACAGAGCAAAACTCACCAACGTAAAACTATCTCTACTTCATTTCACTAGTCTCCTACAGACTCGGCAGTTATAAAACAGATCGCCATGCTAGCTTTTATTAATCAGTCACTACTAAGAACCACAGCAAGAACACTAGGTAACAGTCCACTGATTAGTCGATACGTGGGCCTGATGTGGTCAAATGCTTCAAACTTAGGCTCCGATGAATAATCAGCCGTTAGAAAACAGTGCTATGTATTTCTACAAATGAGGGGCTATCAATTCAGCAGAGGAGAATTCGGAATGGCTAGGATTTTACATTTGTGTTTACAAAGAGACTCTGATCGACCCCCTTCTATCTTTTTCTCTGGAGTCATAAAGGCAAGCTAAACCATTTATTCTCAAGGTTTCATCCAAGGTAACAAAATGCCATTACTCTGACTTTGGAAACCGTAATATAGGAGAAAAAAAAAATGGCTCTGATATACAGAAGAAAAAAAGTAGAATAATAAACAATTCATCTTCATTACTTTTGGCTCTATGCTGCTGGTTGGAAATACACTAGTAAAACTAGTTTTACTAAGTTTATATCTTTATAACAATATTGAACAGACTTCCGCTTATTTCCTTCATCTCGGATTCGCTGGGGAAAAGGTATTACCTGACGCTGGAAATTGAGTAAGCGAAGTGCTTTCAGCTCCACAGTTGCTTTGGTTCGTAAATCTGGTGGCAGAGAGCCAGGCAGATTTTCCAGTTCTTGGATCCTATGAGCTATGCGAGCCTGGAGTCTAAAGGAGATAAGGAAATGGGGGGGGGGGAGGGGGAAATATACATTACAACGGAGTCTTGAATGATAAACAGTAACCCTCAGGTTTAAGTTCTGGCAAAACATATCCCGGATCTTGCTGTCGGCGAATTCCTGATGCCCAGCTGGATTATCTGATGTTAAACGGAGGAGAGCGACCTCTGCATTGACGCGGACAGGTGCCGTATGTTGCTCAACACTCTGGCCTTCTTCACAACGTCTCTCTCTCTCGAACACCCAGAAAGGAAGACTCAGGATGCATCTAGGAAGGCAGTCCAGTGCCATGACTTGCTTCAGACAGAGAGAACATGAGAGACAGGACAATGTGATTTGCTCCCAAATGCCCGGGCAGCCAGAGTGCAGAGCTGAGACAACAGAGTTTTCTTTCTGACTCCCAGTTCCGTCCTAGGCAACCAGGCCATGTGCCCTCTTTGCCAAGATGCTGATGACAACAGCCGTTGAAGCTGAGTGAACAAGAGCACTTTTAGGTGCTGAGGCCACAGAAATCAACCAACCCAAAACATTCACGGAGAGAGCCTGCCAACCACGACCACTTCCTCTCTGAGCAGTGCTTGTCTGAGAAAAGGCAAAGTAGGCATTTTTAAAAATCAGGTTTGGGGTAGCGGGAGATGGTAAAGTAACAGTATTTAAAAACTAAGTTTCTAGAAAAAGGGTTGCTAGAGATTCTCATCTCCGACATCATCAGGAATATAACTGCAGGTCATTCTTCAAAATAAAGGCAGAAGAGAAAACAAAACATACCCCACTTTCTTCATTCAGCCGGGATACTTTTACTGTGACCCCATACAAACCGGCTTCAGATTTCGCCTGGATCCTATTCTTACAAATAATTGCATGCCATTTAAAATCTATTTTTAGAACTACCTCCCTCCAAACTTGGGGCAAAAGTGTCTTGGAAAAGATTTCATGAAGAACAGTAAAAGGTAGTAAGTTAAATTAACATTAACTGTGCTAAGGTGTATTTAAGGTAGAATTTTCTTCAATTCTTTCTCCCTCCCTCCTTTACATGTACTCACTCTGTCTCTCTCTCTCTCTCTCTCTCTCTCTCTCTCTCTCTCTCTCTCTCTCACACACACACACACACGCACACACACACATGCATGCACCCCTACAAGGTAAATGCTATAGAGGTGCCATCTTACTGATGAGAAAACTGAGGTTTGGAGACAGTAAGAAACACGCAAACTTCACAGAACTAGTGAAGGAGGGAGCCCGGACAGGAGCCTCATCTGCCTGACACCTGCAGGGACACCGCAGGTAATTAATACACACTTTCTGACTGCAGCTTTCCTGGACCTCAACTATAAAAGCCGATAATTAAAAATTCTTTTAAAAACTCGTATCATGCGGGGTGTCTGGCTGGCTCAGTCGGTGGAGCGTGTGACCCTTGATCTCAGGGTTGTGAGTTCTAGCCCTCAGCTGGGTATAGAGATTACTTAAAAAATAAAATCTTTAAAAATATTAATAGTAAGTGACTAAATAAATACAAATCTGTATTATGGTTTTGTCGACCTTTACGATGCTCTGTGTGCGTCAACATGAAAAAGTACAATCTCTGAGCGAGGGCCCACAAAATTATCTTACTACTTCAGTTAGCCCAAATATCAAAAACTGAGTGCTTTTAAAAACAAAACCAAACCAAAAAAACGTACAGAACTTGCAACTGTTTGCTTTGGTAGAGAAGTAAAATGTCATCTTTTTCAAAACTTTAAAAAATGACAGTAAGGGAAGCACATCATTTTTTCATTGACTTTGCTGGAAATAATATCCTGACAGATTCCTATTTTATTTGGTACATACGTGTTATTAATTCTGATTTACTGAACGATTTGATGGCAGAACATGCTATTATTAGCGCTGTCCGTGTTATCATGCTGTTTTTTGCAGCCCTCTGTACTAACACAAGCAAAGAGGCCCTTAAACGGCTTATACATGCAGCAGAATAAACACTTGTGTGAGTTCAAATGACGGTAAGAAACTTCCACCATTTTTGAAATAAAAAAAGGAACACTTACAAATTTTAAATAATAGAAAAATAAACAAACTTCCACATTGTATTCTTTTGGCCAGACTGCCCCACCTCACCCACTGTTCTTGTGCATTCCTATTACTACTGATACTCATGGGATTTTCATCAGAGTTTTCTTTTTTTTTTAATTTTCACCGTATGGAACAAAGATCCATTTCATTTGTCCAATTCAATTTCTTAAATATTCACTTTGCCAAAAAATCTCTAACTATGGCCAGAGATGGTACATCTTAACTACGACATTAAGAGAAAAAAAAAAAACCTGTTATAGTGTGTTTTTTTTCAAATATTTAATTTAAATAGGAAAAAACAAAACAAAAGAAAACTAAGCCAAAACAGCTTTACTCATGTCGAGTGAAGGCCACAGTATAGGAGAATTAAATATCACAGGGAGGTAGATGAGAGTCAGTGATTTAGTTAGGCTACTTCCTCGGTTCTAGATTTACCACAAACTTTTGTTTGTTTGTTTGTTTGTTTCATGTGAATATCTCGGAAATTCAACCATCCCTTGGTGTTTGGGCTTACTCTGTCTGACCAAGTGGGTCAAGTGAGAAATCAGAGGCATAGCTGCTTTTTCTTAATCTTCTAAAGGTCTATGGAATTAGGACGAAATAAATAATCTTAGGACAACTGGGCTGAGAGCACAGAGATTAATTCCCCCCATGGGAGTGGGAGATGCAGGGATGTGGGGAGGCAGGGATGGGGGCAGATGTAGCCTCAGAGTCTGTGGGGAGCAGTGGGGGGCACTGCTTCCCAAAATATCTGCATCTCCCAAGGGCCTAGTAACTTGTCAAGGAATCTCAGATTCCCCAACACAAAAGAATCTTTCTTTCACGAGAGGGAGGTGGAAAGTGCAAAGTGCCATCGTGCAAAACTACAGAAGAGGAAAGGTAGGTTCCGCGGTAAAATACATGCATTGAATTCCGCACATGGTGGGTGGGTAGCAAGGGGACAGGGGGGGCTGCTTTAACGTAGAAAATTTTATTTCTTTGTGGTGGTGGTCGTCGTTGTTAATAGAAAACTTCATTTTAAATAATGCTCCTCGCCAGACAATTTCATCTTCCCATCAATGGAATTCAGCAGGTAGTCCAATAAAGAGATTCAGGATTCTAAACTTCCCGAAACAACAACACATGTAATACTGTATAACTGCGGGAGACTCATTTGGTGTCCTCACGAGTACAGAAAATTGAAGCAGAATTAGGTCACTCAGGTTTTTCATACAGATTGAACAGTAAATCAAGAGGGGTTACTGTTCCAGCAAGAAAAAGAGTTCCATTAAAGGTAACAGATATTTGTTCAGGTCCAGAGGAGAAGTTTATGATTCCTGTAGGAGAGTTATTTGAACAGAAAATGACACTGGTACATTTTGTTCCTTCAAGGAGCTGAGTGACACTTTAAAAAGGGGGGGGAGAGAGAGAGGGGAGAGGGTGGGGGAAAATGACTTTTCGTAACTCTGCTGATCAAACAGCCCTTGGTAATTTTTGAGAAGGAGTTTCAGGGTTGCAGTGGGGATCAGAGAAGGACAAAAAACACGCTTGCTTCCTGAAGCAAGGTGTGCTACTATTTTCATACTGAATTTGAAATTAATGCCAAAGAGGGCTGGCGTGTTTCAAAGGGGAGCTTCTCAAATAAACTCCTTTGAATGTGAAACGCATCTTCTGTGAAAACGCTTGTGGAATCCATTCGTTTACACACTAACGTGACAACCGGAGCGCTTTTGCCCGAAAATCGAACCCAGCATGGGAGAAGTGAAGTCAGGTATACTGACAGGGCAAGAGAAGCGTGCTGGAAAGACCACCACCACCACCAACGACAACAGCAAGAACAAACTGGAACTCTCTCTCTGACGCTTAACTACAGAAAAAGGCACTGAGTTTCATCAGTAAGAGAAAGATGGTCAAAAAAGAAAGGATACAATTTAGATGGGAACAAAATGTTTTCACCGCAGACTGCACAGATTTGAGGCAAAGTGTTCAGGCGCAGAAACTTATTTATGCTGTTGTTGAATCAAGAAGGTCAGTTTGTCAAGATTCTGCTTTTATGATGAGCAAGAGAAACAGCCAAGCGACTTAAAAGTCAAAAAGAAATTTGAGATTCTGACAACTTCCTTTCAATCTTCACAGACAAGGTAAGTGATATTACCATGGTCAAAGACATGAACATCTGTTAAAGAAATTCTGACAGATGATTTCTTTGCTCCAACTAAGTACATAAAATTATAAAGAAGATATCTATCTACCTATTGATATCTTTTACACCTTGCTCAAATAATCGATCAGATGGGTTTTGCTCCAATTAAGTACATAAATTATAAAACAAATATATGTATACATATATTACATGTACACATACATGTACATATACATATATACACACATACACATATACACACACACACATATATCTATATACTTTAGACCTTGCTCAAATACTTGATCAGAAGGTAAAGATACACAGGACCTTTCCAGCTACTAGTGCTAAAGACCAGGAAGCCATTCTCTCAAAGAGGGGCAAAAGGCAAAGTTGCTTAGCTGTCTCTTACAAGACCCTAAGGCACTCGAGCTAACCCCTTCTGAAGGATAAAGTTAACGCCTCTCTGCAGCTGAACCATTTATCTCCAGATGGGGAAGCCAGCCACCGCTCTCTAATTAAAGAAGATACAAGATGCCCTGTGATGTTGCCAGGAGAAACCCGGGCTCTTTCTCAAGACGGCCATGGGAAAGTTCAGCCCCAAGACCCCACCTGCTTTTCAGACCCAGAGTTGCCAGAGCAATCATTCTGGAAGCCACGCATCTTTACGAAAGAGGAGACATTTCATCAAGTAACGATAATAATATCAAAAATAGCCATTCCACCACATTCTGCTTATAATTTAAAAGATCCCCACTCATGTATTTTTTTTCTTGTTGATACGGGACTGGAGGACCAAAGCTTTTCACACACTGGAATAGGCTACATAGTCCTACTTAGTACTGTATACTTTGGGAGGCCATCCAAGGGTGCTAAAAATGGGGCTCATGACAAGAAAGTCCTGCAAACACAGTTCTGGTAAAAATGAAGAAAACTTAGGAGTCAGTAAAATGCACCTACACCTGCCTGCCTCCCCCCCCCCCCCGCCCCGCACAACACAGGCTGAACAAGGAGAAAAGTCCAGATGTATTTCTAGGTAGAGAGAGTGTCTATGTTATGAATGTAGTTCACATGACGTAGTAACAATACTGGTATATTCGAGGTAAGGACAAAAAAAAGTTAGTTCTTTGGAAGTCAGAATTTTAGAGTAACTAAACAATACCCCTCGGTGCTACTTACTGCCTTTTTAAAAAATACTTTTGACTTTTTTTTTTTAATTCAGTAGTGATGTAAAGAAAGTACCGCATATGAATAAAGCTTCTGCCCCAGATAGGAACCTAGGGCTAACATGTGACTTTGTACTGCACAGTGATCCGCCTGTCAACACTACAATACCAACTGATGATGTATATGTAGCTCTCTAGGGATACATAAAATTTAGGAAACAGCAATACAAAAGCTCTTTGTTGAGGATTAGTAATAGTAAAGAGAGGAAAGTTTTGCTCTTCATCCAAAAAGCTACACACATTTATGGGCAAGTTACTGTGATTTCTTTCACAGTTAACTACCAAAGCTGGTAACTCAGTGTTTTAATCTAGTAACATGTAAGTCATGTGTCTTTCAATAAAGACTAAGGTGATGTCTTTAAAGGTGATGTTATTTACTGACCTTCCCTTACAATTTCTTTGAAATTAAATAATAATTGGGAAATAATCATAGCTGATATGTACTGAAAGTCTTTGTATCATTTAATCTCTCCCCCTACAAGAGGTACTATAACACCTTCTTTTAACAGATGTGGAAACTGAGTCACGGAAAAGAGATGTAACTTCACCAAGGTAACACAGCTGGTAAGTGACAGAACACTCCTGGACTCTCTTTTTGGTTAACATTAAGTATTTACATCAAGGGTCCGCTAACTCCAGCCTGTGGGCCAAATCCTTTCCACAGCCTGCTTCTGTAAATAAAGTTTTACTGGAACACAGCCAGCCCATTATTGTCTGTGGATGCTCTTAGCAGAGCTGAGAGGCCTTTGCCACAGTCCTGAAAAGGGTAAAGTTTTAACCATCCCGCCGTTTGCAGAAAAGGTTTGCCAACTACTGATTCAGATAAACGTGCCAAATCAGGTGAAAATTAGGTTTCTGGAACGAAGAGTTTAAAGAAGGACCCCACATGAAGACACTTCTATCGGGCTTACCACTAAGGCTGGGCCAAGCTGTAGACCCACAAATGCATGCATTAAAACAAAGAATATATTACAGTGAGCCACTATGTAGGCTTTAGTAGCATGAGACCAGCTCGAAGCCATCATTCAAGGATAAACTGAGAGACACCATGCACAGATAGGCCAAGTATGACGGGTCTGCTTTCTTGCATCCACAGGCACTCCTGGCTGGACTTTGATCTTTGCATCCCCAGTGCCCGACACAGTGCCTGGCATGTCATGGCGGGTGATGACAGCTTTCCGGACTCAGTGAATGACACTCACTGTCCTGAGAACCCAGAGGCCCCCCTCCTGCCACCGGTATGGCAAACAAACCCTTGTTCCGAGGACATTCTTCCCGCAGCCTGAGTTTCGGCCTGTGCCTTGTCCCATTGGGAAGCATGCCCACCACACCAGCGGTCCACACACCCCTGCGGGGTGAGGTGGGGGGCGGGGCGGGGAACAGTGTCTTACCTGTACTCGCGCTCCTGCAGGATCTCCACGGGGTCCAGGCCCT
This sequence comes from Felis catus, assembly GCF_018350175.1. NCBI lineage: Eukaryota > Metazoa > Chordata > Mammalia > Carnivora > Felidae > Felis > Felis catus. Next base: position 9,298,165 of record NC_058380.1, read on the forward strand.
GCGGTTTCTGGATGGGGCTGATACGGCTCTGCTTCTGCTGCAGCTGCAGGATGGGCGACGGCTGCCCGGGAGCCGGCTGTGGCACGGAGGGCCCGGGCACGGCGGCGGCGGGGGGCTGCGCGGCGGCCGGGGGCGCGGGCGAGGGCCGGCCGCTGGGCGCGGGCACCGGCAGCTTCTGCGGGGTGTTCGGGCCACTCAGCTCCGGCCCCGGGCCTGCGGGACAAGAGCGACATGGGCAGCAGCAGCTCGGGCGGGCCGGCGCCCCTGCTCACCCCGGCCTGCCGGCTGCCCCCGGGGGACCCGCCATGGGGACAAGTAAACTGTCTCAAGGGAAGGAAGGAGGGGAGGAAGGAGGAAGAGGAGGAAGGCAGGAGGGCAGGGGAGGAAAGGAAGGAAAAGGAAAGAAGAACCTGGCATCTGTCCGCATAGGGAAATGGCATTCACTAATGAACACTGGCGAAATGGTCCATAAATGACTAAAGGAATAAATTGATAAAAGGAACGGAGGCCCAGCAATTAATGTAGCTCTACAGTGCTTTTTATTTTGTTTTGTTTTTAAGGAATTACAATTACAGGTGCATTCAAGAGTTCAGAAAAGCAAGGGAGTCATGGAACAGTCAGATGCGATTTGGGTGCGGTCCTAAAAATCACATTTTGCAAATTGCGCCAAAAAACGCGGCTCTAGGCAGACCCCGGTCTTGTTCTGCAGCAGCCTTGCTGTTGAAACCCTTGCCTTGCAAATAACAGCCAGCAGCCTGGCCAGTCCTCTGATGTGAGCTGAAAGGGGCACACATTTTTCCTTAATGACCTATAAAGCACATTTCAGGCTTAATCAGTGCATCTCAGGAACTTAAGGGTTTTTTTGTTTTGTTTTTTTTTTACTACATATTAGAAAACGTTTCTAAAAACATTGCAGTGTGTGTGTCTGGTGAGGGGGAGCCACTCATCCCACCTAATAAAAAGTAGTAAATATTAAGATTCAAGAGAGCATTTTTCTCATGCTAACAGAATAAAGGGATATGTAATCATCCAGCTTATCAAAATGCACTTAATAACTTAATTTAATGCAATTTTCCACATTAAACCTCAGGAGTTTAAATTGATTGCTATGTATGGACCTAAAATAAGAAGTCCTCTCCCTCTTTCCTCCTAGGTAAATTTTTACTTACTTCAAAATTATAAATAATATTAGCGATGCTACCAGATGAATTAGTAAATAAAAAAAAAAACGAAAAGAAATAAAGCTCACTAAGCTGTTAAAACCTCTGCATTCTTCTGGGTATTTGCCATATCTTCTCTAAGAAAAGTTAAAATCATTCAATGGCAACAAAATAATAGTCTATATACTTCAGAACCCCTTAATAATTAACCATACAAAGACACACATTATGAAAGATGAGACATATTTATTCAATTTCCAGCAAATACCGTTTGGAAATGGGCTTCAACTGACAACGCAGGGAGAGTGTCAGCAAAAATTCTGACATGAGGAACGTGAGAAAACAGAGCAAACTGCTTAGGAAACTGTGTGTTGTGTGTGTGTGCACGCGCATGTGCCTGAGTGTGGGCATATGTGCGTGTGCATGGGCACATACATGAGCACGCGTGTGTGTGTGTGTGTGTGTGTGTGTGTGTGTGGTGTTACTGTTGTTCTTCTTTCCCCTTCCCTGTGAAATTAGGTAAAACTTTCCAAAATACATAGAGCTACATAATCCTGAGGCAATCTGTAGCCCCTGGGTCTAGTGGGGGGGATGAAAAACTCTGGAGAGAAAAATGCATTTTTAAAAATTTTCTATTTTAAGCATTGTAGACAGTACTATCATAATAAAGAGATTCTTTTCATCTAAGTACTTTCTGATTTTTTTTCTGAATGGGAAAGTCTTTTACATAATGTATCGCGTTTCATAATATTTTATATTTAGAGTTTCTTTTATCCATACATAAGAAACCAATTTCTAAACATTAAATCTCAGGGTCGTTAAGCATGGGAATGAGTTATGGAGGGACGTTCTAGAATATTTTCTCCCTAGAGGTCTTTAAAACAGGGTAGATTTTCCCTTGGGGTTGTTTTAGATATGATTCCAGTCCAAAGAGAGAAGACAGAGATTTCTAACAGTTATGTTAATTCTCTGATTCTTTTTTTTTTTTTTAATTCTCTGTGATTCTATAAATCTCCTTAGTAGACTCAGGAAACTGGTATATTTAAAGGCTTGGTATAAGCACACTAAATAATCAACTGAATACATTGAAGCCCTCTAAAAACACTACCAACTTGAACAAAAACAAAATTTGGGTCTTAGTGATAAGATAACAATTACTTTACACTCAGTTCTGAAAGAGATTTTCCTCCTTTCCAAGTTTAAAGAATTCATCAACAAAAGCCATAACAGGGCACTGGGGTTACGCATTCCACCCGTTCGGCAGTCAATAGCCGGCAAATACCTATGCAGAAGGCTCTGATGACTCCTTGAGGTAAATTCAAGTCACTATTTTTAAAGCCACATTTCAGCAAAGGAAGGTATCCAGAGCATGTCGGATATCCCTGGTTCCACTTCTGGTCATTTTTAGCCTATGACTCAAAATGAGGTCTAACACGCACGCACCAGACTAGACTTCTTTAATCCATTAAGTCCAAAGACATTCTTACCTGGCTGATTGACCCTTAAAATTGAGAAGCAGGGAGAGACCCCAACGTGAACCTACATATTCCAATCTCCAATTTGAAAAGTACTACGGTTTGCTGTGAATGAAATGGGCACGTTTAAAACACCCTGTATCTTCCCAGGTCACCTCAGCTCTACCACCTACTGGTGGCGTAAGCCTGGGCAAGTTGTGCCTCGGTTTTCTCATCTGCAGAATGGGGATAAGAGGGTGGTCGTGAGGTACAAGGAGATAATGTAGATTCCATCCTCTCCTCTTGTCATTCTTACCGCTACCAAGGCCACAAAGGTTAAGAAGTCTAATTGAATTAATTTCGCTTTCTAGAAAAACCCCACGGCAACAGAAAGGCCTTTTAGGAAACTTGGTAGCGTATTAGCTGGCAACGTTGGGAGTACGCTTTTCTCCAGCAAACTTCAAAATGCCTCTACAGTTTACAACAACTCAGCACAAATACACAGATAAGTCAGCCTGCCATGTGCTTCCTGCTAATCTGCTATCAGAGCCACTTACAAGCAAATTCCTTTCCTCACTAAACACCGCAAGTTCACTTACTGCGTGGGCCTTTTTTTTTTTTTTTTTTTTTTTCCCTCCCTCCAATAGATTACATAACAACTTCTATTTACAGAGGCCAGGGAACTGAATGCAGCTTGCAGCAACTGGACGTGCCTGGAATGTAACTACCTGTTCATCAGGCTTCCTGCCTGTCCCGCAGGCGGCTTCCACACCTGAGGTGCCTGCCTGGCTGCGCTTCTTATCGACAGAAACCATCTCTGCAATAGACACTCGTGGTCTGCCAGACGATAAGACTTCTCCCTGGTATCTTCAAACGCAAAACAAATTACATTCCCTATCTTATCGCCTACCCGCCCCCCAACATAAACAATTTAGGCTTAGTTGCCAAGGCTCCAAACGTGTCTGTTTTCCCCTGAGCTCCCACCTTGGAAATCTAGGCAGATGTATTATGTCCTGACATCCCTGAGAGTCTCCCAGGGCAACCAAGGTGTGTGTGTGTGTCGGGGGTGGGGGGGATCGTTCTCGGATGGATCCCTATGCCTGATGTTATGAAACAGGGAAACTGAGCCTGGGTGGCTCAGTCGGTTGAGCATCTGACTCTTTGATTTCGGCTCAGGTCATGATCTCACATCAGGCTCCATGCTGACGGCGTGGAGCCTGCTGGGATTCTCTCTCTCCCTCTCTCTCTCTGTCCCTCCACCACTCGCTCTCTCAAAATAAATAAACAACAACAACAAAACAACAGGGAAACAAACTTATGAAAATACCTGAGTCTCGCATATACAGAATTTCTGTTCATTCAGAACTCACTGTCTTCTGACACACTAGGATAGTTACTCAATATTCTGTCCCCAAAATAGGGATTTAAGTGGTTTCCGTGGGTTGGAAAAAAAAATGTAATGAAGTATATTTATTACATTGAGGATACCTAGAAATTTTAGATACTAAAAGGAGGGGAGAAGCAGGAGAGAGACAGGCACTAAAGAAAACTGGCAGTGAAACTTTTACTTTCTATCGTAAGGTCCTTTACTCCATATACACCAAAAAAAAAAAAAAAAAACAAAATAAAACAACAACAAAAACCACCCCAAAAACCTTTTTTATTACAGTTCCTAATTTTAATTTTGCTTTAGTCTCTATAAAGTAAAAAAATAAATCAAAATGAAAAGGGAGATGATGGGTTACATTTGCACAGAGCCCACAGCAGGCAAAGGCTGAAGAATTATTTGTTCAGTGCACAACTCCTGCAGTCAACCAGTAATTCTCTAGCGGTGCCTATGATGATATATGCCACTTTGGGTGAGTTACAACTCTGAAGTAGGTTTGAGGCAGACCACCTCAACCAAAAAGATTCTCCTCACACATGAATAACGCTACAAAGTGGGACAAAAGAAACACGGAATCGTAGCTACCTCTAGGTAAGTGGACATACTTAAAAACTTATTGTTTCCTGAAATATTAGTAGAGGGATTTATACACAACAATACTTTTTTTTTTTAATTAGGGAGGGATGGAGGTAAACAATAACAAGAAAAATAATATTAACTCGGAAAAAATATTCTTCTTTTGACTTGTCCTAAACGCCAACCTCCTCCCCACCCCCACCAAAAAACAAAACCAAAAACAAAAAAAGTCTTTGTCAAGCAAGATTGTCATTTCCCTCTAAAATCTGAGATTTGGGGACAAGTTCTGCAACAATGTCAGGTGGAAGCCCCTTCCCAGCGGCAGAAATGGATCTGCTCTGTTAACAGGTTATTTCTTCCAAAGTTACCCATGGCCTCCTTGCTCCTCTCTGGCATGAAACACTACCTGCCCTAATATTTTCACTTGTAATGAAGCCTGCTTTCTAGAAACACGAGACATGAGTGGTGAGTAAGAAAATGAGTTCCTCCCGACAACAGGGGCCTGGTGAGGGAAGGCCCCAGCATCGGAGACAGAAAAGACACGGAGCCCTCTCTTCTGGAGAGGGTCCAGAAAGCGCACTCAGGATTGTGTTGTACTGGGGCATGGAGGGGTTGCTCTTCCCAAGCATCCAGACAACCACGACTTCGTTCCCTAAGTTCTACTCTGTCATTGGGTCTGCTTATTCGAACTTCGGGTGAAAAGGTATCTGAAATGAATTGATTACCTTCCTGCCTTCTGAAGGGAGGCTTTGGGATGTTTTCCTGCTGAGCGTAGGTCATTAAAAAAAAATACCAATGCTCATGGAGGTCTGTGATGAGATGGCACCCCAGGACACGCATCGAGGTGCGGTGACAGGTGCCTACTGACAGGGTCCCACACCACTGCCTCTTGGGAGGTGCTTAACTATCTGATTCCTGTCACTCCGTCTCTACTGGAAACTGCCCTGAGATGTGGGTTATCAAGATGTGCCAATTTCCTTGACGTTGTGTCTAAAGAGCAAGTTAAAAGGCTCTACGTAAGGAGCGAAGATGTTTTTCCTTTTGACACACACAGGAGTAAACTGCTTGCATCTGGTGCACAGAGTTTGGGATGGGGTTCTTTCCCTGGTGGTGAGCCCCGTTGTGATGAGGGAGCCAGTACGGGGCAGCGGTTAAAAGACGTGGGCTCTTGAGGTCAGGCTGCCGGTATGTGAGTCCCAACTCGCCATGTTCTGGATGTAAAGTACTCATCGCTGAGCATGGTGCACGAGGTATGCCAGTAGGTGCGCCCTAAGTGTAAGCTATGCACCCAGAGACGTGCGTGTATTTCTTTCTTTCATCTGGCTGCCTTCCCCAGAGCTGGAGTTATGCCATTTTAAAACCTCTAAACGCATCAAATATGCAAACTACCATTTTATGCGTGGTTTTCCTCTACGTTTGTAGACGCTAGAGGTTCAGTGCCATAGGATCCTTCACCTACCAAAGCGCCATGGTCACTACAAAATGATCTGAATCTGACATGATCCTTTCTTACTCTTTCAAATCCATTCCTAAGTATACAGCCACAGTTAACAAGGTGAGTTTATCCCTACCAGAAGAGAAACACAAACTCCGAAGACAGAGTACTTCATCATCATCATCATCATCACCTGAACTCTTCTATACTACTTCAGTCCCCAAACCTAGAAAAAGTACCCATTTCCTGCACCGATTGTGTGCAGGAATCAGCATGTCGTGGCCTGCCCTAAGGAGAGGGAACCATTCGCAGGAAGGATGTCAACGTCAAGGAAGACCCTGGGAATTCAAAATTTCCTGGGATTCAAAGCTCTAATCAGGACAGAACCATAAACTCTTTGCTTACCTGGTGGTTAACAAAAAAAGCCTGCCAGAGAAAATAAAGTGCGTGGAAGCTCATCCCCTAGCCTCCTGCACCTCTGAATTCTATCAGCGGGATCAAGCCAGACCACCAGAAGGCCCTGGAAAGGACTATCTCATCTCCACCTGTTACATAACAGCACAGCTTAAGCTTTGATGCCGGGGTATATATAAGAAATAGGCCATGTGGATTCTGTTACTCGGTTTATTATGAACAAATGTCACTGATGCCTGTCACGCAGTGTCTTTTATAATAATAATAAAATAATAATAATAATAATAATAATAGCGGTAATTAAAAAAATAATCCCACCCGGAGAATCTATTTTATTGCCTCATGCTAGAAAACGCTCCGTTTTCCTCTGAGACACCGGTGAGCTACTTGCTTCTGAACGGTGAAGATTTGGTACCAGACCCTCCCCCCGACCGCACCCCTTTCCTGACTGCCCGGAAACTGGAGTCCACTTGCTCGGAGGCAACAGCCGTTGGAGCTCTTGTCGGCCCGTGTCCCTGACCTCCCTGACCCCGATTTCGATTCCCTTTGCTTCTGATTTCCTACCTGATCATGATTTTACTGCAGGTGTGCTCCTTGGAAGCCTCCCTCAATGCTTTTCGCAAGACCGGGTAGAAATAAATAAGTCAACCAACCTAAGATGGCTCGCGGGGACCGGATTCTGGGGGCGCATTTTGGCGATGGGACGCACCGCGTGCAGGGTTCTTAACCTGGGGGTGGGGGGCGGTGTGCACGGGCTTCCGACAGACCTTGAACCTCTTGGAAGAGAATGCAGAATCACGGGGGACACACCGCCTCCTGCCTCAGACTCTACGGCACAGGAGCCCAAGGATCCTGGCCAAGTGAGCGAAGGAAGACACGACAGCCAACGAGGTACAACAAAGGGCTAAGTCAGCCCTGGGCTTCGGGCGACCCAGCGCTTGCGCACCCGGAGCAGTCCTTATCCGAGCCGGAGCACCGCGTTATTCATTGGGTGGCACGTTAACCTACCAGATGGTCTGTTGTAGTTAACAAGGGCCTGCTGCTGCGGCTGCTGTGCCTGCGGCTGGGGCTGCGAGGGCGGCTGGGGCTGCGGCTGCGGCTGCTGCATGCCGGGCAACGTCCTTTTCCCCTGCACTGCAAGCTGCAGCGTTTCGGGGAGGGGCTGGCCGCGGGCCAGCATTTTGTAAGCTAAAATCTGAGCTCGCAGCTGATGCAGCTGGACGGGGCTGAAAGGCGAGGGACCTCTGTTGGGCTGGCTCATCGCCTGCGGATCGCCCGACAGGAGGGGCCCCGGCTGGCTGGGCGGCATCTGGGGTGGGGTCGGGCCGCCCCCCGACATAGGACTGGAGACGTGCTCTGGGGCTCCCAGCGGAGACGGGTGCGGCGACATGTAGCCTGGAATAAAACAGGAGAGGAGATCACACGCTGCCCCCAGTGACCCCCGTGGGCCAGGCATTCCTGGCTACTGGGATAATTTTCTGCAACAGCACTGCCTGTTTAGAGGAATGTAGGATATATACCATTCAATAATCACAGAAGTACATGGAATTATCAAATTTCTATACACCAGAGGCATACAAATTAAAATTTTCTAGGAGTCACATTAACAGGTAAAAGAAACAAAGCTCATTTTAATAATGTTTCACTGACATCAACAAACCCCAAAATAGTATCATTTCAAAATATAAAAATTATTAGACATATTTTACATTCTTTTTTTTTTTCATACTAAGTCACAACACACCTCAAAGAGTAGAAGCCACATGTCGAGTGATCAAAGACCGCATGTGTCCTAGAAGGTAAACTGTCAGTGGCTGCCATATACCTAAACGAAAGGCACCAGGGGAGAGCAGTATACATTAAGACTGGCTTCAACTGACAGAACAAAACCTGAAGGTGGGTTCGAGATCGCAAAAGGGAATGAAGAGTCTCTTATGAGGACAGCAAATGATTATCTGGTTTATTATTATGCACAATTATTGAGGGCCTCCACTGTTGTAGGCACTACCCAAGTTGAGTGCTCCCTCGAAACAGAGCCTGATGGAAGGATTGAGTGTGAGTGATTTGGGCGAAAGGTGCGGGGATACTGTCAGGGGTATAAAAAGGTGGCATAAGGCAGGGTCGGCAGCTGCTAGAGTGGGTATCTGCAGATTAATCTCTGGTAGACGCTCAGGGACATAAGGTGAAATAACTTGCCTCCAAATTATCCCAGGGAGCTGGGGGAGGAAGAAACTTGAGGTATTTACACTCTCAGGATCATCAGTCACTGCTTATGTCACCGGTGACGACTCTGGGGGATCATTGGTCCCCAGGGACTCTTCTAGCTGTGGGTAAGAGGGACTGAAGTCAGCTGAAGGCAACATGGTGATCTGGCCAGCGGCTTTTAGGCTAGTGGGAGCACAGACATGGCAAGGAGAATTAAAAGGATAGGCGTGGAGTACACATTATTTCTTTAATCCCCACAACATCCTCAGAGCCTATGTGTTGTCCCCTCATTTTCAAATTTTTCTTATTTTTATGTATTTTTTAAATGTTTATTTGTGAGAGAGGGAAACAGAGAGCATGAGTGGGGAAGGGGCAAAGAGAGAGAGGGAGAGAGGATCCAAAGGGGGCTCTATGCTGACAGCAGACAGCCCGATGCGGGGCTTGAGCCCATGAACCGTGAGATCACGACCTGGGCCAAAGTGGGACACTTCACCAGCTGAGCCACCTAGGCACCCCCACCTCATTCTTTTTTTAAATAAGGGAACTGAGGCTCAGAGTGTGAGTGAGTTACCCAAGGTCACACAATGAGATCTCTGTAGCTCCGAAATTCAAACCAAAGTCCGTGTGATTCCAATATGTACATGTTCTCTCCAGCGTCTAATATTAATCTGGTTTTATAAAACATAAGTTAGAGACTCGAAAGTCTCACCAATCCTTCTAGAACCATTTACAATATGACATAAACATGAGAGGAATCTGTTTGGGCTTATAAGAGATCTACGTGGGAAACTTACGAATACTTTTCTTGGGGAAGAAAGTCAAAAATGCATAAAATACTTCAAGGAACTCATTTTCAGGAGATAAACTGCATATCCTGGCCAAAGAATTCCTGGAAAAACATATGACCAAGCACTGTTGCAGGGAGACCCAAGGTGAAGTGAAGGAGGGAACAAGGCGGCCTCCTGCAATCCTAAAGCCTGTCCCGAATTCAAACTAAGCGCTAATTAATCAAATCACCGATGTCCTAAGACACAGTATAAAATATTAAAGGTCATTGCCTTTTAATAAATGTACTTGAGTCACAATTATCATAAAGGTCATCGCACCCGCGGTTATTAGACATCTGCTTTGTGTTTGAGCCCATGTTGGGATTGGGCTGAAAGAGCTCTGTGCGTCCACGTGGGATCACAGAGGCCCAAGAATATCTGACCAACCGTGACCGGGGACTCAACCGTCACCATGTGCAAAACTAGAGGGGGAAAAAGGGATGTAACTTCTTGTATGTCGAATTGCCAAGGGAAACAAATTTCGTCTGATCCTCTAAGACAAGGGTAGGTTCTGTCCAATCAAAGGGTGGGAGAAGTAGAGCTCCATTCAGAGAAATCCTGCACTGAGGATCCACTGACTCTTGTTCTCCAAATCCCTACTTCATAAGGAAAGGCAAAACCACTCAGCCACTAGGGTTCTAGTTAGTCATAGAAGTTGGCCAAGAAAATGCCCTTGAACCTGAAAGCAGCCTACAGGGCCAGCAGACATGTACAGCCCAGTATGCTGCCACTTAAAACAGAAAAGGTTTAGATGGGACCCACAATATACACCTAACTTTGTCATGAACATTCTTCCTTTTTTTTTTTTTTATTTTTTTTTTAACCTTTATTTATTTTTGAGACAGAGAGAGACAGAGTATTAACGGGGGAGGGGCAGAGAGAGAGGGAGACACAGAATCGGAAACAGGATCCAGGCTCTGAGCCATCAGCCCAGAGCCTGACGCGGGGCTCGAACTCCCGGACCACGAGATCGTGACCTGAGCCAAAGTCGGACGCTTAACCGACTGAGCCACCCAGGCGCCCCGAACATTCTTCCTTCTTAATGAGGCTTACATTTGCCCCTTCATTGTAATGCTGGTGCAAAATGGGAATTTGTTCATTAGGAAGCAGCTTCCTGACACCGTTTTGGCCAACCCTCTACCTACTACAGAGGGAGAAACCTGCTACCAAAAACTTCCTGCTGGCATTTTCATAGTAGGAGAGATACTCCTTCTACATTAAGATGGGTCATATGTCTCCCGTCTTCTGGTCTCTCCTATTTTCTTCAGGTCATCAATTATAGCTTACCCCAAGATAAGTCACAGGATGCCTAATACAATGGGCCAAAACACCAGACAATCCAGTCTAAACTCAACTGTTAACCAAATTGCTCTTTTAAACTGTGGAGTACAGGCAAGACGAAGCAAGGGAGGAAGGTGAGACAGTTACATCAGGGACAGTGATTAAGTTTACCTCAAATTCACTAAGGAAGAAGCTGAGAGTGGAATAAAAATCATTTTCCAGAATTCGTCAATGCAACCAAGTTTCACCTCAAATGTGACAAGAAGAAACTGGGCATGGGAAATTTTTTCCCCCCAGAAAATACAGGGGATGGTAACAGAATCATTCTATCACAGTATAACGCTAAAAATGTGACAGTGTTTCAGCTAAAGAGAGAGAGATTTTTTTTTTATCCTACATTCCATAAAACTTCAGGAAAAAACAGAATCTAAATGATGATACAACATAACATATTTTAGTAATTATCTTTAGTTGAGAAAACGGGGTGAGGAAATTGCCTGAGAGTGAATATACATTCGTCTGCAAGATGCCAGCGTCGATATGGAGTCTACTCTTTTTGAACTAGTCTGATTTGCTCATTCGAAAGTGGTCCAAAAGTGGCAGTTTTACTTCCCTGGTCTTCGAGGGCCAATATCTCCCCAGTTTCACCTTGCCTCAGAGAGAAGCAGTCACGTCTCTCCTTTTAATAATCTTGAACTTATAAGTGCCAATTTTTATACGAATTTTCTCTTCGTGCGTGCGCGTACACACACACACACACACACACACGCACACACACATTAAGTATTATATACTTGCCTTGGAAGACTTTTTCTATCCAACGGACTAAAAATAAACAATGTTATCATTGAGACCATAAGGTACACAATTCAGTATTTATTGAAGGAAATGGTTTTCCTTCTCAACCAATACCTTAAAATAACCTAATATGTTGCTAGGTAGTTAGAGCTGGCAGCCTTCCAATCAATGCCACACCTCTCTATACCTGTGTGTTTATAAATGGCTTTTTACAATGGGGTTTTTAAAGAGACATGCTATTACAGAGTCTAAATTCTTTTTAGATCATTATATAGAATAAGACTCCATTATACCAATACTACTTTACTCAAAACTATGCTTTTAAATAACTCATTCCCCAGCCTGCAATGCACTTTGCTAGTTTGGAGAAAAATATTACGTGCTAATTCTGATTCCATTTAAATGCAGACCTCTACGTTTCCAAGTAATTAGAACTTCCTGAAATTACATAAAAATTAGTATCTATTTAGAATTGTTGACTTGTGCATGCATCAGGTCACTTCTCTGCCTACATGAATGAAATTAACTAGGTATCTATCCGGTTGTGTGCTAGATCCTGTGCCAACGTCTCGGAGATTCCAAGCGGAATAAGAGGAACCAAGCAATGAGAACAATTCTAAGATACATAAAAGTAAAAACGCTCACGTAAAGTTCATGCATTGGAAGTGTTTTGTGTTGGGAGTTTTGCTCGGACCCTATGACTAGAGGTACTGCCAAGCTGGGAGCAGAGAGAACAAGCACCTGGCTTCGAGAATTACTGAATGTCACTCGTCTACATCTCCCAGACAGTACAAATGAGGTCTATATTGGCTCTGTGAATGCACCTGGCTCACACCTGGCTCCTTAATATTTAAATGTTAAACCCGGAAGTGCTGTCTAAATCCATTCTTGAACACCGAATGGGTCAAATGTTTTCTTCCTATACTGCAAAAAGGCCCAATGAATCAGGCTGCTTTTCTGACAACATGGTAGTCAACATTTGGTGAGTCCTCTGTGACCCTTAGACCTGCCCGCCATCAAAATTCAGATCGAGGGGCGCCTGGGTGGCGCAGTCGGTTAAGCGTCCGACTTCAGCCAGGTCACGATCTCGCGGTCCGTGAGTTCGAGCCCTGCGTCAGGCTCTGGGCTGATGGTTCGGAGCCTGGAGCCTGTTTCCGATTCTGCGTCTCCCTCTCTCTCTGCCCCTCCCCTGTTCATGCTCTGTCTCTCTCTGTCCCAAAAATAAATAAAAAACATTGAAAAAAAAATTCAGATCGGAGTCTGGGATATTCAAAACCTGCTTAAACATTAATGACGATACACTCCTATGCCTCCATGATTTGCTTATTTATATATCTGTTAAAATTGTGAACACACTTCTCTAAATCCTCAGTCAAAAAATCTCTCCTCGGATGGATGGATGGCTGATCATGAATAGAGAAAAAGACTACATATATTAAACTACAAAGGAGTATGCACACCAACACATAAACCACAAACTTTGAATTATATATCAACATATTAGGGTTAACTGGTCCTAGATGAATGCATGCCCTTGCATGCTGAAATGATCATTAAATGACTGTGAAAACAGGTTACATTGTACTCAAAGACTTGGCGGTATCTTTACTATGTCTTAGGGAAGAAGGCACCAAGGAGAAGAGAAATATACCCTAGATTGATTGGCCATTGTTGTGGGTTGAATTATGTCCTCTGCAGAGATATGCTAAAGCCCTAACCTCTAGAACCTATGAATACAACCAAATAATTTGGAAACAGGATCTTTGCAGAGGTAATGAAGTTAAGATGAGGTCATAATGGATTAAGACCCTAAACCAGTGACTAGTGTCCCTATGAGAAGAGTGAAATCTGGACACAGGCACAGACATTCAGGAAAAATGTCACATGGAGACCAAGACAGGTTGGAATGAGAGATCGACAAGCCAAGGAGTGTCAAGCTCTCAGCCACCAGAGGCTTCCTGAATTTACAAACAGGAAAACAAGGCAAAACAAGATTCTTCCCCAGAGCTTTCAGAGAGATCACGGACTTGCTGATACCTTGATTTCAGGTTTCCAGCCTCCAGAACCATGAGAGAATAAATTTCTATTGTTCTGAGCCGCCCCCCACCCCCACCCCACCACCGGTTGGTGGGAATTTGTTATGGCGGCCTTAGGAGACTAATGCAGCCACCCACCAGCAACGACAGGTAATTCCGCTGCCAGAAAAAAAGCCACCTTACAGACAACGTAAGAGCATGCAATCCAAGGGACACGGTGGCTCATCTTACCTTCACATCTATGCTGTCATTTGGAGGCAGACCTGGATTCTCCTTCTGGCCCCGTCACTTACTGGATGTGTAAACTTAGGAAAACACGGTAAATTCTCGGAGCTTTAACTTCCCGTCTGTAACACTGGGGTGCCCTAATTTACCTTACAAGATCACGAGAAAGAATCTGCATAAAGTACACAAAGCACTCTGTAGACTGCTTGGACGCAGGGTGGCTAGTAGAATTTATTAGTATTTTGGAAATAAAACTGTCCATATAAATCATAGTTGTGTTGGCGGGGGAAGGGGGAAATGAAGCCTGCAGGACTCGATCTCCCTTAGACACGTTCTTTGGAAACCACAATTAAAATAACCCGTAAGAGGGGCGCCTGGGTGGCTTGGTCAGTTGAGCACCTGACTTCAGCTCAGGTCATGATCTTGTAGTTTGTGGGTTCGAGCCCCGTGTCAGGCTCTGTGCTGACGGCTCAGAGCCTGGAGCCTGCTTCAGATTCTGTGTCTCCGTCTCTCTCTGTCCCTCCCCTGCTCATTCTCACTCGCTCGCTCTCTCTCTCTCTCTCAAAAATAAATAAATGTTAAAAAAATAAATTAAATAACCAACAAGAAAGATGAAAGGCTATGGAACTGAGCCAATGTCAGGTGTGGAGCAGACACAAACCTTGGCTGTGTTGATCCATCGGACTCTGGGGAGGACCCATGCCTGGGTGCGGTGGCCGCATACCGGTGCCCTTCATGGATCCACAATGGATATCTTCTACAATCCCCTTGTCGTGCATACCATCGATGGGCTGAAACATGTCAAGGACGTCAGTTAGATGTCACTTCAGCTACAAAACATGTAGTCGGACCTTGAAGATCCCTCATGTTTAAAGTCTTCAAAATTGTGGCACAATTTTCTCTGGCTCACATGACAATCATCTATTTTTATACCTAGACTACCTGTATTATTATAGGTCTTACATATATTTTATAGATGGGGACAAAAAAATAAGACTATATCAACAGGGCTAGCAAAACTATCTGTAAGTCAAAGTTAAGGCTGTAAACAGCTGGATTTTTTTTTTTTTTTTTGGTAATGTCAAAAGCCTATAGATAAAAAGAAAGTCCTGCTCACAAGGGAAACAAATAGAAGTTATTCTTCTAAACCATTTTAAGTAAGTTTTGAAACCTGTTGTACATTGAAGTTATAGTGCAAAGTCAGAAGGGAGACTATTTGAAACATCTGTGATGGTCTATTTTTTGGTAAGTTTTTTTTTTCCCCCATCAGAGAGGAAAGAAGACTATGGAAAGTTTAAAAGTCGAAATCGGAAAGTTCCATGCAGTTGGGAAAAGAGGAACAGCCTCAGTGGAGCAGACTACTTCAAGGGAAGGAAGGTCCAACGGACGAAGCTATACCCTGGAGAGAAGAGGTCCTGAAAACGTTTCAAGGCAGAGTTTGGAAAAAAGTTAAGAACGCAGGGACTGTTCACAGGACGTGAGGCCTCGTATGTAACAGGCACATGATAAAGAGCCATTGAGCTGACATTAATCCAATCCAGAATTGGGCAACGGAGCATGTGTTTGAAAAAAAGGAAAAGTCTATTCCTCCCCACACTGGAAGAGCAATTTTCAGAACAGCCTGAAAGAAAGATTTCCAGGAGTTTATAGAAACCAAATGACTTCAAGTAAGAAAGTATGAGTGTTTGCAGTTTTACAGAAAGGAAAGTTAATTTCTGCAGAGTCAAAAGCGCGCACTTGAAAAGAGGAAAAATTTACCATAAAGAGGATGTTCAGAAGAAAAATGGGAAGAATTTGGGATAAAGAGTGTCTCTGAGTCTGTTAAATAGTAATAATAGGGAAGAAATCAAGGCAACACAAGCAGATGTATTTAGGCCACTTGTTTATTTATTTCCAGCGATGTTGAAAAGCGAAAAGCTGAATCTCAGAAGGAGAAGGAGGAGAAAGACAAGGAACAAAGCTGCCTGTAAAAGGGCTCTAAAAAAGGGAAGGCATCTGGTCAGCAGGTGTGAACTCTAGGCGCTTAAACAGGTCCCCACGCAGGGCATCATCAGAGGGGCTGGGATTATGGAAAAGCAGGATGGCAAAAAAAAAAAAAAAAAAAAAATTCTCAGCAAAGCAAAAGAAAATGAAACAAAAAGGAGTATCAACGGGGCGGGGGGGGGGGGTGGTGTGGAAGGGAAGACAGTATGGGAAAACGTGACAAAAACACTAGGTCACAAAACAGAAGGGACCAGAAGAGATAATCACCAATAAAAATCAATCCAGTGCAAAAACCTACCACGGACCCAACACTCAGTCAATACATTCAAATGCTTAAATGCTTAAATAATACTAAAGCTTAGATAAAGCTTTCCTTCACATTTTATCTTTCCTTTGGGAGGCAAGACAGCCTCAAACCGTCCTGAAATTCTTTCACCCAGTTGGACTAAGGCCTATTAGTGACAGATCAGACCTGTAATAGCTCCCAAATTAATTTAATAGGGACACAAGACAATGTAATGACTTCAGTATGTCTGTATGTTCAATATGTCTCCTAAAGATGACGATATGAAAAACAAGCAGCTTTATTTCTTTAGATACCTGAAACGCTAAAAACATGTTTAAAAAAAAAAAAAACCCAAAAAACGAAAAAGCAGAGAGAGAACCTGGGGATATTATAGGGATAGGCATGGTATGTCAGTAAATGAAAAGAGGAAGTTTCAGAGTAATTAATAGTGATGCTATGATTATTCGATTATGGTAAAAGGAAAAACAAACAGAGAAAGTCAGACCTACATATGCAGATGTGTGCTTACAGAGTACTTTTACTGAACAAGGAGAAAAGTAAGGCTGGGAAGGTAAGCACAAAGCTGTTACCTGGGGTGAAGCCAGGATTAACCATTTCTTTCTTTTTTTTTTTTAACTGTTGTTTAATGTTTATTCATTTTTGAGAGAGACAGAGTGTGAGCAGGGGAGGGGCAGAGAGAGAGGGAGACACAGAATACAAAGCAGGCTCCAGGCTCTGAACTGTCAGCACAGAGCCTGATGCGGGGCTCGAACTCGTCGGCTGTGAGATCCTGACCTGAGCCGAAGTTGGACGCTTAACTGACTGAGCCACCCACACGCCCCTAACCATTTCTTTCTTTAGCTCAGTATGGTTTTACTTTTCAAAAGAAGTATATATTACTTTCCTGATTTGAAAATCATCACATAACAAAATTTGTAAAATAAAATAAAATGAAATGAAATAAAACAATAAATAAATAAATAAATAAACAAACAAACAAACAAACAAATAAATAAATAAAATTTGGGCTCTGATGTTTTACCTTAAAATGGGCCTGTATAGTCCTACACAGTTAGAGGAAAGACTTGCTTTATTTTGCTGGAATCTTTCTGTTTTAAACCAGCATCTTCCACGGCCTGCCTACTTTATACCAAGGGGCAGCCCCACCATGCCTGTTGTCTACCTGCGACGACATCCAAAAAGGGGATGGAAAACCTCTATGTGTCTCATCGGGTACGGCCCTGAGGTCACGTGCTGTGGCCTCACTGATTTCCACTGGCTAGGAGAACAAACTCCCACAGGCCCTTGCTGGCTTTCTCCAAAGGCTGCTCTCCCTTCTCTGCATCTCCCTCAAAGGCGTGATGCCAAGTTGTACTGATATGATCATCCTGCAGCAACAATCCAAGCCTCATAAACAGAAGATTATTATAACCCTAGTCCAGAAACGAACAGATAGGGACCTGCACTCTGCAAACTCCCAGCCCTCTTCCAAAATCAGAATAAAGCCACTTGACGTGGGGATAGCATAGTGCATTTTAGGGATTCCCGAGAAACTATTTTATTTCGATACAGTCTTTTAAAAACATCCCTTAGGAAATGACTTGTTTTCTTTTCACTCTGTGGGATCTTTTTTTTTTTAAATAAATGTCAACATTTTTAGGGAAGGATCAATTTCAATACATCCATTCGCGGATGATATGTTATTTAACATCTACGGTTGGAAAAGAACCAAGACTCGCTCACTAATACACTTACTCACCAGGCCAAGGTACCTGCAACCTACGAATCAGACTGTCAGAACTGCATATTCTATCTAGTCTTTTGCGAAAACCCAAGATCTGATCTTCCTGTACAACAGCTGTAACAATAAAAAGAGCCTCAGAACGTATGTTTTTAATAACATACAAGATAAAACAGAGTCCTAGCTTGATTCTCTTGTTAACAATAGTAGGGGGGAAAAAAAAGAGAGAGAGAGAGAAGGGGGGGTTATCAGGGATATTAGCCATCCATGACTCAGAAGACAAGAGTGAACAAGAAAATGAACTCTTACCTTATGCATTTGATGTATGCCTTCCTGCGGGAAGTCGGCAGACCCCATTGTTGGCATAGGGTGTGAGACACTGGGAGGTCCGGGACTCGGCCCCATCATACTGTGGACAGAACCTGGGGATGGTCCGGGTCCTGGACTAGGTCCAAGAATTGGTCCAGGAGAGGGTCCGGGCCCTGGCGAGGGCCCTGGATGGGGCATCGCGCCAGGGTCTGTGGGCGTGGACATCTACTTCTCCTGTCTCTGCCAGTCAGTAGAGTGATACTGTGTTGGAAAGAAGAAAAGAGAAAGGAATGTCTTAAGCATGATGTTGAGATCAGAATGAAACAGTTGTTAGTATTTGATGGTGCCATTTCTGTAACAAACATCAAACAGAACTGCCCTGTCTCGTCCAGATGTTTGAGTGAGTGTGATATATATCCATCTGCCCTAGTCTTTATGAAGACCACTTGTTTAAAAGGAAAAAAAAGAACACTCTAAATGATTCCCCAGAAAGATATAAATCATCTAAGATACAAAAAAGACTCACTGGAGAAACTCAAATTTAACACATAAGCAGAATTCTAAACAAGTTTGAAATTTATTACCGAAGTCAACAGATGCTGTTCATTACTTACTGGCTTGGGCACCTGACGAGGCATTAACCCCCCAAAGCCAGTAAAATATAAAACCCCTAAGAAAGTTTTCATAACCAAGACACGTTTTCATAAGTAAATGAGCATTCGAAACTGCACAGAGAACTCCAGATAGTTAAAAGGAGAAAGGAGTACAATTTCAGAAACTGACAGCGAAAGGGAAGGCCCGTTGAGGGGCGAGGGAGAAGCGGGGGTTGCCCGGGTCAAATAGATAGATGGGTCCAAACACCCAACATGTAACAACCACCGGCTGAGACCGAAATGCAGTGTCGGCACATGTACCAAAACAGCTCCGTGCCCGGCACCAAGCAAGCCGCCAGTCCTCATGCAGCCTTATCTTCCCCACCACCTCCGCCGTACCAGAAGCGATCAGAAGAAACAGTTTAAGCTGCGGTTCCTCCTGCCAGCTAAGTAACTGCCGACCACTTGGAGAGTTGAGGCCACGCATTCATCCTCAGCTTCTCTGTGGTCCCAGATTCCCGTGAAGAGTCATCCATGACTACTGGATCGGGCCCAGCACAGACTAGGTGTGGAAATTCCGGTGCTCTGATTTCGGCAAACAGTCCATCACCCACACTCCAAGATTTCCTGGCATCCTCCCCCCTCCCTGGGGGAAATGCCTCACGGTGTGGGTACATCTCACATCTTGGAAAGGAGCCAAAACGAGCAAATAAGCGGTTTCCCAGATTCCGACGGACATCAATGAAGACCACTGGTGAGAGGAAATGTGACACTGGACCTTTCGTTATCGGGGGCCCGTGCACCTGTACATGCAAACACTTTTCTGCTCTCAGACAACCTCCCAGAACACAGAATGAGACACCCTAAGTGAATTTGCTTACCCACTGCTTAGCGGCAGGGGTGGAATTAACCATAGGGGCCAAGGCACTCACAGCCAGGGTATTTCCACGCGGTGAAATGAGGTTAAAGGGGAAACACATCGAAAAGCCACATTAGTTCCATTCTTAGCTCCCTGCTTGCTTTCACCTCCTGCTAAATCACTGGAATGCAAGGGTCTTGCTCTTCTGCACTCCTCTGTGTCCCCGCATGTAGGAAGTGCTCAATAAAAAAGAGACGTAGTAGTGCCTGGGTGGTTTGGTCAGTTGAGCATCTGACACTTGGTTTCAGCTCAGGTCATGATCTCACAGTTCGTGGGTTCGAGCCCCGCCTCGGGCTCTGTGCTGAAAAGCTCAGAGTTTATTTGAGATTCTGTCTCTCCCTCTCTCTTCCCCTCCCCTGCTCGTGCCCCCTCTCTCTCTCTATCTCAAAATAAATAAATAAACTTTATAATATTAATAATTAAAAAAAAAGATGTGAATAAACAGCCCAGGAATGCCAGGAGCAAACTATTAACAGAGTCAGTTATTTTATAAATAAAAATTAGAGAGTAATCTGTGCCTGAGCTATGTTCACACAAAGAGATCCAAGGAGTGTAGGCAAGAATTTAAGCCATTCTGATAAATGAATTAGGGCCAAAACAGGGAGCAGTGGGAGGCTACCTGGGAGTGATTGTAACAGTGTTTTGCTGATCCAAGACGGGACTCAGAACCCAGTTGAAGTGGTTTCTAAAACAACAGGGAAGCTTCAAGGGTGAATTATAGCCTTGGATCCACGAGAGAGCCAAATGTTATTATTTATTCTTTGTGATTAACAAAGCAGGCGGAAGTAACTGTTTTTTGGTGGGTTTTGTTTTTTTTTTTTTTTTTTTTTGCATGCCACTCCCTCACATATACACTGGTCCAGTCAGCATTTTAAATTTAGGAAGCTGACGTCAATTCAGAGGTACTACAAGTTATAATGTTCTTTCATGTATATCAGCAAACTAATACACCCCTTTATTTTTTAGTGAATAAAAGGAAATTGCTTACTTCCTGTTATGGTTTACCTTGAAATGGGCTTCAATAGCTGTTACCGTAACCTACCCCAAGTCTGAACAATGAAGATACAAATGCTCAGCCAGGAGTCCCACTTTCCATGTTTCATGTTTTATCTACGTTCTCCCGAAATACTGCTCTGTGCATATGTGGTGGCTTTCATCTGGGAATGTGGCGGAATGCTGGGATTATACTTGTATACTGCCCCATAAGAATGCTCCTCAGTTTTTGTTAAAGGAAACTACTAAGAGCTTCTTAAAGGGGAAAAGAGATAAGAAAAGGGGACGGAAAAGTACTGGGTGTTTAAGTAGAATGTTAACAGGGGAACGTATCGTGGGGGAAACTTTTCTAATCAGAAGAGAACCTTCCGAGGCAGGGGCCTGATGCATGTTGTCCGTGAGACAGCACAGGTCAGCGAAAGAAAATAGCTGTGAGCCACTGCGGAGTTTAAGAGATGAGGGCCCTTGTCCCCTGCTAAGGGAGGGCAGGAATCTGTACAATCACACAACCTGGATGGGATACTCTGGCTGTTCCGAAGGCACCGGGTGTCCAAAGATCCAGAGAGGCAGATGCTCGTCTTCCCGTTCCAGGACCGTCACCAACTGCGGGGCCCTGGGCAGAGTGCTTTTCTTCTGCAGTCTTTCTGGTTCCTCTGAGCTTGAGAAAGGAGGATCTCCAGGCTCCCCCCAACCTGCCCGTGCAGGACTCGAAGCACCTCAAAGATTTCTGCACTCCTGTGTGCAGTGGCCTTCATGAGGGTCCCTCCAAGGGCCGAACCTGGGCTGTCCCAGGACTCCTGCCTGGCCACCAGCACGCAGGTATAATACTGCAGAGGAGTGACTCTCCAAGAGGAGGCCGTAGCCCTGGCCCCTTCTCCCTCCCTCCTCGTTTCTGCTGGCACCTTTATGGCACACCTCGAGAGGACCTAACTAGACTTTCCCACAGCACAAAGCAACTCGCGGGGTGTAAACTACAAAGCCATTCAGCTCTCAGGAAGAGGCGCGGGTTATTACCAAAGTCACTGTGGTTAAGGTTTGAAGTCCAGTGTCGGCCAGCTCAGCGTCTCCTTCACCAACGCTGCCACGGGTATCCCTCGGAATGGACCCCCTTTCTTCCCGCTTCAAAGCACTGATGACAGGATGCCCACAGGCAGGGATGGGGGTGGGCCCAGCCGGGTTTGGGGGGGGGAGGGGAGAAGGGACGGCTCAGCTCACCTTGATAGGTTGGAGTGACAGGTCTCTGCTCAGACTCTGCTGTTATTTTGTGTTGGGGGGGGGTAGAGAGGGGAGAGGTGGACACTATCACGGAAAAGCACAGCCTGTTCCACAATTATGTGGCTGATACAATGAAGGAAACGTGTCTGGGGTGCGGGGACAGGGTAAGGCACAGGGGCAGCCCCCATGCACATGTGCACGCACTGCGGAGGAGAGAGGAGTCCCCTGTCCTCCATATAATGCACTCCCCAGAGGGCCGGCCTCTGTGTTCTTGGCCAAGACATCACACCCCGTCTTTTCTGTGTCCTGACCCTGCCTTTACAACGGGGGAGTGTGTGTTTTTAAAATAAAAGTCTTCAGAGCTTCGCAAAGCTGCAGTGACCACAGACACCTTCCCTCAGCCCCAACCTCCTCCCTCTCCCCTGAGCTAAAAGTCCCAGCACAGCCATGAGCAGATTAAATAGGAATTCCACTCCAAGGAACTCTAAGCGCTGCCAGCCTAACCGTGACAACCACGACAAAATATGTACCTTACCGTTGTACCGCAATCAACCAGGATACCAATGACCGCCCCCCTTGGGGTCATATTTAAAGGCACCCGCAAGGGCTTTGCAGTAACGTTAGCGACTTCAATTGAGGATACATTTTTGTCACATCCCCATTGAAAAGATGAGGGCGGGAAGTCAGGAAGGGACCACGTGGCTTGCCCAAAGAAGCCAAGTCTGTAAGGAGAGCTTTCTATCTCTAGCCCCAACCCGGGACTGAGCCACAGGACCCATCAGGCAAGGCCATCCAGCAGGGTGGAGGGCTTCCACTGCCCGACCCCCCCCCCCCCCCAGCGCAATGCAACAATGTGCAGGCAGGCAAAGAGAAGGGCGTGGAAGGGGAGGGATATTTTGCAGGCAGGGCTCAGGATTTGGCTGTGATGACCCATCAATCTAGGAAGGGAGAGACAGGAGAAGCCGCAGGGATCATAGGAGGTGGAGTCATGAACTAAGGAGGCTGGTGACGTCCAATCAAACAGCCAGAGGGCCTCCTGTCCTCAATCTCCAAAGGGCATGAGGCAGGTAAGATGTAGGAAAAGGCCCAAGGGCTGACCCCAAGGCTCTACAAGTCTGATAGGGAAACAAGACTTATCCTTAAAGAGCAGTGAGAGGGTTTTTCCCCTCACAAAAACAAAGGGGAGCGCCTGCAAAATAAGAAGGGGTATAGCCAAGGCTGTCCAGAGCAGTCACAGGACAGGAGGGCCGGCCTGCAGGGTGGAGGGAGGAAGGAAGAGGGGATCAGGGGAGGCTTCCCGGAGAAGGTGACATTTCAGCTAGGCCTTGAAAAAAAAAAAAAAAAGAAGTATGAATGAATGAAATGAATGAATGAATGAATGAGGAACAAACCAATGAACGAATGAATGTTTCCTAGATACTTTTGTTTTCTAGTCACGAAAGGGTTTGGGGGCAAAAAAACCACGTCGACTAGACAGCACCCCTTACATAACTCTTTACCAAATGCGATAAGGAACCGTTTTCAAATCCAGCAGCACATCTTTCTCACGGCTGGGCTGACAGAAAGGCTGGGGTATGGGTCAAAGGTAGAATATTAGAAATAAAACTCGGGCCCAGTTCGCATCCCCGAGAGCAGCTGTGGTCTTTTCAAAGTTTTCTGGCTGTTAACGGGAGAACTACAAGGCTCAGGAGATAGTTAAGATAAGAGTTCTTTTTATGTCTGTTTGCTGATTCAGAACATCTCCTGACCTGAAGGGCTTCTCGTGTTCTGTGTAGCTTTCTCCACGAAGGGATTGATAATTCCCCTACAAGAAGTAACAACATTTCTCCAACTGGAGCACAGAGCGCTGCCATTCTTAACGGGGAGGGGGGGGGGGGGGGGGGGGGGGCGGGGCAGGGGGAGAACAGCAGGGAAGATAAAGGAAATAAATCTACCAGAAGTTTCTTTTTCAGAGACCAAGGTTGCCTGGATAGACAGTGAAACATTACCAAAGCCCTCCTGCTTCTGGGTCTGGGACAGGCAACTTTAAACAGTGTGCGGCATGATTTGCACCACAGTGAAAACCGTGCTGGGCTTGAAGTTAAACATGACTCGTACTTGGGGCGCCTGGGTGGTGCAGTCGGTTAAGCGTCCGACTTCAGGTGGGTCACGATCTCACGGTCCGGGAGTTCGAGCCCCGCGTCGGGCTCTGGGCTGATGGCTCAGAGCCTGGAGCCTGCTTCCGAGATTCTGTGTCTCCCTCTCTCTCTGCCCCTCCCCCGTTCATGCTCTGTCTCTCTCTGTCCCAAAAATAAATAAACTTTAAAACAACAACAACAACAAAAACATGACTCGTACTGGACCCAAAACTCTAGAAGAGCGTGGAAAACATTTTTCTCCCAGGGCTTCCTGTCAGTTTCCCATTCAAAGTTGAATATGTTTGGAAAAGTGGTTGGATTTGGGGCGCCTGGGTGGCTCAGTCGGTTAAGCATCCAACTCTTGATTTCCGCTCAGGTCATGATCTCACGGTTTGTGAGTTCGAGCCCTGAGTTGGGCTCTGTGCTGACAGTGCGGAGCCTGCTTGAGGCTCTCTCTCTCTTCCTCTCTCTCTCTCTCTCCCTCTCAAAATAAATAAATGAACTTTTAAAAAGTTAAAAAAACAAAATTAAATACAACGTGGTTGGATTAAAAAAAATTGCTCTGTTTGTCAGGCGTCTGTGAACACTTCCGTCCTTTGGTCAAGGAAACAGGTTAGGATGTTAGCTGCTGCCCTCCCTTCAAATAACCTGCTTTGGGACCATCCTTGCCCAGAGTCAGACCTGGAAAAGTCTCTATGGCAGCTCTGCGCGAGGGAGGGACAGAAGATCACACAAACACTGTAGCGACTAATTACTGCCCCACCATCCTGGGAGCCACGCTCAACAGGAACATTATCTTAACATTATCACCTTGCACATCCTGCTGAGTCGCCTTCTTCCGAGAGCCTACCTGGGATACAATCCCAAGACCTCCTCCGTGAGGACAGCCAACATTTCCACAAAGGACAAAGTCTTTAAAGGAGGGTGCCTGCTTCCGAGAAAACCCAAAGTGCCCAGAAGAAGTCCCTCAACAGCAAAAGCACTTCAGCAGAACATCCTTCTAAGCCAGGACCCATGTCCACTGGTAGGCATAAAGGTTATCGTGAATTACTGTCATTTCTAACACTCAGTTGAACCTGAAGGGCTAGGCAATCAGTCAAAACCAAACCGACAAAAACTAGTTTCACAGCAGGCCACCGTGAAATGTATTAGCTTGTGTATATACCTTACAGGTGCAAACCATCCTTCCTAGGTTCTCTTAGGCCCGTTTGCAAGGCAACCTCGATTGGGATGCTGCTAGGAATCAATGATAGCCACTTCCTGCTCTGTCGGCTAAGATAACTTTATTAGTACATTAAACACCTAAGAGTCGGAAACAGATATTTTACAAACTCTGCTGAGATGGCACACTTGGAGTTCGCAGTAAAACTCGACTCTTATTCGCTGAACAGACCCCAGGTATGTGACGGATGGGTTTTAATATGCCCTGACTTTCTCAGTAGCAACAAAAGTTCAAGAAGGAGCCCTTCAAGTTCACTGCAATTAAAATGGACAATGGCTGTTTACACGCTAACATGCCATAAAAAAAAAAAAATTGCCACATAGCTCATTTGAGCTGTTCAAGTTTCAGGTTCTTCATCTACAAAAAAATAGGCAAAAGAGTCGCCGGCTACAACCACAATTTTGATATAAATCAGGTAAAAGATGTGCTACCTTGTGAGCTGGGGTGTAAAAATGTGCATTATCACGAGGATCCTTTTAATGGCTTCAATTCCCACCCTGGACTTGAATCCACATGTGAATCTGCAATATTTTCGATCATGAATTCCCTGCTCAAAGCTTCTGAGACAAGCCTCCAACGCATACTGGATAATCTTATCCCTATGGATTTATCCCTATGGATAATTCACCATCCCTTCCGCAAATCCTCCTTGGCTGGAACCTCTTTCTCTGACAAACGGTCTCTTCTCAGGTCAAATGTCTTCTCATGGAGTCTTCAGACCGGTCCCTGTGAGCTCTGGATTTTCCTCTGATGATCAGCAGCCCACCTCCTCCACCCCTACCCTCCTCTGGTCATAAGGCTACCCCATCTCAAAGACCTTATCTATCTCCTAGACCCATCACAGCTCACCCTGACCTCTCCCTGCGTCATGGGGTCTGCAGAGTTGACCTGATGTTATTCAATAGCTTGTCATGTTCAGGTACATTCTTTAAAACACAAATTCTCAACTGTACGTTGTTTACTTTTTACGGAATTATGGGCTTTGCTTAATAGCATTTGAGCACATGTATAAATACAGTGTGGCAGCAAAGTACAGAAGAGTTGCAGATACTGCAAAGCTAAACACGCGCCCACTTCAAAGGCACTGGGGGAAGATGGGGGCGGATGTTGGTCATGTACACTGAATTTCCAAGTTCAATGACTTATGTCCCAGTGGGATGCTAATAACTGGAATATACAACATGAAGGAGGTGAAGAAATATACAGTCATCCTAAACAAGAAAAACACAATCCAAACACAAAATGATAAGGGAATCTCCTTGACTGCTGTTACCTACAAAACAATATATCTCGATCTTTTTGCTCAGAGACATTTTGTCTATTTTTAAGTGACTTAAATTTCCCAATTCGGAATTCCGTTTTTTAAAAAAGGGGAGGAGGGGCGGAGTTATAATTATATTTAATGGTTTTGAAACTTCAAATTTGTTTCTATTCTGTGGACGCCACTCAACACTTCACAAAAGGGTCAGCCCGAATTGAAATTAGTTCGGTTTCCAAAAAGTTTCTAATGCATCAGTGCTTGCAAAGCGGTGGATGATGTCTTGGTATGAGACCAAAGCTTAAGTTGATGCTTCCACACCTAAAAATACAACAGAATATTGTGATTTTTAAAGGTTTTACATCATACAGGCATATGGCCTGATTATAACTGTCTGAATGTTCTGAAAGTCTTGCATACGAAGATATCATCACAATTCATAGTTAGCTTCAATTAAAGAATCACATATTATAAATCCAGAAGTCCAGAAGGGCACCACTTACGTCAGTATCTGAGTTAAAAATCCCGTATTCCATATCTACACCATCATTCCAAATGAGAGAATTAATGAGTTATTCGTTCATAATTAAGATTAAATGATGTTTATATTCAACACCCTAAAGACCCAGCTACATAGCTGCTGAATTTCATCAGCTCTATTATATGTTTTGCTAAGGTATAATTATTCAAGCATCTTTGACTGTATCTTTAAAACTTGCATCTTTAAAACTTACATTTGACTGTATCTTTTCTTGGTTTCATGGTGTAATGGTTAGCACTCTGGACTCTGTATCTTTTCTTAATTTTTTTAATGTTTATTTTTGAGAGAGAGAGAGAGAGAGAGAGCGCACAAGCAGGGGAGGGCAGAGAGAGAGGGAGAGACACAGAATCTAAAGTAGGCTCCAGGTTCCAAGCTGTCAGCACAGAGCCCGACGCAGGGCTCGAGCTCACAGACTGTGAGATCATGACCTGAGCCGAAGTTGGATGCTCAACCGACTGAGCCACCCAGGCGCCCCAAATTTGACTGTATCTTTAAAATCTCTAATGTACCCTGAATGCTTTCAAGGAAAAGTACTCTATTAACATGAGAGAAAATAAAGTCATCATAAACAATAAGATTGTAAAGTTTTCCAAACCCAGGTTGCAAGATCCCCTTTAACTTGGCTGATAAATACGTCAAAATAAATACACTATCTTTCATGACTTTCTGAGGTTTAGACTTCTATATTCCCCGGTAAACATAAAGTCATGGCTTTCTATGTAGCAAAAAAGAAACATCTCAGGCCTTCCTAAATACTCTACCAAATAACTTCACCACCATCTGTATTTTCTGTTCCCAACTCCTTATAGAATGACCCAGGACTTTTATAACTGGCTAGGGACTAAAGTTCCATAATACAAACCCTTCCAAAGACGACAGAAAATTCAGCCTCCTCTGTTGGTCTGACACAAGCTACCTAACACAGTTAAGGACAAGGAGTGGTCCAAAAGATAATTCTTTCACATTAAAAAAAAAAAAAAAAAAGGGGACAAAACGAAATCAGAAGTCGCTCCCAAATATGGCTTTCCCATTAGGGAAATTTTCTCATCTGTTCACCAGAAATGCCACAGAAGAGAAATGTGACTCATATACAGGGAGTTTTCCAAGTCCACTCATGTTAAGCAACAAACCGTCCATGGCTTCCCTTGAAATCATCTTGACCACAAGCAGTGAAACTCAGAACTCAACGCTGGTTGAAATCAGGTCCTACGAACACTCCCCCCGATAACGCGAGGTGAGGGCAAACACCGCCTAGCACTGTATTTGTGATAATTCAGTTGTTCTCACGGCAGCATGTCAAGATGTCACAAATCGTGATTTATTATTTCTCTGGGGTATCAAAAAGCTGCTG
Organism: Felis catus; assembly: GCF_018350175.1. Lineage (NCBI taxonomy): Eukaryota > Metazoa > Chordata > Mammalia > Carnivora > Felidae > Felis > Felis catus. The sequence continues at coordinate 9,326,491 of NC_058380.1, forward strand.
ACCTAGGGGAGTTTGACAAACAAAGGCCTTGTTTACAAAGGAAGACTTCTAAAGGGGGGGGGGGGGAAGGGCCATGAAAACACTGGAGGACACTACCACTTTTATAATTTATGAAAGTTTTCTCTTTTATGGTCTTGCTCCAATACATAATAAGCCTTTAAAATGAAATGTTGAAAATACTACAGTAATAGGAGGGGCATCACAATTGTCTCCTGGAAAGAATGGAATGTGCTTTTATACTGGCCTGTAAATGACTTATCTGAATCAAAGAAAAAGTTTTAAAATAATTATTTGCCAAACTGTTACTTTCCAGTTATGCTGCCAGAAATATTTGAAACAGAATTCAAGCATTAAGGGTATAATACAAGCAGGGACACTTTTTTTTTTTTTTTTTTTTTTTGTCAATTCCAAGCCTCAGGTGTTGGTCAAAGCACTTTTCAAGAAACTTGACGAGAAATGCTCAAAAACCACTTTAAAACCGAACAAAAGAAAAGATCTAAAGCTGCTTTGAACACACTCTTGCGGTGAATATTTTCTGAGACGCCACAGTGCAGCTAGTCGCGGTGCTGGGATGTAACTGATGTCACTCATAAGAGAAAGCCTGCATTGAAGGAAGAACTCCCTCACCTCTGACAATTCTTCAAGGGTTCCGATAATCCAAACTCCTAATTTATTTCACAATGTTCTTTACCCATAAGGCATCTCTTTTTAATGCCTCCAACAAGGGAAATGGACCGCGGTGTCCAGGTTTGGGGTTTGTTTCTCTGTCCACGGCAATAAATATCTTTGGTACCTAATAGGTATCTCCAAATCCCCACTTCTCCAGTCGCAGACATTTGAGTTGTCAGGGAGCTTAAAAAAAAAAAAAAAAAAAAAAAAGTCCAGGAGAATAAAAGCGCAATTAGATCCCTAAAAGAGAAAGTGTGTCTAGATTTGCATAACAATGACCCAACTTGGATTCAAACCTGCCACACCTCTTAACACTTAACCAGTGTGCTAAAAGTAGGCTGGAAGCTTACCAAGTCTAGTGTTGGCAAACAAGCCTGGGGCAGTGGCCCCCCCAGATTACTGATGGAAAATATTACTGAAATATTTGAATGTGCGTATAGAAGTGCAGATACACACACATAATATTGGGCATGGCTTTGATTTTAGTACAGCTCTCAGGGCCTTCTGAGTCTTAGGTGGTTAGACAGAAATTTTCTCCTACCCAACAAGCCAGCAACAATCTTTCTGTTCATACAGGCATTCTGCTCCCACAAGCATGAAACAACCAGGTGTAAATAAAAAAAGTCCTTTGAAATGGAAGTTTAAAATTTAACTCTGCTGCTCATGACGCACAGACGTTAAAAATAACCACTCCATGCAGTAGACAAACGTGTACCCTTAATGCCTTCCTTATGCTCTAACATTACACATACTTAGGAATACAGTCTACCTAATGACCGGAGCACAATGATGACACCTCTCCATAAAGGTATTAACCCCGGTGGCTTTGTTGTTTCCAAAGCACCAACGTCCATCAGATTAGGGAGGAAGGAAAAAAGGCGAAACCTTGCAAAACTCTCCCAAAAGTTATATAAACAAAGGAGGGGAGAAGCCCAATGTGGGCTTTTGCACCCATGTGCTACCAAAATTACATAACACCCGGCGCAGACATTAAAGAAGGAATGGATTCTGCACAACACCCCCACTTTCCTCGACTCCCAAGCCCGTGTCCTTCTCTTATGAAATCCAAACGCCTGGCAGGACCAAATGGACGACTTTGAATATTCATTTTATTGCTGGAGTAAATCCTGCGAGAGTTGGGAGGCACGTTTAGGCCCAAAGTTTGAATGTGCAACAGCCCCAGGGCGCAGCGACTCCACTCCCCGGACCCGGAGGAGAAAGAACTGACAAGCGACAGCACCCAGCAAGGCCTTCTTCTTCTTGCCCCTTACGGTGCTTCCCGCTGCAAAGTTTTCCACGCGATCGATCGGAGGGCGAGGAGCCCGCTTCCCGCCCCCCCCCACCCCCCTCACCCCCCTCCGCCTGCCTGACTTTGCAGGAAAGGCAAGCCGGGAGACCAGAGGGGGCCGGCTGGGAAAGAGCTGGAAAGCTCGGCACTCAGCGGGCGGCGCCGGCGCAGGCTCCTTACCTGGGGGACGCGGAACAAAAAGAGGAGCGGGGCTCGCCGAGCCTGCGGCGGCGGCGCGGGCGGAGCGGGTCTCCCCGCCGGAGCCCTAGGCCCGCGCCCGAGCCCGCGGCCCGGCCCCCGCCGCCGCCGCCGCTTCCTCCCTCGCGCGCGTCATGTCACGGCGATCAAACATGTCTGTGTGCGCTTCGCTGCTGTGACTTCCTGATTCTCCGCCGCTCGCGCGCGCACACTCACACTCACACTCGCAGCCACACGCACACGCCACCCCCACCAGCCTCCGCCACCAAACCTCGCCTGGTCCTCCCCGGGCTCCGGGCGGCTGCCGGCGCCTCTGCTCGCGACGCACTGGCCCCGGCGCGCACAACACACACTCACACTCACGCGCAGACACACTCGCGCCGGCCCCGAAGGCGCGGAGACGCGAGCTGCGGGAGCTCGCCGCCCCCTCCCACCCCTCTCCCTACTTAGCCGCCCTGCCAAACTTTTTTTTTTTTTCCTGCCTGATCCGTGTCCAACTTCCCTCCACCCCCACCCCCCCACCCCCAGCAGTCCGGCCTGCCCCGCGCTCACCAGGATCCGCCGCAAGCTGCAACCCGGATAAAAATAATAATGCAATCCAGGCGGCGGAGGCAGGGGCGAGCGCGAAGACACTGGCAGGAGGCGATTTCCCCGCGTGTACCGGAAACCGGCCGAGTGCCGGGACCGGGGCGCGGGTGTCCCCTAGAGCCCGCACTGCTGCGCCCCGCCCCGCGCGGTGCAACTGCGCCCAGGCGGCGAGGCCTGGTGCGGGGCACCCGGAGCACCAGGCTCGGTGTGTGCCCGAAGCCGTAGGGAGCCTAGGGGCTGGCACGCCGGACCGGTTATTTGGGGAAGTGCATCGCGACACCTTTGCAGATGGCATGGCCCTGTTTTGCAACGCAAACGGGAGGAGGGAAGACGGCCGGATGGAGGGGGAGAACAGAGGAAGGGGTAAACCAGGTTGGGATGGGAATAAAGCAAACTCGAAAGCAGGGAGCGAGAAGGAAGGGGTGCGTGTCATCGTTGGGAGGAGGCTCCCACCCGGTCTCCCCGCCTCCCGCCCTCGCCACCCCCTCCCTCCTCCCCCGCCCCCCCGCAGCCCTTCCCCTTCTCCGGCGAACGCCACCACTGCTGCCCTGGTGCGCGCGGGTCCTGTTTGTGACAGTCAGGCAGAGAGGATTATCCGGATCATGGCCTCCCGGCCCGCAGCCACGGTGGCTCTGCCGGGCCCCAGCGCGCCCCTAGCACCCGGACGATCGCGGGCGACCCACGCCCGAGGTTCCCGCGGTTCAAGCTAGGGGAGGACGCCAAGCAAAAGAAAACAAACCCCGGGAGGGGGAGGGCAGGGTAACTGAGCCCGGCGGGCACCTCCGACCTCCTTCTTTGGGGCCTCCTCCCTCCGTACCAGCAGTGCGGCCCGGGCAGGACACCCCGAACTTCAACACCCGAGCCCGCGCGGCCGCCAGGTACCAGGGGCAGGGACGTCTCCGCAGAGCCCCGGGCGCAGCCCCCCGATAGCCGCTTTGCCTAAAGGCCTGCCTACCGGTCAGCGTCTTCATCCCCGCCCGAGGGAACCCGCAAACTGGAGGTGACACCTCCGATCCGGCACGCACCGGCCCCGCGGCGTGGCGGCCGCCTCTTCGGCGCGCCAGCTCCGGCTTCTCCCGCCGAGATCCGCTCGCGTCTCGGCAACCGGAGCCCTTTAAACAAGTCCCCGGGAAGCGGGTGGCAGCAGCGTTCGTTGGCGCCCCGCCGCCAGCCCGGGCACCTCGCCCTCCTCTCTCGCTCCCCTTCCAACTCTTCCGGGGAGGACTCCTCGGGGTGAACTGTCGCCTTTCCATCCTCCTCCCGGGTCCTCCAGCCTTTCCCCTCCTCCGTGCCCCCTCCCCCAGCTTTAAGTGGATGGGGGGATTGCAACCTTGTCGATAGTGTGTGTGTGTGTGTGTGTGTGTGTGTGTGTGTGTGTGTGTGTGTGTGTTGCAACCTTGAGTTGGCAACGCGTCGCTGACTGCCTACCTAGGGTCAAGGCTGTGGTTTGTTGGGATTCCCCCCCCTCCCTCGCCTCCTTGAAGTAGTAATTATTACTGTTATTATTAGAACAGCAAGGTTCGGTTGAAACTTTCCCGTTTCTTCCACCGCCGCCCGGGAGCTGTCGTTAGAGCATTCCACCTGAGGCCCGCGGGGAGGAGGCGGGCTTTTTTTGTTGTTGTTGTGGCGGTTGGCCCGCCTGTTTGTTTTGGTCTCCGTGCATGCACAATAAATAATAATTAGGATAATAATGAATAATCCCCGGCGAAGGCGGCGCGGTGCCGGAGGGGTTTGTGCGGCGGCTGCAGCCAGGAGGCCGGAGGGAGGGGAAAGAGGAGAAAGGAGTTGTAAGTTATATTTACCTTGCTCGCGAGGAGTGTGCTGGCTGAATCTCTTCCCTCTCTGAGTCACCCAGAGTACAGAAACAGAGGGAGAGAGGACTAGATTATGAATATGACTTCATTGATGACAGCCATCCCCTCCTCTTCCTAAACTCGGGCTCCGCCCCGCGTCCCACCCTCGCCGCCTCCACGGGCGCCGGAAGACGCGCCGCAGTTGGCCCCGCGCGCCGCTCCTCCCTGCCCGCCCGGACGCGGGTTGGCGGGACGCGCCTGTCACTCGCCCCGCTCAGCGACTCCGGGAGCTCGGGGGAAGGAGGGGGCGGTGTGCAAGAATGTGGATCGAGACGGCTCTACTGTATGCGTGGATCCGTGTGTGTCTGCAAGGCGCCGGCTCTCGGGCCGTGCTTGTGCCTGGAGCAGAGAAACTGCGCAGGACGCAGAGAGCCCCAAGCCCGGGTGGAGTTGGGCGCCCGTTATCCCTCTCCCCGCCGTCCTCCTGCAGGGGCGCTGCGGGGCGCCCCGGGGAGGCTGGGGAAGCAGAGGAGCCCGAGCGAGAGGGAGGGCATCCGTAGTAATAGCGCGTAGTAGTTTGGGGGTATGTGGAGAAGGTGCTGGAATTTAACTGTGCCTCCGCCTGCCGGAGCGAGCCTGCAGAGGGAGAGGGAGGGGACCGGGGGGAGGGCTCCGAGTGGTACCAAAGCTGTGTGTGGCACGGTGCTGACCATGAAAGCAAAAACAGGCATTGTCGTGCCGGTTGAAACTTTTTCAACCCCCACCCCCCCACCCCCAACACTCCGCTCCAGGTTGTAATTATAAATCTGCCCCCTTTCTCCCCCCGGTAAAAAGGGAGGCGGGCACAAAGAACATTCCTGCCAAATCTGTCTCTTTTCTAAAGGACGGCAAGCTTCCAAATGCCAATGAGGGGAAAACAGCTGAGAGACTGAACGCCTTGTAAATAAATAATCCCACCCTAACCCCTCTGTTTACTTTGTGGACCAGATAGGGCACTTTAAGCTTCCCTCACCTGTCATCTTCCTGTAAAATATATACAAAAATATGGAAAGAACAACCCCGTGGGGGCGGAGCGAGCGGGTTAAGGGACAGTTGAAGCATGGAATCTGCTTTTGATTTAAGAAGGGGAATAAATCTCTTATTCTCTGTAGCCCATAGTGTCTCCTCTCCCACCCCACATTTAACACCAATTAAGGCTACCAACACCAAGCTGCTGGCACTTGGCAGTTTTGAGACCTCTTGTTCCAATTCTCCTTGAAATACAGTTCTTTGGCTGGACGAATAGGTCAGTGTTTGCTGAGACAATTTTATTTTTAGTTTTATGAAGTGTGAAAGAATGTTAGGAGATTTTAAATCAGGGGCCTATTATTTTAGACTCAGATTAATGGAAGTACTTGACTCTTAAAACTGTTCCTATATGGCAGTGTTATGAAAAGCAGGATGTATCCCTTATTTTGTAATGTAATGGCTTCAATTAGTCATTCAAAGTGCACCGTGACTATTTGGTTGAGGATTTTCCCCCTGGAGTAAAATCCTATTTTAAGACCGTTTTGCTGTTGCAAAATTGACTCGGAGCAACGGCCTCTGAAATGCAGCTCCAGGATGCTTAACGCTATGTACTGGGGAAGGTGAAGGCAAGAGGTAATGGAAAGAACATACAATGCTGCATTTGGTCGTTCAATGGCAAAAACTGTTTGCACTGCTGGTCCACTGCTGGGGGAAGTGGAGTTTGTTTGCAAGGGCACCAAGTTCAGGCGGCTAGGAGTGTCAATGTCAACCGCCCTGTAGTTTTCTAAGGCTTTGTTACTGACTTGATCACTTTAGTGTTATAATTTCCTGGCTGTCCCAAAGCGCACCTCAAGACAACAAAAGAAGATGCATCTAAGAGAAATAAAATACAGTAGGCCCTGAAGAAGCTACCGCAAGAACTTATTTTCTGCCTGAAGATAGGCCAGTATAACTTTTAACCGGGAAATAAACAGTGAGAAATCTTAAAAGTGGCAATGTGGTAAAAGTATTACCTTCTACCTGCCTAATAAATCGCAACTGATCACATAGCCAGGTAACCGAGGTGTCTGTAAAAGGGCTTTCACCTAATGGCAATGCTTATCACATTAGGGAATATCAGGTTTTAATTCTTTTTCGGGCCTAATTTGTTTCTCTGGCATGCCAACCTCACACATTTTCTTCCCTGTGAATAAGTGCCGTTTATCCCTTTAGGATGCCACCTTCCCCTGCTGTGCCAAATCTCTAGGAGAGAACAATCACCTTAGTAAGACCCTGGAGGAGAGGGACTGGCCATTCCCTCTGTCATTTTGTCAGAGGGAGAGGAAGAGGAAGAAAACGCTCACTTGGCTATATGTACATATTCTTCAGCTCTTGTAAAATTTTGATGCAGTGCTTAGAGGGATTGGTACCAATGCATTAGATGCTCAACTATGGGAACCGAAAAATAAAATCTATCTCTGGGAGTAGAGCTTAAGTATAGATACTACATCTCCTTTTCCCTTCATATTGGTCTAAGAAAGCACCACCTTCTCCCTTCAGGTCTTTCCTCTGAAGGCTCGTCTTGTTTGTAGCTTGCACTGTAGCAGGTAGGAAGGTTAGAAAATAAGGCCTATACTCGGGAGACATGAAAAGGCAGCACCATTCACTCAGTACAGGAAAAAAAAAAAGGTTGTAGAACCTATAGCATAAGCTTCCTCTCTGAGGGAAAGCAACATTTAGCAATTGATGGTAAGGAGGGAAATGATGGGCTCTTTTGTTTTGCAGAAGCTCCACACAAAAGCAAATATGGTTGGAGGCTAAAGGGACCCCGAGGGTGCCCAGGATGCTGTATTCACATGAAGCTTTGCCTTCTGGACTTTGATGAGTCATAATGTGTTCTCTGAACTTGCTTTTCTCTTTCTAGTTTGGCATCAGGAGATAGTAGTCACTTTTTCATGTCTGTATGGCCACATTGACTTGTTATGTAAGTCGGCTGCGGTTGATGTTCTGTTTAGAGTGGATATTGGGTTTGAAAACTGGTATGTGGTTGTAACAGCCTCAGAAAGAAAAATTCCATGCACAAGGTCAGGAGGCCTGTAATCCCACCAGGTACACGGCTAATGCTGGCTGAAACGTTGCCTAGCTTCAAAGCGGAGCAAGTCGGACACTTCGGGAACGAATCCGGTAATGGAGCCTAAACCTGGACAAGGTGAATCAGCCGACATTTAATTTAGTGACGAGTTTAGACTTAGCAAGTCAGCTGACTACAGAGGTGAGCGCTCCTCGCTTTCCTTTTCCCCCAGTCGACAGTCTCGAAGCGATTTTGTTTTTTTCGTCAGGTCATTCCTCCAAAGGACCACTCTTTGTGATGGAGTCCCCCTCCTAGCGTAAGGGTCTGTGTCTGTTTCCAATCCATTCTGTGATATATTTCGGACGTAGATTGTCATCCAAGGCGGTGGGTGCATGGACAGATCTCTGCCAGCCTTGTTGACCTCCTCAAACCCCGCAGCTCCGGAAACCCCATCTACCTACTGGCTCTCAAGGGGCCACACTGGATCCACTTCCTTCTGACCAGAACGCAAGTTCCCGATTCACGTCCTCCAAGATGCAGCGATGGCCCCACATCAGTGTCTTCCGGTGGCCCTCCTTGCCCTCCCCACGCAAAGGAAGCTGCTTAGTCTACCTGCTCCCATAGCAACCAGCACCTACCTCCATTACAGCACTTACCACTTTGATGCGATTATTTGTTTGGTATCCTCCACTAGATGGTTAGTGCCTGGAGGGTGTAGGGCAAGTTCAATTCATCTTTGAAACCTCAGCCCTCAGCCGGAGGTCTAGTATGTTGTATGTTGTTTTAAAAACAAAAGCAAAAAAACTGGGTTGAATGACAGGATGGGAGATCATATATCAAAATTGTCTAGTAGGATTGAACAGGCCTTCCCCATCAGTAATTATCATGTTAACGAACGAGATCCCCAAGTGTTCAGAATCTGTCGCCTTCCAAGCTGAAAAGGCTAACGTGCTTTTTGTTTTTGTCTTATTTTGTTTTGTTTTGGGAGGTCAGGTGGGAGGTGAGAAGGTATGGCTCTGGCCCTCACGTAAAGAGCACCGAGAAGAGGCTTTGTCTGCTTTTTAAATTAGGCTAGGAGTAACGTGAGTGCACGCACAGCAGTACAGTAGTAGTCATTATCTTCTTTTATTTCTCCTTTAAATCACACACCAGTGTCTACACAGAGGCCCGTACATATGCCATTTATCCACTTAACCCAGTGACTTATGCGATATTATCCCCATTTTACAGATGAAGAAACTGAGAGGCAGTAAATAATTTGCCTAAGGCAGGGGTCTCCAAAGTGGAGTGAGCAAGACAATTCACTGCGATTTGGGAAGAACATTGGAAATTCGATTTCTTCTTCCTTTAATGATTAAAAAAAAACGTAGTGACCAAAAAGACAAGGGCTTTACCAATGCGTATGGTACTCATTTACCCTGGCACCTTTACATGGTGCCTAGGAAAGTGGTCACATGCCAAGTATTTTACCTGAGGGGTACTTAGGGGAGCATCAGGGGCAGAGGGGCGACGGTCGCGCCCCCGTCTGGTTCTTTGAGGTGCAGGGTGTTTCAGGTGCAGGGTGTTACCTGAAGTTTACGCCTTCCACAAAGTGCCTTGTCTGGTTTTGCCCAACGAATTCTCTTATTTGGAAAACAAGTGGCTTAAAAAGAGTCCTTCCAAGAAATTGAAGACTGAGGTAGCTCCAATAACGCACTCGCAGGTGAAAATCAAGATCAAACCTGCCACTTTGAGTTCTGAGTTGTTTGCCAGCCATTCTGAGAAGTGAAAACAATGACGGTCTAATTAGCTCTGACAAGACATAGGTTAAAAACATTCACATCTATTCAAGACTAGTTGCCATTTGGATTTATATGCACTACCGTTAATGATGAATTCTGATCTAAGCATATATTTTGCCTGGAGGGGGTATTAGCTATTGATATCGCATGATATCATCATGATTAGCAAGATATTTTATTCTTTCATCTTCATCTGTTTCATAACTTCTATTTTGTATATGTTTTATAATGCACTTGATATATTAATACTTGAATACATGTATTATGAATAAATATACATAGATCATACTCTATCCTTTTTATTTTGTTTCTTCCTTTGTCATTCACAAGGGGAATGTGATCAAACAACATGGAAGTAACTAAATGATGAAGTCGGAATTTAAAGAAGAATTTTTTTTTAATTTTTTTTAACGTTTATTTATTTTTGAGACAGAGAGAGACAGAGCATGAACGGGGGAGGGTCAGAGAGAGGGAGACACAGAATCTGAAACAGACTCCAGGCTCTGAGCTGTCAGCACAGAGCCCGACGTGGGGCTCGAACTCACGGACGGTGAAATCATGACCTGAGCCGAAGTCGGCTGCTTAACTGACTGAGCCACCCAGGTGCCCATAAAGAAAAAATTTTTTTTTAATTTTTTTTTCAACGTTTTATTTATTTTTGAGACAGAGAGAGACAGAGCATGAACGGGGGAGGGGCAGAGAGAGAGGGAGACACAGAATCGGAAACGGGCTCCAGGTTCTGAGCCATCAGCCCAGAGCCTGACACGGGGCTCGAACTCACGGACCGTGAGATCGTGACCTGGCTGAAGTCGGACGCTCAACCGACTGCACCGCCCAGGTGCCCCTAAAGAAAATTTTTTTAATGTATATTTACTTTTGAGGGAGAGAGAGACAGAGCCAGAGAGGGGGAGGGGCAAAGAGAAAGGGAGGCACTGAATCCAAAGCAGGCTCCAGGCTCTGAGCTGTCAGTGCAGAACCCAATGTGGGGTCCAAACTCATGGCTCATGAGCTCATGACCTGATCCCAAGTCGGATGCTTAACCAACTGAGCCACCTGGGCGCCCCACTGAAGTCCGAAGTTTTAACCCAGCTTGGTAAGACTCCAGACTAGAGTGACGTATGTTGCTCATGTAAAAACTGTTCAATCATTTGTCATCGATACAGGGTTCTTAACCCATTATGGGGCAGAGAGGAGGGGGAATATAGATGATCTCTGGCGCATTTGAGAAGCCCTGAAACTGAAATTCCGTGATCGTGTTAAGGTACATTTTCTGCAGGGAGTCCGTACATTTCATCAGATTCCCAAGGGGATCTTCACCACAGGGGGTAAGAATTACTGATAAAGAGTCATTAGCAGCATTAATAACCTAGGATAGTCTTCTGATAAGAAACTAATCTTTCCTTTAACTTTCATAAAATGAAGTGTGCACATTTTATATGTCCAATCATGTCTACCCTTAGAAAAACCATTTAGAACTCAATATTTCTCTAGATAATTCAAACACATCCTAACTGCCCAGAGAAAAGCTTCATTTGTCTCTGGAGACCGGCTTTCTGAGAATAATTTCATTCTGCAGGATTTTCTCAATAATACTCTATTATATATTGCTGACTGGACAAGAAAGGATTTTTATAAATGTTGTCCTCAACGTATCTTTGAGGCTTTGACACATCTTTGGACAGTTGCATGTTAGGCATCAGAACATGAATTCAGAGCCTAAAAATTTTTTATTGTCATAAATTGCTCAAATATTTTAACTTTTATTTGGCGGGCCATTGTACCGACCGCCCTTAGACTTGCACTGCGTTTCTCTGAGTGATCATATGCTTCTGTCCCGTGTGACACTGTGGATCCTCTCCAAGTCCCTCAACCAAATGCCACGGTGGCAGAAAACGCTGTATCCCTTTCCCACGCTGTTTCATTAGATTTTATGGCAGCGTTTCACGTTTCGACCACCTTCGGCTGTCACCGGCCTTATCTTTTCAGTAGCCCTTCGTTGCATTTTATTTGTGTGCGACCCTTTTCCAGCTTGACTTCCAACACATCACCCACCAGATTCTTGCTTCAAGTTCAGCACACAAAAGCGCAATCTGCTGTTGTTTTATTCCAGCCATTTTTCTACGCTTGAAGTTGTTCTATGTAAATTCAAGAGGAGAGTAGAAAATAAACCGGGAACATATAAAAACAGAAATAACCATGAAAATTACCTTAGATGACTCTTTAAAGAAACTGAGATAAATAATCTGCTTTGGGGGGGGGGGCGGGGAATCCGTCTCTCCACAGGTGGGGATAAAATACATTCTACAACAATACGGCTTTATTTTAGTTTTCAATGGTGTTACCAGCCAGAAAATGATGAATATTAAAGAAAAAAAAAAAAAACAACACAAGTATATGAAGTTTGGGGAAAGGGTTGCAAGCGTCTGGATTCTGCATGGGGCAAGGTTTAATGCTAGGCAGGAAGCTTTTATCTTTTATCTCCCCTTTCGATAAACTCAGCTGAATAGTCACTGGATTCACCGAGGGCTGGACATAAAGGAAAAGCTCACATTTGGTCTATAATTGTGCACATTCAACCGCTTATCTTACCAGAGACATTGTGCTATCTATTGGAATTTTACTATTTTGAAAACTCTTCGGGGCCTTTTGGGAATAGACTTTTCTGAAATATGGAGGAAAGCAAGGGATGTGTGATAAGGTACAAGAACACCATAGCATGGAACATTCTTTGTTTGTTTCATACTTAGGACGTAGGGTGTGGGTGTGACGTTTGCATCTTAAAGAGACTGACACCTCGTGCTTTATCTATATTTTAGTGAGCTTCTTAAAAATATATGTGGGGGTGTCTGTCTTTATGTGACACCTCAATTTTATGGTATGATTTACTGACATTAATGACCATAACCACCTTTGCCTGATGTTCTGCAGGTTCCATGGCCCATATCAATGTTTATTCCCTAAGAACTTATGACCAGAATGCTGAGCTATTTTTTCTTTCTTTCTCTCTTTCTTTCTTTCTTTCTTCTTTCTTTCTTTCTTTCTTTCTTTCTTTCTTTCTTTCTTTCTTTCTTTCTTTCTTTCTTTCCTTTCTTTCTTCTTCTTCTTCTTCTTCTTCTTCTTCTTCTTCTTCTTCTTCTTTTTAATGTTTATTTTTGAGAAAGCAGAGGGAGGAGGGGCAGAAAGAGAGGGAGACAGAGGATCCGAAGTGGGCTCTGTGCTGATAGCAGGGACCCTGACGTGGGGCTCTAATTCATGAATCATGAGATCATGACCTGAGCTGAAATCGCCGCTTAACCGACTGAGCCCTCCGGGAGCCCCATGAGCTATTATTTCTAATGCTAGCATAATAAATAACTACTTATCAATTGGGAAAGTAATTAAATAATGGAAGCATAATGGAATAATCTAGGTAAGTGAGTCTTCTTTCAAACAGCCTACAAATGTTAGTCTCCCTGGCCTTTGAGCTGTCACACACTATACATCAATGTCTTATCTCATAACTTCTTATAGTAGTTCCTGTTTTAAAAAGACATACCAATCTCAGAACCTCTGGTTCCAGGCACAGAGGAAGCATAATATACTAGAACACATGGCTACGTGGATTGCCCATGGTTACATGGGACGCCCACCAAGATTAGAACCTCAGTCTCACTCCCAGTCAATACAGCTCCTGCTATGCCACACTGTTTCCTGTTAAAAAAGAGAGCGAGAGAGAAAGTCTCCAAGTTCATGCTCCTCAGCTCAGTAAGAGTCATCAATGCCCAAGTGAAGAAATGGGCCCAGCGCTGTCAACGGCATGTGTCAAATTTATTTTCACAGACTGTGGCTTTCATACTGCTTTAACAACCACTCTCAGTACAAAAATGTATTCTATATCATGACCCAGTATACACATACTTGGGTATATAGTGAATTGTGCCAGTCGGGGTCCAACCAGGAAAACAAAGGACTTTATTCAGGAAATTGGTTCCACGGCCTGGAGCCTGCTTTGGCCGTGTTTCCCTGTCTATCTACTCATCCCCCAATCGTGTGCTCTCTTTCTCTCTCTCTCTCTCCCTCTCTCAAAAATAAATAAACATTAAAAAAAATTTTAAGAAAACACCACTTGGACCAACAGAGGATACACACTTCAGGAACTTTTTGCCCTGACCTAAATATTCTTTTAGGTCAGGTTATTAACACATGGGTTTCATGGGGCACCTGGGTGGCACAGTCGGTTAAGTGCTGGACTTTTGGTTTTGGCTCAGGTCATGATCTCATTATGGTTTGTGGGTTCCAGCCCCACATCAGGCTCTGTGCTGACAGCCTGCTTGAGATTCTCTCTCTCCCTCTCTCTCTGCCCCTCCCCACTCAGTCACATAGACACATACACACTCTCTCTCTCAAAATAAATAAATAAACATTTAAAAAATAAAACATGGGTTTCATGATCAGAACTTTATGGGTTATATCATATGTATATTAGTAAAATACAAATTTCCACCAGGCTCCCATACTTGGACCATCTTTTTTGGTATGTGGATACCAAGTAAATAGTGCTGGATGACAATGAAGGAAGTCAATTAAAGGCCTTATTTTTCTACAGAATCAGCAAATAGCCAGGTATAATACTTATTAATCCCTTTCACTTTTTTTTTTGCTATAGAGCCTTCAGAGTATAGCAATAATAGTTACATTTTTTATAATGGAAATCTTCTGGGGCACCTGGGTGGCTCAGTCAGTTGAACATCCAGTTTCGGCTTGGGTCATGATCTCATGGTTCATGAGTTTGAGCCTCATGTCGAGCTCTGTGTAGATAGCTCGGAGCCTGGACCCTGCTTCAGATTCTGTGTCTCCTCCCCCTCTCTCTGCCACTCCCCAGCTTGCACTCTGTCTCTCCCTCTCTCAAAAATAAATAAACATTAAAAAAAATTGTATAATAGAATTCTTCTTTGTAAGTCAATTTTACAAAACCAGGTTTGTAAAATAGTACACAAACCAGGATTAGTGTGTGTGAGCATAACCCCCTCAACTATGGTAAGATATTAAATGCAAAATTTAACCATTAGTTAAAGACAATAACACATAAATACATCTAAAATTGCATATGCAACAGTTTTGGAGTTTTGGAAATCTAGTGAAATAGAGACAATATCCTAATTTGAATTACTAACAAGAAAATTTTAGTTCATGTTTACATTTTCACGTGAATATCAGGTTACCTATTATGTTAACAGCAAAATCGATAACATTTCCTACCTTGGTAAGAATGTAGACTGTGACCTTCTGAATAATTCTAATGTTTATTTATTTTTGAGAGAGAAATAGAGACACAGACAGAGAGACAGAGACAGAGCATGAGCAGCGAAAGAGGGATGGGAGGGGCAGAGAGAGAGAAGAAGACACAGAAACCAAAGCAGGAGGCTCCAGACTCTGAGCTGTCAGCACAGAGCAGGATGCTGGGCTTGAGCCCACAAACCATGAGATCATGACCTGAGCTGCAGTCTGGCTCTTAACTGACTGAGCCACCCAGGTGTCCCTCTAAATAATTCTAAATTCTAGTAATGCTTCCAGGGCCCAAGGTGTTAGTAGATTCATGATAGATTTGTTGGTCACTAGTCATTATGATGGACATAGTATCTGCCCTATGCTGATTTGTGTCTTCAGGGCCTTTTTGAAAATGGAGCGAAACTAGTAATTATCTGCATCAAAGATGCTGTCAACATAAACATTACAAGAGAAGGTCACTTAGGCAACTTACAACCTAAACATCTTGTTTGTAGGATTGAATCACCAATATATATATATATAATTTTTTAAATGTTTATTTATTATTTTGAGAGAGAGAGAGAGCACAAGCGGGGGAGGGAGAGAGAGAGAGGTAGACACAGAATCCAAAGCAGGCTCCAGGTTCTGAGCTGTCAGCACAGAACCCGATATGAGGCTCCAGCTCACGAACTGCAAGATCATGACCTGAGCCGAAATAGGGCGCTTAACCGACTGAGCCACCCAGGCGCCCCTAATTTTAATTAGACTTGTAATCAGCATTCTGCTCAATGATCACAACTCCTCTCTCTTGAACAACATGCACCCTGCCTCACTCCAGGAAAAAGTTCTCACTGCAGTGATGGATTCGTTACCAGGCTTTAAAAGCTTTGCCACATGTGACATTGGATACAGTGCTAATAATGAACTAGGAAAGTTGCTTAGAGCAGCCAAATAACACTGAGTGACAGAAGCATCGAAATTTGTACATTTAGACAATTTATGTATCGAGAAAATGCAGAAAGTAAGTATGCGGAAATAACCACCAAAGCCCTTTCAATATCAATTTTGAAAATCCATGGGAAGCTTCTCTCTTCAAATGCGGTTGGCCCCTGGAGGAGTCATGTGACCTTGACTTGTGAGCCCTTTTTACCTCTCTTACAAAGTGGACTGGTTTGTGCCACAAAGTCTCTAAGTTTCCTTCCACCTTAAATTTTGTGACTCGGCTCTATAAAATGGGGCTAATATAATAACGGCACCCAACACAAAGCACTGTTACAAGAATTCTAAACGAAGGTAGATGTAATCTACTGTATACGTGGCCCTAACACAGAGGAAAACACTCAATAACTGAAATTACTTCATAAACTAACTGGCATTAGTCCCTTTGTCCTAACAGGTCTGAACACTCCTCCCCCTTCTTGGGTAAATCATGTTCAGTCCCGTCTACAGACTTCCCTTCCTCCTCCTCTTCTGCACCTTGTTGGGCAAAAAGCCCCCGAGTTCAGGTCTTGCTCAGCACCTTCTGCTCTGAGCTCTCTCCAACTCCACAGTCACGTTTATGGCTCACACAATGGACTGGCAAATGTTGATCACCCTCCAGACTTTCAGCCCTGTATCTCCAGCTGCCCCAAAGCCTTCCTGTTTGGGCCGTGTCCCTTTATCTTGCTCTGTCTAAAGCATAATGTGTCATTTTTGCCTCCAACACGTGTCCCCTTCAGGCATCTCTTTTTCTGTCAATAAGTTTTCAATTATTTACGCGCATTTTCATCATGACAAACGATGACCGCATAACCAAAAATTTGATTCGAGAAAAAAAAAATCACCCATAATTCCGCCAGCCCAATCCAATCATTGTGGTAACGTAGCTGTGGTTTCTCCCAACCTTTCCTATCGCGTATGTGTTTGTACCGTTGTGACCGCGGTCTGTAATTCTAATTGTATCTTGCTTACAATTCTGATTATCCCGTACGGACTTCCCACGTTGGAGAAGCTTTCATAATAGATTATTGTTTTACTGTTATCTCTGTTTCCAGCAACTCTCTCCTTCAGTTCATTCTACACACCTGGCTAAATTTCATCTCATTCATAGCACGGCCTTAAGCGTCTTTGGTGTGCTCAGAACCATGGGTGATTTCCTTACTGTTCAAAAAATGAAGCCTAGGCTTCCTAGTCGAGCTCAAAGGCCCTCTTCAAACAGCAGTCCATCCTTTCCAGCCTCGTCTCCTATTACAGAACTTCTCTTCAGGCCAAATCACACCACTAATTACTCCACAGAGAAACGATAGTTGCCCCAGTGCCTTCCTTCAAACCATTCTGCTTACCCATGCCTCCTTCCTGTTTGACACTTCTTTGAGCTCGGGGGCTATTTCTTCCCCCAGAAAGGCTTCCCCGTGTATTGTGGTTACTCTCCCCGCTCTTTTTCTTTCTACTTGTTACCTGAGCCACTTGTTGGGCAAGCTTCTAGGACTGTATCTTCTGCCTCCCTGTGTCCTCAGAACTCAGCACAAAGGGCATGCTCAATAAATATTTATTGATGATGATGATGATACCCACTGTCAGCACACCTGTTCTGGTTTCTACGATAATGAGGAAAGCAGTAAGGGAGCATTAGGGGGAAAATTCACTATAGCCCTCCTTACATGCTGCCAAAAGTCCGAAGAGATTTACGTATATTCTACTTTACAGCGAAGACCTAATCAAAATTGGAAGGAAGGAAGGAAGGAAGGAAGGAAGGAAGGAAGGAAGGAAGGAGGGAGGGAGGGAGGGAGGGAGGGAGGGAGGGAAGGAAGGAAGGAAGGAAGGGGACAATCAAGGATTATTTTGCATTTCCACATCATCTATTTCATTTGTGATATAGCAGAGATAAGTGTGAAACATTCTTAGATTGTAACATCGCTATTATAAAATGGCTTGAGACTTCAGAAAACTTAAACAGTGGATAGTAGAAGAGTCCAAATTAGAGTCCCAGGCTTTCTAAATCCAGCCAAAGCAAGTTAGTCATATCAGAAGCAGCATGGCACGATGGTGAAAAGCTTGGGCTCTCTAGTCGTGCTGCCTAGCGCACAATTTTAACGCTACCAATTTTAACTACTAGTTGCATGATCATGGAAATTTTACCTAACTTTTCGGTGTCCCAGTTTCCCCATCTGTGAAAGAAGGGCAACAGCCGTGGTATTCTAGAAAATGTTTAACAAATGGCTCTCCCCCCAGAAGCCCCGATTTGTAACATATGCCGATTTCCATGGTATAAATAAATACTCCCACAATGGCTGATTTCAAGCTACCAACAGGCTCACAAAATTCCTGAAAATTCAGCAATGGACCCTTACATGGTATTGTCCTTACAGGGCCGATGATGTGACAATTAAATGAGTTAAAATATGTGGGAAGCATTTAGAACTGGCCCTGGTACCTCGCATGCTTAGTTGGATAAATATTAGCTGTTTTTATTATACCATTTTAGTTTCCCTTCCTCTATGGAAATAAAGGATAGGAATAGCAGGTACTATTGAAAAAAAAAAAGCAGTTGCCTTGATTTTAGTTCATTTCAACCTCTTCCTAATCACATGTTTTATTTCACTATTGCCAAGCAGGTCCCATTGACTTATCTGAATTTCCTTTCCTTTTCCTTAATTCATCTTTTTCGGAAGCATTCTGAGCATCCGAGGACTGGCTAAAAGCCACATACCAGGGAAGAAAAAGGGTTATAAAAAGTAAGGATAATCCCAACTGAAAATTTTTTTCCTGAATAATCATTTTAAGAAAACCTAAGTACTTACTCAAACAGCTAGATATGAAAGTTTATTCGGATACAATTACTTATTGCCCGTTTTTCAGGAGTGATATGAATTGTACTTCGTCTAGCCTCTTTTCAAAATAATTTTATTCCCTGGTGTTCTTCCTGCCACAAAATAAATAGGAATTTTTATTAAAAAGAATCCCAAAATATATGACTCTGAACCATAGCATTTTCTGCTTTTTGATTTCTCTGTGTATTTCCATGACTTCCCACTTACAAAACATCTGCTTACAAATATTGTAATTTGCTGGGTGTTTCATCAGAACTGACACTCAGGTAATAAATATTAGCTACTTCTAGAAAACAGGGTGTTTTTCTATCTTTAAGCCAGAACCTGGCCAGCCAACAATTCTGCTCATTAACCAGAACCCCTGGGCCTCAACATTTTTCTCTAGACTGTCTTCCTCTTTCTTGATCAGATGTCTTGTCACAAATTCCCCATGCTTCCTTTGCTTCTTCCACTCACACAATGGTTTCTAATGGTACTTCTCCGAATTTTATTCCCTTCTCAGTCAGTTTCTCCAGGGCTTTTTTCCTCCCGTTGCATTGACTTGACGCTTGTTTTCTGAAGGCCATGCCTAACATCATCTCAACTGTTGGGGAGGCTTCAGATTAGGGAAAAGCCTCCTGTTGGTGGAACACAGGGGACAGCGAAACATCCAGGCTGCAATCCCACGGGAGCGCCCACTTGCATTCTGCCTCTTCTGAGAAAATGGAAGCCTCTCTTAACCTTCTGCCCACCACCTCTCCCCCACAGCCCCCCGCGACCACCCTTCTCCTCCACAGCCCCCCGCAACCGCTCTTCTACTTTTTGTCTCCACGAATGTGACTACAGGTATAAGTGGAATCAGACACTATCCGTCTTTCTGTGAATGGCCTATTTCCCTTAGCATAATGTCCTCAAGCTTTATCCGTGCCGCAGCATTCAACAGGATTTTCTTCCTTTCAAAGCTGCTGAGTGATATTCCACTGTATGTACCCACCACATTTTGCTTGTCCATTCATCCACTGAAGGGCACTTGAGTTGCTTCCACTGTTTGGTTATTGCAAATAATTCTGCTATGAACATAGGTGTGCAAATATCAGTCCCAGTCCCTGCTTTCAATTCTTCAGGGTATAGACTCAGAAGTGGAATTGATGGATCATATAGTAATTCTATTTTAAATTTTTCAAGGAGCCACCATACTGTCTTCCATAACAGTAGGTTTTCCTTTGTGCACCATGTACGTTCCCACCGACAGTGCACAAGGATGCCAACGTCTCCACATCCTCCCAGCACTTGTTATTTTCTGATTTGTATTTTATTTTATTTTATTTTATTTTATTTTATTTTATTTTTTAACAACAGTCATCTTAGCGGGTAGGAACTGGTATTGCCACGAGATACTACATCAAACAGATGAGGCTGGCTACAATCATTGCTTCGAAAAATGACGACCACTACAGAAAATGACAAGTATCGGTGAAGATGTCGAGAAAAGCTGGAGCCTTCCTACATGGCTGGTGGGAATGTAAAATGTTGCACCCTCTGTGGAAAACAGCTTGGTGGCTGCTCCCTCAGCCACACATACCGTTGTGTGACACAATTCTTAGGTATATAGCAAAAGAACTGAAAGCAGGTATTCAAAGACTTGCATGGAAGTTCACAGCACTGTTCACAAGAGCCAAAAGGTGAAAGCCGTCCAGACGCCTATCAGATGGATGAAGACACAAAATGTGATCCATCTGTACAATGGAATGGAGTATTATTCAGCCATAAAAATGAAATACTGGCACACATTATCACACGGAGAAACCTTGAGACCATCATACTGAGTGAAAGAGACCAAACACAAAAGGCACATACTTATATTCTCTCGGTGCAAAGTGTCCCAGTACGGAAAAGTCTAGAGATGGAAAGCAGATTGATGGTGGCCAGGAGCTGGGGAAAGGCATGAGTGGGGAATGACAGCTCAACAGGTACGAAAATGTTCTGGAACCAGATCGTGATGATGGTACGACATTGTGAGTGCGATAAATACCACTGAATTAGACACTTGAAAACAGCTAAAATTTTATGTCATGTAAATTTTACTTCAATGAAAAAAAACTTCCTGATGAATGTATCATTCGCCGTCTATGTGTCAGGCATAGTGGATATAGAGTTGATTAAGATAGTGCTCCTCTCTCTGGACTCTGAGATCCTTAAGGGACCGGCAGGTGAAATAATACAGAATAACGGTATGTGCTCAGACACATAAACAGGCTGCTGGAGGCTAATCCCACCAGTGATGATAGTGGTAATGATGGTAGGGCTTTCCAAATGAAGAAACAGATTTCTTGGAGGATTGATTGATTGATTGATTGATTAAAATGTTTTTGAGTATGCCTTTTGCACCTGATACTGTGCTAGGCTAGCAATCCAATGATGAACAAAATCAGATGCTGTCCATATCTCATGAAGCTTGCTTTTGGGGCAGAGTTAGACATTAATTTCAGCCACCTGCAGAATGAAGTAGGCTCTGTGAAGAAAAGGAATACTCCTCCAGAAAGAAACTTAGCCAGGACCAGAGAGATCAAGGAAGGCTTCCTTCTGACAGTAATTCTTGAGCTGAGATCTGTGGAATGGGTAGGAAAGATGAACAAGCTAAGAGGAACCAGCATGTGCAAAACCTGTGCGGGAGGAAACCTGACATTCAAAGGCATTCCCAGGCATGAAAGAAGGCTGTAGTGTTTTGGAGCAAGCTGCATGATAGGGGATGAGGTTGGAGAAGCAGGGCCTGGAAGGGCCCTCCTGTGCTGTCCCTGGTAAAGATTTTGTTCTTTATCTTAAATGTGATAGGAAAAGGGTAAAGGCAGTTTGCCTGAGGGTTACCATCGTCCTGGCAGTCAAGAATGGACTGGAAGGGGGCAAGAGTGGACGCAGAGAGGAGACCAGTTAGGAAGCTACTGCAGCTGGTCAGGGAATAGATCACGGGGCTTGCGAGGTAGAAACAGAGAGGGAGAGACGTGGAGCTAGACCTACACAGCAGAGGTGGAGTTAGGAAGGCCAGGGGAAGACTGGCCCAGGGAGGCTGACATCTTGCACAAAGGCATGGAGGCGTCAAAGCATGCAGCGGAAGCTGGTTGGGGCTTGCCAGGGTAGGTCACTAGTGACAGAACCCGTGGAAAGGTGCAGATGCGGGAACCACGGGAAGGTGTGGGAGAAGTCTGCAGAAATTGGATCATGGTGGCCCTCACTGGTAAGTCTAGACCTTACCTCGATGGAAGTGGGAAACTGTGAAGCATTTAAGGAGGGAAATGGGAACTATCAGACGCATGTTGTATCAAGATCATTAGAGGGGTGCTAGAGAATGGATTTAGGAGGAATAAAGGGAAGACACTCTTGAGTATAAAGGAAGAAATTGATTAGGAGGTTGTTGCAACTGCTTAACACAAGAACTAACCACTGTCTGGCTAGAGTGTCAGGGGGCTGGGGGATGGGATGACTGTAACAATCCATTGATGACCACAAGAGTCATGATCTGTTGAGCCCATGGCACATTTACAGCCCCAACATCTTCACTCATGTGGCCTCATGGATCCTTGTCAGTTTAAGGGCTGTGGCACGGGACAAAGGAAAAGATCCAGGGGGCTGGAACAGAGTCTCTGACAATGTTTTGCTTTCAGAATTCCCCACCCCCCCCGGCCCCATTTTGATGTGATATAGTCACTCATCTGAACTACAAGTCCTTTAAGGAGAGGGATCATGTCTTAACTCCCGATTTCATGTCCTGACCCTACTGTCATACTTGCCTCAAACGAGGGGCTTAATAAATACTTGACTGAGTACTTGAATTAAAAAAGGCTTATTTCTCAGTGTACCTGCCATACTACCAACGTTAAGGGGGGAAATACACATGCCTTAAAGAATTATGAAACTCTGAAGCCCCCACTAATGTAGATAATGTGATGCTAATGTATCAGCTGCCTTTTAAGACAAAATGTCGCCCTTATTCTGCTGATGCCGCATAAGAATGTGTCATCTTTATCATCAAGCTGTATTGCTCTTGATTGGTGCTTCACAGCATGGTGGAGTAGACTGGTATGTGATTCACAGGAGTCTGAAGAAAAAACTATCTCGGGCTCAAAACACCTATGAACCTACTATCACACTGACATCCAAGTAATATGGATGCAAAAATGTCCTTGAACTTGTTCAAATTGTGTCAAATCCATCTCAATGGTTCTGCAACCAATGGTCTCCCCAATGGAGCTGGCTTGTCTGAAATGAGTTCTTGTCAGCCCTCTCTATCTTCAAGCATGTTAGCAGACCCCCATCGGACAATCTGGTTCTGAGACCCCTTACCCAGAAAACTTTAATCTCAGGAAACTTTAGTTAAAACATAATTCCCTAAAGGAAAGGCTTTGAACGTATTGGGGAGAGGGAGAAAGCAATTAGACTAGTAATTCAGAGCTTAGAACTTACACTGGCAGTATTTAAAGCTTAATAAAGGCTTTCACAAAGAACAATTAGACAAAGTCTCAGAAAGAAATCAGAGAAAAAGAAAAGTTTATTTGATGTGTGAACACTAAACAGCCTCCAAATGTGTGTGTGTGTGTGTGTGCGCATTTGTGCATGCGTATTTCTATAGATTTCTTGGCAGATTTGGTCTTCTAATTATGACACAAAAATGTGGAAATGGGGTCACACAATTGCTCTTAGAATTAATTCGTGAAATCTAAGAGACAAATGCTAACCTCTTTTAATGGCAAAATCTAATAGAGCTATAGGATTATCATTTCCATCCATGACCCAAGGCTACTTTCAAACTAGCTCTCCTTCCCATTGCTGATTTAGTAGATGCAAATGGGGGGAAATAGGTGTAGATAAAAGCAAAAGGGGGATAAGGAGGAAAAACAAGGTTCGGGGAATATCGTGGTGCCTTGCTTTGTGTCCTGAAGGCGGCTGCCATTGCTGAACTGTAAGCTCCCTGTCTTCTGTCTTCCAACTGATGCCAACACGAACTCTGAGCCATCAGCAGAACTCAGCCATCAGCAGAACTCTGGCGGTGAGAAATAGTGAGGTCAGGGTGTCTATCTCTCTGCTGAATTTCCAATCATCAGCAAACGTCCACCTCAGGCCACAGTTCTTCTCGGTGTATGTGGGGGTCATCTTCCAGGGTGACCTTCTTGGGTTCTGGGATCTGCTCCTTCCCCTCACCCTCTCTGGTCCACAGGTACTAAGTTCTCCACTACTGCTGGTCTGGGGACGCTTCACCATACTCTGTTGATTTCCCTGATCCCTGCCCATACTTTTGTAAATGTCCCTTCATTAACCTGCCTCAAGTTCTGTTTGAATGCACCATCAGCTTCTTGCTGGGAACCCTGATGGATACAATTGTCTTCCAAGGCAAAGAGAGCACTGAAGCTCAGACAAGAGGATCTTGGAAAATCCCAGGGAGACAGGGTAACAATTTTTACTGGCTTTTTCCTTTGGCCTCAGTAATGAAAAAGTGAGTGGTTGTTTAGAATGCAATCTGTGGTTAATTATTGATGGGATAATGTTCCCTTTTGTAGCACTCATTCTCCTCTGGTAAGCCCAACTCCCCCATTAACTGTAAACAAAATTACGAAAGTACTTTATGAACTAAGTTTTAAGTATCTTAAGTTTGAAGCGCCTGAGGGAGAGCCTAGTGGTAATGCTGTCTAAGTATTCAAAGATGAAATTGTTTGCCGGCTGGGGATGGTGAGTTACACATCACGGGAGGTGTTCAAGTAGGAGCTGGAAAAGCCACGGACTGGTTGTTGCACCTGCTGACTTCAAGGTCATTTCCAAAGTGTGCTTTTAGGATTCTTAGTTTTATGCTTTAACGGTTGATCATTGTATTCATGAAAATGTTGACTAATAATTTAGACATCTTAATATAATGATACATGAACAATATGTACATAGAGCTTCAGGCTCAAAAATCTTAAAGAAAATTCATCTTCACTGTGGCATGGCAAAACCCTGGTCTCTGTTTCAATCCTAACTCTTAGCCAAAGCTGTGTGTTCCGTGGAAGCCACCTAACCTCTCTGTGCTTGGTTTTTGCTTACCTTTCTTACAGACAGATGGTGGGAATTTAGTGAAATAGTATCTAGGACAAATTCAGGTCCTCAGTCAATGTTAGTTCTCTTCCTTTGCTTCAGCATCTCCATTAAACTGTTCCTCCTGCTACATCAATTTATGGTGTGAAGGTAAATAAAAATGCATTTAAGAATTCTTTTCTTAATTGCAAAGTGCAATCAAAGTAATGATCAACACATCCTCTTCAGCACCTCACAACTCTGAGGGCACAGTGCTCTGCGCTATGAAGAATACATCATATGAGAAAGGCTTCCCTGGGGCGCCTGGGTGGCTCAGTCGGTTAAGCGTCCGACTTCAGCTCAAGTCATGATCTCACAGTCTGTGAGTTCGAGCCTTGCGTCAGGATCTGTGCTGACAGTTTCAGAGCCTGGAGCCTGCTTCAGATTCTGTGTCTCCCTCTCTCTCTGCCCCTCCCCGTCTCGCACTCTGTCTCTCTCTCTCTCTCTCTTTCTGTCTCTCTCTCTCTCAAAAATAAACATTAAAAAGAAAGAAAGAAGAAAGAGAGAAAGAAAGAGAGAAAGAAAGAAAGAAAGAAAGAAAGAAAGAAAGAAAGAAAGGCTTCCCTGAAAGAGTATTTTAAAATATGAGTAACAAATGCTATTCATACAGTGTTTTTCACCTTACAGACATTTTGCTTGGAGCCTCCCTTTAAGCCAGGCATTATTATTTCCATTGGTAAAGGAAGGGATCCATAAAGGGCATAAAACCTAAACCATCCTCAAGAAGGTCTTTCCGTGGACTCATTCAGACATTTTACTCAGTCGAGGAAACAAGATTTTAGAAACAAAAAAAGATTTAGAAAATTAAGAAATGAAATAGCACACAACAGCTTAGATGAGCCACGTGAGTTAAACCAAATCATCTCTAAGTAGTTAGGGATTTGTGGAGCAAGAAGGCCTCCTATGCTGGGTGAGCGGGGGAATCAGAGAAACATGCGGCCCAGGGGTTTAGAGTGCAGGCTCAGGAAACCTGTTAAAATCCTGGCTCTTTTGCATCCCAGTTGTGTGACTTTGGACAAGCTGTTCAGCCTTTCTGTGCCTCAGTTTCCTCGTCTGCAAAATGGAGGTAGTAACGGAACCCACCTAGGGGAGGTATGTGAGGTTTAAATGAGATGCTCTGGTCAAAGTGCTTGGCTTAACCCCTACTTCGGAGAAAGTGTTTAATAAATTCAGGTGTTATGACTACAAGACAAAACAACAGAGTTCCGGTGGAAAGGTCATTTGCCTACAGCCCCAGAGCTGGTTGGTGACAAAGCAGAGATTAGAGCCCGGATCCTGTCCGGTGTCCTTTTGTTATAAACGAACCATAGCTTAATTAGGTTTTAAAACGTGGGTGATAAGAATTTTGGCAAAAAGAGAGAATTCGAGCTAGATATTCTGATCCCTGCAATCTATCAGTGTAGCTTTTCCAGGAAGCAGACACATCCCAAGTACTATGCAGAAAACATAAATAAATCAAATTCCTCCAGAATGTTCTTGTCTTCCTCCTACGTGTGGGACTGCCTCACAGCCAAACCCCTTCTAACATGGTTCATTTGTGATTTGAGTGACCAAATCCCCTTGGACAGGTATAAGAAGGTACCAGCTTATAAAACATTTGGTTCTTACTGTGACTAATGCCGTGGTGAGGCCCCTGTGTAGACAGTTCTGGCAGGACAGAAATGGATGTGGAGATTAAAGAACTAAAGTAAAGCCTGCAATTATCTTTGAGACTAGCTTGTGCCTGGTTTTATATACACTCCTTAGCTATTTTGAGTCACCAGGGGCTTATCACTCCCGGCCTCAATTCAGAAAGCATTCTTCTGGTCACATGTTGTAACCATGAGAACAGTAGACCCACAACCAGTTACCATAACGTCCTTGGCTAATAAGGGCAGGCTCTATCACAATGCACTAAGGCTGAATGAATTTGGGCAATCAAGACTTAAATAATAGCACAACTTGAAACAAGATTGAGCTTAACATGATCCTTCAGCCTTTTCTCCACTTAGGTCTCTTCTGCTAGAAATATTTGTTGTTCTTTTGCCTTTTAAAGGCATTTCACATCAATCCCAGTCAATTCCAGAGAGGACAAGTTGACCCAAAATCTTTATTGGGTTCTAGAGACACCGTTTTCTTGACTTTTCTTGGAATAGAAGTAGAGCCTCCCTGGGTTTAGAAAGTGCTTTTCTGGTTAATGAGGACTACACAGTTTTATTCCTAATTACGGTAGTCCCTTTTATGGTGTCATGCTTCTAGAAGAGATTGGAAAGTTTGCATCCTTAAATGCCAAGCCAGCAAAACAGTTGTAGCATATATTAAAATCTGAGTAGTTATAACTCTATTTAAATCCTTAAGACGAGTGGAGCGGCTTGTACACGAACTATCTGCAGACTCGCGGAGAGTAACACAAGAGGATATTTCGGTCCAGTGTCTCAGCTGGGACTGAGCTGACAGGGCTGGAGTTTTGAGAACACAGATACAAGAGAGCCTGGGAGATGATGTCTTTCTCAGTGAGAAATCTATTCATTCTCTTTTCATAGAGTCAGAAATTCTCTGCTTCTCTGTTGAGCACGAAGAATTGAAGGCGAACCAGTTTAGAGAGCCTTGCTTCGATCCTACATCTGGATTTTAGCCAATTTGTGTGGTGAAGAAACAGGCTTTCCCAAGTATGTTGCCCGGCGAGACTGCTGGGTTGAGTTTCTGGTCCATTACGGGGAGGTTCTGCCTATGTAACTTGTATCCCTCTAGTTGAGTTGGTTCCTCTTTGTTTTGATTTCAGTCCTGTTACTTCACCCTTAAAACCAGGAAGAGTTCGGTGGCCACTTTTCTCCTTTAAAAAATACGGTGGGTGGGTGGTAAATGTCATATCGTCAGTGGTGACAAAAGACAGAAGGGAATGATAATCCCTTCCCCTGCCTTGGGTCACCTTCCAATTCAGGCAAGACTTACTTCTACGAAGAGGCCAGCAAGGTAGGATGGAATCTGACTTGGTTCCCGGCACTGCCACATGTGTCTCCTTTGACTCTCAGCCTCCACAAAGTAAAACAGGGTAACGGAGCCAATCTCTTAGGTCTCTCCGAGAATCAGGAGACAACACATAGAGAGTACGAGTCTGGTGCACAAAGAAGTGCTTCCTCTGACTTAGCGGCTGTTCCCTTTTCGACGAAACACTTAAGAACCTGCTTTAGGAAAACAAAACTGCAATAGAAACTTCAAAAATTATGTGAACCAGTGAACATGTTCTTCTCCGATAAGGAATTGGAAAAAATCGGAGAAATGTCCAAATCTGAAATTTCTTTCATGTAATTAACCTTAGACCTTTCAGACAAGAGACAGCAAGACCAGCCTACCAAGGAATATATAATCACGTAGGAGATTAACATTTGCCGACTTACCACCAGGGGACAATATCAGGCTATAATTACTGTACAGATGCTCCTTATGAAATACTGGGCTGGGCGATGTCAGATCCAAAAAGAGGCATGCGACAGTTTCCTCTAAGAGTGTCCAAAGAGGGGACATAGTTTTGTGGAAAGAAGATTGATCTTTGACTCCCGTCTTGTTATCTATTAGTTAAATGAATATCTTTGGACCCCAGTTTTGTTTCTTTCTTTCTTCCCTTTCTTTTCTTTTTTCTTTTCTTTCTCTCTTTCTCTCTTTCTCTCTTTCTTTTCTTTTCTTTTCTTTTCTTTTCTTTTCCCTTTCCTCTTTCTTTCTTTCTTTCTTTCTTTCTTTCTACATTTATTTATTTTTGAGAGAGACAGAGAAAGAGTGCACATGCCCAGGGAAGGGCAGAGAGACAAAGAGGGAAAGAGAGAGAATCCCAAGGAGGCTCTGCACTGACAGTGCAGAGCCCAATGCGGGCTCAAACTCACAAACTGTGGGATCATAACCCGAACCGAAATCAAGAGTCGGATGCTCAACAAACTGAGCCACCGAAGTGCCACCGCCCCTCCCCCCAACACACACCAGTTTTGCTTCTTCCTTCTCTGTCAAATAGGCAAGAGAAATTCCAATTCCCTCACAGGACTATTGAGAGTACAGGTCCTCAAACCATCACGCTCTAGAGGATGTTATTAAAATGTAGTCTGTTTCAGGAGGTTTTGGGGTGGAGCCTGGGCTTCTGCATTTCCAGAAATCTCCAGGAGCTGCTGCTGCTGTTGGTCAGGCACCACACTTTGAGAAACAACAATTTAGAGGAACGTATGAGATACACATGTAAGAGGACTTGTCAACTGCTGGGCATAAGGGAGGGTACAAGTGAGTGATATGAGTGGCAGCAGCACTCATATATTCTCCTGAGAAATGTTCTCCAATAAAAAATATTATCGGCTCTCATGTCTTTCCGTTCTACACGGTTCTTTTTGCTGTTTCTAACAGTACCTATATTAAGAGTTCATTGTTTTTAGCGTGGTTGGGATGGAGCCTGCTGGAGTTCAACATGCCTGGCACAGCGCAGACACCGAAGAAAGAAAAGGAGGGATCAAAGGAAGGGGGAAGGAAGGGAGAAAGGATAGAAATATGTCGTGTTTTAGGGGTAGCGGTGGCTGTCGCATCTCAGAGATAAGGAGATGGGCCAGAAAGGAGGGAAACAGCCTGCCGGCATTTTGCCTCAAATATTTAAGGGCAGCGGTAAGTGAAGATAGATTTGTCAGAGGTATTTATATTGACGATGGGGAAATTTAGGGATGCTACCGTGAATAAATATGGTTTGATAAATTCCCAGGAACCACTTGTGATGCCTCATCTGTCTCTACGGCTGTATCTACCCACACAAACATGGAGACAGTCTTTTTGTCAAAAAACAAACAAACATTACTTTTAGAGCTGATCTAAGACTATGGGTCTTATGTGTAGGTGAACAGCATTTACTGAGCCCTCACTGTGTGCAGAGCACGAGACCAGGTGGTAGGCCTGTTTCCGTGGGACGTGCTTCGTGGTTGCATCACAGCACAGCCAAACCGTGGCCAGGACCTGGGAGCAGGGCTGATTTGCCTTCTCATCCTTTGGGCAAGATGTCTTCACTTCTTTTCTTAAAGAAGTTTTTTTAACGTTTATCTATTTTTGAGAGAGAGAGAGAGATTTTTCAGAGCATGAGCAGGGGAGGGGCAGAGAGAGAAGGAGACACAGAATCCGAAGCAGGCTCCGGGCTCCCAGCTGTCAGCACAGAGCCCGCTGCGGGGCTCGAACTCACGAACTCTGAGAGATCATGACCTGAGCCAAAGCCAGACGCTTAACTGACTGAGCCACCCAGGCACCCCACCTCTTAAGTTTTAAAAAGATGTCGCAGGTAATTCTGAGTTCCTTTCTACCAACATTTGAACGAACAGAAAGATAAAAAAGGCAAGCAGTTAAAAGGAAGGCTCCCTAAAAGTTCTTTACTCAAAGGACCTCACAATTCCATCTCCTCTCAGATTGTACCCCCTCTTGGCCTGCTCTCTCCTGCTTCTCCCCCACCATCTCAGATTCTCGAGAGCTTTCGTACTTACTTTGTTATCATGTGTCTTCACCACTAAGACACAAGCTCACTGAGGGTGGGGACTTTGGGCTGCTTTGTTGGCTGCTGAACCCCAGCAAGTGGAATTAACATGGGCTTGTATCGGGAGTTCAGCAAGTGTTGGTTAAGGAAATAAAGAAATAGTGAGGATTTGTAGTAGATAAATGCTTAGCAAAATACTTTCTTGAAGAGGCTGTATGGCTTCAAATTTGTGGAGGGAGTTTCTGGATTTCTGAAAACCACAACGAATGTCTCGTTATTTAATTCCTTTTCTCCCAATAAATAACTTTTTGTTTCTTACTAAGGACGGTGGCTAATACAACACATTGCCCAAGATTTAGTAAATGTTTATTGAACAGTGACTATGGATTGGACACTTTTTTCCTGCATCCTTCTAAAAGCAAGGCACTCATAAAGCCATTCAGAGGGCTCTGCAGTTACTTACCCAAGAGCCTCCCAGAGTATAGAAGTCACTTCTGAGTCCCCAAGGAAACTCTCTCTCTCTCCTTGTGGTGGGGACTGGAGAGCCACAGAAACAGAATCGGGGTGTATGTCTGATCTTTCTGCAAGTGGTAAATAAGAATGCCTTTGACGGATCTTACTGACTCCCACAAACCTCCTAGATCAAGCGGGGACCCACAGCATCTCTTGAGACAGGGGGGTGGTAGGAAATGTTAACCTCTAACCCGAGGCTCCCCAGGGCTGTGCCAGTTAGAGTCCCCATCAAACCCCAGTCGAAATAGTGTTTCCTTCCAATGGACCACTTATTTGGGGATGCCTTGGAGCTGGGGGCCCTCAGTTTGGGAGCCACTAAGGTGACCACATTTTACCGTCTTAACCCTTTAAAGACGGCGCTGACATTATCTGGCAGAGCAGGGGGTCGCGGTGACCTGACTTTAGAAGTGATTTAGTGAGAGCTGAGCCCCAGCTTGTGAATCCTATTTTCAGTCTTCATGCAGTTTTAAGATTTAGCCCAATTTCCAGACCATCCCCTACCCAGGCTTGAAAATGGCTTTATTTCACACTTTGCGGCAGGAGGTAAGTGGGTTTCTATGTGAAACTGATGGTGCCAAAGACATTTACGAACATTAAAAAATGTCTGAACATGGCTTCAAGCCACTCAGACTATTTCTCATCCCGCGCCGTGCCTTGTGAAGCGTATGCAAGTTCAGAGCTCTCTTTGAAATCAGTGGCAGTTACGAGCTTCGAGCAACTCTGTGGGGCACTGAGCGATATAATAAATGAGCCCCTTTGAAGACCAACCATTGTAGTCGGGCTCTTTTTGTGCTGCCCGACACTGATTTCTCGGGGTGTTCGGCGGTGGGTGGGAGTGGCCCATCAGCAACACGCCCTGCCCTCCGGGTCTCCAAGTTCAGCCAGGGGGTGGGGGGGTGCGGACGGAGAAGGAAGACCTCTGATTTCCTTCAGGCATCGCTCCCAACCCTTTCCGCTCTCCTTCTGATATCAACATGTGGGATAAACCATCCCACACCCACACGCTTTGATTTGAAACAAAACCAAAGCTGCCTTTCATCCGCATGGACTTATTGGTCCATACAGCAAGAAAACACCAACAGTAACAGCGAGAGAAACAAGACAAACACCAAGAGCTGGTACCTGCCAGGAGAGAAAGCAGATGTGATTTGTGTATCAAGGGGTTTTTCAGATTATTTATTTAGGAGGAGGCAAAGAATACAATCTGGGAGAGTTTTCATGTTTCTCTGATGACATTACAGGTCACAGTGATACTCTGACACAAAGATGAAAGTCCTTGACTATTCTTAAAAGGGAATTAAAGCTTTTTGTTTTGACTTTTGACTAAATACTCTTTAAAAAAAAATTTTTTTTTAATGTTTGTTTATTTTTGAGAGACAGATCCTGAGTGGGGGAGGGGCAGAGAGAGAGGGAGACTCAGAATCACAAACAGGCTCCAGGCTCCGAGCTGTCACCACAGAGGCGGACGCAGGGCTCGAACCCACAAACCGCGAGATGGTGACCTGAGCCGAAGTCGGACGTTTAATGGACTGAGCCACCCAGGCTCCCCTAAATACTCTTTTTTTTCCCCTTTTTTTTTTTTTATTTAAAAAAAAAATTTTTTTTTTTCAATGTTTATTTATTTTTGGGACCCAGAGAGACAGAGCATGAACGGGGGAGGGGCAGAGAGAGAGGGAGACACAGAATCGGAAACAGGCTCCAGGCTCTGAGCCATCAGCCCAGAGCCCGACGCGGGGCTCGAACTCACGGACCGCGAGATCGTGACCTGGCTGAAGTCGGACGCTTAACCGACTGCGCCACCCAGGCGCCCCTTTTTTCCCCTTTTTTAAAGTTTATGTATTTATTTTGAGAGAGACATGCAGCACGAATCAGGGAGGGGCCCAGAGAGAGGGAAGGAGAGAGAGTCCCAAACAAGCTCCATGTGGAGCCTGACAGGGGACTCAAACTGACAAAACCGTGAGATCATGACCTGAGTTGAAACCAAGAATCAGATGCTTAAGTGACTGAGCCACCCAGGCACCTCTTGACTAAATATTCTTAAATGGCTAGTATGTAAATTTCAAAGTTCAAATAATTAAGTTGAGTAAGATAAGTATGTTTGGGTTGCCTTTAAATATGTTGAAAAGAAGGGGTGCCTGGGTAGCTCAGTAGTTTCAGCGTCCAACTTCGGTTCAGGTCATGATCTCATAGTCCATGAGTTCGAGCCCCACATAGGGCTTTGTGCTGACAGCTCAAAGCCTGGAGCCTGCTTTAGATTCTGTTGTCTCCCTCTCTCTCCCTGCCCCTTCCCTGCTCGCACTCTCTCTCCCTCAAAAATAAATAAACATTAAATAAAAATAACTAACTAAATAAATATGTTTAAAAGAAGTTTGAGGGGCGCCTGGGTGGCTCAGTTGGTTGAGCGTCCGACTTCAGCTCAGGTCACGATCTCACAGTCCATGAGTTCGAGCCCCGCGTCGGGCTCTGGACTGATGGCTCAGAGCCTGGAGCCTGCTTCTGATTCTGTGTCTCCCTCTGTCTCTGCCCCTCTCCCATTCATGCTCTGTCTCTCTCTGTCTCAAAAAGAAATAAAACGTTAAAAAAAAATTAAAAAAAAAAAAAGAAGTTTGAATTACTTGGTCCAATTTTTCAAGTGCAAGTTTGAATGGCAATTGGAACGCTGTCTCTTGCGCTACATGCAGACTCAACTCATTTCTGCTGAGCGCCTTCTTTATTTCTTGCAACCACACTGTGAGATCACTATTGTTAACCCTACTCCGCCACAGAACTGAAGCAAGGGAGGTTCGACGACAGAGAGCTGCCAGTGCCAGAGCCACAGCCAAAGGCAGGCCCTCTGACTAGCAAGTCTGGCCCTGATCCCACCATGAAACTATAGCTTTTTCTCAAACTACAATAATCCAACCCTCTCCCCAATTAAATTAGCATGCTGTTTATTCACAAGGAGAAGTGTCTGGGCAAATATTGAGTTAGGTCTAAGTCCCTGCAGGGGCCAATCAAGAATGATCGTAAGAAAAGTAAATATCAGGTAAAACAGACTTCAAGGAAACGTGCATTTCGAGACACAGATGTGGGATAGGAAAGTTCCAAGCCCTCTTTACCATCTTTGAAACTCTTCTCAAATCAAGAGCAAAAATAGTCAGACTTATCCTCATAACTATTGATTGGCTTAAGGCCTCTTTCAGTTTACTTTTTTGTGTTCTGCCTCATTGCAAAAATGATGCCAGGTGGATAGCAGATAACAAATAAGTGGGCTATAGGTAAAGAACAAAAGAAAGAAAGAATATTAACTGGAAACCAGAGGTGAATTAATACCTGCAAATTCATGCCACTGTGAGGATGAAAGCAAAACATAAACACAAAACCAAAGAAGAGCGGCTGTAAAATAATAATTGTAACAACAACAATAATGGCAAACGTGTGGTGGACTTACGATTTGCCAGACAACGGCGCTA
The DNA here is from genome assembly GCF_018350175.1 of Felis catus. Classification (NCBI taxonomy): domain Eukaryota; kingdom Metazoa; phylum Chordata; class Mammalia; order Carnivora; family Felidae; genus Felis; species Felis catus. The sequence continues at coordinate 9,360,426 of NC_058380.1, forward strand.
AACACGTCTACACTGATTGTGTCTTTGAATTTTTACTGCAGCCTTATGAAGGAGGTAGGATTATTTTTGTTATTTTACAAACAAGGAAACTGAGGCCCAGAGAAACTAAGAGGGTCAAGGTCAACGAGCTGCTAGACGAGGGATGCTGGATTTGAACCCAAGCTTTGTGGTTTCAAGACTCTGCTCTTGACCATCCCTCGCTGTACCCCCAGATACACATATTGTTGTTGCTAATGAAAAACCTATTGTTTTCTGGCATTGGGCGGAAGGGAACTGGCTCTTTGTGCCCTCACGAGTGGGCATGCTGCTTGGAAGGCTAGTGGCTTTCTCAACGTCCTCCATGATGCTAACAACGAAGGCTGACAGGCTGATGATTGTTTCTTGTTGGTCCCACAATGCAAGCCGGGGCCCAATGCCAGCATGCAATTCACTAAATGTGAGTCAAAGTAAAAGGAGCTAAAACAATATGGTTCAAGTATTTAGTTTGGATGGCTTACCTTGACCTTGAGATATAATCTAAACTATCTAGGGAGACAGATGGACTTCATGTCCTTCAAGCAATCCTCCATGGAGCCTCCTTAGCTGTAAACATTCCTTGAGCACTGCTCTGCTGAAGGAAAAAGAAAAATCACAACCATAGAGAATGGAGACCATAAATCTGGAGTGAAACTAATCTCAGTTTTGCCTTCAGTGTTACTCAGCAGTCCTATTACATGCGCTTCTCCCATTTCCCTCAGCTGCTATTCCAAACCTTTACCACTCTTCAAAGCTTTCAATCTTCTCTTTGGGATGACCTTGTTTCCAAGTCAGGGACTGGCCGCCATCAAAAATGGCGTCCTTCATCTTCCCACCCATTCAGCCACAAGCCCATCCACCTCTGCACCCATCCTTTCCCTGTCCCCATTGCTAGCCAAAGACAGTTTTCCTGTCAAAGGCAACTCTGTCCACTGGTGCTATGGGGTATGATTCCACCTTGCCTCCTTAGAAAACGTGCTTTATCAGCAAGGTCCTTTTCTTACCTCCGATGCTCCGTTGGCGGTTCCCCTCAGTGTACAAATATGTTCATCCCTCTCCTTTAAAAAACAAACAAAACCTATTTAAATAGCTAATTTTTTTAGCACCCCTAAGTTTCTTTTTTTGACAGCCCCTCTTTCACAAAGCGCAAGCTGGATTTCCTCACTCTGACTCCACATTACACATTCACTGCTGGAACCATTCTAACCTGGCTCTAGGCACGTCAGTGCACTGAAGTTGCCCTGCTCACTTCCTGACGCATTTAAAATTCTCATCTTATATGACTTGTCCTGCCTGCTGACTATTCTCCCAGGCTTGCAATTCTGGTTTGCCTTTCACAATATTCCACCCCCCCCCCCCCGCCCCCATCTCTCTCTCTCCTCGTTTACCTCTGCACTGGTTACTCCTTTCTGGTGCCTTGACTGGGTTCTATTTCTCTCCCCTCTCCTTAAACGCCAGGGTTTTCTTTCCCATTCACTTTTGGGGAAAATCTTGGGTCCCAAGGTTTTACAGCTAAATCTCTATCCTGAGCCCATATCTCCAACTGTTTTCTAAATAAGTTCCACCTGGGTATCCCACAGGCACTGCAAACTCAGGATGTTCAGAATAGAACATCTCTGCTTTGGGGCCCATACCTATTTACTACACAAAAGCCTCTCTCCCTCCTAGATTCTTCGTATGAGTGAATGTTAGACCCTTCCCTCAGTTTCCCAAGCCACCATTCTGGGATCCTTGGACCCCTTTCTCACATTCCAGGCAACGCATCCCTATGTATTCTACTCTTCGCTTATCTGTCATGTCTAAGGGGGTTACCATGTTACTTGATCAGGTGCACTGACTCCCTTAACCACTGCAATATAATCCTTGACATTTCTCTCCAGGAACTTCCATTTCTACCAACCCTCCCCCCCCCCCCCGCCCGCCCACGCTTTCATAGTAGCCCCAGAGTTCAAATACAAAAACTTGATTACGTTTCTGCCTCAATTTACCATCGATCATTAGCATCTCTGACTCATACCATATAGTTGGAAATCTTTTGTCTGCCTGGAAAACACCTATTCATACTTCTCTTTCCTCTGAGAAGTTTTCCAGGATGGATTGAAATGTGTTATCCTAATGTCCCAGTCAACTTTGTGGATCATCCGATTTTGTAAATCTTATCAGATTGACTTGTTTGCAAGTCTGAGTCTCTGCTTGTTTAAATGCCCTGAGAGTAGGACCTTGCTTTCTCAACTTTGTATCCACAGCATGTAATATACTAGTAGGCCCTCAGTAAGCATTAAGAGAGTGAAGGAATTTTCAGAAAGTCTGTAATTGCCATGAGTGGGAAAAAAATCTTGCCTGGGGAATCTCTTACCCGAACAAGAGACCAGTATTCAATTACTTCTTCATAATAACTCACTTTTCCTCTCGTGGGGAATATATATCCAGAAAATATTGGCTATTGAGTGATCCAAAACTGTTAAGGTTAACTAGCAAAGTAGAAAGAAGGTAGTTCCTTGGTAGTTCCCAGGTGTTTTAAATGAGCATCTTGGACACAAATGGACAGACCCATTTATGAACTGGGTAACCCGAGGCAAATCTCCTAGCCTCCTTTTCTCATTCTTTGTGTCCTGTTTGACCCTGAGATTTGGATTCTGGGGAAAAACAATGCCTATACTAATCTGGCCCTTTAGGGCCTGTCAGCCTAATCCTTATGGAAACACAACTCTCCTAGCACTTGGCATCTCCATAAATACACAATTAACTCATGCCTAGAGATTTACTGGCTGGTATCTTCATCTTTGCCACATTCTTTCAAATTGATTTAGTGGTGGAGAAAGCTAGGCCAAGAGCATGATTTATCCATTTGACCTTTGACCTGGCCTGGAGCCTCATTCAAATCTGTATTTTCGTGGTAGGCCTGTATTTTAATCATTAAGTTGCTTTCCCCACTGTGTGTTGTGTCCTTTCTAACTCTTGAAACAAAATCAAATTATGTATTTTGAATCAACAGAGCATTGAGAGAGTCAGTCATGGGACAAAAGGAGGCAAGTTGGGGAACAGGGGAAAAAGCAGATTGTCAGATTCAAAGCGAGAGCTGCATTGTGGCCACTGGGGCTTAGGGATGGAGACTAAAAAAATTTTTTAATTTTTTCATTTAAAAAAGATGCTCACATTTCTGGCTAATTAGCGCTGTAAAGAATCAGCACCGTTGGCAAGGCTAAATAAGGTGGGCCTTTTCCCCCTGCTTTGCAAGGTTGTTTTGCGAAGTCAATGTGGTGACATAGATGAAAGCAATTTGCCAATGATAAAGTTCTCCGTTAATGTGTTCTATTACCGGAACAGCCACTCTGTAGGTACTATCACCTTTGGGGTCACTACGTCCCACAGTGGCTACTGGTCCGCTGAGTTCCAGGGGAGCATTGGCCTTGATCAGTATGGCAACATTTGCCCCCACAGGAATACCAAATATACCACCTGCAGAGTGCTGCTTTAAAGGCCGAGGATCTTTTTCTTATTTAAAAAAATGCAAAAGACTTTCAGTTTTCGAAACAATAAGTGGCACTGACATCTCTCAAGATTGAAAGCACTATTGTCTCATTTTTAAGCACCCCCTTATTATTAGGCGAGGATGTTGTTGGCAGGAATGAATAATTAGGTAACTCTTTGTGGGCACATTTTGTTCAGGTCCCAAGGGGAACGGTACAATTGTAACATCTCCTTGGATTATTTCACAAACATATGGCAAAGAAACCACCTGAGCCAGATGTACAAGCATATTATACCGGGTCTGTTTTAACTTAAGACTGTGAAATACATCAGATGGTGAAGTTATTTTGGTCGTGAACATCCATCATGGAAATCTATAGAAGCATCTTCTCTTTATTGTCCATTTTACTTGGACTGAAAATAATCAAGAACAAAACAGCTTGGAAATCATCACCTGCAGCAGAAGATTCCAGGTGAAGTTCAGGACCTAATGAAGTGCATGGTCTGGATTTCCATGGGCCCCAGACACCTCCACATAGTTTATTAATGCCTAGTACCAATATTCACTGCCGGCAGGTCTGGAATCTCAACTAAACAATGATTATTTTCAATTCTCTTCTCCTCATCTTGTGTTTTCACTCCTCTGGAGATGCATATGGGTAATTTAATATGGAATTTTTTAATAATGAGGATATAGTCTGTCCTGATTCAGTAGGGAGTTTCTGTGTTTTTTTTAGCCTGTTTTATTATTACAACATTGGCTGTTTATTTTTACTAAAGACTCATCATCTGGTACTGGCCTCTTGGAATCATAGTAATCTAAGCAGAAGCGTCCATCCCATTTGCTAGTGGGAACACCCAACTTCATAATGACTGGGATCATTTTTAATCCGAGTTACTTAAATTTCAGAATTAGAAGATGGAGGTGCCATTGAACTCTCGAGCGTACAGTGTTGTGCTTGGTCTGATACGAAAATAAAGACTACACAGATGCAGGCAACTGTATTTTCCCTTCAATACCTACACGCAGATTCCATTAGCATTAATGAGTGCCTCCGCAAGTGTACTGAAGAGTTACAATGGAATCTATTACTTTATCCGGTTAAAAAGAAGAAAAAAGACTCGCACCGCATTCCTGAGGTTTTCCTGATACAGAGAAATACACAGTGTTGAGAGTCTGCAAACAATATGGTGGCGGTGGCATGGGGGAAAAGGTACTTACTTTTTATAGCCTGCGTGGTGTAGAGCGGGGATTTTGGGGTTGAATTACTGTGGTTGGCGAATGCTGAAGCTGACAATAGGGGTCCACAGGGTCCTGGATATTCTGCCTTTGTGTTGCATCAAAATAAGGAAACCAAGTATTTATGAACTTAATTCTGCTTTTCAATTTTTCCCCCTTTGAAATGGCAATTCTCTGCATGGTGATATGTATAGATGCGCAGTTCGGATGTGTTCCTAGCCAACGTGATGTTCCATAAACGTGCTGCACCTGTGTTTTCTTGGTCACCCTGCTGTCACTGGGGTGCCTTAAAGCGCTCTTTCCGAAATAAGTGAGTATGGGGAGGCGGGCAGGCGAGTGGGAGAAGGGGGAGCATCTTCCCCTCCCCTTTTTAAAAAATGTCTTCTCATTTGGAAAGCCTTGGAAGGTAGATTTAATTTCAAGTTAAGACGTAAGGTTTGTCCAGAGAAGTTGACAAATCCCCATCTGGGATTGCCGTGGCCCCATATGCCCTCATATTGTACCCATCTCACAGGGATGTAGCTGTATTTATAATACACACTTCTAATATTGCAGAACTGCTAAGGTCAGGGCATTCTGAGCCTTGCGGTATTAGGCAAACAACCATCCCAAACTGCACATCACACAGAGGCCCCCTTTGTAAAGCTGCTAACCCAACATCCCTCAGCGACCGGTGGGGACTCGATGTATTAATGACCTCTACCCGGCAAGCCCAATGCCCTGATCAGTCTGAGAAATGGACTCTGAGCGTGGGGACAAACCACAACAAGTGGAATGAAATGACTGGCAATGAAGGCAGACGACAGAACAGGACTACGGATTCGGTGCCCTTATCTTCATTTCCCCCCTGAAGATTTAAACTTCTAACGGTAAAAGCAATAATGCTCTGACCTTAAAGGGCTGGGGCTGTGTTGCGACTGGTTGTGTAAAGAATCAATTCCTCAGCAGCTCTAGTATCACTGACTCTGGTGGAGGCGGCCACGGAGGCAGCAACCACAGAAACTGGAGTTCAGTCATATTGGCATCAGATTCTAGAAAGGGGAGGGCAGGGAGAGAGGGAGTCTATTGGCCTAAAAAGCTGAAACATCTGCTGGGGTTATTAACAGCTTTTTGGCTGAGTTCAGCAGCAGGGCACCTTGTGGTTGATAGATTCTTCTCTCAGCAATTCAAAACAATGCAGTTAAAGCAAATTTCTCATTTTCAGAGCCCAGCGTAATGAGGCATACAGTATTTTAAAAATAGTCACACTTAAAATGGTCAATGGCAGCGGGTGCAATCAGTGGTTACCTTCGGTCTTCCATCGAGTTGTTAACTTTGTCAGGATGATTGTGTAACAATGGATTTTTCGAAAGACCACCGTAGCTCACGGTTAACTCGCTTTGTGGGAATTTACATTATTTATGAAGTTCATGCAGATTATCCAACGGTGTAAATATTGGCAAACTTGATCAAAACCACTTAGAGGCCTTGTGGCTCTCCCTTCTCAAAAGTGTGCATTAAACCATTTTGAGGTCCAAAGGTCCAGTTCTGGGAAAGGTTCTGAGGGGCCTTGTTTTGTACATGAAGCAAAACATCACGTGTGATGACAGCCCGGGCTGGAAAGACTATTGGTTGGAAGTCAGGCGGAAGGTTCTAGGCTTGTGTCAACTGGCTGGATGAGTCCTTGGGCGTCAATCTTGCCGCCTCGATTTCCTCCCGAGGAACATGGTGGGCCCTGTTCCCGGGTACATCTCCAGATGTTTCCATCCAGCTCTGCCCTATCCTGGGAGCTGTGGAGTTCAAAATCCAATTTTAAAGTGTTCCTTTCGTGAAATCTGTGATTGAAACCAAGTTGAGACTGCTCACAAATGCCGTTTTGCATCAGCACATGACGGTATGCGTGGTATTTGGGTGGGGGCATCAGACAAACTGTAAAATTAAATAGCTCTGTCAGTCACTTCAAGTGAGTGTACCATATGTTGTAACAGACGTGGGCAAAGTACAGCCAGCCCCAGCTGGATCTCCTAGCCTGTTAGTTTATCTGGCCAGACGACAGCATCCAGCCCAAGGAAGGGTCACATATGACTTCATGTCCTACAGGTCCAGCACACAAACTTTGGCCGAAGGAAGGGGGTGATGAGGGAGAGGGAAAGCTGACCTGGTGTGGACCGACATCTGTGATGTCACTGAAGCACCCCCTCCCCCGCCCCCACCCATTCATTGCTCATCAATGGCCCCGGTGCCCAGAGCATGGTACGAAAGGAAGGAGGGGTTTGCCAAGTCACTGTTTCCCCAGGTAAAATGATGATCTGACCATGACATCAAAGGAGGACAGCACTCCCCACTTCCTGGATTCTGATCCAGGACTTTCTAGGGGCAGAGATAGTATTTTGATCTATTCAAAAATAATCCTGGTTGGTTCTAAGATACACCCTGGTAAGCAAGGGTCCCATGAATGTGGGCGTGCTTCTAGTCTCCATAACCAGACAGTTTCTATCACTGAGGCCAAGGGTACACGTTCCAAGTCACATTGATTTGGCTTGTCCCTTTCCTTAGTTAATAGCCTCAGGTTTCCCTCAAACCTGCTGGGAGCACAAGTCAAGTCAATAAGAACAAATTGAAGCCTTTCTGTGCTGCCCAGAATCATCATATGGTGTGATCCTTTATTCCTGAATCAACTTAAAGGAAAACCTTCAGAATGGCCAGAGCCTTTTCATCCTGCAGATCGAGGACAAGAATATCCTCAAATTCCTTGCAACAGAACCCATTTGGTTGGTACCAGGCTTGACTTTTAGATGGAACAGTGTATAAAAGATAACCTCACACCTTTGCAGGGATGTAAGATACTTGGGAGATCCTTCTGATGGCAGTTTGGGGCTGAAAACCCAACTGATGTCACATCTTGTCCCCCAGGAATACCAGCCTAAGTGCTGTTCTGAAATTTGCTGAAGCCACAGGAGGTCTGCCCATCGCTGAACGATCAACACTTGGATCCCTGTCTATAGGCGCCAAGCAGTTTGCTGAAAGCCTCGGTTTTGGTGGATAGCAATCTCAGGGCAGACCACCAGCCTCTCCCATAGCTCTGTGGCACAAGTGCCCTACTGTGTTTCTGTGTCATAGGAACACTGTCACCTTGTGCAACAATAAGGGAGTCACCAGTGGGTCTAATGTGGGGGAATTCTGGCTCAGGTAGTCTGAGTAAGGACAGCATATCTCTGAGAGCTTCCATGGAAAGTCATCCCCATGCTTTTCTTCTCCAAAGAGACAGATGAGATGGGGAAGGAAGATCCAGCCTTTGTTGGAAAGACAGTGACCAAGGTTTCTGGGTAAATGGGATGTCCAGTTCCCAAATCCAGTGCTACTGAACTTGGGGCTGCAGACTCTCTGAAGGCCCATGTAACACATGCTACTTATTCAGTAGTTATCTACTAAAACTTGGGGACTCAGCCTGGAGACCTCAGCCTGGCGACTCCCGCCTCATAGGCTGCTGAATGGGTAGTCACATTCAGTAAAGTCACAGTATGGCCTTAAGATGATCTTCCACAGACTCTGAAAAAGAACCCTAAAATAAGGCTAATTGGAAATAAATAATGTATTACTCCCCTCCCTAAAAAATCAACAAATCTATGTCACAAACAAGTACAGACATGCCCTCCCATCCCATGTCACCCAGAGCATGGATGTTGATTTGCTGGAAGTGTGTGTGTGTGTGTGTGTGTGTGTATGTGAGAGAGAGAGAGAGAGAGAGAGAGAGAGTTTTAAACACATCACCTGTCAAGTCAGGGCATGCATGAGACCAATAGCAAATAATATTTTTTGTATTACTGAATAAAAAGTGATAGTATCCTACTTGAACTTTGCCATATTTAAACATAATTCAACTCAGAAGAGCATGTGTAGTACTTAGTAAAATCAAGTAGAAAATAGGCAAGCCATGGACCATGACTATTTGGGCCAATAAGCTGGTAGTTAATTTTGAGTAAACCCAACCTGTATATAATAATCTGTCTTCTTCCAAAGTAAGACTAAGCATTGTTATCATTTAGTGTTAAATATTAGACCATCATACTTTTTCAGAGTGAGGGTTTCATAATAACTGAATGACAACCTAGCATAGTATCTTAACAATTGTCTAACAATTGTTCTTCTATAATCCGAAATAAATCTTGGAATGACTTGTTACTTCTATGAAGGATTTTTCTTAAGGGCTGCTACATACACGAAAGATGGAGGAGATAATGCAATCTTGGTATTGCCACAGCAAAGTAACTATATTCTAATAGCAATCCAAGGGATGATAGGGGTCATCTGGTCTAATCTCATTGTTAAATGGGGAGACAGGCTTAGAAAGGGTAAGCTGCTTGTTCAAAGCTACAACAGTAGAAATTTCTTTCGGACATATTCCATTTCTCAACATAGTTTTAATCACAAAGCCAGACTCCCTTACAAGATATGTTATCAAAGATAGAGTAAATAATCTAAGATGGGATTCTAATCATAGTATCTGTCCGTTTGTCTCTTTCTTTTTCATATATTCCCCCAAATACCATTCCTTTAGAGAGGGATGTCTACTCTCTGATCCAAAAGGAATAGGAAATTTTGTTCCTAAAATTCTTCAGTGGAAAGTCTGTATTGATAGCCAGCACGAATATTATCAATTCATCAATGAATAAATAGCTATTTTGATGTACTGAAATACATACGAATATAAAGTAGCACCAACTGTAAGTGAGATGCTCTGGGGAAGGAATACCGATATTTTTGGGTACTCTTTATGTTCCAGAACCCTGCTAAGAGCTTTTCAAATTATGTGATTTATTTTAATTATAATCCTACCTCTAAGGTAGGTACTTTTTTACAGATAAAGACACTGGGACCCAGAGAAGGGAAGAAAATTGCTTAATGTTACTCCATTATTATGTGGCAGATGTTTCAATCTCAGGCCACCTGTCTTGAACTCTTTGTTTACCTATATGTACAACACATATGTAGAAGGATATATGTTCAAAGGAGCATGCATAGTAAGTGATGGGCATTATAGATCATGACTGAAAGGAGAATTCAGAGGAGAAACTATTGGGTATTCCTGGAATGAATCAGTGATGAATTCTGCCAGATTAGAGTGCTTGGCCACCATGTTTCCTTGAGAAAGTGGATGAGCCAAGTCTCAAGGAATGGGTAGGTTTCAATAGGCAAATATGATAGGGAAAAACAATTTTACTTTGGGGAAATAAATTCCGGCAGAGAAAGCATAGTAAAGAGACATGAGTAGATCACCTTGGCTAGAAAGGAAGATAGATTCCCTTTGGGAAGCCATGACGCAAGGCTAGAAAGGAAGCTTAGGTTTGGACTCTAAAGAATTCAGAGTCAGGGTAAAGGGTTTGGATGTAACACTTTGGATGAGAGCGGACTATAGAAAGTTAGTTGGAGCTCACTCAGGGAACCAGAGAAAGGAGAGTATCTCAGATTTTACTATGGCAGCACAGGTACGAGGCGGTGTTGGTAGTGATGCAATGAAAACAGACTTAAAGGAATTTACAGGGTAAAATAGGCACTGTTCCAAGGAGATGTGGGGACTGAATGCAAATCAATCCAGAGATTATTCCCTGGCGGGACCTGGTATAATAAAGGTTGTCAAATTGTTTGCTTCATCTGTTGACTACTCAATTGTTGAATGCCTACTAGGTACTTGATGCTATTCTGTTCCCTGCAGATACAGCAAGTAAGCCAGACAGCCCCATTCTGTGCTGCTAGGGAACTTACATTCTAGCGGATGCTCTGGGGGCTATGGCTTGTGGTGGGGAGGGACTCATGAGTGAGGACTGTTTTTATTAGAAGATAGTGAGTTGGAGGTGAGATTACGGCAGCCCATGTTAAAGTGTAGAGCAACGATAAAGAATAATGTCATCGTAGGGAGACGAGGGTTAGAAGGAAGAAATTAGAAAGCCCAGTGGAAGTAATCAGGTACCAAATCACTTCCAAATCACAAACCACTGCCTTTACATTCCCCATGTACGCACCCCCTCAGTCTGCTTTTATCATTCGATTTATCCCATGCCCTGAACCCACATTTCTTTAGTGTTCTTTTGGTATCGCTAAATTTTTACCTATCAGGGAAACAAGATTTGAATAATTCTATTCGTTTGCTGCACAGGAAGATATCTGACTATGTCTGATTGCTTCAGGAGTGCTATGAAATATTTTTATTCCATGAAATTCTTTAGGGCAGTGCTTCTCAAAATTTAATGTGCACACAAATCACCTGAGGATCATGTTAAAATGCAGCTTCTGATTTTGTGTACCTGGGATGAAGCCTGCAATTCTGCATTTCTAAGCACCCAGGTGCTGCTACTCATGGTCCCTCAGAGCTAACTTTGAAGCCTTGGCATCATGATGTTATTATATCTCACACTGCCGTCTGTCAATGATGATACTGAAATCAACTGTTTTTATCTTGTAGGTATAAACATATTAAAGATGTAAGCATCTTCGGCGGGGAAGAAAAGGCATGTAAAATTTTTGTTAGGTAGCCAAGAGTACGGATCAATGGCCAAAGAAAAGGGCATCTTGTGGGAAAAGACTTCCAGATTGGGTGGTCCAAAGAAGTTTCATAGAAAAGGAGGATTTTGAGTTGGTAAGGATTACAGTAGGCAAAGAAGAAGAGAAAACAAAAATCAGGGTTAGAAAATAACGTCAGTGCCAGATTATTTAGATTATTGTGGATTTGTAACACACTCTGACATCTTAATGCAAAGCCCCTCTCATTACTGTAATCTCTCAGATTTTTATTTGTGTTTGTTGTTTTGATTTCATGTGAGCCTCCGATCGTTACGTTTCAAGAAAAAATATATTGAGATTGACTGGATTTCATTAAGTCTAAGGATTTTGGGGGGAGTCGATGACATTTCTTTAATGTTGTCTTCTTGTCGCTGTTTGTCCACTTATTACAGTCATTATGCTCCTGAAAAATTTTTAAAGTCTTCTGGGAATATTTTTTTCCTTGGGGCAGTTCTTCACTAAAGAGCATTCTTCCCCAAGTAAGAGTTACTAAAATATCATTAACAAGAGTAAGCAAAAAAATACATATAATACCTAAGAAAAAAAATCTATCTCTTCATCAACTTGTACCCCAAAGCATCATAACTACTATAGTTGATTTCCCCATTGTATGTTCTAATTAATGACTGCTGATACATAGAAAGAGTTCCTGAAGTTTGAATATATCACATGCACATTCTTTTCACATATAATAAGCTCACTGAAACTTGTTATTATCAAATGATTCTTTTGAGTTTTTCACGTAAATAATATCATCTCAGGATCATGATACTAATTTTCCCATTTTTACTCCATTTATTGTCCTACCTTACTTACTGCATTGGCCAGAACTTCAAAAAAGGCTTAATCATAATGTTTAATGGGAATACCTTTGTTTTGTCTTCTGTGATCTTATACCCAGATCAATATTATTGAATCATTATTTTATTTATCTTCTCTATCAAAACGAATTTGATATTTGTGTTTATTTTTGATTAAAAATAATAATCCCAGATTACCATTAGTCCCTAATCACTCAACCTTTCAAGTCTCAAGTTCTTCTAGCTTTGCTCCCTCTCTTGAATTGTTCAAGACAAACATATGGGTGGCACTTTATTTTGAGTCCTTAGATTTCTGAAAACGGTTTAGGTTAAAATTATTGGTTACAATTTCTTCCTATAAAAATCTTTAGACAGTTGCCCCATTGATTCTCCCCTTTACAGAAGTCTGAGGTTAAGGCTGAGTTTGTTCTTGTGTAGGATAATAGTTTTCCTCCCTGACTGAATGTCAGAGAGATTCAGCGCTAGTTCTCTCTGGTCTCAAACCAAAACATGTCCAGAAAGGGACACATTAGCTCAGCTGTGGTTGGATCCTCAGGACTTGGGCATTTCTGTGGAGCTGGGGGTGGTGATACATTGCCTTATCCAGACAGCTCCTGCTTTCGCAATGCATGCTTGAATGGAGGCATGTTTATAGAAACAGATGGGGAGCTAAAAGTCTGCCTGGTGGTGGGCAAGATAAAGGGAAAAGACACAATCTGAACTGTGCCTTGAGATAGGATGAGTTTGCCAGGCCATGCAATGGTAGATGGGAACAATTCAGTCAAAGAACCAGCACCCATTCACAGCACAGAGATAGAAAAGGAAGCAATTTCACATAGGAAAACCACAGAGTGTGTGGAGGGAATAGCTGGAGCTGAGGCTGGCAGGTAGGATGGGGCCAGTTGGAGAAACAGCCAAAGAAAAATGGATTTATTCTGAAGGCAATCACCATTCAAGCCAATGAGGAATCATCCCAGGTAAGAAAAAGTGAAAAAGCATCAACTGACTTGTTTTCGGACTTACCACGCTGGTGGCCAGCGTGGAATTTGAGGGTGGGCCACTTGGGAGCCCAGAAGAGAGATGAAGATCTGGCGTTGGACAATGGAAATGGATCAGGGACAGATGGAAAACATGTTTTAGGGTTTGAACCAACAAGAGATGCAAGGGAGGTAGAGGCAGAGAGAGACAGGGGAGCCAAGATGACTGCTGTTTTCCTAGAGTGTAGAGAAGCCATCCAGGATGGAGCTGTCAACAGGGGTCTAGAGGTTGGGAGAGAGCTCTGGGCTGGTGAAATAGAACGGGGTGTGCATCAGTGGGAGACAGTGTGGTTACTCAGAGAGGAACAACGAAAGGTGAAGCAGGAGCTGAAAGTTGAGGCTAAACACCACGAAGAGATTGGACCGGTCAAGCACTGAACATGCTGTAAGATTTCCAAGTGGAGAAGTGAGTAGCCACTGCTTGAGGAGTCCCTGCTGATTTTGAGAGAAGCCAAGTAACTGATTTTGAGAGAAATTAGGAAGGAGGCCTTGTGATCTCCTAGAAACTGGAAGTAAAGGGAAAAGAGAAGTACGCAGGTAATTGATGTTGAGGCTAAGAGTTTTGCTTACTTGATGGGACTGAGGAATCAAGTCCCCAAATGGATGTTGAGGCTAAGAGTTTTGCTTACCTGGTGGGACTGAGGATTCAAGTCCCCAAATTCAGTTTGGCTTATCCTGGGTCTCCGAGTTATTTTTGGTTTCAGTTCCTTGACTGAACCACAGGACCTGCCCACATTTCCGCTCATTTATCTTTTCTTCCTTTATCTTCCAAATATTTGTTTTTTCTCCAGAAGACTGTTCAATTGTACTTTAACACCTTCCATCATAATGATCCTGTTGGATAGAGAAAACCATCATTTCAGTGAAATCAGCAACCTAGAATTAGAAGGCATCTTGGATCATTTTGTCTAACGTACTCTCCCGAAATTATAATCCCCCTTTAGCATCCTTATTTCTAGTGATAGTAAATTGCTACTTCAGAAGGAAGCCAATTACTTTGGTTGGACATACCATACTTAACAGCATGTCTATGTTAGTTCAGCTGGGATGCGTTCAGCTGCGAGTATCAGGTGACTCCAAAATTGTTCACACAAAGATGAAAATATAGTATTTCATCTGATAAGAAGGCCTGAAGTAGGTAAGTTTCATAGTTTGTGAAGTTAGTGTTTCAGCACAATGTCAAAGACCCAGGGTTTCTCAATCTTTTCACTACACTATCCTCAGTGTATCAGCTTTAGTGCCCCTCATTGTCACAAGATGGCTGCCATTATTCCAGGCATCACACACGATCATCAGACACCCAGCAGAAGAAAGAGGCCATATCCTGTTTGATTCTTTTTTGTTAGTGAGGAGACCTTGTCCAAAAGCCCTCAGAAGACTCCCACCTTACTACTGCATAGTGGCAATGAGTGTGGATAATAAGCTGCACACCCTGGGTCTGTAATCTAGCTCTACTCCACACACTTCCTAGGACAAGTATTTTTAGTGTCTCTAGCTCTGAATTTCCTCAGCTGCAAAACTTAGATAGTCATACAACCTACCTCATAAGGTTGGTATAAGAATTAGTATTAATATACATAAAGTACTGGGAAAAGTGCCTGGCATATAGTAAGTGTTCAGTAAATGTCCATTATCATGCATTCAACCAACCTAATTGGGCTACATGTCCGTCCCTTAATCAGCTACTGGCAAAAGGAAGGAGGTTACCATGATTGGCTTTGAAACTTAGTATTTATCCTCAAAATGGGGGCTAACAATGTGGATCTCTATATGGATATATGAATAAAACCTGGACTCTGTTAACAGGGAAGGGAGAATGGGTAGATGGCTCTTGGGGAGGCCACCAGTACTGTTGACCATACAATGCACAACTTGCCAATGACTTTCATCCTATTCATTATCAATTTGCCAACCGTGGTGATGTTGGGAGAAGAAAGTGGAGGCAAAGAATATTTTGCTTAACATATACAGTTGACACTCAGACAAAGGTAGAGGTCAGGGGCACTGACACGGTCAGTCAAAAATCCATGTGGAGGGGCACCTGGATGACTCAGTCGGTTAAACGACTGACTCTTGATTTTGGCTCAGGTCATGATTTCACAGGTGGTGAGATCGAGCCCCACATCGGGCTCTGTGGTGACAGCATGGACCCTGCGTGGGATTTCTCTCTCTCCATCTCTCTCTACCTATCTATTCACCTTCCTCTTTCTCTCTTTCTCAAAATAAATAAACATTTAAAAAATAATCCATGTGTAACTTTTTGACCTCTCCCCCCCAAAAAGTTAATTACTAATAGCCTGCTATTTTCTGGAAGCCTTAATGATAACATACGCCACCAATGAATACATATTTTTTGTGTTATATGTATTATATACTGTATTCTTACAATAAAGCAAGGTAGATAAAAGAGAATGTTATTAAGAAAATCATAAGGAAGAGAAAATACGTTTATGGTACTGTATTTATCAAAAGAATATCTGTGTATCAGTGGTGCCCCCAGAGTTCAAACTCAAGTTGTTGGTACTGGCGATATATTGCCAATATACATATTCTAAGTAAATTCATGCTTGAATTCCTACAAAGTGAAACCTGAAAATATTTTTTAAATACCTAACAATTAGTTGCAGTATAATCTGAAACATCAGAGTAAAAGAACTTCTTTTTCTACATTGATTTGCAAAGGTTTTTCTGCCTACTTTTCTCCCTTGATTTGCACAACAATCAGGTGATGTATGAAGGAATATTATTATTACCATTTGCAGATGATACGGATGCTCTTAGATCTCGAGAAGTAACTTCAGATACAGAGTTCAGAAGTAGCAGATTTCAAACTCCAATTCAGTTCACCCATTTCTTGGTTAGAAGTTTTTCTTCTCAATCACAGTGGCTTGCCTGTAAAATAAAGACATTCTGAAATGTTTTCTTCAGCCATCATTAGCAGAGGCTCGCTCCAATCTTACAGTCAAGAATCAAATACAATGTGCCAAGAATATGGCAGAATATGTGAGCCCATATCCAGCCATGACATTCTTAGCATCATTCATTTCCAGAGAAGTGAATGCACACATTTATGTGTTACTATTCTATGGAAGGGTTATCTGGAGTCTTTTATTATTATAAACGTTCTTTCTTCAAATGCCCAGGGTTAATTGCTAATTGCTAATTTTCTTTTTTTCCAAACCAAAATTGGCAATGGGCCATTTGGAAATGTGACTGCAGAGAATATGAAGTATGAGAAACCTCATCCCAAAAAGAAATGTTCACTTAGAAAAAAGTTTCATTCCAGAAAGGCAGAATTTGGATAAATCTCCGTTAAAAACCGTGTAAAATTGCCAGTTGCTTACATCGATTACTGTTGTAATCAATGGAATGGGACAGTTAGTGATCTTTAAAAAACTTTAATTGCCATATTTTAATAGAAAGTTTTTGACATATTTTATAAGAGCGCTATAATCATTGTTATTTACATCATGCTATACTCAACATTTCTTTTTTTTTTTTAATTTTTTAACGTTTATTTATTATCGAGAGACAGAGACACAGAGCGCGAGCAGGGGAGGGGTAGAGACAGGGGGAGACATAGAATCTGAGGTAGGCTCCAGGTGCTGAGCTGTCAGCACAGAGCCCGATGCGGGGCTCAAACCCACAAATTGCGAGATCGTGACCTGAGCCGAAGTCGGTCGCTTAACCGACTGAGCCACCCAGGCGCCCCTCAACATTTCTGTCAGAGACTCCAGCCGGGGACCCTGCCCTCTGCACCCCACTTCCATGGCGTGGCAGTCGAGAGACCTCCGTGTGATTTCTTGATGTGTCTTGAACTTTTATGCTTTTCTTTGCACCTGCATGCCAAGATCCTGGAAGGAGACTGAGGATCTGCTCTGAATGAAACAAATAGGAGGCCCCAATCTCTTCACTGGCTTTTCAAACAGACAAGCCAACCAACCACTCGCTCTAAACATTTTAGGAGTTAAACAGCCCTGGGAGGGAAATGGAGGTTCATGGGGTAGGGCTCCATTGAGAATCATTTAGGCTCCCCCCCCCCCCATTTCAATTCCTATTTGGAATCAATGGAATATTACTCCTCCTCTCTCAGCTACACCAGACCTCCTCCCTGCAAGGTCCCATGTTCTCCATTGTCAGGATATTTTCTCTTGCTCTTCTCTTTCCAGGAGGGAAATCTGGCATCTACTGGTTGTATCAAACAGTATTTTCCCACTTCTTTGCATTTCTAATTCACCTTATCTAGTGTCTGAACCATAGTAAGTATAAACGAAAGATATTGTTAAAAGGTTACTTGTCCTGACTTTTCTCCCATTCTTTTCCCAGGTGAAATCATAATTTGGACCAGAGGTTGGCAAACTAAGGCGAGATGGCCAAATCCGGCCACACCTGTTTGTTACTATTTTTTGTCTAAGGTTGGTTTCACACATGCACTCCACAACAGCAGAGGTGCGCAGTTGCGACAGAAGACCATGTGGTCCACTGGGCTGGAAAGATTAACAGACCATCCTCTCACTGAGAAACTTTGCCCTGATTTAGGCAACATTCTTGAAAATACTTCACCTGTACCCAGGGCTTTACTGTTCATAACATTTTCACTTATGTTATTTATCTCGGTCTTCTTGTACCTCGGAAATGCCTATTCTGTCATTTTACAGATGGGAAAATTAGAGAAAGACAAATACCATATGATTTCACTAACATGTTTTTGTTTGTAAAAAACAAAACAAATGAGCAAACAAGCAAAACCAGAAACAGAATCATAAATACGGAGAACAAACTGGTGGTTGCCAGAGGAGAGGGGGTTGGGATGATGGGCAAAAATCGGTGAGGCGTATTAAGGTATACAAACTTCCAGTTGCAAAATAAATAAGTCACGGGGATGACAAACACAGCATAGAGAACAGTAATTAATATTGTAATAATATACGGTGAGTCCACTTATTGTGGTGAGCACAGTATAATGTACAGAATGGTCAACACTATGCTGTACGCTTGAATTTAACAGGTCAACTATGCATTGCATAGTTGCAGGTCAACTGCAACTAATTGCAGGTCAACTATGCATCAATTAAAAAGTAAAATAAAACAAAATTAATAAAAATAAAACCCAAAGTGTTCAGGGACAGAGTTAAAGATGGGATGCAGTCAAGTTGGAAATAATGCAAGTATACCGATAGGGAGTTTCTCTCCTAATCTCTTAATTTAGACACTTAAAGTCCAATGGGAATTTCCTGTTAAAAAAAAAAAGAAAACAAGAAAATAAAATTAGAAGGTGACTAACCCAAGATCACGGAGGAGGCACCTGGCAACTTTGGGATTAGCACAAAGTGATCGGTTGGCGCACTAGAGATGACGACATTTGGAAAGGAGAGGGGAACTAATCGGCCATCCAGAGACCTACTTATCCTCCCTCTTCTGTGGTTGAAGAGGGGCCATTTTTGTTTGGTCCTATTCCATCTACTGTGAATGCTTCAGGTGAATTTGCCTGCTCAGTTCCCCTCCCCAAACCTCTCAGGGGGTGGGAGATGTTAAAATGGATGAGACAACCACAGATTAGTTCTTCTTAACTCTGAACTCACTGGAGTAGCATTAGAAGGCACAGAAATGCCCCCGAGTCCAAGAGCTGCCCAGGATGCACAGGCACCTCAGAGCCCAGCTGCTGCTTTGGATACATTTTGGCACTGGTTGGGCCTGTTGGCTTGGCCTTCTTACTCTGAATTCAGTGCTCTTTTCCACTATATTAAGCAGACTGTTGAATAACGATAGCACAAATGAATGATCATGATTTCATTAGGAAAACACAAAAGAAGAGATGAAATTTTGTGCTGGATTCCAAATGTGGCCATCATCAGTTTCTCGCCTCTTTGTAGGTACAGATTGCTCCTCTCTTCCTGTGGGTGGGAGAGTCTAATTCCTTTCCCCTTGAATCTGGGTGATCTTGGGGTCAAGTCTGAGGTGGGACTTCTGACATTAGGTTATAAGAAGTTGGCAACCTCTACCCTGGGTCTCTCGGAAGGCTCATTCTGAGAAACTTCCTCACAGAGCCTAGCTGCCATGATGTGAGAAATGGAAGCCACATAGAGATGCCACAGACAGGCGTTCTAGTCAAAGTCTCCAGCTCATCTTAGCCAACAACAGCCATGTGTGAGTGCCATCTTGGATGACCAGCCCAGTGGAGCCCAAGCGAGAAATCCTAAGCGAAAAGCACCCAGACAACTCATACGCTTGTGAAAGTTAATACACTGTTTTGTTTTGTGTTTCAAGCCACCACATTTTGGCATAGTTTTATGCAGCTACAGGTAACCAAATAAAAGCTTAAAAACCAAAAGGCAATTCAGTTATAAACAAGAAAGATGAACATATTTTGTGAAGCCAACCGAATCAACAAGTCCATTGTTCAATACAAATCATAAAAAAAATAATTCCCTAAAGTCAGTGAGACAAAACAAAGTTTCAGATTTGGGGGTAACTAGTGGGGGCGAGATGTGTGCAGGTGGGAAGAGGTTCTTACAGCACAATCGTGCTTCAAAGTTGCCAGTTGTTAGCAAGACAAAGTTTCCCCTGTAGATGCTTCTTCAGGCATAAGGATCTTACTCCCAGGGAAAATTAAAGAGGTGCAGAATAGAAACTTCATGGTATCTTCCAGGATAGACCCAGGGATGAAGATTTCTAAGTCTTTGCCCTAGAGAAGAGAAGCCCTGGCTGGAGGAAGGACAAAGGAGTAGAAAAGAGAAAAGGAAATGTTGGAGACACTCCAGGAACACCCGGGTTTCCTTCTGAGGCCGACTTTGTATCCCTGGAAGGTAATCCCATGGGAAGAGGGAAGCAATGTTTTGCTCTTTCTGTTGTTCCTCATGGGTGCTCTCAGTTGGCTAATAAAATAAAACTGTCTACATACCTCACAGTGGTCTGCTTGCATGCTTTAACATCCCATTGGTGTCTGGATTTTGATGAGTTTGTTTTCCTCAAAGAAAGAAGGGCGGTCATCTTGGGGAGTCAGGGGCACCTGAAAAGGTCTCCCTTCAACTTTAGAGCAAGGAAGTCCCAACACTGGGTTTCTTTTCGAAAGGGGCATGTGTATGTGTGTGTGTGTGTGTGTGTGTGTGTGTGTGTATTCAACCACAAGGTCAATCCTCTGGAACAGTAAATTTTAGACCTTCCTTCTCCAACATCTCCTATCCCCCCACCAAGCTTGCTACTTCTATTTTCTCTTTCTTCCTCCCTCTAGTGCTGGGTCTGCCATTCATCCCTACAAATATTCTCTGCACTCATCTCTCCCTGACTCTGCACAGAAAAGCTGACTTACAACGACTTCATCAATAGACTTTCTTGCCCTTCCTTTTCTGGTTGAGTTCAGCCAATGCGGAGCCCCAGAGAATGAGTGAAGGCAGTGACAGAAGGGACATCGTCATGTTTATTCCCTTGGCTTTCTCTCTGCAGTCACTTTGAGCCAGTGGTATCCCTTGCCCGAAGGTCTGAGCTCCTCTCATGACACCCCTCTCTGCAGGACTCTCTCATTTTGGTTTCAGTAACTGCTCCCTCCCCTCCTATCTTGGGCCTAGAAATGGTAACAGCTGTGCTTTTATTAGGCCAGGGTGCTGTACTAACCATTATGGCTTCCCTACAACTCTGTAAATAGTCTCTTTATTAAATTTATTAAAATCTCATGGAATGATCCTAATTTGAGCATGCCATCTACTTCCCGCCAGAACCTGATGGATACACTAGTCTACACTATGGGTCATTACATCTTACTATAAATTTAGTTCAAGGTTTTCTTCCTTTCTCAGCCATTTGTGATAGTAAGTCCAACTGCGGCACTAAAAGATTTTTGGTTCCTGGGAATTTCCTGGATAAACAATCAGGTGGAGTTTGCACTGGCAGGGGAGGAAAGGGCAAGAAGTCTAAAATCTGCTCCTCACGAATCACACCCGAAGGAGTCTTCCATTTATTCTGACACTAATTTTATAGAATACCCTGCCCCTTCACCTCCATTACAGCCTTACTTAAGCTAACTATTGGCTAGGTGAGGGTGGAGAGCTAGTCTTTTTCCAGGTGGGGCTGGGCTGGGAGATGAATGCCTGGAGATGCAGGGATCAGGGGGGCTGTGGTACGGTGGGTGGGGAAACACCAGCACAAACCTCTTCTACACTGTGATTGGGGAAACACCAGCACAAACCTCTTCTACACTGTGATTGTGCTAAGGTGAACCATGACTAAGCGCATAGCTGCTGCTGCTTCCTTCTTCTCCCCCTTCCTTCTCCCCCTCTTCCTCCTCCTCCTCCTTCTTCTTCCCCTTCTCCTTCCTCTTCTCCTCCTCCTCCTTCTTCTTTTCCTTCTTCTCCTTCTCCTTCTTCTCCTTCTTCAAGTAGGTTTCTCACCCAGCACAGAGCCCAGTGCAGGGCTTGAACCCATGACCCTGAGATCAAGACCTGAGCTGATATTGAGAGTTGGACGTTTAACTGACTGAGCCACCCAGGTGCCCCAGCACATAGCTTCTCGATGTGGAAAATACAGGTTTTCAGTGTAATTTCTGCCTCCTCTGCTATGATTTTGTCAGTTTTAAAACCACCACGTTCTCATAAGATTTAGGTGATATTAGGGATGCTGCTAAAAGTCTCCTGAATAGTTTCTGAGTTTCTACACCGAAGACCTCCTCAGCAGTAAATATGAAAGAGACATATTTGATCACAAAGCTCCCTGTCCTTGCAAAGCGCCTAGCGGCCCTCCATTGCTTAGGATGTAACAGCCAAATGTTAAGCCTGACATTCTAAGTCCTATAGCCTCACCTCTATTCCTAGTCCCTCTCCTACCTCTCTCTCTTTATTTCTCCAGGCAGATTAATCTTCAGCCAAAGCGATCAACCTCTTCATTTCTAAGCCTGCTATACAAGTTCCTCCTTGTAGGTGGCCCCCTCGGGGCCCACTGGCTTCTCTGCCAGCTGGAAGTCCTTTCCTTAACAGACGTGGCCTCCCACTGGGGAGTGAGTGATGGAAGGAAAGGGTGCTTGATTTCACGTTTTGTGGATCTCTCCAGCACAGTACAGTACCTTCACATTCTAAGTATCATCAAAAGAATTTGTGGGGCAAATGAAAGTAGCCGATCCAAATGGTAATTTCTCAGGAACTGTTTCTAATTGTCTTTGCCCGAAAACAACAGGCAAGTCTGAGGTTCAGAAATAAGAGGTAGACAGCAAGGGTTCTGTATTGCGGGATAATCCTTAACTCTTCCTTTTCAAAGCAGCATCTATTCGTCTATGAATAGACACGATCCATGTGGATCTAACCACATTCATGCACAACCAGAATGACGAGGATTAAGCCTAGATTAAAAGAAATCTTCAGTATCATCATTTGTCAGCAGTAAGTACTCCATAAATACAGACTCTACCGAGGACTGATAATGTGTAAGTTTTTCGAGGTGCTCTGGGGGAGGGGACAATTCCTTCACGGTTCCTCCATATTTATCTAAAGTAAGTAAGACAATGGAATCCAGAAGAAAGCCAGGAATTGGACAGACAGAGTTGAACGTGTTCACAACTTTTTTCTTTCTGATCGGAAAAATGTCCTGTTCTGGTGTTTGATGCTGCATAGAGTTTCCTTCAGCAAGGAGTTAAGGTTAGATGTGGCCCAGGGCCTACTGAACTCCTGTGGGAAGGCCAAAGGAAGACAATGGACAAAGCAGTATGGAAAACGTTACTTCCAAATTGTAGTTATTCCCCAAAGATGGGCCCCAGCTCTAACATTTACCCTGTACCTTGTAATAGCATTTGGGGAATCATTAAAAGCTTTTGGTGTCACTATTTTAATTAAGAGTGAAAGTTCCTCAAGGGCCAGGCTCAGTCAGTAGTGGTCATTGGGGAGAAATGGAATGTCAAATAAACGCAGGCTCTTGGATTCTACCCCAGAGTCCTAGAACCCTTATGTAAAGCGTGTTTGGAAAGCACACTTCCTCTAGCGAGGAAAGGGAAGCTGGGACTGGGCGTTCTCTCTAAATCTCTCTCCAGATCTATACTCTCTCTATAACATGTATGTCCACTGAAATACGGAATCCATAGCCGGCGAATGAAAGCGTTTACGTTTTTTTGATGAAGGTCTCAAAAGTGTTGTAAAATTGTATGTGTGGAAAGCCAGATTTAAATCTTGAAATATGACTGAGGACTCCATGTGCCACACGTGGAAACTTCCTTTTCAAGCGTCACCCTCGGATACCTAGCTTGCATGATATACGTGACTTGACAGTCAGGGAGGTAATACAATGTGCATATTTTTATACCTTCTTTCGAGATTGCACAACACATCATTTTCCTGACAAACGGTATTCTGAAAGTGTACCTTCTTCAGGTTACTCTCCCTCTCTACACCTTTTATGATAAACAAAGAACTTTTGTTCCCCCCTCCAAATTCCTAATTTATCATGACACAATTGCTGAATGAGCAGATTCGGTAACCTAACTACATTCTTTCGGCTTTGGAGGGGATCCAGGGGTATTTACTTTAAGTACAGTGCAATCTCACTATAATAAAATACTGTTTGCGAAACATTTCCCAATAACCACGTGCATTAGGATGTTATGCCGTTAGCGATTACTACTCTACCCAGGGTACACTATATCAGAGAAAACACTAAACTTTAACCATTTCCTCCTTTGGGAATCTGAGAGATCACTTTGCACAGATTAATGTGTCAGGTATTCTATGCTCTGTACAAATGGCACTTGAATGCAGATTTCGGTATGCTCGCCCTTTGTAGAGAGCTGTGTCCATGAAGACAGGGATCCACAGACACAAACATGTGATGATTCTACATATATTTCGAGAAGACATCAGCATACAAACGAGAAAAAGAAAAAGTAATTTACGTACAACTTTGCATGGCCCAGCAAGTACCACATTCAGGAAATACCTCCCGAGCTGCAGACACGAGTGTGTTAATGTCTTTGATTACTTTCATATGGTACACTTGGAATTGTTAAAACACAGCTGCCACACATCAGAAGGTACTAGAAACAATCTGTTGGACAATACAGCAAAATGGCAGTAAATGAATTTCAGAAATACCCCATGCTAGTTACTAGGGGATGATTTACATGAAAAAAGAACAACAACAAAAATTTAAAAAATGCCAAACACATCAGGAAATATCCCCAAAAGTCACTGGTCTTTTTTGGTCTTAAACATCCCTTCAAAAAAAAAAAAAACAACAAAAAACAAAACAAAACAAAAAAAAAACCCACATCATTTCAATACTCTGTTGGTATTCCTAACTGGCGGAAAACATATATAAACATAAATGTATACAATGCATATTATATATATAACATATGTCATGTATAGAAATGTAAAGAATGTATCTTACATATAATACATAACATGTATATAATATAGACAAATATTTAAAAATATATATAATATATAATACATATATAATATATATGCATTCCACAATATTGATTAATAAAGTTTTTTTCAAGATAATTTTGTTTGTTAAGAGCAAAACTTGACAATTTTAGGGGCACCTGGGTAGCTCAGTCAGTTAAGCGTCCAACTCTTAATTTCAGCTCAGGTCACGATCTCATGGTTCATGAGATCAAGTCCTTGTTGGGCTCTATGCTGACAGCCCAGAGCCTGCTTGGGATTCTCTCTCTCCCTCTCTGTCTCTCTCCCACTTTCTTTTTCTCTCTCTCAAGATAAACTTAAAAAGGGGGCACCTGGGTGGCTTAGTCAGTTGGGTGTCTGACTTTGGCTCCGTTCATGATCTCACGGCTGGTGGGTTCGAGCCCCGTGTTGGGTTCTGTGCTGACAGCTGA
Organism: Felis catus; assembly: GCF_018350175.1. NCBI lineage: Eukaryota > Metazoa > Chordata > Mammalia > Carnivora > Felidae > Felis > Felis catus. The sequence continues at coordinate 9,385,338 of NC_058380.1, forward strand.
GAGCCTGGAACCTGCTTCGGATTCTGTGTCTCCCTCTCTCTCTGCCTCTCCCCTACTCACTCTTTCCTTGTCTCTCTCTCTCAAAAATAAACAAACATTAAAAAAATAATAAATACACTTAAAAAAAAACTTGCCAGTTTTAGAGGACTAATTATTATCCAAAGGTAGAAAAATCACCTTCCTAGAGCAAATCTCAAGGGGTGTATTGGTTTATCCCTAGCTTCAGAGTGCTGTGACATCTCATCTAGCAATAGGCAGTTACCGGTTCTATTCTTAAAACTTTCCAATGAAGATGATTCAGCAGTGTGTCTTAGAAGCTCATTTGGTGTCACATCAGTCACCTAAAAGGACTTGGAAAACATTAGACATAATCCCAGTGGGTATGCAAAGTTACTAGAACACAGGGAGGGACCTGGATTCTCTTCCAAACACAGTCTCTGGCTACAAATATTTTTAAAGCAGGATCAGAATTTTGAGGATCAGAATTGCCACAAAGCAGGCGGAGGATGTTGGTGTCGCCATTGGGGTAAAAGGTTGTCCTACGCGTTGCTGATAGATCGCAAATTCTCATTAGCGACGTGTTGTTTTAACGGCACCGGGTTAGAGAAGGCACGGTCAGAAGAGTGGAGACACCTGATGTTCTGGCAAAATGAATGTTAACGTACTGATGTGTGCAAAGGGTTAGCGTACAAAGATGTCAGAGACGTGGATTTGAAAGTGATGTGTCAGCACACATAAACAAATCACAGTTCCCGGCTAAATTTGAGGCGGAAATTCTTGTTCTCATTTACCTGGAAAATGGATCAGATAAAGGGGTCTAGAGACATCACTCTTTTTTTTTTTTTTTATGTGGACCTATGGTGAGTATTTCCCCCAATTGCAGGGAAATTGAAAATGAATGTTTAAAATTAATTGATTCCACTAATTCTTAAAGAGCACACTGTACGTGCCAGGCGGTAACGTGCCAGGGAATACAGCTGGGAATAAGACAGACAAATGCCCTGGATTTTTTGGTACTTAACATTTTGTTGGAGATAGACAGGCGATAGATAAGTAACTTAAAAAAAAAATCAAACAAGATAATTTCAGCTAATGATAAGTGTCATTAAAACCATAAAACCACATAATGTGCGGGAGTAGCTGTGGGTGGAAAGATGGGCTAAAAAATTGTACAGTCAGACAAAAGCCTCTCTGAGGAAATGGCATTTAGGCTGAGATCTGAATGACAAGAAGGAGCCCACTGTGCAAAGCTTGGAGGGAGAATATTCCAGAGAGAGGGAAGAGCAAGCGTACAGGCCCACGGGTGAGAGCAAGCTTGGCGTGTTCCGGGGACAGATAAGGCTGGTGAGGGGCAAGGCCCGAGCGTCACAGGCGAGGAGCAGTGCGCTTTTGTGGGAGCCGTCTGGATGTTTTTACATTTCACAGTTTGGGTTCGGAAAGGCAATGAAGCACTTTTAGGATACTGAAAATCATTTTGGATTACGGATGTAATCTTGGCTCTTACCTGTTCCCCCAACTGTCAGGATACCTGTGCGTCCTCCCTGTGCAGTCGGGCTTTGCTAGCTCTCGCGGTGGTCGGTGAATGCTGGACCCCAGGCCTCTACAGAAGTCCCCACGTTTCCCCCCAGTCACCTTTAGGTCCCCAGGGGCAGGTCGCATATGATCATACAGGGATCCATCCCTCCCCATGTGGCTCTGTCTCCATCCTTCTCCTTCAGTCATATTGCTTCTAGGGGCACTGTCATCCGCTGACCCCACGATGTCTCCAGGCCTGGGGTCCCCTCTGCTGGGTATGGCTTCTTTCACTGCCTCGGGACAGCACCAGCACCTTCAGAAGGCACCGAAACCCCGCACCTCCCCCAGCCCCTGAAGGTCCCAAACCACAAGGGATTTCTACAGAGTAGGGCAAAGCATGCCCCCTCTTGTGACATCATCCTAGGGGCTGAAACGTGTGGCTACTTGTGACCACTGTCCTACAGCTCAGTGTCAGTCCTAGCAGGTTCTATTTGATGGTGCCTCCCACCTCTCTCCCCCAGCACTCCCTACCCCTTCCCCACCGTTGGACTCATGCACAGGTTCATGGGGTTCTAACCAGGAGACAAAATGCAACAGGAATCACCGCTCTGTGCGCAGAAGATCCCTCTCCGTTAACAAGCTGCACGCTTGGTGTCGAGCTCTCTGTTCCCCTAAATATATCTTGATCTTCGGGGTCACGCAAATACAAGTTCCATAAGCCTCTTCTTTCTCATTTCCCCATCTGCCCAGGCGTGGCTGAGGCCCCGATAGTGGACGTAATGTTCTCTCGATTTGCTACCTCCCTACGTGTCTGTGCCCTCTCTGTCAAAGTCTCCTTGTCCTTCGGGACTCACCTCCGGGGTCACTGATGCAGTGGAGCCCAGCAATGCACGAGGCAGCCCTCGCCGGGGCCCCTGGGCACTTGGGGCAGCCAGGACGCTGGAGGACTTCTTAGCCTCTCTTGTGAGAAGATGACCTCTGTCAGTTCCAGGACCCATTCCGGGCCTGCGATGATTTTTTTCCAGGTATGGATTTGGCACTTTCTGGGTTTTAAAATGTTATTTTTCTGGCCTTTTGTGTCCTTTACGACGGGCAGCTGTTTGGGGCTGTGGAGCGGTGCTATGCACATACTGTCTGGCCAGATGGGGCAACCAATTCCCCAGGCTACTCCACTAGCCGCACATTCTGCGTGTTTCAGGTCAAGCAAAGCCTCTGGCTCATACCTCCAAGAGCACATCCTCTAGCTTATTCCTGGTTCTTAACGTGGGGTGCGTTCAGTGAACCCCCCCCTCCTGGCACGTTACGTTGGATGCGCTGCCCCAGATGGTAGTGTACTTGTGAGTGGCCACTGAGGGATCGGGGGGTTTGTTCCCTGTTTGCCAGGCTGTGCCCCCGTGAGGGCTCGTCAGCCTGAGAAAGGTCTCCCAGCCACTTGGCCACCCAGAGAGGTTGCTTTTTTCTAATTTGCACAAAGACACTGTTTGTGCTGCCCTGACAGGTGTTGGGAGGAGTGGTTCAGTTCTCCATCCTAATTACATCCTCTGGGAGCCAGCCTAGATTTTTCATTTGTCTCTGCCCTTCCAACAGTCTTTGCGCTTCACAGAGAGAACACAGACCAGCCCTGTGTCTCTTCATAGAGCTTATCGCGCAAGGCGTCCAGGTGGCTCGTGCTTCAAGCGCTCAAGGTGCTTTCCAAATGCTCCGATGAAACGAACCTCTTGCTGGTGCCTCAATGCAGACAGTGGGCGTTCTCAGGGCACCGCAAGTTGCATGGTGAGTATTTTCACGTGCCTCAGGAAACTTCCCTGAAGTTAGCAAAATGGCTTTCCTCTTGCTTGGGGAGGTAACCCAATGAGGAGCACCACCTGGGACCACCGGTATCCATCTATCTCCATGGCATCAGTTGACTGGCATTGGCAGTTGGGGTGAGAATGTGCCCTGGGTTCTTTGTGAGTCATATCTGCACCAGGAATCTTCCAACAGGCAAAGATGCAACTCTTTTTCATGAGTTCTCGTCACCACCCACTAATGCAAAACTGTAGGCCTCTGCGAGTTCTTCCCCTTCCCCCAGATTTCTCAGCGATCCTTCCCTAGCACACCCAGTGAATCCAAAGAGAAAGTCAAGTTAGTTACCATGCATCATCTTTGTTTCTGTTCTTTTGATATCACTCCCTGTGTCCTGCGCTTGGTGTGTGGACCACTTGCGATGTCTACCTCTACCCCTTTCACTAGTGATCGATGCATCTACCCATCCCAATCACCTTTCCAAAGGGACAGTAGCCTCTGCTGGGCCCAGCTGCTTCTTTGGCAGGCCCCTGCCCCCACTGCTCCTGCACCACCAATGGCCAAGGACCCATGAAATATCACAGCTGTTCAGAATCCTGTTGCAAAAGGAGGGGTCCATGTTTCTTCTCTTTAGCCTTCTGTTGCACTAGAGGGTTCCCAGAGCAATAACGGATGTGCTCTAAAATCTCAGAATGGATCTCCTGAGCGGCTCTATCATTTTTACTTATATTATCCCAGCTCACCTCACGACTCAGACATAGGCTGGGGGACAAGGCCAGGAGCTCATCCAAGTGACAGGCGCTCTGATGTATTCATAATCACCTCTCCCTGGCTCTCTTCCTGACTGAGTTTGTGCTTGGTTCTCTTTTCCATTCGGATGGGACCTTCCTGGGAAGCTCCTTAGCACATCACACAAATCGACTAATGGCAGACCCCCCCCCCGCCCTTCCGGTTTGCCAGACCTACAAAGCTCCCTACTCCCTCCCCCTGTACGTATGTTTTCCAAGTACGATTAGGTTATATATTTTTTCTATTTGTCGTCACTCTGTCCATATGTTTTACAAGAACAGTTGAAACATTCAACCACTCCGACAATCTCGTGAGGGACAAAACACATTAATAAGAGATTCAGTCAGTAATCTTCTTCCACATTCCATTAATGCAGTAATGTTTCAAAAGGTTATAATTAGGATTAATTTGTTTGGTGGCTAATGAGGTCATCATGAGTCAAAACTGTGGAGTAGAAAGTAAACTTTTTCATTGGTATTCACGAACATGGGTAGTGGTGGGGACAGTAAAACACCTGAATTTAAATGTACGTTGTAATTGTTTCAAGAAGCTTAAATTCCATCATTGGGTGATTGTACCCCTATTCCTGGTTGGGTATTTTGTACAGGTGCCTGTGTATGGGTTCATGTGAATAAGCTTCCTTTAACCACCTCCCCTTCCCTAAAATAATGCATTCTGAGATTTTTCTATGGTAGGACTTTTCAAGGGAAGAGGTGATATACAAGGATGCTGGTGTTATTGGTGAATTAATTTAATGGATTGGTAAGTAACTCAGGGTTAGAGCAATGTTCCCTTTTTAAAGTATTTTTTTTCATACTTTTTAGGTTTATTTGTTTCAGAGACAGTTGGGGGAAGGGGCAGAGAGAGAGGGAGAGAGAGAATCCCAAGCAGGACTCTGCACTAGTACAGAGCCTGACCTGGGGCTCGATCTCACAATCCATGAGATCGTGACCTGAGCCGAAGTCAAGAGTCGGACACTTAAGCAACGGAGCCACCCAGGCGCCCCTAAAATATTTTTTTATAACTCCCAAAAATTGCAAATTTGAAAGTCTTACTTTCAATTCATAAAACAGATGTCCGGTGAGGTGTTGGTAAGTGTTTAACAACTGGCTCTCCAGGAAGGGGGCATCAGTGGGGAAGGGCTGATTTGCAGCATGAATCTATTCCGCAACGTAAATACTTTCACTGTCTGGGATTTCGGGATGTCAGCGTGGTGTCACTGAACGTGCAGGAGCACACAGTTCTAGAGGATTTAAACCACACGGACACAATGCACGTCAGTAACCTCAGAAGCAGAGATAAGGGTCAAATGTCATAAACTATAAAAAAAAAGTGATCTTGAATATTTATTACCTTTGGGTTTTTTTTTTTTAAGTTTATGTATTTATTTTGAGAGAGAGAGAGAGAGCAAGCAGGGGAGGGGCAGAGAGAGAGGGAGAGAGAGGAACCCAAGCAGGCTCCCTGATGTCCGCACAGAGCCCAACACGGGTCTCAAACCCATGAACCATGAGATCATGACCTGAGCCGAAATCGAGAGCCAGACGCTTAACCGACTGATCCACTTAGGTGCCCCACCTTTGTTTTAAATATAAGTTATCTAGTTACGAGTTGACCTAAATAATGGCCGAGTATAACAAGCCAAATTAACAAAATGCATGAAAGTTTAACAAGCAACTCTTGAGAACCCGTCGGAGCTGACTCCGGTCTATGAACACATCCACCCTGTCACTCAGGACTTATAAGATCCCACTTTGGAAACCGGAAGCCACAAAGTCCCCTGAACACTTTGGTCGCGAACACTGACAAACACAATACTCCATCACTTGTGGATGATGTTGGAGTGGCCTTTTGTCACAATAAAACCGCCATTCGCCGGACTCCTTAAGAAAACCTCTCAGTTGACGAGATTTTAATTTTAATGTTTTAGAAAGAGAAACAGTTTATAAGTCTGATTTAGTGTTTGCTCAAAAAGGTTTCTAAATCAATATACTAATTCATTTTTTTAAAAAAAATGGATGTTCTGGAAAAGGCTTAGTGGTTGATATCATAAACCTATGTACTATAAAAAGACAAACAAAAGTACAAGGTAAAAAAGCACACGTCAGTAAGGAGAGTTGCCTGGACAGCATGTTCTGCGTCTGTAGGTCTACCCTGGCCTGTCCTGGCTGGGCATGGTCCCCCGCTCCAGGGGTCCCACCTCCAGCTTGCCAGCAGACTCTGCGGGCCTGGCCGGTGAGGCTGTGCCCAAAAAGCTGTGCAAAGTGCTCAGCTGAGGCGATCATATCCCTTCCCTCTGGAAACTGAACCGGAAAAGAAAGAATTTGTCCAGCGACAGGAGTTGGATCTGAAACAAGGTCATGAGTTATACCTGGGTCAGATAGTAAGTTATAAGGAGAAATTATGAGCAAGCAGAGACGAAGTGATGTGCCAGGCAGAGAAGGAGATGTTCTACAAGAGGGAAGAATGAGTAGCTCGTCTCCAGTGGATGTAAGTCCCTGTCAGCTGGCCCGTTCCAGACCGTGTGTAATCTTTTCAATAAGCCAAAGTAAAAAGTAAGGGAGAGAGAAAGAGAATGGGTTACATGGCACCCAGTGCATCATAGCTAGAATCCTAACTGTACGTAAAGAGGAAATGAATGTAGTCCTAGGGATGTTTTGGTTTTTGTGGTTTTCTTTTTGTTTTGTTTGTTTTTGTTTTTGTTTTTTGCTGGTATTTGCTGTGTGGATGTATGGCTCCTTAAAATGCCAAGCAGAAGAACGGACACATTTTTCCCCCCGTGGGAACTCTATAAATGGGACAGAACATGCTTCCCTTGGTCATATCTGAGATTCCTCCCCAACTGCGATAGCCTCGTACTATTAAATAATTCAGAGAAGACATTTTAGTGGGAGCTCAGTATTCATGGTTTAAGTATGTAGCTTTTTGAGAGTTTAACCTGAAATAAAAGTTAGATAATCTTTGAGTATCCTTCAAATATCAAAGGTATCAAAGGCAGTTGGGTGACAAAATTAAAGTCAAGTTTCCCATTTCTCACATCTTCTATAGCCCCAGCGAACATTCCACGCAATGATGGTTGGTGTTTTTGGTGATAATACCTAGGCAAGGAAGTATCTTCAAAGAAAACTTTGAAAAAGTAACATTTCCATAAATCTCTGTAAGGTGCAAGGTACTTTGTTTACAGTCTCCAGCTGGAATGTCTTAATGCCAGGAGACAGGCAGGCATTAGAATTCCTATTTTCCAAAACGTTTTCTACCATGGTTATTACATAGCCCCTTCGCATCATCTCTGGTGGATCTCCTCCATCCCCAGGGCTTCAGTTACTTGAAGGATGCAAACATCCCCACGTGCATTCCAGAGCCCTTGCCTGATCTGACTTCACGTCTCTCCACGGACCGTGCTTACCTGCATATCTTACTGACGTCTCCACCTCAACATGCCTGAGCCAGGACCAATAGATTCCTGCTGCCCTCAGCCTAACCAACTGCTCGTGTATCTGAGATTTGTGCCAAGACCCTTCTATACGCACAAGCCAGAAGTCTTGGGTATTACCTTCCATTCTTCCCTCTCCCGTACTGGTATAACTGGATGTGATATATCCATGCCAGCCGTCTTCAGACTAACGTACTCTCAAAACAGCAACGAGAATGAGCTTTCTAAACTGCAGATGTGATCAAGTCATCCCTCCAGTGTAAAAACCTCTTACTTGTTTTCTGTGCTGTCAGGATAAGATGGCAGCTCCTTGGAGTGACTCAAGACGTCCTTGCCCATTTAGCGCTTACCCCCCTCTTCCTTCCAGTCTGACTTCCTGGTCATCTTCACACCTGATTCCTTCTGTGTATCCTGCTCCTTTCTGCTTCTGGGTCTCCACTCCTGCTGCTTCTTTGCCAACATCTCTCAGATTACCTTTCCAATCCCAGCTTAGATGTTGCCTTGTCTAGGAAGCCTTCTATGATTCTAGAGACTAAGTTAGGCATTCCTTCGCATTCCTTCTATGAGCATATATATTTGTACTTATGACAGGCTGCTGAAATTGAAGCTTGCTCCTCCTTCACTAGGCTTACCACCTTAAGGGAAGGTACCTGTTTATTTTCAATTGCAAAACTGTGCTTAGTACAGTATCTGACATAGGGTTGATATTCATATTGTTTATGCTATGCACACTGTATCCAAAATACCTGTCAATTGAATACTAATGGCACCAGTGGAAATTTGGTGGGCAATGCAACCTTATTTGAGGTCCCTGATGCATTATACTAATATGAAGGTAGCTGAGAATTGTTGTGTATCTTCTTGCAATCTTTTGTCCCAGGGGCATTTTAATGGAAATTTGAGTCATGCTTTTCAAATTCGCTTCCATTTACTTTACAAAATGACTTCAGTGCCTGTCCCAATCTCTCTCTCTATATACCATTTTTAGGGGCTCTAACATTCCTCTAGATCACTTCATTTCCACTTGGCCTCAAACACACCAGCTGGCCGTACCAGAGACCACACTGCTACACGCACAACTGGCGCATGTTTGAAGCCGAGACTCTGACCTTCGCCTTGGAAACTCCCCTTCCCATCCTCTCCATTGCTCACCAACAGTCAGCAGGTCAGATCATTATGGCTTCCTGAAGTGTTCCAGTTGTGGGGGGGTCCAGATCACCTGTTGTGTCACTTTGCCTCTGGGTACGGACCTCGAGGCTGGCCGTTCCTATGATGTGCCTACTGTCCTATCCAGATCCCTCAATCTCTTTACATTTAACCCCTTCGTCAGTGAGGAGTGGCTGAAAGCTGATGAAGAAAATAATGAAAAATGTGCTGATTGGGCCAGTTAGGGTTTTGTGCAACCTCACCAGCTGAACCCTAGTGAACCCAGCCACCACAAAGAATAATTTCTTTTATTCACCTTGTTGTTGATGCCCTATCAAGCCAGCCACAGCAGTTCCAAACCTCCTCTCCTTAAGCCCCCAATGGAGAACTCTCTTTACTTCATTAGAGAACTTTCCCCACAGAGTCACTGGAATCTCTGGGGTGGGCTTTCACTCACCACCCTTCCTGTTCTAAAAGCCTACCCCTGGAAGAAGCAGAGACTTTCAGGAGACAGATCCCAGCGAACAGATGGAAGCTGACCCTGACGACGGGTGAGTCCTTTCCTGAAGACGAGGGCAAAGGGTGGAGATCCAGAGGGACAACAGAGAAAACGTCGAGGGTAAGAAAAAGCAGGATTCAGAGTAGCATCAAGTGCCCTGTCTCCAAAGAGATTGATTTAAAGAGAGATACATGGAGTAGGCATGAAAAGATCTGCCCCTTCATTTTTTCCTGCCTCAATTTCCTCCTCACCCAAAAGAGCTAATCTCTTAAGACGTCTCTAATACCAATATCGTAAGAGATTCAAGCAGAGTTTCTGAACATCAGAAAGGCTCTCAGTTAGTAGTGTGCTGGGTGGGTGGGACGAAAGAAATTGGGAATGTGTGTGAGGGCATTCTGTGACTGATATGATGACAGGGGAGCCTCCTTGATATTTGGTGAATGGGGAGTGATGATGTGCACTGACGAGAAAGCGGTGCCCTCCCCTTGCAAGTGGGGATTGTCCCTCCTTCACACCCTATCGCTGCAACACCCTGTGGAGGTCCCAGAGACAGTACCGTGTATTCATTTTTTTGAGATCCCCTGACAGCGACCCTTCGGGACCAGTCGGGTTTGTAGTAGGTGTTCAATAAAGGCATGTGAGAGAAAAAAAATCTGTGTCCCTACAGAATTGTATGTAATGCTGATTTTTGTAACCCTACCAGTGATTTCCCATCGACATACATTTTAATTTCAGAGGTGCTTTATCTCCACTTCTGATTGACTCTTAATTGGTAGTGCCTTCTAACACTGAGAAAGCTCAGTTATTAAAATGGAACCCTGCAGGGAATCCATTTGTAAAGCGATAAATCCTTTTATAGTGTGAATAATCACCCATTAATTGATCTGGTTTGTAAATTTGAATTTTCATATGCTGCATTTTTTTTTCTCCTTAAGTGTGGGCACAACTACATTCTCTTTGCTATAATCTCAGAGTTCAAGAAGGGTCGGGCATGTATGACAGTTTTTCTATGTCACATCTGAGTCCTTTCTAGCAACTTCCAGACTTGCCCGTCTATTAAATTCTTTTATAGGACTCTTGAGCAAATCCATTTAAATAATGATTTGTTGCTTGTGACATTATTGGTCCATTCACTTTGTGTTAAAAAACAATAGAGGGGTGCCAGGGTGGCTCAGTAGGTTAAGCATATGACCCTTGATTTCGGCTCAGGTCATGATCTCATGGCTTGTGAGTTCGAGTCCTGTGTCGGGCTCTGTGCTAACAGCATGGAGCCTGCTTGGAATTCTCTCTTTCCCTCTCTCTCTGTGCCTTCCCCACTCCCTCCCTCCCTCCCTCTCTCTCTCTCTCTCTCTCTCAAAATAAATAAATAAACTTAAAAATTTTTCTTAAAAAACAACAACAACAACAAAAAAAACCAGTAGAGAAACTATTTGTCTCTAGGCTACTCACAGATTTTAAAATTCTTAAAAAAAAACAACCAAAAAAAAACACAATAGAGAAACTATTTGTCTCTAGGCCACTCACTTTCTTTAATAGAGAAAGGCTATCTTCCAACCTTTATCATTTATGAAACGGAGTCCCAGAATGGCCCGCAGAACATTACCATGTGTCTGTGGCTGACATGACAACAGAATTCAGATCACCTCATCTCTCATTAAAGAGCTGCCTCTTGACTGAAGAATAGTTTCTTAGTTCTGCAGAGGTGTATTCAGGATGGCTTCCTGTGACTCACATGACCCTGTTCTGAGAAACGCTCACTGAGAGTCCCCTCACAGAGGGTTACAGGTGTGTGTCTGTATGGCCAGTTCAAACAAATTCCATCCCTAGTCGATTTTCTAGATGTGGACTCTGTTGCACTAGGTTTTCCAGCGGTAAACCCATGCTTGATAATATTTTGCCCTGCTGCTTTGGGTATTATAACAGTTCATGCAGAAAGTACGGGATTAGCCTCATCATGGATGATGATGGAGGCTGTACATGTGCCCGGAATATTATTACCAATAATTATAGAGGGAACATTTAGCCTGGCGTTCAGTCCATGACGCCCATAGTGTAGGTTACAACAAAAAGAATCTTAAATGGTCTGAACACACCTGTTTCTCAAGTAATAGTACCATAGGGGTCTTGGGTAACATTAATTAATATTTAGCATGACGACAGGGGGGTTTTTCATTTAAGGTTGCTATGGCACACTTTTTTTTTCCATTTTCATTTCAGCTTTTCTTCCCCCCCCCCCGCCCCACCCCTTTCAGATTGACACGGGCATCGTTTTCTATAATATATTTTCCTTCTATTATTCTGTCCTTGGACTTATTAATCCATCATTTTATTTGGCCCTGCTTTTCAAATGTTAGATATGAGCTGTGATATTTGTCTTGGCTAGCAAAATAAACGGGATGTGAGGATTCACTCAGAATGCATCTTTCCTAGGTTCTTTTATGTCTCCAAGAGAAACCTTGGAGACTTGCCTCCTTCTGACTTCACTCCCCTCTGACTAACCCCCTCCCTATCCGTAATAGAGCCTGATCCCACAAGCTGGGTAATTATTTCCCCATCCAGGAGGGTGGGAGAAGCAGCAAAGGGGACCTAGAGGTTTATCGGAAAAACCTAAATGATGCTGTCTGAGCACAGTAGCCTGTCCACCCAAAGAGAGTGGGTTACAAGCTAGAGACAATAACATTAAAAGCAGTATTCTGTCACGAGGCCTTCTCAGAGCTGTGAAACTAACCTGCTTGTATTTTTTTTTTCCTACAGCCCCATAAAAGGGCTCACAGCCAGAAAATACAAATCCCATAGGCTGCTATTATGTTGATGACAGAGAAGAAAGGGGGGGGGGATTGTTTCATTGCTGAATTGCAGATATAATTATGACATTTTCTATATTTTGCAGCCTGTACCAAAGATTTGTATTAATATCCCCTATGCCCTATAGCAGGAGAGAAGTTAGCACCTTAATGCAGGCCACTCAGGTTCTGATTTTGCTCAGATTGAATCCCCCCCGGCTATTTACTAATATGAATTTTGTGGTTAAAGGGAAATTCACAAGCAGGTGATAATGGCTGCCTCTTTTGCAGGACCAGCTGATTCATACAAATCATTCCGCCCGGCGCAGGGAGTGGAGCTAATTGCACTTGGACAATGTGTCTTTCACTGCCAAGATGTGCAGCCGAAGAAGTCTGCTTACTTCAGCCAAAGACGGATACAATGAGGCGTTGAGAAAAATTTAAATAAGTAGCCGTGGCTCACAGGAGAAACGTTTGGGGGGGCGGGGGGCGGGTCAATTTGTGGGGCCTGCAGATCAATGCAATTATGACGGAAGAAGCTGAAACTTCTGTTAGTGGGGTCACCTCGCGGCCAATTATCTGCGTGATGAAAAAGCGTGTAAACGGGAAAACCAAAACCCGCACCAAAACATCTATCATCACTTTCAAATGCCAGCTCAGGCCGCAAGGGCCGAGGCTGGTCATCCTGTCCATACCTTATATTAAGAATTAAGCATTCCTGGCGAACAGTGAGCCAATAAATAAACAAACAACATTTTGGGAGATGCAGAAGAGACGGGGAAATAAAATGTATAGTAATGAAATATTCATAACCTTGCATTTTATGGACCTCAAACACTGGTTCCATGATTTATGCTCTTTCTGTATGGAGTGGTATGGAATCTGCCGAACAATAATAAAGATAACGTTAGGCGGCTCCTGCCTCCACGTCATGGAGAGGGGAGGATTAATCAGCCTTGTGCCATCACTGTAAACTCGAGCAGATAGAAGTACATATAGGTGACTGCCTTCCCTGCACACTTTCTGCTTGGCCCACGGAAATGGAGACGAGAAATACAGTAATTATGAAAATGACGTGTGTCAGCACCCAGCTCCATACAAATACCCACATTATTTTCCCAGCTTGGGGTTGCTCAGGGGCGCTGGTATAGACCAGCTGCTCCCAAGAAAATGTGGCGGTGGTTACTGCGTGTGCAACGTTACCTTTCAGAAAAGCTTGGCCCACCTGACCCCCTACACGGAAAATGCTGTGTTGTGAGCTTGGTGGCCTTCTTGCGTAGGAAAGAGAGCTCCGGGGCCGGTCTGGCTTTTTCCCTGGCCCTCTACTGCCATGGAGCTCGGGCTGGGAGAGGGAGTTGCAGACAAAAACCTTCAGAAGAAGAGCCACACCGTCTTGTATCAGAGGCCGTCTCAAATATTCCTGCGATGTATCTGTGCCCCCGTTCGACAGCCAACCTCAAACCTTTGGTGTTTATCTTGTCCCAGATTCCGCAGGCACGAGCGGCCAGCAGCCCATCAGAGCTTACGCTGCTGAGCCCTCCTGGGCAGAGGGGCCGATGCTCTCGCACCTTCCCCACCTTCACCGGGGGCCTCAATGATACGAGTGCTGGGGGCCGAGATCGCCCTTTGTGAGACGAAACTAATGGAATGGGCAGTGCCCCATGAAAACCACCGAGTTATCTCTGCGTTCCTCCCACGTCTTCCACACTTGCAAGTGCCCCACTGTCACAGGGACCCTGTCCCCTCCCCCTTCTGCCTTTTAAGTAACCAAAATTAATTAGCCGTCAACTTGCCTCTAAAGTATGAACCCAGTACTCAGAATACCCCCGCTAACCCTCCTAAAGGGCAAGCAGGGATGATTTTCATTAACATTTTTAGCATTTATCTTTTGGTATTTACCTTGTCATGGTAAGTCACCAACCCTTCCATTTTCCTTCAGGAGACCACACTAGACTGGTGTTGCCAAACTTCCTTCAGGTAAAAGTGGGCTTTTGATGAAAATGACTCCGCCTGCCTTTAGTTCTTAGTAGGCTTACGGGGCGTACCTGTTTCTGGCACAATAAGAAAATTTTTTGAGTGGATTAATGAACCATTACAGAGAGAGTCAGACGTTGTACCCATATCGGTAACAAATACCCACGACCGACAGATGAAGCATAAATCTTTGGGAATAAATTGTTTTTCCCCTTTGGTCAATCTTTTATTTCTTCTTTTATTATTTTTTTAAGTTTATTTTTTTATTTGGAGTAGAAAGAAAGTACGGGAGGGGCAAAGAGGGAGGAAGGGAGAGAATCCCAAGCAGATTTCGCGCTGTCAGCACAGAGCCTGACTTGGGGCTTGATCTCTCGAACTGTGAGATAGTGACCTGAGCTGAATTTCAGGGTCACCCAGGGGCCCCTTCTCTATTTCTTTGGCTCATGGCTGGGAGTATAGTGATGTGTATAGGGTGACAATAGTAGGTTCTCAGTAAATGTTCCAGAAGTCAGTCAATGAATTTCAAGGTCCTAGTGAATTTTTCTTGCTTCTACATGGGGTGAGGTCAGCTGTCATGCTGTTACAGAGAAATGAAGTCAAGTCAAGAATGGCTTCGTAGGAATACTGAACTAAAACATAGTATCTAATCGGATCTCCTGGAAGTATACTTTCTTTTTTTTTTTTTTTAAATCATTCTGTGTCTTTTTTTTCTAATATTTTGTTGTTTTTATTTATTTTTGAGAGACTGAATGCGAGTGGGGGAGGAACAGAGAGAGAGGGAGACACAGAATCGAAAGCAGGCTCCAGGCTCTGAGCTGTCAGCACAGAGCCTGATGTGGGGCTCGAACCCACAAAGTGTGAGATCATGACCTGAGCTGAAGTTGGACACTTAACCGACTGAGCTACCCAAGCGCCCCTGTGTCTTTCTTCTCTAAATGCTGGAAGATTCTTTTACTTGGCATCTTCAAGCATATTTTCCTCTATCATCTACTGAGGAATGCAGGGAGAGCTGGGGAAACCAATGGCAATGGTACTTTTCAGAATTTTCTGAATTTGTGTTTATGCGTGTATTATGTGTAATACATATGTGTATATGCATGTATTACATGAAATATATATATATGTGTGTGTGTATATATGTAATACAAAAGAATACATAACACAAAAGAGTAAACAAGGCACCGAACTGTACTTCCATGAAGCTGTTGCCTGATTCAGAGCCTTTTAAAAGAAGAAAATCTCATAATATTCTGGACCAGATAATTCTAAAGCATCCTAAAGATATGGATAACATTCAAAGTTTAAAAATGATGCAGGGGAAATAAATCATTGAAGGCTTTGATAGAAACCATCAACTGCCTTGGGAAACAAATGAAATGAGTTACCTCATTACCTGCAAAAAACCAAAAAAACAAAAAAACACACAACCAAAAAACCAAAACAAACACCATAAACACAGACTCTCACCACAGAACATAAACACAGACTCTCCCCACAGAACAGGTTCTATGGTGTTAGATGGATGTTTCCAAGTTAGAGGGATGCTTCCAGCCACCCAGTCCTGCTAGCCTGTTCATTTTAGGGCCCCTACATTCCTTGAAAATATTCCCTAAAACAGTCTTCACATGGGATGCACTTTATTCCAGAAAGGTAGATCCTGGAATGAAGTTTTAAGGATAATAAGTTGCAAACTCTACCTTGTCCTTTTGTCTCCCCTCCTGCTGGCATCCTTATAAATGTCTCACTCTGTAACATTTTGGTCTAAGTTGGATAAAACATACCTTCCCAGGGTTCTCTATTTGCTAATAGAAAAAGAGCTGAATTGTCGCCACTGAACTCACTATGAAGTGCTTTGACTTCAGGTGAGCTCAGAATCAGCTTATCACTGCGGTGCTGTGATTTGGGTCATAATTAAAAGATTTTACTACAGAATGACTGTGCTGTTTGTACATTCCTTTCATGTCCTTGAGGAAGAACACCATCAATCACTTATTTGCCTTTTATATGATTTTTTAAAGGCAGTGCAGTGCAAGAGAGAAAACCAAAGCCATAAAAGAGAGACCGCGTTTCAAATCCTGGCTCTGGCAATTAGGAGCTCTGTGAACTTGGGCAAATTCCTCAACATTGTTGAGTCTTAGTTCCTTCAACTACACAAGGGGCCATGACATCAGCCTTGTAGGGTTCCTCTGGGTTAAATGAAATACTACATGTAAAGCATCTGCTATTTTGTAGGCATTCATTTAATGCTGTATATCATCATTTTATCTTCTATTGCTTCCTTCTACATTTCGATTTCCTTCACTATTAACATCCCTCTGTGAAATGATGTGACCCCGCCAGGCCCTAAATCATTCCTTGATGAGAAGTCAGGAGAATTAATGACAGCAGCGAGCTCATTTTCATTTTCACTGGTGGAATGTTACAAGGATGCCCCATCCATGAAGCATTTTCCATTTTTTCCAAGAAAATCTCTCCATTTTAGCACTTTGCTCGTTTCCCTATTTGAGTCATAAGTAAATATTGTGTTACAATCTGTGGATGGGATGGTTCTTTCCAGCAGATCTGAAGCTTCCGGGTGGAGGCTCAGTTTTGTTTCTCCCATACACAAAACCATCTTGTTTGGAGTCCCCCAGATACTTACTGGCCTGGATAGAGAATGTAGTAAGTTACTCTCATGGATTTGGAAGAGCAAAGACACTTCGTTCTCATCCACCCCCTCCTTCATGATCCACTTGGAGAATAAATCCAAAGATACCACCCTCAATATGCAACTGTGAGAAAACCTGGTCCCCATCCTCTGCTCACATCTGGAGGCACCTCAGGGAAATTCCCTGGGTTTGCCTACTTATACACCTCCTTAAGAATGCCGGAGGGGACATGCTTTGCGATTCCTTCCTTCCCACTCTGAGTACTACCTTTAGCACAACCGGAAAAACAGATGACGCCACGCTTCCCTGTCTACTTACAGGTTTTATAAGATTCATATGTGGCCTTTGAGAGGCGGGTGAAGAGGAGCCTACGCCATCACAAACTGCGGTGAAGATATGGAATGATCAGATTATGTTGTTTCAAAGACCTCTGTAAAGAGACCACGAGGTTGGGACAGCATGGCAGCACTCTGTTCATAGAGGAAGGGAACAACGCAGCGCTCGCTTTCGGTAAAAAATGGCAAGTCAGGCTCTCTTGCTATGGAGACTCCCCCGCCACCCCCCTTTCAGGTATAGGATCAAACTAAATAAACTTTGAACACTGTGAGAGCTTTGGGTGTGTGTGTGTGTGTGTGTGTGTGTGCACGTGCTCACTCACACCTTTAACCAACAAGCAAGGGTTACAGTAGCAGGGGTGCCAAGGGAAGGGGCTCTGGGGGCCCAGCCTGGTGTGAGTTGTATGCCTGTCACCTGCGAAGTGGGCGACCTGGGTGACCTTTCAAAGCTGTTCTACAGTTTCCTCATTTGTCGAGTAGGGACAATAGCAGAGCCCGCCTCACAGGGCTGTTGGGAGGATTGACTGTCTTATTACAGGCACGACATTTCGATAAATGTCCCAGCACGTAGTAGGCAATCAACACATTTAGCTGAGAAGCAGTAACAACCCCTCCCCCACACCCAAACCTCAATTGACTAGATATGCATCTTCGGGGGGCAGGCATTAAAATGCATGAGAGTTGGCTGGTCTTGGAACTCTCCTTCTAGGAGGAAGAAAGATATGTAAGGAAATAATTATGGTGGAGCAGGGTCTGTAGTCGCAAAGGAATATGGAGGTAACTCTACAGAAAGGGGAATAACTGCGCTGGGCTTTGAGAGAGAGCAGATGGTGTTTTCTAGGCAGAGAAAGGGGTAGGGGACAAGAGTGGTTCCATGAAGAAGAAATGGCACGAGGGAGGCCCGGATGGACGAAGGGACGTGGTATTCTTCAGTGGCAGCTGTTCTGACGTGGCCTGTGTGGAGGCAGGGCGTCTAGGGCAGTGAAGAAGGAAGGAGCCCGGAAGTTTAGGCTGGGGATAGGTGGTAGACGGCAGAGCTCGCCTATGCCGCGCTAGAGAACATCATTGACGGGCTTCCATAAAGGCTTCCAAGCCAAGGGATGGCAGGATCACACAATTAAGCCCTCATTTCTTATCGCGTTCATGTTCAACACTCAGGGAGAGATCATAATAACGAAGAATTATAACTAACCCAGACATGGTTAATTTGGAGTTAAATTCCCCTTGTACGACTGATAATTATCCTGTCCCCTTGAGCCGATCGCTTAGAGGCTCTGAAGCTCATTTTCATCAGGGTTGTTGGGAGGTTTGCATGAGATGATATATGTTGGTACTTGGTGAAATTTAAAGGAACAGGGAAACATGCCATACTATCGGTAAGTCTATTTTAAGTCCTTTTGGAACGAAGAAAGCATAAATTCAGTGGAGTGTCATGGCCCCTCCCACCAGCCAGCCAACAGAGGGCTGTATCCTCCAGTGGCTGGTAGGGCCAATGCTAGACAGCCTCCAGCAGAAAGGAAATGGGGCCAGGCCGGGGAAGAAAGCTGAAGGACTCTAAAACTTAACGGTCTTGCTTTCTGGGGAGGTGAGCTCTCTAACTTCTACTCCTCCATCTTTATTTAGAGACAACACCTACCACATAGGTGTTATTACCAGGACTGGGGATGATTTACGTACCAGGCAGTGCTGGGACAAGTGCCAAGAGGGCAGCCTTTAGGGTCACATGTGTAGTTTTGACTCCTAGCTTATCATTTCATTTCATTATTGTTTTCTTAAGATTTTTTATTTTTAAGGGATCTCTAGACCCCATGTGGGGCTCGAACCCACAACCCCAAGATTAAGAGTCGCATGTTCCACCAACTGAGCCAGCCAGGACCCCCCCCTGGTTTATTTTTTAATATTCTTCGACAGTTTAGCTAATCTAAGTCTCAACTTGCTCATCTGTAAAGTGGAGTAAATAATAATAACCTCTGTTTTGTTAGATCGTTGTCAGGATTAAACACAGTAAATTAAACACAGAAAAATGTGGAGCACAGTGCCTTGTTCATCATGAGCATCCAGTAAATTTGTCATCGAATATACAAATTAAAAAAAACTGAGATTCAAATGGCTGGTAAATTATGTATCCTCGATCCCTAACTAGTACAGGATGCCCTTGGATCTTAAACTTAAAATATATGCAGCTTCAAAGCTCCTATTTTTTCACCTATATCACGTTGCCTCCCCTGATATGTCACAGACCCCAACACAAAAGCGCAGCCCTGGTATAAAAATGAGGAATTGAAAGTGAGTAGAGATGATATTTCTAGATTGTCTGTCAAGTTGAGCAAAATGTGTAAAAGTAAACAAGCAATACTAAGACCTGAAGGTGAGTTGCATATTTTAAATTCTTCCTTTTTAATAATCTCAGCTGTTATTATCAGTGGATAAGAAAACACTAATTTAAAGAAAAAAAAAGTATACGATTTTTTTTTTTTTAATCCTGGTGCATTTTCACCTCTAATGCAATGTACATAGTATAAATAAGTAATGCAATCAAGTTTATCTTCAGAAGAAAAAGTTACTAATCTTACTGGAGAGTTGGAAATAAGTGGCACTCTTATTACGTTTATTACAAATCACTCAAATCAAACCACCCCAACCTGAAACCATGAGTCATTTGAATATTTGGAATCCCTTTGCTACTGTTCTTACCCTCCCACTCCCAGTTGCCTTTGGACTTGCAGTGGGGGCGCTGGAGACCCCCAGGGGGCTGGGCTCAGCATCCAGGGATCCAGAATGAATTGTACCAATCAGTTCAGTGGTGACAAACGGCTGACCCATCCTTCTGGATGACACAAGGAAACTCACTGGGCTTGCGACGCTACACAAATAGCGAAGTGTGTGTAAGAGAGGGGAGAGGAGACAGTCAGACGCCGGGCAGAGAGTGGACAGACAGACATTATAGGGAAAAGGAGAGAGGAAAGGGAGGCAATGGGGGTCCCTGAGGGACCCCTCCACCGGGTCCTGCTGCCGGAGGAGTTTCTGCCGGTCATGACCGGGTGCCTGTACAATGTGGCACGGAGACTCTGATGAGATACCCACACCCTTTAGTCCCTAGATTCTGCACCTCCTTTTCCACACTGGGAATCTAGCATTGCTAAACTAGAGGAATGTGGAGGGGCCCTTTTAGCCCTGTGCCCAAGCACCTTGTCAACACTGCTTCTTCTGAATGTGGGCTAAGCTCTTCCCAAGAAGAGCTCTCTCTCTCCAGTACATTCAGCATGTGTGTCGGCACTGACCCCCAGAACCAAACTGAAAACACCCTCCTTGAAGTCTACCCTAACACCCCCACATGGCCATCAGCCCTCCTTGGGGAGTCCTCTGAGGTACCCGTTCCCTGTCCCCCTGAGACTCCCCTCTGCTGCCCTCCCTGTGCTCCCTCCGCCCTCGGTATGTCTATCACAGCCTTTCCACGTGGCATCATCCCAGTCTGCCTTCCCTCCTCTCTTCCTTCCAGAATGGGGACACATTTTTCATCTATGCATTCCTGTGCCTGTCTGGGGCTTAGATGCACTCAATGTGCTACAAGTTTTGCTGCATACTTGTGGGTATTAGTCAAGATTCTGCAGAGAATGAAATTATGGAGACCGAGAAGTCCTAAGGTCTACAGTCAGCAAGCTGGAGACTTAGGAGAGGCTGATGTGAAATTCCAGCCCGAGTCCAGGGGCCTGAGACCCAGGCCAGCTGGTGGTGTAGGTTCCAGACCAAGTCTGAGTCCAAAGAGTCCAAAAGCAGAAGACTGATGTCCCAGCATGAACACAGGCATAGTGAAAGAGAGAGAGAGAGAGAGAGAGAGAGAGAGAGAGGAGTTTTCTCCTACTCAGTCTTTTCTTTCTGATCAGCCTCCATAGGATTGGATGGGGCCCACTGGGGAGGACACTCTGCTTTACTCAAATGCTCCATCAGTAGAAACACTGTCAAAGACACACTCAAAATAATGTTTAACCAAGCACCCGGGCATCTTGTGGTCCAGTCAAGCGGACACACAAAATGAACCATCACCCGTGTCCACCATATTCAATTCCCATTGCAGGTTCTGTCTCCTTCAGAAAAACATTGGTTTCACTGCTGCCAGAAATCCCTCCCGGGGTGCTTAGGTGGCTCAGTTTGTTAAGCGTCTGACTCTTGGCCTCGGCTCAGGTCATGATCTCATGGTTCGTGAGATTGAGCCCCACGTCCAGCTCCGTGCTGTCAGCACAGAGCCTGCTTGGGATTCTCTCTCTCTCTCCCTCTCTCTCTCTGCCCCTCCCCTCCTTGCATGCGCTCTCTCTGTCTCTCTCAAAATGAATAAATAAACTTAAACCAGAAAAAGAAATCCCCTCCTTCTCCAACACATATTATATGTACTATATGATATAAGACCTGATTACAGGTCTCATCCATTGTTCTGTGTCTCACGAGTTCTTTACCGAAATTGCAAGCTCCTTGAGGGTAATTAATTATTATGTGACGTGCTTCAAAAATTTTTTAAAATTTTATTTTTAGAGAGAGAGAGTGTGTGTGTGTGTGTGTGTACACAAGCTGGGGAGGGGGGGGAGAGAGAGAGAATCTCGAGCAGGTTCCACACTCAGCACAGAGCCTGGCGTGAAGCTCAATCCCGCGTGATCACGAGCTGCGCCGAAATCGGGAGTCGGATGCTCAACTGGCTGAGCCACCTAGGAGCCCCATTGTGACACACTTTGACCACACTCTTCGTTGTTCTTGATCTGGAGCTGGAACAGAGGGGGCGTTCCAAAAATACTTATTCAATTGTATGATATTAAAATATAGATGACGAATGAGTCGTCACACTTTAATGATATTGTATCTGATTGCTGGTGATGTACCCCAAATCCATTCTCCTCCTTTAAGGAGAAATAGAACTTCTGAAATTTGGGGGTATGGCAGTGTATTCTGGCCTCACATCAGGAACTGTGAAGCGTGCGGTATAAATGATGTGGTCATTACCCCATGGAGCTTACAATTCTAGTAAAACACTCTGCTTGCTCGTGGAACCAGAACCACAGAAGAAAGCTATAGGTGGGTCTCAGATCATTTGGGGTAGATGGGAAGTACGGAGGGAAGTGGAGAAGGGAGGGACCTTTATAAGCTGTGGAGCTAATGTTTCCCCAGCTGCAGCTAAGGGTGGTCATGTGACTGTGTTCTCGTCTTTGAGTTCTAGACAGACTGATGTGTGGAATTCCCAAAGGCGTCTCTTAAAGGGACTCAACTGGATGCTGCTCGGGTTTTACTTTCCCCTTCCCTCTCTTCCAGTCGCCAGGATTCCCGACAAGATGCCGGAGCCCCAGCAGCCAGCGTGGGGATGGAAGGTACGTGCTAAGAATGGTAAAGCAGAAAGATAGAAGAGGGCCTGAGTCTTTGTAGTGCTGGCCTACTAGCCCTGGACTGCTCATTTCTGGACGGCTTTCACATGAAAGAATAGAACTTTGTGGTCTTAAACCTCTTTTATTTGGGTTTTCTATTTTATGCAGTTGAACATAATCCTCGCTGCAACAGATACAAATTAATACTTACAAAAGAATTAGAGGCAAGTATCGTGTGAAATAAAGACAAATATTCTTTCCGTTGGAAAAAAAAGGTATTTTCACTAATATCCAAGAAACAAGTGAACTATTATCATCAGATATATTGGGTGTTACTAATATAAAATATATCCCATTTATCCATTTCTCCCCTGTCATGACAATTCCCTCAGTGTTGTGGGGCTTTACCTTGTCTTTCCACGCAAGGACGATTTTCCTGTAAATTAGAGCAAAAGGAGAAAAGCCTTGTAAATCAGCTCTCTCACTTAACTTGCCCATTGTCCTCTCTCGGCAGGAAACCTAGAGGTTGTAGAAGAAAATGGCTGGTGGAAATGCAGCAGGAAGAATAATGTGGTTTTGAAACGAGGTGAGAATAAGTGAAATTAATGTAACAGCAGACCTTCCTTTATTATTATTTTTTTTTCCTACTTCACAAACTTAAAACTGGGGAAATCATTGAGAGGAGTCTTTGTTTTAAGTGAGCGCAAGACAAGGACCTATCTTTCTAAGGGTCACGTTAAATGAGGTGGAAAGAGAAGCCGACTCGGATGATAAATAAAACATCCCACCTGCTCTGTCTGTCTCACCTGATACAGCACATCAGGCCAACACAAGGAATCGTTCTGTAGTCCTAGGCTGCAGTACTTTGAGAGAAACGCCCAACTCTTTAAGTCTTTGGTAAGTTTAGAAAGGTGTTCGGAATATGGGCATCATATTCCGTTTCTCAAGTTCTGTGATTCCCACCCCCGCCCCCACCCGAGAAGGGCCACCGTTAATGAACCAAATGGAATCTTTTATGGTGAGACAAATTCTGAAGCTTCAACCAGTATGATTCAGAAAGCAAATAGTCCTGTTTTGCAATAAAACAAAATCGCGCGGACCCAAGGTGGACCTTATGGTGAGCACCCAGGATACAGACACAACAGTATGTCAGCAACATGAAGAAATGACCGCAAAAAAATCTGGAGGATTCACTTCCTGGATGCTCCCCTCACGTGGCTGGCTAATCAGTGCTGGCCATTGTCTGGAAGCTCAACTGGACCGGGGGCTGGGAGCTTTGGTTTCTCTCCATGAGGGACTCTCCATAGGCTGCTTTAGAGCATAAGGGCTGGGTTCCAAGAGCTGGTGTGCCAAGAAGGCTCTACATTTACCATACTCTATATTCAAAACATTTCCAAAGACTCACCCAGACTCAAGAGACGGGGGCACAGGCCCCCACCATTCCGTGAGAGAAATGTCAAGGTCACACCGTATGAACAGACAGGATGGGAGACACTGTAGTCGCCATCTTGGGAAAATAACAGACTGCCATAATAGGAAAAGCAAGTTCACAGTAAGTAAAGCAGGGGTTTTTCAGTCGCTTAATCAGCTTGAAAGCTCATTTACCATGTATTAGCTCTTACAACATCTGGGAAGAGCCCAGAAGGAGATGAAAGCCCACACCCACCGCCCATTAGCATCCTGAGCTATCCAGGAGTCACCGGGCTCACAAAACTATGAAATTTGAAGAGTCACAGACTAATTTCCAGACATGACCACTTTCAGCGCCCCGGAGCCATTGTGCTTTTACAAAGCATGAGGTGGTTTTGAGGGAAACTGTTCCCTTCTGCATGCTACCCACTGAGAAGAGGGGTAGTTCCAAACCCAGGTTTCCATGGCAGTGGGCTTCTGTCTCACCGCTTCCTGTCATGGCTACCCTAGGGCCTGGGGAGGCAGGCAACGATGCTGGGACAGCCCCCGTCTCTCCTGCTGCCAGGGAGACGTGTGTTATTACTATAGTCAAGAACAGTAACCCAAGTTCTCTAGCCTGTGGATAGAAATGGGGCCACATTAACAGTAATGAATCACAATTGCATTGGCTAATACCCTCTCCTGGCAGCTAATCTCGGTGAGCATTTGGAGAGTACACGGGGGCTATGTCAGGTGTGTTTACCTGTCTCCAGGCTCTTGGGGTTGATGTTTCCTGCCTGCAAAGTCACTCAAAGGTGGGCATCTCCTTCCTCTCTGTTACTGCTGCCAGTGTTACCTGCCATATGTATTATGGGCCACAGCAGAACCGGGGTCCCAGCAGTCCTCACAGAGCTAAGCAGGCTGTTTAGGGTGCAGAGAGAGACGGCGTCCTGCCCCCCCCCGCTCTGAGCCTCTCTGTTATCTAGGTACTAGAGGAACATTGCTTGGGCACTTGCACCTCATAGAGCCCCTTATGACAAGAGTGTCCCCAACCTCTGTAAACCAGCTCTCTCCACAGGGCTCAGATGAGATTCCAGGAAAGCCAACTTCTCAAAAATAGATGCCAGTAGGCTGCCTGACCCACCAGGTCACTGGACCTTTCCAGGCATGCCTGATTCCCAGCTGAGAACACAAATTAGGCTCAAACCTGAATCCCTGCTACATCACTCAATGTACACAGCACACCGCAGTGCTTTCTCCTGAACTGACTCTGTGAGGTGGGGGGGGGGGGGCAGATATTGTTATGGTTCCCATTTTTCATAGGAAGAAATTAATTCTTAGTGGGGATAAGCAAGGAGCCTGAAGCGAAATAATAATTAAGATTCGGATTGAACATCTGAATGGAGGTCTTTGAACAGCAAATCTGGAACTCTCCTTGGAGTCACTTCTTAACGGCAGGTCACTAAGCTTGGCCTGGATGCTCTAGGCAGTTAGATGCGTTTTCCTGTCTGTGCTCACAGCACGTTGGTCCGTTGTCACATTTATCGCATTTTATGGCACTGCTTTAAATGTCATTCTTCCCCACTAAATGCCTCTCACGCCAGCAGAGTGCCTGGCACAGAGAAGGCACTTGATAAACATTTATTGGTGGAATGAATATGACTCTCTTAATGTTTCTCAAGTGGAGGTGCACCCTCCCACCCCAGAGAGTGTTTGGAAGTAGGCGGGTATTTGTGGTTGTCACAATACTGGGTGGTGATGCTCCTGGCCTTTAGTGAGCAGAGCCAGGAATATGGAATGTCTTACAATCTGTCAGAAAGTTCTGGAAGGGCTCTACCCCACATGCCAATCTCTCCTCCGTTGAGAGTAATTGCAAGGTAGCTGAGATGCAAAGAAGTTCCTTTTTCTTTTAATTATTTTTGTTTATTTTTGAGAGAGATAAAGAGAGAGAGAGAGAGAGAGAGAGCGCACGCACAAGTGGGGGAAGGGCAGAGAGAGAGGGAGACACAGAATCCAAAGCAGAACAGAGCCCGACAAGGGGCTCGAACTCATGAACAGCGAGATCATGACCAGAGCCCAAGTCAGACGCTTAACCTACTGAGCCCCCCAGGCGCCCCATGGAAGCTTCGAGCTTAGCCTAGGAACACCTTGGTTACCTGTGACCCTGCTATTCAAGCTTTGGAGCTGAAATGGGGGCTATGCTATATATCCAGCTCATGCTATGATTTAATGAGATGATATATGCAAAGTGCCTAAAGAGTCCTGGGCCGGAAGCAGGCAGACAAGTGGTTTGGCTCCTATCCAGCCGTCTTTGGGTAACAAGAATGCTTACTTGTCAATGGATCAGTCTGGTCTGTGGTGTAACTCAACAGAAAGGGATTTTGCACACAGGCGCGTCCCCAATCTGCCCTTGTGAAATGCAGAAAGTATTATGGGAGGCACAGTGCCGGATTGTGATGGGGACCCAGCAACATGAATATGTAAAGTTTCAAAAGATCAGTGCCTGGCACTCCACGGTCTCTCGATAAACAGTTCACACAATGAAAGGACAGCAGAGATCCAAGAAAGGCAGCATTCTCGCTGAGGCATTAAGGCAGCTGATCAAATGATACTCTCTCTTCTCAACAAAATCAAGCGAGATTTCTTCAGCAAATTTCCCCTCATACTCTAGTCGCTGCAAATTAAACAGATTTCCCGGAGAGGACACACTTCTGGCCTCCCTCTGCGTTCCCACTGCTCCTGGGTAAGGGACGCTCGGGGCAAAAACATATACGATTCACCTGCTTTCCTCAGTCCCTTCGTACCCTTCCAATTCCCACTGGCGAGTGTGCTTACTTTCCACCTGTTTCTTATTAGTGAACATATGCCAGAGCAACATTAAAAAAAAAAGTTGATAAAAATAGAAACATCATAATCCTCACCTATCCCGACTCTTTAAAAATTGCCTGCCAGTGCCTTTCTGTAAGAATGTTTTTGTAGAGGTGCCATCATGATGCACATAGTATTTTGATATTTTGATTTCTACCACATCCAGTTTGTATTGTATATTTTCCACATTTATATGTAGGCTGCGTAATTACGATGCCTGATGGCAGCAAAGTTTCTCATGCTCTCACACGCCGCCCCATCTTGTGGGATACGGGGGTTGTCCTCGCAAGGTAGTGCTGCAGTAAACACTTTCCTATTTAGTCGTGCTAAGATGTTTCACAGAATTAATTCCTAGTACTTTAGATACAGAATCAAAAACAGTGTGAACATTATAATTCTTGCTCTGCATTTTCTTATTACTTTCCATAAAAGCTGTACCAATTTACAACGCCTTTAGAAGTATTTAAGGATCTAATTTTGCTACAGCCTTGGACTGGATCATTTTTTTTAAAGTTTACTTATTTATTTTGAGAGAGAGAGAGGGAGAGAGAAAGCACAAGCCGGGGATGGGCAGAGAGAGAGAGAGAGAGGGAGAATCCCAAGCAGGCTCTACACTGTCAGTGCACAGCACGACTTGGGGCTCGATCTCATGAACCGTGAGATCTTAACCTAAGCCGAAACCAAGAGTTGGATGCTGAACCGACTGAGCCACCCAGGTGCCCCTCATTTTTTTTAATTTAGCAGGGGTAAAATGATAGAAATGAAAGTTAATTTGTGTTTATTTATTATCCAGCACGATTATTTTCCATATATTTTTTGCTTTCTGTTTTATTTTTTTGTGCATATTCACATAGTCAATCTTCTCCCCAAGCACAGCCAAGTGAAAAAACGAACATGAGATAAGTTGCAGAAACTCTAACAGCATAGGTTTCTAATGTAACTTCTTTCTGTCCAGCATACTTCTTTCTCTCTAAAGAGGGTTATCTGATCTTACCTTCATCTAGCTCCAAATTTAAATTGTTTAATGTTTATTTATTTTTGGGAGAGAGAGACAGAGCGTGAGCAGGAGAGGGACAGAGAAAGAGGTAACACAGAATCCAAAGCAGGCTCCAGGCTCCAAGCTGTCAGCACAGAGCCCAACGTGGGGCTTGAACCCAGGAACCATGAGATTAGGACCTGAGCCGAAGTGGGATGCTTAACCAACTGATCCACCCTGGTGCCCCTGTCTAGCTCTAAACTTAAATGGTTCTAAGTACCTCCATGAAGCATATGAAACTCTACGATGTATAGCATCATACAGTATTAGATCTGTAATTAGCACGGGTAAATATCTGGAATTTAACATGGGGGTGTCTAGAAATCCCAATGGATTCTAGGGATCTCCACGATTTCTGAGCAACAGGTGAGGATAAATAGGGAAAATTCTTCATTCATTCATTTACTCATTTCTTCAATGGATATTTAGAGAGGGCCTAGAATATACCGGACTCCATAATAGATGCTTGGCCTATAAAAATGAAGAAGATACAGTCCTCAGGGTCCTATAGTCAAGTGGAAGAGAGAGATGAGCAGAGTAACTATATGGTAAAGGCTGCAGTGGGCAGAATGGGAAGAGGGCTCATCTTTATTATTTATTTATTTATTTATTTATTTATTTATTTATTTATTTTAAGTATGCTCTAGGCCCAGTATGGGGCTTGAACTCATGACCATGAGATTAAGGGTCATGTGCTCCACCAACCGAGCTGGCCAGGCGCCCCACAGAGTGCATATTTTGGAAGGCTTCGGAGAGGAGGACACATTTGAGCCCAGACTTGAAAGATGAGTAAGATTTTGCCAAAAGGAGAATGGAGGAGTAGAGGCAGAGAGGAAATGCTACGCATGGAGGGAACAGCATGGAACGGGCATGGAACTCAGAAACAACAGCTTAACAATGGTGAGAAGTTAGGGTTCTGGAACGGACGGTGTGTTGGGCAGAAACAGAGATGGACAGATAAACTGGGGTTGGATTTTATGCCAAGCCAAGGAGGCTGTTCTTTACCTTCTGGGAAGCTTGGGTCCAGAAGGGAGTCAGGGGAAGTTTACAAACAAGGGGGGTGACCTAACCGGAGTTATTCTTTTTTTTCCTTTTCTTTCTTTCTTTTAACTATTTATTATTTTTGAGAGAGAGAGCACGCAAGCACACTTGCTTGCAAGTGAGGGAAGGGCAGGGAGAGAGGCACAGAGGATCTCAAGTGGGTTCCCTGCTGACAGCAGAGAGTCTGACGTGGGGCTCGAACTCGAACCATGAGATCGTGACCTGAGCCAAAGTTTGACGCTTAACGGACTGAACCACCCAGGCGCCCCAGCCGGAGTTACTCTTTGGAAAAAATGTTTTAAGATTCTTTCTACAAAGTTCCCACGTACTATTACTCAGCTCAAAGCTAGAGCCGACAGTGTGAACTTGGGGGTTCTGTGTTTGAGGCCTTAACCATTTTGCATTTGCCCCATTGTCGAGCTCTTCCTCTATTTGCCTCTGACTATCTGGTGTCTGAAAAGGTGGGAAACCTAGAAGGTACTTATTTTGAAACAGTGTGTTAGATTCATTTTCAAATAATATGCACAGTGTTTCCCTCCAAACTCCAACATCTTTTCAGGGACGTCGCGGATCTTGTCGCGGAGGGAAAGAAGACATGTTGGAACTGTGGACGTCTCCTATGGCTTCTGCTCAGACACAGCACACATGGCTCCCACTCATATTTTATCAGTCAAGGCAAGTCACACGTATGCATTCCAAGTTCACTATGCTTCCTCCTGAGGGAAGGTACTGGAAGTCACATGGACAAGCAGCCTGAACAGAGAGAGACTGTGTGTTTATGTAATACGTACAACGGTGTCTGTATCTAGTAGAGAGCTCAATGATGAAGAAAGGTCTTAACTAGGTTTGGAGCACTGAACTCAGGGTGAGCCATTGTCCACTTCCTCTTGGCTCTGTTCCCTCAACTTGTCAGCCCTGCTCTGTATTTCAGGGTTCTGATCCTTGCAAAATATGTTTCTGAGGCTTCCTTGAGTTTGTGTAGGTTTGTTCAAGGGTAGGCTCTGGCAGGAGACTGGAGGATGTGAGGAGGGGAGAAGCCAGGATATTTGCCTCCACCTGTCTCTGGGCTTCTGGTAGCATCTTTGGGCACGGCTGTGCCCCGTAGCTCCAGCAACCTCCCCAGTGGTCCTAGCTGCCTGTGAGTGGCGTCCACCTGCCAGCTCCCCTCCTTGTCCAGTCCCAGGGATAAGAGTGGTTTCTTACAGTTCCTAATTTCTAGTTGCCTCATCTGTTTGCTCCTTTGACTCTTTAAATGCCTTTGTAAACAGTTCCTTATATTAAATCCCCTCCACCAAATGACCTGGTGTGGGTTCTGTTTGCCTGATCGAACCCTGCATAATTCAGACTCCATTCTGTTCTACAAATTAGTTACCCTTCTCAGACCAGTCTAGTGGCTGGAAGCTTAAGTCATCTTTACTCCCAAGGTAAATTTAATAGAGTTGGCTGTGGGTACTTTAGAAAATGTGGTTAAGCTCTTTTAAAGCTCATATCCCAAGACTAGGCCCCGAGCTTTTTGTTCTAGGCCCAACAGAAATAGCAGTGTGGCACAAATGGATATTTTAAATATTTACCGAATAAATATTTAAAAATATTTACAAGTTCTCATCTCCTTAAAAAACATAGCAGAGCAGAAACAAGGCAGGTAGGATTTATGTGAGAGCAAACAAACAAATGATTGGCCCAGGTTTTATCCCTCCAAAAAGAAGATAAACTTGTGTGTGTGTGTGTGTGTGTGTGTGTGTGTGTGTATGATTAAGGTATGTATCTTCATGTAGATATTGGCATTTACCCTGCAAATATATATACGTGCATACATATGGCATATATACATTCGTATATATATATGATACAACTATTTTTAATTTTTTTTAATGTTTATTTATTTTTGAGAGACAGAGAGAGACAGAGCACAAGCAGGGGAGGGGCAGAGAGAGACACACACAGAATCCGAAGCAGGCTCCAGGCTCCGAGCAGAGAGCACAGAGCCCAACATGGGGCTCGAACTCACGAACCACGAGATCATGCCCTGAGCCGGTCAGATGCTCAACCGACTGAGCCACCCAGGCTCCCCATAATGCAACAATTTTTGAAGGACTATGGTTATGAGGAGCCTTTAAGAAGTTTATTTAAAGATACTTAGAATGTAATGATCACAGCCAAAGAGGATTCATTTAAAAGCTCTCATGTTTTGTATCGAATTTCTATTGATGTCTTTGATACAGTAATGCAAACGAATTTCAAATTTGGAAGGGAGGAGACAGAGACACTGAAGAAAAAAGATTTGATGGCATCCAGACAGATTTTTTTCACCAATATGTGGTGAGTAAATGGACAAATGAGAACCCTGGAGACGTGATGCTTCCCCTGAATTAACAAGGGGACTTGGCTTCAAGATCTACAAGGGAGAGGAGCACAAAGAGTTGGTTTCTAGGGAACACTTTGCTCATCCTGCCTCGGTCTGCTCCCGGTCTAAAACACCAGCCGGCTCGGCTGCTACTGGGGGGCGAGGGGTGGGCACTGGTGGTGGGAGCGTTGCTCAGTGTTTTGCAATGGTCCAAAGGGCCCCCAAGGAGCTTCTTTCTGGGGACTGTCATCACCGGGCAGGCCAGGGCACCCCACACAGGAGCTGGCAGTCATTAGGGTTTTCTGAGTCCAAATGATGGCAGGTTCTCTGATGGAGATTCACTAAGGAGAAGTGTGGTGGCACTGAATCCATGATGTGTCTTTGTGTGGCCTTCAGAGAGAGACTGACCTGAATTTGGATCCCGGCTCAGCCACTTACTGGCTACATGAACTCGACTATGTTATGCAGTGTTTTGAACCACTACGTCTGCCCTCATAAAAATGGGCAGGAATATATATACATATACACACACATACACGTACACATACATGTGTATATGTACATATATGTGTATATACATATGCATTCATACACATATACATATATGCATATATATACACACATATATGTATGTATGATACATACATACATATATGTGTGTATATACATATACATGTGTGTGTGTATATATATGGCTCATAAAAAGCACTCAGTGATGCGTCATTTTCATTGATAATAATAGCTATTATCCATATTGTCATATTTGTAAGATGCTCACAGCCACTTTATAATGCATCCATGTATTATGCCCCCGATTTTCTAGGATGCTACAGGGACACTTCAAATACTATACAGCCTAAGAATCTGAAACCCAAAGAAGATAGGCAAAGTCGACAGGAGTAAGTCCAGAACCATTACCTGTCCTTTGATCCCCATTCCATGGTCCTTTCTACTTAACCAGGAAGGTCAACACACATTCCTCACCCACCCCTTTTACAGCGACTTTCCCCACAGTGGTGGCAGCAGTCATCGAGAAGGGTCACATCGATGACAGATCTCTTTCCTTTCTTTCATTTACTCCCTGCCTCTTTCCATCTCTTGCTTTCACACCAGAGGCTTAATTCTTTTCTCTCCTGAATCTTATTCCCCTCCCACCTTCCTTCGAGTGCTCTGGCATTCTGTGCCCACTGGTTAGTTTATTTTTTAGTTCACTCAACAAACATTGATGACCTCTTCCGAGGTGTCAGATTCTGGAGAACAAATGTTTTTGATAAGCCCCAGGGGCTCACAACCTCTGCAGGGGATAAATCTGCAAACAGGAATTATAGTGCCCGTGCTCACGAGGGGGAACAGAAGACCACGGAACCCTCCGAATCTCCCGCCCGCAGCGGGCAGGATAGCTGGCTGGCTCTGGAGTCGTATGCCCGGGACGTGAATCTCCGCTCCCTCTGTCAGTGCCCTTGGGGGCACTGTAAAGACTCAAAAGCAGAATTATATATTCCTCCTTTATAAAATAGGAGCCCTAGTAGTACCTGCTGCAGAGGGGATGTGGGGCTTCGCTGAGAAAACTTTTAAAAATTAAATACTTAAAAATGCCCACAAGTTGTTCTCTCCCTTTAAATAACAGAGCTGGTCAGAATAAGAGCAGGAATCCATCTGAGAGCATGGCATCCGATCATGGCATCCGATCAAAGTGATTTCCTATATCCTTAACAGGGAGAGTAAACAGAGATTACTCATTACTGAAAAACTGGGCTTGAGATCCTTGACGAAACAGCATCCGGATCCCTCCTCTTTCTGCAGCCAAAGCAGAGGTCTCATGGTGCTGGCTCCAAACCCGAATGGTTACCACCATCAGGAGAGACTGGAGAGCTGCCCCTGAGGGAGGTTGCTGATCGACTTTCTACAGAGGGTGGCCTGCCGGAGCGGATGGGCAAAGCCCGTGCAAATCCTGCATTTCGCAACCTGTGTGGTCCAGCCGTGGGCTGAACAAAGAGTGGCGAATGTGGTGTGAGAGCTTTGAACAGAGCTGGGACGACTGCATGCTTCTGTGTGCGGGGAAAATGGTTTGCTCGGTGCATACCCGATTCCTTTCCAGCATCGGTTCCTCCTAAGGAGCATGGGTCTGAAGCCAGGAGCAGATCTCGCCATGTGCTGGCTCTGTTTCCTGCACGTGGAACTAATCACTTTCCACTCAGCTCCCAGCTAATGGAGAAGTTTCCTGAAGCAAACGCACAACGCACGTTGGGAAAAACCAGAGCCCCCCCCCCCAAAGCAAACAAACAAACAAACAAACAAAAACCAAATATGGTAGCCAGAACAAAACACAAATGTCCTCTGCCCTGCCCTAGGGTTCGGAAAAGTGAACTTTCTGGAAAAGGGACACTGAATTAATTCTTCAACAGGCAGCACACTTGTGGGTTTTAGTTAAGGGGAATCTAAGCTATGTTAATCTGTGTGTCTTACAGTCCTTTGTGTGGGCGTGTATGTGTGTGCACGCTTCTGTGTGCTTACATGCCCTCCTGGGTGTGTGTGCTCGTGTGCTCACACATGTGAGGTGTGCCTGTGTGTGTGTGTGTGTGTGTGTGCTCACGGGGATGGTTTTAAGGGGACTGCTGCAGCTCAAACAGGGTGGGAACTCATTTTCATTTGGAATCAAATGCATTCAGAGCTGGATAAAATGAAAAACTTTATTCAGCATTTTCTGCAAGAAGCCATCCAAGGTCCCCTTTCTCCGAATCTAGGACCACAAATGCCACTGAGGTCACACAGGCTGTGCACATGCACACACATATGTAATTTTTAATATCCCCCACATGACCAGAATGGATTTGTGCTATTCAGTGGGAAGCCACAACATTTATTACATCTCTCTCTCTCTCAAATAAACCTCAAAGCGAGCATTTCATCTTTCCTCATGTAATCATCATAAGGTAGAAAATGAAATTTCCCAAACCTAAAAGCATGTTGCTAAGAGCTCCTGGGCACTGGTCACTTCTTACTTTGATGTGCTCATGGAGGGGGGTGGGGTGGGGGAATGACAAAATAAAAAAAGAGAGAGAGGAAAGAAAAGAGAAGGAAGGATGCATTGCACCTTCCTTGAGATTTTCAGAAAGCTTTTTTTTTTTTTTTAACTCTTTATGTAGTGACAAGGTGGGGCTGATGACAACAAGACAAGGAAAGTCTTGGTGCCACACCACTTCAGAAATGAAGCATTGCAGAAAGGCATGTAAGAACTCCTGTCAGGAACAGGAATGATTTCGCGGCCCCGCTTGCATATTAATGAACTACACGTAACCTCAGTTTAGTGGTGCAGATGCACCATTTCAGGAGCCGTGCCAGAATTCGGCGATAAATGCCAGCTCCAGGGGAAATACATTTCATGATGGAATTAGGAGATCAGCCATCTGAGACGTCCGCAGAAATCGCCCGCCTCCCCCCACCTTGGCATGCAAGGGGGTTTCTGGGGAGCAGGGCGCTTGGTGGCATGGTGAGCGTGGGGCGCACGAGGCTGGTCATCCGAACCTGCTTCCAACTCTTCTAACACCGTGCATTTCCTCAAGCCACAAATGCCCCCACCTGAAAGGTCGAGCTCAGGGGAACTGATGGTTTTTGCTGCCTATTTTTCTGGTGTGGTTTAAAAAACAAAAACGGTTGAAACATATACTCCTCCTGGCTTTAGAAGCACAACATCTCTTTATGCCTCCTCCCCGCGCCTCTGCGACTGCCTGCCAGGTGTTTCTCCTTCTCAACGTCTTGCAGCCTGTGGTTGTGTTTTCAGGCAGAAGACAAGCTTTCACCGACTCCCTTCCCTTCCGGGGCTCCTCCAGCATTTGCCTGTTTCTCGCCCCTTGCTCTCCTCATTCCCCTTTGCCCCGTACGCACAGCGCCACTGTCGCGGTCGTCTGTGCTCCCCATCTGTTTCTGAAATTCCTATGATACAGAAATCACATGACAGTTTGAGGTGCAGCCGTTTCAATATTGCTAGGTTTCGCTTGGCAGGATTTGGAAGTGATGGCTGTGGGGTTCTGCCTGACAAAGCTGACCAGCTAGCTCCGCATGGTGCGATTGGTAGTGAGCCCTCCAGAAAGACCTTCAAAAGTGGCTGCCGACCGCATCTGATGTTTTTGTGAGGTTGAAAATGGAGAATAAAGCTTACACCGTCCGCTGAGACGCAGGCCAGGCTGCGGCCAGGAGGGAGAGAAAAGATGGACAGAGCAATGCTCTCTGCTGTCACGTGAGAACACAGCACGCACCGGATTTGACTCGCTTGCTCGCCGTCAGCTATGGCCGCAAGAATGCTGCACAGCAAAGCTCTCAGATCCAGCGGCTTAACGCGACGACGGCTCATTCTTGCTCACAGGCCCAGGTCCAGCAGGGCGCCGACGGACACAGGCTGGGTGCCCTCGCTGGGCTCGCAGATTAAGCCCAGGTCTGCTCCCCACGTCTGTCGTCCTCTTGCGTCGGTGGGCTGCCTGGTTTCTGTCTGTATGGTGATGGCATGAGCAGAAGAGGGTAGATCCAACTGCACTTCATCATTGAGGCTAACATTCCGCTGGCCCACCCAAGTCACGTGACCACACTCAGCGTCGAGGGGCAGGGAAGGATGAGCCTCATGCTTAAAAGTCCAAGTTTAACCCGGGGAGGGGTGGGGGAGACAGCGAAGGGAATAAGGAAATAATATTCTGAAATCTTTCATACTTGCTGTGGGTACCTAAGTCCTTGCTGTGGGTACCTAAGTCCTCAGCAGTTAAACCTGCTGGAGAAAAGGATGCTCCCTCCCCACCAGCAGGTTCTAGAGACTGGGTATGCTGATCAGGCTTCTGTTACCCGCAGAATCCTGTCCCCCTGGCCACAGGTACCGGTTTACAAATAAACACGGGATCCAGTTTGGACCACTGAGAATGAAAGAGGCAGTTGCTCTGAACTCCTGGAGGATGAGATTTCTTCTTATGCTGCAAGAACTGCTAGGAGATACACATGAAGCAGCATGCTGTGGACCCGTGCCTTTTGCAACTGTTCAAGTGTGACGGGGAAGCCGGCACCCAGAGGACATATGTTAGAGAACTACCCCCTGATCAAGCCTAACCTGAAGCTCACACTATTTCAGAAATCTCTAGTTAACTCAGCTATTACATTACCTTCTTCTTTTTTTAATGTTTATTTATTTTTGAGAGAGAGAGAGAGAGAGAGAGCATGAGTGGGGGAGGAGCAGAGAGAGAGGGAGACACAGAATCCAAAGCAGGCTCCAGGCTCTGAGCAGTCAGCCGCGAGATCGTGACCCCAGCTGAACTCAGACGCTCAACCAACTGAGCCACCCAGGTGCCCCTAAATTACTTTCTCTATTGAGTTTTCAAATTCCTTACAACACTATATTCACGAATTCACTCTCTGTGTGACTTTGGGATATTGGGGTGTGTGTGTGTGTGTGTGTGTGTGTGTGTGTGTGTGTGTGTGTGTATGTGTGTGGTGGGAGGTTTAATTCTTTGGGCCTCAGATTCCTAATCCACGGTATGGGAACGATATTGCAATAATGTGATCATGTATGTCAAGGCTCTAGTGCAAGGTGGGCATGACCATCCGGCATGTGTCTGCAGGTTGCTCACCAGATGAGGAAGGGACAGGGGGCTGGAGATGCAGCCCATTCACCAAGCCTCGTGCCTAGGGAGCTGCCTCCAGCAAGATAGAACGTCTGCTTCTAATTTTCTCCAAACCCACGGGCTAGCTGAGGCCCTGACAGAAGATGCTGAACAAACATTAGTTCCTTCTTTTCCTCTTCAGTAGTCAGTACTTCTTTTGATACTTAAAACAGCAATCATCTGGGTTCAGCAATATTGCAATATTGCAATCTTAGCAATATTGCTGATTTTTGCTCTTGAAAAGCAACTTCCTCCCCTCTGTGGTGGTCATTTCTTCTCCCCCCCCCACTTCCTTTCCTGAAGCTCATTTCCTTTCCCTCTCTCTTCTTTGTGTTCTCTTTCTCATGCTTTGCCTCTGGACTCCTCTTGCCCCCTTTCTTCTCCCTCCTTTGCCTCTCTCTCACTCTGGGAAAGGACCCCCCAGGACTCACTCTTTCCAGCCTCTGGGTCTCTCCATCTAAGAGCTGATGCAAAATCTCTAAGAGCAGTGTCTGGAGATAGATGTTACATGAACACCAATCCTGGTCCTAGAGTTCTGGACATCCGAGGCTCTCTGGGCCTCACCCTTCCTTCCCCTCTACAGAACTGGTCTAACTCATTCACCTGCAGGCCTGTAGTGGAGGGCTGAATAGAATAACGTATGTCAGGTGTCGGAGACTGTCTTCACCTTCTGTCCCGTAATGAGCCTTTACCTAATTGTGTGAGTAGCCGAAGCCTCCCTTGTCTAACCGTGGACGGGGAACACAGAGGTGAACTCCTCAGTTCATGGCTACTGAGAGAATTCTGGGAATGCTTCCTGCATGCCCTCAGGCAGATGGTTGGCCCACATATATTTCAACAACACAAATTAATGTAAAACATATTCATGCATGTATTAATTAATGCTAATGTATTCACAAGAGATTCAGATAATGGGCAGTCCGTTCTGACACCTCCCTCCTAATTCATTCACCCTAAAGAGACTGAATCTTGCTTAATTTTTACGCTCAAACAAATGGACCTATTGTGATTTGGGGGCTCCCTTTCTTCCACACTCCCTATGGCCACCTGCCGGCTATCTAAGATCTCCTCCAACTGGTGAAAAAGACGTCCGTGTTGTAATTAGGAGAGGAGGGGGAGAGGGTGTCTGTGCAAATACTAGGCTAATAGTAGTACCTGAGTATGAATAGATTTGTGTCTCAGAGAAATCAGATAAAAAAAGGCAGAAGAGTAAAGCGGTAGTACTTGACGAGGGTGCCGACAGTGGAGAAGGAGTCACTTGGGGTTGGAGGAGGGACCAGAGAGGGAAGGAAGCCAGGGTGAAAGAGGCCACCATCGTGAAGGTGCTGGAAACACTGTCCAGAGTCTCATGTTTGTATCTGGAGACAGAAGCTGTGTTTTCAGGAATTCCTTTTTTTTTCTTTTTTGTTTTTTTTTTTTTTTTGTGCAGTAGCATCACTGTGACACTATTTAGGCAAGGTTGAATTTGAAGGTTGTTTTGTGACTGCTGTTTTTTGTTTCTTTTTAAACTGAGTTCCTTCAATAGATGAGCATTTTCCCCAGGGCATTGTTTAATGGTGGCGCTTGAATATAAGGTGAAGAGACTAAGAAGGTCTCTGCCTTCAAGAAGCTTATAATCTGGTGCCTGGGTGGGTCAGTGGGTTAAGTGTTCAACTCTTGATTTTGGCTCAGGTCATGACCTCACTGTCATGAGATCAAGCCCTGTGTTGGGCTCTACACTGGCTGTGGAGCCTGCTTAAGGTCCTCTTTCTCTCTCTCTCTCTCTCTCTCTCTCTCTCTCTCTCTCTCTCCCTCTCTCAAGAAAAAAAAAGCTTATAAGCAAATTTGGACACATATGGAATGAGATAAAACAAGTCTCAAACACAGACCTATCTAGCATCCTGCTCCACCCGGTCCCCTGTCCTCACTTCTTGAATCTGGAGGATCTGACACTCTGTCCTCTTCTGTTGCTATTTCTGCGTTCAAGCAGGAAGGTTTTCCCTTAAACAAAACAACGTATCATAACCCACGCATGAGAGACAAATCATTAATTCAAGGGATGGAGAAGAATGTAGAGCAGATCTGCAATGAATACCAAAGGGATGAGTCCATGAGAAAAGCAAAATAAGCTCTTATATTTTCCTGTGCTGGACAGTTTCCGAAGCCCTTTCATTCAGATGCACAATTCATGACCATCCTGCGAGGGCCTCAAGGTGAGTAGAGTCCAGGTTTATGTTCAGATGGGTTTCTGCTTCTGAAAATAAGGAGTTTGGAAGAAATGGCTGTTGTTCCATTAGCACCTCCAAGAGGGCCCCCAAAGTTCATGCCCTGGGTGGTATTCATCTTCCCCCACCCCCATCATGACAATGGACCAGATCTCGTGACTCTTACTGATTAGAATATGGCAGAAAGCGATGGGATGTCACTTCGGAGATTAGGTTATAAAGACTGGTATCTGTCTTAGGGATTCTCTCTTGCTCTCTCTCCTTGGATATTCTCATTCTGGAGAAAGAAAGTTGGTCTTTTGGTGAAGAATGGATATCTCCAGTCAACAGCCAGTTGAGGATCTGAGGGTGGCCAATAGCCACATTAGGGAGTCTGGAGGCAGATCTTCCCTGCGTTGAGCCAGAGACTGACTTCAGCCCTGCTCTCACAGTGACCCCGTCTTGTGTGCAACTCCTAGCCAGGGGCACTCAGCTAAGCTGCTCCAGGATTCCGAACCCACAGAAACTGAGACAATAAACATTTGTGGTTTTCAGCTGCTGAGTGTTGGGGTAATTTTTCTATGCAGCAATAAATAACTAATGCAATTGCTTTTTTTTTTGTCTTTATAAACAAGGCTTTTTTTTTTTTTTTTGCTTGTGAAACTAAAATGTGCTTGTTATTAAAACAGAAATACAGGGGCGCCTGGGTGGCTCAGTCGGTTGAGCGGCCGACTTCGGCTCAGGTCACGATCTCGCGGTCAGTGAGTTCAAGCCCCGCGTCGGGCTCTGTGCTGACAGCTCAGAGCCTGGAGCCTATTTCAGATTCTGTGTCTCCCTCTCTCTGACCCTCCCCTGTTCATGCTCTGTCTCTTTCTGTCTCAAAAATAAATAAACATTAAAAAAAAATTAAAAAAAAAACAGAAATACAAAGAAAACAAAAAACACCCCAAAAGTTGTCACCAAGAGGTTACCAATATTCTCCATATACTATACACAGAATGAGCCAGTTAAAATGTGAGTCATATCATGGGGCGCCTGGCTGGCTCAGCAGGTTAAGCTTCCGACTTCGGCTCAGGTCATGATCTAACAGTTCATGGGTTCGAGCCCCGCGTCGGGCTCTGTGCTGACAGCTCAGAGCCTGGAGTCTGCTTCAGATTCTGTCTCCCTCTCTCTCTGCCTTCCCCCACTCATGTTCTGTCTCTCAAAAATGAATGTTAAAAAATTAAAAAAAAATAAAACATAAAATGTGAGTCATATCAAACGATCCCCTCTTCAAAACCATTCTAAGGCATCCCCTTATGTTTGGAATATAATCCAAATTTCCTACTGTGACCTCCAATTCTGATGTGACCCCTTGCTGTCCCTCTCCCCCTCCCTGCGCTCCAGCAAGCATAACCCCTTGTTGACTGTCAACTCTATCCCATGTGCTTTTTTTTTTTTTACAGATAGAAATTGTATACGTTTAAGGTGTACCACGTGATATTTTGATATATGTATGTACGGTGTATGTACAATCAACCTACCCATGACCTCTCATAGTTACTGCTTTCTTGCTTGGGTGTGGTGTCAATGCTTGAGATCTACTCTCATGTAGATTGTTATCAACTACAGTCACAATGCTGTATATTAGCGGTCCAGAACTTATTTATCTTACAAGGAAAGTTTGTACCCTTGGATCAGTATCTCCCCTTTTTCCTCACTCCCAGTCTCTAGCAAACTACCATTCTGCTCTCTGTTACTAGGAGTTTGAGGTTTTGTTTTATTTTTTTGTTTGTTTGTTTTTTGTTTTTTGTTTTTGGATTCCACACATCAGTGAGATCATGAGATATTTGTCTTTCTGTGGCTGGCTCATTTCAGTTAGCACAATGTCCCTCATGTTCATTCAGACGGTCACAAATATCTGATAAGGGGTTGATATCCCAGGTACATAAGGAATTTGCACAACTCACTGGAAAACATGAATAGCCAGATTAAAAAATGGACAAAGGACTTGAACAGACATTTTCCCAAAGAAGATCTGTAAGTGACCCACAGGTATATAAAAAGGTGCTCAACACCACTCGTCATCAGGGCAATGCAAATCAAAAACACCTCATACATTTAAGGATGAATATTATCAAAAAGTCAAGAGATAGGGGTGCCTGAGTGGCTCAGTCAGTCAAGAGTCTGACTCTTGATTTCAGCTCAGGTCAAGATCTCATGGTTCGTGAGGTCAAGCCTGTGTGGGGCTCTGTGCTGACGGTGTGGAGACTGCTTGGGATCCTCTCTTTCTCTTTCCCCATCTCTCTGCCCCTCCCCCCCACTCTCTCTCTCTCAAAATAAATAAATAAAATTCAAAAATATATATATTTAAAAAATTTTTTTTCCAACGTTTTTATTTATTTTTGGGACAGAGAGAGACAGAGCATGAACGGGGGAGGGGCAGAGAGAGAGGGAGACACAGAATCGGAAACAGGCTCCAGGCTCCGAGCCATCAGCCCAGAGCCTGACGCGGGGCTCGAACTCACGGACCGCGAGATCGTGACCTGGCTGAAGTCGGACGCTTAACCGACTGCGCCACCCAGGCGCCCCAAAAATATATATATTTTAAATGTCAAGAGATAAATAAATGTTGGCAAGGATGGGGAAAAAAGGGAACCCTTGCGTACTACTGGTGGGAATGTAAACTGGAATGGAAACCATAGAAAACAGTATGGAGGATGCCTCAAAAATGAAAAGTGGAAACCCCATATGATCCAGCAATCTGACTTTACCCAATGGTTAAAATCACTCTTTTGAAAATATACTTGCACTTCCCAGTTCACTGCAGCATTATGCCAGTAGCCAAAACATGGAAACCCATCAACAGATGAATACGTATATGTGTATATGTAATATATATATATATATATATATATATATATATATATATATTCATTCATTCTTCTGTTAACATGCACATACACATATAGTTATATTTGCATATACATGTGTGTACATCAACAGATGAATGAATATATGTGTATACATATTCATGTGTATATAGTAGAACATCATTCAGCCTTAAACAAAGAAGCAGATGCTGCCATTTGTGATAATGTGTCCTGCACGCTCTTGTCTCACTGTCACACGCTTGCTGTTTCATGGCCCGCTCCCTTACCACATTCCTCACCCAAATGTGGCCTGCTCAGGTCTCTGTCCAATTGTTACTCCACAGAGGCACCTCCTCTGAATACCCTCATCTAAAATAGCCCCCTTCACCTACTATCCTTCTGCTTCACTCCAGAATTGAGCCCACAGCAGAGGCGTCGGTAACACATTTCATATGGTGTCCTCCTCCTTCCCTGCCTCACTCGGCTTACTCTCCATTCTCGCCTCCTAGGATCACTTTGCAAATGAACTCCCAGCACGTGGGTTCTTGATGGCTTCTGCTTTGGGGGGAGGTGCAAACTTAGACAGCTACTGATATTTCAGGATTTATCTATTACAACCAGCAGAGTTACTTAAATAAACTAAGTAATACCATTAAGGGGATGCTGAGTTAGGAATAGCATTAAAACATGGGGCCCTGATGTAGAGGTCAGGGAGGGGTGGGGAGGAAACTGATATCGGAAGCTGGAGAAAAGACATATTCTAGAGCGACAAGACACTTGGTAAAGCCGTTTTCCATGGTGGCCTGGAAGACAGACTATGTGTTACTGAGACCATAGCTGGAGGGGAAGTGGTTGCCAGAAATCAGACTAATGGAATATGTTGGCTTTTATGTTCTACTTCTAGCAAATTATTGCAAAAAAAAGAAAATCATGGATGAATGGATAAGCCAAAGATGGTCTATACACACAATGTGATATTTTTCATTCTTAGAAAGGAAAGAAATTCTGACAAATGCTATTGCATGGATCTTGAAGACATCACGCTACGTGAAATAAGCCAGATGCAAAAGGACAAATACCGTATGATTCCGCATACGTGACGTCCCTGTGGTTGTCAAACTCATACACAGAAAGTAAATGGTTATTGCTAGTGGCTGGGGGGCGTGAGTGGGAAGTCAGTGTTGAATGGGGACAGAGTTTCGGTTGGGGAAGACGAACAGGATTATGTGGCTCGGTGGTGGTGATAGGTGCCCAATAACGTAAAATCACTAAATGCCACTGAATGGCACATTTAAAAATAAGGCGCTGAATTTTATGTTACGAATATTATACTATAACAACAAAATAGGAGATAATCTCAGGATTGAAACGACCAGTTTGCAAGCAGGGTAAAATAGATTAGAGAGTTGAGAAATTCGGAGCACCAAAAATTGGGAAAGCTGTTTGTGTCTACGCCCCCAAAGAGTGGGAGCTCAGCATGGGACAGGGTTTGTGCAACAAAGGCCCCTTCAAGCTGTGCTCTGTGGCACACATCTGTACAGGGTGCGGCCTTGCCCCCCCACATCAGAATTGTAGGACGGCTTCAAGAAAGTCATCATTGAGGTGAGAGAGGCACAGGGTGGGGGGTGGGGGAGAAAAAGCAAAGCCATAAATTCGGTCTGAAAGTAATGCTGAGGAGAGAACTTTGGGTGTGGTGACTGCCAACACCACCACAAGCCTGGAATGAAAATCTTTCTTACTATGGTATTTGAGGCTTCAAATGACTTTCAGGCCTCCGAATTTTGTACCAGCTTGAAGTGGACTGTGAAAACCGGAGAACTCCCAGGGAGGGTTTTTTTCCTCTCTAGTAACTTTGAAAATGGACAGTAAGGAGTTTCTCTCGAAAGGCAGAGCCAGCAGCTGGGAACGGTGGGCGAGAGAATTGCTCCCAGGGAGCAGAAACGGGGTTTCAACAAAATCAGCCCTCTCAGCTTGGTTAGACAACCTCAGAATACCAGCTTGGCAGGATCACATTCTTGCGGGACACCAGAGTCTGTGGTGTATGTCCTTAGCCCTCCACTGTGTGCTTGGGGATGTTTATTGCTTTTAGCTTCTCCCTGTCCCAGCACTGAGTGGATGCATGTGTTGGGATGAGATGCATGGGAAGATAATTTGCTTTTTAATCCACAGCCGGCTGGACCACAAGGAGCCACATCTGGACAGATGGTATGGACTGTGCATATTCTAGAAACACAGGACTTTGAGATGGGTGCTGGGGCTAGCTGGGACTTCTGAACTGTCTCTCCAAGTTGTGTCTGGGGAAGGGCAAATGTGTTCTGTGTGTGAGAATCAGAGTAAGTGGCTAGTTAGGAACTAGGGGAGCAGACTGTGGCCAAGACTTTGATGTGCTCACCAGCGCACACTTTTCTTCACACTGGGAGCACAACTAGACTACATGTCCCAGCTTTCCTTGGGGGTGCAATTAGACTACATGTCCCAGCTTCCCTTGCAACCAAGTGTGGCCAAGTGACTGAGATCTGGCCAACAGGGATATGGGGAAAAAGTGACCTTAGGTGACTTCCAGGCACCACCCATACAATCCTCCCTGGG
This sequence comes from Felis catus, assembly GCF_018350175.1. Classification (NCBI taxonomy): domain Eukaryota; kingdom Metazoa; phylum Chordata; class Mammalia; order Carnivora; family Felidae; genus Felis; species Felis catus. The sequence continues at coordinate 9,429,528 of NC_058380.1, forward strand.
GGACATCTTTTCTCTTTCTGGAACCCAGGAAGGGGCACAACTCCCAGGAAGAACTTCCCAGGGGCCACCTGGTAAAAATGGCAGAATCACAAATTAGAGAGGGTCCGGGCCCCTTGAGATGAAAATATTTCATCTTCCTGGGAAAAGAGCAGAAACAGAAATAAAGAGTAGCTGACTACAAGGCCTTGCTCCAGGTTGCAGTATCCACCCCCCAAACACATAAAGATTGTCCAAATGGATTCTGGAGTTTACAGGCTAACAGGAAGGAATGACCTTCAAGCCTTTTTAGAACCTGAATTCTCCATTCTAGGGTTCCTAATATGACTTCATTTCTCCACTAAGTGAAGTGCATACTCAAGTAATTTTTTTTAAAAAAAGGAAAGTCCTTGCAAATCTGAGGACTTTTCTTCTTTAAAGACAGAGATTATTTGGGAAAAAATTCATAGGTCACAAACTTTTCATGCTCCCATGAATTCTTCCATAGGTTTCAGAAAAATTCGAGATTAATCTGATGTCTTTCTCCTTTGATGATCCCTCTTTTTTATTTTCCTTCTACTTAAACGATTTTTTTCTTTATATTTGAAATTCAGGTATTTTGCCAAAGTTTGTGGAAGTGTAGTTTTGTCAGTTCTCATAAAAAGGGTGGGCTCTTTCAGCTCGCACAATTGTTTTTTTCACTTCAGGTAGTTTCCTTCAATTATCTTAATCACAGATTAATTGTGGGTGGCTGCCTCATGCCAGTGGCTTCTTAAAAACAGAGACTATGTCTCAGCCATGTTTGTATCCTCAGTCCTTAATATATAGTAGACACACAGTGATAGATTATTACAGTAATGAAGATTAGAGTTCTCTGGAAAAATCTCTAGTAATAAAGAACATATCCATCTGTTGACAGAATGATGCTTTATGCATTGGACTTTCACATGATTTCTTAGATCTACATGGAACACAATTCCTGTGTTTTTCTTTAACCAATGAGACTTTGGCCATGAGGTCTGCTTTGGGTGATGAATCATTATAATGTTAATATGACGCCAGCAGAAACTGGAAGAGCCCTTGCACGTTGGGTCATGCTCTCTTTAGACCCCTAGGAGGCCCTGGGGCTGCCATGTGAAGGAGGGAAGCTAGCCCACTAGAAGATGTGATGCCGTGGAGAACAACAATAAACTGCTTCAACCCATGCAACATCTGGACCAATTCATCTACCAACTGCCAGACATCTGAGGGCGACCATCTTCGAATATCCAGCTCCAGGACTTTAGCCAGGCCAGAAGTACTTCCCATTGACCTATACTCATGCTTGTTGATTGTGACCACTGAGTTTTGGGGTGACTTGTTATGCAGAAGAAGTTAGCAAGAAGATAAGTGAAGCCATTGAATTGTTCTGATTAGCAGGATGACATTAACTGACTTACATTTTTCAAAGAAAACTCTGTTCTGTGGGTAGGGCAGTTTTGGGAGGTGGAGCTGAGAGTGGAAACAGAGCAGTTGGGCAGCCTTTGCAACAACCCAGTTAAGAGACTTAGCATATCTGTTCCAGGGTGATGGCGATCTGTCTAGGGGGAGAGAAGTGAAGTCGCTTAGGATATAGTTTGAGGAAGAATTGGTTTTGAGGGATGGTGTTTTTTTTTTTTTTTTTTCTATAGAGAAAAGCAGTTAAAAACTCTGGGTTGAAAACCAGACTTACAGCAGACTTCTCAAGATGTACACGGGATTCTAGAAGACAACAGAGCAAGACCTTCCAATTTTAAGTGAAAATGATTTCGAACCAAGAATACGGTACTTAACCAAACTATCAAATATGAGGACACATTCCAAACATTTCCAACATGCAGAGATTCAGGATATTTACCATCCAGTCCTATCTTTTGAAGAACTAGTCTAGGAACTAAAAGGTTTTTGCTTTTGTTTTTTAAAAAAAACAAAAAAGTGGAAAATGTAAGCCATAAAAACGGTAGAATTAATCCAAAAGTCTGTTCCAGATATTGTTTGTTGTCACTCAGCTCCACACTGGTCTTCTGCATTGTCCTCTCTACTTCTAGTTCTGAGATCCTGAAAACCACCTTTTTGAGTCTCCACTGCCAGTTGGGTTTCATTTTACTTTATACGTTTTTTTTGTTGTTTTTTTGGTCCGATGGTAAAATTTTGAATGAAGTCAGAGGGTAGGGGGGAGGTAGAAGACTTGACTGAGGAAACGGCTTCAGCACCAGTGTCCTTGGAAGGATGTCCAACAGCATGCAAGGAGTGTGTGTTCCTGGAGCCCCAAGGGATTGGACGATTACAAGCCTCTCCTTGGTGGCAGAAAATAGCATCTCAGGAGTTCCCGCAAGGATGGTGGAGGCTTACTGGAGTCACTGTCCCTGCATAATACCGTTTCTTTCTTTTGCTCCCCCAATCTTCCCAGCACTATAGAAATGAATTACCTCAAGGTCTAATTCATCTCTTTCTGTGTTAATTAATTAGAGTGGTTTCTGGTTTCTGGCCTGGGCACTGAATGATACAGAGTCCCATGAAATGAACTCACAGTCTCTGAGACATTTCAAAAGGCTTTCAAAGCAACTGATCTATTTTCTGGAGGAAGTCAACAAACTCTAAGAATATCTTAGAATGGCTTCTAAGCATTAGAAAGGAAAGTCCGAGGAATATGATAAAGAAATAATGCACTTCTCTGAAAAAGAAAGGACGACAATTAACTCTGGGAGAAATAAAATCCTAATGGGCAAGTCATGGTCCAAGTAGGAAGCCAATGAAAGTGGAACATGACTTTGAGACTCTGATGAAGTAGAAGAGATCACATTTGACCTGGACTCTAGGATTATCCTTCTTTATGTGGTGCAGTGGTCATCTTCTTAGACTCACAAAGGCAATGTAAACCTACAACATACGTGGCTTTATGTGGGCAAGTGATAAGCAACGCAGGTTGCTCATGTCAGCTCAAAAAGTAATACATCAGTGAAAGAATACATATAATTATGGTTAAGGGCCAAAATGCAAATGTAAGGATCTGAGGACAGGAATTGGGGTTTGGAAGGACAGAGATCTGGGCAGGGATATCCTCACCTTAGATGCAGAGAATCAAGAAAAACTGCAGAACATCGATGAAATATGACATAAGGTATCCTAGCCCATCATTTAATGCTACAAAATACTACTAGAAGTGGTAATGGTAACAATGCTATAAAATTTTAATGTGCAAAAAGGGTAGTTGAAGTGAGCTCAATCCTGATCTTTCTTAATGAGCAACCAATGAATGATTTCTAAAATCAAGGAATCAAGGAATACAGTTATACGTCTAGTATTTAGAGGTATACATTTAGACAATCTTCTCATTAACAGAACTGGGGCTCGGCAAGGGTGGAATGGGTATTCTATTGTCTTTTATTAATAACCCTTCAATACTATTCTAATGTCCAAGTATTAGTTTGAAAAAAGGCTTTTTTTTTTAAGAACACTGCATTAAGGAAGGAGGGTAGCCTGCTGATGACATTCCCATTTATATGTATTATAACTAAGCTTGTCTTCATCTATGGATGAAGGACTTTGATTAGGTCATTTGTAGTGCCTCCAGCCGTAAAATACTGAGCACCTTTGAAGAATGGAATGGACCCCTCCTCCGGGAATGAGGCTGGAAAACTCCTCCCCATTCCTACATCTCTTTTTCCCCCCTATCTGAGGACCACACTTAGAGACAGCCATCCAGAATACTGAGTTTTAATCATGGCGGGGGGGGGGGGGGGCGGGCAAGAAGAGTATAGTTAATGCAACAGATATTTACGATAGGCCTCTGAGAGTACCAGGCTCCAGAACTGTCATTTGCTAGATTAGAAAAAAATCCAAATAAGCATCATAATGATTCATACCATATAATTAGAGATAGGCAAAGCCCAACTATGCACTTTAAAAAGAGCAAGTCTATACACTGACATAGCCATATTAAAACAAAACACAATATCTCGGATAGAGTTTGGCTTCCTGAAGTTTAAAGTGACATAAGGAAGCGTTTTTCCCCCTCAAATGCCTTTGTAGGAAGCACTGATAAGGTTTAATTGTATATTTTGTTAGAAAATGACGCATATATAAAATACTAAAAAGCCCTGATCGCTTTTTTTTCAAGTTCATTAGACATAAAGTTCCCCCCAAAATTAAAAGCTGCACTCTATTATTTTTTCCATGCCCTCATAGAGATTATTCTGGTAGAGGCCTGCCAAGTTATCTGGAGTCATTCAGCTTATTGGCAAAAAGGCAACTTTGTCCATTCATTGAACCCTGCAGGCCAAGAACCTATTCCCGTTTCTTCCATCTGCCACATCCACTTTGAATCTGCTGGGTAGTAACCGTCCCTTCCAAAATGAAAGCCACCCCCCTTCAATCTGTAGGTCGTCATCATGTCTTGTTTCATAATATTATGCTCTCGCCATCACGGGTGCTTAACTGATACAACATGGAACGGCAGCAAAATCTATAAAAGGATTTCCTATCAACTTAGGTGCAGTCAGCTTGGGCCAGAAGGCATCCGCTGACCAGATGGCCCAATGAATGCTTGCTTGCATTATCCCAGAAAACTCCAAACTCCAAACTCCAATCATCTTCATCATTTTTGACTTAAAATATGGTAGGTGGTTGCACTGAATCAGATCCTTACAAGAATCTGTGCTTCTGCGAGGGGCTCTCACCATAGTGCTGTTTACTTTCCATGCTGAGAAATTCTTTCGGTCTATGCCGGGACAATTGCTTTTTCTTTAAGCATGTGTTCTCCTGTCTCTGTCTCTGTCTCTGTCTCTCTCTCTATATATGCACACACATACACACACACATACATACATACATATGTTTGTGAATCTATACATGTCATGTTGTTCTGCAAATTCAGGGCAGCATTTGTTTGGGCCAAGGGCGGTGTACCTCGGGGTTATGCGTGCCTCATGCAAGGCCTCCTTTCTAATACCTTCTTTTAGTTTCTAAGTGCTGAGAAGAAAATGAATTTCTTAATTTTTATTTATCTTATTTGAGACAGACTGTGCGTGCAAATGGGGGAGCAGCAGAAAGAGAGGGAGAGAGAATCCCAAGCAGGCTCTGAGCTGCCAGCACAGAGCCCAACACAGGACTTGAATCCACAAACCGTGAGATCATGACCTGAGCCGAAACTAAGAGTCAGATGCTTAACTGACTGAGCCGCCCAGGAGTGGCTGAGAAAATGAGCGCCTAATGCGTGGCTCTGTTGAAAGAGGACCTGATCCCTGGACTTGGCTTAATTTTCATTTGTCCAGGCATGGCAAGATAAGCTAGTAGATGGTTGGTATTTCTCCGTCGACAAAGCTTCTTAGATCTGCTGTTTGGGGTTGGTGTATTTCTAATAACAAGACTGCTACAGAAAATGTTGCTATTAACTTTGCAGGTGGACCCTGCAGGGGCAGCTCAGGGAGTAGGTACTTAACTCCACAGATTCTGTCAGGGAGGCATCTCTGCTTGAGATCCCTGTGGAGGAAGGAGACTGTGTGGTCCATCCTGACCTCCCACGTTCAACATTCGTCGCCATCTTCTTTCCCTTCCACGGCATCTCTGCTACAGCTTTGGGTCCTTCCCCAGCTGCCACCAGCATGAACAGATCCGTGCTGTTTGGCGGTCACGTAGTCACCTGAAGTCTCTCTGCATCCTCGGTGGGTGACCAGCATAGGTAGAAGCATCTGAGAATGACAAGCCCGCAGACATCTTCAGCCAGAGGTGAGACTCCTTGAGCTTAAGGCAAGCATCCAGGTGACATGACCTGCCGTTCCCAAATAATACAAATTAGCCATCACTTTCCTTCCTTGCCTACTGATTTTGCAATGCGAATGCAAACCCAACTTTGGCATGGAGGGATGGCTAGGGTATGAATTAGGGAGGCCTGGTCCAATCAGATGCTCAGCCAGCAGAGGACTCAGGCACAATTTCTAGGCGCTGTGAGGCATGATGTAGCAGGAAAGGCCAAAGCCAAGTGCTCTTTCTGTGCAGAGTTTCCCTCCCTTTCCTCCTGGCCTCACAGGATGTTAGCCCTAGAAGGGGCTTTAGATCTCATTTAGGTCAGGGTTATGCTTTGAAAGAAGGGAGGCAGATGAAGAGAGGAGACAGAAGTCACGCCCTTCTGGAGCCACTGAGCCAACACTCAGTCTCAGGCATTGTAACTTCTAAGCCACGGTTCTGTCTTTACACCACCTTGCCTCTTTCATTATTCTTCTCCATCCCTCAGCGTAAGGAGCAATAAACGACACATTTCCAAATGCTGACACGCCCTTCTCTGTTTTTCACAATTAACGGTGGAATGGGTGGCTTCGGTGAAAGAATCTCTATTTTAAAAATTAGCTAAATTTTTTGGTACTTGCACAGAAAGCTTCTCATTTGGCCACTTCAAATTGAAATGCAAAAACGGCATCTGCCTCCAGGGGGTTCTTGACAGAGATCCTTCTTCTCTGTGGGCATTTGACAAAAACAAGTTGGTGGTTTAACTGATGGCGACAGGAGGAAATAGATGTTCATTTAGGCTCTAGCCTCATCAGTCTTTGCCAATGTGCCATTCTGACATGAGGGGATGCCTTTAGTGAAGATGGGAATGTGAGCATCCTGTGAGACTTGAGCAGGAAGTCTAAGAGCTCCAGGATCCAGCTCCATGAACTTGGTCCCCCCTAGTCCCTATCAGTTGAATATAGACTTAAGACATCTGGCAAGGGTTGGGCCTAGCCCCATGAGGACGTCTTACATGGAGACACCACCATGTTCAGTGTTTCACTGTCTTCAGGCTGATAAGTGTACAAAACTGAAAGGGGGTCCATTTTTCAGGGGCAGACTCACCCTAATCAAGCTAGCAGATATTGATATTTACAACCAGGAAATTACAATCTTTATTTGTTAACTGATATTTGGAAGTTTTTCTCAGTTGTAGACTATAATGTTTATGTTAGCATATTTCCCCCTTGTTTGAAGGTATCCATGGGCAGCCATGTAATCAAGGGGGATCAAATCAGGAAAAGGGTGGGTAGGCGGTTTTTAACATAAATGGCATAGGGTAAATTAGCTTGATGTCTTCATCTCTATATAGGAATATACCAGCAAAATCCTAATATTGAAGTCTCACTGGGTAAGACTGTTCTTCCACAGTCAAATCCTGTTAGGCAATTCAACATTTGCTGTTACTCTTTTGGTCTATGCTTTTATTTTAGACCATCTCCCCTCTTAGTTAAAAAAATTTTTTAAATGTTTTTTTTAAAATTTATTTTTGAGAAAGAGAGAGAGAGAGAGAGAGAGAGAGAGAGAGAGAGAGAGAGAGAGTGTGTGTGTGTGATGGGGGAGGAGGGAAGAGAGAAGGAGACACAGAATCCAAAGTAGCCTCAGGCTCTGAGCTGTCAGCATAGAGCCCGATGCGGGGCTCAAACTCACAAGCTGTGAGATCATGACCAGAGGTGAAGTCGGACATTTAACTGACTGAGCCACCCAGGCGCCCCATCTCCCCTCTTGACTGACATAATTTCTCAGGATTTGTCAGTATCTTTATTCTCCTAACAGTTTAATTTTATTGGCTTGGAACCATCCCTTTTTTAAGATGTCTTTGCCTATAGTGGCTCCAATCCGTAGTGTAGACTTGGTACTCTATCTCCGATACAATGTCATTACTTCTAAATTCTTAAGGTATAACACTGCCAACTCTACTCCCAATGTGAGTACCAACAACAGTGTCCACATGTAGAAATGTGTTCTTTGTGATATGGTGAATGGTTGCAGTTTAGCAAACCATTGTTTCATTAGAAACAATATCCCAAAGCAGTCATCCAAACCTTAATGTCTGCATTATCAGAGCTATTAATGATTTCCATCACTTTTGTTGTGGCAATTTAGTAGCATAAAGTTTTCTCCAGCACTTTGGGGACCAAGTTAAGAGACAACAGAATGCAGCTTTGTTGAGACCACTCAATGGGAACTTAATTAGAAAAATGTACGGCTATGGTCTATACAGAGAGAGAGAGAGAGAGGGATGCTTTTTCTCCCCCTTCTACTAACAAAGCCAAGCACTCCAGATGTATCCCTTTAGTGATTAGATCTTTTTTTTTTTTTTACCAAGTGCCATTTCTTGGTAATCTTTTTCAGCGGATGATTTTCCACGAATACACTCTCCAGAATTGTGTGAGTTTACTTGTGAGGTGAAGGGTAGTTGTAATAGAAAAGAGAAAGGACAGAACAGGGAGTCGGAGCTCATACGCAGCATCTAACCGTGACCGAAAGTTAGAATTTTCTCCAAACACCTGAGAAGCACTTAATTGAAACAGCTGTTTCACAGGGTTCCCATCCAGGAATGTCCTTGTTGCTTCATGACCAGAGAGAGTAATGAAAGTAATACATAACTTTGGTTGTGGGAGATGCTTTTGGCTAAGTGGGAGACAAACTGGGATAAAACTAAGTCTAGTGAATGGAAAGTTGGGAATAGGACAATCAAAGTTATAGAGCTGGGAATTGAGAGAAGTCTGTTTTGGCCACTCCCAGCCTCCGTTGGGATCTTTAAAATGTGGGCACAGATTGGTCCTTTACCCAGAGTTTGTCCCCACGAGACACAGACTCACGAGCAAACCACTTTCCTTTCTTGAGCCTCCGTTTACCCACCTATGAGTAAGTGAGATGTCTGACTTTATATCTAGTGATCTGAATATTCAGTTCCAAAATGTCATTCTCCGACCCTTTTACCCCCAGACACTTCAGCAGGGAACCCAGGCCACCTCTGTACTCATCGGTGATGATTTTGGCTGCAAGTAACAGAAACTCTAAGAGTGACTTAAATACATACGTGTTTATTTTCGTGCATAATTTGGATTCTAGGGGTAGGCAGCTGCTGGCCTTTGTTCAGCAGCTCAGGTCAGGACTGCTGTCTCGGCAGTTTTCTTATCTTTTTTTTGCCTTTGGTGGTGAGTTGGTCACCACAGCTATGGCAGCAAATCCTCTTTCAAGGCTGCAATAAAAGCAGGGGATTGGGGGAGGGAGGGAGAGTGCGTAGGTGGGAGCAGTCACATCTGTCCCTTTTTCAGAAGAACAAAAGCTTTCTCTCAACCTCCCCAGCAGATTCAGGCTTAGGTCTGATTGGCCAGAACTGTGTCACATACCAATCCCAGGCTCAAAAGATGCTGGGGAAGTGAATGAAGTAGAACTGAGCCATAATATGATTAGTGAGGTCCAAAATGTAATTGTATAAAATGCAGAGCTTTGAGGTTGACAAAATAATAATTTTTAGTCTAACTGTCCTGTAATGCAACAACAGGGAAACATTTATCACACTTAACTGACCATCCACTGACCTGAGAAAAATCTCGGTCACTTCCTAGCCACATCCCTTCTCCTGAAGAAGAAAAGAACTTTGATCCGCAGATGGAAACCAGGCAGAACATGGGAGCTGTTTCCCAGTTGTGCTCATGTGTTACTGTGGGCTGCATCTCGGTACCGCAGGATTTTTGCTCTATAGAGTTTAGCTTTACTGTGGGGGCAAGCTAAGGAAAAAGGGAAGGGATTTTCAGATTATTAAGATTGAGATTATTAAGATATCATTAAGGTTATCTTGTTCACAGTGTCTGCCATGATGTCCCATTAAGTTTCCATGTGTGTGTATATACTTATTTATTTTTATTTCTTTTTAAAGAGAAGTATTTTTTAAAATTTTTTTATGTTTATTTATTTTTGAGAGAGAGAGGGAGAGAGAGACAGAGAGTGAGGGACGGGGCAGAGAGAGAAAGAGAGAGAGAGAAATAGACAGACAGACAGACAGAATCTGAAGCAGGCTCCAGGCTCTGAGCTGTCAGCACAGAGCCCAACAGGGGGCTTGGACTCATGCAAGGTCATGCCCTGAGCTGAAGTTGGACGCTTAACCGACTGAGGTACCCAGGCGCCCCTGTGTGTATTTACATATGTATGTATGTATTTATATGTACATATGTGGTTTGCATATAATAAAGATAATAAATAATAAAAAGGAAAACTACTACTACTAAAGGAAGACAGTTGTACGTAATGATAAATGCAAACTTCGGCACAGGTTAATTCAAAGGGAAGGCACAAGGAGTGGTGTGGTGGTAAAAAGCAGTTACTGATGGTGTTAGCTTGCTAAGGTTACCTTAGCACAAGACCACAGACTAGAAGGCTGGAACCACAGAAGGTTATTATGTCACATAGACCTGGAGGCTGGGAGTCCAAGATGCAGGGTGGTTCCTGCCTGGGCTGTGAGGGAGGCTCTCTCGTTGGTGCGTAGATGGCCATCTTCTCCCTGTCCCTTCACATACTCTTCCCTCTACATGTGTCTGTCTCTGGGTCCAGATTTCCCCTTTTTAAAAGTTTATGTATTTATTTTGAGACAGCAAGTGAGCATGAGTGGAGGACGGGCAGAGAGACAGGGAGAGAGAGAATTCCAAGCAGGCTCCATGCCCAGTGCCAAGTCCAAAGTAAGGCTGGAACTTGTGAACCTTGGATTGTGACCTGAGCTGAAATCAAGAGTTGAACACTCAACTGACTGAGCCACCCAGGCCCCCTAGATTTCACCCCCACTTAAAAATTTTTTTTTAAATATTTAATATTTTATATTGATATTTAATACTAATATCACTCTCTTTTGAGAGAGTGAGAGAGCGTGTGTGTGTGAACGGGGGAGGGGCAGAGAGAGGGAGACACAGAATCCAAAGCAGGTTCCAGACTCTGAGCTGTCAGCACAGAGCCTGACGCGGGGCTCGAACTCGCGGACCGCGAGATCATGACCTGAGCTGAAGTTGGATGCTTAATGGACTGAGCCACCCAGGCGCCCCTAGATTTCCCCTTTTTATAAGGACACCAGTCATACAGGATTAGTGTCCCCCCTAATGATCTCCTCTTCACCAATTATGTCTGGAACGGCCCCGTTTCCAAATAAGGTCACGTTCTGATGTAGCTAGTTAGGACTTCAACAAGTGAAAATAGGAGGACACAATTGAGCCAGCGACACTGACATTAAGTTATACTCCTGTTTGAAGTGAAGGATTATGAGCTTTCACTATATATTTAAAATAATTAAAAGAGCATGCTTGGAGTAACAGTTGTTACGAACCAAGGATCATGATTAATTTAACTCTGTGGACCCGAGTTCCGGAAAGAAAAGCAACTCAAACAGACCACAGAGCCATTCTTCACGACACGCTCTGGGCATCGGGCATGACTGGATCCAGAGCATCAGACTCTCTTAAGAGTTAGTCTCCCGCCACCTCTGATCTGTTTTCCACCATACTTCTCAGGCACGTGTGTTTGCCCCCCATCATTGCTTCTCCACAAGAGACACTCTCCCTCCCCAGGGTTACCTTCACTTAGAGGACTACTCAGGGTCCCCTAATGATATTCCCTCATGAAATATGTGTGCCTTGGCCATCTCTCCATTGCTAGCTCTGTCACAGTACTTGACCTGAAAGAGGGATGTGACAAATTCTGGTTGAATGACCGGTTGAATCTTCGAAACAATGAAAGCTTCTGTTTCTTCACTCAGGAAAAGATGAAGTCTCACTCTTGTTTCATACCCTTCTTCAAGATTTGGTCAAATGAAGTTAGAGGGTATAAGACAAGAGGGGCTGGAGCATTTTGACCTGTTAAGACAAGGATGCTCAGAGACACCACCATCAGGCAGACTATCAGGATTGCTCTGCTTAAAGAATAGAGAAGCTGTTCAATACGCTTTGGTAAAATCACACAAGAGAATATCTTGCGGGCATTTGAAACAATGCTGCAGAAGTGTATTTTGTAACTTGGAAAGATGTTCAGTGATGTTTTGATTAGAACAGAGCCTGCCACATTACGTAGGTCCTTAATATTTGTTGAATAAATGGATGAAGATTCAGAAAAGTATATCCTATTTTAAAAATACAATATTAATATATCCAGATGTGTATATGAGATGGAAAATCCATATTTGGGATAATATGTCTCAAATACTCTGTGTTTCAGGAATCTGCTGGGGTGGCGATGGTATACGGGTAGAAGCTGAGGCCCCGAATGTTACGCCTGACTAGACTAAACATTTATGATCAGTTCAACTGGGTGCTTTTTTGTTTGGCTGAAAAATAAAATAATGGCTATATGATGCAAGCTTTGAGGCAGAGCTGAAGTGTTCTATGAAATAGAGCTGGCCTGATAGGACAAAGAAGGAATAGGTCATATATGTTTAGGTATTATTGTTTAATGTTTATTTATTTTTTGAGAGAGCATAAGCTGGGGAGGGGAAGAGAGGGGGGACCAGAGGATCTGAATGGGTGCTGTGCTGACAGCAGGAGCCCAACGTGGGGCTCAAACTCATAAACCACAAGATCATGACCTGAGCTGAACTCGGATGCTCAACTGACTGGGCCACCCAGGTGCCCCATGTTTAAGTTATTTTTAATGTCTCCTGCTGTGAGGACTTTTATATAAGGAAAATGCCTGGACCAGGAGTTAAGCCCTCACATTAGAGACTATCCATACTTGCTAATTAATAAAGTGGCTTTAGCTAAGATTCATCTTTTCTCTGGACCTCAGTTACCTCATTTGTAGAATGGGAGCACATAATTTTTAAAAAAAAAATTTTTTTTTCAACATTTTTATTTATTTTGGGGACAGAGAGAGACAGAGCATGAACGGGGGAGGGGCAGAGAGAGAGAGGGAGACAAAGAATCGGAAACAGGCTCCAGGCTCCGAGCCATCAGCCCAGAGCCCGACGCGGGGCTCGAACTCACGGACCGCGAGATCGTGACCTGGCTGAAGTCGGATGCTTAACCGACTGCGCCACCCAGGCGCCCGAGAGCACATAATTTTAAAGATCCTCAAATATACTGTTTGAAGTACGTGTTAATTTTTGTGGAAAAGACCAAGGGAATGATTGATGAGCATAAAATACACTGGATGTAATTTTGTGAAGTTGGTATTATATTCCATTTCACATTTTTAGAGTGTCCAGGGGAGGGGTCATAGTGAATATTTGTGTTCAAAAATATATATATTTTTGCAAAGATAGTAAACTGTCATTTGGAGTCTCCAATTCAAGGGATTCTCCATTTTAGAAGAAGACTGTGTAGTTGCCTGTATACTTTCTGAGCAAGAAGAAACGTCTTTTATTTCGATATTCATTCTTAAGTGAAAAGAATGTCAGCATTTTTAGGATTGCCATAGCTTCCTGACATGTAATAGAGAAGGGAAGATTATAAAGAAAGCTACTTAGCACTTATCTTACTGTGTCTTCCAAAGTAATGCTTCTCACATTAAAAGGAGGTGAGTCTCAGAAAATATAAGTAAATTCTACTTTTCAAAACGCACATACTCCATTTAATAATTTCTGTATTTTCTGGAAGAGCCTGTTCCCGAATCCTACAAGGAACTTACTCTCATGTTTTTACGTTGACATCTCTGTTGTGACCAATAACTTTCTCACTCAAGCTGACTTCCCAACTGTCTCTTGATCTGATTGTTTAGGCTTCTGCTAATTCCAGAAAGTCAAATGGATCCATACAAGGAAAGAATGGAGATGATTAGATATTAAACGAATTCAATATCGACCTTTAAGGCAAGTTAAAAGAGTTTCACAAACGTTTCTTCCGATGATACCATCCTTGAATAGGGATGTCACCTGTTCTGTTCGCTGCTAACAGGGAACCCAACCAATGACGATAAATGAATGACTGGATGAACCAATGAATGGCAACTTTGATGGAGACAATGCCCATTTGGTTTTAGGGTGTGATACATATACATAAAATATATAACAAATATACTGTTTATGTATTACATATTATATATTTATTATATATTTCTATGTACACGTATTTCACATATTTATATGTTATATTAGTTACGTATTGTTTATAGATAATTGTGTTGTGTAATTTATAGAAAACACTTGCACCTATTTATGGAAGCTATCCTGGTATGTTTGTTAAAAACTCACTTCTATTCCCTCACCTGTGACCATATGCCACATCTGTTCGGTACCCTTTTGGATGCTCTCTCTTGGCCCCATCTGTTTCAGGTTCCAGAGGTCTCTGAGGTGATCAGTTCTGTAGGTTCCAACCAGCTGCACACAGGTGTCACCCGAGAGCCTCTTGGCTCCAGCCCCAGGGCTTCTTGATCGACGTCCAGGTGTGGACCTCTGCAGTTCTGGGCCTGCACCCAGGCACACACAGCTGGAACTATGGAGGGGTTAGGCCCCACAGGGTCAGTTGTGATCAGTGAGAGATGGCACGTGGTGGATACGTTTATCCTGCTCTCCCCTACAAGATGGATGGAGCTGGGATGGAGTTTATTCAGCCTCAGAGGGGATGGTCCAGTGAGAGTGGGCAATGGGTCACACTTAGGGGAGGCTGGCTCAGCAGTGGCTCGTATTGGCCTTCCTGCTTCTCTGCCCCCTCCACCCCTCACTCTGGCTTCCCGGGATCACCCTTCCTCCTAAATTAGCTGCACAAGCCTTTGCCTCAGGCTCTGCTTTCCAGAACGCCCAGCCTAAGGTAATTCCTGCGATTGGATGTGGGAAGCAGATCCTCTATCCAGTTTTTCTTTTCCACTTCCATATATGCAGAACTCAACCCTCCACTGAATTCTTTCTTTATAAGAATCAGGTGTTCTAGACGTAACAAGCTAACCTGTGTCAGGGTGGTATTCGGAGATGTTCCTTTGTGTTCTCCTTGCCCCCCTCTCCACTCAAACCTGCCTACAGAGTCCTCTACCAAGAGAGGAAGATACTTGCAGGAACTTTCCTTTTCTGTCCTTTATTTTCAAAAGTCAAAACGTTTTGGAGAGGTGCTAAGCGCTCTCAGGGCAGCTGGAGGAGAGAGGCATTCTTTGAGGGTAACTGGAAGGAGAGAGAGCAAATTTTGCTGAGGTTCTAAAAAGAGAGGTCAGAGGTCAGACTGAGTCAGAAGCAACAGAAGTAGTTGAGAGGAACCCAGGATTCATGCTCCTTGGGGCCAACCTCAGAGTAGGCTACAGGCCTCTAAGGAGGGACAGTCACATGATGTGCATCGGAAGGCTGGTCCCTCTCACACTTTGCCAGCCATTGGCCAAGACTCTGATGCCTCATGTATGGATGGCAGCTGAGACCCAAGGCTTCAAGGGAATTCGAACTGGGACAACAGGAATCCTGGGGGTACCTAGCAGGGACCCATACCGGGAGGTATTTTCTTGCCATCTCGGCCTTATGGAAAACCTTAATACCGTAGGGCAACCCTTGCTCATTCCAATAATGACTGCACTAAATTTCTTGCCACACTCTGTGGATTTAAGAAAGTAAAGAAACGGGCATCAATCATACATCTTGTTCCTGTGGACTGGAATTCATACCTGCGACAAGCTTTTTTTCCATAGCTGATTCATTTTTCCATGGATAGCTGTCCCAGATCTACACAAAGGCCTCTTGGTCAAACTTTCCTCCTAGCTTTATCTGAAAAGGCGGGGCGGGGGGGGTGGTGCGGATTTGCAAAAGTGCTAACCAGCTCATCATCACAGCCTCAAAAAAAAAAAAAAAAAAAAAGCTACTTGAGCTACTGAACTGTTTGCATTCTGATTGCAAGGATTAAAGGTCAGCTTCAGAAAGTAAAGGTACGGAAAGGATTAGCCAAAGCCAGTGACAGCCCAGTGAGGCAATGAACATTGCCGGAGTTAATGTTGTGTTACCGCCACTGACTGCTGCAGGTGAGTCTTCGGGGGCTATCCCGTTGAAGGTCATTCTGGGCAGAAGAACTGGCATTTGGTTGATTTTGTTTGCAATGAATTATTTCTCAGCAAATGGCTTTATGCCACCACTTGGTATTATTTTGATGAACAAAAGCCTGGGCTGATGAAGGGCAGTGTGTATGGTGTAGTGTGGGCACGTGTACATGCATTCTAGCTCGTCATAAACAAAAGGCAGTCATTTCTCAAGGGACATAGGGTACCCTAAGTGTGCTGCTGAAATAGACTTATATTTCTAAAGATAGTGAGTCCCATGAAGAAACAATGGGGCTAGATTTGCCGGCTTTTCTGGCTCTGATTGTTTATCAGGAACGTAAGACATTACATTGCTGTAGCATGTGTTAAAATTCTAAATGATTAAGCCAATTGCCAAATCAACTTGGATACCTGCCCCTTCTCTTTGGCAAGGGTGACCCTGTTTTTGACAAAAATCTTACTACTCTTGGAACCTACGCTAGTGTGGAAAGTCACTGTTGACCATTGACTCTGAAGAGGAGAAATCCAAAGATACTAACTTTTAACATGCACCCACATTGTGCCCAGGCTCCATGCCAGGACTCCTGCATATGTTACTTTACCTAATCTTCATTAAAACCCAGGGGTGCCTGGGTGGCTCAGTCGGGTGAGCGTCTGACTTCGGCTCAGGTCATGATCTCACGGCCCGTGAGTTCGAGCCCCGTGTCAGGCTCTGTGCTGACAGCTCGGAGCCTGGAGCCTGCTTCAGATTCTGTGTCTCCCGCTCTCTCTGCCCCTCCCCTGCTCATGCTCTGTCTCTATCTCAGAAATAAATAAACATTAAAACCCAGAAAGAGGGAGCATACGCAATCCTCCTTGGGTAGATACAAAGCTACCAGCTAATAGGTCAAGACTGCATCAGTCATAACCAAACACGTACAAAACCACAGCAGCATACAACAATAAGCATCTCTCTTAATCTGTCTGTGAGGGAGCTAGAGTGGTATTGTTCCATGAAGCTCATTCTGAATCCCAGGCTGGAGGTGACGCTGTTACCCAAACCATTTCTTCTCACGCTAACGGCAGAAGTGTAAGTGTGCAAGCCCAGTCACACAGGTACATTTCAAGGCTCTGCTTACATCACAACTACTAAAACTCATTGGAAAAAGTGAGTCACATGGCCAAGCCCAAGGGAGTGAAGAAATACTTGCCTCTCATCACAGGGCCACAAGGAAAGTAAGTGAAGAATTAGGACTAATAGCTCAATCATCATAGTGAATGACAGAGACCATATTCCAATACAGTTCATCTCATTCTCAAGCCCAAGCTCTTTTGGTCATGCTGGGTACGACGAGGGACACATCGATGAGGGATGCATTTCTGTCTAACCAATTGCTAGTGGTACAGACTGGGGGTGAAGGAGGAGGCTGTGGACAGCATTGAGAGGCCATGTGTGCAATGCCTCCGAGCTGTCTTTGGAACTGCCCTGTCCTCGCCACACTCATTCTTTTGGTGATCTCATCCAGTCCCAAGGCTTTAAATAGCATCTGCGTGCTGATGGCTGTCATCATTTTTATCTTGAGTCTGGATTTGTCCTTTGCACTTCGCATATATCCATTATCTCCACTTGGGTGTCCAACAGGTCTTTCTACTTAGCATGGCCAAACCTGAACTCCCGATCATCTTACCCCAGAGGTCCTCCCCCCTCGCTGAGGTTCTTTTCTTCATTTCCATAAATGGAAGCCATATCCTTTCAACTGCTGGGACTGAACTCCTTGTTTCCTCTCTTACTCTTGTAACCAGTATCCCATCTACCAGCAAGTCCTGTTAGCTCTACCTGAAAAATATTTCTAGCTTCTCAGCATTTCTATTGCTACTGCCATGGTCCAGGTCCCTATCATTTGGTGCCTGGCATGTATTAATAGCCTCTTAGCTGGGCTTCTTGCACCTGTCCTTTCCTGGTATGCCCATTTCCAACAGCAATCAGGAAATCCTTTAAAAAGTGAATCCAATCTTGTTACTCTACTACATGAATTTCCCATGGCCTCAGAGCTCACTGAGAGTGTAGAACAAAGTCATTATAATGTCCTATAATCTGCCCTCCCCTCCTGCTTCTCTCTCACCTCATTTCCTACTAGACTCTCCCTCTCTCGCTCCTTTCTAAGCATGTTAGCTTCCTGGTTATTTTCTAACATCTAGAAGTGGTTTGCTCCCACCCCAGGGCTTTTGCACATGTTATTCTCTCTTCCCAGGAAACCTCTTCCCCAAATATCTAAGTGGCTTTGCTCAAATATCACCTTCTTAGTGAAGCCTGCCCTGATTACTTTATTTACCATTATAACCACAAACCACACCCCCCCAAATCTTAGCATTCCCTATTTTTCATCTCTGCTTTATTTTTTTTCAGAGGGTTTATCACACTCTGCTCCATTTTTAGTTTTGATAACTGTTTGACTCTCTTCAGGAATGAAAACTCAAAGAACATAGGACCTGTTGGCCTGTTTTATGCACGGCTGAATTCCCCATACTTAGAATAATACCCAACACATAGTAGGTGCTCTACAAATACTGGCTGGACAAGGGAATGTGAGGGTAGGAGTACTGCTGCTAATTCCACCAGTAGGTGGGCTGTGGAGGCTGTAATTAGATGTATTTCAAGGCAGAGGGACACTTCCAGAGTTTAGCGAATTGAGGCACACATGCCTTGCGCTGTCGGTCAAAGGGAAATGCAGCAGGCACCAGAGTATTGTTCACATTCTCTTTCAAGACCAAGGCTATCATTCCTCTAGCTGCTGTGAGAGTTTGAGGCTGAGGACTCGCAGCTGGATTTTTTTCCAGAATAGCTTCTGTCTAAAGGGAGACGAACCACCCAAGTTGATATCTCCTCCTTGGAAGCAGTTAGCATTTGCTGCCTAGTTGATCCAGGATCACAAAGACCTGGCCCTTGTGCCTCTCTAAGGGACAATTCTGAAGGCTGTCTCAGCTTCAGAGCTTATGGGAACCACATCACAGTGGAACTTCTCCCTACTGCAATTGTTCCCTAGCAGAACTCCTGCCCGAGAACCTCCATCTCAGAGTATGTTCCCAGGGAGCCCAAATGAAGACAGGCAGTGATTCTCTTATGTTTTTAATTATTCATTCAAGCCATATTCATTACATATTTATCAGATAGGCTTTGAGGAATACAGTGGTGAATGTGATAGACCTAGCCCATGCCGGCACAGGGCTTACTGTCTGGGAGATGAATTACTTGGGGAGAGGCAATCACAGTGCAAGGTGGTAAGGACACGAATGGGGTAGGCTCAAAGGTTACCCATTCCTGCAAATGGTTAAGTAGGGTTGAAGCAGGGAATATGCAGGCACTGATGAGCAGTGTGATATGTGGCTAGAGAGAAAAGAGGGAGTCTACTCATAGATGAACTTGCGCATCATATCAAGGCATTTGGCCATAATCAGAGGACAAGAGGGAACCTCAAAGGTGACGAGACATTTTCAGTGAGACATATCAGCCTGTTTCTTTAGAAATTATCTTGGTGATCATCACTGTACAGATTATTAGGTCAGTGAGATCTACAGATAACATAAAATTCTTGAGGGTTTCTGGTGATTCTCACAAGGCTATTGTTCTGATTGTTATTTCTTTTACAAATGCTCTGCTTTCGCTTTCAGTGCATCCTTTTCCTTCAGGTCTGGACATATATCCGTTTTGACCTAATTTCATTTTCCTTTAAGGAAATATGTTTGTAGAGTATGAAAAGACACAAGAGGATTGTAGGTGCATCTTTTGGTTGGGAGAAGAGTTTGCAGTGAGCACACTATGGGGGTGGTTCTAGCTGATTCTCCAGAATCAGAGTCTTATAGTCCACACTTTGTGGACCAATCACTTAATCCATTTTACTGTAGTAGTTTGGGGGTGTGTCTTATCATCTTGATTTAATTCTAGGCTCCTTGAGAGTAGGGCTTGTGTCTTATACGTCTCTCACTTCCCTATGCACTGTGTAGAATCAACACTTTCCTAGGTGCTTAGCTGAAAGAATGAGTGTATCTATTTGGTGGCAATGGCAGGGACACACTTGGAAAGCAGATGGTACGGGAAGTAAAGCCAGGTGCTAAACAATAGCCGGTGGTGTTCCCAGGGCCGGTTTGCTCTCTGTTCATAATTCACCCAGAAAGTCTGTAATGGGGACAAAACAGAAAATGGTGCATATTATTTATAGCTTTCCTCCTTCTGCCTTCTGCCATGGTGGGGATTTTTTTAGAATTTGGGGAGGAAGAGAGCAGAAATATTTAGGAGGGGTAAGCAGCATCAGCAATGAATGGAACTTTGGGGAGAAAGGCAGGTAAAGAGAATCATTAGGATCTTTCTGTATTGTAAAATGGAATATGCTTCTCTGAGAATATGTGCCTCTGAGAGATTTCAGTAAATATTTAAATTTCTCTTCAATGCTTACTTGAATGTCCATCTTTATTTTTATTTTTGTAGGATGCTGTGCTGAGATGAGAATCGAGAAGGATCAGTTTGAGTTATATGTCACACCGGGAAACAAAGGGTTCTGGGAGTCTCCCTAGAAAGGCCTCTTTCATATGAAGAACGAGACCCAGTCCTTATTTCTTGGGCTTATCCTCCACATACACAAACTTTCTGGATCTTGTGGATAAAAGTGATGACAGTGGATGGCACCAAAGATCATCTCTCAAATCCTTTGGGAGCTATGTACGGTCCGATTACCGTAACTTTGAGTGAATCAGAACTAGATTCTTCCAGAACATTTTTCTCTTCCCAGGAGAAAGGGGGATCCCTTTACTCCTACCTACTTCTCCCACCCTTTTGCATATTTGGGTCTATGCTACATTCAAGGAGATATCACCGTCAGAATATAAGGAGCTTCTGCCCAATATGTTAGAGCATGGAGTGACTCTGGCTGCTTATTTGCCCCAGACCTTTTATTCTAATTCTTACAATAAAGTTTCTGGTTTGTCCTGGGATTCGTCCTATGCTCTCTTCTGAACTCAGGGACTCTATCTTGCTCTTGAGGTCTGAGATCCCATCTCAGTAATCCGTCAGGGGACCTCCCTTGTTTTTACCTGGCTCTCATACAATTCTGGGGTTTTGCCTTAACCCTAGACTAGTGCCTTTATCATAAGCTGCCACTTGGACAATATCCCTAATGCATGTGTCTAGTTCCAAAGGGCTTTTCCTGGATTATCCATCATTGAAGTATAGCATACAAGGACTTTGGAGAAAAGGAGTCTTGCATTCAAATCCAACATCTACCATTCACTAGATGTGACCCTGGACATGATTCTTTTAATTTTTTTTTATATTTATTTAATTTTGAGAGACAGAAAGAGACAGAGCACAAGTGGGGGAGGGGCAGAGAGTGAATGAGACACAGAATCTGAAACAGGCACCAGGCTCTGACCTGTCAGCACAGAGCCTGACAGGGGGCTCGAACTCAAGAACCGTGAGATCATGAGCTGAGCCAAAGTCAGATGCTTAACTGACTGAGCCATCCAGGCTCCCCAACCCTGGACTTGACCTTGAACAGCAAATCCCTATTTCAGAAAAGTGGGAATATCAATACCACCCTGAAGAGCTGTGACAATAAAATGAAATAATGTGTAAAGTCCTCATGGACTCAGTACTGATTATGCTGTGCTGATCACACTCTTGTGTCTGCCCTTTGAACACAGCTGGATACCCACTTTTATTAATAATCACCTGGAGTGTCTCTTCTAGGTCTTGGCCCTTCTCAGGCCATCCTGTCCCATTGTGATTCACCAGGTCATGCCAAGAACACTCTGAAATATGACAGCTGGAAATTTAAGTTCATGGCAAATCTGAGGCTATGCGCTTAGGCACTGGACACCGTGTTATAGGGATCAAAGGGACGAGACAGATCCATTATCCCCTTGTTTGGTAGCCTTAGTCCCTTTGGTCTGTATTTGCTTTAGGTTCTGACCAGAGTGGTGCTGCCATACTACTTTCACAGCCTGTCAAATATTTACAAGACAGCAACTGAGCCAGGCACCAAGGGGGTTACCGGGGTTAATAAGAAAAGAACTAACACTTACTCAGCATCTGCTGGGCAGCGGTATTGTCTCATTTACACGCTTTATTTAATTGAATCATCAGAAAACCCAGTGAGACAGATATTATCCCCATTATACAGATGAGCAATCATGGGTTTCATCGGGAACAGGGACTTTAGTACACAAAAAGTTAGCTGAAACAACTAACGGTATAAACATCTAAAGCACAACAGTAACTAAGTTTGGCCCTGCTAACTATTTGGATTGGCTCTTATTTCATCAACATTTGCAGAAGAAAATATTCGGGTGGGGTCTCAGAGATAGTATTTTCTAATAATTTCAAGCTAAGGTTGTAGACACCAACGCCCCGAGAGGTTTACGTGACTGGTTCATTGACAGCAATAGAGCAGGATGATGGACACCCAGGTCTCCTGTTTTTGGATCAGGGATTTAACAAACAAACAAAAAAAAAAAACAAAAAAAACAAAAAAAAAAAACAAAAAAAAAAAACAAAAAAAAAAAAAAAGAAAAGAAAAAAGCCTGTAATATTAAAAGACCAAATTAAAGTAAAATCCTTTTCTAGCATTACATCTTCTTATTTTTCCAATTCTGTCCCTGGATCTGCTTTTCTTTGCTTACATTTCGATTTTTATTCTTGACAAAGTGCTCTCCTGCCTATCACATTGTGCAAAGGGCAAAGCAGAATGAGGGAGATCCACATGGCCTGGGAAGGGTATAGGTTGCTGCTCTTGGCTCTTTGAAAATGGCCCTGGGAGGTTTGGGGGTTCTCTTCCATTGCTGCTTTGTGTTAAACGCTAGCAAGCAAGCTTCTCTCACCCCTGAGTTTCTGTTTTCAAATCTCACAATTAGAATTAGTTTGCCTCTGGGGAGACACGGGGGCCCTGGTGCAATGCAGAGAGTGCAGAAGGGAACAGACGTGTGTGTACCCACTGGGACCTGCTGCATGCCAGCTCACTCAGCTGACCATGAGCATATCTGCGGGACCATGAGTGAGCCTTCACAGAACATCCACTGGGACAGGAGAGCTGGCCAGGTTCACCCTCAGCTTCCTGCCCTCTCCTTATCAAAAGAAGGATGGACATTGACTAGCTGCCAGAAGTTCTTCCTCACCCGGAAGGCTTGCTTTCCCAGGTATTCACATCTTTTAAGACTTTCATTCTAGTTATGGAACAGGGGATTTTGCTCAAGGTGCATTAGGCTCTGGTCATTAGCTGGCGGCATGAACTTCTTCATGGAGGAGTCTCAGAAAAGAAGTTCTGGGAACTGTTAGACCTGGAGGAAAGACTGCCTTCCTTGTTTTTGTATATTTGGAGAGTGTGTTCTTCCTCACAGTTTACCTCCTATTATGGAGGAATCGCATTCCCCTCAAAATTTGTATGCTGATGTCCTAACCCAAAGTACCTCAGAATATAAGTATTTGGTAATAAGGTCTCCAAAGAGGTGATTAAGTTAAAGTTAAGTTTCTAGAATAGGCTCTAAATCAATATGAAATTTGGACGCAGAAAGGGATACCAGACACGTACATGTACAGAAGAAAGACTATGTCAGGACACAGAAAGATGGTGGCCATCTGCAAGCCAAGAGGAGAGGCCTCTGAAGAAACCAAACTTGCTGATACCTTGATCTTGGACTTCTAGCCTCCAGAATTGTGCGAAAATAAATTTCTGTTGTTTAAGTCACCTAGTCTGTGGTATTTTTTTTTTTTTTTTTTGTGACAGCCCAACCAAAACAATACTTTCCTTTCTGAGGCCCAACATATTGGGTCTATCTTCATGTACTGTCTGAAAATTGGAATTTTCTGAAAAACCAACGGGAGAGAGAGTACTCGAATGGTCTAAACTTTTTGTGGTTTCTTTTGGTCCTTCTAGCACTCAAGATATTAGAGGAAAGAGCCAAGAGCAAGTATTATCTGAAAGGCCCCTCAGTGGTGGTAGAGAATGCCAAATTACCTCAGGGGATAATATAATGGACCCTGATATTTTAAAGTGTCAGTACTGCTTGTGGGTGTGTGAGAGAGAAGGGCACACGGTAGAGAAGAACAGAGGACCCGGATGCTGATTACAGAATAACAAAGTGAGAAGAGAGAAAAAGCAAAAACTTGGGTTGGCTGTGTATAAGAAATACTAATTACAGTCATTTATGTGAGCTGCTTACCATTGATAGCTAATTATCATGCAGCACAATAGCAATTATGTATATCATTAAATATGTATCAGATTAGTTTTATTTGATTAAAATAATAAACTCCAGAAACACAGAACATCAGGACTAGAAGGGGCCTTGGAGATGGAACATCTAGATGTCCCCCCTCATCGTACAGATGAGGACACTGAGGCTAGTCTGTGGCAGCTGTTTATGGCAAGGCTGGGACTAGAACATATGTATGTGGCTTTCCAACTACGCTCACCATGAGAAACCTGCCTGAGGTCAGCACCAGAATTCCACAAAGACCACATCCTTCCTGACTGTTGTATTTAAGTAGGACCCAGTCCAGGTACTACCACATTGTTCCACTGTGCTTCCTTCACATCACCCAACAGGGGCTGAGCTTATTTTGTGTATTTATTTGTTGGCCTCTTTGCAGTGGTAGCCCTCGTGCAGAGTAGATGCTCAATAAACACTTCCCAAATGGGAGTAATGAACCCAGGATTCACCATGAGACAGACTCTAGTAGAAGCATCACGTTGGAAACATGGCGGTCAGGACACGACCACACCTGAAGGCTGGTGCTGAGGTTTCCTGAGATGAGCTTTTCTGTCTTTCTGTTTTCCGTGCTTGAGCTCAAGAACCTTTGGTGACACCTGTTAAATATACAGATTCCCAGACCTTCCCCTGAAAACTTAGATTTGGTAGATCTGGATAGGGTTCCAGGAACTTGTTTGTTTGTTTGTTTGTTTGTTTTTGTTTTTAAGAAGTACTCCAGAAATTTGTTATGCTCAGCGTATTTAGAAAGCACTGATTAACTATATTTGTCTCATCTCAACCATAGCTATCAATGCAAACCTAAAAGAAATAGAGAAAACCTTAATTTTTTGTAGTTCTGTAGAGAAAATTCCATGTCAAAAGGCTACTAGATTGTTTAAATAATCTCTCGGTGGCGATATGACACAGAGCATCTGAGAAAAAAGATAATGGTGTATTCCTTTAGCAAATTATGCCACACTAGGCCTATTGTTAAGTGCTAGGGGTCAAGGACATGGGACACAGAATCCCTGTATGCAGGGAAGGCACAGTCTAATGGAGGGACCAATGAGAAACTAGGCAATTCTTTCCAGTCTCTTCTAAGGTAAAATTGACATAGAATAAAATTTACCTTTTAAGTGCATAGTTCTGGCATATTTGCAAAACACGGTTCCATCCCCCTAAAAATTTTCCTTGTGTCCCTTTGTCCAGTTCCAGGGGGACCAGCTGTCTTGATTTGCCTGGGACTGAGGTGTTCCCAGAAATGGAGACTCTCTAGGCTAAAACTGGGACAGTCTTAAACCAACTGTGACTGTTGGTCAAACTTTTCAGTCAACCTCTCCCTCTGCCCGTAACTCCTAGATCCTGTTGATCTGGTTTTGATCCCTACCGTTCTATTTTTTTCCAGGATGTAATCACACCAAATGTAGCCTTTTATGTCTGACTTCCCCCACTTTGAATAATGAATTAGACATCCACTCATGGTGTTGCGTGTATTCTTTCTGACTGCTGAGTACCACTCCACCGTGTGGATGGACCACAGATGTTTATCCATTCTCCAGGCAATTCAAATTTATTGTGAAACCGTTCTTAGGGGTTGAGTGACTGCCACAGGGATGTGCCGTCCCTGTTCTTCTCCTCTGTCTTCTAAGATGACTCTCCCTCGTCCTGTGGAAATCATGAGACTTGTCCATTGGAACTCGCTGCTGTCTCTCAATCTGCCATGTTGAGATGCAAGTGTACCATAAAGGGGCAGGAGGGCGGGCAGGGGGAGGTAGGAGGCCACGCAGCTGTTGGCCATGGTTTCTCCGAAGGATCCCAAAGTGCTGTGTACACTTAGCACAGATTCATTTTAGCCTGATGTGCGGCCCCAAAATAGTGCATGGGCATCAGAAAGAGGAAGTCTGTTGGCACCTTGCTGGAGCACAGTGAGTGAAAAGAGGAGAAGAAGAAAATTTAGATCTAAGGCATCAGAGAAATGCCTACTCTTATTAAAAAGTGCCTAGGTTAAGCAGATCAGATCTAGACTTTATAAAACATCCAGGGAAAGCACCACTCACCATCAACTATATAAAACTCATTTCATCTGCTTGAGAAGGTAGGGGCCAGAGTCACTTGCAGTTAATGAAAAACTTACAGTGGGCAGAGTAATAATGGTCTCACCTTGACTCAGGAGGATATCTTTAAACAGTGACAGCAAATCCGAAGTCGGTCCCCTTTTCTTTGCCTTTTCCAAGAATAGACTGAAAATCCCAGCCATGTTTCAAAAGAATATGCATCTATAGCTCTCCCTGCAGTCTCCCAAGCTCCTGACATTTTCTCCAGGTCAGAGACACCGCATGCAAATACCTGTCTCTCTATTCATGTTCTGCCACTCAGCCAGTGAGGCAAAAAATCTGGACTCAATCCTGGCCTTGGGATAATTGCTTAGCAAACAGGATGCACATAATCCATTTTCATTATTAATACTCCAGTTAGGAGCCAGGATCTGTGTTTGGTTTCTCATAATGAGAGGTGCCTTACAATGGAGGTGATGAAATCTGCCATTCAGCTCACAGCATTGAGAGAAGGCAAAGAAACCCCTCCTGTAGCAGATTTAGATTCCAGACATTTCTGCTCGTCGTAAAGCGGTGAGCTGGATGGGCCTTCTATTGAAGAGCGGGATGTGCTAATTTTCCAGCCTGGGTGATTTTGGGAAAATGTCGTGCCTGCTCATTTGCTTATTGTATATTATGCGTTCTTAATCTGGGTCCGAGAGCTCCTTCGAAGGCATCTGCCCCATACGACTGCACACCCGGGGAGCAGAATTGCTGGCATGAAGTAGAACAGAGTTTGAAAGCAATTGTCAAGCAGGGCTAATTCAGATGTAACCAGCACAGCCCTCATGGCTGGCTCAACCACGCAGTGGAAACCTGGTTAGTTTTTAAAGGTTATTATTATTATTTTTTTTTCTTAAAGGCTTGAACTAGAGGTGTTTCCTGAAGACAGTTAAAGGACTTCTTGGTGCAATCTGTTCTCATTCTCCTGCAACTTTTATTCCATCTCAGTGGAAGGTGGTTTGCTATTAAAAGAAAAGATAATCCATTATCACTGTGAGTCTTGAACTGCCAGGGGGGAGCCTGCAGCTGACTGGAAGGAAAGGCTGATAACTTGCATTTAAAGAAAAAAAAATATCAATTGCCAGTTGGTGTCTTGCCATCAGTCAGAAATACACCATATATTTGTCCACGGGCAGGGGGATGGGGTCCCTGGGAGGATTTGCAATGGGATTTGAAGGCTTCCTATTTACCTCTAGGTGATTAGTTTGAGTCCAGTTTGGATCTGCAGTGACTGAGTTGGGTTATTTTTGTCAAGCTCTTTGGTGACAGGTGTCCGTGTTACAAGAAACAAATTGGCACTAATTGGGCACTCCTGTTGGCATCTTGGCAGGCGGGAGCAACAATGGCCTGATCAGGAAACTGCACGTTAACAGGAAGGGGACATCTGTGCTGGACACACCCAATCTGTCTTGTTGTTGTGGAATTGCTTTCTGTTTGTTTGTTTGTTTCAGGAATTTGAGACAGGCAACGTTGAGTGTGGTGATTTCACCGACATTCTCCCTCCCACCTATCCCAGGTACATACACACACACACGCGTGCACGCACACACACGCACAGCCTCCCACACACCCACAAACCCATGAGAGAATTTTTTGGAAACCAGCATGCTGATGACAGGCCCCCCTCTCTGTTTATCCAAGATCATCATTGAGAGATGTTGGCCAGGGGTCTCATTATGATCAAAACACCAACGGCCAGTGGGCAGGGACGTTGTATTTTTTGTTCTTCTGTGTGCCTGGCATCCAGTCTGGCGCATAGTAGATGCTGAATAAATGTTCATTAAATGAGTACGTATTTGTTGAGTGAATGGATGATCACTGTATCTCAGGATTGTTAATGCAAGGCAATCCTTTCAAGGAGAATCCTAGACATTTAGGAATGAGACCTTCACCACCTTCTGAAGAAACAGCCTTCATGTTCAGATGAGAAACACCAGGGGCTTGATGAGGTGAGTTACTGAACTGAGAGCAGAATGCCTGCCTTCTTTTTTTTTTTTTTAATTTTTAATGTTTATTTATTTATTTTGAGAGAGAGGGAGAGAGACAGCGTGAGTGGGGGAGGGGCAGAGAGAGAGAGGGAGAAAGAGAGAATCCCAAGCATGCTCTGCACTGTCAGCACAGAGCCCCATGCAGGGCTCAAACCCATGAAATCTCAAGATCATGACCTGAGCTGAGATCAAGAGTCAGATACTTAACGGACCGAGCCACCCAGGCACCCAAAAATGTCTGTCTTCTGAGCTCTGGTGTGCTGCTATCTGGATGCTCCTTTCGAGAAGAGCCTTTTCAGAACACAAACATTGCTACTAATGAATAGCACAATGGACCATGAACAGAGAAGCCTGATTTCTATATTGGGATTCTCTCCTGATTATGTGGCCTCAAGAAAATCACTCAGCATTATTGGGTTTCTGCTGCTGACAGTCTATTTGGGGAGACAGACAAGTAACCAGGCAATTGCAATAAAGAACGCCACGTTTGAGTGGTAGGGGAACAACATGGAAGACACAATCAAAAGATACTAGTACCATTTGGGGGTAAATTATTTTTCAGCTCTAAATAATCAGTACATTGAATTAGAACATCTAAGACCCTTAAGAGGTGATCCTTGATTTAATAAGTCTTGAGGGCCCATGTGGTGATGCAGTGACTGGCCAGCATACTGTCTCCAATGATCCCCAGGGGGTGGGTAAAAGGTCAAGGTGTTCTGTACCAGAGGAGGTAGAGTGATTTGTGTTTTGTAATTAAGAGGAGGTAGGGCAGAAGGGGCTAGACTCAGGTCAATGCAAATGTAAGGTGTCCCAGTCTGACTTATAGTGTCCTCCTTATCAGTGGCATCCACACAGAATGACCCAAGCTTGGGTTCTCAGTAGGAACCTGAAAAAACGTTTTTGCCACCTTATGCTTCTGGTAATTTTCTAGAAATATAAGTATAGACAGAAAGGAACAGGTGGGGTGGCTTCTTGGCTATAGCTAAATGTAATATTCAGTTATGTATAGTAAGGGACACAGGAATCGATGAAGCACTTCAGCCCTCCAGAGACTTCTCCATTCAGACTTTTGCTACAAGTAGTCAAAATGGTGAAGTTGTTTGTACTTATCCTTTTTCTAATGCAGAGGCTCACAAACTTTCATAGGATGGACAGAATGAACAGAGGTGTGATGTGGTCTAATCAGAAAGTGTACAATCAAGATCTCATAGCACTCTGAGAAGCTTCAAGGAAAAGGCTGTGGTTTGGGCCACCTGGAGCCATGGAAGAGACAGCTATGTTCAAAAATGGAAATTTCTGCCTATAGTGAGTTACTCTAGACCCGAGCTGGCAAGTATCTATCTTCCGATTTAAAGGTACCAGAAAAGGCCAGAAAAGATTCTGTCTGACTTGGCCAAATTCACATGTATTAAAGAAGGAGACAGGACCCTAGCGGTTCACTCCAGCCTCAGGAATGATCTCCCCATTAAAAAGGCCTTCTTATTCCTATGTATGTACTCATTCTTACTGATGGTGGATGGCAGCTACTAATTAGTTGTGGCATTACTGAGTGGCTCTGAAATGGAATGATGCTAAGCTGGAAGGAGAGATAATTACCTGCGTGTAAACTCTAGTCTAATAATAATAATAACACCGAAACGCTCATGTAGGGTTTTCACATGCCAGTCACTGTCTCTTCATTAACTCATCAAACCCTCACAATCCTATGGATAGGACTCTTTTGTTATCTCTGCTTTACAGATGAAGAAACTGAGGCACAGAGCAATTAGGCAACTTGCCAAGGTCATACAACATACCAAGAGCCAGGATTCACACTGAGGGGGGTCTAGCTCTGGAGATGCTACTGAATAGCCTGTTATAAACTGTTATGGGGAAGATACGCACAAGTTGTTCTCAGACAAGAATACCAGCCAAGGAAGGAGAATGCCATGGTCCTTTTGACCTCGATAATGAAGATGACAAGAAGCTGGTAGGCCATTCCTATGTGACAGGAGGTGGGGGGTCTAGACCAGGGGGACAGACACTGGTGCTCAGGGGAAAAGAGACCCAGCAAGGCTCTGTAAAATGAGCCATACTGGGAGACAGTGTACAATTCCAGGTGATCAGCAAGCTGTATTTTGAGACCAGGTCTGGTGTGTTTCTTTATCTTATCTGTTTTTATTTCCTTTCTTTCTAATTACATCTTAGTATTTCAAAGGATAAGGTTTTAAAATAACAGTTGCTTCTTCTTCTTCTTTTTTTTTTTTTCCACTTGGGCTAATGGAAAGCAAGAAAAGGGTTTTTCTTCCTTCTGCACTTGGGCTCCTGGAGTCTATAGCAGGCAACATGCATGCCCCATCCCATATCTACTAGGCCCACCTGAATGCACCTGCTACTAGAACAGACAGCTTCCGGTCACGGCTTCCTGCTCCTCCCGTCCTCTCTCCTGATGCCTTTCTCTGACATTGAGAGGGCTTGCTCCACCAAACTAGGTACAGCCTGGACCACCAAAAGATGTAAATTTTCCAGGGGTAGCTTGGAGCAGTGGGGAATGAAGTCAGTGGGTGGGTGCCCCAGCCTCCTCAGATTCTGGTGGGTGAACTCAGAGGTATGGTTCGGTTTTCTGGAGGCTGTCTACTAGGACCGAGCCCAGGGTGTTTTCAGCAGTAGATCACTTATTAATATACCCTTTCGTGGCTTTTCTCACTTCCATGTCTCACTTCCCACATGCTTCTGGGATCACCTCCCAAGTGAATTAACTGCACCCAGGTCCTTACCCCAAGCTCTGCTTTTGGGGGAAGCCAAACAAGGACAACTTTGAAGAAGGTGGTGCCTATACCTCTGGTGCTGAGAGTGGCAGGGAGGCCTAGAAGCAGGGAAAATCAGACGAGAATCCCCTCTGCACTGGAGGCCATCTAGAGACTGGGAATGGACTCTGGATTCTGGACTCCATCTAGAGACTGGGAATTTTAGAAATCAAGGTGTTTTCCTTCATTGAAGGGAGCCATTCCTTCCTTCTGGCCCCACACATTTTATTTTGGCCTTATTAAAGGAACCCATTCCAAGTCTGAGGGATCCCACAAAATGTATTTTAATCAAGTGGGTAACTGGAAAACCCAGCTTCCTGAATATAGATAACTGCCCTGGGCACAGTAAGTCCAGGAAACAGAATGATGAGACTGATAACACACAGGGTTGAAAACATCCTCAAAGTTCTTGTTCCCCATGGTTTGAAAACTCAATGAAACTCCTTTGTCCAACCATCTGGAATCTGAAAAACTCTAAGGCCCAGCCCCTAAGAATGGAAGTGATGGAATGTCACAGTCTGTTCATTCCTTTGTGTAGTTCTCATTAGCAGGGGATCTTACCAGGGGCTCTCCTGGGTGCAGGTCTCTAGCCTACTCAGTCAATGCCTTGCCTTCGTGACTGAAAGGGGGCCTACTTGTAAGTGATGGAGCAGGGGTTCCTGGGTGGCTCAATCAGTTGAGCATCTGACTCTTGATTTTGGCTCAGGTCATGATCCCAGGGTCATGGAGTCGAGCCCTATGTCGGGCTCTGCACTGAGCGGAGATTAAGATTCTCTGTCTCTCTCTCTGTCTCTTTCTCTCTCTCTACCTCTACCACTCTCCCCTGCTCATGCTGTCTCCCTCTTACTCTATAAACAAACAAACAAACAAACAAACAAACAAACTGAACTAAACTAAAATAAAAAAGTGATGGGGCAGAGAGAAAGTTGGTGGTAACCCACTGGGTTTCTAGAGGACCAATATTCTGTGGGAGACTCTACTCAAGTAAAATATAATGCTTGTGTAAAATACTCAGGCTTTGTGATTCAGCTATTTAGTTACCAAATTCTAGTGTCTGAAACACAGGGAACTTTCTATGTTGTCAGTCCACACTCGGCTATTTTGTTTAGTTCTGGAAATCAAACTTTGATAGGACTTTGACAAACTAGAGTATGTTCAAAAGGCCGGAAACTGTGACATATGCAATATAAAGTAGTACGCTGGGGGGATTTCCTCTTTGGGTGATAACCACATCCTTTCTCCATTCAAATTTGGAAGCAATTGAGAAATACTGAGGAACTCAGATATCATCTTTATGGTTGGCAAAACTGCGTTCGTGGATATGGTTTAGACCTGCACCATCTGAATTTTTCAGAGCTATGCTTGCAAGGATTGAGCTAATGGAAAAGAAATTGACCCAGCCCATATCAAGGAGCTTCTGTGGACAGCCTCATACCTACAGAATAAAGAGATGGAGAAGATACTGTAGCCATGCCTCTAAAAGGCAGCACTTTGAACCAGATCTTCTTACCATACAGAAGCAAGAGCAGGGGTGAAATCCCTAGCAGGCTTGCCAAAAGATGGCCAGTCAGGGGCTTGGCTTCACATGTTCTGCACTTGTATCAGTCTCCCCAGTTAGACATGGTTCTCCTCAGCTCTTGGGGAAGAAAATAAATGAGACAGGGAACAAGTAAAACAGTCTTGCTTAACAGTTCTGAAGGATGAAAATTACTATTTTAAGGGCCAGGACAAAATCATGGCAGACGTACAAAATGGTTTTCTTAATACTTCTATTGAGATGTTACCCTAGGGAAGAGAAGAGTTAGAAAAAGACATGATATTTATCTTTAAGTATCTGAAGGTCAGTCATGGAAAAGAGGGCTGAGTGGGTCCAGTCTAAAGTACAAAAGCAAGCAAAAAAGGAAATATTTTGCTGATCCTCACTACTAGAGTAGTTCTCCCTTCCCCCTACCACCCAAAAGACTACCTTATTTTTTTTTGAAGTTGTCGCCTTAATTTATTCTGATACATTATTACTCTTAGGATATATTAGTTTCTTCCCTCCAATATTTTTTCAACAATTCTGCTTTGTTCCAACTCTTAAAAAAATTCTTCTCTGCTCCCCTTCATAAACAATATACTCTAAAAGACTACCTTAGTTACTGAAGGTTTTCAAGCAAATATTAGGGGTATCTCTAGCTGACATCTAGGTAGTTTATTTGGAATCTGGGAAAATTTCCTACGATCATTCCAAACTCTGAGATTCTTTGATTCTGTCAAGGACCACGAAGGTCCGTATGAATCTGTCTTTTGTGCAGAATGGGTAAAGATTGTTTTAAGCACAGACAACTCTTCAACATATACATGATGGAAACACAGAAAAAGAGTAACAAAAGAATAGCTTAGGTAATAGAAAATGGCCTCTTTTATCTTCCTATCAAATCTTTATTTCTATATGTATGACAACCAATGAAGTGATAGGAACTTCAAGCCCCACCACATTGTTCTCTTAATACAAATGCTCTCAGGCAAGAAAAGAAGGACAGCTAAGAATCCTGGGTGATTCACATTCTGACAAACGGCCTAAAAGAAGGTGTAAAATAAATGTAAATGGTAACACCATTCCTGTTTCACTTCCTCCAGAAAAATACCTAAATGGCTTACTATATTCTTTTTCTTTTTTTAATTTTAGTTCTAGTGTGGTTAACATAGTGTTGTATTAGTTTCAGGTATACAATATAGTGGCTCAACAATTCTACGTATTACTCATTGCTCATCAAGGTAAATGTACTCTTAATCTCCTTCCCCTATTTCACCCATCTCCCCACCCACCTCCCCTCCAGTAACCTTCTATTTCTTCTCTATAGTGAAGACTCTGTTTTTGGATTGTCTCTTTCCCTTCCTTTGTTCCTTTGTTTTGGTTCTTAAATTCCACATATGGGTGAAATCATATGGTATCTGCCTTTCTCTGACTGACTTATTTTGCTTAGCGTTATATACTCTAACTCCATCCATGTTGTTGCAAATGCCAATATTTCATTCTTTTTGTGGCTGAGTAATACTCCAGTCTGTGCGTGTGTGTGTGTGTGTGTGTGTGTGTGTGTGTGTGTGTGTGTATCACATTTTTTTTTATCCATTCACCTCTTTATGGACACTTGGGCTGCTTCCATAATTTGCCTATTGTTGATAATGCTGCTATTAATTTTGGGGTGCATTTATCCCCTCAAATTAGGATTTTTGTATTCTTTGGGTAAATATCTAGTTGGCTTTCTGTATTCTTTAGCACCTCGGCTTTCTTAGGATAAAAAAGCATTGGGAATAAAAGGGCTACACTTAGGAATAAATTGACAGACACCAGGAGAAGGCCCTGATTGAAGGCAGCTCATTGTCCCCATTGCCTACCAATTCCTTAATGAGAATTTGTCCCCACAAATTGAAAGGGGGGACTTTCACTGGAAGGAAAAAAAAATTGAACCCCAAGGGAGAGCTCTCTCTTCCCAGGGTTTGACTGTAAATGACCCTTTAAAAAGGGACCAGTGATATCTAGGTTATTATTATGCTAAAATTAAGCTCTAATAATGAATTAGGCCATAAGAGCTGAAATCCAGAAGCATCTACCCCGGGTCAGAATGTAAGTTTCTCTGTTATCATCTGTGCTCACATTCTCCATGTGGCATTCAGTTTCCTTATCTTGTGGCATGTCTAAGTAATACCCATCACTTATACATTTCTTTCTTTTCTCTATTTTTTCCACATTGTGTAGGCTTTTGGCTGTGAGCTCATTGAAGGAAAGACCAAATCTTCTGTTTCTATGCTTCTAAGAAGCTGAGTAGCCAGGCAGAAAGATCATGAACTTTCAAGTTGGACTGAACTTGCTTTGAATCCCACTTGACCAATTTGAAGCTCAGTTTCTTCCTCTGTGGGCACTTCTGTGAAAGTATTTTATCTAGAGATCTGACCCAGTGATTAGCACAGGGTCATGAGTCTGCCAGATTCTCCATGAGAGCATGTAGAATCATGGCCAACTTACTGGACAGTAACCAGGATTGGTGTGAGCCATTGGGAGAGGAACAAAAATAAAGTAAGAAGCAGTGGGGTGGTAATGGACAAGGTATTCCCTACATTTGCCTTGTTTGCTAGCTGACTCAATGGGGCCTCACTTCTGTACAGAGATGGAAACTTTCTTTTTTAAAAACATCCAGGTAAAACAACTACAGGGTGCTTATAAATGGGAAGCAACCTTTCTTGCCCCGTCCAACAAGCTTCTATTTTGTAGGGTGAAAAACTCCAAATGTGTTTCTGTCCGTACAGCAAATGGCTGGCTGGCACGAGTACTCAAGTGACACATGCACCCCAGAAAACGGTTCTGTCCATACCTGGCTTAACTACATTCTAAACTTCTTGATGGTGAGCAACTTACTTTGTCCCATGTCTAGTTCAGTATCTCTTACTTCAAGTAACAGAAGAAAAAAAAAAACACTCTAAATGGCTTAAACAAGGAGGGAAACTTGTTGTCCCACATAACAAGAGTGCTGTAAGTAAGGGCAAGAGGGTATGTGGGGGGGGGGGGGGAGGAGTAATGTGGCAGCAGTGGTCTGCCCCGTGCAAAGGGCATTTTATCACTGGCATTGCTGAGAATTTTCAATGCACGGTGATAATGAAAAGCAGACTGATCTTTCGCCAGTGTTATCCTCCATACACAATGCCCCACTGTCCGCCTGTCCCTCTGGTGCGCTGCTCCTACTGCCCTCCTGTTGGTACACTGCTGGGAAAGGGGTGTGCCTCCCACCCTCCCTACTAGTTGACGGGAAGAGTAGGGAACAGAGGAATGGTAGGGACATAGGAAAGATCTTACCTCTATCTGCTTGGTTATATATCTATTACTTTAATTAGTTTATTTTTTATTATCTAAAACTCATTGCCCTGCAAAACTTTTGCGGGCTCATAGGACATTCTCATCAATGGGGTCATTCTATAGTTTTCTTGGGAGGTTACATCTCTTTTATGAATGGTCAGTCACAAACCCTTCCTCAGCCCCCAGGAGACTAAAGTTTACCTCCAGGTTGTTGCTGTTGGGGCCCCTCTACCCATAAGGGTAGCCCTGTGATGATGTGTCATTTCCTCTCCTCGGCCAGGCCCACAGCTGGGACTTGGCAATGATGGATCTTTCACTGTGACAAACTCTCTGAGTGCAGGCGAGCTCCCCGTAGCTGTTAGCCCTTCTCCTGCCCTCTAGAGGCAAGAGGCAAACCTGACTCCATGGCTTCTTCCAAATACCGGGATAGGGAAGGAAGCACAGCCTCCCCAGCATAGGCTGAAGCAGCGGACATTCCACCCTATTTCCCCTGGTTAGAGGGGAAACCATGGTGTGGTAACAACTCTCAAAAAATACTGTCTCCAAAACACTCCTTTTCCTTCACAGTCTTATCCCAAGGGTTGTAGAGCTGGTTGCTCACAAGGTCTTTTGGAAGTGATTCATTAAGCGTCTTTAGGTCACTTTCAATGCATGTGTGTTTTTTATCCTAGCGGTGTCTCAGTCACAGATGAGGCAGGAATAGTCTATCTTAACATCCAGTTACATAAACACGACATCATCCAGTTAAAGAACAAGAAACACTCCTCCTGTGTGCCTGGGAACCCCTTTCAATTATTACCACTGCTCAGGACTGAGTCCCAGGTCCTCCCCCAGACAAATAGCTGGCCAGGAGAATGGTAACAACAAG
This sequence comes from Felis catus, assembly GCF_018350175.1. Taxonomy (NCBI): domain Eukaryota; kingdom Metazoa; phylum Chordata; class Mammalia; order Carnivora; family Felidae; genus Felis; species Felis catus. The sequence continues at coordinate 9,466,004 of NC_058380.1, forward strand.
AGTGGCTCAGACGAGTCAGTGTTTATTCATGAGCCAAAGACACAGTCACCTCCCAGAGCACATGGTCATAGTGGAGAAAGGTGATGCATGACCGAATTGAAGGGACAGGTACCCAACGGCATCTGCTAATTGGGCATTCAGTATCTGTCAAATGATAATGACTTTGGGAAGCTCAGAGTCAAGGATGCCTGCCAACAAATTCAATCTACCCTAAAAATCATTAGGCTTTTGGAGGTGAACGACAGAGTTAGAGAAAGTATGGATGGGACTGCACAGATGGCTCCCATCAGAACGAAGATGGGCTGGCCACGAGATGCTCATGGTTTCCGGCCTGTGAACAGGCAGCAAGTGAAGGTCCGTTTCTTCATGGGCTTTTCCTCCCTGGGAGATTCTGCCATTGCTCTGGTTTGGTCAAGTTGAAAGACCTCACTTTGATTTGCTGGAGTGTACTTTTCCCTTGGTTCTTTATGGACAGCCTAAGGCATCTCAGACAACCTCACCAGACTCTCTCATCTGTGGGGAGAGCTCAGTCGAGTGCAGGCTGCTACCCAGCATGCTCCGGGGTCCTTGTGCCAAACCCCTTTGCTTTCTTGACCTGTGAGATGCTGCATTCTGCTTCTCACTGTCAATCAGGCCAGATCGTGTCAAATTATGCAGGGCTACACTCAGCCACAAGAGCCGATTGAGACCTACAAAATCATTTCCACATGCAGTCTAGGCCAAGATCTTTTTCTCAAGTCTGCAGTGATGCTAAAAAGGAACAGGATGCTAAAGGCCAAACACATGGAATAGGAGGTTGAAACTATGCCCTTTCCATCAGAGCTTGTAGTACCTGCCCACTGCACTGCCCTATTGAGCCCTGACTTCCTTTGCTCTCTGGGTAATAGTTCCAACATCCCCCAACACCCATTCTCAGGATTTGAAAAATAAAGCTTTATTGGTGGGTTTCTATTTGTGTGTTTTCTTTTGAACATGGTATATATTATGTCAACATCTTTCTAGGGCTTGATTTAAGATCTAGGCTAGCAATAATTCTAGACTACGTTAAGCTCTCTGCAGAATTATAGTTGTTTTTTTCTCTTTTCAAAAACACCACACCATTTGGGAAGGCAAGAGACGCAGTCTGGACAAATCATGGAGGTGTTAAGAAACACATACAACAAAGTACATGTGTGTGTACGTGTGTCACAATATACTTTTATACATAAAAATACAGTATATTCAGAGAGATGTAAATTTTTTGCGTCTATAAAGAGATGCTATATCTAACTTGGAATGGAGAAGCGACAGTAATAAGGTGATGGGAAGGTGTGGAAAGTTTTCAAAGCTGTTTTCTTGAGACTGTTTACCATGTACCCTGATGAGTTTGCTATTTTGCAGGGCGGTGGTGGGGGGTGTAGGAAGGAATTCTGGTGGGCTTAGAGGCAGAGGGAAGTAAAAAGGAAATTTGATGACTAGGAAAGCTCACTGAATACTGATTTATCCCCCATAATCTTAAGTTCTTAAAATTGGAGCCCTGTGTTGGTTGTCCCCCTGACAAATTCTAGATTCTGTGCATTCTTAGAAATCAAGGAAGATACCATTCAATCTTTGTGGCACTCGAAGTGGACTCCTTTGAAGAAATGAAATAAGAGGCAGATGACCACATATTCTTAGTCCCCCTTTCTCACGGTCAGAGGCTCCTCTCCCTACAAAGTTGTAAGAGTCCTGGGAGTTTGAGACTTGCGCTAAGTTGCATGGAGTTCACACATTCTTGCAGCCAATAGTCATGAGAGCTAATATTTACACAGTGCTTCATATATGCTTCTATATTTTTCTTAAGGATTTCTTTTTTAAAAAATTTTTAAATGTTTATTCACCTTTGAGAGAGAGAGAGAGAGAGAGAGAGAGAGAGAGAGAGAGAGAGAGACTGAGCATGAGTGGTAGAGGGACAGAGAGAGAGGGAGACACAGAATCCAAAGTAACTTCCAGGGTTGAGCTGTCAGCACCGAGCCCGACGCAAGGCTTGAACCATGAGGTCGTGACCTGAGCTGAAGTTGGATGCTTAACCGTCACTCAGGTGCCCTGTGGATTTCTGTCTGCTAATTCACCAGATCCATCTAATGATTATCTCCATTTTATAGATGTGGAAACAGGCACAGAAGGTTAAGCAACTATTCAAGGTCTCACCACTGATAAGAAGCAGACCCAGAATTTGGTAGTTTGGTTTAGGGTGCTAGCTCATAACCACTCCGCCATGACGTTCTCATTTTGTGTTCAGTGGCAGTAAGAGGCAAGGTGTCCCCTCGAGACTGACACGAGGTGCTTATATGAATGACAAGCCATGCAGTTAGAAAAAAAGCACCATGTGGGAGTTCAGCTCAATTTCATTCTCCTTTGTATCATATTACTGTCCACTACAACTGAGGCAGGGGAGTCTAATCTTGGCATTCTGATATACAGACATCACGACATCTAATGGAAGAACCAGAGACATTCCGCCTGTGTTTCTGGGAGGTCCTTCCCCAAGCTCTGTAATGAGTCATGCAAAGAGTAGCTATTCTCAAATGGCATCACTTGGCTTGTGCCGCTGTGTCTTTGGAGATGGTTCTTGTTATGAAGGACAGATCAAACCAAAGTATGACTCTGTACAAGCTAGTGTTGGGGTATATATGGGGAAAAGGTGGAGAAGGGAGGAGAATGAGGCAGAGAATTGGGGTAAGACATACCATAGAAGAGTAACCTAAGATTTTGCCCTCAAGGAGCCAGGTGAATCCTTCTAAAAATGTACCCCTTACTCTGTTCCCAGACACACATCAGCCAGACACACTTTTCCACATCCCCTGAATGTGTACTGCCCTGATTCTGAGTGCTCACTTATCCCTCACCCCAACTGTGGCTCTTTTTCCAACCCCATTTCTGAGGGAATCTTCTACAGTCTTTAGGTCTTACATAGAATCTCACAGCATCTGAAGAGTTTTCCCTGAGTACTCCCACGTCTAAAACTGTTCACAGGTGTCTGGGATTTGGCCGAACAGGGTCAAGGTAGACATCTGGGGATGTGTGATTAGCCGTAACGCCTTATCTGTGGTCTAAGAGGCAGCATCTGGGTCAGGCTGTGGGCTTAGTAGCTGCAGTTTGTAAGATGGCTCTGGGAGCTGTGCCTGAGCTTAGCGTGTGTTCTGAATGAATCTCAGCATTCTGTTATGGGTTGAATTGCATCCCTCAAAAAAAAAAAAAAAAAGATATATTAGAGTCCTAGCCCCCGGTACCTCAGCATGTGACCTTATTTGGAGATCTGATCTTTACAAAGGTAACCAAATTATAAAATAATTAGGGTGGGCCCTAATCCAATATGACCGATGTTCTTATTTGAAAAGGGGAAATCTAGACCCATACACAGACACACATGGAGGGGAGACAGTGTGAAGTGACAGGGGAAAGGCAGCCATCTAGAAGCCACGCGGAGAAGCCTGAAACACATCCTTCCCTCACAGCCCTCAGAAGGAACCATCCCCGCGGACATCTTGATCTCAGACTTCTGGCCTCCAGGACTGTGAGACAATACGTTTTTCTTGTTTGAGCCCCAGCAAACACACCATTCCTTATTGAGCATGTGTTCTGTGTAAAGCTCTGTTCTCATCATTTTACAAGGATTAAGTCCTTCAGCCTACCAAAATCTCCATGGGAGAGGCACCCTACTATTGTTATACCAGAAGAAGAAACTAATACCCAGAGAAGTTAAGTAAATTGCCCAGGACTCCTCAGGTAGTAACAGGGCTAGGATTTGAACCCAGGCAGTCTGGCTCCAGAGTACATGTTCTTACTCAGTATCTCACACTGCCTCAGTGGGCACTCTCTCTCTCTGAAAGACTGCAACCAGGTGGGGTTCAGACCATATTCACTTCGCATGAGTTTGGTTTGACCTTGAGGCAGAATGTATTCTCCAAAGATGCATAAAACCACATCTCTTATCCCACGTGCTCTTGTGTGGTGTGACCTGGAAGCTTCTATCTTCTGCCTCTTGGAAGCAGTTGCCATGTAAATGTGCAACTTTTCGATACCACCATGCTGTGAGAAGGCCCAGCACATGCAGAGACCCCGGAGCATGACAGACCATTCAAAGAGAGAGCCAGAGAGAGCCAGGGAGAACCAGGGAGCACAGAGGCAGAGGTGCTAGATATGTGGGGAAGAACTCATCATTTGGGAAACGGGTTCACCAGCCCCAGCTGCCTCAGCGGATGCCCCAGGGATCACAAGTGAACCGTTCAATGGAGTCTTCTCGAATTCCTCACCAAGTAAGTCACAAGCAGAATGAAAACGTTGTGAGAGGCCACTACTTTTGAAGTGGGTTTTTACTCCGCATGAATAACTGACACGAAGCTTGACAACGTTTTAGGATAATTCAATTCGAAAAACCGTTATTTGTTAAATTCGTCACCTTTGCTGAATTTAAATTCGTTGGCGACAGTTACAGAATGGACACAGGTCTCACCCACGTCAACCTCTCCCCACCTAAGGGTTCTCTGCTCTTCCTGAAGAATTAGAAGAGTTAGCTCCCCCTGCTTGGCCACCGTGGCATCAGGTGGGGACAGAGCTACCCCCTAGATGGGGCACACACCCTCTGTGGGAGTTAGTTCCCGGGAGTCCCTCTCAGACTCACTTCCCTTCCCTCTGCTACCTGCCTGGCCCATCCGGCCACTGGAAATCTGCACTGTAGCTTCGGCTGATTCACGGAAGCCTCTACCCGGTTCCCAATTCAGTTAGCAACCCTGGCTCCTCCAGGTCCCACGGCTGCACCAGGCACGGGAGCATCTGAGTCTCTGGCCCTCTTCCCCCTTCCTCCAGTCTCCTCCACGTCCCATCTCCACGCTCAGGAGGGATGGCGCCGCACTGCCGGGCTGCCTCGCCTTCTGAGGCTTTTCTCGTTTGCTTGTTCGCGACCGCAGGAGGGGTGCTTCTCCAAAATTGAAACTTCATAGTGTGCCATTCCTTCATCTCATTTCCAGGCCCCCTGCTGTGTGACCGTGTGACACACAGTCATTGTGTGAGAATTGAGAAGGATATTGGCAGTTTGGGAGCTGTTGTTCCTGCTTATGTATGCAAAGAACATAATTGCTAAGTGCATCATCTGCTGTAATTTACACATCCACATATAGCACCGGGCAGGGCATTCTCTTCTTCCACGGCGGCACCCAGGGTTGGACTTGCGTACACACTCCAGCCTGGAGACGAGCTGGCTGTTTGCCCAGGCCCGAGGCAGCCCAGGGGAAGACTTGAACAGCGTGGCTTCCAAGATCTCCAAAATGGAACTGGAAGAATTTCTTCCTTGGTTATCCAGAATTTTTTTTTTTTTTTTTCCAGGGGAGATGCAAGGGATAAACTTGCAGCATCTCACCTCTTTTGGCACTTTTCCAAACGAGTTTTGGGTCCCTTGTAAGAGTCGGATGTGATGCTAGATCTAGGGATTTCCAGCTGTGTGCAAGGGGAGGGCCGATCCCTGCCCTCAAGACACACATGTTGGTGAGGAGCAGCGACGCTTTTCTTGAGAGGATTTCACTGGGGAGAAAGCGTTTCCTCACGGCAGGCTTGGTCAGGTGCGTGGTTTGACCAAACCTTAAAGGGGTGCCGCCCTTTGACTCTGCACAACTCTTGGGTTTGTGCTGGTTTCTAAGGCAAATCGACAGTTTCTTTGCTGGGCTGGGAAGCGGGAAGGGGCCTTGGGCCGGAACGTTCAGCAAGACCTCAGCATTTGGGTTAATTCATTTTACCAGCAAGGCTGAGATGCACCAGGTTGCACCCCAGAGCTCAGTTTCTTCCGGAAGCTACCCTACAAACGGTGGAGTGCCCGAAGCTGTGAAAAGTATGTGATATTCCGTGTCAGTTCTTCTCTCCACGAGGTTGTATTTTCAGCTTACGTTTTAAGACAGGAGACAAAATCAATATATGTGAAACAATAATTTCGGAGGGCTGGAAAAAGAATGTCAGGAAACTCCAGTCCAGGCATTATGATAAATAGACTCTAGTATCAGACTTCCTGGGGGTGAATTCTGGCCCTGTGACTCAGCAATATGATGTGCGGCGGGTTAAATAACCACCCTGCCTCAGTTTCCTCCCTCGTAATATGGGTAGAGAGCGCCTCTATCAGTGTCACTGTGGAAGGTAAAAGACTTCCTACATGTGAAGGGCTGAGAACACTACCTGGAGTTTGGTAAGGACTTGAGGAATGCTAGGACTTAGCATTTCGCCTGCCATTCTGTATCACGTGACTGTTCTTTCTAGACTTTGCGATTTCCTTTATAGCTTCCTCATTAGGTGTCAGAACCACACCCCTAGTCACGAGACCCCTGTGAGCATAGTTATTTTCCTATCTGCAGTGGGCACCGAGGAAGAGCTGGGCCACTACCACTGGTCAGCTGTTTTACCTTGGACCACAGGGTTAACATTTTTCCATACTTTGCTTTTCTCATCTGGAATGGGGACAACAGTTCCAATCTGAAAAGACTGTTACGAGTTGAACTGTGAATTGTATACCCCAGAAGGACACATTGGAGGCCCTAATCCCCAGTACCTGTGAAGGCGACCTTATTTATAGGAAGATGCACTCAGGTAAGAGGAGGGCATTACAGTGGGCCTTAATCCAATACATCTGGTGTCCTTATGAGAAGAGGGACATTTGGACGCGGACACACACAGAGCGGGAAACATCATGTGAAGACAGAGGGAAGACAGCTGTGGGAAGACAGAGGCGAAGACTGGTATTATGCTGCCACAAGTCAAGAAATGCCTGGGGCCAAGAGAAGCAGGAAGAAGCAAGGGAGCTGCCTCCCCTACGGCCTTCAGAGAGAGCATAGCGCTGCCCACACCTTGATTTTGGACTACCAGCCTCCATACCTGTACGAGAATAAGTTTCTGCTGGCTTTAAGTTATTTAGTTTGTGGTACCATGTTACCCAACCCGGAGAAACTAACCCAGAGATTGTGTGCGCAGGGGACTCCTAAGGTCACATGGCAGAGGGTAACTGCTCCAAAGCGGTTATTCTGAAGGCTACTGAACAGTGAATACTACGCGCTCCATTTGCTGTTGAGGAGATTGCATCGTTGGCTGAAGTAGCAAAGGAGAAGGCTGAGTTCTTCAGCATGCACACGGGACACTTCAGAAGCAAGTTTTCGAAGGGTAGCTCTTCTATTTACTCAGAGACCTTGGAGTTTCACATGAGGGAAAAGAGAGCAGCCCATGTGGGCCTTCAACCACTAGAGGGCATTTGAAGGACATCAGATCAATAGGAACCGACCTCCCGTGGTCAACCAAAGTCCACACGTTCTGTATGACCCACTGTGCAAAAGGAGAAAATGAATGACTCAAACGATGAATTTATTTATTGATTTCTTTTGGCCAGTAGCTAGTCAAGTGGTCGAGTTAGGAATTCTGAACAGGTAGAGTGTAAACATCTCAGCGTGGGTCCTATCTGACTTGTAGTTGCTCTTTCCCCAGCTGCGTGTAAACGAGCAGGACAAAGAACTCTAGTAGCACAAAAATCACTTTTAAACAACCAAAGAGAATAACAGGGGACAGATTTAAGCCAAGTTATGTGCTCAACTAATAAAGACAAGCAAGGCTATTGAAATAGGAAGCCCTAAGACTGGACACCTACCCAAGGTACTATGCAAAGGTACAAAGTAGAGTCTTAGACTAAAATCCTATTGAATGGAGTGCCCTGTAATTCAAATTCTGGAAAGTGACTAGGGGATGAACGGGAAAGACAAAGCCCACAGAGGCGGGGGGAGATTAGAGATTTAATTCTGTCTCATTCTCAATGATTGACATTCTGGCCAACCCTGGACAATTCACTTAACCTGTCTGGGTCATTGTTTCCCAATGTACAAAACAAGATAATAGCAGTCATCAGATCAATTTTCTAGAGTTCATTCAGGTTCTCTAATGAAAGGCGCATTATAAACACAAATTGTAATTATACCTGAGAGTGCTTTTTCCTCGGAGGGAACCAGAGGGCTTTTCTCTCTTTGAAACTTCAATTATGAAAGTTAGAATCTTATGCATTTGTCAGCGGTGGATAAAAATTTATTCATAATATGAATCATATAAGAGCAGGTTAATGATGCTCAGAGTCGAAAAGTGGGGCATTACTGACGTGAACAAATTACTTGGAACCTGGAGACTTACAGTCTGGTCCTCGTTTTTCATTAATTAACCCGGGGGCCTTGGGCAAGTCACTTCACCTCCTTGTGTCTTAGCCATAAAATGAGGCAGCTGCTTTAGCAAAGTATTTTCCGAACTCAGTCACTCTTTTCCTGACTTCCGCCATATCCAAGGACCATCTATATTATTAACTTGTTAACATTTCTTTTTTTCTTTACTTCTTTAATCCGTTAATCTTTTATGTTTTAAAGGTTTGATTTTATTAAGTTTATTTATTTATTTTGAGAGAGAGAGAGAGAGAGACATTGGAGGGGCAGAGAAAGAGGGAGACATAGAATCCTAAACAGATTCTGCACTGCCAGTGCAGAGCCTAACGCAGGGCTTGAACTCACGAAGTGTGAGATCATGACCTGAGCCGGAGCCAAGAGTAGCATGCTTAACTGACTGAGCCACCCAGGTGCCCCAAAGCTTTTATTTTTAAGTTATTTCCACATCCAACATGGAGCTCAAAATTACATCCCCAAATCAAGAATCACATGCTCCACTGACCAATCCACCCAGGTGTCCCTATTAATCTTTTAAACTCAGATGAGTACTGCCCATTAAAGCCTTGACCTAGACAACAATATTCATAATATTTCAGGTTTAGTGTACTAGATATGCAGATAACAGATATAGATATACAGATACAGATATAGAGACACAGATACAGATATATAGATATATGGGTATACGTGTGCGTGTGTGTGTGTGTGTGTGTGTGTGTGTAGTCTGATTGCTCATTAAGGGAAATATACTTATTAGAGAAATAGTAACTACTAGAAAACATATTTAAAACAAATACAAATATTAGACAATATAATTATTAGGAAAAAACACTCTTTACTTGTATATCACCTAAAAGCCCTCCGTATCATATTAGCATAAGTACAAATTTGGGAAAAAAAAATCTTGAAGGATTCTTCTAAAGCTATGAGCTTCTGAAAGAAATTAAAGTAAGTATGAAAACAAACAGAAGAGCAGCTGACGGTTTTGATAAAATTTGGATCTAGACATAGCAGAGAAGCTATCAATTTTGTATACTAATGGTGTTTTCTCTACCAGACACGTATAGTAAGGCCTGATATTGTTAAGTCAGAAAAAAGATTGGCCAGAGTAGCATCAGGTGGATATTGACAGGAAAAAGTTGAGAGAAAATGTCCTTTAAAAAAATATTAACTGAAAAGACAGATCCTCAAAGCAGGAGAGGAATTCATACCACAAAGCCAGGATTTGTGTTGACCGTGGCTCAGAATGTTGTAGAAAATAGAGGTAAACTTAGCAATGAAGGGTTTATGTCAAATGTTTCACTACTTCCACTTGTCAGTAGGTGGGCGGGTACCAACAGCTTGTATTGTTGGTTCGTTCAATTAGCAATGTTGTCTGAGGGCTGACAACATTCCAGGCCCTGTTCTGGGCACTGGTCGCACACCCATGGACAAGACCCTACTCAGGGAGCCTGCTCTGTGGTAGGCTGCGGTATCCAGGGTGCCCCTATGCTGCAGCTGTAAGGCGTCTGTGCTCAGGAAACACCTCTGTGCATTCACAGCTGTTAGACCTACACCAAGTCTTTTCTTAAAATTTTTTTTAATGTTTATGTACTTTTGAGAGAGAGGGGAGGAATATGTGAGTGGGAGAGGGGCAGAGAGAGAGGGAGACAGAATCCGAAGCAGGCTCCAGATTAGCACGGAGCCTGATGTGGGGCTAGAACCCACAGACCGCGAGATCATGACCTGAGCCGAAGTCGGACGCTCAGCCAACTGAGCCACCCAGGCGCCCCTACCCGAGTCCTTTTACTTTTCTGAGTCCTCATTTCCCCACCTTGAAGCGGATGAGCACTATTTCCCAGAAAAGGCTGAATTGACGGAAGATCCATGAATTGACCTGGCAAGGCACAAAGAGTGAGTGCTACTCGAATGTTGGCTGAATTTGAATCTGAGAATCCCAGCATGAGAAAGGAATTTAGAGATAATCTAGCCCGTTCTTTCCCAGAAATAGAGCTGGAAGCCGCAAGAAATTTAAGCTGAGGGACACAATATGGAGCTTGGCCTGTTGCCCTGCTGCTCCAGTGTGAGATTTTTATTGTCTGGCTATGTGATTTCATTTCAAATAAGGTGATTCTACACTCACAGCTACAATCAAATGTTAACAATATAGAGTCATCTAAATGTATAACATATAAAAAATATATAGAACATATATAAATATAGAAAGGTTTAGTAATAATCATTCACATTGGCTAATCAGTCCCACCTCTCTTTAGCTTTAGGGTGAAAGAATTCTATATTTTCTGCCGTGAGGTTTTTTTTTTTGTTTTTTAGACTTGATATGTTGCCACCTTTATTATATTGCTTAATACATGGCATGACGAGGATAACGTCTGAACAACTACCTTTCCACATTTCCATTACAAGTAGGGTATAGCAACCTAACCTAAGACGTGGGCCCAGTATTTTGGAGGCTCCTTATCCAGCCCTCCCCTTGCCGTATTGTTCACCTTGGGGTGAGAAGTCTAGGGGCTAAGAGGAAATGCTACTAGAGCCCTAGCCTCTCCTTCTAGACCATACTCGTAGTACCAGGACCTTAGAGTTCCCTGCCCACATGGTTCTAGCATAGGAAGGTCTCTTGCTAGGCCTTCTCCACCAGGTCCCTCTTCTTTGAGGGAGGGAGGCTTGCACAAAGGGAGGCTTGAGAAGCAACCAAGGGTGGGTGGAAGAATGACAGTGGGCAGAGCTTGAAAGTGCAAGTTAGGGGGGCTCCTGGGTGGCTCAGTCGGCTGAGCATCTGACTCTTGATTTTGTCTCAGGCCATGATCTCATGGTTTGTGAGTTTGAGGCCTGCATTGGGCTCTGTGCTGATGGTGCGGATCCTGCCTGGAGTTCTCTCTCCCTCTCTCTCTCTGTTCCTCCCCTGCTTGTGCTCTCTCAAAAATAAATAAATAAGCTTTTAAAAAAGGAGAAAGTGCAAGTTAGGGTGTCCACACATACATGCAAAAGGCCATTCACAGCGCCGGGCAGATCAGGATTGAAGGGAGTGGAAACAAAACTGGGGTTGGGCTGTGACTTATTTCTTTTCTCTCCCCAGGTCCTGTAAATATTATACTAGGACCTGCATTTGCTTTTGGTGGATGTCTGGGTTAGTTCTTCTCCCTTCTTCCTGATAGTTTTCTCTTGACCATTCACTACCCTCTGGCGTATCTACTGAGGACTGACCAGGGCAGAGAGTAGAGGTTAAACTCAGACCAGGTCATTCTCCTGGTTGTGGAGTAACTAATGATCTTCACAAATTGTGAGCAGACCTGACAAAGCGTGTCTTAGCATCACAACATCTGAAAATCTGAAGGGACCTCAGGGATAATTTCTCAAGTCAACAAGGGTAAGAAAAATGAAAGCTGGCAGACAAAGACAGATAGCTAAATAAATACACAATTAATCTAAAATCTCATGTCTACCTACTTTTATGATCATGTTGGCCTTCAAGGCATGTGATCATTAGCCAATGGTACTGAAACGCGGTTTGTTCTTAGACCAAGGGTACTTGTAGTTATGTGTCTTGGGAGTTGTATTTGCTGTCACTGTACAGGAAAGGAGCTTCACGACTATTTTCTACCCTGGAGACTCTTCTATTAGAGGCATTATAATTCCTGGTCAATTTCATGGGACTCTAAAACATTTGCTCACTCCATTTTGCTCATTTGACTAATAATATGTTTTAAGTGCTTACAACTATCCTGTTTCATCCGGAAATCTTAACTGTCTTGTATCTTATTCCTTCTGTGCCTTGCTATTCTCCTAGGCTAGGATATGCTCACCCAGGATATAATGCCAATGGCCAAGAAAAACTTAATGGTTTTTATCTCAGGTAGCATTAAAAGACCTCTCTTACGTACCTGAACTAAAAAAGTTAGTACTTTTAAATTTTCAGATAGAAAGTCAGATCTGGAAAGGGAGATAACAATGCAACCCTCAAGCTTTTGGAATTGTTTCAGCCATAGAAGCGACTTGGAGGAAAATGTTTTGGGTGGCAAATAAAATCAATCCTTCAATACCTAGCAGAAAACTAAGCCAGAAGACACAGACCAAGTTGCACTGTATTGAGTCAGTTATCCATGTAGAATTAAGTAGCACTGAATGCAAAGTCCAGGAAAAGAAGGAAATGTGATGAGACAAAGGGAAATCGAGAGAAGAACACCACCCACAAGAGAGATCCACAACAACACTAATGGCTGCAGTCAGGGTAGATGCGTCACAGTGATAAGGACAGTGCAGAGCGCATGGTTCTCTGTGGGTGGAGAAGGAAAAAGCTGGTGAAGAAGAGAAGGTGAGGCACGGAGGGAAGAATGAGGTATCTCCATCTCAATAATGGAGCCCTTCAAGCGTAGATCAGTTCCATTCAGAGTAGAAGGAAAAACGATTGCATCTTAATATGGGGACCTAGAACATGAAATCTTAAACTTTTCTCTGTGACACACATGATGGATGATGTTCCCAGGAAGAGCCTCCTCTGGTGAGGATGACAGGGATGAAGCAAGGGGCCCTGCCACTTCCTTTTTGTCTTCTCAAAAAGTGTGTTTGATTGCAAGGAAGAGTATGTCCATTTATATGTGGCACGAAGGATTCCCTTATCCTGGGGGACAGCGCTTACCACAGCTAGAAGCAACAAAAGGCAGGATTTGGTAGTGCCGCTCCTGGCTAGCAAAGTCCCAGAGACTCTTTCAGCACCGTGCAGAGGCCCAGCTTGGGCATGTTAAATGCCCACTCTACACAAACAGCCAGTCTATCACCCACTCAGCCTCCATACCACACACACACACACACACACACACACACACACACCATGAATGTGAGTACAAGGACATGACTGATGATCCGTGCTGGCTGAAGGGAAGAGAGGAGGAAAACAAAAGTCTGAGTGTCTTGGGTGTTTGGCCATCAGAAGAGAGAAAGCTCGTGAATGGGGAGAGCTTTTTCTATAGTGAGAGGAGCAGTCGTGTGCAGAAGCCCCAAATGCCCAGAATGCAGTGTCCACACTTGTTGAGTAGGTGGGTGAGCCTCACCTCCATTGCAGTGTGGAATTTCCATAAATTAGAAACTATGAATCAAAGCTGAAGGCAAGATTTTTTATAAAATCCCTCTGAATTATCACAGTGTGCTTGACTTGCTCATAGTAAGGGTGCTTGCTACTGTACATGGCCTCCCCTCCACTATGATGCACATAATGCTGGATCACATAGGGATAATCTTAAATCTATACTACTTTCTATTTGAAAAGTAAATCAGCAAGCATTTGTTTTTTCAACCTGTGACCCACCTCATAACTTATGGGAACCTTTCTGGCGTGTCATGCTACTGAGTTAGGCAGATCAAGACAGAGCAATTTTCCCCAAATGGCAATAAAATACAGAAAAGATAATGAGCTCAAGTTGTCACTGTGTGTGTGTGTGTGTGTGTGTGTGTGTGTGTGCGCGCGCATGCACACACATGTGCATGCTCTGAATCATGGGATACTATGGGACAACCAGTAACTCTTCCTGCTGAATTAGAACAGTGTCCATTATATGAGTGGATGTAAGAAGGAAAAAAGTTATATAGACACCCCTTTCCATGACCCAAAGCTTTTCAAAAAGAACCAAGTATTCTTATCTGAGTTCTACAAGGTTGGTCCTGGCATTTCAAACTGAAGAGGGCAGTAGAAAGCTAGATCAAATTGTAGTCAACAGTTTGAGCTACAACTTGTCTGAGTGAAAATGAAGCACCGTGGTGTGATATTAGAGTCACAAATAAAGAAATGTGTTGGGAAGTTTATGGGGAAATGCAAAATTTATTTGACCTACATGTCTAATCACATCACTAATGTTGAAGACATCAAAACTAGAAAAACACAGGCTATGAGCCAAGGGTCCCAGGAAATTTGAGGCCGGCTACATTCAAGTCATAGCATCCTGTGGGGAGAGTAAAGGTGAAAAGTAGAAACAGGCTGGTTACATATAAATTCAAGGAGTTGGAGCTTGGGTGGTTATGTGACTGCCTCTTTAGGCAACTTTGCTTGAGTAGTAGATGCTCTATAAAGTGACTTCTGTGCTTCAATCTCCTGTCTGTATGATGAGGACAAAACAGCACTTTAAACCTGTAGTTTTGATGTTTATATGGGTTAATATGTGCAAATGAATTAAAGCAGTCACTGATGTACAATGAGTGCTACATAAGAACTTGCTATTAAAATCCAAACATCTAACCACGAATGGGCAAGGCAATCTTGAAAAAGAAGAAGAAAGCTAGAGATTTCACAATCCTAGATTTCTAGATATACTACAAAGCTGTAGTAACCAAAACAGCATGGTACTGGCACAGAAACAGACACATAGATCAATAAGACAGAATAGAGAGTCCAGAAATAAACCCGCAATTACAGGGGCAATTAATCTTCAACAAAGGATTACAAAGCAAGAATGTGCAATGGGAAAAAGAATGTCTCTTTAACAAATGGTGTTGGGAAAACTGGACCGCTACTTGCAAAAGAAGGAAACTGGACTGCTTTCTTACACTATACACAAAAATAAACTCAAAATGGATTAAAGATCTGTGGGTAAGACTGAAACCATAAAAATACTAGAAGAGAGCAAAGGCAGTAATTTCTCTGTCATCAGCAGCAGCAACTTCTTTGTAGATATGTCTCGTGAGAAAAGGGAAACAAAAGCAAAAATAAACTATCAAGACTACATCAAAATAAAAACTTCTAAAAAAGGAGGGGGGCACCTGTGTGGCTCTGTCAGGCATCCAACTCCTTTTTTTTTAAAGTACTTATTTATTTTTGAGAAAGAGAGAGCAGGGGAGTGGCAGAGAGAGAGGGAGACATAGAATCCAAAGCAGGCTCCAGGCTCCTAGCTGTGTCAGTGCAGAGCTCAATGAGGGGCTCAAACTCATGAACTGTGAGATCATGACCTGAGCCAAAGTTGGATGCTTAACCAACTGAGCCACACAGGCATCCCAGTTGGACATCCAACTCTTGATCTCAGTTCAGGTCTTAGTCTCAGGGTCATGAGTTCAAGCTTTGCATTGGCGTCCACACTGGGCACAGAGCCTATTTAAAAAAATAATAATAATAAAGTTCTGCACAGCAAAAGAAACTACCAACAAAACAAAAAGATATCTACAAAATAGGAGAAGATATTTGCAAATTACATATCTGATGAGGGATCAGTATCCAAAATACATAAAGAATGTATTTAACTGAATACCAGAAAAATAACTGATCTAATGAAAAATGGGTAGAAGACATGAACAAATGCTTATCTAAAGAAGACAGACAGATGGCCAACACATACATGAAAAGATGCCCAGCATCACTCATTATCAGGGAAATGCAAATAAAACCCCAATGAATAGTACCTCACGCCTGTCAGAACGGCTAAAAAGAAAAAGCCTCAAAAAACACTAAATGTTGGTGAGGATGTGGTTAAAAAAAAGGAATCCTCTTGCACTGTTGGGAATGCAAACTGGTGCAGCCACTGTGGAAAACAGTATGGAGGTTCCTCAAAATATGAACAAGAGAAATACCATACGATCTGGTAATTCCCGTACTGAGTATATATGGAAAGAATATGAAAACACTAATTTCAAAGGCTATATGCACCCCTATGTTTACAAGCAGCCCAAGTGTCCATGTATAGATGAATGGATAGAGAAGATGTGGTGTATGTATATATATATATATATATATATATATATATATATATATACACACACACACACACACACACACACACACACACACACACAATGGCATATCACTCAGCCATAAAAAAGAATAAAATCTTGCCATCTGCAACAACATTCCTGGAGGATGTAATGTTAAGTGAAATCTGTCAGAGAAAGGCAAACACCGTATAATTTCACTCATATGTGGAATTTAAGAAACAAAATGAACAAAGAAAATGAGAGATTTAAAAAACCCCAAAAAACAGACACTTAACTACAGAGAAGAAACTAGTGGTTACCAGAGAGGAGGTGGGCGGTGGGATGGGTAAAACAGGTGAAGGGGATTAAGGAACGCACACATTGTGATGAACACTGAGTCATGTATAGGATTGTTGAATCACCATATTGTACATCTGAAACCAGCATAACACTGCACATATATCACACTGGAAACAAACAAATAAACAAATCTCCAACATCTACTTCTGTATGTCTACAGTCTCATTATCAGCGCATCACAGTAATGACCCCAAGTGAACGAGAAATGGAAATAGGGTTCATCTAATGCTGAACATGACATGGAAAGATATATAAAGTTCACAAATTCCTCAAAGGATCATAAGGAGCCAGTGCTTATAGGGTTAACAATGAGTTGCCTGGAAAAATGTAGCAGTTCAGGAAAACTTTCCCCAGGGTTATGGATGGCCGTGTCCTCATTGTACCCTAGGTTTAATAGGAAAACTTTATATGTGGGATTGTTCAAGTTTACTGTGGTTGATGCTAAAAATCTTAGGGTCACAGTGACAGAGTCAAGGAGGCCAGGACAGGACCAACAGTGATGGCTGATTGGCAGTGAAGGGGAAAAAGAAATCCAGTATTTTCCTCCCAGAAAATAAGGTTGTGAAATTTTTGCATTTGTTGTGTGCGTATTCATGTGACTACAGACGTGTGTATTAGTCTACTACAACAAAATTACATAGACTGAGTGCCTTAAACAGCAGAAACTGATTTTCTCACAATTCTTCAGGCTGGAAAGTCCAAGATTAAGGGCCTGTCATGGTTGGTTTCTGGTGAGTTCTCTCTTCTAGGCTTCCAGGTGGCAGTCTACTCACTATGTTCTCCTGTGATCTTTCCTCTATGAGTAGGAGAGATCTCTGGGGTCTCTTCCTCTTCTTATAAGAACACTAATCCTACAGACTTAGGGCCTCACCCTTATGACCTCACTTAGCCTCAATCACCTCCCTAAAGGCCGGCCTTATCCCCAAATGTATTTACAGAAGGGGTCAGGGCTTCAATGTAGCAATTTGGGCGAGAGGAGGGAGTACACAATTCAGTCCATAAAAGTGTGTGCATCATTTTAGGATTGGTTGCTTCTGACATTTGGGCAGAATTTTCCTGTCAATTGTTGTAATGTTTATTTTCCTAAAAGGCAAACTGATTCTGGATTAGCCTTTCAGAATTAGCTCTTCTGATAGGGATTAGGAGAGAATGGCAGAAGAAAAGGAGAGAAAATCCCAGTAGAATAGACTGGAAAAGAAAAACAGCTTAAACTAGACTTTTCGTGGCTAAAAACCTCACAAAATAAGATGTGCTGATCTCTGATGTGACCTAAGTCAAACCCTGAGTATTCCTTCTGTAATCCCACTGGAAATATGTTTGCACCCAGTTTAATCATAGGTTTATTCAGATAAGTAATGTGCCAGTTGCCAATGCTATCTTGGACAAGGAATATATAAAAATCAGGAAAGTGGCCTCAAAAGAACTAATTCTACCTCATGTTGCTGGTCTATTTTTGCTAGGATTATATAAACATTCATTTTTTTTTGGAGGATGGACCAAATACCTTTAGCCGAATTTCAAGATATTTAGGGACCCTGAAAGAGTGACATTAGAATCACACCTAGTCAATTGTAAATATTTAAAAATACTTCATGGTGTTCTTATACCTCTTTCTAGAGCTATGCTATAAAAAAGACGAGCTTTCAATCAGAATTTTTTCTATATCTTGTCCATCCACCACCAAAAGGCACTACAGCCAGGCTAGAGGTCATGGTCGCTTAAACTGCACTTGATGTATTTGGAAGTATTTATCAAAGAACATTTACTATGTTCAAGGAACAACCACAGACACTGTGAACATAAGGATTTTGCAAGTCAGTCTTTTACTCCAATTATCTATAATCTATTTGGGGCAAGGCACATATACACACACACTGATAATAAATAAGGAGCTGATATTTATCTAGCACTTCTCATGTGCAAGGCATTTTCCATTTTCACTTCACTTAACCTGATTCTTAGCAAAGTCGAAGAGATGGTTACCCTCATTTAACATATGTAGAAACAAAACTCAGGGAGATTCCATGACACCCGAAAGTCACATGGGAAGAAAGAGAGAAACTAGGAGTTCAACCTGTTCTGTCCATTGCAAAAGCCTGATCTTTCAACAACTAGGTTCTGGTGAAAGGTACTCCGGGTCTAGCATTAACTTAAAATGATTTGGATTTTAGGGGGAAATGTGATCAGGTGGCAAAATAGAGAAAAGCTTTGGGCTGGAGATATAGAAATGTTGAGAATATACTCCGAAGGCAGGAATGGGTACAGTGAAGAAGTGTCAACAGTGCATGAAGGCAGGAAATTACAAGGCAGGTTGAGGAGATGAAACCTTAGTGAATCATGGAGTCAGGCTAATAGGGTAGACCAGGGCTAGAGTACAGGCTGGCAAAAGTTAAGCTAACGAATTTGAAAATCATCTCATAGGTGCTAATGAATTAAAGCTTGTGAGTGGATGTATATGAAGAAAGAACCATTTAGAACCATTATCTCACATGCAAAATGTATTGAAGATGGGGAGAAATGGAAGGTTAGCTGGTAGTTGTCAGTCCTAGCTGCATATTAGAATCCCCTGGGGAGTTGTTTTTAAAAATGTCAATACTGGACCCCACCCCAGCCCAATTTAATTGGAATCTCTAAGGTTGGGACCAGACAAGAGTTTTTTTTAAAGCTCCCCCAGGTGGTTCTAATGTGCAACCAGGGATGAGACTCACTGAGTTAGATTATTGCAATCATGCAGCATATAATAAGTTTTTGAGCTAGGATGATAGCAGAGGAAATGACCAAATGCAGCAGACACTGTGGAGGCAGGGGAGAAAATAATAGCTATATTTGGGGAGAAATTATTATAGGTAGGGAGGAGGAGGGGAGACAAAGACACTACATGAGTAACTCTGACAAAATTATAAGAGAATAAATTCAGGAGGACGAATCATGTGGGGCTGGCAAAGTTTTCCATCTTAGGTATGCTATGTTTCCATCAAGAGCAGAATGTTCTGGGGAGTCTGATGTTCAGCGCTAGAAGGAAGGAGACATCATGAGAAGAGATGAAATCTCAGAGATGGACAGAATTAAAAGGCAAGAGGGTGTAGGACCTTGGGAGATGCCAACATGGAGGGGTAGCAGAGGAAAAAGGGAATCAAAAAAGAGAAACAAAATGCAGGCTCCAAAATGAAGAAATGGGGAAAGGGAGGCCAACGGTGGAAAGTGCTACCAAATGGGGGTGATATAACCTACCAAGCCCCGTGCCCTCAATATGCAAGAACAATAATGTTGCCGTGGCTGCAGCAGCTGTTTTTGTCTTCCTATCTGGGGCTCTCAAGCACACAATATTGCTTGCTGCGAATGCAATCTGGTCTCTTTGCTAGATGAGAAAAGAAAAGCATTTGAAGTATGTGCCTCCATGGAGGAGCTTATTAAATAGGCTGAAGGTCTCTGGGATAGGTTGGAAGGAATAATACAGGAAGGAAGCCAAGACAGGGAAGTTTTTTTAGGAGGCAGAAGGGAATTAAAATTGCTATCAACAAGTTGGCAAATAAAAAACAGCGACACAGAGAAGAAACAGAACCAGAGGAAAGACAGCATTTCTAGGGAGAGACAATAGATAGGAACCTTGATAATTTTCAATGTGAAGCCGTTGTGTTTCAGTTCCATCATTCAATGGTGAGGAAGATTCGGCTTCTATTGGGTTGGAAGAATTCTGAAGACAATACTATCCAACTGCATAAAAAGTCCACTGCAGAACAAACAGGCTACGAAGACGGTCATCAAGCTTTAATAACATCTGAGACTGGCCATTTAGTTGTCTTCAAATTCTTAAAAAAAATCAGTAAATGAAAGGAAAAGAAAAGTAGCTGTCATAAAGGTGTAACATGAGCTCTCTAGAGGCATGTTGAAAAATCAAATTTTATTTCCTTTTCTGATAAGTTCCTTGGCTTGTTGATTAGAGCACTGACAGAGAAATGTGTATCTGACAACGTCTTTCATGATGTTTTATGACCAACATGGGGCAATGTTAGATGACGGGACATTAAGTGGATTCATAGCTGCTTAAATGATTATAAAGATCATTGGGCCAGCAATCAAACATGCAGGCTCTGGTCTGATTCCACCACTTAGTAACTATTACCTGAAGGGAGTTTTCATACTCTCTGAGCTTCAAATTCTTCATCTCTAAAATGGGTTCAATAACAGCTGCCTTTTGTTGCCCATGGGATGAGTGAGTCATTATTATGGGAACAGGTTCTGCAATTTCAAAGGTCTTATGACCTCAGGGGAGGAGATGCTGGTGACGGGCAGAATCCCAAAGCCTCACCCTAACCCTCAGAACTTAGAGATATGTTACATGATGCAGCAAGGGGGAATGGAGGTTGCAGACGGAATCAAGGATGTAAATCATCTGAATTTAAAGGAGATTATCCTGGCTTATCTAGGATGCACTGTAATCTCAAGTTTCTTTAATGGGGAAGAAGAAGGCAAAAGAATCAGAACCAGAGAGATGGCAGAGAGATGGCTACTGCTGGCTTGCAGCAAAAAGTCAAGCAACGTAGGGGCCACAGGGCCAAAGAATGCAGGCAGCCTCCAGAAGCTGCAAAAATCTAGCAAACAGATTCTCTCCTCAAGCTCCAGAAAGAATGCAACCCCACTTCTGACCTCCAGAATTAGAAGGCGATCAATTTGTTTTGTATTAAGCCACTAAGCTTGTGGCAATTTGTTAAAGCAGCAACATGAAACTAATACCATGCCTTTGTAGAAGCCTTTCTCTAATAAAGTCCCAGAATCCTGTGCTCTTGGTCTTAACTGATACAAAATTCCTATTAATTTATATGAAGTCACAGAAAGTATACCTCTATAATTTGGATGTAATACAAAACTGGAAAGGACAGCACATATACTGCCTAAACTCCTGATAAATCTAAAAGATATTTATGAATCATATTAAGATAGAGTATCACAAGGAAATATAAACTTTTCCTTTTAGGTTCAAAATACACATTGAATAGACCATGAATAGACCAAAAGTTGCTCATGAAAAAACAGATGAACTTTAATTTAGTACAAAGTCATAATAAATCAAGGGTGACTGATAAAAATCCCATGCAATTCTAAGGCTGCACTGATAGAATGTGGGCAAAGCAATGATAAACAGGTTTATTGGACTCTAACAGATGAATATGCTTTTCCTGCTGGAACATTGCATAAGTGACTAATTGTATATTTACAAAGTCAAGAGACCAATAAGACAAAACCTTCTATATTAATGCTAGGATTGGCCAGCAACATAAGAATCATCTGTTTAAAAAGAGAGATCTATGACCCCTATCCTAGAGCTACTAAGTCAGAATCCCTGAAGATGGGACCAAGAACATGTATTTTGTGTTTTCAGCAAGTGCCCTTGGTGATTCTGATGTGTAGGACATGTCTGATCTATGGACCCCAGGTCAGAAGCAAATGGTCAAGTCACTAAGATAAAACATGGGTGTAGACTGTGGAATCTCACATTCAGGGAAGGCTCCATAATTGTCTTCACGTACTTGAAGGGATATCAAATGACTATCCTCTGCAGTTATACAGAATAAACAAAAGGGTACAAGAGACCAGCAGGTACTTTTCAGTAATTGAATTTATGTGTATATACCCCAAGTTACGCCAGGCTACTCTGGCCTGAAGGTTGAAAATGGGTCCAAGTAACTGTAACAAAATAGTATTTCTATGGCTACATCCCAACCTGATGGTTGCAGACTCCAAGCTTCTCTCCCTCAAATGTTTTTGGGAGTCTCCAAAGAGTATCACGTGTGTCTTTGAGAAAGACAGCTCTTCCTCTCTAAGAATTCATAACATATGTATCATTTTCTGTCTCTGGCTGACTACTGCATGTTACCAAAGGTACCACGGTAGCTTCATTATTCAAAGAACCCACTAAGGTCTCTACCACAGAGACCTATGATGTTTTCTTCAGCTACTTCTTAGTTTCCAATGACTATGGTTCCTCTTAGGTTCAGTCTGCCAGCTCCCCTTGAAACTAAATGTGGTTTAACAATTACTGCAGTTAGGGAAGGTTCATGGTCAATTTATGCCACTCTCTGTAACACAGACTTCGGTTGTCAATATTTTATAGACAACCTTCTTTCCTTTCTCCCTTATCCCTCCTTTTCTACGTTGAACTTACTCTGCAGTCCCTCTCCCCAGGAAAGAGACAAATGACCAGAATTAACTCCAGTGAGCTTAAGGAGAAAATGAAAAACTTATTGTATGGACACAGGGGTATTTCAAGAGGAGGTATTCAAGTTTTATAAGGGATTACAATGAGAAAATCCAAAAGAGTCAGCAGCCAAGGCAGAAACTCTATGGAGCCACAGACCTTTCTCTTAGTCATTCGCTGCATGCATTTTGAGGCCAGCTTTCATTGCTTCTCTATGTATAAGGTAGAGAATGTCTTCCCCAGTTGACACTACTTTTCTGAGTATTCAACAAAGATTAACCGGAGTCTCTGGGTGCTACTTAAAATTTCCTGGGAAACAGAACCAAATGGGCCCATTTTGGGTCAGGTGGTCACCCCTGGTTCAATTAATGGTAGTTGTAGATCATATGGTCCATTGCCTTATTAGCAGATACAGAAGTAGAATTTCTAAGAAGTAGTATGAGCAATGTTTCTCTGTGAAAAACACTGTCTTAGAGACATGGGATTGGCAGGCATCACAAAGGATTTTATGTCACTAACCTTGGGCCAAATTTATACTCCTCTACTTTTTTTTCCCTTTGAATGAGTTTTTCCCACAAGACCTTTTTTTTTTTTTTAATTTTTTTTTAACATTTATTTATTTTTGAGACAGCATGAACGGGGGAGGGGCAGAGAGAGAGGGAGACACAGAATCGGAAGCAGGCTCCAGGCTCCGAGCCATCAGCCCAGAGCCCGACGCGGGGCTCGAACTCACGGACCTCGAGATCGTGACCTGAGCCAAAGTCGGATGCTCAACCGACTGAGCCACCTAGGCGCCCCTCCCACAAGACCTTTTGTGCATAGACTTCTGTGGGGCTGCTCAACCAGTCTCTGCAAGGCATGGTTGACCATGTCTGCTTTACAGCATAAACAGAACCTTCATTCTCCAACTAAGATCTCTTTTACGAATGATTATAAGGAGACGAGCTTCCTACCCCAGGAAGTACTAAAAGCAAGAAGAACCACCTATAATAAAATTGTAGAAAAAGATATCATGCTCCTTGACGTATAGGATATACAAGATCATTTTAAAACTCATCAGTATCTTAAATTTATAGGTAATATAAGTTTACTGGCCAGCCAAATGAAAGTTGAATTAACATAGTCTCATCTAAATTGTCTAAAAGCTTGAGAACTAAAAAATAAACCTACTCTCAGAATCTGATATATGTTTTAAAAAAAACCAAGTTCTTCTATGACTACAAATCCATTTACTTTGCCAAGAGAAGGAGGAACACACAGCGTTGCTAGTTGTAAATTAGGTATTTATCAGTTGGAGAGGTTTTCTTGTGCTCTTTTTACCAAATGTTCTGGGAATTTTAAGAGTGGCTTTCCAGGTCATCAAACTAATTACCTTCAGTATTTCTTAAAGAACAGAGGTGGTAAGAAAAACTCGCTCAGATGGTGTAAATGAAGCACCAGCTACCTCGAATACAAAACAGGTGCCCAGCAATGTATTTGGGGCAGTTGATGCTGTGTTTGCTAAGTGGGCACCATTCAGATTTCAGGTCCATTTGGCAACTTCACTTTTTGTTTTTGGCAACTCCATTTTAATTGTGTTTAATGATGAACATAGAATTCTGGAGTCTTGATTTTCTAGTTGTGTGTGTGTGTGTGTGTGTGTGTGTGTGTGTGTGTTTAATAAATGAACTGTGTTTTCAGCGTGTCACTACTTTTTCCATTCTTGTTTCTGTAGTTTTATAGAGTGTGAACATTTATGTTATTATACATGGAAAGCAAGTGGTGGCAGTAGCTCAAGAACTGTTGGTCTTGAGGTCTTTCAGCTGCCTGTTCATGCAGGAGATTCCTGAATTCTCACATCACTGCACTTTAATCCCATGGAGAACGGGGGACAGTATATGGGTCATCTTTCTTGCTACAAATCAGAGCAAAGACATAGGCCTTCCCCACAAAACTCCCTTTCTCCTCCAGTGGAAAAACATTTAACTATTTAATAACTAAGTGAACAGACAAGAAGGCATCATGATATACTAGGGAGAACATGGGTCTACCAAATACACAGACATGAGTCTGAAGACTAACTTGATCCCTTGCTCTTTTGGTTTAGTTAAATGCGAATCACAACAGTGACCACATGGGGGTTTTAGAAAAATTAAATAATAAATATAAAAGCACCATACGTGCTCAATAAACATTATTTCTTTTTCCATTGCCTCAAAGTTTGAGGAGAGGATTAATGGGGGCATGTATGTCAATAGTGCTTGTACATTTTCGAGTCAAGAAGTCCTAGGAGGTTTTCATATGGCTATGGACTTTCTCCTGGGGAAGGAAGGAACCCATATAGATGGAAAAAATAAAGAATTAGGGCTCAATTTGGGGAAATTCACGGACCTTCTGAACATACCATCAGCAGATGGTATTAATAATGTTAATTGTCATCTCCCTGGTTGTTGCTCTGTTCTGTCCGAAATCCTTAGTCAGGGCTGACCTCAACATACAGGACCAATGTGATGTTAAGGAGCCTAGCAAACACAGAATGTTCTTTCTATACCCAAGACCCTGAATTTAAGGCTTAGATCACTGTTCAAAGATTTATGTTTGGTAACTAAACTTTGAACCTTGTCTTGAGATCAGATTGTAGACAAAGAGATCCTGGGGACCTGAATGGAGATGGAAGGAAGGAAAGCAAGTGACTGACCTCCAACAGTTTTGGGGAAAGGTTGGAGAACAAGAGGCTGGGGTTCTTAGGTTTTTTTCATCCACTTTATAACTTTAATCAAGTATTCGTCCTAGCAGATGCACAGTCTAAAATTCATATTTAAATGTGTGTTACATTTTTATTTTTTATTTTTTAACGTTTATTTATTTTTGAGAGAGAAAGAGCTTGAGTGGGGGGGTGGCAGACAGACAGAGAGACAGAGAGACAGAGAGAGAGGGAGACACAGAAGTCTGATGTGGGGCTTGAACTCAAGGACTGTGAGATGGCGACCTGAGCTGAAGTCGGAATGTGTAACTGACTGACCTACCCAGGTGCCCCTAAATATGTGTTACATTTTAAAAAATCAAAGTAAACATACACCCAATTAAAAAAAATGAAATAACTTAGAAAACAAAACAAAAACAAAACATGAAACACTTGTCTACCAACATGCCCCTACCCAGTCCACATCTCTTTCTCAACAGAAAAATCTAACTGGTTTTAATTCTACTATCTTTCTACCTTATTTATTTTATGAACCTCCTCCTATAAGAAGTTAGGGCTTAGCTTACCTCACTTATTTAGTGGGGAGAGAGAGAAAGAGAGAGAGGTGGGGGAAGGGAGGGAGGGAAGAGGGTGAGAGAAAAAGGGGGACTGAGGGAGGGGGAAGGGGAAAAAGGAAAGGGGATGGGAGAAAGAGGGACTGGGAAGGAGGGAGAGGGAAAGAGGGAGAAATGGAGGGAGAGGGAGAGAGAGAGGGAGGAATATGGAGGGAGGGAAAGAAAATACATCTAGGGTAGCCATTTCAGTTGGAAATTCTTTCAACCGAAGAATATCTCTTTAGGACAGAAAATGTGTATCTTGCTATTTTCTGTGTATATGTGCTGCCCTTCATTTTCTTAGTTCTCTTCCTTTTTGGAAATTCTTCTAATCACAGTCTGTTTCTCCTCTTTAATTTTCTCTTTCTCTCCTCACAGTATGTTCTGGGAGAGTATCTTGTCTTTATTTTCCACTCTTTCCTTTGAACCTGTTTTTTTTTTTTTTGTAATTACTTTTTTAATTGCTGAGAGCTATTTCTTATTCTCTGTTCCTTTTTCACAGCCTTCTGTTCTTGGTTTATGGATGTAATATTTTCTCAAATTTCTCTTAGGAAAAGAGGGTTTTCTTAAAGTTCTTTTTTTTCCTTACATTATTTCACTTTCCTCTCAATCAGTTTTTATTTTGTTTAGTTTGGTCTTTTTGTTCATGCTGAAAGTTTTTATGAAATAACTGAAAGCCGTTGGTTGTTGGTTTATATTATGAATGAAGGAATGTTGAAAACAAACTCCATGGCTGTAGGAGTGCAGCTTATAAATGGACAACATTGCTATAGTATGAAGAGCAGGGAGTCAGCCGTGTTTGTCTTATGCTGTGTGTGTGTGTGTGTGTGTGTGTGTGTGTGTGTGTGCGCGTGTGCATGTGTTGGAGGGGCATTCCAGAAGTCAAAAGGAAGTCTTTATTTGGAATACCAGAACTATACCAACTTTCCTAATTTTTCATTAGATGGTATACAGTCTGTTCAATTTCTTCAGAAAGGAGAGCCCTGGGGTTTAGTTGTTGTTGCTCTGTTTAGGGCCAAACACTAAGTTGGCTGCTGGCTCTCCCAGGGAGGGAGAGGGCAGATTTTGTATTATGAGCCTCTGTTTTCAGTCCTTCTCCATTTCTGCCCTATCTGCTTTGCCAAGTCATCAGTCTTGTGGAGATTCTTCTGAGAAGGAAAATGTCCTCCTGAGTTGCATCCCTTTGTGAGACTCTCAGGTTGGAGCTTTCTCTACTTCATTGACTCATGGTCATTTTTCCATTTGCTTTTCACATTTAAGGAATTTGTTGAAATGTGTGGTCTGACAACAATCCCTTATTCAGTGTACTCTAAGGAAATCATCGTTACCATTTACGGGGAGAAAGGGGAGACAAATGAGGGAGTAGAGTAAGCCATGATGATATGGAAGTCATAGCAACACTTAACAAAGTCCCTGCCCTCTCTTACTGTCCAGAACCCTGATATTTTTAAAGTAACCTCAAGCACCTATTCTGAAAGAGCTGTCACCCTCTTGTCCATGCTGCCCTGGCTCAGTTTCTTAACCATCTTAACCATCCAGTTCCTCTTCCTTCTGCACTGCTCCATATATATACCATGTGTGTCCTCTGACATGTCACATATCTCCATTCAAAATGGCACACCACTGAGTAGTAGTCTACATTTCACCCAAGTCTACATTTCCCCAAGAATATTTTTTCCTTCTGAAAACAGGTGAAAGAGAAAGAGTGTAAGCATTTACCTGGCATTGTCCCAATTCCGTGTTCTGGGGGTTTGGGAGCAGGGAGGGCTGTTAGTCAGCACTTTTAATGGTTGTTA
Source organism: Felis catus (assembly GCF_018350175.1). Classification (NCBI taxonomy): domain Eukaryota; kingdom Metazoa; phylum Chordata; class Mammalia; order Carnivora; family Felidae; genus Felis; species Felis catus. The sequence continues at coordinate 9,493,486 of NC_058380.1, forward strand.
ACCCATTGGAAATGAAAGAATGAATTTCCCTAGAGCAATAAAAGGGCAAGGTCAAGTCTTTTTCTTCACAGAGAATAAAGCCAAGCAGCTGGGCAATGAAAGACAATGGAAGAAGAGAGAGCACATTCCTGAGAAATAGTTTTTGTTATAGGAATGGGTTTCTGTGTATTCACAAAATTAAGTAACTGGTAAAACTTTTAATAGAGAAGATGACTGAATAAAGCCTTTGTTTACATTTCTGAATAGCATTCCATTCACTAACTCAAACAGCTGAAATGACTTTTGAATTTTACTCAAAGTCATGGAGATATATATCCACTTTGGTTGTCTGGCCCATCACAGTCATAAATACCAAGAGTGAAGGCCAGTAAATCTGCCATTTCATAGCAAAAACAACACCATGACAATTTAACTAATGATTCCCTCACACCACTTTTATTATACAAAGAAAGGTTTCTCTTTTTGACAGAGAAAGACATCCTTCATGGATTCTTTTCCAGAAAGGCAGAAATGTGTGTCTTGTTGATATAGAACATTAAACTCAAATACAGAAATAAAGCAAAGAAATAAGCCTGCCTCCTCTTAATGCTTTTTAGGATGACTTTCTCCCACTCTCTTACTTTTTCATATTCTTTCTATATATAGTTTATAAGAGGATATCTTAAGAGTTCGACTGAGCTGGTGCCAAGCATTTGATGGACCTCATAGTGTGGGTCTAGTCAAGATTTCTTTTATCCCTCACCCCTTTTTTTCTAGTCAAACTATTCTAGTCGCTATCCCTTAAACATGCCAAAGTGTTCCTACTGGGATGCTACTGCATACATTGTATTCCTTGCCTGTAAAGTTCGCCTCCCACCTATATGCCAAAAAGTTCCACACCTCCTCCAAGGTTCAGATTCCACTTGCTCCGTAAATCTGTTCTAGACTGGCCTCGTCCTTTTGACATATTCTTTTCCTGTTCCAAACTTCCATCACTTGAAATGTCTACTTTGTGTTATGGCTCTTGTGTATACACTGCCTCTCTAGTATCTCTCTGACTACAACAAGATCAGTCAAACTTTCAACTTTTGTGAGAGTCAGGGTGTTTGCCCATTAGGGTATTTCATGAAAAAAGCAAGCATCAATTTGAGAAGAATTTTTTTTTAAAGATTTATAATTCTTAACTTAAAAGACACATTTTAAAAATAAAAAATAATGATTAGTTCATAATCAAGAAAAGGAAATATTGTTGAAACATTTCATCAAAATATCTATAGCTAGCTAGACACAAATAGATCAATCCAAAGGTCAATTTCCTCTTCCAACCATTTCCCCCTTATTCTCTAATACTGTTAAGGCTGAAAAATTCTAGTTCACAGTTTATGGCTTTAACAGGTAGTTATGGACCTTGTACTTGAACCCAGATCAGAAACTGGGAATAGATCTCTCTCTACAAACTAATTACAGAACTCCTCTTTAAGTCGATGGCACATTGACTACAAATCTGGAGAGGTGAGGGATTTATGTTGGGAGAGAGGAATCAAGGATTTCTAATGCACTGTTTGGTTTCACTGGGGTCAGCCAGGTATTTCTTCATATTCTATGGATGCTTGTGTACATGGGTTTAAAATATATGCAATGATAGGTTATAAATTCTGTTCATAGGTAATTAAAATAAAGCATTAAGAGTTGAGGAAGGGTCAAAATGGCGACTGAGCTGTTTTCACCTCAAGTATAACTTCCTAAGAACGTTTTTAGGTTAGCTGAAGTTCATGATGTTTCACTCTGAAATAACACGTTCAGGATATAATATTTGTTAAAATAGCTAATATTTAGTGCATGATGACTATATGCCAGGCAGCATAAGCATGTTATGTGTGACCCTTAGGACAATTCTTTGAGGTAGGTACTATTATAAACTTTATTCGCTGATAATGAAATTGAGTCACAGAGGCTTGAAATGACTTCTAAATTTACATAGTTTTTGTATGGTCCAGCTGGGGTTTGAAACCAGGAAACCTGACTCCAGAAACTTAAGTCGTAGCCACTATGATTTCATTCTGGATTACACCATTTAAGAAAGCTACTTACAGAAACAGTTGTGGCCAGAAAGAATAACTTCATTAAAATGTTTTTTTTTAAATTTTTAAATGTTTATTTATTGTTGAAAGACAGAGCATGAGCATAGGAGGGGAAATGAGAGGATGAGACACAGAATCTGAAGCAGGCTCCAGACTCTGAGCTGTCAACACAGTGCCCAACGCAGGGCTCGAACTCACAAATGGCAAGATCATGACCTGAGCGGAGGTCGGATGCTCAACCGACTGAGCCACCCAGGCGCCCCTAAAATGTTTTAATCTCATTCATCATTCAACAAAAGTTCATGCCAGTACCATTTCCCCTGACCACAAGTGTTTTTGTGTATGAAAAGACAATATTTGTCCGACTTCAGCCAGGTCACGATCTGGCGGTCCGTGAGTTCGAGCCCCGCGTTGGGCTCTGGGCTGATGGCTCAGAGCCTGGAGTCTGTTTCCGATTCTGTGTCTCCCTCTCTCTCTGCCCCTCCCCCGTTCATGCTCTGTCTCTCTCTGTCCCAAAAATAAATAAAAATTGAAAAAAAAATTAAAAAAAAAAAGAAAAGACAATATTTGACATGACTATCATTTTCTGTGCCAAAAGAAGTTACAAAATCAACAGCTACAATTTGGTTATATTTAGAACGTCAGTATTTCCCTCAAAACCGAAAGAATGTTACCAGTAATGTGGCTCGCCATCACTTTTATTCTTGAACAAAGTACTCTGTGATCAGGGGCATCCTTTTTTCTTTGTCTAGTGATGCCCTTCCCCTCTACACATATAACTGGTATAACACTTGGTATTTATTCCAAGATAACCTACACCACAGTATATAAAATGATCATTCACTAAACAAAAATCTTCAATGGCACATATTTTCATTAATAAACAAATGAGAAGTTATCCAGCAGTCATTTCCTATACAGTTTATCGCTGAACAAAAGTGGGAGTGGAGAGCATTAGGGGTGCTGACCTCCCTGTACAGTTGAAAATCTGCCTATAACTTTTGATTTCCCCCAATATTAACTACCAATCACCTACTGTTGACCAGAAGTTTACTAGTAACAAAACAGTTGATTAAAACCTATTTTGTATGTTATGTGTATTGTATAGTACATTCTTCCAATAAAGTGAGAGAAAAGAAAATGTTATTAAAAAAACCATAAGGAAAATACCTTTTAGTAATGTATTTCTTTAAAAAAATCCACATATAAGTGGACCCTGTGCAGTTCAAATCTGTGTCACTCAAGGGTCAACTGTATACATATTGCTTGTAAGCTAAATGGGGTTTGACTAAACTTTAAAGCAAAATGTCAACCAAGAGCACACAATATTAATTACTCTTTTATACAGTATGATACTGAAATTCCAAAATGTTCTCTTATAAATGAATTTTACCAATAGCTCACTCTGTGTTGTGGTTTAAAAATATGTCCACAAATTTTTTGACACTCTTCTCTTCAAAAGGTCAGTGTTGGTTCTCTTCCCCTTGGGCATACACTGGACTTAGTAACTCACTTCTAACAAATAGAATATGGCAGAAATAGTGTGGAACTTCTGAGATTAGGTCATAAAAAGCATCATGGCTTCCTCTTTGGATCACTTGCTCTAGAGGAACCTAGCTGACCTTTTGTGAGAACACTCAGACAGCTCCACAGACGAGTCCATGTGTCAAATAAATGAGGTCTTCCAACAACCACAAAAGAAGTGAGGTTTCCTGCCAACAGTCATGAGAGTAAACCATCATGGAAACAGCTCCTACAGCCCCAGTCAAGCCTTCCAATGACTAAAACCTTTCTGACATCTTGAGCACAACTTCTTCAGAGACCCTAAGCCCTAACCACCTAGATAAGCCGTTCCTAAGTTCCTGACCCGTGGAAATTAGGAGATAATAAATATAACTTACTTTAAGCTTCCAGGTTTTGTGTTAGCTTATTACATTGCATTAGATAACTAATACACTTTGTTTCTCTTCTGTACACACTGTTCATCATTAACTTTATGACTTCTTTTATATTTTCTCTGCAGTAACTTGAATCATACCTGTTTTCACTTGGAGCACCTTGAATATGTTTTACTTCATCTCTTTCTTTAGTAGCATAATTCATCATTTCTAACTGAAAAGGTATAAATTTGCACTTGTACTAGAAAAACTCAATTAGTTTATTAGCATGATCACTGCACTCTGCTTAAATTCTGATAGTTTCATGCCACTATTGGAAAAAAAATTATAATAATGAATTAAAGTGTAGGAGAAAATTGATATCCAGTCCACTGAAAACCAATTTTCAGATAAAAAAAATCATTGTATTTACTGCTTGCAATTCATTCTAACTAATTTACAGAATCATGATACTTGTAGATTCACTTACTACAGCACATTCAAATTCATCCTCCATATTTGCACAAACTATTAACTATTTAGAATTTTTCCTTCAATGGTAAGATTTATATTAAATTTTTCAGCAATATTTTTAGGAATACATGTATTACTTGTTAAACCACTGGGCCATTTTGTGAAATAGTGTGTAATGTAACATAATAGTAAGGCAAATTTGCAATTTGATACATATAAGCAAAAAGACAAATAATACATACTTATGTGCACGCATTGTTGAAAACATCAATAAATTATAAAATACATAGACTGATCCAAAAAATGTATAAATTATTCTTATCATAAATTAAAGAGGAGACATCACTACAAAACCTACCGATATCAAAAAGGTGAAAAGCGAAAATTATGGACAACTTTAGGCAATAAGTTCAACAATAGAGATGAAATGAAAAAGTTCTTCAAAAAGCTAAAACTACCAAAGAATACTTAAGAAGACATAGGGAACCTGATTAGCTCTGTGTCTAGCAAAGAAATTGAATTGTATATTATAAAAACTATCCCAGAAAAAATGTGGGTACAGATGATTCTAGTAATCAATTGTATCAAAATTTTGGTAAAGAAATAATACAAATTCTACCTTAACTCATTTTATGATGCCATAATTACTTTGATGCCAACTTAGACAAAGACATAAGAAAATAAAACTAAAGACCAATATTTCTCATAAACATAGATGTAAAATCCTTAAAAAATTTTAATAAATCCTTAGTAAAATTTTAGCAAGCCAAATTGAGGCACATATTGAAAGGATAATACAACGTGAGCAAGTGGGCTTAATCCCAGAAAAGCAATTTTGATATAACAGTTAAAAGACAATCAGTGTAATCCATCACATTAATAAACTAAAAAAGGACCATATGATATCTTAATAGATTCAAGAAAAGCATTTGCAAAAATTCAACATCCAGTGTGATAAAAACTAGGAATGCAAGGTAATTTATCAACTGATAAAAGGAAACTCTACAGCTAACATTATAGTACGGTCAAAGACTAAAATGCCATGCCCCTAAAATAGGAACAAAGCAAGATATTAACTCTCACCACTTCAGCATTATACTCAGGTTCCAGCTAGTTCAATAATGCAAGAAAAAGAAAAAAAAAGACATACAATTTGGAAAAGAGGAAGCATAATGTTTTTGTTTGTTTAAAGTTTGTTTGTTTATTTATTTAGACAGACAGCATGCTCACGAGCAGGGGAGGAGCAAAGAGAGTGTGAGAGAGGATCCCAAGTAGGCTCTGCATTTGCAGCACAGAGCCTGATGCAGGGCTTGACCTCACGAACCCTGAGATCATGACCTGAGCAGAATCAGAGAGTCAGATGCTTAACCAATTGAGCCACCCAAGTGCCCCAAGAAGAAGCATAAGTGCTCATTCAAAGACAGCATGAATGTCCGTCTAAAACATTTTAAGGAGTCTATATATAATCTAGTTCAAAGCAACTAGAACTAATCAGTAAAGTTTGCAACAGGTATATTTTACATAGAATGTAAGATTGATATAAAAAATTCAATTGTATTTCTATATACTAAAAATAAACAATTGGAAATGGAAATTAATAAAATACATTTACAATAATATTAAACAATGCAATATGAATCAATGTAACAAAGTATGTACAAGACCTGTATATTGAAAACTATAAAACACTGCTTAGAGAACTTAAAGGAGACCTAAATAAATGGAGGGATATACTACATTCACCAGACTTTAATTCTCCTTAAAATTATCTATACATCCAATGCAATTCTCATCAAAATTTCAGTAGGATTTTTTTTGTAGTAATTGACAAGCTAAGTCTAAAATTTATATAAATGCAAAGGATTTAGAATAAACAAAACAAATTAGAAAAAGAACCAAGTTGGAAGACTTACATTTCCTGATTCCAAGACTTAGTATAAAGCTTCAGTAATCAGGACAGTGTATTACTGGCATAAGGACAGATGTATAGAACAAGTAACAGAATAGAGTCCACAAATGGACTTACCCATAAAAGGTCAATTGCTTTTCTGACAAAGACACCAAGGAAAAAGGACAGTCTTTTCAACATATGGCACTGGAATTGGATGCCCATAATTAAAAAAAAAATGAATCTCAACCTTTACCTCACAACATATACAAACATTAACTTGAAACACATAATAGGCTTACATGTAAGAGATAAAACTAGAAAAGTTGTGGATAAAAACATTGAGAAAAATCTTTGAGACCCTAGATGAACAGAGAATTCTTAAGTGGGGCAGAGAATTCACAAAAAAATTTTAAAAAATGGACAAAATGGACTTCATCCAAGATAAAAACTCATTATTTGAAAGCTATGTTAAGAAAACTAAAAGGCAAGCCACAGACTGGGAGAAAATATATGCAAAATATATATCTGACAAAAACTTGTATCTAAATATATAAGGAACACTTACTACTCAATAACAAGAAAAGAAACCAATTAAAAATGGGCAATATATTTAAACAGAAACTTCACCAAAGAAGATATTCAAACGGCAAATAAACACAAAAAAATGGTGCTGAACTTCATTAGTTGTTAGGGAAATGCACAGAAAACCCATGAGAAAACTCTACAAATCTGCTATCATGGCTAAAATTAAATTGGCAGACATTATCATGTGTTGGTAAGTGTACGGAACAACAGGATTTCTCATTGCTGGTGTGAATGCAAAATAATGGAGACACTTTGGAAAACTGGCAGGAATTATTTTACAAAATTAGCAATACACCACACAGCCTAGCAATAACGCCCTCAGATGTTTACCAAAGAGAAATGAAAATACATGCTCGCACAAAGACGTGTACAGAAATGTTCACAGACACCTTATCGAGGTGGCATCACCATGGTGGTTAAGAGCATACACTTCAAAGCTAGGTTACATAAAAGCTAATAATGGCCTCAGGATAAAAAATCTTAGTATCTATAAACTGGTAAATGAATAAACCATATTATGGTGCATCCATACAATGAAAAACTACTCAATGATAAAATGGAACTCATTACCAATGTATGTGACTATGCATGGATCATAAATTAATTATACTATTAGTTAATAAAGCCAGGCCCAAAAGACTATATGACTCCATTTGTATGCTCTAGAAAAAGCAAAGTCATAGTGATAGAGAATCAGTTGACAGTTGTCAAAGCCTGGAAAGTGGAGACAAAATTGACTGCAAAAAGAGTAAAGGGACGCTATCTGAAGAGATAAAAATGTCCTGTATCTTGATAACAGTGTTGGTGGTTACAAGACTGTACGGACACATTTGTCAAAACTAACCAAATTTTGCATGTAAAATTAGTGACTTTTATATTATGTAAATTACATTTTAACAAAGCTTATTAAAAAAGAAAAAAAAAGCTGATAGGAAAAAAATTATTCTGGCCAAGATGCATACCACCTGTTAAGAAAGCAATGACATTTAAAAGCACAATAGGATGTTATGGAAAAATTATACTTTACCTTATGTTTCAAATCTGTGAAAAATATGTAATAAAATTGTTTTCCTGATTCCTTTTTTTTTTTTTTGAGCCTGACAAACCACTCTGTAGACCAAACTTTGTGTTGCAACCATCTAGGAAAGGGCTTTTGATGTGACTTAGCCCTGACTTACACTAGTTTAGTTTCCTTCACTGCATTATTTTAGCCTACCCACTCCTTAAATACAGACATTTCTCAATGTTCTGCTCATGGTCCTTCACCTTCCTTTTCCTCTCCCAGGACTTCACCAGTCCCCTTAACTCTATCTGGTTTATGGTGGCTTTGTAGTCACTCTCACTAGAGCTAGAATATACTTCTATATCCCTTAGTTTTGAGCTTAGCCATGTTTTGGTCACTATGATGTTTAATGGACTTAACCCCAATGGAGGTTTAATGTGTTTGCAGAGTTAAGCTTGCCTTCTATAAAGAGATTCTCCTGTGGAACTTCTGTCCCTTCACTCCAGGCCCCAGAAAAGACTATAGGTGCCAACCTCTGGTCAATCTGAAGACCCAGAAGCATGAGAATAAAGCCTGTATGCCACTGGGTTTGGGGATAATTTGTTATGCAGCATGATTGCTGGCATCTTCTTGTCCCTTTTCGTTTCTTCCCTTTTTTTCCAGGGACTTTTAGTGGAAGAGATCATCCATTCTCCGTGCTATCATTGTCACATCTAAGGGAAAATACCACTAAATCTGCCTCTAACCTGGCCTCTCTTCTGAGCTCCAGATTCCCACATGATGTCTACAAAGTAAGTATCTACTAGATACATGAAGAAAGAGAAAAACGAAATTCTATCAATTAGTGGCCTACTAGAAACTTATATACTTTTTCCATATGTTGCCTCAGTGAATATTTTTATGAGTTAATGGAAGTATTACTGGTATAAGTTAAACTGGAGAGAAGGTTACTTATAATTACTTGCCCTCGGCAAGATGAAATGGGACCGTATATGTTCTCACTTGGAAAGGGCACGTTAAAGAAAAAAGAGGAGGATGGATGAAATAGATAAAGGGGATTAAGAGTACACTTATTTTGATGAGCACTAAGTAATGTACAGAATTGCTGAATCAGGGGCACCTGGGTGGCTCAGTCACTTGAGCATCAGACTCTTGATTTGGGCTCAGGTCATAATCTCATGGTTCATGGGATTGAGCCACATATCAGGCTCTGCATGACAGTGTGGAGATTGCTTATGATTCTCTCTCTCCCCCTCTCTCTGCACTTCCCCACTCATGTGCCCACATTCTCTCTCTCTCTCTCTCTCTCTCTCTCTCTCTCTCTCTCTCAAAATAAAGAAATAAACATTTACAGAAATTAACTGCTGAATCATTATACTGTACACCTGAAACTAATAAAACACTGTATGTTAACTGTTCTTTAATGAAAAAATAGTCCTAGGATTACAATTAATGGATTTAAAATTATTTTTGGTCTAATTTTTAAGAATTGTTTATATAGTATAGGTACTTATATTGCTGTAATACAGAGCTGATACTACATAAAATATTTATCTTCTCCCTTCACTATAAAATGGAATTTATATTTTTATTCTTTATTTGAGAAAGAGAGAGAGAGCACGAGTGGAGGAGAGGGTCAGAGGGAGACAGAGAGAATCTTAAGCAGGTTCCAAAACTCAGCATGGAGCCCAACATGGGGCTCAATCCCACAATCCTGGGATCATGACCTGAGCTGAAATCAAGAGTCGGACACTAAATTGATAGAGCCATAGATGCACCCCCAGAGTTTATATTTTTATAGGAAAAAGTATAGATGCACCAGGGTTCATTTACTGAGATAACTTTTTAAAGTGTTTTGTTATTGGCTTTGAAAGGTATTAAGGTAATCTTTAACTACTATATAATCCTATCATCACAATGCATTACATGAGTAAGAAAGGGGATGGCCACATTGTCAGGTGCTTGAAAATGCATGTGTATGAACAAATTATTTTGGTGATGTAGAAGCCAAATCACTTTCTGAAATATTTACAGGGGGTGAATGAAATAAGATACCTTTTTTTCCTTGGTTAAATTTTGTTAGAATAGGCTTTTTAGAACAGTTACATATTTACAAAAAGTTTAAGAAGCTGTAACAGAAAGTTCCCACACACTCCTTCAAGTAGTTTCTCCTATTATTAACTTATTAGTTATGATTAATGAACAAACACTGAAGCATTATTATTAAAGTCCATAGTTTATCCAGATTTCTTTATTTTTAACCTACTGTCTTACTGTATTTTAGGATCTCACCCAGATTACCACATCACATTCTGCTTATGTTTTCTTGGTTTTTTTTTTGTTTTTTTTTGTTTTTTTGGCTGTGGCAGTTTCTCAAATTCCTTATTTTTGATGAACCTGACAGTTTTGATGAATACTGGTCAAGTATTTTGTAGAATGCCCCTCTACTAGAATTTGTCTAATGTTTGCCTCATGACTAGACTGGAGTGACAGCTTTTGGGGAAGAAGATAACCAGATGTAAAGAGACACAAAGGGACATTTTCATCACACCACAACACAGGTAAGTACTATCAACATGATTTATCACAGCTGGTGTCCACCCTAATCACCTGGCTGAGGTGGTGTGTAATGTTTTCTCCTCTGTAAAGTTCCTCTTTCTCCCAGCTTGCCATACTGTATTCCATGGAAGGAAGTCACCATGTTCCGCCCACTCATAGGGAGTGTAGAGTTATGTTCCTCCTTTTTAAGGATGGAATATCTACATAAGTTACATTGAAGTTCCTCTGCACAGATTTATCTTTTATTTATTCAATCATTTATTTATATCAGTGTGGACTAAAGGATATTTATTTTATACTTTGAGTTCTAGTGCAGTAGTATTTTATCTTGTTGTTCCAATTGTTTTAGCTTTGGCCATTAGGAGTTCTTCCACTTGCGGGGTGCCGGGGTGGCTCAGTCCTTTAAGTGTTGGACTCTTGATTTCAGCTTAGGTCATGATCCATGGTTTGTGAGTTTGAGCCCCGAGTCAGGCTCTGTGCTGGGTGAGGAGACTGGTTGAGATTCTCTCTCTCCCTCTCTCTCTTCCCCTCCCCTGTTCTCTCTCTCTCTTTCTCTCAAAATAAGTAAATAGACTTAAAAAAAAAAAAGGAGTTCTTTAAGTTGGACTAAACTGTCCTGTGTCCCTTTGGCAACACCCCATCAATGTAGGTTTTTGCTTTGTTTTGTTTTTTGGAACTTCTTACTTTCTGTCACTATAAGGGATTCCAGTCATACCTTATATATTTCCTACTCTAGCCCAAGAATCAACCACTTCTCCAAGGAGCCCTGCTTCTTGTTACTGGAAAATGGCATCAGATACCAAGATATAGCTGCTGAGTGTACTTGTGACTAGAGTATTCTCACTTGTAGGTCTCTCATCTGACAGGGCAAGGATTATATATGTGACTAACTACCCCACAGATACATATCTACAGATATTTTCATATATAACCATCTGTATCTGGATTGAGTTAAACATGAGTGCATATGAATGCCTCCAACTCTAATCTGTGGTCACATGGATCATTTTAGCCACCTCCCCTTGCTTAACGGTGGATTCCCATTCTAACAGTGAGAAACCTGGCCCCTGCCATCTGCCACACATTTACTTAATTTTTAAATTCCAATATACATGCATAGCAGTATCAGAATTGTTAAGCCATAACCCCATGGGAAACAAATTTATTAACTAGAGTGCAGTATGTGTGTGTGTGCACACAGCCACTTAGGTCAGCAACCTCCCCCACCCCCTTCAGTGAGGTTGTCTCATACATTTGTAATCCAGTTTGATTTTCATGTCACAGGCTACATTATTCCTGAGATCCCTGACCTCCTAAATGATATGGTGAAAGTTGCACAGATTAAAGTTTACTTTGTGCCATATCAAGCTCTATGGGTCTTGACGAACGCATAATGTCAGGTATCCGCCATTATAGTCTCAGGCAGAAGAGATTTACCACCCTGAAAACCTCCTGTGCTTCACCTACTCAATCCTCCCCTACTCCCCCGAACTCTAGGCAACCACTGATCTTTTTGCTGTCTTTAGAGTTTTTCACTTCTATAATGTCATATAATTGGAATCATAAAATGCACAGCCTTTTCACACTGATCAACCAATTTTAATATTCATTTTAGGTTCATCACCATGCTGTTTTTCATGACTTGATAGCTTATTTGATTTTATAGCTGAATAGTAGTCCACTGAATGGATATACAACAATTTGTTTATCCATTCACCTAGTGAAGGACATCTTAGGTTCTTTCACATTTTTGGCAAACACATTCCTATAAGCAATGTAGGAACCCTCAACAATACTTGTTCCATGATGAAAACAGAGAATTAAGTGAAATACACATATGAGCATACATATATATGAGATACTGAGACCCCCAGGCACCTTCCTCTATGAGGGTTCCAGAATTCTTGTGCCGGTCTTTTACTCTTCAGGCAGGATACTGAAGGATCTATAAAGGATCCAAAAGAATGATGTAACATTAAGGATTCTTCAATAAGATGGCCCGGTCAGGTCATCTTTGGTGAAACTCATAGTCCACAAACCCCACTCAAGGGTCTGCAATCCCAGTGAGTTTTTAGTCTCTCATTCATATGCAAAGAGACAATGAAAGATCACAAAAATCCAGAGGAAATCCTCTAACATGAAAGGTGGACAGTAACCAAATAGCAAAAGATCGGGAGAATCGGTTGAAAGTCCCACTTTGACTCAGGTCATGATCTTGCAGTTCGTGGGTTCAAGCCCTGCATCTGGCTCTGTGCTGACAGCTCAGAGCCTGGAGCCTATTTCGGATTCTGTGTCTCCCTCTCTCTCTGCCCCTCCCCTGCTCGCTGTCATTCAAAAAAAAAAATTAAAAATTAAAAAAAAATCGCCAAATATAATGTGCAATAAACAGGTTCTGAAATGAAAAGGAAACTTAAAAATCCCTTTCTTTAAAAACCTCAGATGCAGAAAACATTGCAACACAGAAAGAACAGCAGACTGAATGGGTGAGCGGGGGGTGGGCTGTGCGAGGGTTTAGAAGCAAATACGGCCAAGGCAAGGCTGTTTTGTTTGTGCACCTGATGAGGCAATTTTCCATACTATCCCTGCATTGTCCTGCAATCTTGACATATGCCTTGAGCATCAAAGGGAGGCTTGTAGGACTCCTTTCCATCCCACAGGGTCTAGGAGTCATTTCTGAGCCTGTCAAAATACGTGTTTTACTGTGTGATGCTTTCTAATAGTAAGACCTTCTTATAGATTAGTCAGAAAAATATTTCAACACATGAACATCTATCATTTCAATTTATTTATCCTCTCCCTTTTCTATGTTCAAGCATGTGTCACAGCTGGTTCTGTGAACATTACCTCAAGAAAAGTGTGCGTGTGTGTGTGTGTGTGTGTGTGTGTATGAGAGTACATGTATAAGAAATAACACTCACATGGAATAGAAATAACTTAAAAGAGTCTTTGCAGATGTGATTAGTTAATTTAAGATGAGGTCATACTGGATTTATGTGGGCCCCAATCCAAAGACTAGCATCCTTCTAATGAGAGAACTTAGAGACAAAATTTAGACACGTAAAGAGATAAGACAGCCACGTGAAGACAAAGGCAGAAATTGAAGCAATGCAGCTGCAAACCAGGGAACAAGGATTGCCAGCTGCCACCAGAACCTGGAAGAGGCAAGGACGGCTCCTCCGCCAAAGCTTCAGAGGACGTGGCCCTGCTGATGTCCAGTTTTAGACCTCTAGCTTCCTCACCTGTTGAGGAATACTTTCTGTTGTTTGAAGCCAGTCAGTTTGTGGTACTTTGTTACAGCAACCTTCAGAAACTAATGCACGGGGATACTTGTACACACTCAGTTATCTTAGCCAGACGTTTGACAAAGGTGGGGACAGAAGGCTGGGGAGGTCAAGAGGCGAAGCAGGGGAGAGAAAAACAGAGAAGAGCTATGTTCTTGTAATAGTTAGGGCTTTCCAGAAATAAATGGGACCAAACATAATTTGATGGAGGGACGGACAGACAGGTGATATAGACTGATTCAGCCTAAGAAATTGCCTCACACAATTATGGAGGCTGACAATTCTCAAGATTTGCAGCTGGTAAGCCAGAGGCCCCAAGTGAGCTGTTGGTGGGGTTCTATTTCAAATGCTGATCGAGTAAGACCCAGGAGAGACGATGTTTCAGTTTAAGCCCAAGGGCAGGAAGAAAACTGATGTCTCAGTTGGAAGGCAGTCACACAGGAGGAGTTCACCTTACTCCCAGGGAAGGATTAGCTTCTTCTTCTAGTCAGTCCTCCAACTGATTGGGTAGGGTGTCCTATCCACATTAGGGAGGGCACTGCGCTTCACTCAGCCTACCAATGGCAATGTTAACCTCTCCATAAACACCCTCACTTACACACCCAAAACCATGTTTGACTGAATGTCTAGGTACCCCATGGCCCAGTCAAGCTGCCCTCAAAAAGTAACGGTCACAGTCCTACTTCCTGGCAGGACTGAAGACAGCAAGTCCCTGGGAGGCAAAACCCGGAGGTGAATGAAGCAGATCCATGCATGGCCGGTGACAAAGCTGTCACCCCGAAGAAGCCCACATGGATCTGATTTGTGTGGTTCAGCCATAACGGGAGCAAGCCAAGGACATGATAAACAAGGACAGCTCGCTCTTTTTTGGGAGAATCTTTGGAAACTCATGAACCTCCCAAACTTGACCTAACTGAAGTTAAATTTCTCACAAGCCCAGCTGAAGTAGATCAGTCAGTTCCTAGGATATAAAGAGATGAGATTCCACACATGTGTTCGTTACCTGGAATTTATAATCTCTCTATAAATCAACCTCTGGCAAAATAAAATGGCACGGGACAACCCAAAAAACCCTTGAGAGCAACTGAAGGTCCTGTCACATAGAACCTGTTTCAGTGAATGTTAGACTAGAAATGGACACCCGGCCAATTAATTCTTAAGAAATAGAAGTTTCCTGGGGTGCCTGGGGGGGCTCAGTTGGTTAAACATCTAACTTTTTATTTCAGCTCAGGTCATGATCTCATGAGACTGAGCCCCAGGTCGTGATCTGCGCGGACAGCGTGGAGCCTGTTTGGGATTCTCTTTGTCTCTCGCTCTCTCTCTGTCTCTCTCTCTCTCTGCCCGTCCCCCACTCATTCCCTCTCTCTGTCTCTGTAAATAAACATTAAAAAAAGAAATAAATAGAAATCTCCCTGCACAGCCTACATTTCTGATTACACACAGGCCTGCTACTTGACATTAAGGGATGGAGAACACAGGAGTGTTCTGTGAAGACTTCTGCTTGCCTTTGCCAAGTCCACATGAGACGTAAGTCCTTTAGATATAGGTAGGAAAGCTCTTGGGACAGACGCATATGATGCTGCAACCCCCAAGCACTACGGGCACCAAACTCACTATACTCTGATGAAGCCTCTTTGTCACGATTTTCCAGGAAATCAACTTATCCCCAATGTAAAACGTAGAAAACCGTTAAATCAGGGCCACGTAATGGAATGACTATGGAACGCAGGTGCATAAAGATGCACCTAACTGAGGACCTAACCCTCAGTTACTGCTCCACTGATTAAGTCATGGGAAGCATCGCCAGAACGAAAAAGCATGAGGATATGGTTCCTCGCAGGAACCCTGAAGGCAGGAAGGAAGCTTTTAGCGACTGTCTGCTTTTCTGGATAATTTTTGTCCCTGGCAATGGTGTGGGGACCCTGGAAAACGATACACTTTGGTATCAGGAAGGCTGGGGTTTGAATTCCAACCCTGTCACTTTTGAGGACATTAGGTACATTACTTAACCTCTTGCTTCTTAAAAATAACTAAGTTTTCTTACATCTTCCTCTTCAGCTTGATTCAGAGCTTTCATTTCTAATTACGACTTTATACCCTGGCAAGAGAAAGCCACTTTTGGGGTGGGGGTGGCATTTTCCAAAAATGACACAGCTTTCCACCCGATCAGAAATTCCTGGACAACCGCTGTTTAAACAGCAAATAACTCTTTAGAAAGAATGCTAATAAATCAATTACTTCATAAACTAATGAATGGATAAATAGGAGAGAGCAGCATCAACAGATAAGAGAAAGCTTACTAAAGAAAGAGAACGAAGAAACATTTAGTGGCTCTTCTCAAGCGAGACTCTTGAATGCAGAAGGTCAACCTCCTGTGGCTTCTGAGGCCATAAATTGTGGTCTCTTCTAATCTTGAAAGGCCATTGCAAATATGATTCTCTGTCACTGTAGTGGCTGGGGCTACCTGGGGAAATCACACCTCTGCAGTGCATATGAAGGAAACTAGTGAGACTGATAAGGGACTAATGAATGGCTTGATTCTCAGCCAATCAACTGGGCCTACAGAAGATCCAGCTTTTCAGAACAAGCCTCTGTGGCCCTCAGTGGCTACCTGATATGGTCACCTGCAGGCTATTAAGCATAGCTCCCGATTGCTCCAGGGTAGGACAACCTTTGATGCTGAGTCCTCATGATACAGAAGGGAATGTCCCCATGAGATCACCAACATAATCACTCACGTCCAGGAACACACATGAAGGATTATTTTATTTTCTGACTTTGGGAAGATTCTCTGACTTTGGAAGAAATCTCAGAGAGCATCTGACCTCGCCTTTATGTTTTACAGATGAGGAATGGACCGTCTAAATGGAGATGGTAATTTTTTTTTTTTGAAGGTGACTGAGAAGACTTACTTTTACTTCCTCATTTTATCATTGACAGGCTAGATCCAGCTTCAGTCTAGCCACTATATATAACCGTCCATGCTCAGCTGGCCACGGGGATGTGGCTCAGAAGGCTGTGGAAAATCAGGATGTAAACGTCGAAGTTAGATAGAGCCCAATGTACTTCTTGGCTTACTTACAGTAAAACCTTGGTTTCCAAAGCACTCGTATATCAAAGCAAATTTCAAGAACCGTTGGCTCACTTGTGATCACATGACATGTGGCATCATGTACTACTTGTTTTACAAGACATCGCTTGTTTATCAAGTTAAAGTTTATTAGAAATGTTTGCTCGTCTTGCAGAACACTTGCAGACAATTTGCTCACAATCCAAGGTTTTACTGGTATGCTTTCCTAATTTCTTTGAGGAAAGCTATCTACTGAGTGTCTTCAACACTTTGTTTCCCACTCCCTAAACTCAGGTTAAGAGGAAAATAATAAAGACCTGGTTGTTTGGTATTTATAAAGAGTTTTCACATGCACTGTGTGGGTTTGGATCTTTATAAGGACACTGTGTGGCGGGCAGGATGCATGGATTTCCACTTTCTACACAGACACAGTTCTGGGAAGACTACAGTCAGACAGGATGAATCATCTGCTCATATCCCTTGCTTTCTTATCTATCTGAGGAAATCCACTGAGGCCTAGAAGCAATCTGAAGATCTCTTTTTTCTTTCATTTTTGTACACTTAACCTAGAAGTAGGCAGTCCCCTGTTTTCTTTCTGTTATCACAGAACGTATAGCGTCTCCCCCAAAAAAGGCATGGCCCACATTCATGCTGCCTGTACATCACACACACTTTTGACTGCCACTGGCTGTTGTAAATCCTTTCTTAGATAAGGGGATTGACAAAAGTGAAAAAAAAAAAAAAAAAAAAGGTAACCTGGATGTAAAAGCAACTGCCTTCTGTTTTTGTTCCTGTCATATTCACAAAGTCTTTTGTAGAAAAATACCTGGAATTAAGTGGTGCTGCAAAAAAAAACAAAAAAACAAACAAACAAACAAACAAAAAACCCCAAAAAACCAAGGCACTGGATTGCAATTTACTATCACTACTACTATTTCTAACTCATACAGCATTTTAAATGAACACTCCTTTTTTTTTTTTTCTATTACTCCCATTTCATAGATGAGGAAATTGAGCTTTAATGAGTTTAGGTGAATTGAATTTCCGGTGTATCTCTATCAGCACTTTGCAAGGGCTCGGTTAGTATTTGCTGAATTGAAGAGCATTCACTTCTATATCTCTTTTTGCACTTAATATTCAAATTAATGGCTGAACCAGGTTTTTTTTCCCCCCTTGGAGAAGTGCACACCATGGAAAGGTGCCTCTGGGAATGCAAATAGCCCAGTCTATGTATTAGGCAACTATAAACAAATGGAGATTTGCACAGATGTAATTAAGAGTAGAAAATACAAACCTATGTGCAGAACCATGATTTACAGTCAAATTCACCTGCCTTGAAAGCTCATATTCGATTGCTCCTCGTTTGATTACCAAGCTGGTATTTCAATGCAAAGCATATGCTTGTGGGCCCCCAGGTTCTCTGGGCTTACGAATTAGCTAATAACTTTGAAACGAACCTTTTAAGGGAGGAGTGCTTTATGCCTCAGCAATGCAAACATGGGCAAGTGAAAATATATGCATCTCGACTGGTTATTTTTGTACGGAGGACAAATGTGTAAAAATATGTTTACCAGAAAAAAATTTCTGGTTTTGACTGTTTGCCAAACGTTACACAAATAATTAGTGATGTTGTTAAATGCTCAGCAGCTCTTCCAAGGCTTCTTTTTTGGCATCAAATATGTTCGTTCTCCAGTATACGGGCATATATAATAATTTAAAGTATTCATAGAACATAGCTTCTGGCTTGACTTACAAAACGGGCTGCTAATGTTTCATTCCTTTCATTTATCCTTTTCAGTTTCTCTCTCATATAGGAGAGCCTGAAAAGAGATGAATGAGATTTTTTGTCACAAATCTAACTTAACTTTTCTAAATTGTAAGTAAAATATCCTAAAGTGGTTGTTCATTTTGTCCACATTCCCTTCTCCATCATGCATCTTCTTCCAATATATCTGGAAGGTAAAATTTTGAGGGGCGCCTGGGTGGCTCAGTCGGTTGAGCATCCGACTTCGGCTCAGGTCACGATCTCATGGTTTGTGACTTCGAGCCCTACAGGGGCCTCATTGCTATCTGGGCAGAACTTGCTTCATATCCTCTGTCCTGCTTGCATGGATGCATGCTCTCTCTCTCTCTTTTCCAAAAATAAATAAACTTTTTTTTTTTTTTAAAAAAGGAAGGTAAAATTTCTAATAGAAAGCAAGAAAGCAAAAGTTTAAGGGCGAGAATACCAGAGCTTGGCTTTATCCCTCACCCAGTCCCACTCCCCCCACCAAACACACCATCTTGAAAAGCCAGAACGAGACCTAGAAAAAAGTCTCATCAGCTCTACTTTCTAGACTCAGTGGATGTTGCTAATATGAATAAAGTGTTGTTCCAAGAGTAAACTTTGGGTCTCACCACCACGTACACTCAAAATGTCTGCCATTACTGTTTGCTGTCTTGAGTGAAATGCAGCAGTTTTAGGATATCAGTAAAGCAAAAGCCACCCCCTCCAACTGCAAACCCACCGTGGTCAGTGGTACCAGAGGATGATGCATTTGTTGGTTAGTCCAGCTGGAGCTCCATGCCAGCACCTTTCCACTACAGGGGAGCCTGGCCATGAAAGGGCCCGGGAGGAGTCACCTTGAGGAATGTGTTGTGTTAAAGCCAAATAGCAGAACTGTGTATGATATCTCTTATATCAGAAAAAAAAAATGTCAGGGAGGAAGAATCCTGCCCAAGGCAAAATGCCAACCATGAGACAGAATGGCAAGTAAAAAATGGGCACAGTTGTGATATACTGATGGGGGTAAAAACCCAAGATGCTGGGAGAGTATGTCAGAGGAGAAGGAGGAAAGAACAAGGAACTGTCAAAATGGAAGGCAGTCTGGATGTGTCCCAGAGCAGAGCACCATAGAAGAGCAAAAAGGGGTCCAGCATATAAAACATCTTGTAAAGAGCAGTGACATCTCCCCATTTTACACATCCAGAACCTGAGTTGATGGAAGGAAGTCAAGGGCACTGCACAAAGTCCACCCAGTTGACCAAAGGTCCTACAAAGAGTGATTCGGCTTCACATTCTCACTGTGCAGGCTCCAAAGTCCTGATTCTACCTGGAGAAACACTCCACGGACCCTCCTCAACACTGCCCGCCTCTGCTAAGACTGGGAAAAGGCCAACACACAGAATCACTCAGGAAAATGGGAAAAGGAGGAAAGCAAAGGGGGCTGGACAGCTTGCAAGATGGGACATCTACCATTAGAAAATAAATACACCGCATGTACTGATGGAAATTAAAAAAAAAAAAAGGCATGATCCAAGAGAAAACTCTTCATATCAGAATCTAGAAAAAAAATATCCATGCAAATAAGGGCCCATTATTTCCCCCTCTGCACGGAATAGCTGGCTTGGAGTTTTAACATGGGAGGAAAAACCAGATGGCGGCAGACGGGCTTATTATAGAAAGTCCACTTGTACTGAAGTTTTCTCAGCGCGCTCCATCACTGCTGAGTGAGGTTTTGTTTTGTTTCCTTCTTAAGTGTAGGGCAGGCAACTACCAAAATTTGTATAAAGTCTGAAACCTTTTCATGAAAATGTTCTGTTCAATACCTCCGATACATGATATATGATGCCACCACAGGAAAACTAGTGTTGCTACAGACGTTAATCATAATTATGAAAATTTTTAATTTAAATGTAGGTCTGAACACACAAAATACAGTGCATGGCCATCTGTTAGTTTTCCATCTGGGCTCATTTGCAAAATACATTCTGTTTCACTCCCCCCTCCCCCCTCTATTTATAATCTTCCCTGGAAAACAAATATGCCTAATCTATGGCATGCCAGAGCTGAAGTTAGCTATTTACAAGTGGCTTTTAATAGACATGGCTACAGTTGAAAGCAGTAACAGAAACTTCAAGGGTTTTTTTTTGGGGGGGGGGTTGTGTGTATGTGTGTATGTGTGTGTATGTATGTGTGTGTGTGCAAGAGACACCTCCTTAGATTGTCAGTAGATTTCTCCTTTGAGAGTATCCCATCTCCATGTGAAAATGGCTTTACAGGTTATCTGTAAGGAACAATGAAAAATGGGGGCGCCTGGGTGCCTCAGATCGTGAAGCGTCCAACCTCAGTTCAGGTCATGATATCCTGGTTCATGAGTTCGAGCCCTGCTTCAGGCTCTGTGCTGACAGCTCAGAGCCTGGAGCCTGCTTTGGATACTGTGTCTTCCCCTCTCTCTGCCCCTTCCCTGCTCACACTCTGTCTCTCTCTCAAAAACAAATAAAAACATTTAAAAAAGTAATGAAAAATGCAATATTGCTCTGTCTCTTGGTATCATGCTAAGAATAATATCTAAAACTTGAAGCTTTCATGGCAGCATTTTCACAACAGCCATAAAGCAGAAATACAAATGTCTATCAACAGATGAATGGATAAACAAAATGTAGCATATCAATAAAGGGAGTATTATTTAGCCATAAACAATGAAGGACTGATCTGGGTGCCTGGGTGGCTCAGTCAGTTAAGCATCCGACTTCGGCTCAGGTCATGATCTCACTGTCTGTGAGTTCAAGCCCCATGTGGGACTCTGGGCTGACAGCTCAGCACCTGGAGCCTGCTTTAGATTCTGTGTCTCCCTTTGTCTCTGCCCCTCCTCTACTTGCACTCTGTTTCTCTCTCAAAAATAAATAATCATTAAAAAAATTTTTTTAATGAAGGACTGATAACTGATACATGCTACATTGTGGCTAAACCTTGAAAACATTAGGTTAAGTGAAAAGAGACACAAAAGGCCACATGATGCTTGATCTCAATTATCAGAAATGTCCCAAACAGGCAAATATGTAGGGACAGAAAGTAGATGAGCAGTTTAGTTGCCTGGGGCTGGAAGGTGAGGTTGGGGGACATGGGGAGTGACTTCCAATGGATCCCTTTTAGGGGTGACCAAAGTATTCCAAAATTAAATGCTAGTGGTTGCACAATTCTGTGAATATACTAAAAAAAAACTGGACTGTACACCTGAGATAGGTAGACTTCCTGAAATATATATAACTTGTATCTCAAAAAAGGTATTAAAAAAACTAGACAGCCAGACAGAGATGAAGAAATCACTTAGTCTATTTTTTACACTTTATCTTATTTTTATTTTTTATGATTTTTTAATTTTTCATCTGTTTAAGATGGTACAGTGTGGTCTTGGTGGGGAGGCAAAAAATGACGGTTACCCAGCTGGTAGTGGTCAGGTTTCTAGGCGTCCATTCAAGGGTTCTCCCTGATCCGTAATGCTGAATGATGACGCTAATAAATTATCCTAGAGTCATGAACAGAGTGTACTGAAGAAGGAGAGGTTCAAATTCGAATGGAAAGACTCATTAGAAAATTACCTGGTGAAACCAAATCAAGGCAAGAAAGGCCTTCAATGATGCTGGCAGTATTAAGGACAGACGAATGTACTTGGCTCCAGGTGATCTCTTTGAGGTAAACGCTTCATGACTTTGTATCTGATTGACTATGAGGAGAAGTGGAAGGGAAGCAGACCTGGATGAGAAAGATGGCTGTGATCAAGAAGCCTAGACAAAGTAGGAACTGGAGAAAGACGATGAGTCTAATTCTTACCATGCATTGGAGTCATCCGGAGAACACAGAGTGCAGACACTAAACAGGAAACTGGCATGTGAGAACTCAAAGTTTGTCCTAGAGCTTCGGGCCTAAGATAAAGAAGGAAGCCATCTGGTGAAGATGGGCCGTGAGAGCACTGAATGGGTACAGCTGTCCTGGAGCCAGAGCAGAGAGGAGCAGAGACTGAGGACAGTACGCGGGGACTCCCACATATAAGGATGCAGAGAGGAACAAAGAAACATTCTGGAATGAAGGCGGGAAATCAGGAGAGGTCAACAAAAACCAAGGCAGCAGATTTGATCTAAGCCCGTCAGAGGCTCTATGATGGATTTTGGAAGGCATCATTTGAGGCTTCATCCTTTGGTGAGGATTTTAGTTTACTTAGGTAGGCAGGTAGTGGGAAATAAATTCAGAAACTTGAACCAGCCAAAAGGTCTGGCTCTGGAGATAGGCAGGATGGGGAAAAATCTGTAAGAGTTAAACGGATTAGATGAGAAAAACTAGTGAATAGAACTAAAAAAAAAAAAAAAAAAACAGATGGAAGCTGCTGGAAAATTCAAGAATGAGGCTATCACGACAGACTATGTTATAAAAAGGAAACTACAGTTCTCAGAAGATCTACTGTCACAATGAGGGTGAAAACGTACAAGTAAGCTTCTGCATTTCTGCCCTAGCAGAGTGGGGGGAACACAGGTACCAACCCAGACCTTTAGGGGAGTAAGCAGACTTCTCCCATGTTTAAGGAGGTTAGCCACACTCTGCACTTCCCACTTCTGAGGAGGTTGAACTTGACAATGAGGGCAAACAAAAGCCTCTGAATTTTGTTCAGTTAAAATAAAATCCAGTTCCACAGATTCCCACTAGGAAAACCACAAAACCAGGAGTCACAGGAGGTATCGTCCCTAGGACACTGTTATCTCAAAAAAACACATACTGAGCATGTGTTTATTTACCAGGATGAAGGGTACGTCCTAGGGATTGAACGAAAAGAAAGATGTCTTGGCCTGTCCTTAGGGAAATCGCAGGGGAGTCACAGACAGGCAGACTGACTGTTTCCAAATCATAAGATAAATACAGTGAGAGAGACCAGGGTATGCAGAGAAAGGCATGCCCTACTCTGCAAGGGACTGGCAAAGTGGGGCAGAAGAGGCTTCACAGAGGAGGCCATGCCCGGACTGAATCTTGAGGGATAAACAGTACACCAAGCCGACTGGAGGTGGAATGGGCATGGGGACTATTCTCCCAGGGTGCAGAGCACAGCGGAGGGCCTGCGGCTGAAGTGCGGCTGGTCCCGGGAAGCCGGAGAGGCGCCTGCAGGGACCAGAGCGTGGGGGGTCATTCTGCATCCTGCTCGACTTTGTTTCAGTGTCCCCAAAAGCAGGCCTTAAGGTAAGTACTGGGTGCAGGTAGTTTATAAAGCACGGAGGAGAAAACAGAAGGAAAAGAAGTCAGTAAAGGCTGAGTTAACCAGGGGGTTACCTCTGTGGGCACCTGGGCCAGACCCCCTGGAGTCTCCTGGGTAAGCAAAAAAGACCATACTTCCGAATCACCACACTACAGGGCAGCCTGGACACTTATTCTCCAATTGCCAGCCCCGGGGGTAGAGCATTACTCTGGGCGTGTTCAGCCTACACACACACACACACACACACACACACACACACACACTCTTTACATTTTCAGATTGAACCTGCCACCTGCTTACTAACACTTCTCCTCTTCTCAGGCAGAGAAACAGAACAGAACGTTAAGCAAGCAGCTGCCTGTGTGTAAGAAGCTGTCTTCCCCAAATGTGGGTGACCTCAGGGTGGCCAAGGGCAGAACATCAGTGGCTTCTGCTAAGCAACCCAGAGCGGGCCAGGGGTCTCTGCCTTCCGGCCACGGCTAGCTCACATCCACCTCCACAGCTCCACGCAGGACCCTCACTCTTCCTCAGCCCTGAACGTCTAACCTCCTCCCACTCTCCCGCAGTTATAACACCTCCCTCTGCTGCGAACACACAAAAAATGCGCGTCGACTGCCGCACACGTCCAGAACAGGCCACACGCCATCTCTTTGTAGTCCCTGAACATCTCATACCATTTAAATTGTTGGTGTCTCTGCCCTTCCCACAGGGCCCAGAGCACGCTAGCATCGATTGATCGCTTGGGCAAAGACTATTTTATGAGCTTTTGGGAAACCAAGCCCTTCCAGTAAATCAACCAATCCAGTGACACCTCAAAAAACATATATACTTGATACTGAGGCAACAGTATTAAGCTGTCTCAGAGGGGAAGGAATGTGCTGTCTTATAATGTGAACCAAATTAGCCTAATACAGAGCTTTGACTTCCTGATAGTCTTCTGTCAAAAATAAATGAAGCGGGAGAGTCAGAACAGAGTTATGTATTTGAAGCCAAGCTGAAGAAACAGGGCAGACACAAGACATAAAAAGAGAGACAGCACACTGGCTTTAAATACATATAACATAAAGCATCAATGTCTGCTTCGTAACATTTATTTAAAACTTTTTGCCCTCTGAATCACCTTAATTTTGGATATCACTCTTCCCTATGGTCATTGTGAAGAATTGTACATTATCAAAAAATCTTTATTTATTTTGGTATATATTTTCTGACAGGTCAACTAGCATGGAAATTCTGGGCCTTGGGAGGTCTGAGTCTCCTTTTATATTTACCCAGCGAACGTGCTGTTACTCACTGAAGTCACTTGAACTATATGGGCCGGTTTCTCTTGTCAGCTTCTTGGAAGCTTTGAACTGGAAAAAGAAATACACAGCAGGGTAATCTAGCCCTTTGAAATTTGGGACGGCTAGGAAAGATGCACTGTGGTATTGATTTGCAATAGGCTTTGTTCAGACGACATCAGTCTATAATATGATGAGGATTCTTGGATTAAGATGTCCAGGGGTTATAAATGAAAAGCTGTTCTCTTTTGGCGGGGGGAAGGGTGCCAGGTGATATGAGTATGTGATTTTCAGTCACCTCCTTTGTGGGACTTTTGGCACTTGAAAAAAGGCACAGGTCCCTTCATTAGTAGGACAAAAGGCAGCCTAGAAGGACGGGTCGATTTAGAAGTTAATACATGACGGGTTTTCTCACATGGAGTTGAAGAAGCTGAAGAAGCCACTCTCCTATGGTCCTTACACAGATGCTGTTTATCGAGCTTCCCCCACCCCGCCCCAAAATGCTGGGCGAGGTGCTGGCACCTTCCAGCCATGCTGTCCTCACCAGTGTTCGAGAAGCTGTGTGTGCATCGGTTTGCTGTGAAGACGAGCAAACTGAGGCTGGGGAGGGGAGGTGAGCTGGCCAAGTCTCAGAGTTGGTGGAGTGAGGGACCGAGATAAGAACTGATTACCATTCATCTCCAAAGGACAGGCACTAAACAACTACCCTGCATGGTATGACTTTGTCCAAAAAAACAAAACAAAACAAAACAAAACAAAACAAAACAAAAAAACCTTCTGTAGCTAGACCGGGTGGTTTACCTGCTGGGTGTTTACAGACATCACCTCCTCGTGGATGGAAGAGAGGTGAGTCAGACCATTCCTTTCATCAGGAATTATTTAAACTACTTTGATTTTTATACCTAACCTTTTTGTCAAAGGGCTTCATTTTAAATATTCACACATTCTGGTTCTACACAGGGTGTCCCTGGAAACCAATGGAATGTGTTTTTGTTTGGTTATTCCCAATTAGGCAGGTAGTCCCGATTAGGACTGCAGGGGTCTCCAGGAATTCCAAGTTATTTTCACACACTGATGGTGTGGTGGGTGTGATTAAGTCTTTTCTATCATGAAGAACTGAAATCTGAACTATATGGATCTTGGTATCTTTTCATTAGCTATATATGACATTAAACTTTTACCATACGGCTGCTTTCCTTTAGAAAGCTGTCAGGCCATGTCACTCCCCTATTTATAGTCCTTTTAGTGTATTTCACTGTTTCAATTTGTATGTCCTAGTTTTCTGTGAGGTTAACATATTATATTAGTTATTTGGATTTTTTTCAGAATCAGTTAGGACCTCAATCTAATTGTACAGCCTCCTGAAGGAGCCCTTGGAGTGTAGCCCTCACTTGTGCCCCCCATATCTTACAGATACCTGGATGAAGGTGTCATGGGGGATTAGGGAAGAGGGAACAGGGTAAGGTCCAATTTCCACTCTTTCCCAAGGAATTTGGTGCTCTCCTTTGTTATGGATTGAATCATGTCTTTCCAAAAGACATGGAGGTCCTAAGTCCCAGTATCTATGAATGTAACCTTATTTAGAAATAAGGTCTTTGCTGGGGCACCTGGGTGGCTCAGTTGGATGAGCGTCCGACTTCAGCTTAGGTCATGATCTTGTGGTCTGTGAGTTCGAGCCCTGCGTCGGGCTCTGTGCTGACAGCTCGGAGCCTGCTTCAGATTCTGTGTTTCCCTCTGTCTCTGCCCCTCCCCCACTCAAGCTCTGTCTCTCTCTCTCTCTCCCTCTGTCAAAATTAAATAAACATTTTTAAAAAAAGAAATAAGGTCTTTGCATATGGTCATGTCGGACAAAGTCATTAGGTTGAGTACTAATTAATGATGGTTTCCTTATAAAAAGGAGAAATTTGGAAACAGAGACAGAGACACAGGGACAACACCATGTAAAGATTGAAGTTTTGTTGCCACAAGTCAAGGAATGCCAAGATATCTAGAAATCCACTAGAAGCTAAGAGAGAAGCATGGAACAGTTGTGCCCTCACATCCTGATGAAGAACCAACCCTACCGGCTCCTTGATTTTGGATGTCTAGCCTCCACAGGTGTGAGGCAGTAAATCTCTGTTGTCTGCACCACCCATTCGTGGTACGATGTTACAGGAGTCCCAGATACTCCTACAGACTCTATCTCAGCACTCGGCATGCTCCTCAATCCCGACCTTGCCTCCTCACAACACAGATCCATTTTCTTCGCATCCCTTCAGTTTACTTTAAACAGGACTTGGTTCCATAAATATCCTATCCAGATATCCTGCTACTCACACCCAAAGCCAAGAGGTCCATGAGAATGGTACCAAGGCCTCTGTTCAGAGGGACACCAAGTGCATGGAGTGCAAATGACAGCCATCATCTCACCCTTTTGAATGAAATACTGGTATTGCGAATATACGACCCAAATACCAGAAGAATGATGATGTCATGCTTTTGCTTTGGTGCTGAAAACAGTAGTCCCATTTTCTCTATTATGTCATTTCTTCTTTTATTGAAGCATGTCATTGTAGGGATTCTAATATCTCTGGGGATAAAGGACCTAACTTACAGAGAATAGTGTAGGTGGGAATACTTATTCAATATTTAAATGTAGGAAAATAAGAAAGCACAATGGAGTAGCCCCCATGTAGGGGTGCCCTCCATGAACAGGCTTCTTACTGCTTCTTTTTGGATTTGGGTGAACAGGTGTGTATGCAGCTTGAGGTCTCTGAATCCCTGTGGGAGACAGATCTTTGCTTTGTGGACGTGTGCTCCTTCTGTCCTCCCTTTGACTTTCAAAAGTAAGTTATTAATGCTAATTATCCAGAAGAAAAGTTTTGTTACACTTTGCTTTAGCATTACTCCAACTCTGAACTGTATTTTCTTATTTATCCATAAAAAAATAATTTTACTCTCTCCTATTAGCTTCTCTTTCACCTTTGGAAATGTCTGAATGGAAAGATTCTGGGGAGAGTCATGGGTAGTGGGAGTGAAAAGGAGTGTGTAGTTTCCTGTGGAAAAAGCTTCACTCTGTGGTCTCATCTCAGTCTCTAATAATTGGTTTCAGAATCTTGGGGGTCTGGGGAGAGGTAAGAGGACAGATGTCAGACCTGAAAGCAGCTCATTCTTGGTACCAAGGACACTGTGTCCATACAAGTTTTGATTGCCCGTTTTATTTTCCTACAAGAGTAGGATCTCTAGCCACCAGAAGAACTGTATGCGCGGGATAACAGTCAAAGGGGCTTATGCCCCCAGCTGCAAAGGACCAAAGGGAAATGGTCACCAGCTGGCAGAGTGAGCTAGAAATTAACAGCGATGCAGGTACTGTGTGCTCCTTTGTAATGACTTAGGTGGAAAAGGGCTGCCTTCTAATAGTTTAGGCAGAGGACTTGATAGAAACAAAGCAGTTAAATCCTCCTTCCTATCCTAAGGGAGAAGGTCTTGGTTGTCGCAAAGATTAATCTTCACAGTGATGCCATGTGAAGTCTTCATTTCTCCTCATTTGTTCAAGAAATATTTATTGAAGGCTTGCTATGTGCCAGATGCTGTGCTAGCCTCTGTGGTGCTATAGTGAATAAAACATTGCCCCTGCCTGCAGTGGGGGAGGCCAATGTGATCTATATTTATATTAAGAGATATTAAGTGCTAAAAAAAAAAAGATAAAATAGGTTAAAGTACATAAAGAGAGCCAGTATGGGAAATAGAAACAGCTGTTCTTTTGGACAGGGTGGCCGGGGAGGCCTCTGTGATGGGGTTAACATGAGAGCAGAGATGAGTGGCCAATGAGGAAGCAGATCATCTGGGCACAGACATCTCAGGTAGAGGGAAAGTGAAATGGGGAAGGTACATCAAGAACAGTGGTGGAGGAGTATGAAGGTCCAACTAACTTGCTTTGTAGGGGACAAACTCAGGTAAAACTTATACTCCACATGTACCCTGAGGGATCAGACTGAGGCTGGGACACTGCCTGAAATTACACAGCGCTTGGCTTCCTCCACTTCCATGTTCTGCTCTCCCTGCTCCTTTGATGGCCTCCTCTCAGAACACTTCTTTAATGAATTGCATGACCAAAAATCCTCATCTCAAGGTCTGCTTCTAAAACAGCAGCCATTGAAGAGTTCCATGCCAATGAGTGCTATGATCTGACTCACTGTTTATAAGGATCACACTGGCGGCTGTGTGGAGAAGCAAGGTGAGGAAGTCATGGTGGGACCAAGGAGAACCCCATAGGAGGTTTTTCTAATACTCCAGGAAGTAAGGGTGACTAGGACCAGGACAGTAATAGTGAGTAGGTGAGAACTGATTGGCGTCTGAAATATTTTGACAGTTGACAGGGAGCAGTGAGCAGGTTTCGATGATGTTTTAGAAGAGAGAAAGGAAGGAATCACAGATGATTCCAAAACTTTTGACCTCAGAAACTAAAAGGATGGGATTGCACAGACTGCGATAGGAAGGCAGGAGGTCCACATTTCAAGGCAGAAATCAGGAGCTCAGTTTCTGACGTGAGAAGGTTGAGATA
This sequence comes from Felis catus, assembly GCF_018350175.1. Taxonomy (NCBI): domain Eukaryota; kingdom Metazoa; phylum Chordata; class Mammalia; order Carnivora; family Felidae; genus Felis; species Felis catus. The sequence continues at coordinate 9,523,110 of NC_058380.1, forward strand.
TCTGCTGGATATCCAAGTGTCGATGTCAACCAGACAGACGGTGGACATACCAGTCTGGAGTTCACAGGAGGGCTCTGGGCTAGAGTGCTGGGAGTATTCAGTAGACATGCCACTAAAATGCTGTCACCAGAGGATTGAAGCTAGATACATAAAAGGTCTCAGGAGTGAGCCCTAGGGTATTCCACCCCTGGGGGTTGGGGAGGTAAGGAGGAACCAGCAAGGGCGTCTGGGGAAGAGTGGCTAGTCAGATGAGAGAGAGAAACCAGTGAGAATGGTGCCTTGGCTGGCAATGAAAGAAAGGGCAGCTTGTAGAGGGGGTAAGCAGTACACAGTGCTGAGGAGGTGGTGTAGGCTAAGACCTAAGAACTTCCCACTGGGTTTGGCAGCAGAAGCCTTAGGCTGTCTTGACAGGAGCTGTTTGGGAGTGATGTGTATAGTCTTGGTTCGGGGCGGTGTGGGGGAGAGGCGGTCAAGAGAAAATGGGACATGAGGAAGCATAGACAGTAGGTACAACCAACTTTTCTGAGAAGTTTTGTTTTAAAGTGGAGCAGAGACATGGCAAATGCTTGAGGGTAGAAGGGAGGGTTTTGAGAAGATGCAGATATTACCAAATGTTTTCTAGTCATGCAAATGATCTCGTACAGAGATAAAATAAAAATGCAGGAGAAAAGGGGCAACTGTTAGAGCAATGTCCTCGAGTGGGTGGGAAGAGATACGACCCAGCCATGACTGAAGGGGTGGGTCTCAGGCAGGTATGTGCACAGTTCACCCTTACTCACAGGAGGCAGGTGATACAGGTGCAGACACAGGGAAACAGCAGGTGAGGTGGTTAGTGCATGTTGAATGGTCTTTTCTGATTATCTGTATTTTTTTTTAGATGTCTAGGACTCATGGTCATAAGCTGTGTCGAGATACCTGATCAGCTGTTACATATCCATTTTCACATTCATGATGATTTAGGTATTGATTCTCCTACCCATTAAAATGTAACTGATGTCTAAAAAGACCTACGCCTACATGAAGGTTAACGCCCTTCCCCAAATCTCAGATTCCCAGGTTGAAGTTTACTTACAGAGATTATGAATAAATCAAGCTGTTAATTAATAAAATCAATGTGTATGATTTTAAGAAAGACTAAATTCATCCCAAAGGGCTGATTATTTTTATAGGCAACTTTTCACTAGCAAAACACAGTTTTTAGTTTTAAATTTGCTGATCTCTCCCAACACAAATTAAGGATGGCACACCAACCTTCCCTTTCCAGTCTCCTGGTTTTTGCCACTCTGACCAGCCCATAGTATTATTTACACATTTTTCTCTTTTTATTATAAAAATGTCAGCCTGCAGATTAATGAAAACTTGTCCTTTTTGTGTAATTTATCCTTCGAGGCTGACGGAAAACCTTCAGGGGGAATATAAAAGCAATCAGGCATCCATTTAGAAAAAAAAAAGCCGTGATTATTTTTTGTATGTGGTTTTATATCATTTCACTTTTTCAATATGTCTATTTCACATAATTTATTACTTGACACTTTTTATTTTCAATCATTTTTGGTTGCTTATAAATAAACATGCATTAATGTCAAGAGAATTAGCATTCCATTATAAACTTTATACAAGCTGAAAAAATGGCTTCAGTGAAGTTGCCTCCTTATTTGGGACATGCATATACATTCGATGGTGCCTGTCTAGAGAATTAAACACTGGCACATTTTTTATCTCTGCTAAATAGAAGCAATTCTGAAATGGAGACAGTGATTTCCAGAGCAACATTATGCAGGTGAAGATTATGCATTTTAATGTTGTTCTGTTTGGAAGTTAATCTTAAGATAATTTAAATGGTATCTTAAATAATGATTCTTTGCATCTCCCCAGAAAGAATCCTGGTCCACAGTATGACCATATGTGTTTATATACAGTCCAATATGATGATATGATTTAATATTTCTTAATGTCATAGTTAAAACATGTTATTGGAATATTTTAAAATAAAATAAAGCATTTCTTCGCCAGTCATCAAAGCATATCAAATTTGAGCTCCTCTATGTAAATCTAAGAAGAAACCAAATTTTTCAACTAGTTTTGAGATGAAGGCTATTGAATCAGGGTCTGGACAGCAGACAGCAGGGATATGAGTGCAGGGGAAGAAATCATTATATAATTTTAAAGTTATTTCTGGGAAAGTTTAGCATATAACATATAATATTTCAATACAAGTTGCAGAAATAGAAGTAAAATGCAAACAAAATAAATTTATAATCAAAATAAATTTATCTAAACAATCAGGATAGTTTTCTCTTTAGATTATATAATCATTAGATCATTAAAATGTTAGTAGAAAATACGGTGACAAAATTTACCAATGCCCAGTACTAAATAGATATACAACATTTAAATATTCTTTTTCAAAGTGTGTAAATTTTAGCTGAACCACAGGTAAACTTTAATATAAGTTTTGTACAAAACTAAGATGTGTCTGCCTGAGGCCACAGGATAACCAAAACTGACTGAATGGACCTCCTCTCTTTCCATAAATCCATTTGTGATTGTTGACTTTACTACCAATTGGTCACTATAAATGCTGGCCTTCTCTTGTCTAAAGACTTCAAGGCATCTCATCTGAAACAGGTGTCTTGCAAGGGGATGTCAATTCTTCTTAAGACCTCCACCACCTTGTGTTGCTTCAAGATCCATAATCTGGGACAAATCCCTACAGATTACAGAAGATGGTCATAAAGCCTAACTCTGGAAGGAGTGTATCCACTGAAAGATTTTTGCCTCTTTATATTGGCAGAACCTAGAGAATGTACAGGGAAATGGATTTTAAGAAGGTAAAACAAGGGAAAAATACAAAATATATCAATACAGGTGTACTTAGTACAGATTTTGCCTTCAGTGTGTTATTTCAATAAGCTAGTGTTTAATAATCTACTTAAAAGACAACAAGACTCAACACTATCTTGCTTTCTGTAATGACTGAATTGTTAGAACCTTTTTTTGGTACAGGAAGTAATTCAAAGACTTAGGAAGATAAGAAAGAGAAAGATGATTCATCATATCAGTTTCTGCATATAGCCTCACCCCCACTATGTGCTCAGGAGGGCTAAGAGGGCACATTTTTTCCCAAAGTGTTGTGAAATGACTTGATAAGAATAGCACCAACACCTCTGAAAGCCTTTGTAGTGGCTTTCCCCTGCAAGGCAGGAATGATGGTAACAGACATAGCCACTGAAGAAGATTCCTGGATTTCACTGGAGCATGATGACATCCAGGAATGGAAGGTGACCAGGTGCCTATGATAAGATCAATGTTATCATTGGAATAGGTATCAGGTCTGCAACTAAATTCAGAAGTGGTCATGATGTCCTTATGACTGAAAGAGCTGAACAGACTTATGAGGATGTACTTAATCCATATAAGTGAGGGGGCGGGGGGAACCACCTTTTCATCCTGGTGAATGGAGATCCAACTTCAGACACCAAAGAAGAAAGTTACAACTCTTTATTCAACTCCTAAGGCATACAAATACAGAATTCCTTCAATGAAGAGTAAACACGGGTTACTAGAAGATGGACCCTACAAGTATGCCACAAGTATAACCCATAGATTTTCCTTAAAGCATTTCCCCAAAGTGGCTATATCAGTGACTATGTCTTGGGCATACAGAAATACCCAGACTTTTTGGGGGTTAAAAATTTTTTTTAATGTTTATTTATTTTGGGGAGAGATAGAGACAGCGCGCAAGTGAGGGAGGGGCAGAAAGACAGACACAGAATCTGAAGCAGGCTCCAGGCTCTGAGCTGTAAGCACAGAGCCCAATGCAAGGCTTAAACTTGGGAACCATGAGATCATGATGTGAGCTGAAGTCAGAGGCTTAACTGATTGAGCCACCCAGGTGCCTCCAGACTTTTCAGAGATTATAGTATGATGCAAACTCTAATCTTTATGCACCTGACATATCAGTCAGAAGAGGGACTTAAGTGCTGTTGATAAACGAACTTTAATCTTGAGTCCACTGATAATAAGATCATTGGGTCTACAACCCTACTCTATAGTTGTTTCTCCAGTTCCAGGACGCATAGCAGGAGCAGACATATATATATTCAATACTTTGGTTACTCCTTCATCCATGCAGTGAGAGCTATTATAGTAGGAAGGGCCAAGTGGAACCACCTGGAATACATTTTATATCAAAATAGTAAATTTAAAATATTAATGCTTTCATTGGGGAAATGCAGGGATTAGTTCCACCATCAAAAATATGAAGGATGCAGGTGCTGATTTCTATTAATTCTGTTTTACCTCCTTATTTAATTTGTGCAGAATATAGATCACTTATAGAGAATGAAAGTGTATTACCACAAACTTTCAAGTGGTGACTGAATTGCATTTACTGTTCCAACTGTGGTCTTTTTATTGGGGCCACACTCAACATAAGTCTTGCAAACTGATATGCAGACATTAATTTGACATCTTCTTTCTTCTCTATAACAATCAACAGGATCAATCAGAAGATGTGTGCTTTCACTTGGGGAAAAAAAAGCATTATACAACCAGTGATTTTCTTCAGGGATATGTCAACTTTCTGGCTCTCCCATAGAAACTGATCTCTTTCTACTTAAGGTATGATTACCATCGCCTGGGAGATTGTTAGAAACGAACAAGCTCAGATCCCACTTCAAATTTACTAAATAAAAATCTACATTTTAATAAGATCCTCAGGTGACCTGGAGCATATTAAGAGTTTGGAAAGATCTTGTCTAAAGGCACCCTGATCATGTCATCATCACATAGGGTACCATACTGGTCTGCCTTGTTGACAACAATGCTGGTTGGACCCAGAAATAGAAAGTACTCCAGGTTAATCTATACACATGTGAAAGGGTGAGAAATAAGCCCTATGGAGACTCAGGAGCCTGCTATCTCAGTGAGATTTCTTGAAGTTCAGTGATTTGGGAAATGTTTAGGTACCCTGTTTAAAGTGGAAGACAAGTTGATGTATCTTGTGCCTTCTAATACTACGACTAGTGAAGATGTTTGCATTTCGGAAGCCAGAGAGACAACATATGAAAATGTTACTCCACCCATTCACTGAGCATCTATCTAGGTTACCAGTGGTGCCAGCTATGTCTGGAGCCCAGAGCAAGAAAAGATTTTACAACAGGTACAGGTTGCAGTACAAGCAGATTTCCCATTTTAGTCATATGACTCAGCAGATACAATCGTAATATGATAACTGTAATTCATATGGTTTTGATAAGGTTCCTTTGGCAATCCTAATAATAGACTCACAGAGTGTAACTCTAGAATTTGGACAGAAAGGCTTGCCATGCTTTTCAGAGAAATAGTCTCATTTTGAAAACAAAGTGCTTGGCTTATTAGAAGGCCCTACTGGAGACTGAACAACTGGCCAAAGAACATCAAGTGACCATGCCACTTGAGTCATTTCTCATGAAGGAGGTGTTGTGTGCTCCAACAAGACATAACTTTGGTGTGTACAAGAGCACTTCATCATCAAATGGAGGTGTCGTATATAAGACTGGGCTTTGGCAGCTTTTAAAGGATCAAGTGAATTCATAAACAGTTGACTCTAATGGTAACTGCTATTGATACACAGGCATTTATCCCTCAACTCCGTGGAGAAGTTATGCCGCTAATTATATGAAAGAATGAATGTAGGCCTGTTTTGTTGTTGTTGTTGTTGTTGTTGTTGTTGTTGTTGTTGTTGTTTTGTGAGTTTTTTGGTTTTTTTCTTTGTATTTTTTCAGAAAGCATGCAAACAGGGGAGAAGGGCAGAGAGGCAGAGAGAGAGAGAGAGAGAGAGAGAGAGAGAGAGAGAGAGGTTCTTAAGCAGGCTCCGTGCCTGGTGTGGAGTGTGGCACAGGGCTTAATCTCACAACCCTTAGATCATGACATGAGCCAAAATCAAGAAGTGGAGGCTTAACCGACTGAACCACCCAGGTTACCCAATTTTAGGCCTTTTAAAAAGGTGATTCCACATGGAATTCTGTCACAATTCCAAATTGGACCACTGCAGCTTTATCAGAATACTCTGTAATTACTCTAAAGACATTTACAAAGGGAATACTCCCAGCAGAACTTTCAGTGATGCATTTAGTTGCTGCCTGTACCTGGACAGATACATATGCAGAGGTAAAGTTTATGTTAATTCATAGGCAATAGCTGATGGTTTGGCCAGATGATTAAAGGAAGTAAATTTGAGAAGCAAATGATACCAAAGACTGAGGAAGAAGTACATGGCTGGAACTATCTCCGAAGGGACACAGGACATGAAAATACTTGTATCCATGTGAATGTTCACAAAAAGATTCTCCTGTAATAAAGTCTCTTGTTAAATAGGTAGACAAGATGATCTGATTGGTGGATCTCAGTCAACTTCTTTCTCTAGTCATGGGTTTAAGAACAAAGTGCTTTCACAGGAAAGATGTAAGTTAAAATTATATATGTATTTTATAGCATAGATAACAGTCACTGTTGAGTGCCTAATACACTAACAGTGTAGAGACAACAATGAGTCCTTAATATGGTATCATTCCTTGGGAAGGCTGATCAACCCTTTGATGGTAATCATCACATTGGAATGTTTCATCATGAAGTATGGAATTTTTACTCACTGGAATTGACACTCTATATACTTTTTGTTAGCCCTCCTGCCATTTGCAATGGTTCCACACATAGTATTAGCTATGGATTTACTGAGTATCTTTCTCACCATTAAGGCATCACACTCAACATTGCTTCTGACAAAGAAACTCACTTTATATCAAAAGAAGAGATGCCCAATCACAAAATGCACTAGCCTTACCTATCTTATAACCCCCAATATAACTGGCTTCATAGAATAGTGCAACTGAAGACCCAGTTACAGTGCTACCAGTTATGGATTTGGGAAAAGCAGTATGGCTGTATGTATTTTTCTGAACCATAAACCAGTCATAGGGCTGGTTTTTCTATAGCTAGAATATACAATTTGGAGATGAAAGGGTAAAATTGGCTTCTTTCTCTATTATCCCTTAATCATTTACTCTAAAATTTTTGGCTTCCTGATTTCTCAACTTTGGAGTCTCTGGCTTAAGGATATTAATTTCCAAGGGAGGAGTGTTTCCTCTGGAGGCACAACAATGACTGAAATTAACTGGAATTTGAGATTATCACCTGGCATTTTTTGGTTTCTTTTGCCACTAGCCATAATACTGTAATGCCTGATGCTTCAGGCAAAGAAGCACTATGGTACCAGATGGAGATATCAGTCTTGCCTGATTATCAAGGAGAAATGGGGGGCATTTTCATAATGTTATGCAGTGGGGCATGAGGACTATGTCTGAAAGTAGGATACTGTTTTGTGAAATTCTTAGAATTTACATGTACAGAGTAAAGGTTATTGGGAGACTATGGCAATGAAATACCAGAAGGACCACTAATGGCTCTAGAGATGAAGTTTTGAGTCAGAATAGCTGCAATCCTAGCTGAAATAAATGGTATAGAGAATAAGCCATGAAAAAAGAAAAACAATCATGTCAAGTTTTAGAAATAAGGACTAAAGCAAACATACATATTTTGTTCCTAGTTTTGCTATATATTTTAAATACATTAATCAATAATTTCTCCTTCATGAGTTACAGAATATAACATGGGACTCATCGAGAAAAAGAATGACAATTACTCAGAAAAATGTAGAGTAACTCACAATATTTTTGTTTTCCATCTTGGGGGATAAAGTGAGCACATCTTTGGTTATATATATATATATATGGTATAGCTATATATGTTAGCCATAGCATGATGTTGTTATTTGAAGTTTTAAATATGGGTAGAGAGGTGTATATAATTGCTAAGTTTGATAAAGTGATAGGATGTGTCAAACTCTGTACTGTCAACCAGGCATCACTCTCAAATCCTTCTACATTTTCTTTTCAATGGCAGGAAAGACGTCTGGATCTGCATTTCATAGAATCCCTTTCATCCCCTGGTTCTGGGATTCTATCTGGGACAGAAGCAGTTGCCGAAGATTTCAAAGTGGGAGGGATGAAGTCATTAATCCAGCAGAACCTATAGGTAGACCATTGAGATGATCTGCAACCCCTTCCCTTGGTCTCTGGGCATTTTCCTAAAATTAGGCATTTGTGAGGCTTCCCATGGATTCCAGTGAGTCTTCTTGAGGCACATCTCTGAAGTGCTGCAGACAGCTGAAATCACCAGAACTGGCTCCTATGGTGCCCCCAACTCATGAGAATCACACATCAGTGCTACAGATGGTCAGGATCATTGTTGGCAGCTTCTCTGTGGTCTTATACTTCCTGATTTCCACCAAAGAGGTCTTCTTGATTGGTACTCTGCCAGCCATTCCTACCATGATGCCTCTAATACCCATTAATAAATCTTTTTCTATTTGAAATCCTAAGGCTGCTAATGAACCTAAATAGATACAATAAAGACCAAAGACATTTTATTCACAGGAAAACTCATGTTCTTACTTAGAATATGTTTACATTTTTGCATATAATCCTAATAAGCTCAGCCATCCATTCTCAAAGAACAGAAACAGAAAATTGAAAGGAAGTGAGTCTGTCTGAATTTGGGATTCTGAAAGCAACAGTAAGTAAACCATTAGCAGCACGGTTTTACTGATTCTTTTATACAATAGTAAATATCGAAACTTAAAAAGTTAGAAGTCTGGGATTATTTAGCATAGATCCAGCATTATATGTAACAAAATACCCAAAAGGTATGGTGATATCATACCCTAATGTAAAAATCAATAATGACAATGATAACTTGTGAAATCAAGAAAAATGTACACCATATTGAGAATGCTCTAAGAAATAAGAGAGAGATGCAATCCATACAAGACAGTTTTTTTCCCAGCAAACATATTTAAAATTGAATATATGATTTTATGTGGTTCCATACAAATTTTAGGATTTTTTTGTTCTAGCTCTGTGAAAAATGCTGATGGTATTTTGATAGGGATTGCATCACATGTGTAGATTACTTTGGGTAGTATAGACATTTTAACACTATTGGTTCTTCCAAGCTATCAACATGGAATTTCTCTGTGTCATCTTTAATTTCTTCCATCAATATTTTATAGTTTTTCTGAGTAGAGTTTTTCACTTGTTTGGTCAGTTTTATTCCTAAATGTCTTAATTGGTTTTTGGTGTAACTGTAAATGGGGTTGATTCTTTAATTTCTCTTTCTGCTACTTAATTATTGGTATATAGAAATGCAACAGAATTCTGTATGTTGATTTGTATCATGCAACTTTACTGAATTCATTTATCAGTTCTAGCAGATTTTTGGAGTCTTTCAGGTTTTCTATATATAGTATCTTGTCATATGCAAATAGTGAAAGTTTTACTTCTTCCTTGCCAATTTGGATGCCTTTTATTCCTTTTTGTTGTCTGATTGCTGTGGCTAGGACTTCCAATACCATGTTCCTTAAAAGTGGTGAGAGAGGACTAAAATTTATACGGAACAAGATAAGACCCCAGGGTGCCTGGGTGGCTCAGTCTGTTAAGCACTGACTTCAGCTCAGGTCAGAATCTCATGGTTCGTGGGTTTGAGCCCCATACTGGGTTCTGTGCTGACAGCTTGGAGCCTGGAGTCTGCTTTGGATTCTGTGTCTCCCTCTCTCATTGCCCCTCCCCTGCTCATGCTCGCTCGCGCTCTCTCTCTCTCTCTCTCTCTCTCTCTTTCAAAAATAAATAAACATTAAAAAGAAAAAGAAAAGGCCCCAAATAGCCAAAACAACTTTGGAAAAGAAAAGCAAAGCTAGAGGCATCACAGTTCCAGACTTCAAGTTATATTATAAAGCTTCAGTAATCAAAACAGTATGAAACTGGCACAAAAATAGACACATAGATCAATGGAACAGAATAAAAAAAAACCAAAAAGTGAATTCATAACTATATGGTCAAATAATCTTCAACAAAGCAGGAAAGAATATCCAATGGGGAAAAGACAAATGGTGTTGGGAAAACTGGACAGCAACATACAAAAGAATGAAACTGGGCCACTTTCTTACACCATATACAAAAATAAATTCAAAATGGATGAAAGACCTAAATGTGAGACAGGAAACCATCAAAATCCAGAAGAGAACCAAGGTAGTAACTTCTCTGACATCAACCATAGCAACTTCTTACCAGATATGTCTCCGGAGGCAAGGGAAGCAAAGCAAAAATAAACTGCTGGAACTTCATCAAAATAAAAAGCATCTGCACAGCAATGGAAACAATCAACAAAACTAAAAGGCACCCTATGGAATGGGAGAAGATATTTGCAAATGACACATCTGATAAAGGGTTATTACCAAAATGCATAAAAAATTTATAAAGCTCAACACCCCAAAAAAGAATAATCCAATTAAAAATGGCAGAAGACATGAATAGACATTTTTCCAAAGAAGACATACAGATGTCCAACAGACACGTGGAAAGATGCTCAACATCACTGATCATCAGGGAAATGTAAATCGCAACTATAATATCACCTTATACTTGTTAGAATGGCTAAAATCAACAACCCAGAAAATAATAGATGTTGACAAGGTTGTGGAGAAAGGGGAACCCTGTTGCACTGTTGAGAGGAATGCAGCCACACTAGAAAACAGAATGGACATTCCTCAAAAAGTTAAAAATAGAACTAACCTACGATCCAGTTATTGCACTACTAGGTATTTACCCAAAGAATACAAAAACATTAACTCAAAGGGACACATGCACCCTGATGTTTACAGCAGCATTAGCTATAATAGTCAAATTAAGGAAACAGCCCAAGTGTCCACCAACTGATGAATGGATAAAGAAAATGTGGGGGACACCTGAATGGCTCAGTCAGTTGGGCCTCCAGCTTCGGCTCAGGTTTTGATCTCGCAGTTTGTGAGTTCAAGCCCTGTATCGGGCTCCATTCTGACAGCTCGGAACCTGGAGCCTGCTTTGGATTCTGTGTCTTCCTCTCTCTCTGCTTCTCTCTCACTCTCTCTCTCTCTCTCTCTCTCTCTCTCTCAAAATTAAACATTAAAAATTAAAAAAAGAAGATGTTGTACTTATACACAATGGAATATTACTCAGCCATAATAAAAAATAAAATCTTGCCATTTGGAATGACACGGATGGAGCTAGAGAGTATTATGCTAAACAAAGTAAGTCACTCAGTGAAAGACAAATACCATATGATTTCACTTATATGTGGAATTTAAGAAACAGACAAGCAAAGAGACAAAGAGAGAGGCAAACCAAAAAACAGACTCTTAACTATAGAGAACAAACAGATGGTTACCAGAGGGGAGGTGGGTGGAGGGACAGGTGAAATAGGTAATGGGGGTTAAGAAGCGCATTTGTTGTGATGAGCACTGGGTATTGTATGCAAGTGTTGAATCACTATATTGTACACCTGAAACTAATATTATACTGTATGTTACTAGAGTTTAAATAAACACTTAAAAAATAAAGTTGAATAAATAATCTTTCTTTCTCTTAACTGCTGATATTACCCAGTGATCTGCCTAACCTCACATTTCCTCCCAGTAGACTGTCCCAGTGTTTTCTTATCAGTTCTCTTGAGTAGACACTTGCTCTATGCTGGCTAGGCTTGTAAAAGTTCTCCTCATAGAATTAAGAAATGGGGCCCCAATTACTGAATGATGACAGCCAACACTTATATAATGCTTGGTATGTACTCAGGGATTGCTCTATGTGACTTGCATTTATTAACTGAACTAAGCTCATTTTCATAACAAACCTATGATATTTCATATTTATATTTCTTCCCATTTACTTGATTTTATATTAAATAGAAACTATATTCCTATCCTTTCTATTTTACAGATGAGGGAACCACCCCTGATTGTCAACCATCATCTAAACTCAGCTGAAGTTAGAGCGGCCTTTCCCTCAGGCAGCTGCTATATTATCGTTTTCCACACCTGGATATAGTGATTCTCACACCTTGACAGCAACTCTTAGAAAAAAAAAAAACACCGGACAACTGGGTCATATCCTTTATCAACTGTGCTATGCCTCAGCTGTACTTAATTTTTTTACATTCTTGTCTCTTTGCAACTCCATAAATACATTCACGAAACATTTCTGAGACCTTTTTGATGATTTCCTATCCATCATTAGACTTCCCGGCTAATTCCCCAACACTCCATGTGACCACCTAGATCCCTCATTCCTGATTTCTCTGCTATATCTGATTTATTTACTTCTTTGCTATATCTGATTTATTCCTAATCCCCAAATACCAGCACAGAGTTATGTATTCTTGTTCTCTACAGATGTTTGCTGAACGGAGTCTTGGAATCTGAGTCACAGTTATCTGTAGGCTTCTAATTCTAGTTTCTACTCTCTGCCCTCCCCCCCAGACCTCTAAACTATGGTACTATAAATTGCAGCTGGAGCCAGAAGTTAAACACATGGGCAGTTCACTTCGCCAAGACTGGAGGACCAGAATTATAGGAACCAGTTGATGAATTCCCAGCCAAAGACAATATTGGACAGGAAAGCAGGTGTTTTCCTGCGAGTCAAGTCGGTGATGAGGAAGGACAGAAATGAGAAATAAATGATGAAGGTAAGGAGCTGGAAAAGAGGGCACTGGATTTGTGGTATAAATTTCTGAGTCAAATTTGAATAGCAAACATTTGGCCCATTTGGTGTTTCTAAAGCTGTAGTATCCAGTCTCCAAGATGGCCCCTAATAATCCCCACCTGATGGCATTATACCTTTGTGTAGTAGCATCATTATTCCAGGCTCATTTATGTGATCAACAGGATTAGGAAGAGGTGATAACTTAAGACTAGGTCATAAAACACATTATGGCTTCTGCCTTGGTCTTTATCTTAGATCACTCACTCTGGTGGAAACCAGATGCCATGTTGTGAGGGCACTAATGTGGCCATTGAGGAGACCGTATGGAGGGGAAAAGAGTCCTCAAGCCAATGTTCAGATAAGTGAGGGTGGAGGTGACTGCAGCCCCAACCAATTGCTACCTCTGAATTTTTGACCTGCAGAAACTGTGGGGGATAAATGTTTATTGTTTTAAGCTGCTAAACCAAAGGGTCATTTATTTCACAGTAATAGAAAACTAATACAAAAGCCTAAATTATAGGTTGCAAATTGAGGGTTAGAGTACCATTTCTGCCCTGCTGACATAGTTTTGTTTCATGGCGAAGGGACAGATGATGGTTTTAAAAATTCAACTGTCAATTAATTTTTAAAACTTCAGTTGGTTAGTTTCTTTAAAAAACAAAAGATCTTGTAACACAGCCCTGTCTTCATGGCTCTGTTGCCTTCAACTTGATCTGTCCCATTCATTTAAATATCAGTAGGCATTTGACTTTGCTATCTTTGGTCCAGGCTTCAATCTGTCAGGAAATGATTCCATTTATCTTATATTGCCCTTGCTTTAGCAAGAACTCTCTCTCTCTCTCTCTCTCTCTCTCTGTGTGTGTGTGTGTGTGTGTGTTTGTGTGTGTGTGCATACAGTATCTTTTGTTGATATATCTCTATCTCTATATCTATCTATCTATCTATCTATCTATCTATGTAATATCTTTTGTTGTTATGGTCTTTTAAAGTTTTCACTGGATGAGTTTTGCTGCTAAAATAAAAATAAACAATCAAACTCCCATGATTATTTTTTTTATTTTTAAACTCCCTAAATCTGTCATTTCATCAGAAATATCTGGAAGATTCTCTTATTTCTTTTTTTTAATATGAAATTTATTGTCAGATTGGTTCCCATGCAATACCCAGTGCTCATCCCAACAGGCTCCCTCCTCAATGCCCATCACCCACTTTCCCCTCCCTCCCACCCCCATCAACCCTCAGTTTATTCTCAGTTTTTAAGAGTCTCTTATGGTTTGGCTCCCTCCCTCTCTAACTTCTTTTTTTCCTTCCCCTCCCCCATGGACTTCTGTTAAGTTTCTCAGGATCCACATAAGAGTGAAAACATATGGTATCTGTCTTTCTCTGTATGACTTATTTCACTTAGCATAACACTCTCCAGTTCCATCCACGTTGCTACAAAATGCCATATTTCATTCTTTCTCATTGCCAAGTAGTATTCCATTGTGTATATAAACCACAATTTTTTAATCTATTCATCAGTTGATGGACATTTAGGCTCTTACCATAATTTGGCTACTGTTCAAAGTGCTTCTATAAATATTGGGGTACAAGTGCCCCTATGCCTCAGCACTCCTGTATCCCTTGGGTAGATTCCTAGCAGTGATATTGCTGGGTCATACGGTACATCTATTTTTAATTTTTTGAGGAACCTCCACACTGTTTTCCAGAGTGGCTGCACCAGTTTGCATTCCCACCAACAGTGCAAGAGGGTTCCCATTTCTGCACATCCTGGGAGATTCTCATATGTAAAGATTTCCAATCATAGATTATTACAAACATGGTCATTGTATGATCATATGTTTGTATTTCAAAAGAGGGGTCAAAATTTTCTCTTCCCCTTCTGGAGATGGGGCAGTACTTAGGAGGTATTAGTGTGGAATGGGAGTTTATTCCAAGGGCAGATCAGGTTGTACCTCCCCATAAGGTGATTCACAGTGGGATGATCGAGCAGAGTGAATCTGAACCAGGTCCTTTGTTTGGGGTGGCGGGCAGGGTGGAGTACAGCATTAAGCTGGGAAGAGCAAACAGCAATGCCAAGTCAAGGCAGGCATCAGTGGGATCAAGAACAAGAAATGGAGCCAAGAGGACAAAGGATTGAAAGCAAGAGGTCAGGACAAAGCTGGAGGGGTCTAGGATGATTACCACAAAAAGCTTTGGTGTTTCTGCAGTTCTTTCTTAATCCATGGATGCATGAGACATGATAATGATGTAACCATGGATCTTTGGGAGTTCTGCCAAATAAAGGACTGCTTTGAAAATTTATCATAAAGACTATCCACATGACATGGCTGGTTTCTGGCAATCCAGCCTTTCTAGGTACAGAAAATCCCATTGATTACTTCCAATTATTTTGTTCCCTCTTTTGAAATGCCCTAGTACTTCAACGCATAGGGCAGTGATGAGCTGGCTTACTTGGGAGAAATGGAAAAATATTGAGGCCAGGTAACATGATGATTTCTTCTGACATCAACCTGATACATTTAAGTGAAAGACGATACTTTAACATTTGTGTACATCTAGTTGAAAGGAATTATATTCACATGCAGATCATATATTTGGCTCATTTCACAAACACATGCTTTATGCCATGCATTCGAGAAATGTGAAATCAAGCCAAGTTTTACATAGCCCACATAATTTTACATATTTGGGAAGGTTAATAGTAAAAATCCTCAGCAACTGATTTAGGTGATTTTTAAAATTTGGTGATTCTACAGATGATTACAGATTTAGAGGAAATTGAAAAACTCAACAAATTTCTTCCTTTCTCTAGTTACTAGAGAAGGGTACAGAAAAGAATTGCTAAGCAGGAAAGAATGGTTTTGCTATTTTCCACAATTCCTTTCACCACCATCTTCCTTCAGGCAAAAGTTAGCCTGTATTTTTAAGTGTCTGGGTATAAACATGCCTGTATTAAAACATTCTCCTTGTTTATAATTTTATGATTTATCTATATATCTTTATTTTTGGCTACCGTGGCTTTTACAGCTTTCTAATTTATATAGCCATTTGTTTGGGCTGTCAAAACATTTTTAATTTTAATTACTGTGTATCATGCCTGAGGGTGTAAAACTGTCAGATAAATCTGAGACTCTGCATAAACATGTGGAGAACTGCATGTGTTATCACTCAACAATTGCTAGTGGGCAGTTAACAAATGCCTTTCTAGGGGATGGGTTGGTCGGCTTCTTTCTCTTCCTCATGGAGGCACCGGATGATGTTGTCAGGCTAGGTGCTGGACACCTCATTACATGTTGGTGACTTTGGAACAAAATGGGCAAGAGTGCGTGATGGGCCAGCCACAGGCTGGGCAGCCTGCAGATGGCTGATGTGAGAGCACTTAATGTTTAAGTTTATAAGATTCAGCAACTAGACAATCAACCTGGCATCGCTTTAAAAAATAATTGGGGAAGAGGAGTCAGACTTCTTTAAAGTGGGATAGTATATTTGACTGGTAAAATGTGATCAGGGATTTGGCTCTTTTTTCTTTCTCATAAAGTCTTAGTAGAATGTATGCATGGATGCTTGCATGCTTCCATCCATCAACCTATTATAAATCTAAAAGTCTTGAGTTTGATATCAGGAGACTTGAACTTGAGTCTTGCTGATGTCTACCAGCTCTGGTAACCTTGAACACATTCTTTAGTTGAAGATTTATCTTACAGTGAGCTGAAAGGCTTTTAGAGATAATCTAGCACAGTATCCAATACAACATCGAGATCTATGATGAGGTATGGAGCCAGATTATGTCTGTATTTATCCTAGGACAATGTAATATAACTACAGTTCAGTTATGAGTTTTTATGTCAATCTTAGGGGAGACTCAATGCCCAGGGAAGGTTGCCTCTATTCTGTTCCCATTTCCCATAGACCCAGCCTTGAGTTCAAGAACCAGAAAGAAGATGGGACAGGGAAAATTATGGTAGAGATTCCCTTCTGCAAATTGCTTTTGCAGATCTCTTTTACCCTTGACATGCTGAAGGCATGTTAATGATGCAATATGCCTCTGAATGAATGTCAACTAACTGAGTTTCCAAAGACCTTCTTGTTTTTGGACTATAAGCTCAACCAGGTAGAGGCATTTATAATATGGAGCTAAACTGATTATTGGTGTGAAATCTTTCAGACAAGAATCCCTAATAGAAAAATGAAGAATCCTGTACTTTTGAATATTAAAGCTTGCTAATTTACAGATTATGAATTGACTGTATAAGTCACATGAATTCAAAAAATATCCCTTACGCACATTTAGCTCTCTGATGATGCTCAACTCAAGAAAGTTTTTTTTTATTAACATCTTATCATCTTTGATATAGAAAAACATTGCTCTGAACTAGCCCTTCAGGATGGCTATTTTTCCTCAAAAAAAAAAAAGTCTTTCCTCTCCTAATTTTCCAATATAGAACATTTCTCTTTTCTACCTTGATTTTAATAGTTCTATGTTGGAGTCATTTGCTTCCTTATGTAAATATCATTCACTGCATTTATTACTGGTATTTGGTAAGTGCCTACTATATGCTAGACACTGAATAAGGGGCAGGAGATTTAAGGAAAGCAAAAACAGATAATAAACAAGAAGTCAGAACCGGACTATATTTCCAGTCCATCCAACAGGGTGGTTGTTGACAGGTGTTCATCTCTGGTAACTGTGTAGACTGAACTATAGATTATATCTCATTTAAAGGAAGTTTGATTTGTTTCATCCCTCACTACCAAGCACACAGAAGGAACTAAATGTAACTGAGTTAATAAATAGATAAATGCAGAATGAGTGTTTATCTTTTTATCTTTTGACTTTGCTAATTTTACCTTGAAGTCTATACTGAGAAATAAAATTAAGAAAAAGAATAACACCCATAATGCTATTGTTATTTAATTATAATTCACCTTGTCTACAAAAAGGTACAAATGAAAAGGAAGTATGTGCCTGTCAGTTGATTATTTGCTTCAGCATAAGAGATAAAAGGAAGGTAACTTCACACCCACATTCCTAGCTGCCCTATTCATAATAGCCAAAAGGTAGAAGCAACCAAAATGTCCACTGATGAATGATTAGATAAACAAAATGTGATACACACACACACACACACACACACACACACACACACACACACACAGTGGAATATTATTCAAGTAATCCTATCACATGCTACAACATGTATGAACCTTGAGAACATTACACAGAGAAATAGGTCAGTCACAAAAACACAAATACTATATGGTTTATATGAGGTGTATACAATAATCAAATTAATAGAGATTAAAATAATGGGGCCTCTGGGTGACTCAGTCAGTTAAGTGTTGGACTCTTGATTTCAGTTCAGGTCATGTCTCAAAGTTTGTGAGTTAGAACCCTGTGTTTCTCTCTCTCCTTTCTCTATGCCCCTCCCCCTGCTCTCGCTCTTGCTCTCACTCTCAAAATAAACAAACATTAAAAACATAGAGTCAGAAAGTAGAATGCTGGTTGCTAGGGGCTGTGGGGAGGGGAAAAGGGGAGTTGTTTAATGGGTGTAGAGTTTCAGATATGCCAGAGAAAAAAGTTCTGATAAGCTGTTTCACAACAATGAGAATATATTTAACACTACTGATTGCACACTTAAAAGTGGTTAAGATGGTAAATTTTATGTCAAGTAGTTTTTACCATGGTTAAAAAAAACTAATATTGAATAAGGGCAGTGTTCCAGGCACTTTACATGGATTATGTCACATAACCCTCTCTATTCCATTATTGGACAGGTAAAGAAACACACATTAAGTTAAATAGTTTTCAAGGCCTTAGGATTCAGAAGCTGAGGATGTGGAATATGAATCAAAATATGCATCTATTTTCTTCTAAGTAATCTCTTCAGCAAAGCATTGATAAAAATGTCATAGATACTCAGTAGAGTTTGATAATACTCAAAATAACAGCACAATAATACATGAACATTAACTGTGTGCTATGTTCCATGTATTTTTTTTCTGATGGCTTTACACATGACCTATTTAATCCTCAAAACTTATGACATAAATATTATTATGAACCCCAATTTAAGGAAAGTTAAGTAACCTGCTCAAGGTCAAGGAATCAGTAAGAGACAGATATTTGACTATAAGTAGTCTGACCCTAGCGCCCTCTCACATTACATGACCCAAGAATGAGTGTCTAGTTGGAGGGTGTTTCATACCATTTCAAGCCCCTCTTCCCATACATTATTAATATGAAAAATCAAGAGGAATTGTGAGGTCTGCAAACAGCCATCGTTATCTCTATTTTAAGGAAGACAATACAAAAGATCTATCAGAGAAGTTAGGAATTTTGTTCAGGAACACACAGAAAATGACAAAAGAAAGATTTGAATCCAGGTCTCCTGACTTCAGGTCCCATGCCCATCTTCTCCCACAGCCTAGGTGAGGTCCTAGACCATCTGGGGTATGGAGAGACTGGAGTGTATCACAGATACTCCCTTACATTTACACTAATTTCTGAGTTCCATGCAATTGCTGGTGGCCATAGGTCGGGTGGGATTTGCCTATGAGGGCCTCCGGTGACTTAGCCTTGGGATAAGCCACAGGGACAACCTTGCCTGAGGGGCTCTCCTGGTCTGTTGAGGGAGGCTTGGGCAAGTCTGTGCCCTGCTCTTTCCTGACATGCCCTCAGAGAATAGGATTTTTATTGGACAGTTGGTGACAGGCACAGAATGTGAGCAAAAGGGACCTCGGTTTAATATCTCACGAGATGGACAGCACATATTATGCTGGTAGTAACTCACCACTGATTTACCGCCCTGGACGACTAGTGTTTTCTGAAAGACGGGGAGGAGGCAGGAGCAGAAAATTCTTTTTTGTCCCAAGACTTCTCTTACTGCAGATGTTTGCAACTGGCACTCCCTGCTTTTCTCCCTCTGTGGGTGCATATGAATAACCCACATAATCATGTTTGTCTTAATTACCTTTCTATTACTTAACTAAAATACCTGATTCTGATGCCAGGAAAAGCTGGCAGATCTGCTAAAATCTGAACAGAGGGAAAGCTGGGCTGTACTTGAAGCAGTCAAGGCCTCCTTACCCTTGAAGTCTCTCAAATGAATGAAGCCATAAATCTTAGGCAACTTATTTCCCCCTCTCTCCAAATAATTATAATATGTTAGAAAATATCTGGCCCACAGTTCTGAAGGTGCATTTGGGTTTTCTCAGTTACCATTTATCTATCACTGCATAACAAAATCCCCCAAAGCTTAATCCCTGAAAACAGCAATCATTTATTATTTATCACAAATCTGCAGACAAGTCGGGTGATCCTGTGGATCTGGGTGGGGATTGTCATACATCTTGTTGGGTTGACTTGTTGGGTCAGCTGGGGGCTGGTGGATCCACGGTGGGCTCGGCTCTGATCTCTACAGTCTCTCATCCTGCAGGCTGCCTGGGCTTATTCACACTGTGGTTGTAGGGTTCTCAGAGAGGAAGCAAAAAATGTGCTGCTACTTTTTCCAGCC
Source organism: Felis catus (assembly GCF_018350175.1). Classification (NCBI taxonomy): domain Eukaryota; kingdom Metazoa; phylum Chordata; class Mammalia; order Carnivora; family Felidae; genus Felis; species Felis catus. Next base: position 9,543,238 of record NC_058380.1, read on the forward strand.
TCTGCTTATGCCCAGGAGGCTAGCATCCTATTGGCCAAGGCAAGTCACATGGTTGAACCAAACATCCGTCAAAGTGGGGACTCTGACTCCACAGAAATAACAGCGCCTAAGGGCTTAAGTACAGGAAGGACTTTTAGGGGCTATCATTTCAATCAATCTTCTACACTCTCTAAAACACACTGATACCCTGAAATTTAAGGATAGTAGCTCTCCCCCAAGAAACAGAGACACTGTCCCCTTTCCTTCTATCCTATAGCTTAGGATGGTGCCTTGGATACAGAGGATGCTAAATGTCCTTAAACTGAATGGCTGCAAGGTGTCCTTACCAAGGGACCAAGTCTCTCAGTCAAATCTCTTTTGGTTCCAGTAACAAGCATCTCTTCAAACTGGCTTCAACAAAAGAGAAACTAACTTATTTCATTGAACTCAAGGCCAGGAAATAGAAACAGGTTTCTTGAGGGACCAGGAACAGGGACTGAAAGTTATAAGGGGCTGAGTCCACTTGATGGGCCAGAGGCCACCCTTACTCCAATAAACTGTAGTGATGTAATGGCCCCAGTGTCATGTGGCACAAAACATGGCTGTCTGCCGAGCTCTGGATGGAGCAATGTCCATTACAGATGACTACGGGTAGGAGAGGTTTCTTAAAGAATGTGGAAATTCTTTAAGGTGCAATAGATAGCTTCAAGATTCCTGTCCCTGGTCAAACACTATTCTAGATACTAGTATACTATTCTATATACTGCCGAGAAGGGATTTTGTGGATGCAATTCAAGTTCTAAATCAGTTAACCTTAAGATATGATAGAGATTATGTGGGTGGGTCTGACCTAAGCAGTATTTTCTCTGGCTTGTAGCAGAAAAGGAATTCAGAGATTAAAGGCATGAAGAGATTTGACATACTGTCCCTAGCTTTGAAGATTAAGGGCCATGTGCAAAGGAATGTTTATGGCCTCTAGAAGCCAAGAGCAGCCTCTAGGTTTCAGCCAGAAAGGAAATGGAGACCCCAGTTTTGCAACCAAAAGAGCTGAATTTTGCTAACCACCTGAATGAGTTTGGAGTCTATTCTTTCCTAGAGCCTTCAGATGATAGTCCAGTTGGCCAACATCTTGATTTTGGCCTTATGACACTCTAAGCAGAGAAGCTAGCTGAGCCCCACTGTATTACTGACCTATAGAAACTTGTTTCAAGTTTCTGAGTATGTGATAATTTGTTAAGATGCAATAGAAAACTAATCCACAGGCTAATTACCATTTCCATTTACCTCTGTAAAAATGTTATAGCATTTGAGAAATGACATAATTGAAATTATCACTCATATTTTGGTCTAAATTTGTTGGCCTCAAGTGCTTCATGATCTGTGGGAGCAAATATGTGGGAGCAAATCTGTGGGAGGGAAAAGGAACATTACAATTCAAAGAGGTAAACTGTGAGAGAGAGAAAGATTAAATTTTCAACTGAGGGGAAGTAAGCTGGCTTTTGTGAATTGTAATCTTGCATGGTAGGCTTTCAAGGAGACACCATACAAGCAAGTTCAAAGGCACTGGTAACCTGAGGGGTGTGTGCCTGCGTTGTGCGTGAGATAGACAGAGAGACAGACAGACAGACAGACAGACAGGCAGACACATAGATAGATAGGTTGATAGATAAAGATGGAGAGACATACATAGAAAAAAAAGAGACAGGGAAGAGATTAGTAAAAAGGTACTGAAAAGCATAAAAAAGCCTTCCATTTACCTCTACTTCTGCATATCCCATCTCCTCAATTACATTAATATCAGCAATCAAACTTGCTCAAGTAAATCTGATCTCAATCTCTATCTATCTATCTATCTATCTATCTATCTATCTATCTATCTATCTATCTATCTATCTAATCTATCTGAATAAGAGAGACAGAGAGGGATGGAGGGAGAGAGAGAAAAAGAATATGAAAGAATATAAATTAAAAAGAAAAGCAGGGAATTCACAGAAGATGTGTGGACTGGGATTTGATACCATTCCATGAATCTCCCAATTCTTCAGTAAAGTTACCAACTCAAGAAATGCTAGGAATGATTGGATTTCCCATGGGAAGCAGTGAAGACGCAGGAGCTTTGATGAGAGTCAGAATCAAGATGTGATCTGACATAGGGGGACAACTTCTAAAGGGAAGATGCAAGAGAGCAAGTGGGACAAGATGTAACCTTCTTTTGACCTCTGTGAATTAAAATGTATGCTACGGTGGATTCTAGGGCTGGACTGCCTGGGCTGGGATTCTGGCTTTCCTAGTTGTCAGCTGCGGAACCTTAGACAAGATACTTAACCTCTCTGCTCAGTTTCTTCATTCACAAAATGGAGATAATAATAGCATTCACACAGAGTTGTTGTGAGGGTTCAATGAGTTGATTAGAGGAAGAGTGCCCAGCACAAGAGACACTATGGATATGTTGCTATATTTATTACCTCAGGGCTTCAGAAGAAGGGTCTATTACAGTCATTCGAAAGGATGAAAAGAAGCTTCATGGAAAAGTGGCACCTGAGATGGACCAAATATGTCACCAGTTTACCTGCATGGAACTTTCCAACCATGCCAGAGAAGGAGAGAGAAGTGTGGCAGAAAGGTGAGGGCAAGTAGGCCAGGGGAACAGAGGAGGAAACCCACAGCAGATGAGTCTATCCAGTTTTGTAGAGACTAAGCAGAAACTGCCACGGTTCTAGGCTGCCAGGGTCTTCTTTCCTCTGGGTCCTACTTACAGTGTGGGACATATGCCATGTTTGAGGCTTCCAGGCAAGGTTGGCTGATCTGTTGGAGGGTCACACACTCATGGGGTAGTGGGTGAAGCAGTGTCCGACTACCTCCCTGTGACTATCTCAGCAACAGCTCTGGCAAAGGCCACAGGCAAGACTCCCAGAAGGAAGCTGCCAGTGTAACTGGGGCCTGGACCCTCTATTTTGGCCTCCCTGTTCTTATCCTCTAAGAACAACCCACTCTTCTCTCCTTCAAGATGGTGGCTGTTCAACAGGTTGTATGCTCCTCCGTTAAACAAAACCAAACACAGTTACTCTCTCCACATGCTATTAAACACAGCTACATTAAAATAATGTGTAGGTTGAGACAAATACATACCACCACAAGATAATTGGGAGTTAAGTCACTGTGACAAGCTGAATAACTAAATTAACCCTATTAAAACCTGTTTTCATAGGGTCAAAGGCTTTTCAGTAGAAGAAATCAGGTGTAAAAGAAAGCACTCACTTTTTGAACACCTTGAAACACTTGCCGAAAAATAAGCCAGTCGCTTGGAGAAGCAAGCAAACAATTTGACTTAGTTCAAGGAAAAGACAAAATGAGCTCACAGGTATTTGCTATTTTTAATTTAAATTCTATTAGCTTACGAAGGGGACACTATTTTTTCTTTTATCACAGTAAAAGCATTTTATGATGAGTACTCCAATATGTTAAATGAGATTTAACAGTAAATCACTAAAAATGAAAGAAATTTCAATTAAAACAACAACGTGATTCAGTAGTGAACCTATCAAATTTTGAGGACTTAAACAAAATGATAAAAATTTTGCGATGGTGAGAGTATGAGGAAACAGGCTCAAATCTGGGGGCAGGGTGGTGTTAATATTCCTGGATGACTACTTCAGAGCCAAAGAATGATCCAAGTATCCTGGGCATTTCACTGTCCCAGCTCCTTACTTATAGACAAGTAAAATATCTACTACCTAAGGCAATAAAATGACTATATATTAAGCTACAGGAATATAAGCTCATTGAGAGCAGCAATTATGATTATGATTATGATTTAATTTATTTATTTAAATTCAAGTTAGTTAACATACAGCACAGTACTGGTTTCAGGAGTAGAACCCAGTGATTCATCACTTACATATGATACCCAGTGCTCATGCCAAAAACTGCCCTCCTTAATGCTCATCACTAATTTAACCCATCCCCCACCCACCTCTCCTCCAGCAGAGCAGGAATTATTTTGAAATTGTTTCATCCTCTTGTTACCCAGCACCTAGGACAAGTACTAACACAGAACGAGCAGACAAAAGTTATACACACACACACACACACACACACACACACACACACACACACACACAAACATATCTATACATATACATACATGGTAGCAAAAATGAATTATAGTGTTTTTATATCAAAAGACACCTAAATGCTTAATCATAGGAATGGAGGGAATAAAATACGATCTAACAATACAAAAGGATATGATGCAGCCATTAAAAATAATGCTACAGATTAAATAGTGCTAGCAAAGTGCCTGGGTGGCGCATTCAGGTGAGTGTCTGACTCTTGATTTTGGCTCAGGTCATGGTCCCAGGGTCATGGGATTGAGCCTCTTGTTGGGCTCTGTGCTAAGCGCCTGCTTAAGATTCTCATTCTCTCCCTCCCTCTCTCTCTCTCTCTCTCTCCCTCTGCCTCTGTTCACACATGCTCTGTCTCACAAAAAAATGTTGTGGAAAAAAACTTATATGACACAGAAATATGTTCTTAATCAATTGTTATCTGAAAATCGCTGGTTTTAAATAATGTGTAGACTATCATCTTAATTTTTCTATAAAGAGTATGTACATACAAAAACTGGGAGATACATACTAGGATGTTAACATTGGCTATATCTGGTTGTAGTTTACTGATGGTATTTTTCTCTTAATTTTCTAAAATGAGGAAAAAAATTATAATGAGAGTAACTGGAGGTTAGGGACCAGGCTGAAATGATGAGTAAACTCCCTTGAAGTGAGAAAAACCAGAGATTTTTCTGAATATCTCTATAGAAAAGATCCAGGGCCAATGGGAGAAAGATGCCAAGGAGACATCGATTGGGCATCAGCCATCAGAGCCATTCAGTAACAGGACGGGCCACAACTTGAAGTAGTGAACTCCTCATCCCTATATGTATGCAAGCAGAAGCTAGGTGACCACCCAAGAAGAGTTAGTTTTTCTAAACTCTTAAACTAAATGAACTTTAAGTTCTATAAACCCAAGAGTTGAAGATTCTATGATCTGACTGGCAGACATCCCTCTGCAAACTGTATTTGACATGAAAAGAGAATTCTTTTTTTATTGACCAAGGATGTGTTTCTATTTATCCTTCTGTTTCCTGGGGTATCTTCCCCAGCTTGTTGCTTCTTTCATTTGTAAGGCTTCTGTAAACTGTCCTTCTTCACTTGTTATACTACCTGAATGATCAGAGTTTCATTCATATCTATTTTAATGGCTTCTGGGTCTTCAAGAATACTCGACAGAGTGTCAAGTAACCTTTATAGTTATCATGAATCTTCTTAAAGTGAATTGGTTTTCAACCAGCTGAGCCTTCCCTTTAGTAATGTCATTGGATGGGTTCTAGAAAAGGGAGAGACTAGGATGAGGGCCAAGGGCTGTTGAACAGAGAGGAGATGGGGTTCCATACATCCACTTGATGGTTTTGATAAAAGTTATTCCTAGCCAATTAAAGTGCCCATTGAAAAGTCATTGGCTTTCTTGAACTATCATACGTTGGTTGATATCCATTTATATCTTCAAATGTTTGTTTGACAGGAAATTACAGAATAATTTTGATATTGAGTTTGGAGCCAATTTTAAATAGTTCAAAGGAGCACTGTTTAGATTCACCACAAGAATAAACCCTGTATAAAACCAGTTATTTAGTGTTCCAGTTAGTATACACAGATCATGCTTTTTGAAGTTGTTCAGTCCTGAGGATAGTCCAAGGAAATAAGGACCTATTCTATACTTGACAATGAATAATATTTGACTCAACTCTCTTCTGAGTCTGTTCACCATAGTAGGTTAGGGTGGAAAATTTATTTGGTACAGATCCAAGTGCTACATAAAGATTGCTTAAAGCATATCCCAGACCTGCCAAGGAATTAATCTAGACCCAACTGCTCCTGTAAAAACTCACTTGGTCGGGTTTGTAGAGCAGTGAAAGGGTTTAGAGCATGCATTTATTATGTGATAAAACTACAAAACTTCTCAAGACGTGCTTGTTCGCTTTATAAAAGAACACAAAGTGCTAGCAAAGTACCAGGTTCGTTATTTGTGTGATCAGTTTCTTGGAATACTTTGGAATAACCATGTGGGCTCTCTCACAAGGGGTGAGGAAGAGGATGATAAGAGATTACAAAACCATCCCAAATGCTGTCTTCTGTGGTAACTGAAGTGATGCTTTCAGGGAAGACTGCTGAAGCATCCCTCTTTTCCCATTGCCAAGAACTCCTGGAAAATCACAAGGTAAGCAGATTAGGCAGAAGGCATTTGGGATGCTTCATCAAGCCTGCTGAAGTACCCTCGAGCAATATCCTATTTCATTAGCTATTCAATGGAATGGGAATAAGAGAACAGGGATGCCATGCTGACCAACAAAACAGAAGGTCACTGTAAGGAGATTTCCTAGCCCGTTGCTCATTGCCAAGGGCCACTATTAACGCACTTCCAGTTGGAAGAGGCCCATCAGCAAGTTTCCAGGACAGGGAACTGGAGTATATTCTTTTCCATTGCTCTCTGAAATGCGTGGTCTCAGAATAGTACAGAGGCTAAGTGGGACATGTGGCACAGTGCCCACAGTACTTCAAGCTTCTCTTGGGCTCACCAAATGAATCCATGTGCTTCCTGCCATGTCTCGAGACTCAGATATTCTGAGCAGTAAGGGGCATGAAGAGGGAGAGAGTATGCAGAATACAGTAGGACCACATGACCCGTGCTTTGTTAAGAAAGTATGCAAGCTGTAGGTTTTAGGGAAGAAGGGAAGCCTAAAGAAGAGGTCTTACGGCACCACCTCCACAGATACCCAGAGATAGGATGATGAGAACAGTAATGGACGTGATAAAGGCTGAAAAGCCACAGGGATATCAGACTGATCTATTCCATGACACAGACATCTATATGAAGACTTTTAGATAATATTTTAATGCCCAGTTCTTTGCAATACTTTGGCTGAGATACAGGAGTGGACATAACACATATTCGGTATGTGGGCCATCTCTGGTATACTAATTTCCTTTTGCTTAGTCATGTAGGCAGCAGCAGAGCTGATCTCAACTAAGGTGGCTGGTACTAATTGTTAGTTTCCAATTACTAGTTGTTCAAGGTTTATCAACTATTGTGACTTTAATTAGGGCCCTAAGATGTAAACTGCAATGTCTTTAACAGACACATTCCGATGGGGATAATTTGATGAGCCAGTTGCTGTTGTATAGTAATTGAAAACCAAAGAGAGATTCACATATGAATAGTAAATTAAGATGTGCAGTAGTAGCTGGGATTTATACCTGGACTGTTAGAGGCCTTAATGACCCCATAAAAGGGAATAAGGTCATTTGTTATTTAAAGGATCATAAGATATTGCATTTCATAAGGATATTGAGCATGTACAAGGTTAAAGCGCTCATGGGTGAGCCAGATTCCCCCTTTATTCCATTTATAAGCAGAACCAAAAGAGTTAGCACTTCTTTGTAATAAAGCTCTAAATTCCAGAATAACTTGTTACTCTATGTCCCAAATCCCAAAGGGCAGTTGCTGCTGGGCTGGGCTTTGTAAAATGTTAGTTTCACCCTCAAACTCAGCACAGGCACTGAATCCTCCATTTTAGAACCAATTAAAGTGAACGGTTTTCCAATTTTCTGGGACAGATTGTCACAAGCGGCTGAATGGGGAGACCCAGAGGTCTGGAAAGGGTGGAAGGGAGAAAGCCTAATTCTTGGTATTCTTTGGGTACAGCAGGTCTTGTTTTACTTCGAATAAAAAATTAAAAGGGCTGAGCTACATATAGATGAGGGGGTTAATAGCGGAAATAGAACTCTCAATTACCCACAGAAACAAAGGGAAAATCCAGAATAGCAGATAATCCCACATAGTATGTGTTGGCATTTGGAATGTATCATCAGCATCGTGTTTGCATCCTCAATGCTGTTTCCCTTAGGCTGCTGTTGGAGTAAAGCAGTGTTCCCCTTACACACAACGTAACAGCAGGGAAGGAAAGCTGGAGAATACATTTGAGGGTTCTTGCCAGGATTAAAATTTGGTTGCAGATAAACCCCTCCGTAGATAATGGAGAAGTGACTGCAATGTCTTTCCTATCTATGACACATTTTGCTTCCTCCCTTTTGTGGCAAGAGGCACATCTGCCGACACACACACACACACCCCTTCACAGAGAGCCATGCAATCATTTCTGCTATCATTATCATGCAGTCTACAGGTGTCTTCTGTAGCCAGGGTCTAACCAGGCACAGCAGAGGCCTTTGGAAGGACAGGTTAGAAAATGAGGAAACAATTTCTCTAGGTAAGTAATTAGAACAGGAGCAAATCAGAAGACTAAATGTTGCTATTTAAATGGAAATTCAGCCAGGCCCCCAACATGCTGTGAATTTTATCCATGCAACGTTAAAAGGCCCAGGTGATAAGAATCTTAGGTGTGTAACTATGGACTGGTGCACTGATTTGATTGGATCCCAGGCAATATTTCTGGTGTGGAAAGATGAGCACACAATCACAAGTTAGCTGTTATTAGAGTGATCAATTATGAACTATTCCCAACATGAAGGAAGGTACAGAAATAACAGGTACCCGTATGTCTACCTCTCAGAATTATAAAATTTAGACAATTTCTTGTCTTCTGATTAAAAAAAATAATAATAAAGCAATAGATGTGGCTGTGGTCAATTACAAAACACACAGGGATATAATTTTCCACTCCCCCCTGTTGGCTTCCTCCAATGTGACTTTGTATTTTCTCCTGTCAAGGGTAAGGTCTTTTTCTCATTCCATGAAACTGGGCTGGCCTAGTGACTTGATTTAGCCAATAGAATGTGACTCTTTGACTTGATGTGGTCAGTGTACGTGAATTCTGAGCCTAGGCTTCTGAGAAAGCCTCTCAGCCGCTCTGTGAACAGGACTGGACTGCCCTGCTGGGTGTTGAGAGACATGTGACCCAGTCACTCCTGTCACACAGTGACAGCCAGCCACCCCCTCCTCCCCATCTGCTAGCTGATGGGCAAATGCATGAGTGAGCGCAGCTAAGATCAGAAGAAGGGCCTCGCCGGTTCCAGCGCAAATTGTTATCCACATGATGGTGAGCAATAAAAAGTGGTTGCTGTTTGTAAGCCACTAAGCTTTGATGTGGTTTTTTTGCGTGGCACTGGGCCACTGATGCAATGGTAAAACCTACATTCTCCTCATATCCTACCTTCTCCACCTCCTACTGTCCTTGGACGTTTCCACTATTTTGAAACCGGGTCTATTCTTCCAATACATATAAAGATACCCTAGGTGCATACAGAATCAATAGGTGTATACAAAATCAGTATTAAATGCTATTTGTAAAATGATGTATAAGGTGTTGTTTAAAGGAAAGATAAATCATACCATATTTTACATATCCTTTGCCCCTTGCTTTTTTTCTAGTCTACTTGTTTTTATAAATATCCAAGGTGGCACATGTGGATATCATTTATTTTAAGTACTATGTATTTTTTCAGTGTATGAATATACCACATTTTATCCATTCCTTTACTACCAGAGTAAATGAGAAGCTGGGCTGAAAGATCTTTAAGCCTTACCATGCTATGATTCAAATAAATACAAACTGGCGAAAACATTTTATAAAGAGCCAATCAGGAAAAGAGATAGAAAGATTCCTTAAGCCTTCCTGTACCAAACACCTCTTAATAATTGATGGTTCGATTGACTCCTGAACAACATGGTTTGAATTGCATGGGTCCAATTATATGTAGATTGTTTTAGATAAATACAGTGCAGCACTGTAAATGTATTTTCTCTTCCTTATGATATTCTTAACCTTTGCTTTTCTCTACCTTACTTTATTGTAAGAATGCAGCATATAATACACATAATATATCAGAGTATGTGTTAATCAACATGTTACTGATAAGGCTTTGGTCAATAGCAGGCTATTAGTAGTCAGGCTCTCGGGGAGTCAGAAGTTACACATGGATAAAGAAGAGGTGATATAAATATACACAATGGAATATTATTCAGCCATAAGAAGGAATGAAATCTTGACATTTGCAACAACCTGGATGGAGCTAGAGAGTACTATGCTAAATGAGATAAGTCAGAGAAAAATAAACACCATGTAATTTCACTCATATGTGTAATTTATGAAACAAAACAAACAACAATGGAAAATAAAGAGACAAACCAACAAACAGACTCATAAGTGTAGAGAACCAACAGGTTACCCGAGGGGAGGTAGGTGGGGCGACAGAAGAAATAGGTGCAGAGATTAAGAGTACACTCGTCTTGACAATGATTGAGTAATGTATAGAATTGTTGAATCACTAAAGTATACACTTGAAACTAATATAACACTGTATGGTAACTATACTGGAATTAAAATTTTGAAAAATAATTTAAAAGTTATGTGTGGATTTGTAACTGCATGGCCATGTGGGGGGGGTGGTTGGCTTCCCTAGCCCCTGCATTGTTTGAGGGCCAACTGTAATTAAGGAAAGAACATTTATTTTCAGGTACAAAAACTCTACATTGTTAGGTCAGGATTCAGAGAAATAAGCCCAGGAATATTTAATTTAATGACACTTACTTACTTTTAAGGGGTTTATAAGAAAAACACATGGTTTCACTGTAAGAAAACTGTTATTAAAATATTTCTCACAGTCAGCAAACTCATACAGTTGCTTCATAGTACACCCTTGTTAACAGCCTTCCAAGAACTGATCCCTCCCTATAGCTGGAAAGTAGAGGTTCAAAGGGCAACAGAAGGATGAATGTTTTCACATCAGCACATCACTATGTGATGCGGTGACTGGTCAAGGGTCTTTTTGGGGATGTCATCAAAGAGGGTGATAACAAGATGACCACACGTCCAAGTTCGTCTGGGACGGGCAGTCCTGGCTTACACCTGTTGTTACAGCATCATAATTAGTAGTGACCCTTTCGTTTACAACAGGGGTCCTGATTCAGATGATAAACTGCATGGTTACTGTGGAGCACTGGGGCTATGCTGTCCAGATCCTTCTCATGAAGGACTTGTTACTGCTTGTTGGGAGCAAATGGCCTATGGCTTTCTGCCCCTTCAGGGATGGCCTTAGCTGCAGAGACCTGCCTTTCTCAAAGTCACACCCCTTTCCAGGAGTTGCCCATACCCAGGGACTTTCAGGGATGATAAAGGCCTGGCTTTTAGCTCATCCAAAGGACTCTGGTTCAGCATTCTAGACTTCTGGGTGAGCACTGCGCCTCGCCTTCTCCCTCATCCCGCATGGATCCCTTCCATTTCACGGGTGTTGACTACAATACACTCTTTTTTATTTTTATTTATTTTATTTATTTATTTATTTATCATTTATTTTTTTAATATATGAAATTTATTGTCAACTTGGTTTCCATACATCACCCAGTGCTCATCCCAAAAGATGCCCTCTTCAATGCCCATCACCTACCCTCCCCTCCCTCCCACCCTCCATCAACCCTCAGTTTGTTCTTAGTTCTTAAGAGTCTCTTATGCTTTGGCTCTCTCCCACTCTAACCTCTTTTTTTTTCTTCCCCTCCCCCATGGGTTTCTGTTAAGTTTCTCAGGATCCACATAACAGTGGAAACATATGGTATCTGTCTTTCTCTGTTTAAGGCCCTTTGTAGCAACGTGGATGGAACTGGAGAGTGTGATGCTAAGTGAAATAAGCCATGCAATACACTCTTAAACAAACATGCAAATGTGCTTTAGAATCTGTTGAGGAAGCCAACCCACAATGATTGGTATGAGAAGAGGGCTTTTTGAGCTGGGCCAATGTAATGATCAAGAAGCTGAGGGAGATGACTCCAATGAAAAGCCATGATCAATTGCCCGGTTTCCAAAGCTGAGTCAGCTTTCTCATGGGGAAACCCTCTGACTGAAGAAGAGATTGGGTCCCCCAGAGAGGGGTGCTGCAGGAACTGGCAAATGTGAATGTCAACAAGTCCTCAAGTTGTTCTGCAAAGGGACCAAAGGCCATTTACTAGGGAAAGGGGAATATATCAACATCCCCCAAACTGCTGAAGAATCCAAATTGGCATTGATACCCAGAAATCCCAGACATTCTCATGACACCTTGCTGCAGTGGAAGCAGATGGAAGCCAGGTTACAAATGCAGCCCTGGTTAAGCTCTAGGTCACAGGAGGTCTATTAAGTCTACAAAACAACTCAGTAGTCATTTCTTTGACTTGTGCCTATATAACCTAAAAACTCTGAAGAGGTAGTTGGTACCACCTTCTCTTTGAGTCCTGGGACCACGGAATAAGAGTTATCATGGAGGCAGGGAGGCCAAGCAGAGGCCTCCACAACAACAGGAACATAGAAACAGATGGACAGTGATGCCAAGAGGGCCAATACACCAGATCTAGCACAATACTCCAACAAGATGTCAAAAATATCCCCTCCCCCGTTGTGTCTTTTGCTGCCAAATGCAGCAGAATGGAACTGGAAGGAAACAAATACAGGTTGAGCAGGCCAACATGACGGAGGAGGTTTGCTTTGGGAAACGACTGATGTACTCTCCCAGACACTGACTTATTGCTTGGAAACAATTATTTACTTTAGCAGAGCTACTTTTTATTAGAGTAAAACGTCCCAGTCAGCTTATTGGTCTCTTTCCTTTAATAGCTGTTCTCAAGGTAATCAATGACTTTTAACAGCCAGGCTCAGTTATCAATGTACAAGAGTAAGTTTATTGATTTGACAGATACTTTTCTTCACTGGGCACCAATTATTGCTATCTGAATTGTGCCACATTAGGCTAGAAACACCATGTAATCTTGCTAGTTACTTAATGCATTCTGGTGATTGGCTTCAAGAAGCTTTATCATCACAGTGTTGATTTGTGAGTTAACAATACTTTAAATTCCACTGAGAGCTAAGAAGCAGAGTCTGCTTAAAAAAAGGTTAATAGAATAAGACATCCAATCTATCTCATTTTTGTGAGGGTAAATTAATGGAAATTTTACAAGGGTATGTAAATCTTAAAAACATTTGGTGTGCAACTATAAACTAGGGTATTTCTCAAATAGAAATATCACCCAATATCGATACTATGAAAATTCTCCATTAAAATGCAGACTATTTGATTTCATAAACATTCCTAAAATTAGAAATCATTAAAACTATTAAAAAGACATGTCTCCATTTCTGATTAAAAATGGAGAAAAATCAAGACTCAGAATGTCATTAATATTATTAACCCAGGCACTAACCTAGAGGCTTAATGAAAAAAAAAAAAAAACCCAACAATATAAAAAAAAAAAAAATCAGCGAGGGCTCCAGCCACACAGAGAAGCCTCAGGCTGGACAGAGGTGGTAGTTCTGTGTAATGACCTGTCCTTACAGTCCAGAATTTAGCTCCTGAACACTTGTGACATTCCCTTGTTCTGTTGTTTGTACAGTAAAATTCAATATGGTTGCTACCATTAAGACCCACATTCTTTTCCAGTCTGCATCTTTCTTGCTTCATTCATTCTTTCTTTCCATCACTGATTCAAGAAATAATTACTGTGTTCTCACAATGTGCCTTACCACAAATCAGGCTCCAGTGATACAGTGGTGAATAATATAATGATGGAAATGAAAGTATTTCCTCCTCGTGCCCAGTTCTACCATTGACAGTTCTTTTCAAATAAAAATAACTTGATTGCTGCTACAGGGAAATGATTACGAATTTCAAGTATACCGTGAACATCAATAATAATGCATATTTGGGGCCAAATTCTCAGCGTGGCTTACCTTGAGTTGTAATTTTTAAATCTTATTTGTCCAAATTCTGAAGTATTAAAATTTCACATTTGAATGAATAATTAAACAGCACTGTAAAGTTCAGGATGCCAAGACAGAAACAGATTTAGTTAATATTATATTTATCAGAAGAATATGCTTAGTTTTGCCATCTTGGGGGACTAGGGTCTTTACTAAGATGATCAGGTAGCATTCTTTCAGCCCAGAAATCCATATGCAATAAATACCCGGATGAGTTAATGAAGGTGCAACTTTATGGGAAGGACAAAAGTATTTGTTACAAGCGTTTGATGCCAGACTAGGTAATGAGGACTATATACATGTTTTCATGTTATTAATTTGGGTATAAATCTGTGTCACCACCCCAAATGTATGGTGGGGTTCTGACCCAAGTTCCAGTTTCCTTTTATTAAGAAAGTTCTTAGTCTTTGCTTCTTCAAAAGTCCAAATGCACTGTAAATATACCTTTCTTTGTGGATTTCTAAGGAGATTTGCAAAGGGCTAGCAGTCTAGTCTACTTGCTAATTCTGGAAAGAGTTCTGCAGATCTACTGGCCTCTGAAGCTATTTCTCTGCTTTGAACACTTAATCCTGAACCTATGTTCTTTGTTATAATCAATGTCTGTGTTTTATGGCTCTGGCAGTATACATGGAATTATATTTTGCAACTTTTTCCTAGTGATTAGCTTTATGGAATATAGATGAATTACCAGGTTCACCCTTCTTTTCCTGGAAATATGTGTCCTAGAGATCAGAACTTGAACCAGAGACTAGCGTAAAAAGTAGTGTAAGGAAGTGCCTGGTTAGGGTAGGCTGAGCTAGTATAACAGTGCTAACAAAACAAATTTAAGAATATGGGATGGCTCAAGTACAACAGAAATTTATCACTTCTAATCTAAAGGTCCAAAGCAGGCATTCCTCATTGGCAGGGGTAATCTTGTGGTTGTTCCCCATCAACCTGAGGGAGAGGCAGAGCCACCACCCACAAAAGGAATGTACAGGACTGAACAAGGAACACAGGACTGAGGACCTCTGACTTGTCCTAATCACATGGGCAGTGTAGACCTCAAGCCTCCAAAATGATCTCAAGGGAGTTGAGAGGGACTCCTGAAAAGGGACTAATACTAGACATTCTGCTAACCTCGTGGATAAGGCTCAGAGCCTAATTTTGTTTGATTTAGAAAAACAAAGAAAACGGGCTTTGACTTTTCGTGGAGTGACGCCTGCTACATTTACATAAACCACAGTTTATTCCATTGTTGTAATATGAAGCAACAAAGGCCAATTTTTAAGGTTCAGTCAGCTCCCTTTTTGTCTTTACGAACATGATGGCTTTCCTCCAAGGATAGCATAGTAATGTCCGTGCACCCTAGGAGGCACTTAGCGGTCCTCTCCATTCACCCCTTCCATCCCTCATGACAGCTGTGGTCATATCCTGCAGCACAGGCCTTTTCCCTTCCCCCAGTGCTCTCCTTGATTCTGCCAAGGTTCTCTCTCCCCATCTGAAGATACCTACCACGCGACCTCTTCACCTACCATGGATCTTTCTACTCTCCTCTTAGAGCTTTGCTATCTTCAGGCAAACTCTCCTTTGTCAGATGCTGCAGTGCCTCTTGAAAGACCCATCAGCTGATTGGCTTTTCTATTTTTAGTTTACACAAAGCTGTGGTACTATGCACGTTTTACTTCCAGTAGGAGGAAGTCTCTTTCTGATTAGATTCCCGGTAAGAAAGAATCCCCTTTGGACAGATACATATAAACTATGAAAAAATTAGTTACTATGTCATTACACATTACACATCACCTCTTGCCTACAAGTGACCCTCCTACTTAACCACTTATGGGCAGTAGTACACAGGCTCCCACAGTATCATTGAATGTTAGAGAGCTTCATAGTGAAGACTCATGATAAAGACATCAGATCATAGAAACCAACAGCTTAAGTTTGTTTCCTGCATGTATGGTATGGTTTGGAGATAAATATCTTCACTTAACAATCATTTGTAAGACTGATTTCCTGATTTTTCTGTGAACTACCTTCCAAGAAGTCTTTGCTATATTTTCCAGAGGTAATTTAGTTTTACTATATTCAGCTCACAAGACACAACACAGGCAACAAGGCACATTTCATGGTAAGTAATTGGGTTTATCTTTTAGCTTTGCAAATACTTCTGAAAAACTCTGATTTTTTTTCTTAAAATATGTCATATATAATGCACAAAAAAGAACAAATTTCAGCATGGGTTGGGGGGGGGGGGAATGGTAATTAATGTTCACATATGCACCAGAACCATTATATGAGACTATTCTTTCAAAGTAATAACAGCTGATCTAAATGGTTGATAGTAAAATTAGAGTATGTGTGGTTTAATAACAGTACCTACTATAAATTGAGCACTAATGTGTCAAGTCTTGTAGTCTGCACTTTATATGCATTATTTATTCAATCCTCATAAAAATCTACATATTGGCCCCATTCCACAGATAGGAAAATTGGTTCAGAGATGTTAAGTGACTTTCCCACTGTCACATATCTAGGAAAAACCACGCTGGAATTCAATTCAAGGTGTTTTATTCCAAAGCCACATGTTTCATCACTTTACCACCTCCATGAACTTTGTGCACCTTCAGGTGATATTCTACTTTTTTGGAGTTTTATTTTTTTTATTAATTTTTTTACTCAACTATAATTAACTTACAGTTTATATTAGTTTCAAGTGTGCAATGGTTCAGCAATTCTATACATTTCTCAGTGCTCATCAAGACAAGGGTACCCTTAATCCCCTTTATCTATTTCACCCATCTCCCCCACTACCTCCCCTCTGGCAACCACCTATTTGTTCTTTCTATTTCAGAGTCTTGGGGTTTTTTTGATTCTTTTTTCTCCTTTGTTAGTTTCTTTTGTTTCTTAAATTCCACATATGAGTGAAATCATATGGTATTTATCTTTCTCTGATTAACTTATTTTACTTACCATTATACATTCTATGTTCATCCATGTTGTTACAAATGGCAAGATCTGATTCTTTTTTATGTCTGAGTAATAATCCATTAAAATATATATCATATTTTCTTTATCCCTTCACCTATCAAAGGACACTTGGGTGGCTTCCATATGTTGGCTATTATAAATAATGTTGCAATAAACAAAGGAGTGCATATATCTTTTCAAAGTAGTGTTTTCATTTTCTTTGAGTAAATATCCACTTGTGATATTACTGGACCACATGGTCATTTCATGTTTCATATTTGCACTGTTTTCCACAGTGGCTGCACCAATTTAAATTCCCATCAACAGTGCAAGAGGTTCCTGTTTCTCCATGTTGCCAACACTTTTTTCCTATGTTTTTTATTTTAGTCATTCTGACAGGTGTGAGGTGTTACATCACTGTGGTTTTAATTTGCATTTCCCTGGTAATTAGTGATGTTGAGCATCTTATCATGTGTCTGTTGGTCATCTGTAGGTCTTCTTTGGAGAAATGCCTATTCAGGTCTTCTGCCCATTTTTTAATTGGATTTCTGGAGTTTTTTGGTGTTGAGTTGTATCAATTATTTTTATATTTTAGGTATTAACCCCTTATTAGATATATGATTTGCAAATACCTTCTCCCATTCAATAGGTTACCTTTTTGTCTTGATGGTTTCCTTCATTGTGTAAAAGTTGTTTGTTTGTTTGTTTGTTTGTTTTAGTTTGGTGTAGTCCCAATAGTTTAATTTTGGTTTTGTTTCCCTTGCCAGAAAGGACTTATCTGAAAACTATTCCTATGGCCAATATATCCAAGAAATTACTGCTTATGTTTACTTCTAGGAATTTGATGATTTCAGATCTCACATATAGGTCTTTAATCCATTTTTTTTGTTTATTTTTGTGTATGATGTAAGAAAGTAGCATTTGACAAAGTACAACATCAGTTCATAATAAAAACTCTCAACAAAGTAGGGTTAGAGGGACATACCTCAACATAATAAAGCCAATATATGAGAAACCCATAGCTAACATCATTCTCAATGGCGAAAAACTGAGAGCTTTGCTTCTAAGATCAAGAACAAGACAAGGATGTCTGGCTCTCACCACTTTTATTCAACATAGTACTGGGAGTCCTAGCCACAGCAATAAGATAAGATATAAAAGGCATTCAAAGTAAGGAAGTAGAAAAAACTGTCACCATTTGTAGATGACATAATACCATATATAGAAAACACTAAAGAATCCACAAAAAAACTATTAGAACTGATACATGAATTTAATAAAGGGTACAGAATTAATGTCAGCAGTCTGTTGCATTTCTATATGCTAATAATGAATAGCAGAAATAAAAATTGAGAAAACAATCCCATTTACAACTTCACCAAAATAAAACAAACTTAACCAAGGAGGTCAAACACCTGTACTCTGAAAACTATAAAACATTGATGAAAAAACTGAAGATGACACAAACAGATGGAAAGATAGCCCATGCTCATGGATTGCGAGAACCAATATTGTTAAAAGGTCTATACTCCACAAAAGAATCTATGGTTGATGTAATACCTACTAAAATACCAACAATATTTTTCATAGAACTAGAACAAATAAGCCTAAAATTTGTATGGAACCACAGAAAACCTTGACTAGCCAAAATAGTCTTGAAAAAGAACAAAACTGGAAGTATCACAATTCTAGATTTCAAGACACATGACAAAGTTGTAGTAATCAAAACAGCATGGTACTCGTACAAAAATAGACACAAAGATCAATGGAACAGTCCAAAAATAAGCCCATGCATTCATGGTCAATTAATCTAAAACTAAGAAGGTAAGAATATGCAATGGGAAAAAGTCTCTTCAACAAATGCTGTCAGAAAAACTGAACAGTCACATGAGAAAGAGTGAAACCGGACCACTTTCTCACACTGTACACAAAAATAAACTCAAAATGGAGTTGCATTTTAGATATCCACTAATGAGTAGTTTAGTTTTCCTAATTGTGCCTACTGTCTTCTCCCTATTATTTCCTATTTATAGCTAGTGGTTGGGGATGGTAGCATAACCTTTACAATTCTTTTTTTTTTCAAGACTTATTATTTTTTTTTGAGAGAGAGCATGAGTGGGGAAGAGGGGCAGGAGAAGGAGAGAGAGAGAGAAAGAGAGAATTTGAGGCAGGTGCCACACTCAGTACAGAGCCCAACAAGGGGCTCAATTCCCTGATTCTGAGATCATGATCTGAATCGAAATCAAGAGTCAGAAGTTCAACAGCCTGAGCCACCCAGAGGCACCTCGGTTTTGAAAAACGGAGAAATTGAAAGTATTTTAAAAGTGGAGGGCACTTCATAAAACAACGTAGACCAAAATATTATGTTGGATTTTCAATGAGAAACTTTCTTATTGTATATAAAGTTCTAGAAAGAAAGGTGAGTCCCTGGCAGAAGCTAATGGTCAGTGATTAAGGGCACTTAGTTCATGCTGACTGAAAGTAATCAGGGTTGAGTTCAGTTGAGTTTTAACGGGGTTTCGGACAGTACATTAGCAGACTGAGTGTGCTCTCTCATTTGCCCAGGGTTAACCTAAATTGTGTCCATTGTCCCTTCTTAAGTATTAGTGATGTCTCTCAGACATATTTTGATTTGAATAATCTTACCACCATCCCTTTCATGAACACCCCCTCCCTAGGTAAACATAAAGATCATCATTCTTCAGAGTTTGGGACCCAAATGTGGCACATGAACTTCACTTTTCATTGGAAATCTAAGTCTGGTGCAGGGACCAGGAGGAATCTGCAGGGTTGTCAGCTGCCTGTACCTCTGATTGAGTTTGGGAAAACAGATCAGTTCAAAGTCACTAGCCTCTCAGCGAAAACTGCAGGATGATCAATTTCAAATACCACATATCTCAGTGAGCAGACGTTATCTACACATTTGTTTCTTCACATCCTCTTCTCCACATGTTCCCATCTCCTCACTCAAATAGCTATTAACAATAACTCCAAGAAGCAGTGGGAACTAATGACAAGTTTCATCCCTCAGTTTAATAACGCAGTCCTAATTCTCATGTATTCATTATCCCCCAGCACCAAACCATTTCCATTTACACACCAAAGCAATCCTCCGTATCTTTAGTGTTGATGTCAGCTTGATCTGCACTGATCACTTTCATTAAGAACACGCATTTACTGAGTAATGTGATCCAAAAACAGATGCTTTCCAAATAAACCACTCATTGTATTGATGAAAAGACACTGACATGAAGGTCAAAAGCCCTTGAGTTTTTTTCCATTTACCAAGGGGAAAATAGATAAAGAATGACTCCCTCATAAATTTTATTATTCATTCAACAAGCACAATGGCTATGTTTTAAGCACTGCGATCATTGGTAGGACACAAAGGTGAACAGTAAAACAGAGAACAAATTCTTAAGGAGGCGGTTGCTCAGTGTGGGAGAGTAGAAGAATCCTATATCCAGACAGGAGGAGATCTGGGACATTATGCCCTGATTGAGGTCAGAGGGGGCCTGGTCTCTACTATATGGAAGGGTCAGTGTTGACTCACTGGCCACAGAAGACAGGCAGATCTAAGAGACAAAGAAGACAGAGTTAAGAGCTCTGTGGACAGTGCCACTGAAGAAATAATCACAAGGAGAATGTATTAGTTTGCTAGGGCTGGTATAACAAGGTACCACACTGAGTGGCTTACCTAACAGAAATCTATTGTCTCCCAATCCTAGAGGCTAGAAGTCTGAAATCAAGATGTTGGCAGGGGTTGGCTCCTTCTAAGAGCTTTGAGATAGAACCTTTTCCAATCATATTAGATTAGGACCCACCCTAATGACCTCATCTTAATTTAACTAATTACTTTTGCAGTGACCTCATTTTTAAATAAGGTCATACTCTGAGGTACTACAGAGGTGGGGGGGCATGGTTATGACTTCAATATATCAGTTTTTGAGGGACAGAATCCAGCCCATAACAGAGTTAGACAAAGAGGCAGAGATAAAGTAGCTCATAGGGCAGAATGGGGAGATACCAAGAAGGAGCAGGAGACCTAGGCAGAGTCCTTGAGACACTGGCATGCAGAGTTTTGGGTTTTTAAATTTTTTTTAACATTTATTCATTTTTGGAGACAGAGAGAGACAGAATGTGAGTGGGAGAGGGGCAGAGAGAGAGGGAGAGACAGAATCTGAAGCAGGCTCCAGGCTCTGAGCTGTTAGCACAGAGCCCAATATGGAGCTTGAACTCATGGACCATGAGATCATGACCTGAGCTGAAGTCAGATACTTAACCAACTGAGCCACCCAGGCACCCCTAGACTTTTTGGTTTTTAACTGGACTTCTGAAGCTCATGTGTGAAGGGAGAGGCTCTAAGGTGAGAATCCCATTCTACCAGAGATATAGACACACCCCTGGGTAGTAGACAGAAGAGATGTCCTGGGTGGGCAAGTGTCTGGTGTTCTGAGAATCCTGAAAGGAATCATACCCAAGGCCTGTTCACCCTGTTCCTCCCTTTCACCTGCTACCCCAAGGGTCCAACAATACAAAAGTACAACTATCTTCTCTTATTGCATTTGTTTTCTTAGATGTTTATTTATTTTTGAGACAGAGAGACAGACAGCATGAGAAGGAGAGGGGCAGAGGGAGAGACAGAAAACCCCAGGCAGGCTCCATGCCATCCGCACAGAACCCCATGTGGGTCTTGAACCCATGAACTGCGAGATCATGACCTGAGCTGAAATCAAGAGTCGGAGGGTCAACTGAGTGAGCCACCCAGGTGCCCTTCTCTTATTCAATCTTAACCATTCACAAGACACGAAAATTTTAGGAACTGATTTTGGTCTATAATACATAAACTCTTCAAACACTTCAAAAACCACTTACTTTAATTTGTCCATGTGAAGAGGTAGATAAATTATGTCCATACGTCGACTGTCTACTGTGTAAAGGGCGTTCTTTTTATTTGCTTGTTTTCTTTTAACCTCATCCAAGTTTCATGTGATCAATATACCTTTTCCTAGAATTTCCTAATTTTTTTTTTTTATCTCATTGAAGTTTTATAGAGATACGCTTTGCCCTAAACTTTTCTAGTATTGGTAAACAGCATGTCTTTTTAATGCTATCTCCAGACTATATATCTAATCAGTACACTGTGTTCCAAGGTCATTACCACGGCAGTGTTCAGTGGCTCTCAGAGTGTGGTCTCCCAATAGCAGCATTGGTACCACTGGGAACTTGTTAGGAAAGCAAATTCTCCATTTACCCTCTACCTCCATTACCACCAGGCCTACACAATCAGAAATTCTAGGGGTAAGGTCCAGAAATCTGTGTTTTAACAGCTCTCCAGGTGATTGTGGTCACTAGGCCAATGTCATTTCTTACCTGGTCTGATGCACTGGTCTCATGACTGGTATCCCTACTTGATGCTGTTTACGCTCCATAGAAGAGCCAGTATGATCTCCCCAAAATACCCATCAGACTATTTCATTTCCCTGCTTAAAACCTTTAAAGCAAAGGCTTCTCACTGACTTAAAATGAAAGTGAGGAGCACCTAGTTAGCTCAGTCGGTTGGGTGTCTGACTTCGGCTCAGGTCATAATCTCACAGTTCGTGGGTTTGAGTCCTACTTTGGGCTCTGTGCTGACAGCTCAGAGCTTGGAGCCTGCTTCAGGTTCTGTGTCTCCTTCTCTCTCTGCTCCTCCCCTGCTCACACCGTCTCTCTCTCTCAAAAATAAAAATAAACATTAAAAGACATTAAAAAAAAAGTTCTCATCTTAACTTGTATGACTTTGGGTGATTTGTCCCCTGCTATTCCACTCTTAAAATCCTATTTTTCCGGGGCGCCTGGGTGGCGCAGTCGGTTAAGCGTCCAACTTCAGCCAGGTCACGATCTCGCGGTCTGTGGGTTCGAGCCCCGCGTCGGGCTCTGGGCTGATGGCTCAGAGCCTGGAGCCTGTTTCCGATTCTGTGTCTCCCTCTCTCTCTGCCCCTCCCCCGTTCATGCTCTGTCTCTCTCTGTTCCAAAAATAAATAAACGTTGAAAAAAAAATTAAAAAAAAAATCCTATTTTTCCTCTTGACCACCAGATTCCAGGAATACTGGTATTTAGTGCATGAAACATGCTAAGTCAGCCTTATTTTCTCTTGTATCCTTAGCACTAGGGCAGAAGAGACATTTATTACTTATTGAGTCAATCATTTAATTGGGAAAACTGTCTCTATCTTATCTACCTTGTTTAGGATTTTACTGAATCCAAATTTCTTAATTTTTGTCTGCTTATATTTTAAAGAGCTCTGTTCTTTTATTTTTTCCCCTTCAGATGTCTCCATCCTTTGGATCATTCCACTTAATCATTAGTAAATTCTACCAAATATTAATCAATGAAGCACCTACTAGAACAATAAAATAAAACTTAGGCTCCTTTCCAGAAGTTCTTCTGCTAGTAGACAAGCAGACATGTAAACATCCTCTTTTTTATTTTTATTTTTATTTTTTTTAACGTTTTATTTATTTTTGAGACAGAAAGAGACAGAGCATGAACGGGGGAGGGGCAGAGCGAGAGGGAGACACACAATCGGAAGCAGGCTCCAGGCTCTGAGCCATCAGCCCAGAGCCCGACGCGGGGCTCGAACTCACCGACCGTGAGATCGTGACCTGAGCTGAAGTTGGCCGCTTAACCGACTGAGCCACCCAGGCGCCCGGTAAACATCCTCTTTAAAAAACAAAAACAAAAAAACTTTATGGTAGGTAATATAATACATGGTAAAGAATGTAACATTTGATCTGGGTCCAAAAGGAAAAAAAAGGTTTATCCAAGTTGAGAATTATATAAGGATATTTCTGACAGAGAAACAGCATGTGCAAAGGCACTGAGCAAAAAAGAAAACAAAGAAAATGTTTAGAGTGTCTTGGTGTTGGGGAAGAGAAGTTGAACATGAGGCTGAAGAGTTAGAGTAGACCCTGCATATGGTAAGTACCCTATCAGCAAGGGAGTTTTAGATTTCACTCTAGAAACTGGGAAGCTCCATATTGTTTTCCATGGTGGATGCACCATTTTGCATTCCCACATTCCTATCATCCCTTTCCTTTTTTTAATAATAGCCATCTTAACAGATGTGAAGTGGTATCTCATTGTGGCTTTGATTTATATTTCCCTGATGATTAATGACATTGAGCATCTTCTCATGGAAGAAATCAGAGATTTTAAAGTGGACAGGGGGAGGACCATACTTGAGTTTAGGGTCCCTCTGGTGGTAATATGGGGGATGAACTAAAAAGAAAAGAGACAAGAGACATGAAACTCACTCAGGAGGCTATAATTTCTGAACTGCCTCTGCTTTTCTCCATTACAACTTATGCAGAAGACACCTGGACCTTTCCTCATCACTTTGGACATGGAGATGGTCAAGACAGCGCTTCTCTTTCCTTCAGCTGCTCTGGATGTAGTTTGAAGTGCTGTCACTTTGGGAACTAGGTGGGCTCTGTGCGAGGCAACATTCCCTTGAGCCCATCGTGTGTCTTGTTATCTAGTCAATCTCCTTTGGAGCCCTTATCCCCATGCTATCTCTAGGCTTCTATATTTACAGCAGTTCCATTTACTACAGATAGCATATTTACTACTCTTGCCTTGTTTTTTTTTTTAGTTTTTTACATTTATTTATTTATTTTTGAGAGACAGAGAGAGGTAGAGCACAAGCGGGGGAGGGGCAGAGAGAGAAGGAGACACAGAATCCGAAGCAGGCTCCAGGCTCCGAGCTGTCAGCACAGAGCTCAACGCGGGGCTTGAACCCACAAACTGTGAGATAATGACCTGAGCTGAAGTCAGATGCTCAACTGATTGAGCCACCCAGGAGCCCCGTCTATTCTTGCCTTGTAAGACTCTAGCCAGCCGGCCTATCCATGCCTTTTTCTTGCTTCTTGTGAAGCCCCAACTCTTTACTTCAGAAGAGACATTGATGAGTATCTAATACATTCTACAAACACAGAAATTAATAGTGAAATAAGTCATTTGCCCGAAGTTAAACACCTCGGTAGTACAAGAGGTGGGACCTAACTCTTAAGTTAACTCTTAACACCACAAATTATTTGTTTCCTAAATGGTATCCTTGCTGGACACATGCAACCATGGGGTGAATAATGATAGCCACAATAATAACCATGTAGCAGTATGCCTGGTGATTTACAGCTTACGAAGTGATTATTATGTCCATTATGTCATTTATTTTAAACCACAAGAGGTAAGTATCCTAATCATCCCCATTTCATTGACCAACACACTGAAATTAGAGACACCGAATGACATGCTGAGATGCCCACAGCCCATGGTGGCTGACAAGAACCCCGGACCCAGATACTTTGATTTCTAATCTATACATTTTCTATCCCATTCCATGGCCCTGAGTACACACCAGGCTATAAATAAATGTTTTTATCTCCTCTCCCTGACACGACCTTTAGATATCCTGGGTTTGCATATCTTAACACTGTCTATGGGACAAGGATTTGGACCTGTCCATCCACTGGTTTGCACAGCACACTGACTTACATTTGGTAGAGGAGCAACATCTTGATGAAAAGGAATTTGAAATCGGAGGCTTTGAATACGTAAGATTTTGATAAATGATAACAAATCAGTGAAATAAGCAGAGAGAAATTAGAGGGGGAATAAAAATGAGAATAAGATAATTACGATGGAATTCGAAAATACTAGGTAAAGGAAGTTGGACAAATACAGTGGAAATTCTAGGAAACATTCCGAGAGCCCCCAGTACAACAAGAAAGCAGTCAACAAGAAAAACAAAGCATGGTGTCTCTGGTGTTTAAATGGACCCAATGCAGAGACGTGCACATTACTGCCATCTCCCGATCACCCAGGCAAGGTAAGGCGTCTCTCAGAATGTCAACATTGCCTTATATTTGAAATTACATTATGCCTCTGAAAAGTTTGCTGACTTACTGAACAAAGGACTTCATTTTTTCTAATGACAAAATTTATTAACAATAATAGCTGCTATTTAATGAATGCTTACTCTCAATGTGCAGGAACGACAATCGGTACTTTAGGGGCATCATCTCACTTGTACCCACTGTCATATTAATGTCTACATGTTTTAGGTGAAGAAATTGAACCTCAGAGAGGCTAAGTAACTTTCTCAAGGTCACACAGTTAATAGGTGATAAAGTCATCATGTGAATCCAGGATTGTCTGAGTCCAGAGTCTAGGCTTTAACCACTAGAATTTGGGTGGGGGGGAGTAAGTTTGCATAAGAACTGGTATGGATTTTATTTATAAATCGATCAATCAATCAATTCAGAATCAGTCTCTCTGAAATAGCAGCACCTAAAAGACAGAGTCTGGTTTCTCTTCTATTCAACCAACACACAGGTGTATGAACAAGGAGGGACCAAATTCCTTAAAGTAAAGCTGTTACATTCTAACTGATTTTTAAAATAGTACTGGGGGGCCTTGGCGACTCGGTTGGTTCAGCATCTGACTCTTGGTTTTGGCTCAGTTTATCATCTCACAGTTCGTGGATTCAAGCCCTGCATCAGGCTCTGCACTGACAGCGTGGAGCCTGCTTGGGATTCTCTGTCTCTTCCTCTCTCTCTGTCCCTCCCCCACTCACACACTCTCTCTCTCTCTCACACACACACACACACTCTCTCTCGAAATAAATAAATGTTAAAAAAAATAAAAAAGTACTGTTCCCTTGCATTTGCTTACATCAAACTACTGACTGTATTTTTGTGTATTTTTGTGTAGCAAATTATCATCCAAGTGGTGTATTTTACAGCAAATATAAACAATATATAAAAATCTAAACATAATTTTTAAAAGTTACAAGCAAATGTATTTATTTTTTGTGCACGTCTGACAAAAGTACCAGAATTTGGGGTGCATATTCAGCTTGACCCATACATGTGGTATGGCATATATTTCATATTATCAGGAACTCTTGCTTTGTGAAATGAATGAATGTCAGAGGAATAAATGAGAATGATGATATGGGTTATTGATTCCTAGAAGTCTCTAAGATGATTCGCCATAAATCATGAATTATATTTTATTCTTCTATTTTAATATTTTAATCATACCTCTCTAGTCTTAAGGTGGTGTATCTTGCCCAAGAATTCCATAACCTCAGTTCATTACAGAGTGTCCTTGAAGACAGCAGTCAGATAAAATAGTAATTCCCCTCTTAGGAATTGGACCAGCTAGAGCACTTGTGACTTGCCTAAGGAAATGGAATAGAAGGTTCCAGAAAGCAGCTACATCTCATTAGCAAATCCCACCACCAAAACTGGCACCAACAGCCCCAGATCTAGTGCGGGAATCTGTCAGCTGTGGCCCCTACCACCTGATTTTCTAGGTCCTGTGAACCAAGGACGGCATTTAGATGTTCAAATGGTTGCAAAAAAATCGTAAGAAGAATATTGTTTGACAGGTGAAAATTACAGGAAACTGACACTTCAGTGTCTATAAAGAAAGGTTTTTTCAGAATACAGACATGCCCATTGATTTATATATGGTCTGTGGCTGCTTTGGGGCTACCAGAATAGTTTCCAAGGAGACTGGATGGACCATGAGTTCTAGGGAAATCACTATATGCCCTTCAGAGACAAAGTTTGCTGACCCCCAATCAGGAGCATAAGCCTCACTCCTTCAAAGGGTGCCAGACACAAAAACGTACATATGCCGAGGCACACTCTCACTGTTGGGCTGGAAAACCAAAGTCATTTGTTCTCAAACGTTTACTAAGCAGGTACTATGAGGCAGTTTCTGCAGAAGGTATGCGAAACGCAGAGCTTAGTAGGCCACTGCCCCTGATCTTAAGGAGCCTGCCGTCTAAGAAGGATATAAAACACACCAAAAACACAAAAGCCAGAGGCCTGGACAATCAGAGGTATCAGGGAATACTGGTGTTTACAATGGGAACTAGTCAAGGGCCTCAATGAGATCAATTTTTAACATAATTCCTCAAAAGGAATAAAAGGAAGAGTCAACTGAATGATCCCTTCTGGGGAGCCTGGGACTTGTTTAGTCACGAAGTAGCCATTTGAGTCTTCTTCAGTCTTTGAATGACAAGCTACAGAATCTTGAGTCCCTGCACAAAGAAATAAACAACAACAACAACAAAAATGTTTCTTTGCAGAGAAAAAAGTTAGTTGTGCCTGAAGGTGTAGACATTTGTCTTGAGTTGAGAGCTGAGGCACCTTAGAAAGAAGAGGTCACAGTGGCCGATTAGTTGATTTTTTGGAATCCTTCATGATGACCTCATTGTCATAAATTCTGTTTGTGGTTTACTGTAATGACATAAATCTTGATGAACTCATCTCATATGAATACGGCTCCCTTAAACCCTTTCTTTGGTGCTGCCCTGCATTTTCCGTCACTGCCACCTCATTTCCAGAACCAGGAACCCAAAGGTCAGCCCTTCTGAACAAAGGACTAAGAAAGACCTGTGGAAGCCAGTCAGGTGCCCTCTGCAGACATGCCCCATTAACCTGCCTCCCTTGAAAGTTTATCACTGGGTCTTTTATTTCCTATCATTTTCAAATTCCATTTGCTCTATGATCATTTGCCTAACAGGCTAGAGAGATATCAGATTACTGCCGCTGTCCCTTTTTTACAGATAATGAAAAGGAAGTAAACAGGACCAGTGCACATACCTCTGTGTTATGCAGAATCAGCTGTTAGGGAACCCTGAGATGAGATTATAGGTATCAGCTGGGGTTGAGCAACCACTGTTCCCTCCTCCATCATATCCAGGCTCTCAGGACTATGCTTGATATGTACTAGGCCCTCATCAGTATTTGATGACTCTATGGAACCACTGCCTACCCTTTTATCAGAAAGTTATTGGTCCTTCTCTTACTATTTTTACGTGTCTTTTTCAAACTCAGTATTACCATGCCCAGCAACAAAAAAGGTTTTAGGCAATGACCACTTGCTTTATGTTATTAGTTATTATGAAGGATCAAAGAGAAGTATCATGATGCCCCCATCCTTGGTGAATGTGCAAACTTTTGCAGAAGTCCAAAAACCATCAAAGCAATCATCTGAAAAGAAAAATTTAAGATTCAATCACACAAATTTTAAATTCTCTCTTGGCGTATCCTCTGATAAGTGTACGAAAGACTGACATTGGATTCTAAGAAGAAAGTTCTTCCCTGTAGTTGTGGATTGTTCTTCAGAAACCCTAAGTCCTGTTGTACTTCTTCAAAAAAAAACCCAGGAAACAAGAGAAAATAAAGGAAAGAAGATGGAGTGATGAGACATGAATTTCAGTCCTGGCTTTGCTCTTAATTCATTCCAAACAAATCAGATCAGCTCAGAGCCTCACTTTCCTCCTATGGAAAATGGAGGGTGTAGCAGAGATAATGTTCTGGCTTCTTCCTGCACATACATGGGACCACGAGAGCCCTAGGCCCCTTACATCTAGATGACACCATGGGGCTGAGTTCTGGCCAATGGAATGTGGGCCACCTCCAATGCTGGATATAAAACGGAATCTTCCCACATGTGATCTGCCCCCTTTTCCAAAGGTCTCTAAAAACCTCCGAAATGGTGGGAAGCCTCTCACACGAGGGGAAGCCTGGATGCCAGAGTTCACTGCATGAAGGAGACTGACCAACTATAACCTCCAGATCAGACTTTGTATGAATGAGAACAAATCCTTTTTCTGCTAAGCC
Organism: Felis catus; assembly: GCF_018350175.1. Taxonomy (NCBI): domain Eukaryota; kingdom Metazoa; phylum Chordata; class Mammalia; order Carnivora; family Felidae; genus Felis; species Felis catus. Next base: position 9,572,647 of record NC_058380.1, read on the forward strand.
ACTGAGATTTGGAAATTTGTTACAGCAATTAGTCTATCTTTACGAGAACAGCTATGTTGGTCTAGTCAAGGATCTTTCTAACATGAGAATTTATATTCTTCGGTAATTCTGCTACATCCTTATGTTCTTTTGCAAAATATGACTGAACAAAATTGTCCATTGTCTTAAGTGACATATGTGCACAGCACTGACCTTCCTATGAGAGCTAGGTATCAGACTCACCTCTATTTCGTGAAACTTATCATGAAAGTGTTTGGTATCTGTTGTGGACTGAGCATTTTTGCACCCCCAACATTCATATGGTGAAGCCCTAACCTCCAATGTGACAGCCTCTAGAGGTGGAGCCTTGGGGAGGCGATCAGGTTTAGATGAGCTCATGGGTCATGAGGGTGGCCCCTCCCATGATGGGATTAGTGCCCTCATAAGAGGAGGAAACACCATAGCTACCTTTCTCTGTCATGTGAAGATAGAGAAAAGAGACAGCCATCTGTAAGCCTGAAAAGGATCTCCTGAGAAAACAAATCTGCTAGCACCTTGATCTCAGACTTCCCAGCCTCCAGATTATGAGAAATAAACATCAGTTGTTTAAAGAACCTGCTATTGGCATTTTGTTACAGCAGCCCAAGCTCACTGAGACAGCATCTAACTCAAGGACTCATTCTTTTTCAATGGTAATCTTTCTATGAAACAACTAAAAGGAATTATAGGATTGTTTTGTTTTTTTCATTTTTGGAAGAATCTTTCAAAGACTACAAGGCTGTGAAAATTCTACCGGTCTGCACAATTTGCATCGGTGCCAATTGCAAATACCAACCCCCCTCCCCTAAGTTCTTCCCTTGCTCCCTTCAGCAGAAGACCCCTGGACTCAAGATGGGCCTGGGCTTTATCCATAGGCTAAGCCTGAGGGGCCAGAGAGCCAGAGAGGTCAGACATGCTGGCATAAATGCGGCGCAATTTTCAGGAGCTCCAAAGAGGCCATGTATTTGCAATGCTTCAGCTCCCCGGTGACTTCCTCCCACAGCCCCCATTTCTCCTCCTTCCTGCCTTTCTTTCAGGGCTTGATCCTCTGGACCAGTGCTCATATTTATGAGGTTGTTTTTTATAAACCCAAAAATGAAAAACATAATAAAGGAAAGGGAAAGTGAGACTAGATAGGTTGCAGCAATTGTCTGCCTTTCTGACAGATGATGTTTGCAGTTCAGGATCATTAACTGTACACAGAAATAGCGGTGTTTTTTTTTTTTTAATAAGTCATCCTCGATATGTGAGTCTGTGGCTGTTTAATTTATCATGATACGATATTGCAGGGCACACCTGTGTGAGTACACACTTCTGGATATCGCTGTGCATAAATACAGCTAGCTGGATCCCAGTCTGTGTAGACCTGGAAGCAGTCCAAAAAGGAAATTTTCATTGATCTTCCAGTTTAATTATATCTGTGGCGATATCTACTACCTTGTGAATCATCATGTGGGCTCGTTAGGCACCTGTTCTCTCTCCACTTGCAAGGAAAATGTTTCAATTAGAATAAAAAAATGATTAAAGATCTTTCCTCTTCATTTCTTGCCCTAGGTAACTGGGAGAAAATTGACATGAATATGCAGCTAGTCAGGCGGAGAGCAGGTCAAATCACAGACGGGAAATTATTAGCTCTGTTCCATTTCCCCCAGTGTGCTCCCACCTTTCTAACCCACACACGCAAATCAAGCATTCATTATATGGGTGTCACAAGCATTTTTTTTTTTTTTTACTCAAATGAAGGCTCCACAAAGCATCGTGAGTCAAGTTGTTGCATTATTTCTTTTGTCCTGGAAAGTCTGATGCAGGGATTTGTGAGTGGCTCAAGTTGCAACTGCTGATGATCAAATACCTTGGAAAATAGATAGTCAGGATAACCCATAAATATTCTGCATGCCAGGCTCTGTATTAGGTACCTTGTGTAGTGTACCCAGCAAATTTTCACACCAATGCTGAGAAGAGGGATTGTTAGTTTCACTTATTTGATAAGCAAACTGAGGCCGACCAAGATTCAAAGTTAGGTGGGTATGGTACCAGGGTCTACCACAGACACATCAGCTTAAATGCTGATTGCTGTGAGCCTCTGAGACTTTGTGGCTGTTAGGCAGCGAGCGAACATAGGCAGTAAAATCCCACTCTCTTAATATAGGCTTCTGAGGTGGGGGAAGCGGACAATAGCTAGGAAACAGACAGAAGGTAACAGCACACTTTATCCTCTGCACCAAGAGTCTCAGCTCTTTCCAGTTTGGATAAGGAATAAATATGACAACTAAGCTAGTATGGTGGGCAGGCTGCTATATATGAGCTGTGCTTCAGTCCTGTGAAGAATCCTATCAGGACTGTGGTGGATGATGAATTCGAGAGAGTTCTGGAAGCCAATGTTTGGATGGTTAAGAACATATGAAATTAGGAACTTTACTTAAAACTGGACAATCAGCAATCCAGACAGCAGTAATGTCTGTGAGGGTAAGGGACTAGTCTGCGTATTCACTTTGCGCCCTCTTAACCCACCTAAAGGGGTGCATGGAGGGTGTCCACACACTTTGATTACCACCTTCTTCACTAAAACAGAGGATAACTATCCTGTAGTTGTGGCTAAATGTAGATGATCCAATGCAATAGCAAACCTGTGGAACACAACACAGGGGGGCTGATAGATACCGAGGGCTTAGAAAAGGTGAGTTTCACCGTCTCTACCTTTCATGGACGCTTAATAAATACGCGTTTTAGTTACTAGAATTGAACCATAAAGCAGGGTCAGGGCGGTCCAGTAGGTCAAAACCAGGTGGAGTCAGAACCCAGCAATTCCCTAGCGATCACCTGTCTGGGCCAGTCAGTGCTTAGGAATGAGGCAGTGTGTTTCCGCCTTCATCCCCTCCTCTGTGGTTGGAGGGGGATGTTCTGCACCCTGGCTTTGGGGTGGCCCAAATGGCTTGCCTTGGCCACATGAACGATGGAGGGTGGGATGTGAATGAAGGCTTGGAAATTGCGTGCACGACGGAGCTCGCTCTCTGGGGCGTCACAAGAAGAACATGCCCAGGCAAGCCTTCTGGTCCAGGATGAGGACGAGAGGCCTGTGACACAGCGTGACTTCACGTGAGCTGTCCCAGCCAGACCCAGGCAGAATCAGCCAACACGCACCGACCCGAGACGTAAGGTAAGTAAGTGCTGGGTGTTGTGGGCCCCTAAGACCTTCTGATTGCCTGTTATGCAGCAAACACATACAGACAGTAAAGACAAGCCAGTACTCCCACTCTTTCCTCCTGGGGGCTGAGAGCTGGAGAAAGCAGACAATAGACAGAAAACAGACAGAAGGCACCAGCACACTTCAGCCTTAGTAAGAAGCCTCGCTCTGCGCCTTCCAGTGCAGCTAAGAGCCCGTCAATAACTACAGTCAAAATCCTCACACTTTAGTTCTGGCAGAATGAGTGGCGAAGATTGCATTTTACAAATGAGAAAGCGAAAGCGTCATGGCCGGTCCAAAGCCACCCAGATGGCGGATTTGCTGTTCCCGTTTGTAGTTGCTGGATTTCCCGAGTATGACCTTTCTGAACAGAACAAATAAGCCCGGCAGAAACGGGGAACGTTCGATGAGAGACATCAGAGGAAGAAAGTGACGTTTAGCTCCAGCTGAACTACTGACTGAGAAAGGCCTAGGTCTCTGCTTCCTAGAATATGGTCAGTGCCCCTAGGTGCCTTGTTACCCACCATGGTGGGGAGGTTTTATCTTACCCTTCTCTACCTTACCCAAAGCACACCAGCGAGTCGGGTTTCCTTCCCATTAAGCTTATGTCATCAGTTTCCTTCTCCAGGAGTTTCTTTTTATGTTTTTGGACTAGATCCCTTCTCCAGACCAGAGAAAGAGATTTCTAAGTTACCCTGTGACTATTTCGTAAGCAGCTGTTTCTGTGGCAAGGTCTCCTACCCTGTCCTGTTAGTGGCCTTCCAAAAGCAGTGAGTTCCCGAAACAAAGCCAGTCAGGCCCATGTGCCCAGGGAGTCTAAATGTTCGCAAATGAGCTTGTTGCCTAGTCTTTTCTGGCATTTCCATGACCCTATGTTCTGGAGCAAAGCTTTATATGTTCAAACTAGGAAAGGGCTCGAAGTCACAGACAGCCTCCCTGGTCTCACATGCCGTATTTCCAGAAGTGGCGGGGGGTGGGGGAGCAACATTTATGTACATTTATGTACAACTGGAAGTAAGATGCATGCCTATTTCAGTGCCATTAAATTGTAAAAAATAAATAAATGAATAAATAAATAAATAAATAAATAATGATAATAATAATAATAATAATAATAATAATAATGTAACTCAGAACTGAGAAAACACACATTCCTTAATAAGGGATACAGACACCTCACTCCTGGCATTTCATCCTCTTTTTTATTTTTTTGGCCTAGTGTTTTGATTCTTGTTGCATTATCTCAACTCAGGAGATATGGCACGTTACCCAGGTGTCTTAACTGGGTCTCTTTTGTCCTTCCTTTTTCTGATGCGAAAGAGTCCTTTCCAAAAGAAGGCCTTTGTTCTCCCATTTTTATCTCAACACTGCGATTCTATCCACTTGTCCTTAGAAATGCATGTGCAATTCCATTCTTCTGGGCAAGGCAGCTGGCAGCAGGACACAGAAGTGAAACACCTCTTGTGCCACCTTGAACAAGAACTAAAGGAAGGGAGCCAAGCTAACTTCAGAGACCTCAGCATCCTGGGGACCAAGAACTCGACGTTTACGGTAGTTACGGTCCTCAGTGAACCACTCGTGCCTCACATAAGAATAGGAATTGAGTAAAAAGATTTTAGGGTACTCAAGAGAATTGCTAGAAAGCCTGGAGAACCAAGTCCGTAACCCAGGAAGGGATAAAGGAGGTCAGGCAGTAGCCAGAATCGCACAGCCAACATCATGTCACAGAACCATTTGGTGAGGCCACTACTGAAGGTGCCACTGGACACCCTGCACCACAGCTACGGCTTGCTGCCACTGGGCAAGGATATGGCCACTGGGTGCCAAGGCTGCTGCTGTCCCTGGATGCTGCTGCTGTAACCATCACCTAATTTTCCTCTGCTTTAAACCCTTTCCTCCAGAAAGCCGTGCGGCTATTCTCTGCTTTAAGTGTCTGCTCAAAAATATCACCTTTCAGTGAGGCATTCAAAAATCATACTACTTAAAATTTTACCCTTCATATCTGCCCCTCCTCCAGAATAGTCTAATCCATTATGCTTGCTTTTATTTGTCCCTATCAGTTACAAGCACCTGACATAGCATATAGTTCACTCATGCACTTGTTTATCTTCTTCACCTTATAGAATGTAAGCTCTATGGGGCAACAGTTTTTGCCTGCCTTGTCTTCTGCTGTATGCCCAGTACCCTGAAAAGTACCTGGGGGCACCTGGGTGGCTCAGTCGGTTACGTGTCTGACTTCAGCTCAGATCATGATCTCGCGGTTGGTGGGTTCGAGCCCCACATCAGGCCATGGGCTGACAGCTCAGAGCCTGGATCTTGCTATGGATTATGTGCCCCTCTCTCTCTCTCTCTCTCTGCCCCTCTTCTGGTCACACACACACACACACACACACACACACACACTCTTTCTCGCTCAAAAATAAACAGACATTAAAAAAGAAAAAAAAAAGTACCTGGTATAGAGTAAGTATTCAATACATATTTGTTGTATGAATGAATGAATGAATGAATGCACTGATTCTCAACGGCCTCTACTTCTTCGAGTCACTAGTTCTCAATTCAAAGTCTGTGGTGGAGGAAGCTGACCGGTTGAATCTAGGTCATGTGCTTGGGCCTCAGCTACCAGGAAGGCTGGGAAAAATACTGTTTTCGGTAATGATATTCGTTCTTGCTTGGGTTAATATCAGAATTTCTCGCCCGTCCTATCTTTACCTTCTCCCTATTTTATAATGCTTTCACTGAGGTGTCTCTGCAGCACAAATTTACTTAGGACAAAATCCATTATGTCATCTCCAGATCTGAAACCTCTCAGTATGCCCTCTCCTCCTCACCTATAGGCCAAAGACTGAAGTACTTGTCATGGCATCAAAGACTTCGTGGGGATCGCTGCCTACCCCTCCTCCTGTGTCTGGAATACTCTCTCCCTCACGCGTGGCCAGTGAGCACCTGCTTTTTCTCCAGCACCACCCAAGTCTGCCTTCCCCGCAAACCCTCGCACACTGTGATTCACAGGGTCTGACTTCCACTCCCATCCTTCCCAGCCTCGGAAACTCTCCGTGGCGACTGGCTTTCCCTGAGTTTTATAAACCACTGGAATGGCCGCTGTCACCAATTGCTTCTTTTCTCATTTACTCACAGGCAGCATTCACCAAGACCCTCCTGTGTGTGACATGCTGAGCCAGGTGCCTATGGCTCCATGCTGGGTGAAGTGACCTTGGCCACTGCCCTAATGGAGCTTACTGTGAGTAAACCACTGTGCGAGGGGTGCCTGCGTAGTTCAGTCAATTAAGTGTCTGATTTCGGCTCAGGTCATGATCTCACAGTTCCTGGGTTCAAACTCCGTGTGGGGCTCTGGGTTGACAGCTCAGAGCCTGGAGCCTGCTTTGGATTCTGGGTCTCCCTTTCTCTCTGCCCCTCTCTCACTTGTGCTCACTCTCTCTCTCTCTCTCAAAAATAAACAGTATAAATAAATGAATGAATGAATGAATGAATGAATGAATACCTATGTGAATGATTCATTAACAAGTGCCCTGAAACACAATACACAGAATGCTTTATATTTTTAACGTTTTGGTTTTTTTTTGTTTTTTTTTTTTGAGAGACAGAGAGAAAGTGCACTAGCATGGGGGGGGGGGGGGTGGAGAGGACAGAGGGAGAGGGAGAGAGAGAAAATCCCAAGCAGACTCCACGTGCAGCGCGGAGCCTGAAGCAGGGTTCAGTCTCACGAACATCAGCCGAAATCAAGAGTAGGATGCTTGACCAACAGAGCCACCCAGGTGCCCCCAACAGAGAATGTGTGGATAGCATTGAATACGGAACCCAGACTTCTATTAGATGGTAATATCTAATAGAGACCTGAAGGGCAGAGGGTTGGGGGAGCTGGTGGAAAAGGATGCAGTGAGGGAAGGGTGGGGAAAAAGTTTCAGGCAGGGTGTATAGATGTCAGGTCTGAGGTCCCTGAGTGAAGATGTTTTATAATACTCACAAAGCCAAAAGAAGGCCACAGAGGATGAAATATGGGGACGGATGGGGAGCCTGGTGGGAGATGATGCTATAAAGACAGAAAAAAGCTGGGTCACCCTGGGCTTTACAGGCCATATGGAGAATTTTGGATGCCATCCTAAGAGGCACAGGAAGCCATCTAAGAGCTTTAGCAAGAGAGGCCCAAGGTCTGATTTGCATGTTACATGAATCACTCAGGCTGCAGTGTTAAATATGGTTAAAGAGAGATAAACCTGAATATGGGGAAGCCACTCATGGGACAGGGATGCCACAGACTGTGTGACAAGTGGCTATGACAGACATCAGCTAGGCTGGTGGCAACGAGGATCAAACGGGAAGGTGAATTCAGGACGTATTTAGCAAGTGATTCCTCTGGTTAATAATTGGGTGTGGGGCTGGAAGCTAAGGGAAATGCCCAAGAAAGACTCACAAATTGCTGATATAAAAACTATATCTAGGGGCGCCTGCGAGGCTCAGGCGGTTAAGTGTCCGACTTCGGCTCAGGTCACGATCTCACGGTCCGTGAGTTTGAGCCCCGAGCCGGGCTCTGTGCTGACAGCTCGGGGCCTGGAGCCTGCTTTGGATTCTGTGTCTCCCTCGCTCTCTGCCCCTCCCCTGCTCATGCTCTGTCTCTCTCCCTCTCAAAAATAAGTAAGCATTAAAAAAAACAAAAAACAACTATGTCTATTTCCTTGACTCTTTGCTACTCACAGTGTGGTCCACAGACTAGAGACATGGAAATGCAGACGATCACTGAGAATCTGCATTTAAGAAACCTGCTAAGGTTAAGATGCACAGGAACATTCAAGCTGGAAAAGCACTGTCCTTGTAGATGTTGCCCTTGTCATCGTAGCATAGTGCATGTACAGAGGACACTGCAAAAGTGTGGCAAAGGAATACATGTATTCATATACACGTTTATGTATGTGGACCTACACATGAAGTCTCATGCAAATAAAGTGAGCGATATGCAAATTGTCCTAAAGACTGGAGCTTTGTAAGTTGCCATAAGAGACGGTTTGCAAAATGGTCAATTTTCCTGTTTTGAAAAAACACGGTCCCCAAGATCTAGAGGGGAGGCGCTGCGTTTTTCCAGATAATCAGAAACACAGTAACATAGAAATAGCAAAAATAAAATATTACATAAGATGATTTTGTGGGTACGAATATTTATCTGTGATAGATGTGAGTGTGTCTGGACCAAAGGCCATGTGAAGCTTCTCAGTTGACCAATGTAGAAAATTGGGTTCACTTTGCTGGTTCCCTTGGATTCTTCCTGCCTTGCTCAATGAAGGACTGCTTGAGAGAAATGAAGACAAGTACAGAAAGAGGATGGCCACATGTAGTTTATTAATAGCAGCACAGTCTGCTGGATGGCCTTTCCTGCCCTTTAGTTTTCACTGGAAAATGAGTTAACGAGTAAGTTAATTGAATGCTATGTGGAAAACATGCACGCATACAAAAGTGTGTGTGTGCGTGTATGTGTGTGTGTGTGCCTGTATGTGGTGTGTTTCAGCTGATCACACTCAGGAGCTCTTGTGTTCTGGCGAAGGCAAGAGAACGGGGGGGGGGTGTTGAAACCACCCTCCCACTGGCTTCTGGGTCCTCGCTGGCCACCCTGGAACTCTGCCCAGGCTAACTTGCCGAGCTGTGTCTGTCATTTTTGACTGGGTGTGATTCTATCAGCCCAGTGACTTGTCAGGTCCCAAAGAAATTAAAAAAGGAAAAGTCCAGATGGTGACATTTGTGGTGAAAAAGAAAAGTGTCTTTTTCAGTCAAGCTGCCTTCCAATTATTTAAATTTATACAGAGTTTATTTATTTATTTGCCATTTTCTACTCTAAAAAGAGAAAGTTCTAGGCCTGGAAGGGGGTTGCCTCTTGCCCCTGGCATGGTTGCCCTTCATCTGCTCACAGCTAGAATGACTGGTTTAACATGAGGTAAAAGGAAGGCATGGACATTTGCCAGGAAGCAGTCCCTTGGTGCTGGATTGACTATGTCCTGTTTGATTCAGGAGCATTCTCCAAACCTTCCTCACAAAGGTTCCATTTTTTAATGGGATGGGATTCAATGTTCCGAATGCTTTGAGAATTTGAGGGGAAAATGTATACCTCCATGCTTCTTTATTGAGTTTGGTACCATGAGAGGCCCCATAAATGCTATGATTCATATCAAGTAACATTCAGTGAAAGCTTCAATGTTCTCAGCGCTGTTTTAAATGCTTTACATGCATTATTGCATATAATCTCCATAACAACCTGATGACATATGTATGTATGATCATTTCCACTTTTTTTTCCAGATAATAAAATGAGGAAGGGAAGCTTCAGGAGGTTATGTAAATAGCTCTGGGTCACATACTAGCAGGTGGCAGATTCAGAATAAGAATCAGGTCTATCTGATTCCACTGGAACCACCAAACTTTACAGTACAACAAACTCTACAGTGTAGCAAGTGGAAATGAAGAATGAAAGTTGGGTGTTCAGGGGCTATCAGGGGAGAGGGGCTTAAACGAATGCACAAGCATTAACCAAATGAAGAAAGGACAGTAGGGCAGGAGGTACACATAAACAAAGACATAAGACATGAATATGGCTTAATTAGGGACGTGACTATGGTTGGAGCATGGTGTGTGTGTGTATGCATGTGCATGCGTGCGTGTGTGTGTGTGTGTGTGTGTGTGTGTGAGAAAAATGAGTTCAGAGAGGCCAGAAGGCAATACCATGTTGTTGTGAAGGGCATCTGTCTGCTCAACTATGGAGTTTATTCTTCCCTTAGATTTGGAGACATTTTAAAGCAATGATGTTATGTGGTCAGCTGTACAGGTTTTAAAAGCCACTCTTTAGACAAGTAGAGGATACACTTGATGTTTCTCTCCTATATTCTTCTCCCCCTACATCCTCCCACCTGTAGCCCATACATGGAGGTAGAGATCACAAGGAATTGGGTGTTAGGGTATGCCTGTCTCCCAGCACTCTGTCCTTGGCCAGTCATGCTTAAATCTTGGCCTTGACCAAGAGATATCCTGACTCTGTTTGATGAATCTCATCATACAAAGACAAAACAGCATAGGCATCCTCCTCCTTCCCTCCCAAAAGAGGGTCTAGGAACACAGACAAATTATGAGTATTTAGGGAGGTTGTGGTCAAGAGAAGTGAGCAAGCCCCTCTTTATTCTTCAAGACAGTCTTGCCCCATCTAGATCCAGCTCAAACCCTGTATCCATTCCATCCATCTGGAACTCCAGTATACCTCTATTCCAGTTTAAACTTTTTGAGTACAAATTTTGAGATCACATCCCTTTCCCTCAATGCAGTGTCTTAACTCTTGTATCCCTCTCTTAATTTCTAACTCTTGTGTCCCTTTAACTCAACCCTGAGCCAAAACGATCTCTGAAATTTCTATATTTTTCTAGGACCTAGTGATAGCTGCGCTTTGGTTGACCAAGTTCCTAGCCACCACTGGGAACAACAGAACATGATAAAGTCTTCCTATTAACCAAGCTGTGGGTCTTATGTTGATAAGTAGAATTTTTCAGATTGTATGTAAGACATACAGGTCCATCTTACTTTAGTGATGATAATTTATCATTGAGATTTATGGAACATTCTTTCTTCAGCATTCCCAATAGTCCCCCAAAGGAATGAATTGATTGATATTCGAGGATATGGCACTGGGCAGTACAAATCCAGGTTTTCTACACAGCAAAATGAAAACTCCTTAGCTTGAAAAAAAATGCTAGATTAGTGGTCCTGATAATCATCTCTAAGTGTCTTCTCTAATCCCATTCTCTGCAGGTCCTAAGTCTTAAAATCCTTCAAGTTCACGTCAAGTGGAGTTTTCTGATAGGGGACATGTTCCATGTGGGATCATTTATAATAACACAGAGTACCTAACTGGGTGAGGATCATGCTATAAGGATATCATTGAAACAAGTGGATCCATGAGGGTGACAAAAAGTGGGAGACAACATAAATATTTGGTAGGGTTCACTCCCTCTGGTGAAGATAGTTCCAGAACAGAGATCTCTCCAAGCAAAACCACTGAGAATCAAGGCATATCAGTCTGTCTCCAAGTCCTGCATTTTTGAACTGTGTTGCCATCAGGTTGCTAGAGTGAACTTTAAAACATATCCTGAGGTCATAGATTCTAGACTACCACGCAAAAATTTCAAAGTATCAGGCAGATGCTTTACAGTTTCTACACAGTGATGGTGTAAATGAATGGTGTTTGAGATAATTTGTGATGACAGGAGGGAAAGAGAAGATGCTTTTCCCCTGTCATTTTAAGTCGATAGGACCATTGAGAGAACTTGATATGTGTTCCTTGACATTTGGCCTTGTGTTTGACATCAATTTGAGTAATTTGGAGGGCAAGAAAGGGGCTTGATAGGTGCTTTGGCAATGGAGTGGAGAGTTTGTGTTGCCTGAGGCTTGACCCGCATTCCAGAGACTAAGTGGGCAGGATGCATGAGGATTTTCCATAGAACACATGGGGGTCATGTGAGAGAAATAAAACTTTCCTACAGCTGTCTGCAATCCTGCCCAATTGGGTCAACTGAAGGAACAATGGGCCCCCAAGAGAGGACTTTGTGAAGTGAATGGCTAAAAAAAAATCAGGGGTAAAAGACCAAAGAAAGGAAGATACATCATCTGGAAAGTACAACTGATGTTTCCAGAAGGACTTGTGAAGTGTCTCAAAAATACCCCAAAGAGAAAGGATCAACTTTAAACATTGGTCCGAAGAGAGAGTGTAAAGATGTCTTAGCTGAGTAACCATCAAGCAAGAACATTCTGCCCTCATTGCTTTTCTTCTCTTCCTCTGGTTTTAATCTTTATGGTCTGAGAACTAGGATACTAGATGAGGGATAAGAAGTAGAATCAAAAAGTATGAAGAAAGAGAAGGAGAAAGGATCATATTCCACTTCCCTGCCTTGTGGCCTCCTAAACCCCTAGCCTGGAAAGAAAAAATAATTATGATTTGAATTTCATTCATCCTTCAACATTCATCAGGGAGATCCAAGATCACAAGTCACAAAAAGAGTGGCTGAGCATATACTGAAGTCAAGCAATTATTCAGAGTTTGTATGAGATAGATTAATCTTTGCCCTTTATACATCACCCCTAGTTTTCAAGAGGCCACCTATACAGGTGTTGGCAGGAACAAGGAGAATATTTGTTTGACTGTATCTACTAAGTTCACTACCCATTTTGCCATCATATACCTGTGGTCATGGATGTTAGCTCAATCATTCTTGCTGAATAACATGACCTCCCAATACCAACTAACTTATGTACTTCAACCTATTCTTTTAAGATCCAGCAGTCAGAGCTAATGGCCTCCACAGTAGCAAGATGGTAGAATAAATAACTGGAATTAGGCCACTCACATTCAATATTTTTTTTAGTCCTTTCTCTGCTTCTTTGTCCATATTCAATTGTGATTCTTTTGAGCTAGAGGTCTCACTCTGTAGACACATGGCTTGAAGTTGTAGACTCTCCTTTTTCATAGTCATGAGGACCATTCATAAATAGCTTGACAGAACTTGACATTTTATATGCTAAGTCTTCTGCAGCTGACTTAAATGAATCCAACCTTTTTGGAGTTCTTGCTATGGAAAAACCCTGTGCTAGGCATTGAGAGACAGAAGAAGACAGACTGGATGAAATGTCTGCTTTCAGGAGCTCACAATATCTCACTGGGTGTGAGGGCAGCATAAATACAGCAAAAACACAGTTGACACAAAGTAGGTAATATGTGCTAATTAAAGGTAGAGTCCTTACTATAGATTCAAGCTCATCTTTTTCATTTTTCAGATTTGTTTTCCTAAAGGCAGGGGATATGTTCCAATGTCTTAGACTTCCATTCTCATAGTCATAAACTTTTAAGATAAGAGGACTAATTCTTACAGTAACCTGACTCACATCACCAGTAGACTTTTTTTCAAAGAGCCATAAATACTTCATTACTTAAAATGTACCTTCTTAGAGATGAAAATGGGAATAAAGCAGAGATTTGCAAGAGATTCTTTTAATAGATCAATGTGAACATTCAGTAGATTCCCAATCCCTATGATACTTTGCCTAGTGTATGGCTTAAAGTCTGGTTTATGATCACCAAAGCAACACTTTGCAAGAAAAGTTGCTGATACGTAAATCCCGCATCCAACTTGCTTTTCATTGCGCTCCCAGTAAAATTCCCTCTATGCTTTTGACTGTTGTTGTGTTACATTCCAAGTTCAGTGAACTATGGCAAGCTCGGACATGTTTATTTAAATGGATTTTGTGGAAATGTAATACTAGCTTTCTAACACCTGTTTGCATTTCCATACAGACTCAAAAGAAAGGAAGTGCTACTCTCATGCTCAACATACAGAATAATATCTCAAATTTTCTACTTCAGATTGATGTAAGACAGGAAAGTTGTCTTTACCTTCTCTGTCATTTATTCATTCAGTTAATCATTCATTCATCCATCATATATTGGATATTTATGCTGTATCAGACACTGTAATTAGACACTGGTTATACAGAGATGAGTAATCATGCACTGGGAGGCAAATGCATATGTTAGTGGAAGGGTTTATTTCTTCCCAAACTACCAACCATCAGGTCCACTGCAGGATTCTAGCTATTCATTTCCAAATGTTTTCTTTTATAGTGAACACTTATAGAGAAGTTATTGTATTCTTGTCATTAAGAGTGTAGATTCTGGAGTAGAATGTCTATGTTCAAGGTGGAAATAATGTCAACGATTATTTGTGCCACCTCGGTAAAGTAGCTAAGTTTTCTTATCTATAAAATGGGTATAATAATAATCATACCCACCTCAAAGGATTTTTGAGAAGACCATACTTGGCAGATAGTAAGCAATCAAGAAACATGAGTTGGCTTTTATTTCTTCCTTGAAGACCTAACACAGCATTTCTGTATATTTGACATATGTTATGTATTCCTTGGAGATTTCAGAATGAGGCAGTTTATCCATCCTCCTTATCAGCCTGCACCTCATTTTGGGTGCCTTTAGACACATTCAAGGAAACATCTCTCTTTTCTTTTAGAGAGGCAGAAAGCAAGAGTAGAAGCATGAGAAGGGGAGAATGGCAGAGGGAGGGGGGAGGGAGAAAAGTAGGGGGAAGAAAGAGAGAGAATCTCAAGCAGGCTCCATGCTCAGCACAGAGCCCAACATGGGGCTTGATTCCAAGACTCTGGGATCATGCCTGAGCCAAAATGAACCAACTGAGCCATCCAGGTGTCCCTACAGAAAACATCTTGAGTAGGATATGGAGAGAGGGGACCCAGGATAGCAGCAAGAAGTACTAGGAAGGAACATCAAGGCAACTGGAATCACAGCATATGTGTTACTATTCAGAATATCCCACAAGATCCTGTGGCATAAAATCCTCCCTTTTGAGATGATGAAACGTAACTGGATAGGATAAGACTTATACATGATTCCCAAGATAATGAGTGATGGAGTTGAGATGCCTAGATCATTTCAAAAACTGAAGATTCAGAGTTGTATAAAGGTGTGGTAGAGGTGGGACTAGATAAAAAGGACCAAATATTCTGATTTGTATGCTGTTCTTAGGGCTGGTCTACTTGCCTCATCCTTCTACACTCTTCCTCTATCTTTAGGTCATATGACCTCTCCAAAGGTCCCCATGTGGGTTCACACTTTGGTCTTAGTCAAGGGAAACTCTCCAGTGATGTGACTCTTGGTTTAACTTCCTGAGTAACTGAGAAATCCTGCTCAGGGCAGAGAAATCATTTTGTCTAAAATATAAACATTAGATAGAAAAGAAAACTAACAGTTCTAGAAACTTTACTTATGAATTTTCATTTAATCCTTACAACAATGCTAGGAAGTAGGTGTCATCACCATTGGAAAGCTGTGAGCAGTAAGGCGCAGAGAAGTAGAGTGACCTACCTATTCAATGTATCAAAGCTCATTAAATCGGAACTAAAATTTAAAATTAGGTCTGATCTGACCCTGAGAAAATGTTTATGCATTCTG
The DNA here is from genome assembly GCF_018350175.1 of Felis catus. Taxonomy (NCBI): domain Eukaryota; kingdom Metazoa; phylum Chordata; class Mammalia; order Carnivora; family Felidae; genus Felis; species Felis catus. The sequence goes on from NC_058380.1 coordinate 9,587,865, forward strand.
GTAAGTGAAAAAAAAAGTTATCAATCAGAATAATCTCAACCATATTCAAATGAATTATCTTACATGTAACACAATAGGAAAAAAAGATCTACCCCGTGTTCATCTGGAGGTGGAGGAAATATAAGTGATTTTTATTTTTCTCTTATCTAAAAAGTATTTTTCAAATTTTCTACAATGGAAATATTTGTTTTTATAATAAAATGACATGCAAAAATATGTTATCTATGTTATCCTGAAACAGAAATGAGACCTGTGTTAGTGGCATTGAACTAGGAGTTCAATGGCAGAAATGCAGAGATTAACCAGTCTTACTTCTCCTTGGGTTCAAAGTGAATTTACAAGTGAAGAAAATTAATTGAATCTAAGAGCCCTTTTCTTTTTGAAGCTAAGTAAAAGAAAGACAAAAATTTCCCATCTAAATTATAATTCAATGCATGTGTCCTTAAATTTTTATCTGCCCCACATTTATACTATATCCAGTCACTAAACCTCATTTAATCTAAATGCAAACATTTAATCTCAATACAAAGGAACTTGCTATCACCTTGATTTCTCCACCCCAATTGTCACAGATGACCCTCCCTTGATTATAATGAAACATAATGTAAAGGGAGAGGTTATGAATATCCTTCAACAACAACTATAAATTTATTATGTTAAAAAAGTCATTTATATGAGTTTTGTTTCTGCTTCTTCCATATACCAGTCATGTGACCTTGACACAGCAGTATAACTTCTCTAGGCCTCAATTACCTAATCTGTAAAATCTGCAATTTAGGATTAGGTTTTCCCAGCCCAAATCACTTATTGAAATTGAAATTAATTACCATTATATACAATTAAAACTTTGGTTACTTAGTCACCCCAGCTACACTTCAAGTGTCCAATATCCATGAACAGGTAGTAGCTGACATATTATATAGCACAATTATACATTTCCATCATCATAGGGCATATTATTGGACAGTATAGGAATGACAAATGCTTAATTTATGGAGCATTTTATAGCTGCCTATGTAAGTCACATTTGATTTCCTTTTCCATAGCCCTATGAAGAAACACAGAACATGAGAAGTGAAGCCCAGGGAGACAAGAGTGACTCCCCAAGATCACATAGGATGCAAACCAAGGCCTTCTTTTAATTCCAAATCTTTCCTATATTTTCCACTCCATCATTCCACCTTCTAAAACTAAATATCCCCAGGTAGCTTCAGAGGCCACAGATGGTCACTGACATATATGGATTCTGAGAAAGCTCAGGAAAGGTTGTTAAATTTGACCAAGAAACAAACAATAATTATCTTTTTTGTGCACGGCATAGTAGTTTAGGTACCACAGGAGAGAAGACACTATCTCAGATCCTTGCACCCCAGAGGCTTGCAATCTGGTTGAGAACACAAATTTTGTGAATAAAGAAATACATAACACAAACAGTTTTTAATACTGACTTGAAAATGATATACTGTTAAGTATCAAAGAATAAGGAAAATGAAAGTGGAGTCTTTGGATGGTCAAGGATCAAAATATGGTCAGATTAGGCAGGAAACTGCTATTTTCCAGGATCAGTTGCCTTTTAACAATGAGTGCACAGGTGCCTGGGTGGCTCAGTCAGCTGAGCATCTGACTCTTGATTTCTGCTCAGGTCATGATCCCAGGATTGTGGGATTAAGCCCCGTGTCAGGCTCCAGGCTCGGTGTGGAGCGTGTTCAAGATTTTCGTTCTCTCTTCCTCTGCCCCTCTCTCCCTTTTGTGTTTTCTCTCTCAAAAAATAAAAAAATAAAAATAAATAAATTAAAAAATAGCACATATGTTACTTTGATTAAGAGAGACATCGTATGAAAGAAGAAAAACATCGGGGGCCTTTATGACATTATTTGTTAGTATTCTCTCCTGTAAATAAAATAATTACAGTTCTAAAATCATTTCTTTTTAATCAGTCCTTTTCCAATTTTTATTCTTTGATGTGATTAATTCTCCTTCTGTATTACCCAAGAAAGTCTCAGTCTAGCTAAAATACTTCCCACAAAGACTCTCAAACATATATAACCTGATACATGTGTTTGTTTCCTTTATTTAAAAAAATTTTCTTTATCACATCTTTCTTGGTATTTACCACTAATGTCCAACTTAGACACATAAATTCAGGGACTATACATAGCACAAAGCAGGCACTTGAACATTATTTGTTAAATGAATAGGTATTTATGTATTCAAACTAACAATGTGCATAGGGATTGAAGAGGTATTTTGGTGAATAATGAAGAGAAGTAACAAAATCCAATAAAAAGATGAGAGGAAGAAGACTGATGAAACTAGGTAAGAAAGCTTGTGATCTTGCTGATAAAATAAGTTTTGTAAAAAAAACTAGATAACCAAAAACAGTTCTTAATCTAGACTTAAACATGATACAATAGGAAGCTATAAATTTCTTTGCCTTGTAACATGCTTATTTCTCCCACTTATACTTTTTTCTTTAGCCTAACCCTCCGATTTTACAAATAATAAAGTAGTTTATTCCAGACACCCTTTCCTTTTAGCCAAATATTTTCTTCCTGCATCAGGATATTTCATATTATAGTTTAAGACCATGTGTTACTTTCACTGGGGGAAACAAAGAGGTAAATACCTGGTGACTGATTTTAAAGGGTTTGCAATTTAATAGGAGTGATAGGACATGAAAACATTAAACAAGAGGACAAATGCGAAACAAGAAGTACAGCTGCTGCCTTCTCCAGTCTCATGATCTTCTACTTGACCAATGAGATCTAAGCATTGGGTGTGAGTGTGTGCTGTGATATTTCTATCCCCTCACTATCAAGAAGAGGTCTTCCCTTCACTGACTGCATCTCTAAATTTCAACATTTATTACATGATCAGTCAAAGCCTCTACTTTCTTACCTAAGAATAAAGAAAGTAGAAATAAGGTCAAGTTGCTTTTCTTGACCAGAAGAGATGTGGTAAGTGGCCCCAATCCTTGAATAAACATGACATACCTGTTCAAAGCTGAATCTTACCTGTATTTTAATAGACTTGAGATATTCTTTTTCTCCAAGAATCCCTGTCACAAATTTCCCCCATCCTCATAGGGCTGCATAAAATGTACAACTATGTTGGTCAAAATGCTTCTTTCAAATGAAAAGGAACAGACAGCTCAAAATATGGACGGCAAGCACTGGGATAACTACATTTGTAGGAGTTGCTTTGCCATGGCAATCTTAAGACAAGAATTTATCTTAATAACTGGCATTCTCAAATACCTTTGGTTCCAAATTATTGTTCAGCCTCAGAAACTCCATTTGCCTGATGTCAAGTCTCTGTGATTTAAGCCTATAAACTCTCTGGAATCCAGAGCTTTTCAATCCTTCTACCTGCCTGTATGTCTGGGCACAAGTGCATTACTAATAATGAACCAATGGTGTTTCTGCACATCTCTGTAATCCTTCAGTGTAATGGGAAAACCAATCTGAGCCCCACACCCTAAATCACATTCTGAATATTAACATTTACTTGGTCAAACTTGTTTCATCCACCTTTTCCTCTTGGAGAAAAAGTAAGCCACCCAACTTAGTTATAAATCATCGCATGGTGTAAATACTTTGGAGATGCCATGAACCAACTAATATTGACTGGGCCTAACAGAAGGGCAAGTAAGTTTTACAACAACAATAACAAAAGAACAGAATCCATCAGAAGCCTGTTTAAAATATTCTTCAAGACCAAAGCTTTTATAGATTTTACTAAATGGGCAAACTCTCTTGATCTCATACCTCTCTACCCTTCAAAAAAAATTTTTTTTTTCATTTTTAGGGAGGGTGAGGTATCCGGACTAGAGAAGTTAGTGAGAGCTGAAGAGTAGGACTCTCAGAGAATGGCTATATATTCTAATACCCAGAAACACAGCCAGCCCTTTTAAGAACACACATCATTCCATCAAGAACGGTTTTGTCTTTGTTCCATATGATTCTGAAACATAGGACAACAAAACCCCAATCCACAGAAACTAATGGCATTGATCTGGGTGAAGGTCTAAATGATTTTACTGACTTGTTATGTGCTTAGGGACTTGCTCTAACATATAAAGCCAAACAGCTAGTAGCACTATAAAATCACAGAAATCATCAAACCTTATAGATGGCAGGGCCATTTAGAGATCATCAGGTTTATTTTTCTTTTCAGACAGTAGAAATAAGTCTTTTAAATTTAAGGTGACATTAAACTAAAAAGGCACTCAATAAATGTTAGTTGATTTATGCCAATGAAAGAGGTACTTTTAGTTTTCAGTAACAAAGCATTCCAATATTCAATCTCTAAGAAATCCTTTAATTCATCTATTCATTAAGGGAATATTTTAAAGGACCACTATCTGCCTGGCAATGATAAAAGGTACCTTTAAGAGAAGAGGAAAATCTTGTCATTTTCTTTGAAATTGAGTTTCTCAATTAAATTCTATTCTATTTAAGTGCTTTACCAAGAAGTACTTATTATTATTGCTATTATTATTATTATTATTATTATTATTATTATTTTATAGAGAGTGTATGCAAGTTGGGGAGAAGGGAAGAGGGAGAAAGAGAGAGACTCTTAAGCAGATTCCCCACTCAACCTGGAGCCTGATGCAGGGCTCGATTCCACAACTCTGGGATTATGACCTGAGCCAAAATCAAGAGTTGGATGTTCAACTGACTGAGGCACCCAGGTGCCCCTAATTAATCATTATTAACTCTGGGTTTTTTTTTTCATGTATGCAGTAGGAATACATACACTGGTTCATTGAACAAAGGATATGAATCGTCCTCAAAAAAAAATCTGTATTAACTTTTTGACCTGAAAATCAGGATAAATTCAGATATAACAGAAATTCAAGAACAGGAGGTAAAATGAAAAGCCTATCATGTACAAATACATCGTTAAAAAGCTCATGTTTGATTGTGAGCTTCCTGAAAGCCTGGGTGCAAAGTGGGGCATAGTAAGTTGTTTATGTTGACAGAACAAAGAAACCGTTATTCTTCAAGAGGAGCAAAGGTTTCCTCAGCATATGAAGGTAAAATAACTTATGTAGAGGCTTATGTGCTGAGTATTTTCCTTAACAACCTTCTCACAGCAAATGGCAGAAATAGGCTTCTCAAGAATCGACTATTTCGTACAATGCACCTTAATGTCTCCTTTGGCCTGGTAAACCGTCTGTTATCCAGTAAGTGCTCAAAACATGAATGAACACTTATAAAGAGAAAAAAATAAACACTATTTAGCATAGACAATTCTATCCTTGAGGACAGACCAAGATAAGGTGGTTTATGAAAGAGATCAGTGAAACTATGAGAGAAGAGTACATGTTTTACTTATACTATTTCTTAAAATGCACCTCAAGTCACACTAACATGACATTTAAAAAGATCAAAGAGAACTGGTTAAGAGACATCGGCATAAAATTTGTACAAGCAAAAAAGCAGATGGTTTTCACTGGCTGACTTAGAAGACTAAAGATTACTGAAGACTATGCCTATAGTAACGGAGACCCAAACGTCAGGAATTGCACTGCAAAATCCAGAAATAGGAACTAGAAACACTAACAAGCAAACAGTTAAGGAGTATGGATGGGTTTGCAAATAGGTTTAATTTAAAGTTTATATGGAAAGCAGTTCCAAGGTAAGATCTCTCCAACTCACAAGGCTAGGGAACTTCCCTTCCCTAACCCTGGAAGATGACTCCAGGTCAACACTTTGAACGCGCTGGAACCAAAGGGATTCTTACCCTGTTAATGACTGGAAGAGCAAAACATAGGTGTAAGGCAAGAGGTTAAAAAAAGGAGTACTAAGTGAAGCTTGACACCATTAGCCCTTTTCCCTTCGTGCTCCTATAACTTGGCTCCACAAAGTGCTGACAGACCAACAGGAGAACAGGGGTACTTTTTGAAATAAATGGAGTGGAGCAAGAGATTCCTAAATTCAGTAATCACTCAGCAAAACATTTAGGTTCCTGTGTGATAACCCTAAAGTTAATTCACCAATCCATCTGCCCCTTTATGGATACACAGCTTCCAGTCAAGTATTTAGCACCTTACTCTTAAATATTAAGGGCCAAAGATCACTATGCATTAGAAAAAGCATCCGATATACAAGAAACAAAACAGACAAACTTAACAGAAGGAACTTGAAGGAAACAGACAATATGAGGAGAAGAAAAGTCCAAAAACATTATTACTCTCAGATTTTTGTCAAAAGACAAAACAAGGAAGGAACAAAAATAGCAACACAACAAAACATTTCTAAAAATAAATACACTTTGGAAGTCTGGATTAAAATATGATAGTAGAAATGAAAGAAATCCAGTAGAATGTTTAGAATATAAATTTGAGGAAATATCTCAGAAATTAGGAGGGAAAAGTCAAAAAGATGGCAAATAGAAGAGGAAGTACAAGTAAACACAAGAATTAGTGTAATGTGGATGGGAATATTTCCAGAAAGGTAAAATATAGAAAATTATGAAATTTACCTTAGAAACAATTCAAGAAATTTTCCTAGAACTGAATATGAAATTGTATTATCAAAGGGTCCAAGGAATGAGCAGCATAATGGACATATGCCAAGATAGAAGACTGCATTTTCAATACTTGGGCAAGAGTAACTAAGAACAAAGGAAGGATCTTCAATACTTTCAGAAATGTATTTTTTTTATGTCAAAAGAGAAATGAACAATCAGAAGGGCAGTGGATTTTTCAACCACCCCACTGAAGAAAGAAAAGAAGAAAGTATTATTTCAAAAATTCTGTATAATAAAAAAAATCCATGATCAACCAAATGATTGATCAAATATGAGAAATGAAAAAAAGACATACTCAGAAATGCCAGGTCTCAAAAATAACATTTCATGTACCCCTTTGTCAGGAAACTGCTAAAGAAGTTGTTCTACCAAACAGTGCATGGAAATAAAAGGCACAGGGCTGAGAAACCAGAGAATCTAACAAAAGACCCAAGACAGAGGAATCATAAGAATAATGGTAAAAGGATATTTTGACGGTTGATGTAGATTAGGTCCAAAGACAGACCAGTCTATGTTGGAGGAGAATGGTTGATTATAAAGGGCTATCTCAAAAGCAAACAAACAAAAAATTGTGTTTTAATATATTAAGAAAAAACTCATCTTTCTAAAAATTGTGGTAACGGGTTATCTGGGTGACTCAGTTGGTTGAGCATCCAGCTCTTGATTTTGGCTCAGGTAATGATCTCACAGTTTAGGAGATTGAGCCTCCTGTCGGACTTCATGATGAGCAAAGAGTCTGCTTAGGATTCTGTCTCTGCCCATCCTGTACTATCTTGCTCTCAAAATAAATAAATAAACAGACATTTAAAAATTGTGGTAAAATATACACAACATAAAATTTATCACTGTAATTATTTTTAAGGGTTACAGTTCAATAGCATTAGGTGTATCCTCAGTTATACAACTATCTCCAAATATTCTTCATCTTGCAAAACTGAAACTCTACACCCTTTCAACAATTCCCCACTTGCCCCTCACCCTAGCCTCTGGCAACTACCATTCTACTTTCTTCATTTTATGAATTTGACTACTCTAGATATCACATATAAGTGAAACCATATAGTATTTATCCTTTGTGACTGGCCTATTTTAATTAGCATAATGTCATCAGAGTTCATTCATTGATACTATTTCAGAATTTCTTCCTGTTTAAGACTGAAAAATATTCCATTGTATGTATATAGAACATTTGTTTACCCATTCATTAGTTGATGGGCATTTGATTTCTTCCAGTTTCTTCTATTTTAAATAATGCTGCTATGAACATGGGTGTACAAATATCTCTTTAAGACCCTGTTTTCAATTTCTTGGTATATATATTTGAAGTATAATTGATGGAGCGTACAGTAATTCTATTTTTAATTTTTTGAAGAACCACCATAGAGTTTTCGATAGTGGCCATAACACTTTACGTTGCTATTAACAGTGCATAGGAATTCTAATTTCTCTACATCCTCACCAACATTCCTATTCTCTGGGTTTGACAGTAGTCATTCAAATGAGTGTGGGTGTCTATCTCCTTGTAGTTTGGATTTGCATTACTCTAATCGTCAGTGACACTGAGCACCTTTTTATATGCTTATAGCCATTTGTGTATCTTCTTTGGGAAAAAAATGTCTGTTGAAATCCTTTGCCCCATTTTAATTAGCTTTTTTTGCAGGGGGGGGTGTTGTCATGGAGTTGCTGAGTTGTAAAGTTCTGCATATATTTTGCTTATTAATTAGATACAAGATTTGAAAATATTTTCTCCCATTCCACAGACTGCCTTTACACTCTGCGACTGTGCACTGTGATGAACGGTTTTCCATTTTAATGCAGTCCAGTTCACCTATTTTTTTTCTTTTGCTACCTATGCTTTTGGTACCATATCCAAGAAATCATTACCAAACCTTATGTCATGAAATTTTTACCCTATGTTTTACACTAAGAGTTTTATATTTTTAGCTCTCATGTTTAGATCTTTGATCGATTTTGAGTTAATTTTTCCATGTGATATAAGGTAAGGAACAAATTTCATTCTTTTGCATGTGGATATCCAGTTTTCCCAGAATCATTTGTTGAAAAGGCTGTCCTTTCCCTATCAAATTGTCTTCGCATCTCTGTTGAAATTATTAGTCCATAAATGCAAGGCCTCCCCTACCCTGGGCTTCCTGTGTTATTTCATTGGTCTCTATAGTTGTCTTTATGCAGTGTAACACTGCTTTGATTACTGTAACTTTGTAGTAAGTTTTAAAATCTGAAAATGTGGGACCTCCAGTTTTGCTCTTATTTTTTAATATAGTTTTGGCTATTCGAAGTCCCTTGAGGATCCACATCAATAGTAATACAGGTTTTTCTATTTCTACAAAAATTGACATCAGGATTTTGATACAGATTGCATTTGATCTGTAGATCACTTTGGGTAGTAGTGACACTGTAACAATATTGAGTCTTTTGATCTATAAATATGAGGTGTCTTTCCACATACATGAACCTTCTTTAATTTTTCTCAGCAGTATCTTGTAGTTTTCAGTGTACAAGTCTTTCATCACCATGGTTAAATTTATTCAGATGTATTTTATTCTTTTTGATGCTATTGTGAAAGAAATTGCATTATTTCCCTTTTCAGATTGTTTATTATTGGTGTACAGAAATGCAGTTGATTTTGGTGTGATTTTGTATCCTCCAACTTCACTGAATTATTGGGTCTAACTTTTTTTGTGTGTGAAGTCTTCAGGGTTTTCTACTTAGAAGCTCATGTTATATGTGAACAGAGATCATTTTACTTCTTCGTTTCCATTTGGAAGATTTTTCTTGCCTAAGTGCTCTGGCTAAGACAAGTATATATTAAGTAGAGAACAAGTTTCAGTGTTCTACCAGTGAGTACAGTGTTAGATGTGGGCTTTTCATATATGGCCTTTATTATGGTGAGCTAATTTTGTTCTATCCTTAGTTTGTTGAATGTTCTTAATATGAAAGGGTAATGAATTTTGTGAAAAGGTTTTTTTTTTCCTACGTTGATCATTTGACTAATGTTATAATGATTGCTTTTCATATGTTAAACCATCCTTGCATTCGAGGAACAGATCCCACTTGCTAATGGTTTACAATCCTTTTCATGTGAATTCAGTTTACTAAAATTTTGTTGAGGATTTTTCCACTAATATTCATCAGGAATATTGGTTTTTAATTTTTCTTTTCTTGCAATGTCTTTGTCTGACTTTGGTATCAGGGTAATGTTGACCTCCTAGAATAACTTTGGAAGTATCCACTCTTCTTCAATACTTGGGAAGAGTTTGAAAAGCACTGGCATTAATTTCCCAGTTTCGTAAAATTCACCAGGAAAGCCATCCAGTCCCAGACTTTTCTTTATTGAGAGGTTTTGATTGATAATTCAATCTCCGTAGTAGCTATATATCTGTTAAGAGGTTTGTTTCTTCATGATTCCATCTTGATAGGTTATATGTTACTAGGATTTTATCCATTGTATCAATTTCTTCCAGGTTATCTAATTAGTGTACAATTGTCGATAATGTTCTCTTTCAGTCCCTCTTACTTCTGTGGTATTAGTTGAAATTTTGCATCTTTCATTTCCAATTTTAGTTATCTTAGTCTTCTTTTTTTCTTTGTCAATCAAGCTAAAGATATTTCAATTTTGTTGATCTTTTTAAAGAAAACATTATTGGTTTTATTAATTTCCTCTACTGCTTTTCTGTTCTCTATGTTCTTTATCTCTGCCCTCATCATTAATATTTCCTTCATCTGCTAGTTTTGGATTTATTTGTTCTTTCTCTAGTTCCTTAAGATATAAAGCTAGTTGGTTTAAGACCTTTCTTCTTTTTTTAATGTAAACATTTACAGGTATAAATCTCCCTCTTGGTACTATATTCTTGGCATCTCACAAATTTTGGTATTTTGCATTTTCATTTTCATTTGTCTTAAGATATTTTATAATTTCCTTTGTTACTTTTCCTTTGATCCAGTGGTTGAGGGTGTGTTGTCTTATTTCCCAATATTTATGTATTTTCCACTATTCCTTCTGCTATTAGTTTCTAGTTTCATTCTACTGTGATCAGAAAATTTTTTTATGATTTCCATTTTTTTAAATTTTATTAAGACATTTAGTTAGCTAATATATGGCCTGTACTAGAAAACATTAGGGGTGCCTGGGTGGCTCAGTTTAGCTTCTGACTCGGTTTTGGCTCAGGTCATGTTCTCACAGCTCATGGGTTCAAGGTCCATATCAGGCTCTGTGCTAGTGGTGTGGAGCCTGCTTGGTATTCTCTCTCTCCCTGTTTCTGCACCTCCCCTGCTTGCTCACTCTCTTAATAAAGATTGGGGGAAAAAAGAAAACGTCACATGTGTACTTGAGAAAAATGTGTATTTCGGTGTCATTGGCTAGATTCCTCTGTATATATCTGTTAGGTCCAATTAGTCTACAGTGTTGCTGATGGCCTCCATTTTCTTACTGATCTTCTATATTGTTGATCTATACTTTACTGAAATTAGAGAACTGCAGTCTCTTACTACTATTGTAAAACTATTTCTCCCTTCAGTTTCATCAATGTTTGCTTCATGTATATAGGAGCTCTGAAGCTTCATGCTATGTATTTGTAATTATAAAATCTTCTTGGTGAGTTTACACTTGTATCATTATATAATGTCCTTTTTTGTATCCTGTAACAGTTTTGACTTAAAAGTCTATTTTGTCTGGTATTGGTATAACCACCTCTGCTCTCTTTGGTTGCTCTTTGCATAGACTTTTTATCCTTTCACTTTCAGTCTATGTGTGTCTTTAGATCTAACGTGAGTCTTTTGTACTGTAGACAAACCTATCACTGGATTTTTAAAAAAAATTATTCAGCCAATCTATGTCTTTTGATTTGGGAATTTAATCCATTTACATTTAAAGTAATTACTGATAGGGATGGATTTATTATCACTACTTCATTGTTTTTGATTGTTTTTCAGCTTTTTTGTTCTTCATTTCCTCCCTTACCACCTTCCTTCTTGTTTAGCTTAATTTTTGCAGCAACTTGCTTTGATTCTCTTCTCATTTTGTATATATTCTGTATGTGTGTGTGTGGTTACCATGGGAATGACCTGTAACACCTTAAAATTATAATAATTTATTTTAAACTTATAACTTAATTTTAATCACATAACAAAACTGTATTCATTTATTTCTCTGCTCCTCACTCCTTTATTGTTTCCTTTATGTCACAGATTATATCTTTGCATTCATTACAGATTTATATGTAATATGTGCCTATTTACATAGATCATTATTTTTTATAATGTAACATGGGAATGATATCCCATGATACTTCCACGAAGAAGTTGACCTTCAGCAGACAATTTTTCAAACAGGATAGAATTATAAATAAAGCTTTCATTTAAAGTCACTGGAAAATGAACAATGGCAAGCAGAAACTAGAGAGCAGTAAACTCTTGACAGATTGCCAGTGCTCTGGGTAAGAACTGTGATTATGTAGCTTTGTTGCCCAAAGATATCCCCAAATTCCCATTCCAGTCTGGTGACATAAAATTGCAGCTTTGTCAGCTCAAGGTGGCAGACAACAGAATTCAGATCATCAAAGCAGCTGGAAATTTAAGAGAGCAATTTTTGAAAGTGAGAGGGAATTAGAAAGGCTAATATCCAAATTCTGAAATAAACTGCCCAAATTTCTGGCTGACTGCTAAGACTACACATTTATGTAGGAGACCCCAGGGGGCTCAACAAAGAAGCAGGCAGAAATTAGAGGATGGTCTCAACTTGAGAAATACCACTGCTCCTGATGAGAATCGCAAATTTCCTATGTTTTTGACTAAGTGCATTCCCAGCTATATACAATTCAATGGTAAAAAGTGAAAGCCTTCCTGACTTGAGATATTAGAGGAAAAAACGTGAGGATGAAGAAGCAATTGGAAATTTATGGGAAACCATAGAGCAAAAGAACTATAGAGAAGACAAGCCCAAATCCTAGTTTAACTTTACTCAAATTCTTGACTGTGAAAATATGAAGGCACAAGGGAGACATTCATAAAAGCAGTTTAAAAAGCAGCAGCTGGAAAATGAAAAAAAAATAAGGAGTTATACAACCTGAGAAGTCAGATTTTGCAGTCTGAGTTCAGATAAGATAAGTCAATGTTAGAACAACAACAATAACAAAAAACCGGCACTAGAACATAATGTTCAGTTTTCAACCAAAAACCACTAGGAATGCAAAGAAACAGAAGGTGATCCCTATCAAATGGAAAAAGTAACCAATAGAAATAAACCACAAGTAAACCCAGGCACTGTATTTAGCAGAAAAGACTGCTAAATCATGGCCAGAGTAAATAGCTATTATCAATATGTCAAAGAATGAAAACAATATATATGGCATTAGTGTGGGGAAAAAATAGGAAGTCTCAAGAGAGCAAAGGAAACTATACAAAAGAACTAAGTAGAAATTCTAGAGTTAAAAGTAAAACTGAAATATTAAAAAAAACACTATAATGAGTAAAACTATCTTTTTTCTTGAGAGAGAGAGAGAGAGAGAGAGAGAGAGAGAGCAAGTGAGTGAAGGGCAGAGGAGAGGGAGTGAGGGAGAGAGAAGCTGGGCTCACCTGAGGCAAGGCTCATGCTCACCCAAAGTGGGGGGGCTTAAACTCATAAACCATGAGATCATGACCTGAGCCAAAGTCAGATGCTTAACCGATTGAGCCACCCAGGTGCCCCTGAATGAAATTATATTAACAGCAGATCTGTGATTAAAAAAGAAAGTATCAGTAAACTTGAAGACAGAGCAATGAAATTATCAAATCTGAAGAGCAAAGAAAATAAAATAATTGAAGAAAAATGGAAAAAGCTTTAGAGGCCTGTGGGGAACTAAAAAGCTACCCAGCATGCATGTAATTACCATCCCCAGTGGAAATAAATATTCCAAGAAAGGGGCAGAAAAATATTTGAGGAAAATAATGCATGAAAATACACAATACCTGTACAACATTTATGGAAATTTTATTTACAATGGCCAAAAACCAGAAGCTACCAAGATACCCTTCAATAAGGAAATACATACACAAACCGGTGTATCTATACAATGGAATAGTATTTGGCAATTTTAAGAAATTGAGCCCTCAATCCATAAACAGAGATGAAATAGTCTCAATGCGCATTCCTAAGCAAAGAAGCCAGTCTGGAAAAGCTACATATTGTATAATTCCCACTATATTATTACATTCTGCAAAAGGCAAACTGTAGAGACAAAAAAGAGATCTGTGGTTGCCAGGGGCTGGGGCGGGGAGGGGGGGGCGGCAGGTAGAGAGATGAATATATGAGGCACAAGAGATACTTAGGGTAGTAAAATGATTTTGCTTGATGCTGTAATGGATATATGACATATATGCCATATATGACATATGTAATGGATATATGACACGTTACTTATTTCAAAACCCGCAGAACTTTACAACACAAGAAATGAAACTGAATGCAAATTATGACTTTAGTTAATAAGAAATCAGTAGTGGTTTACTAAGATAACAAATGGGCCACATGAGTGCAAGATGCTAGTAAAAAAGAAGTTGTATGAGGAAGAGGGGGTTATATGGAATTCTCTGTATTATCTGCTCAATTTTTCTCAAAGTCTTCAACTGTTCTAAAAAAAAAAAATGTCTGCTATTTCTTTTCAAAAAGCTTCCCAAATTCGATGAAGAGTAAAACAGATCATTTAATAATGCAAAATGTTCCTCAGTTGCCAAATACAATTGTTGGAGATAATGTGCTAATTTCTGGTTACTTGTGAAACTACGAACTGGAAAGTAGAAAAACGGACATTGAAAATTACTGAAAAATTAGGGGCCCTGGGTGGCTCAGTTGGTTAAGTGTCCAACCTGGCTCAGGTCATGATCTCATGGTCTGGTCTTTGAGTTTGAGCTCCACTTTGGGGCTCTGTGCTGACAGCTCAGAGCATGGAGCCTGCTATGGATTCTGTCTCCCACTCTCTCTGCCCCTCCTCCACTCCCTGCGTGTGTGTGTGTGTCTCTCTCTCTCTCTCTCTCTCTCTCTCTCTCTCTCTCTCTACCAAAAATAAATAAACATTAAAAAAATTCCTGAAAAACTACACTTCTTTATTTAAGAACCTGAGAGAAAGGACTTGGCAAGTGAGTGAATTTGTCCTTTCTCTTTACTAAAAGCTTTGCCACTCGAATCATTGCTACACTATAAAGTGATGTCTGCATCAGTGGTGTCACAATCCACTGAATGTCAGGCTTTTTGATTTGGGAGCACAGAGAAAGAACTGTGGAGAAGGGCTTCCCTAGGGCTTGAGGAGCACAGGTCATGACTGCCAATGATTAGAGCAATAGTTTATGCTGCGTGACTTCTGAGTATCAGATCCTCAGTGACATAGGTGCCTGTTGTTTTATAATAGGTTGTTTTTGAGTCTGTGTGACATGTCGAGCCCTCTAATGTTTGAGGGTCCTTCTGTTATGGTTTAAAGGAGGGAAAAGAAACAAATAAGAAATAGTAGTATAAACATGTTATTTAGAAATATCATGCCAAATACCAAAAGAAACAGGTAAAAAAAAAAATGAGTGCTTCTTGATGATCAGGGGTCAAGATATGGGAAGGATGGTCAGGGAATCACTGTTGATTAGTAATTACGATTTGACTTTAAAACTGAGAATATATATTATTTGGATCAGAAGAGGAATTACTGAATTATTGGGAATTAGACTTTGTGACATCACGCTTTGGCTTTGCCCTCTATGGAGTGAACAGTTTGGGTTCTAAAATCATTCCTTTTAACTGGTCATTGTTCAATTTGTAATCTTCAACAGGACTTTCCCTGTATACTCCTCCAAGATAGTCTCAGTTCAAATAAAATAATTCCCAACAAAACCTTCAAATGAATGTGATCTGGTATGTAGGTCTGCTTTTTAAATTTTTACCTTTATCACATCTTTCTTGGAATTGAAGATGTGAAGACACTAATGTCTAATTCAGATCCATGAAGTCAGAGATGATACATAGCACAAAGCAGTCCTTTGATAATTATTTGTTAAATGGATATGTAAATGTGTAACTAAGCTAAAAATGTACCTAGGCAGTGCAGAGGCATTTTGGTAAATCATTAATAAAGCCCAGAAAAAAATGGGAGAACCTGATGGAGCCAGATAGAGTATTTTATTATTTTAAAAGATGGGGAACAGAATTGAGACTCAAAAGAAGATATACAGCACACCGTTCCTGTGCCCTCCTATCCCCCATATCTGTACACACAGCCTTGAAGGAAACACATATAGTAAACCCATCAGAGTTATGGGGCTCTAACATAGTCTGAGAACAGTTTCTTATATTTGGCATTATTGGCAGGACCAGCCGAATATTCCTTTGTGGTTGGGGGGTTGTCTTGTGCATGACAGGATGTTTAGCAGAATCCCTGGTCTCTGTTCACTGGATGCCATTAGCATCCTCCCTCCAGTTTTGATAACAAAATGTGTTCAAATATTGCCAAATGTCCTCTGGAGAGTGAAATCTCCCTTGGTTGAAAACTACAGACGTGAAGTAAAATGTGTTACGTTCACTTCACTGGCTTTGATGTATAACGTGAGAAATGATCACAGGTAGACTTTGTAGATTACCTACAATCTTTTAGAATTGGTTAGCACAATGAAAAACTAAATAATCTACTAAGTAATTAAATGAATCCTACTAAATGAATAAATAATCTAAATAAAAATACCTTCCTATTAATTCACCTCCACCCTATTTTATTAGGGTAGTGATATAAGGTCACAGTACCTTAGCATCTACAAAAGTGTCTGTGATGGTCCATGAACTAGAATAGGGGCATCAATGTTCTCTTTCTCTAGTGGTTACACAGGTGGTCACTGTGGATTTGATGTGGTTTAAGTGGTCTTTTCAGAGTGAAGTCTAGAATCTCTGGCCAGAGACTTAACATTGCCAAGTTAGGACAGCTTGTGCCCCTGTAGCAAGACTGTGTGTCATACAACTGTAAAAAATCAGGGTGTCTAAAGTTATAAAAGATAGATAGATAGATAGACAGATAGATCGATCCTATATATGGGATCTTATATATAGGTCCTATAGATCATTAGTGCACATGCTAGGTCCACGACCTTGACCCATCTGTTTATAGGTTACATCTGTATATAAATCTGACAATCCTGACACTTTGATACCAACAGACTATGATATTTTCCACTGGGCAAAAGCAGGTCTTATGATATGGTCTATGGCCAGAATTTGGGTTTAAGAGTCATCATTAACCAAAACAAACATTCTACATAGAGAAACAGAAGACACTGTCAAAGATTTTTAATCCTCTAAATTGATAATTTCTTTACTTGTGGTGTGTTGGGGCAAAGTTGTGAAAGACAAGTTGATAACTTCAAACTTTTAAAATTTATTGTGATCTGTGTGCTGCTGAGAAATGCATAATTTGGGGATTTAACACCTGATTAGCTATTAAATGGCTGTCAGGAGAAAATTCTGCAGTAATCGGTTTAGCTTTTAGCCCCTAATTATCACTTCACAGTGGATTTGGGTTGAGATAATTGAGAACTGCAACACTTAAAGACTCCAATTGGGCATTTTTTTAATACAATGAAGTGAATTATTTCTCTATGAGGACTGCATTTAACAGGTATTGGTAACAAGGAAGGAAATGTGATAGTGGATGGGATTTTGTAAAGTGATTTAAAGTAGTTGATTCATTCATTATGCAATTAAGTGGAGCTCAGCTGTGTATAACTTATCTGGTGTCTAGGTCAAAGAATGTCTTTCAAAACTCACGAAAATTCATTGGGAGGAATTTTATTTTAATGGCGGGTTGGAGAGTCGGTGTTGCTGTCTGGACTATGTAACAGAGTCTATCTTTAGATACTGTGACCTTGGGCTGGCTCCTTTCTTATTTTTCGTTTCCTTTTCTGCCCAGTGAAATACCTATCATTCCATACCCTATTTGTATAAAAGCTCTTAAAAGCGCAGTCCTGGAAGGTAGTTCTTCCTTTATTGCCAACATGGACTTTTCGTCAGAGCTAGGTTGTTGCACACTGTCCAGGTCCTACACACTCTACACTCACAAGTGCTCACTCCTAGTGCACACGTGGACACGTGCACACACACACACATACACACACACACCCCTTCATGCTATTACTTTAACTGTTGCATTCTCCTCTAGAACAACCCAAGTCCTTTCCAATTTTCAAGTTGTCTTCAAATCAACAAATGGCAGCTGAATTCATTCTGTATGACAATATGTTAACCACAAAGATGATGGAACACAATCTCCACCCTTAATATATCTAGTAGGGCACACAAGATGACAACGTAACTCAATAAGGGAAATATAAGAATTAGCTTCACACACTTATCTTTAGTTCTCCATTCACACAATCCAAAATGAATATATTGTCATTAATTCATTACTCATTAATTCAAAGAGAAGGACACAGACTACCTACTATATTCCTTTGTCTATATTCCCATCTCTTTTAATCACAGTGAAATGGGATGTGACTTTTTACCCAAAGGCCATTCCATACCGCCCTTCTGCCCTCATAATAGAAAACTAATTTGCAATGGAATGGGAGAGAGGTCAGTCCCAGAAAACAAACCATTACTGGTATAAACCAACAAATGCAACTTCATTTCCCTTTGCAGAATACTCACTTTTCTAGGTGCCCTAAAACCAGAAGTGAGGGTCACCTGGTTGGCTCAGGTCATGATATCACAGTTTGTGAGTTCAAGACCCACACCGGGTTCTAGGCTGACAATGCAGAAACTGCTTGCGATTCTCTCTCTCCCCCTTTCTCTCTGACCATCACTGACAGGAAATATTCTCTCTCTCTCTCTCTCTCTCTCTCTTTCTCAAATAAATAAACTTAAAAAAAAAACCCGGAAGTGAACGTGTGATCTATTATTATATTTGTGGTACACAGAAAAGCATGCTCAAAGGCTTCTGAGTATGATTTTTCTTACTGAAAAGGGAGGATTCTTTCCTAGCCATCTCATCCTTGAGTGCTAGGAGACTGGCAGAAGTAGCATGTCAGCTTGCAACGAGGAGAGAAAAAGTACAAGGGTGAAAAGTCCTCAGTGTGAGCCCGACAGAAGTATGTAAAGGGCCTGGAAGGACTTCCTCTTTTGAATAGTTGGAAAAGCTTGTGTCATTCCATGATCCTACTGGTGACAGCTAAAAATTGCAGAGAAAATATGACAATCATCTGGTTGAAGGCACCAGGTAGCTGCCGGGGCTGTGAGAACTGTATGGGCTGAAACTCTGTGAGGGGGAAACCTTCAGAGAAGTCAGCTCAATTCTACTGCAATTCATACTCCAGGGGCACTTAGTGATCCTGGACTTGGGCAAGAGGCTTAGATTCTGGCATCTGGAGCAACCACTGATGGTGAACAGAGAAACTTGCGGAGGTCTGGGCTGACACTGTGAAGGAGGCACTTGAAAATGAAGTCAGTTTCCCCTTAAAGACATTTGCTGAATCCTAGGGCTCATGGACAGCCAGAGAAGCCTAAGCAAACACCCCCTGGAGAGAGGAGAGTAGAGCAGTCAAGAGTTTCATGAGACAAATATTGGAATTTGGTGCCCACCAAAAGGAATAGTATTGAAGAAAACAGCAGGCACTTGGTTGAAAACCTTGAGGTGCTAGGGTGATCTAGAAAGAGACTGGGGCTTAATAGGGATACCAGCCTTGATTTAGTCCCAAATAGATTAAGGCAGAAGATCAGTTACTACTCTCTCTGCCTGGTAGTGGGAAGAGCCAATCTCTTCTAGAGGAAAATAAAATAATCTGGGACTTAGGTATATTTTGATACGTAGTGTTTGGCATTCAATCTGATACTACCTGGCCTGAGGAAAGATAGGACCACATGAGTGAACTGCACACCCACTAAACACAGAGCCATGCATAGTTTGGACACTGTAGTTTGCTGAAAAGAACTTTAACATATCTACAGTTAATTTAGTCAATATAAAAGATGAAAAGAGGCAGAAGATAGATAAAAGCCTTGCAATTTCATCAGAGAATAGAGTGCGTTAAAGAAAGAAACAAATGGAAATTAAAAAACTTAAATATACAAAATCTGAAGTTAAGAATCACTGTATTGGTTTAATACCAGATGAGACATACATAGCAAGACAAAGCCAAAGACAGAATCAGTGCATTGAAAGACAGGTCAACATAAATATAGACCTAAACCACCCCTAGGTACAGACAGAGAGAAAAAAATAAAATAAAGAGAAAGATCATAAAAGCAGTCAGGAAACAAGATACATTACCTTCAATAAAGCAACAATAAAACTTAAAGATTACATCTCGACTAAAACAATGAAATCCAGGAAGCAAGAGAGTGACATCTTTAAAATGCTCAGAGAAGGAACTGACAATCTAGAATTCTATCCTTCAAAACTAAAAGTGAAACAAGGACACTTTAAGACAAACATAAACTAAGATAATTCACCACCAGTAAATCTGCCCTAAAAAGAAACAGCAAAGCAAGTTATGTAGGGAGAAGGAAGATGAAGCCAGAAGGAAACAGGAATGTAGGAAGGAATGAAGAGCAAGAGAAAGGGTAATATGTGGGTGAGTATAAATAAATACTGACTATATGAAACAGAAGAGTAGTATCTCTCGTGCAGTTTGAAAGGAATCCAAACATATGACAGTAACACAAAAGGCAAAGGGGTAAATCGTAGTGTTTACCATAATAACCAGCAGAGGTAATAACTTGCTTTAGATGATAACTGGTCAATGACAAATGCAATATCTAAAAGACTATATAAGTAACCACTTAGAAGAAGGAAAATGAAATATTAAAAATATTTGATCATTCTAAGAGAAGCCAAGAGAAGCGAGGAACAGAAGCATAAAACAGATGGATCAGAAAGACGAAATAATAGTAAGATGATAGCTAACATCTTAAATATATCAGTAGTTACATTACTTTTAAATTAACTGAATACTACATGTAAAAGATTAATGCTGCCAGGTGAATAAAATAGCAAAACTCAGTTATGAGCTGTAAAATCCAGCTGTATGCCTTAAAAAATATACAGAAATATTCATAATAAGATATTCCATGCAAACTCTAGCACAAGGGGAAAAAAAAAGCTGGTGTAACTAAACTCATATCAGAGCAACTCTTTTCTAAGGCAAGAGTAGATATAAAACTAGATACAGATATAAAACAAAAAAACAAGATAAGATAATAATATTAATATTAACATTATTATCAATAACAATACAGGAGTCAATCCACGAGATAGACACTACCCAACATGTAGCTTCAAACATGAAGAAAACGCTGTGAATGCCGAAGGTAACAATGATGTAAAAAACAAACCTTACCTGCCCAAACCACCTCACTCCATGTTTCATCCCAATAAATTTCATCATGGCTTAAATCACTGCTGGTTTTTTTCACATGCAGCTTAAAGGATTCCCACCATTCACTTGGTCACCAGGCTAGAAATCGAGAATCGTTATTATTTAGGCAAATTTTTGCAGGTGAATCAAAGATTTCTGCAAAGTGATGCTGATCAGAATCTGCTGAGGCAGAACGCGATCTCGCAGACCACCTGCAATCTGTTTATCTTGCCAATGAAGAAATAGGGACTCAAGGGGGACAAATGACTTGGCTAACGCCCACACATTAGTATGGTAGTAAGATGAGGAGTCCTCAAGTCCCTGACTTCCAGTCCAGGCTGCCCCCCACCATGCCAGGTGCTGCTAAGCCTCTCTCTGAGCTGCTTTATTATTATTACTACAGATAACTCAGCTTTATTTTCCACAATGCTGTTCATCCCTGCACCATGCCAAAATGCTTTACCATAGAAAGAGTACAATTTCACAGTTAAATAACAGGAGAGAGAAATTAAATACTGTAGGTGCAGACACAAAGACATTAAACCAAACTCAATTTGGAAGGAAGGCTTTAGACACATTATCCACCAACACACACACACACCCTAAAGCTCTGTGCACTATGCCACTTGCATTGTTTTCAGACAGGATCATTTTACCTCTATGTTAAGAGAGCCAGAATCAGGAATCATGTACAGGATGGCACAGTGCTTTGGGGCAAAAACCTCCCTTTTACCATACACCCTAGGGCTCAATGAAATCACAGTGGCAGAACCTCACTTCCACGTGGCTCTTTTTTCTTGATCGCTGATGACTTGTGTTGAAAATGAGTTTCTTGTTTGGCTGCTTCCTATACATATGTTGGCAAGAGGAATTCAGGACACAGCACACCCGCAGACCCCAGGGCCCCCCGCCGAGGACATATGGGTATCTAGACACACTCGGTTTCAGGTTGTGTGATTGCAGGCAGCTGAATCCCCAGATGAGGGATTTTTAAACAAGTTGGTGATTTTCAGATGAAGGATACCAGCCACAGAAGTTTCAAGTGCTCCCGTGCAAGTTGGGCTGCCAGTGAAATACCAATTTCTCCTTTTTTTAGAACAATTATTTCTTTTATTTGTCCCCAGACAGACCCTCAGACATTCTTCTCCTCCCTTCTGAGGCTTCTCTTTGAAAGAGCCAGTGCAGTAGATCATGCCGGTTACTCCCCAGATAGAGCTGCCGAACACAGGTGCATTCTGGGGCTTCAGTGTCTGGCTCAGTCTCTGATTTGTTGCAGGAAAAATACTTGCTGTAGTTTCCCAATTCCCAAATGTGGATACTTTGAAGATGGATATGATGTATTAATTTTGTGTTTTTACAGATTTATGCTCTGCAGACGTAACTACATTTTTCCAAGAAATGAAGCGAGAACTGACTTCAAAGTCTGTACGTCAGGAATGGTGTGACAGGACTTGTGGGTCCTCTTGTCTCTTAAAGGAGACAATAGAGATTCCAAAAATGAAAACAGGGAGCCTGTTGTTTGGCCTAAAGTTTAGAAGACCCCGCTTCCAAAATTCATGAGGTTGATGTGGAAAAGATAATGTGTGAAGCACCTTACATACTATTCGGCAGATAGAAGGAACTCAGTAGTTACAGTGTCTTCCTTCAGTTCACATTTGCCCCTCATCTTCATCACCAACCATCAATTACCAGGTGTTTGGCATCCAAGGTAAAGTATAAAGATGGTTTTCGTATGTTCAAAATAGCTTGGATCAACATGATTTTAAGGAAGATAATCCCTAGGGGTTAAAAACATAAATTGCCGACCAAAGAAATTAGGTAGTTTTGTAATAGAAGAAGGGTGGAGAAACAGAGACCATGCTTTTGCTTGTTTGTTTTTACCCCATATTTTTTGATGTTTAATAATCTTGAAAGTTTGTAATGGTAAGACTTAAAGAGCATTTGTGAAGTAGTTTACAAAGCCTTTTCATATCTGTTATCCCTTTTGAACCCTGTAATAATTATGGGAAATAGGCAAGGGATGGACTGTCATTCCCATTTAATAGAAAAGCCAAGATGGCAGACATAGTGCGGCAAGGGAGAATGAGTTAGCCATGAACGTGGGAGGTGAGATGAGGGACGGTGGAGAAAATAAGGGAAATAATATTTTCTGTGGTGAAACCTGGAGTGTGATCCCAATATCTCTCCTTACTAGAGGATTTGTTGCCCTAGCTACAGAGAGTGGTATCAGCAGAAAGCCTCCAGCCAATAGTGCCTTCAGGGATTGCTTCAGTAGCAAAGCTTTCTTGCCCCAAATCATGGCCCTTGTTGGAGTGGCAATCACATCCAATAAATTATTGATGTGGTTGTAAGAGCCCAGCCTTTTTAGTTGAACTCTATATAGCTTTAATGTGTCATTTTAGCTACAGAGTGTCCTGCGAGTTAGGCAACATTCCAACTTGACTCCTCTACCTAATTGTGTTCTTTTCCCCTCTCGTCCAGAGGTGTGATTTCAAGGGCACCCCTAATAATACCTTGTGCGTTAAACTTTGTCCTGGAAACCCAACTTGGGGTCCATCATATGAGCAAGAATGATTATAAAAAGAAGCTGGCAAGATTGGGTTTTGCAGATGAATCACACACTCGTTTCCTGGCTGTCAGTGAAGACCCAATCACTTTTGGTGAAGAACTGTGTCTCTAGCACGAAGTGATTGTCCAGTTGTTCAAACGGACACCTGGACATGAACTGGGATGGTATATAAGTAGAACAGAGTACACTAACTGTTGTAATATACCAGGCTTGTGAAACCTATGGGAGTAGAGTACTCATAAAGACAGCAAATTCCAGTGGTTCTTAGCTTGAATGACATTCTAGAAAGATAAAAGTCTGACAGGAATCAAGAAGCAATGGAAAGTCAAATATGAATACGAGAGGGCTATCTTGGTAATATATGAAGACACTCTCACCTCTTGCATTGATGGGAAGAGAAAGCTTAGGACCAGGAACAGAACTTCATCATAATACAGCCAAATGTGTTCATCTTTTGGGCTGCTTTAACAAAAATATCATAAACTGTGAGACTTATAAACAACAAATATTTATTTCTCACATTCTGGAGGCTGGAAAGTGCAAGATCAAGGCACAAGCAGATTTTGTGTCTGGTAACATCCATGTCCTGATTCACAGACAGCCAAATTTTCCCTGTGGCCTCACATGGCAGAAGGGGACTCTTTGGTGCCTCTCTTAGAAGGGTACTAGCCACATTTATGAAGGCTTTGTCCTTTTAATCACCTCCCAAAGGCTCCACCTCCAAATACCATCACACTGGGGATTACATATCAATACATGAAATTTGAGATGACATACACAGTCAATCTATACCACCAACTTCCAAAGAAGATGAAATTCTGAGACAACCAGGGTCTATTATTTCATGGAAACATCTGGGTCGGAGTCCCGGAAAATCATAAATCCTCAGGCTTCTCTCAATGCCCTGAACACTCACTAGTGGCCTAACACTCACTACTAACAGCTAATACTACCTCTTGGCTTGAAGACCATGAAGAGGCCTCTCTCCCTCAAGATGATAGGTCCCCCACCCAGGATCTGCCTCTACCTCCTCTCCTGGACTCGACCTAAGTCACAGCAAAACCTAGTTGGGACGTTCTGGGCCTGATAAGGGATGGAAGGACTATCTATACCCCAAAGAAGCTGTGAGAGCTAGCCACCAGGTACGAAAGGGGCTGCAAGATCTGGCACTAGTTATGGTATTTGATCAAGAGGGCACAAACATCAAATTGACTGAGGGAGAGTTTAACAATAGGAGAGTAGTCTCCCGAGAAGTAGGACTTAACACCCCAACAAAGACCCCAGGAGGTGATGTGAACTTGCTGCAAGGATGGCTCCTAGAAACCTGAAAATAGTGATGACCCAACACTGAGTGAGGTTCAGTGTCAGAATTCTCATGGCATGGATGAAAGAAGACAATAAAAGGATTCAAGAAGTGGGTGTCCTTGAGTCAGACACTACATATGGCCAGAAAATCCTCCACATGATAATGCTGCACAGGAAAGCCAGAAGACACAGCATTTGCCAAGGCCATAAGCAATGGTCTTGCGAGAGGGTACCAGCGCCGCTAAAATGTTTAGTGGTGCTGTTGTCTACAGATCACAGCTATTTGTAGATGCAGTCATTACAGAACTAGGCTCACAGTGAGCCATGGATATGATAGGACTTCAAAATAATGGAAGTTGGAAGACAAAATGGATTTGACTACTGTGATAAGCAGCAATGTAAGAATGGTAGCCAGGGGGCCTGACTTGCAGAGAGTTAGTTTTTTTAAGACTACTTATTTATTTTTAGTAATCTCTACACCCATCGTGGGGCTTGAACTCATGACCTTGAGATCAAGAGTCATACACTCTTCCAACTGAGCCAGCCAGGGGTCCCAAAAGTAACAGATAGTTAAGGAATGCAGCATCGATAAGGTCAAAATAGCTGGGGAGCCAACAGGGACACTACTCGGTTTGTATCATCAGAGGAAATAGAGGATGAAAGATGTAAAGTCTGAATGCAGTTTCTCAATGAAATATCATAATCCCTTGCTCAGTTTCTGGACCTCATCTAGTTTTTGGGTCTAGAAGCCACTGCCTGAATAGATGACTAAGTCAACAGAGAGAAGGACTCTATTAACATGACGACAAAGATATACAGTAATCACTGTACCAGTCATTTTTTCTTAAAGAAACCTCAAACCATTTACTCAGGAAACTCAACATGGGGACAGGAAGATATCCAAACATTTCAGTTTATTTAACTTCATTTTTGTTCCAGTTTTACTGAGACACAACTGACAAAGTTGCAGGTATAATCCAAATGAACATGATGGGAGAGAAAAGGAAGATGGCAAAGTAGGCAGATCTTAAGCTCACCTTGTCCCATAGACAAAACTAAATAATAGTTGCAACAGTCCAACTAATTCAGAAAATGACCTGAGAACTAGCAGAACAGACTTTATACAATTAATCATACAGAGGAGGTCACATTGAAAAGGGTAGGAGGGGCAGAGACATTGTCAGGAACCAAACTCCTGGCAAGACTAACCACAAACAGGAAGGACACCACAAGCATGGAGAAGGGAGAGGAGCAGACCCTATACCAGGTACCCCAGGCATGAGGGACCTGCACTGGAAGGACAAGTTCCCATAACATGGGACTTTGAAAACAGTGGGTTTAACTTCCTGAAGTTTTTACAATATTCAGGGCTTAATTCCAGGTACTTTAAAAATGAGCAGGATTAGCTCTGGGATACCCAGAGGATGAATGACAGGAAATGGAGTCCCCACACTTAAAGAACGTAAACAACCCCACCTAGAAAAGCAGTTTGAAAAATGCTTGGAGTATACAGAAAGGGTATTTATTTTCTAATCTCAGAAAGTGCTTTGGAAGGGCAGGGATCTTTAGGAGACTTCTCCAAGAACAAAAGAGCTGGGGCCACCATTCCCTTCCCCCTTCCCTGCCGAGATAACCGGATACTTTTGGGAGCCAGAGCAAATGCCCTCCACCTATCTTGCTAACACCATGTGCCCCACCCCCCACTTTGTCCTGCAGATTCCTCCTTCCGCATCTAGTCTACCCCAGTCTTCGGGCATGTCTCCAAAGGCAGCTCCTGCAGTGACACATCCTATAAGCAGCCCTGGCAGGGACCAGCACCACTCCAAAGTGGCTGCTGCCCTTGGGAGAGGGGGATGTAACTATACACAACTGGAATGACTACAGCCCCAGAAGACAGAGTAGGGGAAGGCATCTGGTTTGACTACATGCCCAGTTCACCTATAAAATGCTCTAAAGGAGCAACACAGGGAAAACACCCTATAGTTCAGTAAAAACACAGCCCTAGCAGATTGGCTAAGGGCAGGCATGTGGTCATACCATTGACACTGCCCAATAATAAGCCCACTCCCAGACTGGCCCTTCAACAACACAGGGACCAAATGCTGCCCATAATAGGCAAGTGGGCTACTGCAGTCAACTGAACTAAAGGCAAACATGGGTCAGCCAACCCATGTAGAACACAGACAACCCACTTAGGAGATACCCCTACGTTCACCGGTTCTGGTGAACAAGGGACATTGCACTACAGGGCACCACAGGATGTCTTCTTCATAAGGCCACTACTTTCAAGAGCAGAAGACGTAGCTGCTTTCCTGATACATAGAAACTAATGCAGAGAGTTTGACAAAACAAGGAGACACAGGAGTATGTCCTAAACGAAAGAACAGAGCAAAACCACAGCAGAAGACCTAAATGAAACAAAGATAAGCAATATGCCTAACAAAGAATTCAAAGTGATGGGCATAAACATACTCACTGGACTCAAGAAAAGAGGGAAGGGTCTTAGTGAGACTTTGACAAAGACAGAGAAAATATTTTAAGGAAAGAACCAATCATAGAAGAAGAATCAATAAATGAAATTAAAAATACACTAGAGAGAATGAAGAGCAGATTAGAGGAGGCATAAGAACGGATCAGCAACATGGAACACAGAGCAATAGAAAGTAAATAAGCTGAACATCAAAAAGAAAAAAAGAATAATGAAAAATAAGAATAGTTTAAGGGCACTCAGTGACATCATCAAACACAATAACATTTGCATATAGGGATCCCAGAAGGAGAAGAGAGAGAAAGGGGGTAGAAAATTTATTTCAAGAAACAATAGCTGGAAACTTCCCTAATCTAGGGAAGTAAAGAGCTATCCAGATCTAGGAGGCACAGAGAGCCCCAACAAAATCAACACAAGGATGTCCACACCAAGACACATAATAATTAAAATGCAAAAAAGGAGTGATAGAGGATTTTTAAAGCAGAAACAGAAAAAAAAATACATACAAGGGAAACCTCATAAGGCTATCAGCTGATTTTTAAAAAATTCTTATTTATTTTTGAAAGAGCACAAGTTGGGGAGGGGAAAAGAGAGGGGACAGAGGATCCAAAGTGGGCTCTGTGCTGACATCAGTGAGCCCGATGTGGGGCTCAAACTCATGAACTGTGAGATCATGACCTGAACCATAGTTGGATGCTAAACCAACTGAGTCACCCAGGAACCCTAGCTATCAGCTGATTTTTTAACAGAAACTTTGCAGTCAGAAGGGTGTGGCACTGATATATTCAAAGTATTGAAAGGAAAAAAAAAAACATGAAACCAAGAATACTTTACTCATCAAGGCTATCATTCAGATAGAAGGAGAGATAAAGAGTTTCCCAGATAAACAAAAGTTATAGGAATTTATCACCACTAAACCAGCTTTACAAGAAGTGTTAACGGTAACTGAGTTGAAAGACAGGGCCATGATCAGGAGTAAGAAAATTATTATAGGAAACAATTCACAGGTAAATGCAAACATAGTTAAAGTAGATTAATCACTTGTAAAACCAGTACGGAGGTTAAAGCACAAAAGCAGCAAAATCAATTATATATAATATAATATATTATATATATATATAATTTTAAAATTCAGTTAAGAGATTCACAAAATAAAAAGATGTTAAGTATGGCATCATATACATAAAATGTGGAGGGTAGGGTAAAAATTACGGCTTTAAGAATGGTCTCACACTTAAGAGACCATCAACTTAATGTAGACTGTTATATGCACACAATGTTATATATGAACCTAATGGTAACCATCAATCAAAAGTCTGTAATAGATACACAAAAAATAGATGGAAAGGAATCCAAATATATCACTAAAGAAAGACATTAAAACAAAAAGTAAAAAGAGCAAGAGAAAATGAAAAGACCACAGAAGGACTACAAAAGCAACTGTAAACAAGTAAAATAATTGTAATAAATACATACCTATCAATAATTACATGGACTAAATGCTCCAATCAAAAGACACAGGGTGACAGAATTGATAAAAACAAACAAAGAACAACAACAACAACAAAATAAGACCCATCTATATGCTGCCTACCCGAAACTCACTTCAGACCTAAAGACACATGTAGTTTGAAAGTGAAGGGATAGAATAACATTTACCATGCAAATGGAAGTGAAGAGAAAGATGGGATAGCAATACTTATATTGAACAAAATAGAATTTAAAACACACATTGTGACAAGATATAAAGAAGGACACTACATAATGATAAAGGGAGCACTCCAACAAGAGGGTTTAACAGTTATAAATATTTATGCATTCAACATGGTAGCACCTGAATATATAAAGCAACTATTAACAGACAAAAAGGAGAAAATTGAGTGTAATACAATAATAGTAGGGGACTTGAATACCTCACTTATATCAATGGACAGATCATCCATACAGAAAATTAACAAAGAAACAAGGGCTTTGAAAACTTTGGGCCAGATGGACCTAACAGATATATTCAGAACATTCCATCCTAAAATAGAAGAAACTGTATTCATTTCAAGTGCACATGGAACATTCTCCAGAATAGATCACATGTTAGGCAACAAAAACAAGTCTTAACAAATTTAAAAAGAATGAAATCATATTATGCATCTTTTCCTACCACAATGGTATAAAACTAGAAATAAACCACACACAAAAAGTCTGAAAACAATACAAATACGAGGAGTCTAAATAACATGCCACAATGAATGGGTCATCCAAGAAACCAAAGATGAAATCAAAACGTACATGGAGCCAAATGACGATGAAAACACAATAGTCCAAAATCTTTGGGAGGCAGCAAAAGCTGTTCTAAGAGGGAGGATTATAGTAATACAGACCTACTTCATTTTTTTTTTACCAGAACTATTTTTTTTCAATATATGAAGTTTATTGTCAAATTGGTTTCCATACAACACCCAGTGCTCATCCTAAAAGGTGCCCTCCTCAATACCCATCACCCACCCTCCCCTCCCTCCCACCCCCCATCAATCCTCAGTTTCTTCTCAGTTTTTAAGAGTCTCTTATGCTTTGGCTCTCTTCCAATTACAGGCCTACTTCAAATAGCAAGAAAAATCTCAAACAACCTAATGCTGCACCTAAAGGAGCTAGAAAAAGAAGAACAAAGCCCAAAGCCAGTAGAAGGAAGGAAACAATAATTAGTTACAAATAAATTAGAGAGTGAAAAAACAACACAAAATATCAATGAAACCTGAAGCTGGTTCTCTGAAAAAATTAAACAAAATTTATAAACCATTAGCCAGACTCATCAAGGAAAAAAAAGATGTAAATAAGTAAAATCATAAATTAAGGAGAGAAATAACTGACATCACAGACATAAAAAGGGTTTTAAGAGAATATTATAAAAAATTATATGCCAACAAATTGGACAACCTAGAAGAAATGGATAAATCTCTAGCAACATAGAACTTTTTAAAATTGAATCAGTAAGTAATAGAAAATTTGAACAGACTGATGAATAGAAAAGAAATTGAATCAGTAATCAAAAAAACTCTCCCCTCAAAAATGTCCAGGACTCAGACTGCTTCCCAGGTGAATTCTATTGAACATTTAAAGAAGAGTTAATACCTATTCTTCTCAAGCTATTCCAAAGAACAGAAAAGGGGGGAAAAAGATCTTCCAAATTAATTTTATGAGGCATCTTTGCCCTGATACTAAAACCAAATAAAGGCACCACAAAAAAAGAAAGCCATAGGCCAATATCTCTCATAAACATACATACAAAAATCCTCAACAAAATATCAGCAAACTGAATTCAGCAATACATTAAAAAAACCATTCATCATGGTCAAGTGGGATATATTCCAGGGATGCAAAGGTGGTTCAATATTCACAAACCAATCAATGTGACACATCACATTAACAAGATAAAGGATAAAGACCATATTATTATCTCAATAGATACAGAAAAAGATATGACAAATTACAGCATCCATTCATCATAAAACTCAACAAAGTGGGGTTAGAGGGAACATACCTCAACATAATAAAGGCCACGTGTCAAAAATCCACAGTTAACATCATACCCAATGGTGAAAAACTGAGGGATTTTCCTTTAAAATCAGAACAAGACAAGGATGTCCACTCTCTCCACTTTTAATCAGTATAGTACTAGACGTCCTAGCCACAACAGTTAGACAATAAAAAAGAAATAAAAGGCATCCAACTGGTAAGAAAGAAGCAAGATTGTCACTATTTGTAGATGACATGATACTATATATAGAAAACCTTAAAGACTCCACCAAAAAACTACGAGAACTGATACATGAATTTAGTAAAGCCACAGTGTGCAAAATTAATACACAGTAATCTGTTGCATTTCTACACTCTAATAATTAAGTAGCAGAAAGAAAAATTAAAAAAAACAATTCCATTTATAATTGCACCAAAAGAATAAAATATGTAGGAACAAATTTACCCAAAGAAGTAAAATACCTGTACTCTCAAAAATACAAAACACTAATGAAAGAAATAAAAGATGATACAAACAAATGGAAAGATATTCCATGCTCATGGATTGGAAGAATCAATACTGTTAAAATGTTAATACTACCCAAAAGCAATCTATAGATTTAATGCAATCCTATCAAAATACCAACAATATTTCTCACAGAACTACAACAAATTCAAAATTTGTATGGGACCACAAAAGACCCTGAATAGCCAAAACAATCTTGAAAAAGAGGGACAAAACTGGAGGTATCACAATTCCAGATATCCAGATATACTACAAAAACGGTAGTGATCAAAACAGTAGGGTAATGACACACAAACAGACACAGAGATCAATAGAACAGAATAGAGAGTCTAAAATAAACCCACATACTTATGGGAAATGAACCAATGATGAAGGAGGCAAGATATACTATGGGGAAAAGACAGTGTCTTGAATAAATGCTAGAGAGCAAACAAGACAGCTACATGCAAAAGAATGAAATTGGGCCACTTTCCTACACCATACAACAAAAATAACTCAAAATGGATTACAGACCTAAATGTGAGACCCGACACCAAAAAAGTCTCATAAGAAAACACAGGCAGTAATCTCTTTGACATCAGCTATAGAAACATTTTTCTTGATATGTCTCCTGAGGCAAGGGAAACAAAAGTAAATTTAAACTATAAGGACTACACCAAAACAAAATCTTTTGCATAACAAAGGAAATCATCAACAAAACAAAATCTCAATCTACTGAATGGGAGAAGATAACTGCAAATGATATACCCAGTAAAGGGTTAGTATTCAAAATATGTAAAGAATTGATACAACTCAAAACCAAAAAAATAAATAATCTGATTAAGGTCTTCTTCACAGAAGAAGTATTTCTGGGTATTTAACCAAAGAAAATGAAAACAGTAATTCAAAAAGATATATGTACCCATGTGTTCAATGCCACATTATTTACAATAGCCAAACTTTAGAAACAACCCAAGTATCCACTAATAGATGAATGGATGGAGAAGATGTGGTATACACACACATATATATATACACACACACACATATACACACAGTAGAACATTACTCAGCCACAAAAAAGAATGGAATCTTGCCATTTGTAACATGGATGGACCTAGGAGGTTTAATACTAAGTGAAATAAATCAGAGAAAACAAATACCATATGATTTCACTCATATGTGGAATTTAAGAAACAAAATAAGTGAACAAAACAAAAAAAAAAAAGAGGGGCGCCTGGGTGGCGCAGTCGGTTAAGCGTCCGACTTCAGCCAGGTCACGATCTCGCGGTCCGGGAGTTCGAGCCCCGCGACAGGCTCTGGGCTGATGGCTCAGAGCCTGGAGCCTGTTTCCGATTCTGTGTCTCCCTCTCTCTCTGCCCCTCCCCCGTTCATGCTCTGTCTCTCTCTGTCCCAAAAAAAAAAAAAAAAAAAAAAAAGAAATAAGAGGCAAACAAACAATAAAAGCCAAGACTCTTAAATATAGAGAACAAAACGGTGGTTGCCAGAGGGGAGATGGATGGGAGATGGGTGAAATAGATGAAGGGAATTAAGAATACACTTATTGTGATGAATACTGAAAAATGTTCATAACTGTTGACTCATATTGTACATCTGAAACTGTATGTTAATTATACATGAATCAAAAACAACATTTTTTTGGTAGAACTATAAATAAGTAAATGAATAAATAAATGGACATAATGATTACACACACACACACACACACATACTGTGAAAGAATTCTCACCATTGAATTAATTAATATATCCATCACCTCATATATATATATATATATATATATATATATATATATATATATGTATTTGTGTGTGTGTGAGAGAGAACACATAAGTTCTATTACCTTAGTAAACTACACAATACAGTTTTTTCAACTCCAGTCACCATGTAATATATTAGTTCCTCAGATCTTACTCATCTCACAACTGAAAGTTTGTACCTTTTTACCAGACTTTCCCTACTATTTCCCCTACCCCCAAGCCCCAGATAACCACTCTACTCTCTGCTTCTATGAGTTCAACTTTGTTTTGTTTGTTTTTAGATTCTACTTATAGGTAAAACCATTTTCTTTGACTACATACCGAAAATGGTGTTCTTCCATTCTTTTTTCTTTTTTTCTTTTCTGATTGAATGAATTCTACTGCTCTGCCTTCAAGTTCTCTGATTCCTTATTCACTTGACCTAGTCTTCTGCTGAATCCCTCTATTGAGTTTTTCAGTTTAGCTGTATTCTTCCACCCTATGACTTGTTTGGTACTTATAAAATATTTTCTGTCTCTGTTGAAACTCTCTTTCTTCATGCATTGCACTCCTGACCTCAGTGAACTTCTTCGTGACTGATATTTTGAACTATGAGATAAATCACTCATTTTCATTTCATTAAGATCAGTTTCCAGAGATTTATCTTGTTCTTTTGTCTGGAACATATACTCCTGTTTCTTCATTTTCCTTAGGTTGTTATGTTGATTTTTGCACATCAGATAAAACATCCACCTCTTCCAATCTTGACAGAGTGGTCTCATGTAGGAGATGAATCTCATTAGTAAGCCTGTCCTAGGCTCCTGCTTGCCTCTCCAAACTTTGTGATTATCTAAGCTGCATTCCTGTTCTAGTGGCTCTCAGGAATTGAGGGTATGCCAAGATCCATCAGTGTTCCAGAAAGGAAAATTGCAATCATCACTCAGATACAAGCTGATGAGAAGATGGATCCTCAGGTAGCAGCTGGCAAAATACGCAGTTAAGTCCCTTCTGGAAAGGAACTACAGATGAGCACTTTTGCCTATTGCCTCTGCACTGAGTCTGGATAAAAAGTTGTAGGAGTGCTCCTGTGCCCATTTAAAAATTGCTTTTATGTATGCTATAGTCCTATGGGACTCATGGATGCACACCCCACTGGTATCAGAGCTAGGTGATTTGGGGACCTGTTCCCCGGATGGCAGCCATATAGGTTGGGATGCAGGATGTGCAGACAAGCTCCTTCCTGGGAGATACTGGTGACTAGGATTCATTGTTGGAGTGATATGAAGGAAGAAGGCAGGGAAAGTGCCCACCTGCTCTTGGGGCTCTAGGGAGGATTACAGTCAGCATCCAGATGTGTGCTAATTAGAAGCTGAACCCTCAAGCAGCAGCTTGTAAGATATGCAGACGAACCCCTTTCAGGGAAAGACTGGGACAAGGTGTTTTTTGCCTCCTCCGTCTGCACAAGCCCTGGGAGGACAGTTGTGGCAAGTGCTTGTGCACCCATTAAGATCTTCTTTGTTTACTGTATTCCAGCGAAACCTGTGAATGCAAGCCCCTTTGTCTTTCAGAGCTAGGTGTTTTGGGGGCCCCTCCTCTGCATGGGAGCCTTCCAATTTGGAGCCTTATACGTGTAGTCCAAACTTCTCAGCCCTCATGAAAAAGATGAGGTTCCCTCCTGACTGTATGCTTCTGTGTCAGGAGGTGGGGTTTAAGACAGTGCGTCTCAGTCTTTTCTGTTTCAGTGTAGGTGTTTTCTCAGTTGTCTGATGTGTAGGAATCACTCAGCTATTTTCTAAATTTCCTTCAGAAGGAATCGCCCTCTGTGTAAATGCACATTCAGTGTGTCTATGGGAGGAAGAGAATTCAGAAGCCTCCTTCGATGCCATCTTAATCCGGAGTCTCCTATCCAAACGTTTTTAGGATTTCTTGATAAGTGGTTGGAGAGGCTAGAGACTGAAAGTACCAACAAGGTCTTTCTGTTAGAAGGGCCAGTTTATAAATTAAATCCTGGCCCGGGTTCATTGCACAGTGTGCCCTCAAGCTGACCGGTTTTGTCTTTTCACCACTTTCCAAAAATAATTGAGACACACATAGCTTATGGTCAGCATCGTTCCCGCAGCGGATCCCTTGGCTTGTGGGTCAAGGATAATCTTAGTGCAAAGGCCAAACAGCAAGCTCCAAAACGGTTCCCCTCTCCTTTCTCTTGGAAAAGATAATACAGTTTTACAAACTGTATACTCAGGATGGCAGAAGTTAGCACTATCCATGAGGTCCAAAGGATGCATGAATGTTAGTACCCAAAAAGTCTTCATTTGATACACTAGTCTAGTCCCTGAAGAAACCAGAAACATCCTGAAAGATGGCAAGAGACTTCTGCAAACACAACATAATAGTATCTCCAATTGCAGCTGCTGAGCCAGATGTGATATTTTTGCTAGGGCAGATTTATATGTCCCCAGGTACATGATAGACAGCCACTGATTTCACAAATGCATTCTTTTCTTTACCTATTAAATAAAGGACCACTAACAGTTTGAATTCATATGGAATGAACACCAATATACATTTACAGTTTCATCTTGGGGCTATGTTAACTTTTTCTGTCCTCTGTCATAATATTATTTGAAAGATCTTGACCATCTGGATAGCCTACAGAATATTGCATTAATCTACTACTTTGCTAATACCATCTTTATTTGTCTAGATGACAAATGGTTAGTGTAGAGAAGGTCTTGGTAAGACCTACTTTAGCATTTATGTGCCCCTTAGAAAGATCAAGAGATCTTCACATTAGTAAAATTTTGAGAGGTCTAGTGGTTAAGGGCATGCTGAAACATTCCGTCCAAAGTAAAAGTCAGATTATTTCCCATGTTTCTCCTACAAAGAATGAAGCACAGTGCCTGTTAGACCTCTTCCTGTATTGAAGGCCATGTAGTACACACCTGGAAATAGAGAGAAGGCTGCCAGTTTTTAGACAGTCCAAAGTAGGAAAGGCCCTTGCATAGCAGGTTAAGAATGCAGTGCAAATATCCTGAAAATCTTATGATGTTAGAGATGTCAGCTGTGGGCAAAGCTATCTTACAGAGTTTATGGCAAGCACCAAAGGGAGAATAACAATGCAGATGCCTGAGATCCTGGAGCAAGGCCATGGCACTTCATTGGAGAATCATACTTCTTGAAAAACTAAGTTTGTCATAATATTGATCTCTGATAGATACAGAATATTTCACCATGGGACATCAAGTGACCATGCCTCCAGAATGACCTATCATGAACTGGATTCTGTTAGATTCACCAAGTCATAAAGTCAGACAAGTCCAGCAACAATACACTTTAAGATGGAAATGTTACACCTGAGATAAATTACAAGCAGGACCAAAGAGGAAAAGCAAGCCAGGTGCATGGAGCCCAGACTCCAGTGTCATCTACCACAGAAGCACACACACGGTTGTAAGGGGTAGGTAGGAGAGGTTCCCTAGGAACAACTGACTGAGGAGGAAAGGGCCTATGCAATACAAGCAGACTCATTCTGTGTCAAAGCTGAAAATGTGTGGATATACTATATCCTCGCTCAGGGTTGGCCTTGAAAAACATGAGAGAAAATATTCCTAATGGGTAGAACTTTTGAAAATGCCCCTGAGCATTTACTCTTCTGTGGCCTGAGAAGGGCTCCAGGACAATATATTCATACTCCCCCATGCCTAAGTGTCTGGATTACCGTTCAAGGTAAGAAACCAAGACCAGCAGAGGAGCTCCTGAGGTGAAAGAAAATAGTGGAGAAAGGAGAGGAAGAAAGTGGAGAGAGAAATGGACTGAGATCTGAATACATACAGAGTCACAGACTGTGGTGAGGGACTCACATGGCTGGTCATGGACTTGGAAGACGAAAAATGAGAAGATCAGGGACAAGGTGGTTTGTGGGAATGGAAGGTGGTAGTAGCATAAAGGTAGACTCCACGCATGAAAATCTTTTTATTATATTTTAATGCCTAAAAGAGTTTCTATGGCAGTAGAGAGATCAAACAACCAATCAGACAAAATTACTTGGCCAGGTGATGTCAGCCAGACTCTGTTACTGGTTACCCTAGTTTTACCATGATGGAAAGTTGAGCAAAGTGGCCATCACCACAAGAAGAGAGATTATTTGCCTTCGAAAACCATGGACTCCCACTTACTAAAGGTGATTGAGAAACTGTTGCCACTGAATGTCCAAACTACCAGAAACAGAAACCAAAGCTAAGTCCTTGATATGGTATCTCTCCCCGAGGAAACAAAATGGACATCTGGTGGCGAGTTGATTACATTTGGCCCCTTCAACCTAGAAAATAGCAGACACTCATTCTGACAAAATAGACACATTTCTCAGATATGAGTGTGCCTTTCTTGCCCATAGGCACCCAGGAAGAAGTAACATCCTAGGGCCTACTGAGTGTTTCATCCACCACCATAGAGTCCTACACATCTTGAAATCAGACCATATGAACTTATAAAGCAAACAGAGTTAGAGAATATAAACCATGAGATCCACTGGTCACACAACATATCTCACCATCCACATACTGCTTTTCTGATAGTGTGTTGGGATGGTCTGCAGAAGACCTGACTAAACTCTTGTCTGAGAAGCAATACTTTATTGCAAGGATAGGGTACCAACTTCTAGGACACAGTAGAATCCTTGAACCAAATATCTGTCTAAGGGGTTCTATCTTCAATAGTGAGAACACATAAACCTGTGAATCAAGGAGCAGAAGTAGGAGTGGTCCAGTTATCATCACTCCCAATGACATACTTAGGAAATTTATGCACTCCATACTCCCAACGTTGGGCTCTGTGGGGTTGAGCAGTCCTGGTCACCCACGGAGGAACATTTCAGACTAGAATACATTGGATTTGAAGGTTATAGCTGCTATCTGACAATTTTTGCGTTCTTGAATTGAAGAACTAGAAAGAAAGAAGACAAGACACCATCTTGGCAGGCCATCATCAGAGGACTTTTTTTTTTTTTTTTTTTTTTTTTTTTTTTTTTTTTACACAGAGGGGATAGGCACGATCCAATAAACATCCTTCATGTTAAAATCTGTCTCGGAGTCTAATTTCTGGAGAACCTAATCTGGTCTTCAAAATATTTTTTACAAACATTATCTTATTTACTCTTCCTAGGAACCCTGTGAGGTGACAAGGAAATTTTTATTTTATGGATAAAGAAGGGGCCCAGAGAGGTTAAGTGGCTTTCCAAAGTCTAACAGTTAGCTCATCAGTGACAGACCCACCAATGGCACCCTGGACAGTTGCCTGTCTCTCTTCTCATACAACCATATGCCTTTTCCCTGAGGAGGGGAGCCAAGCTGAGCTGTAATGTCATCCTTCTGCTGTGACAATGACATGCCTGGATCTTAAGACTCTGTCAAAGATGCTCTGGGAGATGTAGTCACAGCACCATCAAGGCAATTTATAACCAGTAGAGGGGAATGTTTTAATGATGTTGTTATGATATATTGGCCCTGTAAAGGCTTATTAAAAAGTAGACTATGCTAATAAAATGCAAAGGTTGTCACTTACAATGAAAAACCTGGTGATTTAGAAGTAGCGCCCAACTTCTGGATCATCTTTTAGACAATGAATAAATCAAAAGAAGCAAGGTGCCGTGTGCTAGGAATTGCACTATTGACTCTGATCTCCGTACTGGATATATCTTGTCATTGGGGATGACTGGCCTGTGAATATCTAGAATCCTTAAATGAACGACTTGATTTCTTGAAATAGTGCAGTGTGTGGGATGGTTCTTTCTCAGGATACCCCTTAGGGGCAACCTTCAGACTTCCCTGTTACGCTCAGAGGTAGGAAACTATGAAGCTAAATGAATGAAGAAACACTGTGGTGGTCATAGGGATATCACTTGAAAAGCCTATGCTTGGAAGGTCTTGAGCCTAAGCTGAACTTAATACCTTACGTGGTACTGTACACATCAAAATCTCTCTCTGGGGCCAGGGCCCCGGTCCCAAAGTGGGAAAACACCAAGATAATTATCAAGGCCAACACTGTACTGTGACTTTATGCTCTAATTCACAGCTTCTCCAGTGTTTCCTTCTGGACTCAGCTGAACTGTAGCTTGGGGATAGAATCAGCAATGATTTTCAGAGTATGAAGCAATAAATCTGTTACCTAAGGTGACTGTGATACAACTTAAGAGACTTCCAGTTTCCTTATGTTATATAGATAACAAAGAGAGTTTAAGACTGGGACTGTGTCGGGGGCAATGGTACAGGGAGGTGATCTGGAACCTTGGTAAAGCTCAGTACAATGTATGGGACTTAGTATACCCAACTGTATAATGACAATAATAAGATCAACATCAGGGGCACCTGGGTGTCTCAGTTAGTTGGGCATCCAACTTCAGCTCAGGTCATGATTTCATGGTTCATGAGTTCGAGCCCCACAGTGGGCTCACTGCTGTCAGCCTGTCAGTGCAGACCCTGCTTCACATCTTCTGTCGCCTTCTCTCTCTGCATTTCCCCAATTTACACTCTCCCTCTCTCAGAAAATAAACAAAAAATTTAAAAAAAAAGTTCAACACCAGAGTACTCTTATGAGGGATTTAGTAAAGTCATTTATATAAAGGGCCAAGTATATAATTAGTGCTCAGTGGACATTAATTCTGTCCCCCTATTTTTCCAGCTTTTTCAAAACTTTCAAGAGAGTTGTCTAAAACAAAATGAAAACCTTTATTTCCAAGCTCCCCAAGGATAATATAACAAATCAGAACCTGAACGCAGGCATATAACACCCTTGTAAGGATAATTTAAGTAAGTGGCAATGGTACCCCTGGTTAAGAGAGAAATTATTATTAAATCTAAGCAAGAATAGATTCCTGGTAAAGGGACTAGTTGACTGCTTCCTAGTGTGATTTTAGGGCATGAGGAGAAACCAAGGACTACCAACTTTGATACCCCACTTTAACAATTTCCTGGAACCAAAATGTCTATCTTTTATATTTTTCTTGTTTTTGCTAAAAGTAGAGATGTCCAGCATTCTTGTAAGGGACAACTAGTTGTATTATTATTATTATCATTATCATCATCATCATCATCATCATCATCATCATCATCATCATCATCTTTGCAATTGTAAGATCAGTCGGCAGTGACTTGGGATAGAAAAAGTGACTGAGAGTGACTTCACCAAGAAAGAGAACACAGTCTTAACATGGTTTCTCTCCTTTTGGCTGGGAATCTCCACAAACCACAGATACAAAGTGTGACAATGGATCAAGAATGTGGTCTCACGTGGGTGGGCATAGAAGCACCTGCTTTTCCACTTTCTACCTTTCTTCCATCAGGAGCAGTGGTTTTAATCCAATGTTTAGTCCCAAAGAGAGCAACCACATGTTAAGGACATGAAGAGGAAAATCTGCTTCCAGAGCCAGAAAACTGCCTGGGGACACCACAGACGACACCACTCTT
Source organism: Felis catus (assembly GCF_018350175.1). Classification (NCBI taxonomy): domain Eukaryota; kingdom Metazoa; phylum Chordata; class Mammalia; order Carnivora; family Felidae; genus Felis; species Felis catus. The sequence goes on from NC_058380.1 coordinate 9,628,372, forward strand.
CCCTGGGGAGAATATGAATCTAGGAGCCTGTATTTCAGCAGCAGCTGCAAATGGAGACACCATCCCAATAGTGGGCTCTTAAAGAAGCCTGGCAGGAGAACTCTCCCACATAAGATTCTAAGGTTTCCAGATAGATGCCAATGGCTGTTCAGGTATCCTAATTCAGTGCTTAGTTACCTATTAAAATACAGATGTTCTTGAAAGAGTTGATACCAAAGAAGGTTCTGAAGGATCTTCTGCCCTGATGTGAAGGCAGGACTTGAAAGTAGGTTTTGTAAAGGAGGGAGAAGAAAGCTTGAGAAGGCTCATGCCTTGAAAAGAAAACATTTTAAGAGGCAAACATAAAATGTGAAGCAAACTCTGACCACGTCAGCATTTTTCTTAGGCTGGCAAGGCATTTGGATTATTCCCTTAGTTATTCCCATGGAAACAATTTATACTGCAATGGCTATTGCCTGGCCTCCATATGGATGGAAGAATGGAAAGGAAAAAAGAAGACGCCCAGGAGCAGTGAGATGGAGATTAAGTAATGTACAAAGATAACATAGCTAGTACACTAGGAACCAGAGTTAAGATGTAGGTCTGTTACCTGATTCCTCATATGGAAAAATAACATATCCTTCAGTGAGATTTCACAATAATTAAATGAAGTAACATATACAAAATGGCACCTGGGCTAAAACACTACACAACTCCACACAGAATACAACATAAATGAAAGTTTATTTCAATATATTTTATTTCAACATATATATTTCAATATATTTATTTCAATATATTTTCCCAGAAGTCTTCTCTCAGCGTTTGGCATATAGTAGGTGCTCAGTAAATGTTATTATTATTATTTTTTTTTCTTTTTAGGAAGGCTTTAGCCAAATTTGAAATAACTGCTTACCTTCTAACCATGATGGAAACAAAATGTATTAGAACTTCTCTTTTTCTGAAGTATTTTTTTTTTATAAGTTCAGTATGATCTTACTCTTCCCCTACTGGTTAAACCATGTGAAGTCCATTTTATTTTCTGCTGTCTGCACGCTGACAACATGTTTGACACTCTTTAATTAATTAGTTCCCTTCCAGCCCCTGCATGCTGGGACCTGCTGGCCAACTCTGGCACATCTCCCAAGTTGGCGACCCTTGGGTGCTGCATGTCTGTTTTGTGACTGGTGTAACCTGTCAGCGCTTCTATTTCAGGAGCCTTCTTTTCACCTTTTGTGTCTGTCTTCTTCTTCCATGACAGGATCTGGCAGAACCTCATTCTTTTACAACGGGATTCCAAACAGTGTACTAAGTATGCAATTGCTTTTCTGATTATATCAAGAATAAAAGAGGTTTAATCCCACATTGAAAGCCAAGCTATATAATGACTGTTGACATTGGAACAGCAAACACTGGCAGAGCTATTAAGAGAATGGCAGATTGTGGGTAATATTTTCTCTTTGCCTTAGGGCGTCTTTAAGGGATATTGGGAGAGGGTATGTCTATGAGCATGTATCAGAAGACACCAGATTTGAGGGAAAAAATGCCATTTATAGAAGCCATCCTGCCATGGATGTGGCAACCTTTCCTGAATTCTTCTCATACTCAGCTGCCATTTTGGGGCAAAATGAATACAGGTGGTAGATCAAGAAAGAGGAAAATCAGAAATTCTCTTATTCAGCTCCTGATTCATAAGCTTCTTCTCACTTAAGACTAGCTCAAAATTAAACTTTTCTGTGATGTTTTACTTCCCACGGGCAACAAGTGACTCTTTATAAAGCCCATAGTTCTTTGTACATATCTCTGTTTTGATTTTTTGTAATGCAAAATCCTTTTATTGTAATACTTGTTAACATGCCAGTGTCTCCCGCCATACTGTGAATGCTCTGAACCACAGATGTCTAATTGATATCTATATCCCTGGCACTTAGTAGTTCCTGACACATGGCATACACTTAATGAATGCTGAATGAATTAATGGATGAATAAATGATTAACTGAATCCTGGATTGATAGTTTGTTCCACTTGTGATATGCCATGGACACAAAGGAAGTACGACACTCCAGTCAAACGACACTAGCACCATTCTGCTGTAGCTTAGGTGTCTGCTGTGAACCTGCAGGAGAAAAAGTGTGAAGGCTCTCTAGGACTGTGATGTGGTGATGTGGTGAATCTTCTGCAGGATGGTCACTGACATGGACCCTCAACCAAATAGAACTGCATCTTTCAGTAGATGGGAAAATTATGCTATAGCTAGAAGGAATCATCAAGCCTTTGATGTTTCATTATATCGATAAGAAAGGTGAGCTCTACCGCTCTGGAAAGCAGTGTGGAGGTTCCTCAGAAAATTAAAAATAGACCTACCCTATGACCCAGCAATAGCACTGCTAGGAATTTACCGAAGGGATACAGGAGTACTGATGCATAGGGGCACTTGTACCCCAATGTTTATAGCAGCACTCTCAACAATAGCCAAATTATGGAAAGAGCCTAAATGTCCATGAACTGATGAATGGATAAAGAAATTGTGGTTTATATACACAATGGAGTACTACGTGGCAATGAGAAAAAATGAAATATGGCCTTTTGTAGTAACGTGGATGGAACTGGAGAGTGTGATGCTAAGTGAAATAAGCCATACAGAGAAAGACAGATACCATATGGTTTCACTCTTATGTGGATCCTGAGAAACTTAACAGAAACCCATGGGGGAGGGGAAGGAAAAAAAAAAAGAGGTTAGAGTGGGAGAGAGCCAAAGCATAAGAGACTGTTAAAAACTGAGAACAAACTGAGGGTTGATGGGGAGTGGGAGGGAGGGGAGGGTGGGTGGTGGGTATTGAGGAGGGCACCTTTTGGGATGAGCACTGGGTGTTGTATGGAAACCAATTTGACAATAAATTTCATATATTAAAAAAAAAAAGAAAAGTGAGCTCTAGGAAAGTAGAATATAAAGTTCAATTTTATAAAATAGCTGTGTGATAGAAGATCTGAGAATGGAACCCATGTATCCTGAATAGTAGCTTCTTGTTATTGTAGTAAAATATACATAACATAAGATTTACCATTTTACCCATTTTAAGTGTAACTTACCAATGCCATCAGGGTATTAACACTGTGGTGCAACCATCCTCATTCTTCATCACCAGCATATTTTTATCATCCCAAACTAAGATCTGTATCCATTAAACAGTAACTTTCCATTCCCCTCAGCTCCTGGTAACGACTATGAATTTGACTACTTTAGTTACCCTACATAAGTGTAATTATATAATATCTATCCTGTTGTGTCTGGCTTATTTTACTTAGCATGTTTTCAAGGTTCACCCATGTTGTAGCATATGTCAGAATCTCTTTCCTTTTCACGGCTGAATAATGTTCTATTATATGTAAATATTACATTTTTGTTTATCTGTTCATCTGCTGACTGGCATTTGACTTGTTTCCACCTTTGCGCTGTTGTGGATAACACTGCTATGAACACTGATCTAAAATATGTTTGCATCCTTGATTTCAATTTTTCAGGTATATATCTAGAAATAAAATTTCTGAAGAGTGCTTTCTTGATTATATCACAATGTCTCAAATCATAGGCAGGCTGGAGCCCATAATGTGATTCAGCTACTTTTTCCCTTAAACATTTAATAGAGAGATGACCTGATCTTGAATAACGGGTTGCAGCTCAGATAAGTTCTTCAAATATGTTCTGGATATGTGTTGTAAACCAGTCTCTTTTCTAGGTGCTAGGGATGCACAGGTGTGAAACATAGTACGAAGCTAGTATGATGACTGCAACCCATGAGATATGGGCAGTAATGGGGGCACCAGGTGGAGGAGAGGAAGGAGCAATGCATCATACTCAGTTACAGTGGGAGGATTTAGGAAAACTGGTCAGTGAAGTCTTCACAGTCAAAGAGATGACACGTGAGTAGCGTTTTTGAAGGATAAATAAAAATTCAACAGTAAAATTAAGGTTGAGAAACTGCATACACAAAAATAAGAGTGGGCAGAGCCATGGAGTACAGTTTAATATGATTAAAATATAAAATGTGAGAAAAGAAAAAAAAGCAAAAAATGAGTCTAGAGAGCTAGATAGAGTCACAAAGTCATGAAGGGCCTTGAAAACCATGGTAGGGAACTGAAAGTTTACATTTTACTCTTTAAGCAAGGGGAGCTACTGAAGAATCTTAAAGAAAGAACATGGCTTCATGAGAACGACACCTTAGATAGATCACTCTGGCCTCCATGGGAGCTGTTGTAAGAGTAGGAGGGGGTCTAGTAAGGATAAAGACTAACAATCTGACAAACAGAGAAAGGTCTAACTTGAGATGGCAGATATAGGACTTGGTGGCTGGCTGACAGATTACAGGAGAAGAAAGGGAAGTTGGAAGGAAAAATAGTTAAAGGATAACCCCAAGGCTAGTGGCCTAGTAACTGGGCTGCCGGGTAGAGCCATTTCTTGGGGTAACAGGGTAAGTCTTAAATGAGGTTAAGTCAATTCAGTTTGGGGCATGTTGACTATGGGGTATCTCTCAAGTAGAGAAGATTTATAAGAAGTTCGAGGTTAAAGATATAAATATCAAGCTCAAATTAGTCCATTTGTGAGAAACAAATAACCCTCACTACCCTTTACAGCAAGAAATTAATACAGGGAATTAAGTGTTCGTGAAATCATTGGAAAAGCTGGAGGAGTCGGCTCTAAATTGAATTTCTAGGAATAATGCCCAGAAAATGGCTGCAGAAATAATGTGCTAGGAAAACTACAATCACTATCATAATTAGAAAGCTCAATCAAGTAATCAGGAAACCACTACAGTCACTGATACAACTGCCTCTTGACATAGAGGAAGTCAGTGACTAAACGCTACAAACCCAATGCTTCCATGATGGTGCCTGCCAGCAATTATGATCAAAAGCAGTAAACAGATGACTCTGGCCTCACTTTTGCCTTTAAAAAAAGTACATCTTTTCTTGATTGTGCTGGTGGTTGCACATTCTGTAAATGCACTAAAAGCCATTGGATTATACACTTAAAAAAATTTTTTAATGTTTATTTATTTTTGACAGAGAGAGAGAAAGAGCATGAGCAGGGGAGGGGCAGAGAGAGGGGGAGACACAGAATCCGAAGCAGACTCCAGGCTCTGAGCTGTCAGCACAGAGCCTGACACAGGGCTCAAACTCACAGACTGCGAGATCATGACCGGAGCCGAAGTTGGACACTTAACTGACTAAGCCACCCAGGCACCCCTGAATTATACACTTTTAAATGGGTGAATTGTATGGAATTGAATTATACCTCAGTGAAGACATTGAAACCCCTTGCATATTTTCTCATTGGTGAAACTTATTCTGTACCCGGAAACCTAGCTGCAAGGGAGCTGGTAATTTTTAGCTTTCCAGCTTTTATTGTAGGGGAAAATAAAATAGAGGTTGAAGTGAATGCTGAGCACACTCATCTCTGGTTTCCGTGCAGTGGGGGTGGGTGAGTTTTCCTAATGAAAGTTTACCAAAAAAGGGAGAGAAGAGAAAGGGCAAATGAATATTTAGAATGTCAGTACTTCAAAGAAGAGAGGTAAAAATATCCAAGAAATGAAACTGACAAGCATGATCAACACGGTCAATTGAGAAGCAGAAATACACTGTTGTGGAAGCCAAACATAAGACTGAAGAGGAGGGAGGTGACAGAGGTAATGGATGTAGCATGAGATTGAAGGAGGAGGGAAATCAGAGAGGTAACGGACACAGCATCACTTCTTAGGTAGGCTGGGCAACTCAGTTAACCTCTTGAATCTCAGTTTCTTCATCTGGAGGTGGTAACATTTAACATTCGCTCCTCCCACTTAGCCTTTCTTATAGATCAACCGGGACAATGCAGGTAAAACTGAATTGGAAATTGTAAATCATTCAATGAATGTTAGTTGTGATTGTTTTTACAAGAAACTGTGAAGCCTCTGCCGCTAATATGCACCTTTATATTAGATATAACTGAACAAAAGGTCTCCCCACGCTAATTTGGCCATTTTGCCTCAGAAGAGATGAAAAGCAACTGCTCCCAGCTATCCGTATGCCACCCATGTGTGTCCGCGAAGACTGTCATAAAGCATTCTTCTCCGCCAACATACTACTGCAAGAATCTGCAAACCGATTTACAGACTGACTACTTCCCCCAACAGTCCGCTGTGGCCGTGGTTGGGTGGAAGACAGGTTCACAGTGCCAGCAGATGCATGGAGCTTGGCTCTCTCATGCTCAACTCCCTCTGATCCCCCTCACCCCTTCCTGCCATGTCATTTACCGACTCTCAAATATCGACAGCCTGTGTGCTTAGGAGTGGGATTCCAATCATCCCACTTCTTAAGGCACTCGGTTGCATTTGTAACACACCAGCTGTTTCTGAGAACACATTCTTAATATAGGAACAGCAAGAAATTCCTCTGTAGCTGTCCCAAGCCATGCTAGAGTGCTACCATGGCAGTGACATCTTGTGGAAGAATAAAAATCAAAGCTGTATCTTTGGGGAAGTTGGCAAGTGTCATTCTCTGAATGTCTCTTTCCCCTTGAGTTTGCTCTGTCACAGGATGGCAGGCCTAAGTACTACTTGGAATACAGAGTCAGATAAGGTGGGATCTGCCCAGAGTCAAACATGGTGCAGAAAAATCATATAAAGCCCAAGCAACACATCCACGGGGCATGAAAAATCAACAGTGAGGATTCTCAACTGAGGAAAGACCCTGCTTGTCAGAAGTCCTATACAGGCTGGTCATCATGCACTTACCGTTTCAAAGCCATTGTTATGTAAAGCAAATTAAAGTGAATTTTTTTTTGGGGGGGGGGTCTGGAAATATGGATCTGTTTTTTCATTACAGATGGCCAGAATGCACCACTCATCTTAAGGGTAACTTGACATTTGTTGATCTTTCATTAGGGGAAGTAAATAAGAGCACGGACTTTGGAGCCAGGCTGTCTTAGATGATTGGATTCCTGGATCTGCTGCTTCCTAGCTATGTAAACTTAAGCAAATTACATGACCTCCTAGGCATCAATTTATCTTTTAAAGGAATAATTCATACAAAGTGCTTAGCACAATGATTGGCCCATATTAAGCCTACTACAAATGTAAGCTGTTATTACTCTTACCTGTAATTTTGCCCTAAGAATGCTATAGTATGTTTCAAACCATTTTATTTAGTTACTTATAGTACATAGGAAAGAGGAGATGTTCTCCTTAAGATTATTAAGGTTCTCAACTGGACAGAATGGAAGCAAGAGACTGTTTAATACAATCTTACTTCTTCTGAACACTTCTTTGCATTATTATTTGCAAAATGTCATGTACTTCTGGGACTTTTATCCAGACTGGTGATCCTCCCTGTCCTCTTTGGTGAGGTGAGCTTACTCAACAAAAATAAAGCACCAGCAATGGAGAAAGAAAAAGCCCATTAGTAACAAAGGATGGGGAAAGGATGTTAACGTTTATCAGAAGATGAAGTTCCTGTACTGTTTTTAACATACCAAAAAATCACTGATTTTATCATATAAAACAAATAAGTCCCAACACCTTAGTGGTTTGACAAAATAAGGGTTTATTTCTTATTCATGTGACAGTCCAACATGGCACAGTGTATGAGTATGTGATGGGGGTGGGGAGGGGTAGAGGGAAGAAGGGAATAATGTTCTGTGTTATCATTCAGGGACCGGCTCCTTGTGTTATGTGACTCTACATGCTTTAGGGCCTCATTTTCCTCTGCACCCATCCAGTAGAAGGGGAAAGAGAGTATACGCAGGACCATATGAGACCAGACCTGAAAGTTGGTCAGAAGATAATCACAGCGTTCCACTTTACTGCAAGGGAAGCTGAGAAACGTGTTTCTAGAAGGCAAAGGAAACAGTTTCTGAGCCTGATGGGGTGCTTGATCCCTTTTACTGCTTACCCGGATATTTTGTCTTTGGCTTCTCTTTAAGAGAAAATTTCCCTTTGAGATCTGCAAGCTTTTAGCCCCTCCTTCCAAATGGCTCCACATCTTAAAAATTAATAACCTTGACTGGAGAGTCAAAACTTAAAGAAAACTTGATTTTTTTCCCTTTAGTGTTTCAGATCATTCTAACAGTGAGTCTAGCACCAATTTAAAAAATGATGTACCAAAGTTATAGTTGCAGGCACCCCCATAACCATTGGCATCAGGGGAGGGGGCAAGATGAACATTGATGTTAATGCTCATCATGTTCTTTTAGGTTCTGAGATTACCCCCTGGATTCTAAAGGACACAGTCTCCTAATGGTACACACATTTTTTAAATTAATAATCCACATTTAACTATATAGTTGCAAGTATGTATTTCTGCTTGGTGATTTGAGCACATCTTCACTGATGTAGTCTTCATACACACCGACCTGCTGGCTCACAAGAGCCAACGGCCCCTCCCGCACTCAAGACAGCAGAGCAGAAGGAGGAGGGGGAGGTATAGAAGTAAACGAGTGTCTCAGTATATCGTCTACCCTTAGGCAAGCTGGAACAATGCAGACATGTCAGGAGTAGTGAACTGAATTCAGGCAGCATCTCCAAGAACAAGGACAGGGCACCATGAGGAAGGACAATGGAGTCTTTGGATCTCCATGTTTCAGAGCCTGTGCTAGAGGCAAGCTGGAGATTAAACCTGGCTTAACATTTCAAATGCATATCTCCTCTTCTCTCTTCAGAAAGTGACTTTGTTGTGGTTTTGCTCCCTAAGTGGGCACTGAGCTGAGTGGCAGCATCCAGGCCCTAAAAGAGCTGAATTCCTACCGGAGAATGAATGCAGAGTCGGTGCCTTGCAGGGCAGGGCTTAGTTACCTTGCCCTCACCTAGCATGTGTCCATCGGACAACACCCCTCGGGACTCATCTTAATGTGGATTCTATTTCTCTTAGCAAAGCTGCACCAGATTTGAGGTGAAAAGGAATCAACAAGAGACACAAGCCTTTGTAGGAAGTCTCTGTTTTTGCTAACAGCAAGCCCTCTCGCCATCTAAGACAGATCGTCTTACGTTCCCCATTATCTCCCCAAATCACACCTAATCTCTGGGCCTTCTGCCCGACCTCTCTCTGTCCTATCCACCGTCTGGAAAGCGGCTGCCTAGACTGCGGCTATGCAGACACAGTGAAGTCACCACCACTCTCCCCACTTTCAGCATGCCAGATCTCTAAGAACCTGCCTGTGTTGTGTGCTTCCGTGCATGTAGATAATGAGGAGGCCATGGCTCGTCCAGCCCAGCCTGCATTTTTCAGTGCTGCAATGCAGAGAGAACCGGCAGTTATTGGGGTAGCCAACCTCCCCAGCCCCTGACATTCTTTGCTCCTCTAGGAGACAGTAATACATTACAGGTGTTATAACTTTTCCTCAGAATCAGACTGCCTGGGGAACTGTAAATCTAAATCATGGCTGCCCTCAGGAAACCCGTGGGCCTGTAAACACAGTGAAATGAGTGAGATGAAAGCATCTGAGGGAGAAAATGAATTTCTGGCATCCCACTGAAGTCTATTTCATTTTTACAGTCTGGTCACCCCCCTGGAGTAGGGGCAGTGCCTAGGAGGGACAGGCTGCTTCCTGACTGACAGCTGACAAGTGTGGCTCCTCCTGGAGGCCTCGGTTCCGGGGCCTAATCAAGAAACAGGAGCTGCAACAGATTCCGAGCGTCCCCGGCTCAGCTCGGAGTGCCGCCTCAGATGCTGCCAAGGCCACGGCGGGCTTTCTTTTTGGGGAGGCTGGGCCTGTCTGAGCAGGCATTTGTAATCAAGGCCATCCTTCAATCCCAAGGCAGAGCACAGCGGCATTTGAGGAGGGATGTGTGAGAGGGAAGAGAAAGGAAGAGAAGGAAAGAGAAGCGACTTCGCTGAGAGTCCTCAGTCACCTGCAGAGGGCCGGCAGCTGGCCAGAAGAAGACGGCTCAGAGTCATGGGCTCCTCACCAGGTCGGAGCAGAGCACAACACGAGGGCCAGGAAGCAATCATAACAATCGTGGCAGTAACACTTACAACAGTATTTTTAACGTGGCCATCTGAACTTCCCAGCGGCCAAACTGGATTCTTCAGCTATAAATACAGAGCAGACGCCTCGAAAGAGAGCACCAATGAGAATGCTGGGTCACTGTGAATGCAGGACAACATTTGGACCCACCTTCCCCCTGATTTCCAATAATGTCAGTTTTTCACATGAATCTAAGCGCACTGCCTTTGTGGCATGGACCGGTGGATGGATTAAATGGTTGACTGAGGTCACGAGGAAAGAGTTAGTTCAGTGTCCTTCTGATTACAGATGGGTGAAATGCCAAATGCTTAGGGTATGAAAATGAAGTCACTTCTATTCCCGTAAAATTCCACAGAGGAATCCAAAAGCGATGTTTGAGTTCTCAGTAAATCCCCCAAACTCACATTTTACATGCTTTTGGCAATGACTGCAAAACTGCAAAAGCCTGTTTTTAGAAAATCACCTAGACTAGTCTGTAGTGTAAATAATATTTTAAAGCGGTGGAAATAACGTCTTGATATTTCAACTTGCAGATTGTTGCTGTAGAGGCAGTAGCGTGTCTACTTTCCTAGATGACTCAGTCATTTTGTCCTTATCCCTCAGAATACAATGCGCTTATGTCACAACGCATTACAGTGAATACATTTTATAACCACACCCAGTGCTCACATTTGCTTACACACATCTTACCTCCAAATGCAAGGGCAGTTACTCCCATTTCACAGATGATGCTACTGAGGATGACACCAAAAGTAACAACTCCAATCACAAAGAATATGACATGATTTTAACATGAGTCTGACTGCAGATGCTAAATCCTTTTCACCAATACTTGTAAATTAATATTCATTTCTCTGAATACAAATTAGAAGCCAGATTAGAGTACATGCAAATTTCAATATCCGATGTGGGCAAGACAAACATTTTTATCCCCTGGGGTCAAGGAATCATTCGGATTCCTTTTATTTTTTTATATTTTTCATTATTTTTATTTATTTATCTTGACAGAGAGAGAGCATGAGTAGGGGAGGGGCAGAGAGAGAGAGAGTGAGAGAGAGAGAGCGAGCAAGAGAGAATCTCAAGCAGGCTCTGCAGGGTCAGAGCAGAGCCCGATGCGGGGCTTGGACTCATGAACCATGAGATCATGACCTGAGCTGAAACCAAGGGTTGGATGCTTAACCAACTGAACCACCCAACTGCCCCAGATTCCTTTTATTCTTTCTAAATGTTTATTTATTTATTTTGAGAGAGAGAGAGAGAGAGCATGCACATGAACGGAGGAGGGGCAGAGAGAGAGGGAGAGAGAATCCCAAGGAGGATGGGCCCTATCAGCACAGAGCCCAATGCAGGGCTCAAACTCACAAAATGTGAGATCATGGCCAAAGCTGAAATCAAGAGTCTGATGCTTAACCGACTGAGCCACGCAGGCTCAGATTTCTTTTAAATTCCACTTGTTTTTCCAGCTTCTTCTAATACCTACAAACATGCAGTTTCTAAAGCAAAATAACATTTCTGTCATGAAGAGAAAACCTAGGTAATAATAATGATTGCTGATATTATGGAACACCAGCTAGATGCCCGGCTGTTCTAGGAGCTTCCCATGGATTAATCATTTAAATCCTCAGGTATTCTTTCAGATACAGCAAACTTGCATCAAAGTAATTATAATTTGTTTTTATTTTCATGATCAAATTGTGTGTCACATATTTTCAAATGTTTCAACATACCAACAGAGCATTGGAAGTGTCCTTTAATTATCGTCTCAAGGTTATGTGCTGACAAGAGTGGTGTTTCCCACAGAGTGGTTAGGAGAAAGTTCAGATTTACAGACATCACAAAATTGTCACCTCCGACACGTTGCTCAGTCTGAAAGTTATTTTCTATTTATTCTACAAGTCAAACTATGGGAAGGTGAAATAAATGCCTGAAACCTTCCAGGGATCATTCCCTTGTCTGCAGGGACTAATATTAATTCCAGGTACATGTTCAAATGAATGAGCAAATATGTCATTGGGACGGAGGCTGAGAACACACAATGTCTACCCAGTGTTGTTCTTTCTCTCCTCTTCTCTCCGTTTGTTTCCTTACTCCTTCTGGCTTTCTCCCTTCCCCATTCTTGGTACCAAGAATCAAAATCACTCCTATATTTCAACTATAAAATTGATGGGGGAGAGTTTTCTGAGAAAGCTCTGCACAGTCTTCTAATAAGGAGGGAAGGAGGGGGAGGGGAGAGGGAGAGGGAGAGGGAGAGGGAGAGGGAGAGGGAGAGAGAGAGAGAGAGAGAGAGAGAGAGAGAGAGACCACATCATTTCAGGCAAATGTCTATAATTTCCTGCCAGGCCAGTTCCCAAAACTGGCAAGAGTATCATTCCAGAAAGGGTTCGCATCCTTCCAAACCCATTTTCCTGTCTACAATTAGAATCAATTGTCATCAAACTGGAACTTCTCCGAGAGCATGGAAAGCTGGTAAAGCTGGTAAGAATAGTTTACAGTAAGTGTTCACAGGGTTAGTCCAGAACTGCTATTGACTTGTCCTGAGAATATGTGAGACCGGAAGCACCAGGAGACGATGGAAGTCTATGGAAACTGCTGGAAATAAAATGCAAATGGAGTCACCCGTGATTGTCTTCCTTATTTTAAGTCATTCTTTTTATAAAGAGAAGTTTACTCGTAAAGGCTGGTGGATTGCTGTGATTTGTTTAAAAGCTTTGACTGGTTACTTAATTTAATGTTTCATCCTTGTGTTACATCATCTACAGAGCTTTATACAAAGGGGTAAAGAAGATGCTTACAAAGATGCTTGATATATAATTTGAGGATGGGTAGAAGAAAGAAGAAAGAATCACTCTTTGCCTCTTATTTCAAAGATGCCAAAGGGAACTTGAAAGAAACTTGTCAAAATCTGCAATAATCTAAAGTCAAACAATAAATTCTGTTCAAAGTTTGACTTACCCCCAAATATAGAACCTATAGTACTCAGGTCAACATCACAGATTTTTTTCCTTGAAATTTCTAATCAGAATAATGCTTTATGGCTGAACACCTCAAGATGTGTTTGAGATCCTGATGAAAATCTTTACAGGCAGATGTTATGGCTTGTCAGGTCAAAAGCAATATTTTTTGTTTCTTTTCTGCTGAAAAAAGGATCTGCCTCTAACATTATTAAAGTCTGATAGGAAAAGTGTGTGTTTAAAACGTGTCTCTACCTTTAGAGAATTCCAGACACTAATGGCTTTAAAGTAATTCTTACACACTTTAGAATAAATGACATCCTTAAAAAATGTCTGACTTGGTATTTACATGTATTCATATTCCCCAAGCTTCCTGTCTAGTTTGTCAATGCTCGCATATGTCCTTAAGAATAATGCTTTAAAAGGAGAAAAATTGCAGTGCCAGAAAATGTAAAAATCAAAAGAAAAAGCCCCTATTTCACCCATACATACGCACCCCCGCCAAAGTTAATGGAATTTATCTTTATGCCAGTGGCTTTTTCATGGTGAATTCCCTGAAATTTAAACTGGGATCCTCGGTCTGTTGATTTCTATCTCTGTCTCATAAATGCCAAGGGATGTCCTAATGAACACCGTGCTGCAAAATCAGCGTGCACTGGGACTGGTAGGAGGCAGACTTGCCCTCTGCGAGGCAGTCCTGGTTGCCGGGACCTGCCGGGCTCTCTTGCATGCGTGTGGCAGCATTGCCAGTCCTTGGTATCACTTGCAGTGCTCTGCCTCGTCAGTCTTGACTGGCAGATTGAGAAGCCAGGCAGCTACAATCTGTACACCTTTCAGGTGGAGGAACAGAGATTCAGGAATATAGAGCATGTCCCTGCCAGGCTATGAACACACACAGGCCAGAGCAGAAAGGGGACAGCCTGTGTTCCTGTACAACCTGAAGAGGAAAAGTGTCCCTGAGTCTTCGTCTAAGTAGGTTGTCCTTGGCATGTTAGGAGTTCCCCGAGGATCCAGGTTCTTCTCCTATCCTATTACACATCGCTGTTGTCCCTCTTGATTGCAATGCTTGTAATTCTCTCTCTCTCTCTCTCTCTCTCTCTCTCTCTCTCTCTCTTTCTCTCCTTGCCTGCAAGGAGCTATGTCCAACTTCCTGTTTAAGTTTCCAGGAGCCCTTGTAATCAGCTTTCTTGCTGTGTCCTCACATGGTGCAAGGGGCCAGGGAGCTCCTTGAGGTATCTTTTATAAGGACACTAATCCAATTCATGAAGGCTCCCACCTCATGACCTAAGCACCGCCCAAAGGCTCCACCTCCTAGTACCACCACCTTTGGGGGTTAGAATTGCAACATGAACATTTGCAGAGGGGCATATTCAGACCATAGCATTCCACCCCTGCCCCCCTGTTATTCACATTCTTTTCACATCCAGAGTATGTTCACTCCGTTCCAATAGACCCCAAAGTCTTTAATGTGTTCCAGCATCAACTCGAAAGTCTCAGTGCAAAGTGTCATCTGAATATCACCTAAATCACATAGGGGTGAGACTCAAGGTAGATTCATCCTGAGGCAGACTTGCTCTCCAGGTGTGAATCTGTGTACTCAAACAAGTTATGTGCTTCCAAAAATACAAGGGTGGGTCAGACACAGGGTAAGTATGCCCACTTCAAAAGGGAGACAAAGGAAAAAAGAAAGGGTGTCTAGCAAGTCCAAAACCTGAAGTCCCACTGTGGGGGAGGGGTTCCCCTGCCGTAGCTTTGTGTGGCCCACCTCATGGCACCATTGGGCACAGCTCATTCTCCACCTCTCACAGGTTGGAGCCCTTTTTGAGCTGGACTCCTAGGCATCTCAGCAGGGGCCCCTCCTCCACAGCTCTTGCAACTCTGTGCACCTGCAGAAAAGGCACCACACTGATGGTGCCAGAGGTTACCACCTGTGTCCTCCAGAAGGCCAGCCACTGGGCCAGCATGGTAGCTGGCCTGTCCCAAAGAGAATATGGAGCAGCTTCGGAGCATGGTACTGGAATGTGAGTAGCTGGGCCAGTAATGTGAGGCAGCTTTGAAATCATTCTGCCCAGCAGGCCCTTACACTTTGAACCTGTGGTCAGAAGGTGAACCTAGGATCTCTCAAATGCCTTCTGGGGTCATTCTTCTGACTGGTCTGGCTTCTGTTTAGATGACTGACTGATCTCAAAAACTCATTTGGCCACACCTTTATCCTCTCCCAAACACACTTTCTTATCTCTTCCAATATGGATAAGCCGAGAATTTCCCGAAATTTCAACTCCTGTTTCTCTTGTGATTAACAATTCGACCTTTAAATCATTTCTCTCTTCTCGCATTTTCCTATGAGCATTCAAGAAAAGCCAGGCTGCTCCCTCAACACTTTGCTTTAGACATTTCTTCAGCCAAATACCCCAATTCCATTGCTCACAAGATCTATCTTCCACAGAACACTAGGACACGAACACAATTCAGCCAAAGTCTCAGCCACATTATACCAAGGAGCACTTTTCCTCCAGTTTCCAATAACATGCTCCTCGTTTCCCTCTGCACCCTCATCACAGTGACCTTGCCCATCCATATTTCTACCAACACTCTGTGCAGAATCACTTTGGTATCCCCTGCAAAGACTGAGGCTTTCTCTACAGCTCTCCTCTTTTCCGAAGCCCGCAGGAGAATCCCCCTTAACAGTACAGTCATGCTAAGGTGGGCCTTTTCTACCAACATCTCCAAACTTTCCCAGTCTCTGCCCATTGCCAGGTTCTAAAGCCACTTCCACATTTTTAGGCATTTGTTACAGCACCGCGCCTCTGCTGGTACTAATTTTCTTAGCCCCAGGCGTTAGGACATGGGCGTGATTGTGCCATTCAACCCACGGTACTGACCATTTCATGTTCGGTGCCCAGCATGGGGTCTGGGCTGTAGTTAGTGATCCATAAACATTTGTTAAAAGGACAAATTCTTCTGGCCCCCTTTTCAGAGTTTTCTTCCTATTTTGCTTCTATCTGAGCGTCTTGCCACTGGCCTGACACCACAGGCTAAATCTCTTTTCCACCATCTATTTTTCTACTTCCCCATCAGCAAAAATATTCCATGTTCTCTGCTTCAAGCTAAGAGCGTTGGGAAGCGTCTTTATAGGTCATCACGGTTGTGATAATTCCGAAAATTCCGTCACAGAACAATATACTTAAAATATAGTTTAATTTTTTTAAAGCAAACGCTATGCCCACTGTGGGCCTCAAAGTCATGATCCAGAGATCAGGAGTCACATGCTCTACTGACTGAGCCAGCCAGGCACCCCTTAAAATATATTTTAAAATAGAAGGAGTGGGGCGCCTGGCGGCTCAGTCAGTTAAGTGTCCAATTTCAGCTCAGGTCATGATCTCGCGGTCCATGAGTTCGAGCCCTGCGTTGGGCTCTGGGCTGATGGCTCGGAGCCTGGAGCCTGCTTCCGATTCTGTGTCTCCCTCTCTCTCTTCCCCTTCCCCACTCATGTTCTGTCTCCCTCTGTCTCTCAAAAATAAATAAACGTTAAAAAATTTAAAAAAAACAGAAGGAGTATGGACATGTTTAGGTTTTGCGAACACCGTGTTTTGCCAAAACCCGATTTTTAAAGGCTAGTGTCTCTCAACACCAGTTCGTGAAATAAATTAGTAACAGTAAAAATGTGAGAAGGACTTCATTTCAGACTAAGGGATAAGCAGCAGTTTTAGAGAGACAGTTGCAACATGGCCCATGAAAATACAGGGATGCGTTAGCACTCACCTGCCTGTCCGTGTTCAGGAGCTACTAATTTAGTCCAACTCCTCCAACTCACAGATAGAGGAAACAAGGCCCAATGTATGAAAATGACTTTTCTAAGGTCACAGAGCTGGACAGGGACAAATATCACAACTCAATTAATGGCAACCACTATTTTTCTACTCATGATTGTTCTAATAACAGCACCGGGTAATAGGCACCTGCCGTCTGTCCATTACACACAATGTGCTGTGTTAACACAAAGCCTTTATTCCATCAACCATAATAATGATCACAATACAAGCTGATGTTTGAGCTCCCACTTAGCCACTGTACTAAGTGCTTTACAGGCAATATTCTCTTTCATCTTCTCAACAGTCCTATAAGGTAGCGACAACTATTGCACCCATTCACAAATTAATAAAGAGCAGCCTAGAGAGTGTAAAGGTGACGGCAGGCTGTGAGTGGCAGAGGTGGAGAGAGAATCTGGGCCAGTCTGAATCCAAAGCCCTTCGTTTTAATCATGATCCTCAACTACTCCCTTCGACAACCTCCTCTCCATGGGCCCTTTCCTCTCAGCAATGAAAAGCATCTAAGCATTTTCCTTTGCCCCTACTGCTAGTGCAAGACTTCTTCCTACCATAGGATTCTGCCTGCAGTGGCAATTTCATGTCAGAGAAGATACTTTGCCGAATGGCTAGAATCTGGGCTTCTAGGTGCGGAAGCCCCAGAACGGAGTAGCAAGAGGTGTCTGACAGAATTCTTCACATCTCCGCCTCTGAAACCCACAGGGGCCCCAAGTCTCTCACAGCCACCCCGTGAGGAACCCCTTGGTCTCTCTCTTCACACAGCTCTTACTTTGCCCTATGAAGACCTGAATCCAAAAGATTCTTTGAATATATCAAGACGCTGATCTATGCCATGTAATTTCATACGTAATTCTTGCTTACCTTTATTATAGCTCTTCAAAGTGGTTTTTAATCCCCACATTTTAGAGGCCCTGACTATAATAAGAACAAATTTTTACTACGCAGCACTATTACCTAAGACCCAGAGATTTTACTTGAAAGGCAATACATCCCAGGGGCCCAGTGGCTAAGGGTATGAGCATTAGCACCAAATGCCTGAATCTTGCCTTTGTTATTAGCTGTGCAACTCTGAGCTAATTATTCAATCCATTCTGTGGCTTGGTCTTCTCAACTGTAAATTGAGGATTATGATGATGATAATAAAAGCACTCAGTAAAAGACAGTGTTGTGACAAATAAAATAATTCACCTAAAGGACTTAGAACAGTGCCAGGACTAGTAAATTTTCAATAAAGATGAGCTGGTATCATTATATGAATTATCCCGTTGGATCCTAAACTCTATAACCATCATTAACTGTATTTTCCAGGGAGCCTGAGTGACTTATCTAAAATCACACACTTAGTAGGTCAGAGCACAGGGATCCCTATTGATCCCCCGAAGCCACCTGAGTCACAGTCCTCTTTCTCTTCCCATATGTGACAGCTATCTTAAAAAGCAACTGACTACCCCTTGAGTAGCAGTTAATATAAACACAGAGCCAGGGGTACCTTTTTAAATAATAATAATTATATTATTAATAAATACATTATCTCAAATGGGGATTCAGAACATAAATGTAATGTATTGAGGTCAATTAGTAGATTAAACTAAATGCATTAACTAAAGTTAGTAAGATCACATTTCAAACCAGACTCTTAAAATGGGCTGCCTGATTCCAGTTCTGCCCCCAGAGTTTTGTTTTGTTTTTTAGCAGTTTGCCTTTTAGTGACACATGGCGCTTTCTTTCTTGAAGCGGAGCAAGGGTACTTTGAAAATGCAAGTAGACAACAAATGTAGCACAGCACAACTACAAAAAGAGAACTTCAGCCGAAGACCCATAAAATGGCAGAGATATTAAAAGTGGAAATCAAATAGAAATTAAAGCAATAACTGAATTCAATGCTTCTAATTCAAACTTCTGAGATTGCCCCATGGAGAGTTCTAACTACCATTTCCCCACTCCTTACTGCAGTCAAGGAACAGTGCTGTGAGGGAACATTTTACATTTTCCTGTGAGGACCATTTCGTATTTTTGTCTGTGATGCTCCGTGACCGGTTGGACACCACAGATCCTCCACCCCCATTGCCAGTGCAAAGGAAGATGTTTTAACTTTGCAGTGTTCAGAACTAAGGGAAGTTCTTGCACTTAGAGAAGTCAGCCATCCCAGCCTCTGGCAAGATATAAAGTGCAGCTAAGGAAATCACTATGTGAATGACACACAGTTTGGCCAGTGAGGGAGCCATAGGAGCATCTTGGTGTACGAAGAATGGTCTGTGCCAGGTATCTTTCTGCAAAACCAACTGGTAGGAGAGGAGGGCACCTGCAGGACTTAACCTACTCAAGGACAGATCAATGTTTTGCTTATCTCTCTGTTCCCTGCACACAGCAGGGTGTGGCAGGATGGATGAGGCACAAACAAGTGATGGAGGCTAAAAGGACATCGGTGACCATGGTCAATGGTGTAGAGTCTTCAAACTTAACTCTTCCATTGGCTACTAATCATGTCCTTAGCAATATCTGGTCTCAGTGAGTCTCAGTTCCCTCATTTAAAAAATGGATCGTAATTGGGATATCCATCTCACAGAAGGATTGTGATGGTTTAAGTAAACTGGTGATGTAGAAATTCCTTGGCACGTTGCATTATAAGAAATTTGATTATTTTAATTATTAGGTGATGGGGCTCCAATGTGGAAATGTGATTAACTGCATAATTATCTGTGGGTCAAGAGTGGGAATTTCTTAATGGCAAGACTCCTACATTCCAAATAAATATCTGAATTACACATTGATTACCTTCAATCCACTGACAAATGTGTATCTATGAACTTTTAACAAAAATGTTAGGAAAAAATTACTAAATAATTTGGAAGTTATGTCTTAAAGGAGGTTGCTTGGATTATACCTGTTATTTTTTATTTTATAAAAACATTCTTTTGTGTTTAAAGTAATAATAATATAGGTTTCCTGTATTGTTTACAAAGAATTTAGACAACACAGATAAGCAAGAAAATAATGAGTCAACTTTAATTTCCTTACCTAGAGATGACCTCATTAACACTATTATCTATAACTTGCTAAATTTTTCTACATATGCATATAAGAACATTACATATACTGAACATTAAGTGTAACAAAAGTGGATCATATAATATACATTATTTCACTTAGCAACACTATGTTGGGTAGATCTTTCTATGTTAACATATGAAGCTTTGAAATATTACTTTCAATAGAGGCATTGTTTTCTCTTATGAGCATATGGGGTAATTTATTTACCAATTACTTCTTTTAGATATTTATTTCCAATGGGCTTACCATAAAGATGAGTACATTTTACATAAATATTTTCATGCTTTTGTAATTTTTCCTTCAGACGACTCTCTCACTGTAAAATTATTGGAAAATAAATTTTAATATAGATTTCATGTAGAGACTTTTAAGAATATATAGAGTTTTAAGTATATTGACATATTCCAATATTAAACTACAAAGCAGATACTAATTTACAGTCACTAGCATTGCACAGGGTTGCTTATTTCTGTATTTCTCATCTATACTCAATGATATTAAAAAGAACTTTGTTAATCTGATAGGTAAAAATTGTTACCTAATTGCTGTTTTAAACAGTATTTCTTTGATTACTACCGGGAGCATACAATTTTTCTATATTTATCAGACATTTAAATTTCTTCTCTGACAATAATGTCTGTACATACGTTCTTATACATTTTTTTCTACTTTGATGCTCATTTTTCAAAAATAAAATTATAAAAGTGAAGTAGGCAGCCTTTAAAATGGCTCCAAATAATACTTGCCTTCCAGTA
Organism: Felis catus; assembly: GCF_018350175.1. Lineage (NCBI taxonomy): Eukaryota > Metazoa > Chordata > Mammalia > Carnivora > Felidae > Felis > Felis catus. Next base: position 9,648,933 of record NC_058380.1, read on the forward strand.
TTCACACACCTGTATAATCAACTTCCCTTGAGAACATGCTGGAAATTATCACTTCCTCTAAAGAACAGAAGAGAGCAAAAATCATGGCATATTGCTTCTGAGATTAGGTTACAAACAGATGTAACCTCCATGTTGCTCACCTTCTCTCAGTGTCTTTACTTTCTGTGTCTCTCTTTTTCTCAGAGCCTTTGCTCTAGAAGAAGCAAGTTCCTATGTTGCTAGTGGCCCTGTGGAAAGACCCAAGTGGCAAGGGAATGATGTCTATAACCAACAGCCAGCAAGGGCATGAGCCTTGCCAAGTGCTATGTGAGTGAGCCAGGACATAAATATCCTGCAACCTGCCGACAAGCACATGAGTGAGCTTAGCAGCAGATCCTTCCCTGGTTGAGCCACGAAATGACTAAAGCTCTGGCCAACACCTTTATTGCAGCCTTATAAGAGAAAATCTGCAAACAGACTCCTACCCCACTATACCTGGGAGAGAATAGCTGTTACTTGAAGACATTAGGCACTAGGATAATTTGTTACACAGAAATATCTAACTAATCCAAGGAACTTGACAAAAATACAGGATACTAGAGTTTTAGAGACCTCACACTGAAAGATGCTGCATAAAATATTGATGACATATTTCTTAATGTATACATGAGCTGCCAGGAAAATAAAGGAATCTGAGAGGCTAGAAATGACAAGAAGTGAAAAACCCAGGAATTAATAAGCAAGTACTAGAATCTGTTTTGCCCTCAAGATATTTGCTGGTCCCTGGTGACTTAGGTCCTGGGTTTTATTGGACTGACAGGACTTCAGCAAAGCCCTAGGCCTGAGCAGTGTGGGAGGTCTGATTGGAATCCCCTCACACATATGTCATCAAAAGTGTGACTTGATCAGTAGGTGACCTAGAAAAAAATCTACCATACAGAAGGAGACAGCCATGATATGTCCCTGACTTGACCGTGGACCAGAGAGAGAAATAAACAGGAAAAGAAAGTCTCCCATTAAAATCCCTAAACACAAGCCCACAAAACACAGAGGTTTGGGGCTTGAATTTGTACTGTGTAATACAAAATTCTAAGCTAAAATTTAGTTTAAAGTCTTTCCTGGTTGATAATTCTCCAAGGTGCCTAACAGAAGCAAATGAAAATTCCCTCTGGAGGAACACACTATACACATGTCTAAAAGAATTTTTGTAGATAAAAGACCCAAGGCAGAGGAGCTCACAAACTTACTAAATATAGGAGGGAATGAAAACCATGAGCAAGAGTCAGGAGAAACAACAAAGCACATTATTAGGTCTATAAAAACTGTAGATCACGGAAGGATTCAACATAGAATATGAAACCAGGATGTTTTAAATGTTTACAGAAATAAATGAGCATGTTGAATGTAGGATGAAAAGATAACAGATTATTAAAACTGACCATATGTTTGAAAAACCAAACAGAACTTTTAGGAATGTAAATACAGCCATTTCCGCTAAAAAGTCAATGGGAGGAATAAACAGAAGATTGGATACAGCTAAAGAAAGAATATGGAAAATACACATGAGAAACAGAGGATCTGGCACACGCAATGAGAGGTGTGAAGTATGAGAGAGGTTAAGAGACAAGGAACAGAGTGAAAAAGATCTTCAAATGTATATGGAGTCCCAGGAGGAGAAAACAGAATGGAAGAGAGATAATAGAAGAGGCAATAAATGAGAATTTTCCAGGAATGATCGGAGACATCAGTTAGAAAATTCAAACAGGGTAAATAAAAGTATCCACACTTGGGCATCTAAGTGCACTTGCAGAATATCAAAGAAAAGTTGAAAACTTGAGAATCTGAGCAGCCATAGAAAACAAAAAAACAAATGATCAATGACAGAACGATAATAGACTGACAGCAGAATTCCTCAAAAGCAACTGCTTTAGTTTCCTACTGCTGCTACAAACAAATCACCACAAATGTAGGGTTAAAATCCTCACATATTAATTTTCTTACAGTTCTAAAGTTCCAAAGTCCAAAATGAGTTCTAGGGGACTAAGATCAAGATGTCAGCAGGGCAAGTTCCCTCTAGAGATTCCAGGAGATCTTGCCCCTTTCAGCTTCTAGAGCTGCCAGCCCATGGCTGCATCAGCCCAGTCTCTGCTTCTGCCACCACACATCCTACTACTGACTTTGACCCACCTGTCTATCTCTTACATGACCCTTATGATTACCTTGGGTGCAACTGAATAATGTAGGTTCATTTCCCCATCTCAAGATCCCTAATTTAATCACATCTGTAAACTGCCTTTTACAATGAAAGTACCATATTCACAGGTTCCAGGGATTAGGACATGGACATCTTTGAGGCACCACCACACAGCCCACCACAGCAACAGTGGAGGAGAAAGGCACTGGCATAGTATGTTTGAAATGCTGAGACCTGGACTTCTACATCTGGTGAAACCATTACTTGGGAGAGAAGATGAAATAAAGATATTTTCAGAGCAACTAAATAGAGAGGGTTTGTCCTTTAATTCACTAAAGGGATTTCTAAAGGATGAACTTGAGGACAAAGAAAATAATCTCAGAAGAAAGATCTGAAATCCTGAAGAATGATGAGCAAAGAAGTCAGTAAATACATGGGAGAATTAAAACACAGACTGACTGAATGAAACAATTACAAATCACAAGGGAAATTAGAAAGTATGTTCAGACAAAGAAAAATGAAAATAAACGCCCCACAATCTGTAGAATTCAGTGAAAGCTAAGCTAGGAAGAAAGGTTATAACTGTAAATGTTTTTTTAATGTAAAATTAAAAAAAAAAGAAAGATCTCAAATCAACTACCTAACTTTACGTCTTAAGGAATTAGATGGAAAAAAAACCCACTAAGTCCAAAACTAGTAGGAGAAAGTAAACAATAAAGACTGAAGCTGAGATAAACAAAATATAGAATAGAAAAATAACAGAAGAAATCAACAAAACCAAGAGTCATTCTTCAAAAAGGTCAACAAAATTGAAAACTTTTAGCTGGACTAAAAAAAAACCCAAAAAACAAACAAACAAAAAAACCCAAAAACAAACAAAAACAAGAGAGAAAAGATCCAAATAACTAAAATTTTAAAAAATAAAACAGGAGACATTACAACTAATTTTACAAATAAAAAGGATTATGAAAAAACACTATGAACAACTGTATACCAAGAATAACCTAGATGAAATGGATAAGTTTCTACAAACACACAACTGACCAATACTCAATCAGGAAGAAATAAAAAATCTGGCAGATGTATAAGTAGTAGGGAGAGTCAATTAGAAACACAACTTCACTGGTGAATTCTACCGAACATTCAAAGAATTAACACTGATCTCCCTCAAACTCTTCCAAAAAACTAACAATGAGGTACCTCTTCCATACTCATTCTATGTGGCCAATATTACACTGACACAAAAGCAAGATGAAAAAACCGCAAGAAAAAGAAACTAAAGACCAATATTTCCTGATGAATAGTGACACAAATATTCTCAGCAAGATACTAGCAATCAGAATTCATAATAGCACAACAAAAGGATTGTATACCATGAACAAGTAGGATTTATTC